>NC_142366.1:11788051-13002218 GCF_059441175.1 Urocampus carinirostris | reverse complement strand
GTGATTAAGGGCATCACAAATAAACATGACTTGACTTGACATTCACATTTATACATTGTAAAAAGTAAGTTATTCACAGCACACGGCCCCATGGTGCGGATGTTCAGGGTTCAAGCCTCCCCATGTGGAGTTTGCATGTTCCCCCCGTGTGGGTTTCCTCCGGCCACTCCGGTTTCCTCCCACATTCCCAAAAACATGCATGTCAGGTTGATTGGCCGGTCCAAATTCTCCCTAGGTGTGAATAAGATGGATGGAAACCACCTTTAATTTTTTTTAATCCGACTTGTTAGTTAATGCAAACTCATCATACAAAAGCAACAAATAACAAAACCAAGACCCCATTTCTTTATCATCTGCAAAGATCTGAATCCTTGCATATTTTTATGGGCATAAAATATAGTAAGACTTCCTTTTGACCTTTTATAAATAGAGTTTCAAAAGAAAAAACAACAAGAGAAAAGCAGATGGAGAGTCTCATGAAAGCAGATGAGATTACGATTTTCCTCGCAGCCACGATGAAGGATGACGGGGCTGACAGTCCGCCAGAGGAACACCTGTTTGGACCCCTAGTATGTGGAAAAAATTGGGCACATGCCAAAAGCCCGGCTGTCTTAAATGACTCATGGCGGCCATGGGCGCTAGCAAAGAACAACCGTTAGCTTTTAACTTCACGTGTCAAATGGATGGAATTTCATTTCATTATGCGTGTGAAAACACAGCAGCAAACAGATGGAATTTAAATAGAAATAATACTGTCTGTTACCCTTCAGTGCCACCTGTGGCCTTAAGTGTAACTGCAGCCAAAGTCTCCAAATCCCACAATGCATCTTTAGCAGGAATCAAGTCAAGTCAAATTTATTTGTATAGCACTTAATCACAAAAAGCCTCAAAGGGCCACAATTCCAACATCCTCTATGAGATGTATTATTGCCGTGAAAGGCAGATTTAAAGCAAATTTATTGTTTTGGTATTTGTTGATATAGTTTTTTGCGCTGTGCCCGGATAAAAAAGCCAAATAGACAAATTATTTCTGTTGAATGACTGAAAAATGTTCATGATAAATATTTTTTATTTTTCAACAAAAAATTTCTCATAATAAAATGTTTAAAGTTATGCTAAAATGATGTTGTTTTACTTAGATTGTCAGGGAACGGATCAGGAGGCAGGAAGTGTGAACTCGTTTGCGTTACGATCTGTTACTTTTATTTAGAAAATAAAAGTTGTCCAACACGCAGGGACCAAAGACAAAACTAAACAAGCTACAGGCAATCAAAAACTCAAACTAGGTAATACTCACAAAACAGGCTTAAAGGCAATAACTCAGAACAAACGGGCATGAACAGGTCTTCCTCGAGTCAAACAAAACAATGGTATGGCAACGGGCAGTCCCAAAACGAGCCCTTAAGAATCCCACACGCAATTAAGTCAATCTGTGTCAGCCGGTGTCAAGGGGCGGGACCAGCTGGGTGTCATGGCGACCATGCAGGACATGACATAGATATAATGTAGAAAATGTAGAAAAAATATTATAAATAAATAATTAATAAATAATGTATCTACATAAATTTGGATACAATCATGTTGTTGTGTTGTCGTTTCACTTGACCACTAGGGCCGTGGGGGCACCATTTCCTGTGGTGTGTCTTGGGCAAGTACAGCCTGGTGGGGCCCATCGCTCTCCAGGCCAACATGTTTCCACCCGGTCTCAAACTGGTGACCTTTTGCGTGTTAGGTGAATGTGCTAACCACTGCACTACGGAAACGAATCTATCATCATATCTCAAAATTGAACAAACTTGAATCGAATCCAGGAAAATATGCTTTAATCAGGCTACATTGACAATGCCCTCAAATAAACTGATTCGATTTTTGGTCAGAAATTTCAATCGAACATTTCACAGAATCGAATTGCCATTGTTTTTCTTTTTTTTTTCATTATTTTGCCAGGGTAAAGGCCCGCGACCCACTGAAAATCGGTCTGACAATGCCACTAGACCACTAGGAAAACTGACGATACATGAAAGGCATTTTAGTCATGGTACAAGATATGTTGGAGAAATGAGAAAACAGTCATTAAAAATCAGTATAAAAATGTTGTTTCTCTTTCTTTTGTTTTTTCTATTGGTGTGTGAGTGTGTGTGTGAATGGGTGAGTGTGAAGCACATTGTAAAGCGCTTTGGGAGGCCTTCAGTGACTTGAAAAGCACTATATAAATGCAGACCATTTACCATTTATTTACCATTTTACTTGCGAAAACACAGAAGCTAATTTGATGGAATTTAAAGATGTATACAGTGTTTGCCATGATTTATTCATGACTGTCACCTGTGGCCTGTGTAACTGCAGCCACAGTCTCCAAAACGCCACAATGCATCTTTAACAGGTCCCAAACTAATGTTTCACCACATCTCAAAATTGAACAAGCGGCGGCGCAGTGGTTAGCGCTTGTGCGGCACAGTTCATGTCATGGGAACCTGTCATGGGTTCAAATCCAGCTCCAGACTTCCTGTGCAGAGTTTGTATGTTCTCCCCGTGCTTGCGTGGGTTTCCTCCGGGCACTCCGGTTTCCTCCCACGTTCCAAAAACATGCATTTCAGGTGAAGTGGCCGGTCCAAATTGTCCCTAGGTGTGAATGAGCGAATGAGTTGTCTGTCCCTGTGTGCCCTGCGATTGGCTGGCAACCAGTTCAGGGTGTCCCCTGCCCACTGCCCGGAGATGGCTGGGATGGGCTCCAGCGACCCTAATGAGGATAAGCGGTACGGCTAATGAGATGAGATGAGATAGATCTAATCCAGGAAAATATGCTTTTATTAGGCTCAATTGACAATGCCCTCAATTAAACTGATTAGATTTTCGGTCAGAACTTTCGATTTAACATTTCACAGAATCGAATTGCATTTTACTTGCGAAAACACAGAAGCTAATCTGATGAAATTCAACAATATATACAGTGTTTGCCATCATTTACTCATGACTGTCCCCTGTGGCCTTAAGTGTACCTGCAGCCACAGTTACTGAAACTCCACAATGCAGTATTAATATAACAACACCACAGGAATCAAATCCCAAAATTGAACAAACTTTAATCGGATCCCGGAAAAAAATGCTTTAATTTGGCTCGATTGACCGCGAACTCAATTAAGGGGATTGGATTTCCCGTCCAAGCATTGAAAAAGAGTTACGAGACCTTTTAAGATCCGACTCGGCTTTACATTCCCATGCAGATAAGCGTTCTCTAATCGTAAGTGAAACCAATAGATACTTGGGAAACTTGGAGATTTCATGATTTGATTAGCTTCCTTAACTCTTGTCAGGAACACACAAATGACTAAAAACAGACAGAATTAAAGAAAATGTGATGTTGGATGCATCTGGTATGTTGCAAAGCAGTTAGGTTTAGCCTGGGTCGACAGTGAAAATATTTTTTCTCTGTTTTAGTATTGATTTTTTGGGTAGATTTGCTATATTGTTTCTTTGATAATTGCAGCTCCAGATTGCCGATAAAATTTTAAAATAGAAAGAAACAAAATAAAATAATGTTTTTTTGTTCTGTGAGCAGATATTTTTTCTTGACATTATTTTTTCATTTTTTATCAGATTTATTTTAACACAAAAAAAAAAATTACAGTTTTAATAAAAAAAAAATGTTTTTCTTCTTGTTCCGTTTGCACCTATTATTCTGAATTCAGGCTATAGCATTTTCATTTTAGCTGATTTTTTCCACAGTGCAAAAATTGGAATTTGAAAAATCAAAAAAATAAGAAAATAACCTCTTAAAGTAAAATTCTTGTTGGTACAAAATATGTTCATTTTATGTTAAATTTTTCCTTTTCTTTTTACATTTTAATCAAGCTTTGATAGTTTAATTTTTTAATTGAAATCAAGAAAATATAGTAAAATAATTGTTTTAAATATTTTTTTTCAAGTGTAATTAATGATTTGGCTGATTTAGGGATCGTTTTTTCTATTTTACTGGAATTGTTACCAAAAGAAAAAAAGTTTAAAAAAAAAAAAAGAAAAATAATTAAAATGAAAAAAATATATATATAATAGAATACGAAAAATAAACTCTAAATATAATTCATGTATAAAGTGTATATATATAAATTTTAAGTAATATTTAATTTACAAGATATTTTACTGCAAAATACTGTGAAAAATAATGAGAAAAATGTGAAAATTGTTAAATAAAATGTTTGGTTTTTTTGAAATTTTTTTTCAATTGGTAAGTATTTTTTTTTAATGTTTTTTTTAATTTATTTTTTAAATTTTTATATTTGACTAGATTTCACATGAAAAAAATAAATTTAGTAAAAAATAACTAATTAAAATAAGAAAATGGTTCACTCAAACATCAAAAAAGAAGTTTCTTATTTTGTTTGTGGCTCGGTTTTTTTTTTGGTTTTTTTTTTCACGCAATTTGACAAGATTTCACACTGCTTAAAATGACTGTTAAAATATTTTTTTAAAAAAGTAAAATGAAAACATATAACTCTGTAAAGCGAAACAAAAAATCTATAATTTTGTCGGCAAATAATTTTGTTAACATCAGGGGGAATTTTTAAAAAAATACTTTTTTTTCAGTGTTTATAAGTTGGACTTCATGACTTGACTTGAAATTCCAACTGTGATGAGCTCTAAGCTTTACAAAAGAACGCATTCCTGGAACGCAATTACTTTTCTCTGTAATACTACGTGTTACTCATAAAATTTGGTGACTCAACTGTCGTTTCTAAAATGTGCGTTACTGCAATATTCCACTAATTATGTAATGCGAGCCATGAAATACAGTGAAATCGGATTGCTGATCACTACTGCACTCCATCATTCACAATGTCACATCCAAAAGCAACATTTTCTTTAGGGTGGGCATGTTTTACATTTATCTACAAAGTACAACCAAATTAAATTAAATACAGTTATATCAAGCACAGAGTATGATGATGATGACTTTCTGCTCATGGAGATATTCTCCCTCCCATGCAAGCCAAATTCGAAATTATAAAACATTGAAATCACGGGATGAGCTTAAAAGTGCGTATTTGGTCGTCTGTTACCAGTCGCAAATGGTAGGCAGCTCATGGGTTGGGGGCGTGGCTTAAACAGGAACAACAAACCAATGGGAAATCAAATCCGGCAAACATGAGCACAGAATTTATTGAAGAAGTGTCCGTAATTTTGGTCTTCTCATTTACAATACATTATACCCAGAAATGGAATAGGAGATCCTCAAGTGGTTGAAAGTCCAGTGACAAAATGGATATGGAGTGTCTCTGCTAAGCGTTCATTTGAAAAGCTCTCAAGATCGTACAAGCCATGTAATATGGAAAGGCTTCACTGCTTTAACAGGTTGGTTTACACATTTTCTTCTATTTCTTTCATTTTGTGCGTCATGATTACCAATGTGAATCACCTGTGCTCGCTTCTTTGGCGCCAACTGCCTCGGACGCTGATTGGCTCCCTGTCCCCATTTAACCCACTCCTTTCTCTCACCTGTTGTCAGTCTGTCTGCGGACCTCAGTTTACTCTAGGCAAGCTTTTTTGACCCAGACTCCCACCTGTTTTTGCTCCCGTCCGTTCCCTGGCTTCGACCGTTTTTTTTATCCTGACCACGTCTACTCTCCTCTCCTGGCTTTCGACTCGTTTCCGATCCTGACCACGTTTTTGCTCTCCTGTCCCGCATACTGACCCGTTTTTTCCGTTCCCAACACCGCTATCACTCACCACGGAAGTCCCACTTCCGCGTTCAGAGTGCCCTGCTTACCGCGTCCAGCGATCACCGGATCGTGGGTGCAACCCTTTCCTTTCTTCCAACAAAACTGAGAGAAACATAACGCAAGTGGGTCCTGTCTCCGTTCTGGTCCTGACAATGTGGCTATTTTAAAGCAGTGTTATGGGGGTTAGTTTTCTATGCGAGAATATACGGTAAATTGTAACTAGATAGTTACTGTCAGAGGAAGGTGCTTCCTTTTTAGTGTTAGTAATATGGGAGGTTACTTTTAAATGAAGTAGCTAGTAACTATACCTAATAACTGTTTTCAGTAACTCTCCCAACAGTGCTTAACACCATCGTCCAAGTATAATTCTCTATTATTCACTATTATATTTGTGTGCAACATTTTTATAATGTAGTTCATCATCTGTCTCGTGATTAGAACAGCAGGAAAAAAATCAGTTTAGTTGCCCCGGTGGGAAAATCTTTGATCCCCCTGACCAAATTACCAAATTTCTACACACTCCTCCAAATCTCATGCGGATCTCAGCGTCAGTCACCCGTTGCCTCTTTGCTCCCTCGTGATCTTCTCAGGAGTGATTCGTTTGAGAGATCTCTCCTCTTAGGTCTGCACACCCTTATCCCTGCACCCCCATTAGGTTCATTACGCATGCACATTCAATCCCCCCTTGCCCACCACCTCTTCATTTTTCTTTATGAATGGTTGGCTGCAGTTCAGATGAGGAAAAACAACATCAACAAGCTTTGGGAGGCAGATGGAAGCAATAAAGCAGGGCAGACAACCCCCTCTAAAGGGAATTTCCCCTTAAAACAAGGCAGAGAAACATATTTTCAAGAATTTCACCTAGATTTCAGCGACCACTCACCTTGGCTGTTGAGGTCCAAACCAGACAGTCCCCCAAAAAAGTTTTTCCGCTCCCACTACGGCGGAGACGTGCACACTTTGCCCACTGACTCCCCTTTTTCCCCTCCCTCTCGATTCTCTCTCTCTCACTTTCTCTCTCGCTCTTTCACTTTCTTACTTTAGCGTTTCCTGGGCTGCAATCAGGTCATCCAATAAAATGAAGTGCAACCACCTCCTCCTATAGCCTGAGTCCTTTTGCTGGGCCATTGTTTGGAAATGGTTTGTTGCATGTAAGAAAGTGTGTATTACAGCATACACACAAAAACACACATTGGACACACCCATCTTGAATGACTTTTCCATGCGTCGGGGAATTTTCTCTCTAAAACCAATGGCTTTGCCTCAAAATCCTAAGTGAAAGTCAAGCTACTAAAAAAACTAGGAATACTCTGTACCACGTTTTTTCAAGCTGATGCGATACTCAATTCCTTACAGGTCGCGGAGACTAATACCAGCTACTATACAAAACACCCAAGCTTCTACAAAATCTGGTATTTTAACGATATTTTTAATGAAATAAAACTTTGTGATCGTACGATTAGTGAGTTAGCATGAACTGACGTAGCATTACTAGTTTCTCGCATTTTAAGAGTGTTGCAAAACCTAGCCAAAACATTGTGTAAATCAATGTAATCATTAAAAAAATGTCTGTTTTGTTATTTCCTTCATTTCTAGCTCCTAGTTGTTAAATGGCCAAGAGAAGACACTCAATACACCTATATAGTACCATCGTGAGTGCCAAAACTTTAGAAAAAAAAGCATGGTATTGGAAATGATACCACCAATTGATACCGGCACTCGACCATCCTTATTGAAAACAACTGGGTCAGCTTTGTGATGGTACAACTGGTGAGGTTAGCATTAGCTAACGTAATTTCTGTTGAAGCCTAAATCAGGGGTCTCCAACTTTTTTAAACCAAGAGGTACATTTGGTCACTAATTAGTGCAAAGGGCACCCAGCTTGATATGCATTTCTTAGATAACAACATATCCTGTTATTATTAAGTTGATACTATGTTATTACCAAGTTAATCATTTGAAGTAGGGTGAAATAGACTAATAAAAAATAATTTTACAAAAAAAAAATCGCAATGACCTAGCACTGGTGAGCTAGTTTCAGAACAGGTCTGGCGACACCTCAGCTGTTCTTAGGGGGCACTCTGTTGTCCACGGGCCCCACGTTGGTGACCCTTGGTGTAAATGATATAGTATAAAAAGATTCAATTATTGCATTTAATGAGCGTGATTTTGTTATTTCCTGAATTTCTCGCTCCTGATGTTAAATGGCCAGGGAAAAAGATGTTGATACCGGTATCTAGTACCATTGGCAGTACCAATACCTTGAGGAAAAAAAGCCTGCTATTGGAAATGATACCAATAACGGGTATCAGTACTAGCTCATCCCTATTAAAAACTATAAACGCTAAGTGTCTTGAGTTAAAAAATAAACTCAAATACAGGCTCATAAGTGTTTTTTGTGTGTAAAAAGAAAACAAACATAAAGGGTTATTACGTTGGAGTAAAATAAAGGGTTTATTGAAATGAAATAAAACCAACAAACAATGTATAAAAAAATCCTTTAAAAAGCACCTAATTTTATTTGAAAAAACTCCAATAAATTTAAAGAAAAAAAAAAACCTCTACCCCACCCGATAAAAAATTGAGGGCGCTGTGTCCTAAAAATTGAGTCATTTGTGGACAAAACAAATTGGCTTTTAGTTGATTTATGGCTATTGTTTTTTTTTTTGTGTCTGTTTTGGTCCAAGGGGGGGAGGGGTTAAGTACCGATACCACATTAGTGGTATCAGTTCCAACTACAGCCTTTTTTTTCTTAAGATGATGAGTTTATAGTTTAGAATATATACTGAAAATAAGGAGAGAATGCATCAATTGATTTTGAACATGCAAGTAGAACAGAAGAGAGCCAAAACCTCAGATAAATTCCAACCTGTTCTTAAAGCCCTCTCCTGACCCCTAATCATTCTATCTACTAGGGAACAAAAGCAGATCCGCCCTACAGGGTGTGGTAATCAAAGAACAGCAACACAACTGTCGGATAGTGACAGTGATGTAAAACAGTGCATAATCGTCAAAGCAATGAAAGACGCGCAAAAACAGTCAAAATAATAAACTGAAATCCTATGTGATCTCCTTTGCAGGTGTCCAATATTGAACACATAATAAACTTATCAGCCACTCAAGAAAAAAATGGGGTTCTGTGTCCTAAAAATGTCGTCAATTATGGAAAACAAATGGTTTGGTGCTTTAATTCATTTTTAACTTATGACTCTAAGATTTTTTTTTGTTTTGGCCCAAGTGTCTACAATAGGAGACAGCGAATATCAATTCCCATAATGGTACCGGTTCCAACGACAAGGTTTTTTTTTCCCTTAAGGTATCAAGACAACCCCCAAAGTTAGATCCTTCGTTTTAAAAACAAATAAATACATTTATTTTGCAAAAACATATTGGCTTGTTTCTTGTTTGTTGACAAAAATGAAAGTCCTCTACCCTCGTCAAATAAATGAAGCGTCTCATTTCTTTAAAAACAAGTACAAAAAGATGATGTGGCTTGGTCAATTTTCTAGCCAATTTCGGGATATTTTTTAACTCTGAGTTTTTTTTTTAGGTCAAATAAGAGAGTTGGGGGAGGTCGGAGGTGTGTTTTGGGGGTGCAGGAGGTGAGAGGTGAGGAGTGGGAGGAGACAGGTTGACGGGAGCACACTGAGCTATTGTTTTGCCTTGTCAACACCTTCATCATTGTGCCTCCTGACCTGGGGGAGAGTTCAGCTAAAAAAAAACTTCACATGTTTAAAAGAACATAGGTATTTATAGTCCTTGTAGGATTCTGCAGAAACAGATGGAGCATTGTGGAGGAGTTCTTCTGAATTTGTCTATTTCCACATGACAAGCCCGTAAAACTGAAATTCACAAATCCGCAACATAGCCCCTCACAATTTTAACATCTGCTCTTCAGTAGTCGACCAGGAAAAGTCAACCAAGCATAAGTTCTGTTCATTGGAGGCGGAAAGAGAAGAAAATAGAGTAGCCGCGCATGAGACAAATTTGCTCTCTTGGCCCTGGCTTTCAGTAATAATCAACTGGATATAATGGATTGCGGCCAAAACAGTGCAGTTTATTTTAGCCAGGCCACAATTGTACGTTTCAGCAGCCCGAACCTCAAAAAAATGGACTCTAACAACCCAAGCTCTCAGCAAAAGTCGAATGGGGAGAATGGATTAGTGCTGTTCATTATAGGTAAAAAGAACAGAAAAAAATAGCGGGGGGCAAAACACTGCATTTTTGTCAGGTCTGGCGGCTATGTTTTGCTTATCTGTCCACCAAAAAATTAGCTGCACTCGTGTGGCCGCAATCCATAATCCCTGATATCATATTGCTGCGAGCGGTGAAAAGCAGAGCATGTCAGACAGGACGAAAGGAAGACTGAGATCACTTGCGCTCGTTTCTTGGTTTTATTGAAAGGAAGGAAATGACAAGGCGGGATTCTTCGATCCGTTGGTTGGCGGATTGACGGAACTTGACAGGCGGGTGAAGGCTTGGCGGGAATGGTCGCGGGCAGGCGTAATCGTAGTGTTCGGAAAAGAGTTCAGGAGTCAGACGGGCAGGGCAGATTTACAGAAACGGGTCGGCAACGGAGATCAATCAGAAGAGAACAGGGAGCAGGCAAAGAGTCAGAGGTACGGGCTTACTGAGCTGAAGGCAACAGGTAGCATGAGTACAATCGGACAAAGTGTTACCGGAAGCTGGGGATTTAAATGTACAGGGTGTGCCAATCAGCTGTCCTGGCTGTTGGCGCCAAAACCTGAGCACAGGTGTTCCCAATACATGTGATTGTGACAGAGCACACTTTTGTTGGGAATGCATTACCGTATTTCTGCCTAAAATGAACTCATGTGGCCACAATCCATTATTCCCAATCTAATGTTGCTGCGTGTGGGGACCACAAGAAGGCACTTTTTGTACTGTCTACATGTGTGTCTTAGTATAGTGTGTCCTAGCATAGTGGTTTTGTGTTTTTTTTATTTTCTAGACATCAAGGGCTAAGAGAAACGCAATTCCAATTCTCTATTTTTGCTGCACAATTGACAATAAAGCTGACTTGGACTTTACTAGGAGGTGTGCAGTTTTGGCCTACTTAAAATCAAATTTTTGGTTGTGACAGCGAACTATTATCCCTGGTCACCTATTGTTGAGAGCAGAAGCTGGCAGAGGGTATTGTTTCTCACTGCCAGCTGATGAAGCATGCCATTGTGGGCCCGCCTAGAATGAACTGCACTATTTTGGCTGCAATCCATATTTCCTGGTTGACTATCGCCTCTAGCAATCTTTGCTTATTGGGGGATTCTGGTCACCATTAACAGTGATAAACGAGGGATTACATGACATATTTTTACTTATTCGTATAGGAAAAAATATGATTTTGTTTTTACTAAAATAACAAAGATTAATTGACTGATTGATTGTTTTGAGTTTTTTATTGGTTCTTCCAAAAACAGGAGAAAAAAAGGGCTGTTGGGGAAAAAGCTGTAGCTTATTTATGTCCCGTCCCCTTAACATTTTAAACACTTTTCACAATAGTAAAATAACATTTTTTTCTCGCATAACCATGATCGCATTCCAGATTACTTTCATTCACTGCCATTGAAGACAACATTCAAAGTTCCTTTCTGCTGCAAAGAGGGCTTGTTGTGAATAAGTTAACTCCCCTTCAGCTTTCTAAGTCCCCAAAATCTGCAAAGCGAGGCAATATTTGCATTCTAGCACGGACTCCTCGCTCCAGTCTCCCGTCAGATCGACAAATTCTCCGTTTAATCCTTGCCAGATAAAAAATCCGTCCGTCGCCCAGAGGCGAGACGCACAAAACCAAGCCAAATATTTGAAAGGGCGAAAACGGGCAGGTGAGGATTTACGAGCCTCTCTGTTAGCTATTGGGGATCCTGGTGTTCTTTATGCCAGCTAGCGTCGATTGAAGTCGGGCCCGAGTACTAAAATGAGTCAAGTGATGGATGAATGTCAGAAAAGAAGAGGAAAGGCGGATCCCTAGAAGAAAAATCACAAATCCTTGCTTCCAGTTTTTCCAGTCATGAAAGCCAAGAAACAAAGGAGTGCTAAAAATTTCAGGATGTATTCAATCTGTGCAAAGAGCTCATAGTTTGGACAAGGCGTCTGTCAATCAAGCTGTTGTCATAGCGATTTATACAATAAACTGATTAAAAAAATATTTCATGTGAAATCCTGTCATATTTCTGTTCAGAGACTGACAAAAGTCCTGACTGGCAGGAAGTTTTGCAAATGTAAAATTGTATTTATTTATTCATTCATCTCATTAGCTGCACCGCTTATCCTCAGTAGGGTCGCGGGGGTGCTGGAGCCCATCCCAGCAATCATCGGCCAGGGGACATCCTGAACTGGTTGCCAGCCAATCGCAGGGCTATTTATTTATTATTTATTTTAAATATATTTTTTAAATTGTTTTCTTGTACAATATCATATTTTATTGGATTTGTTACCGTTATTTAGTAAAATGATAGAAAAATGTAATTATAATCTCATCTCATCTCATTTCATCTCATTAGCTACACCGCTTATCCTCAGTAGGGTCGCGGGGGTACTGGAGCCCAGCAATCATCGGGCAGTGGGCATGGGACACCCTGGACTGGTTGCCAGCCAATCGCAGGGCACACAGGGACAGACAACTCGCTCGCTCATTCACACCTAGGAACAATTTTGGACCGGCCAATCCACCTGACATGCATGTTTTTGGAATGTGGGAGGAAACCGGAGTGCCCGGAGGAAACCCACGCAAGCACGGGGAGAACATACAAATTCCACACAGGAAGTCTGGAGCTGGATTTGAATCCCAAGACATGAACTGTGCCGCACATGCGCTAACCACTGCGCCGCCGTGCTGCCCTGTAATTATAATATATTTATGATTAATGTTTTACTAGTCCATCAACAAACCTCTGCCCCGCAAGACGTGGTGTTTTGACTCAGTCCTGTTTCCTGTTGGTATTTCATGTCCGGTATTGTTTCCATTTGTTTTGTCCTGTTTAATATCGGTTTCCAGTTTCGTTCCGTCTAGTTTGTCCTGTTTAATTTCGATATCCTGTTTTGATA
Source organism: Urocampus carinirostris (assembly GCF_059441175.1). Lineage (NCBI taxonomy): Eukaryota > Metazoa > Chordata > Actinopteri > Syngnathiformes > Syngnathidae > Urocampus > Urocampus carinirostris. The sequence continues at coordinate 12,989,439 of NC_142366.1, read as the reverse complement.
TCAATCCTGTCTGTCGGTATCGACCCCATCTGTCTGATATCTGCTCGGGCAGTTGGAATTGATCATGTTGGCCTCTGGCTTCCTATCATTCCACTCCAGACTGCTGCCTAACGTGACTTGAGCATGACTTCCCATTTCCCATGAAATAAAAGGCTTGCGTGAGAAACGTCACGTGTTTCGGTCCTGATCCTGTTCTGGTATATGAAACATTAATTAACATTAATTGATATATTTTTAGCGGAGGATTTTCTGTTGAAAAAATTATCTCAAAACGATATAAATGATCAGAATTTTATGCACAATTAATTTGCAGTAAAATCCTGGATTTAGTACCACTCTTTGTTTTTCAAACTTGTTGTTCATGATTGGAAAAACCCATCAATCATGGTGTACCTGACCTTGACAACAAGGGTTTAAGAGACCTGGATTGTAAATATGTCCACACAAGAAAAAAACAACAACATGTAAATAAAGCTGTGCAAAAAAGGCCATTTTGTATTTTCAAATACATGCTAACACATGCTAATGCTAATTCATCTCGAAGTTTCGTTTTCTTTTCCGATTCTTCTCCAAACACATTTCGAAGCCATGAGAAAACCTAAAAAAGTCTGACTCATGCCGGTTTTTGGCCTGCAGAGCATGTTCCTACCAAACCGATATGGCAAAAAAAAAAACTAGCATCAAAAGGGCTAAAAGGCCTTGGCTGCCGTCCCCTTAGATCTGCCCCCCCCACCCCCAGCTCTTGTATTTAGCCTCAAATCATCCAAAGCCCTGAGTGTGCTGCCCCCCTCCTCCCTAAAGCCAGTTTCGTAATCTTTTTACGAGCACTGCAAAGTTGAAGCCGACAACTAAGCTGCTACACAAACATAAGAGGCTGTTTGAGAAGCAAATGATACTTGCTCTCACATAGGACAATGTGCTCTCACATAGGACAACCTACTCTTGCACATGCACAACTATATTCTCTTGTAGACACTGTCATACTATGCACAAACACGACTATACTCTTTCGTACATACTACTCTTATTCACACTATCCCCTCACACGTGCTACTATACTCTCTCAAACATATTACTATACTCTAATACATATTACTATACTATTTAGTAGTATGTGTGTAAGAAGCTATAGTAAAGTGTGTGGTAGTACAGTAGTATGTGTGAATGTATAATATTTTGTGTGTGAAATTACAGTAGTGTGTGTATGAGAGTATAGTAGTATGTGTGAAAGAGTGTAAAAGTGTGTGCGAGAGTCGATGGTAGTGTGTGTGTGGAAGGGTAGTAGTATGTGTGGAAGTATAATATTTTGTGTGTGAAAGAACAGTAGTGTTAGTGTATAGTAGTATGTGTGAGAGAGTATTACAGTGTGTGTGAGAGTCAATAGTAGTGTGAGTGTGGGAGTATGATAGTAAGTTTGAGAGTATAATAGAATGTGTGTGAAAGCATGGTCATGTGTTTTAGAGGACAGGAATACATAGTGTGTATGTGAGAGAGTATATTAGTGTGTATTAGAAAGTATAGGAGTGTTTGTGCGTGGGTATCACTGTGTGTGTAGGAGATTATAGTTGTGAATGTTGGCCACAAAAAATTTCGAGCATACAGTGTGACTTTAGAACTTCGCAGCTAATAATGGGCAAGAAACGTTAAGTAACGTTACAATTGCAAAGAGCAATTGCGGCACTGTAAATACATGAGATGGTCGTCATGGAGACGGAACTCGAACTCTGGTTTACTCAACGGTTCACTTTATTGCCTGGCAAGATGTCCAAAGGATAATGGATTTTTGTTCAGTGAATTTAGAGTGAAAAAAGCAAACTGGATTTCAGAGAAATAAAGTCTAGTTCTGTTGGCAATCAATTTATATCATTGAACGTATTATTTTTCTTCTTTTAATATTTTAATTGTTTTATTATTTGTATTTTAGTTAATTTTATACCTGTACTTTTTGTAGTTTAGAGCTAAATTTACTGATGAAAATAATCAAAAAGTAGAACAGTTTATCAATAGTAAATATTATCTCATTCATTTCAATGAAAAACATGATTGAAACTAAAGAGATCATTATCGACTTCAGGAAAAACCAGCCCAACCATGCCCCACTTTTCATCAACAACAAGGCTGTGGAGGTTGTCAGCAGCATCAAGTTCCTAGGGGTGCACATCACAAACAAACTCACCTGGTCCGTGAACACTGCATCACTGGTTAAGAGGGCACAGCAGCGCCTGTACTTACTGCGGAGGATGAGGAGAGCCCACCTGCCCCCACCCTCCCTCATCACATTCTACAGGGGCACCATAGAGAGTATCCTGACCAGCTGTATCTCTGTGTGGTGTGGACGCTGCAGCGCTTCCGACTGGGGTAGTGTGAGGAGGGTGACGAGGACAGAAGAGAAAATCATTGGGACTTCTCTCCCCTCCATTCAGGACATTGGCCAGAAGCGCTGCCTATCCCAAGCTAAGAACATTATCAGGGACCCCTCTCACCCCCATCATGGACTGTTCACTCTGCTAGCCTCTGAGAAGAGGTACTGCATGGTGCGGTGCAGGACCACCAGGTTCCACAATAGTCTTGTCCCCCTGGCCATTAGACTGTTAAATAGTCAATCAAACACATAGTAAATCTAAACTGCTGCTAATCTGTACATCTGTTGGTTTTGTCTGACTTTTTGCACTACTGGCAGTTCTTTATAGCTAGCCACTCCTTGCACATCTGTTTCTCTGCACTATTGTACTTACAGTGTTATTGTCACAGTGTTATTGTTACTGTTTACCTGACTTGTTTACCTGACTGCCCATTTTGCACATCTGATTAGCTGCTCCTCTTGCACTCTTTGCACTACTGTAAAATACTATACATAGCCATAATTATTTAGTATATTATTAGTACTCAATACTCCAACTCAATACAACATTTTATTTATATCTGTACATTCAAGGAAACTGTGCGGGTCAGATGTATCGACATTTCGTTCTGTATACACGTGAACTAGAATGACAATAAAGTAGATCTGAATCTGAATTAATTATTTGGGTTTTTTTTAAATCAAAATTGTCCATAATTGTAGATGCAAGCTACGTGTGCTTATTTATTGTTTAATTCTTAATCTATTTTAACAAATAATTCATTACTTGATTCATTTTATTTATTTTTGTTAATAATTCATAATTTGTTGTGTGTTATTTATTATTTTGAGTACATTTTATAATTGCACCTTTTGCAATTTGGAGCTGTAATCAGTGAGGAAAACCATTGAGAAATTGTAGGAAAAAAAAATAAATACAGGCAAAATTATCCAATGGTAGATGGCAGTTATTGTATACTTTTCTTGATTTACTTATTTGAATTATTTTCATTTGTACTTTTTTTAGAATGATTTATTTTATGAATTATTTTTTATTATTTTGTGTCATGATGACTGATTACACTCACCTGCGCCCGCTCGGTTAGAACCAGCCAAGGTTAGTTCCCCGTCCTACTTAAGCTCAGTCCTTTCACTCGCCTGTCGTCAGTCCATCAGCAAACCTCTGTTTTTACAAGGCAAGCATTTTTGACCCTGACTCCCGTCTGTGCTGTTTTTTCACCCGCTTTCCACCCGTCCGTTCCCGATTGCATCCCCCGACTCCAAATAGTTGCCCACCCATGTAGTAGAATCCGGACTAGAAAAAAATTCCAATCAAATAGAACTGAGAGAAAACAACCATTCAGCTTCCACTTCAGACAAAAACAAAACCAATTTTGTAAAATCAGCAAGTCCATTAATAGAAAAACGGCAAAATTGTCCCAGCAGGGGACGCTGTGACTTAAAAGACACTCAGCCCACCAGAAGGTTGAAAAAAAGATGAAAGTCAACTGTAACATCTGTTTTGAAACAGCGTACATGACCACAGAGAAGAACCCATACAAGTTGCAACCCGTCTTTCTGTCTCCACTCGTGGTTTGATGCAAAACGTAAGAGGGAGCCGCGCCCAGTCATTAATAAAATGTGTTTATTACTACAGTGCACGGGTGCAGATCAGATTTTAATGAATGAGATAAATCTCAAATATTAAATATTTTAGTAAATAAAGTAAGTCCCCTTTTGGCAACACTAGTGAGCTATTTTTGAAAACTTTGGGCCATTTGTGTCATCCTTTGGGCTAACTAGTGCACCCTGGTTCCATTATTTTAAATAGAAGTAAATAAGAGTAAATATCAGATACCGTAAATTCCGGACTATAAGCCTCTACTTTTTCCCCAAACTTTCAACCCTGCGGCTTATTCAGTGATGCGTCCAATTTATGTAATTTTTCTAACGGCCGCCAGCGGTGCTCGAGTACAAAAGGTAGGATTCTGACCGGTGGAATATATGCGCAGAGGAAGACTGCAACTTCTTAGCTTGTGCACAAATTAAATTGGCGTAGAAACATCCTCATCATGCAAATTGCAAAAAGAAAGGCACATGACGCAACTTTCAAGCTTAACGCAATCGAGCAGTCCGATAAAGAAGGAAACAGAGAGCTACCGCACGTAAAAATTACTTTGCAGGCGTGTTGCTAACGTGTTTTTGAATAAGGTAGCGTGGGACGACGTCTATATGACAAAGTCTCTTTCCCATACTGAAGGAAGGCGACTTTGATGACATCAGATATAAGGAGGAAGATGAGGACGATTTACCGTGGTTTCTACATGTACGGTATGATTTTTTAACAGACCTGTTTACTATGTCGCGAGCGTGTTGCTAGTAGCGTTTTGCTACCCTTCACAGGCACGGTTTGGGATGAAAGTTATAATATTATTGTTAAAGCTTTGAAAACTCTCTCGGTGTACCATCTTTCTTTGTAAATATGTGTAACCATGTATAATATGTATTTGCAACTGTATATTTTTGTAATGTATTTATTTTAGAAACTTATTCTGATAAACACAGGCTGACGGGAAGTGGAGTAAAGGTGAGACGTGTTTGTGGACGCGGCCGACAATAGTGGATGTATATTTTACCCACCCTTACCTTTGGAAATATACACTTTTTTCCTTGGATTACTTTCAACGGGCACCTGGACTCTGCAGGTCTGCATCAAACCTTAACTACCGGTATCATTTTCCGTTCATTTTGCCGGCTGTGATTTTTGGACAGTGTCGGGTATGGATTAATTTTGTGTTTGTGTTGCAATTTTTTCAATGTGGGCGCATGCGGCTAATATACAGGTGCGGCTTGTGTGTGTACAAAATCGGTTTTCCTCCCGAAATGTAGTGGATGCGGCTTATAATCAGGTGCACTCTATATTCCGGAATTTACGGTATATACATGGTCCCGATTCATTTTGGAGGAATTCAAACCTTCAAAAAATATATTTTTTAAAGTATGCTATTTTTTGCCATTTTTGTCATCCTTGGGGCTAACAAGTACAGACGCTGCCCTATGACGAACGAGATAGGTTCCCTCTATTTTTGATTAATGTTAATAATCTAGAGCATAAAAAAATGAAAAATACTACCTCACCATACCTTTTTGTGGGTTATTATTATCTGTAAACATCAGCTCAGCAAAACTTTTAAATCTGGGTTGCTTACCAACAGGGGGCGCTAGCACCAGGTACAAGAATAAGGAGCCTGCAGGAGCAATTATCTGAAGGGGCTTGAGGAACCTTTCTGGCTGTCACACACTTGAGAAGAAGTAAATTTTATTCGCCGTTGCTCCAAGTGCAGTGCGTCGAGAATAAATCTCGCACACAAGCGAACACAAACTAGTTTTATGCAGCCTGGTTGTGTGACAGAAGTGGATGAGGGCCCTTTATTTTCTCAGTAAAAAGCCTCAGGACTTGTAAACACTTTCGCTTTTTTAGTTTCACAACAGAGCCATTCAAGGACAAGGCATTCTTTTGACATGGAGTATCTAAAACTGGCATCGATATCAAAGGGAAGTAGGACTGTCGTTGATCCTTGCGGGACGCCAAAAGCCACAAGCGGGATGTGAATTTGACACCAAAGATTCGATGTATTAAAATCCGCTACCCCAGGACCAGAAAATCAATTTAAAAATGGAAAACAGATCTTTATTATCATTCATAAATTTTCTTGGGTCTAAGTTAAAAAAGTAATACTCAAATTGGGTAAAAATATCTGAAGCTGGGGCAAAATGTTCATTTATAAATTCAATTATACATATATTTTTGAATTTTTGATTTTAATTGTATTTTGTTTGTAAGTTAATTATTCATTCATTGGGGTTGCAATGGCATCAATAAATCAATATTTGTCAAAGGACTTTACTTATTTTTGCTTATTATTAATCTGTATTTATTATATTTTGTATTGTTTTTGAGTGAAATTAGAAAAGAAATAGTATGTTAAAAACTTAAATTGTTTGATATCTCATACGTTATAAAATGTATTACATTTTAATTGAATTGCTTACATTAGCAAAAAAATATTATAATTGTTTAAATTTTCGATAATTTGTCATTAAAGATGTTTGTTTTGGTTCTATAGTTTTTTCTTTACACACACATATATATGAAAATTAAAAAAAAATATATATATATGTATATATACAGTATATTTGCATACAACTGTTTTAATTATCTTATTTAATTATATAAGCTAATTAGAATATAAATTTAAAATATAAAACCAGAATAGTTTGCCCATTATAAGTATTATCTTATTATGTTAACCAGAAAATGAAATAAAAAGAAAATTTTAAAAATACTTAGAAAAAAGTAAAAGGTAAAAAAACAGTAAAATCAGAATAGTTTGCTAATTATGTGTATTGTTTATTATTTTATTGTTTTCCCAAAAGAAACTGAAAAAATAAAGCATAGTTAATACACAATTTCATTTTATTTTACTAGATAAACAAGTTAAAATAAGTACAAGCAGACTGTTTTATCCATAGTGAGTATTATTTTACTATTTTACTCAGAAAATTTCCAAAATTAATATTAAAATAACACAATATAAATAAAGCTTAAATAATACCTCAATTTATCTTATCTACTAGATAAACAAGTGAAAATATAGTAAAACCATAATAAGTTTTATTTCATTGTTTTCTCAGAAAATAAATTGCATATAAAATGTGAAAAATATAAGTATTATTTGAGGAATATTCATTTTTACAGGGCAAAAATAATAATAATAATAATAAAACCTTTTCACCTGTGCAATTTCTCAGTAAGAATTCTTTCAAGTTACAAAAGTTATTCGAATACACATACTGTATACAGCATAATCTCAACACAACTTTATAATTAAAATTCATTAAATGGCGCCTCCGCACCGCGGTGGTCCTTATTGAGATCATGCTTTTAATTCACTCAGCCAATCACGTGTTAGCATCTTTTACCTCAGACATTAAAAAAAAAACAAAAAAAAAACACCGTAAATTACACACCCGGAAAAAAAACACTGCATCATTTACAAGACACACATACGAAGGATGACATAAGCCAAACTTGTTTCTTCTTTTTTCTTTTTCTGTCTGTTTGACGCAGTGAATCACGTCCACTCATTCTCGACACCAGACAGAGAGGCCTTGAATGCATCATTAGCCCACATGTTGTAATCTTACAGCCTCCAGTGACTCACAGGGTTGCTCTTGTCCCGTCTTGATACGTGACATTTCAAAGTAAAATGGTCTCTAAAAGGTCTCTTCTGTTGCACTTTTTCAAATGGACTATCTGGGAGGTTAATGGTGTTAAAAACATGACAGAAAATGAAAAAAAGGATAGGAGCGAAAAAGGATCATGCGTGGAAAAGGTAAACGGCAGGGAAGAAAATATCCCCACATAGGCAGTTATTCTGCTCATTTTGGGGATTATTTTTTACATTTTAGTTTAATTTTTACTTAAAATATTTTTATTGAGGAAAATAAGTGAAATTAGGAAAAAACGTATTTTTATATTCTTTTTTTTTTTAATCGATTCTCCTACCAAAACACGGATGATTATAATATTTTCTTTAAATATTTAGTAGAGATAAAAATATATATCTTATTTATATTTAATATCAATTTATTATATTGCATTCATTTAATTATTTATATTTTCATTATATTTTTATATTTTTCCTACCAAAAAAACCCCACCTAATTTCAGTAGAATTTGTAATTACAATTTTTGGGTGTTAAATAAGTAAAGTTTGAAAAAAATATTTTTATTTTATCTAAATCTAATCTAAACTTTTTGTATTTGCATGTGCGTGAGTACGTTCGTATGTGGCTTATTGGCTCGGAAATAGGTGAACCGGTTTTCGTGAAAATGTACACAGTTGTATTTTAGGGCTCAGGGGGTGTCTTTAGCTAAGTTTTGCGTTTATTCATTTATTTTTATTTTTGTAACATTTTCATTACAATTTTCTACCAAAAGAAGACTAATTAAAGTAGATGTTTTACTTACAATGTGTTTATATTTATTATATATACAGTGGGACCTCGCTACTTCGCGCTTCGACGTTCGCGGTTTCAGAGCTTCGCGGGCCTAAAAAATAATAATAATAACATAAAATAAAAAATAAATAAAACAAAATTAAAAGTTTTTGATTTTTTTAAGCATTTTTGAAGGGGCGTCGTTACTTCGTGGTTCGATGTTCGCGGGTTCAGAGCTTCGCAGGTCTAAAAAATAATAATAAAATAAAATAATTTTTAAAAATATATATTTAAAAAAAAAAAAAATTAAGCATTTTTGAAGGGGCGTCGCTACTTTGTGGTTCCACGTTTGCGGGTTCAGAGCTTCGCAGGTCTGAAAAATAATGATAATAGAATAAAATAATTAAAAATAAATTAATAAATTTAAAAAAATTAAGCATTGAAGGGGCGTCGCTACTTCGCAGATTTTCACTTTTCGCGGGTGCTTTTGGTCCCCATTAACTGGGTCTAAATAATAATAATTTTTTTAAAAAGCAAAAACCTTTTTTTTTAACGAAATTTTATTTTTTTTAAGCTGCGCCGCTACTTCGCGGATTTTCACTTATCGCATGTGGTTTTGGTCCCCATTAACCGCGATAACCGAGGTCTCACTATATATATATATATATATATATATATATATATATATATAAATATATATATATATGTATGTTATATATATATATATATATATATATATATATATATATATATATATATATATATATTATATATTATTATTATTATTATTATATATTATATATTATATACCGTATTTTCCGCACTATAAGGCGCACCGGGTTATAGGGCGCACCCCGAAAAAATAGTTTTTGGTCCTATTTTTGACATACATAAGACGCACCGGATTATAAGGCGCTACAATGGGAACGTGGACAAAACAGTCAGATAGTTCAGTCCAACTTATTACCCCCTTAACATTCCAAAAGCTTGCAAAGACGCAAATACGTGTCGAGAACACGTGCGAATGCGGTGTCCGTAAGATGTCACTCAAATGCATTGTTCCATCATTCGGAAGGTTAAAGTCTTGGGATTCAAGAAATGATAACCATTCCTTCGTATCTATTTTCTTTTTCGCTCGCAACTTTACTGTGCATATGACAATAAACACTTGGAATTGAGTTTAATTTAAAAATAGACACTCCATTCCATCCATTATCTGCACCGCTTATCACAGAAACATCGAGTTCAGTCTGAAACAAGACAATATAAAACCGGGAATAGCTCACCGAAGTCATTGTGTTCATAATAATGTGCAGGCAATGTCCTCTTATATCCGTGAGGGTAGTAAATCCAGGAGAATACAATATTTACAAATACAGAATAGAAAAAAATGCTTTCTCTATGCCATCGGCCACATGCTATACGCATTCATCTTTTTCGGCCAATTGCAGGCTTTGTTTCGCTGTTTAAGCCAATGGCAGCCTGTACATTATAAAAAGGATCCGCCTCTTGACCTCCGAATAACTTTAGCCAATAGTGATCGATTCAACTGATGATTGACACATCTTTTTCGGCCAATTGCAGGCTTTGTTTGCCGTTTGAGCCAATGGCAGTCTGTAAATGATAAAAGGGATCCGCCTCTTGACCTCCGAATAACTTTAGCCAATAGTGATCGATTCAACTGATGATTGACACATCTTTTTCGGCCAATTGCAGGCTTTGTTTGCCGTTTGAGCCAATGGCAGTTTGTAAATGATAAGAAGGATCCGCCTCTTGACCTCCGAATAACTTTAGCCAATAGTGATCGATTCAACTGATGATTGACACATTGGTTAGCCAATGAAACGCCGGTAAATAAATCCCACCATCCACCGCGTACTACTTGGCGTTCGGGGGAAAATCGAGTCGGCGGCTGCAAGTTAGTTGGAAAACTTAATGTTGATCCATAAATAAGGCGCATTGTATTATAAGGCGCATGGTCAGCTTTTGAAAAAAATAAAGGCTTTTAGGTGCGCCTTATAGTGCGGAAAATACGTTATATTATTTTTTGTTACACTTTCTAGGTGTAAAATGACTACATTTCGAGAAAAATATTCAATTATATAACTGTCACAACCAGAACAGAATCAGGACCCAATTGCGTAACGTTTACCACAAGTTTCATTGAAAGAAAGAGGAAGGGCTGCACCCACGATCCGGTGTTTGCTGGACGCTGGAAGCAAGTCGCTCTCGCACTTGGATTGTGGTCCGAATTACGGAAGTTGATCTTCCGTAGTGAGCGACAGCGGTGTCAGGGACGGAAAAACAGGTCGGTAGGTCGGGGTCGGAAACGGGTCGTAAGCCAGAACAGGAGGGTAGACGTTGTCAGGATCAAAAATGGGTCGTAAGCCGGGACGGGGGAGCAGACATGGTCGGGATAAAAACAGGTCGTAGCTGGAAACAAACGGGAGCAAAAACGGTGCAGGCGGGAGTCAGGGTCAAAAAAGGCTTGCCTTGTCTCAACAGAGGTTCGCAGATGGACTGACAACAAGAGAGTGACAGGACTGGGTTTATATAGGGACAAGGAGCCAATCAGAGCCCGCAGCAGTTGGCGCCAAGAGAGCGGGCACAGGTGATTCACATCGGTAATCATGACAATAACTCATATTCAAAAACGTTGACATGGTAAAACATACATTTATTATTTAGAAAAGTAGAAACATACAGTAAAAATAGTACTTAAAATAAGCCAATAAAGTGCATTTGTTTTCGTTTTGTCTGTACAATTACATCCAAGCAGATATGTAGTCCTCTATCCCTAAATAACCCAAAGAAAGAGTAAAGGAGCATGTATAGAAGACGCTTTACGTCCATCCAAGAGTTGTTTAACAAAATCTAGGTGGTCCACCAGGTCTACAGAGAACTGAGGGAGACCCTGTGCATGTACATTTTTGACCTTTCCCAAAGAGTTTTCAACAAAAGAACTCCAACACCTTTTTGTCATCACCTTGCATAACGAAACGCTTCAACAGTGTCGATGATTCACAAACCGATGACAGAAACGTGGGCATGACGGGGCATGATAACCCCAGGGTACGCTTTTCCCCACAATGCCAACCTTTAGTAAGGCTTAAACGTAGGCAGTATGCTAGCCCAGTGTTTTTCAACCTGTCTGGCCAGGCACACTGTTGTTCCATAAGACATTATCTAGTGTCCACCGTGAAATTGATCGCTCTTATTTGCAAAATAAAGCATGTCACTGTTCAGTATCTTTGATTTATTCCAGTCATCAGCAAATAACTAACATCCATCCATATCAGTAGGTGGCAGCAGATTGCTTTTTTTTCATTGCTTTTATATACTAATCATATATATGCTCATGAGGTAGTACAGGGAAATATGATTAATAACTTATTGTATTTGAAATAAGAATAACAACTTTTAACTTTAGTAGAAATTCAAAAGGAGATAAGATGTCAATGGAATTTGAACTAGCAAAGAGAACAGGGAGAAAAGCCTTCAAATATTGAAGTCCAACCTGCTCTAAAGGCCTCCCACTGAGCATTAAATGTTTAAAAATAACAATCATAAATCACATAATGTAAAAACCTTATACGTGATTTTGCCTATTCATTTTATTTCATTATTGTCTTATTTTATATACGGATAAAGATAGATGGTAGTAAAAAAAAAAACTGTCTGGCCGATACATTTTGTTCATTTTAAGTATGTTTTTTGTTATGTTTCTAAAAAGAAAAAAGCCAAAGTGAAAGCCAAATTGTACCCCAAAATGAATACGGTAAAAACCTGTATTACCTCCTGAGCCACAGTAACTTCAAAATATTAAAAAAAAAAACTATGCAGTACCCCAACAACATGAAACTATTGCCAGGGGTTAATTTCTAAACATTTTCGAAGGACAATGTGCCTTGAGATTTTTTAATGAAAATAATGTGCAATGGCTTAATTTTGGGGGGGGAAACACCTCGCTAGCCCACACCTTGCTGGAAATAAGATGAACTTTGTATTTGTATTGGGCCGTGTCAAGCTGCGGTCAGCTTTCAAGATTCCACGCAGTGAAAATGTCACCCGTCAGGTGCCGTCAATGTCTTCGGCTCGCACAAGAAAGCCCCCACAAGGTCCTTTTTATTCAGCTGCCCTGCAACTAGAAGCACCTTGGGGAGAGGGGCAGGGAATGTCCCAAATTTTCCGTTTATCTATTTTAGGTTCTGGGTTAAAGGTTCAATCTTTTCCTTAAAGGAGTGTTCTCATTTTCTCGTGGATGTACCACCGCATCCAGTTATGAATTAGATTTAATGAATTGGTCCCCTTACGGAAATTTACTTCCAGCAACTGTATCAGGGGACAACAACAGACACTAGAAAACTGCAGAATGACTAACATTCATGAGAGTGGGACAATGAGGGCAGACTGATTGGATTGGTGAGTTAACAGGGCCTGCTGTTTAAAATGGTAACAGCAAAGGGGATCAGGCTTTTCCTGAGGGGGGCCCATCTAAATCTTATTGTCCTATATCTGCGTCCTAATGGTAGTAGGATGAAGTATCGATAAAGTGGATGAGTGATATCTTGAACCATTGTGCACCTTGTTTTTAAAGTAAACCTAAAAAAAATTATAAAATTCATTTTAAATTTGTACAAAATATTTCCTTGTTTCATCATATTTTATTTATTTTCTAAATTATTTTTTTATATTTAAACAATGTAATCTATGTTGTATATCTTTAAAAGAATATTCGTATGGAAGTACTTTTATTTGACTTTGTTTAAAATGAATCATTAAATATATATAATAAGAAGCCATATAGGAATAGGAAGCCATTATCTCATTATCTCATCTCATTAGCTACACCGCTTATCCTCAGTAGGGTCGCGGGTGTGCTGGAGCCCATTCCAGGAATCATCGGGCAGTGGGCAAGGGACACCCTGAACTGGTTGCCAGTCAATCGCAGGGCACACGGGGACAGACAACTCACTCGCTCATTCACACCTAGGGACAATTTGGACCGGCCAATTCACCTGAAATGCATGTTTTTGGAACGTGGGAGGAAACCGGAGTGCCCGGAGGAAACCCACGCAAGCACGGGGAGAACATACAAACTCCGCACAGGAAGTCTGGAGCTGGATTTGAACCCACGCAGGAGGTTCCAAAGACATGAACTGTGCCGCACATGCGCTAACCACTGCGCCGCCGTGCTGCCCAGGAAGCCATTATATTTTTGCAAATTTTCTGTCTTGTTTTCTGATATTTTGAACACTGTTTTGAAGAAAAAATAATATATTTTTTATCTATAATACATATGGTTTACAAAAACAGTAATACTTTAACTTGTTAAGTAAGAAGTAGCATAATTGAAATATATATGTATATATCTAAATAAATATAATACAAATAAGAATTTATACCAAACATTAGTTCTGTTAAAAATGTGTTGTCTGGTTTTACTAGTACATTATTAAATATGATACTTAAAATGGCTGCTTTATTATATTATAAAATAAAGATAATTATCTAAAAAGAAAAAAAATCAACTTTAAATGAGAAAATTAATTTGGTAATTTTCTTTTAATTTTAAGCATTTTCCTCTTTATATTCTTCTTATAAAAAGGAAAAAAATATTGCAAGTAATATTACCTGCCTTTTTAAGTGTAGGTCAGGGGTCTCAACTTGAGGCTCGTGGACCTAATTACCTCCGTTAGTTGATAGTTTAATATTGCTTAATATTCATTTCTACTTTTTATTTAGTGTAGGAAATGTTAAAATTATATTTCACAATAGTAGAATATTTTTCATCAGATATTGTCTTGTCAAATAAAACAGAACTTCGCATAGAATAGACCCTAGTTCTTAGTTTCAGACCTTTGTGTCGGTATAAAGTAAACGAGTGCTGTGATTGTGAAATTAAGATTTATTTTGAAATCTCAATAACGAACTAAACCCTTAAAAACCGAAACAGGAGAAAGGAGGAAGCACACGTAAGCAAACAATGTGAAGCAAAGGCCCTCATAGATAAAGACATCGTCATGATTTGTCAATTGCGCTCAGATGCGCTCACTTTTTTAGCCCCAGCTGCCACTCGTTCCCTAATTAGTCCCCCTCCTATTTAAGCACGCGATTTTCGTTCACTCCACATCAGTCCGTCGGCGAACCTCAGCGCATGCAGACAAGCACTTTTGACTCTGGCTCCCGTTTTGATCCCGACCTGTTTCCTGTATTGATCCCCAATCCTAGCTCAGTTCTCCTGTCCCGGCTATCCGTATCGATCCCTGATCCAAGGCTCATTCTCCTGTCCCGGCTACCCATATTCCAGCCTGATTCTGTTTCCCATATCGAGCCCCAATCAAAGCTCCGTTCTCCTGTCCCGGCTACCCGTATCCTCCCTGATTCAGTTCCCTGTATCGATCCCCGGCTTCCCACTCGTCCTGGCTACCTGACTTTTTCAGATCTCCGACCACGCTCCGTCTCCCGTCCCAGCTGTCCGACTTGTTTCGATCTCCGACCACGCTCAGTCTCCCGCTTCTCCTGGCCAACGAACACCAGATCACTGTCTTTTTCCTCTCGCCCTGAGTTGCCCGATCTCTTACTAAAGCATTACGAGAAACGCATTTGGGTCCCTTGCTTGTACCGGTCGTGACAGACACAAGCTTCATTTGCACAAGCTAAGACCTCTGCTTAGATCCAGCATTAAAATTTTATTTTGAAATAGCGATTCAGATTAAGACCCTTAAAAACTGAAACGGGAGAAAAGAGAAAACATACATAAGCCAAAGATACAGAGCAAAGTCCCTCATACAGAGACACGAGCTTTATTTGCATACGAAAGAACAACCCCTTTCATTCTGCATTAACGTTATATTTTGAAATCTCAAAATGACCTGAGCCCTTAAAAACTGGAACGATAGATGGGGAAAAGCACATAGAAGCCAAAGACCCTCATAAAGAGACACAAACTTAATTTGCATGAGTGAAAACATCTGCTTAGATCCTGCATTGAAGTTATATCATGAAATCTCAATTACGACTTAAACCCTTAAAAACTGAAACAGGAGAAAGAAGAAATTACAGATATGCCAAAGGTGTGAAGCGAAGACCCTCATAAACAGACACAAATTAAATTTTTATGAGTGAAAACATCTGCTTAGATCCTGCTTTGAAGTTAGATCATTAAATCTCAATTACAACTTAAACCCTTCAAAACTGAAACAGGAGTAATGACAAAGCCAATAGCGGTCAAATATGTGAAGTGAAGACCCTCCTAAAGAGGCACAAACTTCATTTACATAATTAAAAACATCTGCTTTCCAGTACGAACCTGCCCCTTGTACCTCTAAAGCACCCCATTTTTTTGTTTTGTTTTCTACCGGGGGGAGGGAGACCTGTAGATGCCCGACTCGCATTCCTGACCTCTTTCTGTCACTCTCTTGCCAAAGCTTCACCTCGTTGCTTTTGGGTCCGCCCACAAAGACTCCAAACCACCTTTGAAGGCGCGAAAGATTTATGACCCGTCAGTCAAACGCTTACAGTAGATTTAAGAATTGGGTGAGATCAACACAAAGGTGCCAGAGTTAGGAAAGAACTTAAGAGCCTTGTTGTTTGTTCACGCCACCTTGGGTGGAACTCAAAGCAAATATCCCCCAAAAATCAATCAATATTTAGACAAATGCAACTTTAAAACAAGTTTAAGCGTCTTTTTTGACCTATTCATTCAATCAAAGTTCAAAGTCTGTAGCATTTTTTATTCCTACTACAAATATTTCCTAATGTTCAAAATAAAATCTCAGAAATTCAGATGTTATCCCTCTTTTTATATGTTATCTATTTTCAAGAACTTCCAGAAAACTGTTTCCAAAAAACAGAATCATGTATATATATTAATTAAAAAGATAGATACTAAATAAAATCCAACAGAAAAAAATCCGAATTTTCAAAATAAAATCTTAGAATTTCAGATGTTATTCCTCTTTTTCTACGTTATCTAATTCAATAAAACTGTTTATCTGGGGAAAAAAAATCATATATATATTAATTAAAATGATAAATACTAAATAAAATCTAACACAAATATTTCCTAATTTTCAAAATAAAGGCTCAGAAATACAGATTTTTCTCCCACTCTTCCATTTCTCCATTATCTGAGTTCCCAAACCTCTGGATGACTGAAATAAACGTCATACGAAATCAAATCTGTCATGTTTTGTTTAAAGATTCAAAAATAAAGGAGGAACCGCTCTCAGCAAAAACACAGCTTTGCTTCTCTGAGAGTTTTAAAAAATATTTTCAACTGATTCTTATTACTTATCTTAAAACTGTTCATATTTTCCTTCTTTTCATATTCATAGCAATGCACTGTATTCATAGATTTAAAATGGTCCTGATAAAACTTGAATAGTTTGAAGATATTTCAAAATAAAATCTTCAAAATTGTGATTTTCTTTTTCTTTATTTCTACATCGTCCAAAATAAAGAACTTCAACTTTAAAATGCTCCCTTTTAAAAATATATAAATGTATCAAAAAAATAAAAAATGAAAGTTAAGCTAAACAAACAAAAAAAAATGGACCCAATCCAGCTTGAATATTTTGAAAATATCTTAAGACAAAAGTTTCGGAATTGATTTTTTTTAATTTATTTACATTTAATATTGTATTGTTTACAGAGCTCTAACTTAAAACCTTTTTTCAAAGTGTCATAAAAAATAATTAACGAATACATTTACTTGGATGAGAAAAAAAAATAAAATCAATAAATTATTAAAAAAATGTAAACGACAATAAGGGAAAAAAATAATAGCGACGGATTATAAAACAAATACATTAATTACAAATAAATAAAACATCAACCTGACTTGAATGACAACTCCAATATCTTGAAAAATGTTCAAATTAAAACCGAAAAAAAAACAAACATATTTCAACAATAATTAATTATAAAAACATCAACAAATGAACTAATATAATCGAATTAAAAAAAATTAAAAGATAATTGTAATACAAATAAAACCAATGATAAATACGTGAAATAAGGTCAATAACATTTCAAAATAAAAGCCAAAGCTTACAGTTTTTTTAGAAGCAGCTGTGTTGATTTAAACCAAGGGGCTCCAACGTGGTGCCCGCGGGCACAAGGTTGCGCCCTAAGAACACCTGAGTAGCCTGTAGACAGTTTCTGAAAATAGCTCCCCAGTGATGGGTCATTGAGATTTTCCAGAAATTTTAATTTCTAACTGGGATAAATGTTTAAGTGCTAGACTGAGCTTATTTTAACATCACTTTTAAGAATCACAACCTATAATAACATAGTAATAACATAGTTATAACATGAAAAATTGTCATTTTAGACCCCTTTAACTCATGGGCTCATTCACATGATTGTCTTAATAGTCATTACTTTTGTCAAATGTTCTTCAATTCTGTTTTGCACGTATGGTAACAATTCATTTTTCCGCACTCATTCTTACAAATATCTGGGAACTTTTGGCAACAAGTTTGTTTTTTGCAGATCTTGCGCTCGACAAATGAATTTCCTTTCCTTCAGGGTAAGAAGATGACTAATGGCCACAGTCAAAGGAACAAAGAACCAACAATAAAAGTCCTGATCCAAAAATGAAACCAAGCAAAAAACAAGTTCAAAGTGATTGAAAATTATATTTACAAGACGACTTACTGTTTATGGAGCCTTGATTCTGATTGGACGATTTATTTTTACTCTTGGGGGGGTCGAAATCCGCTTCACCTGGTCCATTTTCCTCCATCTGGTTTCGGATCCGGGTTTTGTCCCGCGGAGGCTTCTCGGCCAAGCCGGGGGCCCGAAGCGGCCCCGGACATTCCTTCCTGGGGGAGGGCAACTTTGAGAAGGGTGGCCGTCCGAGCCTGGAGCTCTTGGACATCTTGAGGAGAGCTCCACACCGAGATCCGGCGTGTTGGGACTGGTGCAGGTAGGAAGGCGTGAAGGAGGGGACCTTTGAGAGTGGAACCGGGTTTATTGGCTCTTCCGAAGGTAGTCCCCCACCCCTTCTGGCGTGGCCCCCTGGGAGGGTCCTTTCAACTGGTGTTCCACTGGCAGGCAATGATGCTCAATTCTTTTTTTTTTAAAGATTATTTTACTGGAAAAAAATATCTCATCGAACTAGCCAAGCCAAGTCAAGTTTATTTGTATAGACCTTGATCACAAAAAGCTTCAAAGGGCTGCACAGACCACCATTACAACCACACCTGATCTGACACTTACATGAGGGCAAGGGAAAACAAAAACTTTAGGATGGGGAAAAAAGAAACCACATGAGGTAATTCCCTTACCAAAATGACCAAGCTACAATGGATGTTTACAAGTAGAATGATTTGATTTTTTAAACAAACATGTATCAACAGTTTGATATAATGAGTATAGTATAGTATAGATAGTATGAGATTATGAGTAAATGAGTTTAAATAACATTGCTAAAAATGATGTTCCACTGGCATAATATTTTGCCAAGTACGTTTTTTCATATTTTACCCAAGAAATGGGTGGAAATAAATATTACTCTTTGTAACATTTGAAAAAAAACAAAATAACCCCCAAAATTATATTTAACATTAAAGACTATTTTAATTTAAAAATGGTATTCGAAAAAATAATTTATTCAAATTACACATTTGTTGAATTGTTTTTTAATATAAAAAGATTAAAATTATGATTCGGGATAACAAAAAAATGTAGAAACGCAAATAAATATTTAAAAGTGCAATGGAATTAAGTTATATCCCTATATTGAAATATGTACATTTTAGTTGTATTTGTTTTTTTTTTATAATATGAACAAAATACTAAAGAAATAACAATTTTGGAAACCTACAAAAAAAATATTATGATGCAATTTTACAATAACATGTTTTTTTTTAAAAATATTTTTTAGTATAACAAATCAAATGGAAAAATGACCACGTTATTTTGACCAAAGTATTTACAGATCTACTATATATTTTCAACTGAATCTACATCAAAGCCTTTATTGACAGTTTTAACAATAAAAGCAGACTAATGGTAAATACTTTTTACATTTATCTTTATTTTTTTTTAATAAGATTGAGAAAACTGGCCAAAACAAACCTGTAAAGTACTTATATGTTCTTTTCTCTGCTTAAACTAACAAAATGCTCCTTTCGAACTGATTTTCCTTGTGCAAAGCAAAATACTCCTTCAAGCATCTGCGACTTTTTGCATCCTCCTGGGGGAAAAATTCCAGAGCTCCGGAGGGATTCCGCCTCAGAGGGGGTCAGCAAAAGGGGGGAAAGAAAGAAAAAGTCTTCCTTCAGGTGCAAAAGCGCTTCCAGATGTGAGAGCGCTGTTGCGCGTCACCGGCGCGTCACTCCGGTTCGATTCCCGGCTCGTAGGCTCGCACCGTCGCCCCGTTATGTCAGGTGGCGGGCGACACGGCTGGCGGAATTTTCAGAGAAGCAAACTGGCGAAAAAGGAGAGAGAGTGCAAGTGTGTCGGGGGGGCTGCGCCAAAAACATCAGCTGTGACGAGAGGAGGGGGGCGAGAAGAGAAGATCACAGATTTTCCTTTGAACAAATTGCTCGGAGCGAACCCAAAGCCAGAAAGTATGGCAGGGAAGGATTTTGTGCCACTTTTTTGTAGTTATGGATTTGTGACTTTAGGTGAAGAAGAAGTCGCTATTTTCCAGCGTAGAATAATAAATCTTTTGTTTTCAGCAGAGATCCTAGTTATGGCAATTAATAGGGACCAGAACCACCCTTGAAAATTGAAAATCTAGCGACACACCTTCATAAAAGCCCCAAACTTACCTCGAAGTAATGTAATTATCGGCTGAGACTATAAGCAGAGGCGTTATCGGGGGGGAAGAGTTGGGCAGTGCCCACTCACAGACACGCACTGCCCCCCCAAAGAAAAGTGGATGTAATAATGAGGGCAGTCTGTGCAGCGCATATGTGATCTCATTCATATTGTGTATGTCCGTGGACACTAGCATGGACTCTCTTGCCCCCTACAGCACAGTGTATGCGTCAGTCCTCACGGAGCGAGCGGGCCCTCTCAGCCCCTCTCAGCATTGAGATGTTAACCCTCGGCCTCTAGGTTGCAATAGAATCGCGCATGTGCTAAAATGCAAGTTGCAGTGCAAAGTGTCTTGTGTGTGCGGCACTTCTTTTTGGAGAACCGTCTCTTTTGGCTTGGCACACTGCACGGCTCTTCAGATTGTTTTTATTGCCTTAATCCATTTATCACCCATTATAATAATAATAATAATAATAATAATTTCCTTGTATTGTCATTCTGTGTAACAATGTACACAGAACGAAATGTCGATTGCACCTGACCCGTTGTAGCGAGCCGATGCAGCCGCAGCCAACAGAGGGCGCCGCCGACCACTTTTTAAGTCTTAGGAATGACTCGGCCGGGGCGCGAACCACCGACCTCCCAGTCTCAAAGCGGGCGCTTATGATGCACAAAATAACTTAAACGAGGAAAAACGAGGAAAAAAAAGACAACAACTAATAGGAAACAAAAGAAGAAGAAATAAAAAGGTAAAAAAGAAAAAAAAAAGATGAAAAGCTAAAAAAAGAAACAACAGAGGGAAAAACTAAAATAAAAAAAGAGATAAAGGGAAAATAATCAGGAAAAAAGTAAGAAAAAAACAAGTAAAAAGCAAGGAAGAAAGGAAAAATGTAAGGTATATTACATTTAGTTAATTGTAATTTTCTCAGTTACTCACGTTACAAATGGCTCTGATGGAATATACTTGCTTTCATACTGTTTTTTATTCTCTGTTCTCTATTTTTCTACTCTTTTATATGATTCTGTTTAAAAACACGCATACTTTCAGTCTTTATTTTGAAGGGTACAGGAAACTCATCGTGGTATGTTTTTACAACTGCTTGACTTCTTCTAATAAAAAGAATCGTGTCACAGGGCCACGGTGAGAAAGAGGAGTCATTCAGAGGAGTGGGTCCGTTTTTCTCCCCGCGGTAACTGGAGGCCTCCTGGAAATATCAAATCTGCATCTTCCTTGACTCTCATATCAGCCAGATATTAATATCCCAAATTAATCTGACAAAAAATAGAGAACAAAAGAAAAAAACAGAAAAAAATGTGAAGAGCTAGGAAAAAGGAAACAGAACAAAAAATCTTTAAAAATCTCATCGTGAAACACATCTCTGAAAAAAACTGGAGACATAAGTTAAAATATTAGAAATCTAAAAAAAGATGAATCACAAATGAATCTTTAATGTTTTAAATACTTTTAAAAAACATTTTAGGTCAAAAACACAGAGTCCAAGGAAAAATGCATATTGAGCAATCACAAAAGTAAAACAAATCATCAGGAATGGAGCGGGCTGTCTATAGTTTTAAATAATGAAGCCTGTTGTTGGGCATTGCGGGATATGCTGTTGGTTATGTTCATCGCGCATCAATGCTCTGAAAAGATTTTTTTGGGGGGTAGTAATAGTTTGGAAGAATACATTGCCAACGGTAGTCTTAGACAAAGTAGACACTGTTTTTGTGCACACAAGAAGATATCACTCTCTTTTCAGCATGGATGGAACCAAAAATAGTTGGCGGCGAAGAAGAAGACGCGTAAATAAACACATTAAGCTTTTTCTTAGCTAGGTTCCAGCATAGAAGAAGACATTGGCAACCGTAGTTATGGGCTAAGAAGAAGATGCTAAATTGCAGCATAGAAGAAAACATTGCACTTTTGTCAGTGTCTAGGAAAATTAGGGTAGTTATAAAGGAAGAAGACTTTGGTTTGCTATCATAGATGAAAATGACTGTAAATTTCAGGCAATAGACACGGCGCTAGTTTCCAGCATAGAAGAAGACAACTCCAATAGTAGTTTTGGGTGAAGAAAAAAGACAAGTTTCAAGCATAGAAGAAGACAACGCCATTTTCTTCGGCCAAAATTAAAAAGATCGGTAATTTTAGGCATGGTGGATTCCGGCATAGGAGAAAAAGTTGCCTTTTTTCAGAAATTAGGAAAACGTTGGTAGTTTCAGGCAAAGAAGAAGACGCTAGTTTCCAGCATAGAAGACATTGCCAATGGTAATTTTATGCAAAGAAGTTGCTAGTTTCCAGCGTAGAAGAAGACGTCGCCCTTTTTTTCAGCATACCTGAAAACCACTGTAGTTTTTTTAAAAACAGATGCGACTTTAGGGAGTAGAAAATCATGACACTTGTTTTTCAGTGTTGAAAAACAAACCACTCGAAATGTCAGAAAAGAACAAGATGCTAATTTTTAGCATATGACTCAATGAAGAAGATAACATTTTCCCACGGACTTGAAGCACTTCATGGTCATAATGCTAAGCACAAGAACATTTGTGTCCTGATTACTGATTCGGGGCAATTGTGGCTGCCCGTTGGCACCAACAGCCCTGGTTGCTGATTGGCTTCTTGCCACTTTTTAAACCCCCCGGCTCCCTGTTACCGGTGTCAGACCGTTTGCGAACCTATGCTCCCAGCTAGGCAAGCTCATACCTTCCGACATTTTCCTGCCCTGTTTTCTCCTGCCTGATAACAGAACAAAAAAATCTAAAAAAAAAAATCTCATCGTGAAACACATCTCTGAAGAACACTGGAAACATAAGTTAAAATATTAAAAATCTAAAAAAAGATGAATCACAAATGAATCTTTAATGACCTGTTTCTGGACCCGTTTCTGCCCTGCTCTTCCATCCCGACCATCGACCTGTTTTGCCCTGTTTCCTGCCTGATACCTGTTGCCGACCTCTTTTCTGGACTCGATACCGCCCTTGCTCTCCCGTCCCGGCTAGTGTCCAGTATCCCTGCTGCCTAAGATTATCCTCGCTCGACACGAAAGTGCCATTTCCGCGTTCCAGCCACCTGCTACCCGTGTCCGTCGATCATCGGATCGTGGAAGCAAGCTCTGCTCTCTCTCTTTACCAATAAAACTGAGTAAACGAACGCTACTGGGTCCGGTCTCCGTTTCTGGCTTGTGACAATTTGCAAGTATAGAATTTGTGTATGTATAAGATTTTGTCCCGTAAAAAGCTCGAATATAAAATGTAAAAAAAGGAAAAAAAGTTCAGTATGCTAGCATCAGCGACCGTAATATTATTATGATGTCCTCTGGCTGTAGACCAGTCAAAGCAGCTTGACCTATATCCATTCCCCGGCGATGACACACAGACAACTGCAAAAGGACTTTGGTTGTTTCGATTGGACATCGCAAAAGGGTTCGGGATTTGTGCGCGAGCGTCAACGGGGCGGGCCTCAGCAGCATGCGACCGAAGGATTACCTCCGACCCGTGCAGGTTTTTTGCTTAAATTCGTTCAGTATGCTTAGATTGCTATTTGGGTGCGCTCGCAGATGAAAGTCTTGTGCGGGGATTGGAAAAGTGAGGCGGAGTTCGGTTGGAGAGTTTTAAATAGAAGAGAGTTTAGCGTAAGGCTGTAATTTCAGCGCTGGAGTTTTTGCAAAGAACGAGATAGATCGTGAAAATCGGACGGTTCGGCCATGTCGTGTTTTGCTCTGTTGGCTTTGAATTGCTCGTAGATAAATCATATCTTTGCTAGCTGCTAATTTCGGTGTTGGAGAGTGAGCCGTTTAAAATGTTAACAATGTGTGATGTCATCTACTTTTCAACATTTAGGACCTGTAAATGAAAAAATAAAAATCAATTCAAAATGGATATTAAGTTTTTGTGTCATGAACCAGAACAGGATCAGGACCCAAACGCGTGACGTTTCACAAACAAACCTTTAATTTTACGGGAAATGGGGAGTCGTGCACTTTAGGCAGCAGTCTCGCGTGAAATGATAGGAAGCCAGAGGCCGACGAGATCGATACCAATTGCCTGAGTAGATATCAGACAGATGGGGTCGATACCAGACAGGATGGGACAGATAGGACTGATAATGAAACAGGATATTCCCTGGGAACAAAAACTGGAGAAAATAATGAACAGGACAAAAATAGACGGGAACAAAACTGGAAACCGATATTAAACAGGACAAAAATAAATGGGAACAATACCGGACAGGGAATACCAACAAGAAACAAGACCGAGTCAAAACCCACATCTTGTGGGCCAGAGGTTCGTTTGGACTGACAAAGGAAGAATGAGAGCACTGAGCTTAACTAGACGGAAAGCCAATCTGGCGCCACATGGGCGGGGCCAATTGGGCGCTTTGGCAACCGTGACATTTTGGTTGAGTACTACTGTTATAATGGGTATCCAATAATCAAAATGAAACCATTAAAATTATATGTTTACATACATGTGCGTATGTACAATAGAATACAAACATACTGTGAAAATTAATTGAAATGAAATATTTTTATAAAATAAATTATATTTGTATTCATTTAAAAGCATGAATTAAAATATGTAATGAATATAATCATATGGTATATAGCCAGTGTCTGAAGTAATGTCTGCCCGGACGGCCGGGGCGTGCATCTCTTCTGTCGGGCGTACAATTTACAAAACGTCTCCGCCTGGGTGGCCGACAACCTTTTCAAGAAAAAAGAACAAAACATAAAAAAATGAAGGTTTTTTTTTTTTTTTTCAGATCAAACGTTTCTTCTTCTGATTTCAGAATTTCGGTTCGTTTGGCAATTTGCAAATTCCGCAGCCAATCAGAAGCCTGCATCGAATAACTTTGTGCTTCCGGACTTTCCCGAGCCTTATAAGGGCGTGCATTTGCATATCATTTTCCAAATTAGACGCACAGAGAACACAAAAAAATTAATAAGTGGTTGGGAATCAAGCCAAAACCTCAGCCCCAGAAGAACGATTCAAAAGAAGCTAACAAAATGTATGATGCTACAAAACGTATACGTACTTTAAAAGCATCGTGGAAAGAGGAGTTCATGTGTTTTGTAGCAGACGACAGAACGCAAACATTGCATGAATGAAGATGAGTAAATACAGATACATACTGATGGCAGATGGAAAACAGCTGATATAGCAAAATCAATTATATACAGATTAAAATAGATATCAATTCAAAATGATATATAAAAATAAATGAAATACTTAAACTGAATTATATAATAAAGATAAAAAATAAAGAAACTTTAAAAGATGTAATCATAATATTGATTGAAATTCATTTTAAAACATTATTACAAATGTTATATAATAAATATAAAAAAAATACTCTATTTAGCAAATAAAATAAAAACGGGAAAAATAAAAAATATAAATATAATTAACATAAGCATTGTTTAAAAATAAATTTAAAATGACATGTCTGAAAAAATGACAAAATATTTGCGCTTTATTTCTCTCTTTATTTGTCTGTCTTTTAGCTCTTTATTCCCTTATTTCTCCCTCTCTTTTCCTAGCTCACCTGTACTCTCTCTCTCTCTCTCTTTCTTTCACCCTTTCTTTTATTCTCTTTTTTTACTTGGTGACCCCTATGAGAGTTCTTATTTTTCCTACCAAGCTCAAATTAGTTTGACACCCCTGATCAAATAAACAGTTGATAGTGTATTTAATGATAGTTAGTAATCTGTAGGTGAGGTGGTGGTGCAGGTTCGATTCCCGGCTCCTCCGTGTCATATAACACGAAGTGTCCTTGGACAAGACACTACTGCCCCAGATATGCAGGTAGTTGCCTTGCATGGCTGACACTGCTATCGGTGTGTGAATGTGTGTGTGAATGAGTAAGTGTGAAGCACATTGTTAAAGGCTTCGGGAGGTCTTCATTGACGATATAAATCCAGACCATATACATTTACCTTTTTGGTCTGTGAGTTATTCAACAAATATGCACCCAACCCAAACACAAACGTCATCGGATACGCCATCAAAGACGCGAAGCTCTACGCTAAAGATTGCCAACAGGAAGTCAACTCCAGTTCAACTTTTTTGCAAGCATACGGATTTTTTTAAATTTTTTTTCAATGTTCTCATTCAAAGTGGAGCAAGGGAGAGGCTGGATGATGTAATTGGATGAAAAAAAATAATGAGAGGGGCCTATTTTGGAATGCATTTAATGGTGCAAAGTGGGGGAGGTTTTTGGATGGGTACATGTATTGCTATGCTTGTTATTTTCATACTAATGCTAAAAAAAAGGTAAAGTATATAATAATAATAATAATAATAATAAATCATATTTTCTCATTAAAACATTCAATCGTTTTTCCCCTAATTTTTGGTTACAATTTTTTTGTAGGTACGTTATCTTTAACCCACCATAATTATCTGATAATTCATCTTATTCTAAATCTATTTCTACTGGTTTATTTTAAGATTTGTGTGGAGTAAAAACGAGAAAAAAATACTTTAGAATTAGCCACATTAATTGTAATCATATAAACCATATAAGATGGTTTTGTTAGTTTTTCAATATTCATCCAGTCTATCCATACATCTATTTTCTGCACCACCTACCCATAGGGGGGCTGGAGCCTATCACAGCCATCTTGGGCAATGGGAAGGGCACACCCTGAACCAGTAGCCAGCAGGGCATTCAATATTTGTATTTTATGATATTGAGAAAAATGTATGTATGTAGTTATTTACTTTTTTCCCAAGTTAAACAAAAAAAATTCTTTACCTCCCATCTTGATTACTGTAATGCACTACTCTCCGGTCTCCCGAAGTCCAAAATCAAGAGCCTGCAGCTGGTACAAAATGCTGCAGAGAGGCTTTTAACTAAGACAAGAAAGTTTGATCACATCATTCCGATTTTAGCTAACCTGCATTGGCTCCCTGTTAGCTTGAGATGTAATTTTAAGGTTCTGTTGGTAGTATACAAAATCATGCATGGACTTACTCCGTCATATTTTTCAGATTTAATTTCCTATGTTCCGGTCCGGAGCCTTCGCTCTGAATATGCTGGTCTACTAGTGATCCCAAGAGCCGAAAAGAGATCTAAAGGTTCGAGAGCGTTCTCCATTCGGGCCCCAGTGCTGTGGAATGCTCTGCCCCCTAAGATTCGATCTGCAACCTCAGTGGAACAGTTTAAATCCAGGCTTTAAACACACTTCTATTCTATAGCTTATGAATGACCTATATTTCATATCTGTGTATTATTTGTTATTGCAACATCCATTGCAGCCTGGTCATCCTGGAAGGGGTACCCTCATGGGCGGTCCCTTCTCAAGGTTTTTTCATTTTACTCATGATGAGGTTTTTGCGTTTTTCCGTGCTCTCATGTAGGTTTTAGATCAGGGGATGCTGTGAAATAGTTTCTAATAGCATGTCGTCTGTCCAGCCCTTTGAGATTCCTTGTGATTAAGGGCAATACAAATAAACATGACTTGACTTTTATATCCCACATAAGAAAGTTCTGTAAAAATTCACATTTTACTTTATTTTCATATTTTCACAAAAACATTGTTTCAAACTGTAAAATGACCACTACAGGATAGCCGATACAAATACTTGTCATGATTACCGATGTGAATCACTTGGCCCGCACCTTTGGCGCCAAATGCCTCGGACTCTGATTGGCTCCCTGTCCTTATTTATACCCACTCCTATCTGTCCCCTTTTGTCAGTCTGTCTGCGAACCTCAGTTAACACTAGGCAAGCCTTTTTCGACCCTGACTTTCACCTGTTTTTTGCTCCCGTCTGTCCCCCGGCTTCGACCCGTTTTTTTGACCCTGACCACGTCTAGTCTCCCGTCCCGGCTTTCGACCTCTTTTTGTCCCTGACCAGGCCTACTCTCCCATCCCGGCTTTCGACCTCTTTTTGTCCCAGCCACGTCTGCTCTCCTTTCCTGGCTTACGACTCACGTCCGACCCCGACCATGTTTTTGCTCTAGTGTCCTGGGTACTGACCTGTTTTTCCATCCTTGACACCGCCATCGCTCGCTATGGAAAATCCACTTCCGTGTTCGGATCACAATGCGAGTACGGGAGTGACTTGCTTCCGGCGCCTAGGGAACACAGGATCGTAGGCACTGTCCTTCCTCTTTCCTTTAATAAAACTTGTGAGAAACGTAATGCATCTCCGTTCTGGTCCTGACAATACTGACATCTGTAGCAATACTTTAATAAGCCTTGTTTTTTTAAATTACATAAGAAAAAACAATTATTTTCATAAACATTTATACCAGAGCAGAAAGTAGAAGAATTTAACTCCAAGGGGCTCATCCCTGCGTCATCAACCATTCATTGACTAGTGGAAAATTTACAGCCGCGAGCATTTCAGGAAGTAAGAGAGCATAAATAAAAAATCTGGGGCAAAACAACCACATGTTGACAAAAACAAAATAAAACATCTGATGTTTTGATGTCGTAAGACTTAAATGAATACACGTCTTTTTTTTCCTTGGTGGAGGTCTGCTCTTTATTTGAGGGAGCCCCAAAGGATAGTCCTTCTATCACTGGGGCCCCCTTGTGGCCTGATTGCAGGCTCCTAATTTTTGTTATCTCTTCTATTCTTAATCCTTATTAACATAAAGAGCCGAGGGATATTTTCAAACGGCACAGTTACGAAATCCTTTGAGGGGGAAGCCATTCACATGGAAAAAAAGCATAAAAATAGATGGGTAACTCCGCACTTCCTCAAATTTATATATAAAAAAAAAAATGATCTTGTTTGACATTAATACCTTTATGATGCATGAATACTAAATATCACACATCATATTATGGTGTTGGCATATTACAATGGTTACATTGAATTTTTATTGAATTCTTTTGTGGTACTTTTGATGGATAAATCATTATGTTGAAATGTTTTTGTTATTGTTATTATTTTCACATGTTAAAATAAAGTTATAATGAACAATTATTACCTTTAATATGCATATTCTATATTTGTATTATAGATGTAAAAACATTTTTTCATGTCATATTTTATTATAAATAAATTATTATGGTTTGATTAAATTATTATCTTTTATTGTTTTCATAAATAAACGACTATCGTTAAATGTATTTAAATTCATGTTAAAATCATTGGAAAATATCAAAATTATTACATCTAATATGCATATTTATATCCTATTGTTTTAAATATTTTTTCAGGTACATTTTTGTTATCAATAATTATGGTTAAATAATAATATGGTATGACTATTTTAATATTAAAATAACAAAATATTTGTTTATAAATTACTACAGTCAGACATATTTTTAAAATCAATTTCAAAAAATAATTTGCAAATGTTGATAACTGAGAGAAGGAAAAATTACATCTTTTGATATGCATATTTTTGTTATCAACTTAAAATACATATTTTCCACATTATATTTGATTATTAATACATGACTACAGTGCAATGTAGGTATATATATATATATATATATATATATATATATATCATCTCATCTCATCTCATTAGCTGTACCGCTTATCCTCAGTAGGGTCACGGGGGTGCTGGAGGCCATCCCAGCAATCATCGGGTAGTGGGCAGGGGACACCCTGAACATTGTTTTAATAAATTAATGCATTAAAAAATATTTTTTAAATTGATTAAAGAATATTTCCCAAAAATATTTCAGTTATATCTTACTTATTATGAATATATTATTAATATTATGAAAACATTATTATTATTATTATTATTATGTATTATTATTATTGTTATTATTTGTTGTATTATTAAATATTAATATTTATTATAAATATTGGTATTGTCATTCTTATAATACATAAATTACTAAAGTAAGTATTCGTATACTTATTTACATATCTTCAAACTTTGAATTCATAATTTTTCAATAAAAATCTGACTAATATTATTCAATTACTATTTATTTACTATTGTTGTTATAATCAATATTATCTATTACATTCATTGTTTTTATATAAGATAAAATTATTATTGTGAACATACTTATTATTATTGACACTATCTATTCTAACAATGCGCTACAATCAAGCTTGCAGAAATCAAAGCCAAATCAAGAGGGTATTATTTTTCCATTACTTGTACGTTGACAGTGGAATTTTAACTGGGATCGGAAATAAAATGGTTGGAGACGCTCAGTGTCAAAATGTGGTTATGAGGAAAAATTTGCATTTTGAACGCGCATGAGGAACAGTGGGAAGGAAAAAAACAGAAATAAAAGCTGATGAACTACAGTAAGGATCCTATGACACATGAACTGCAGTGGCAGCAAACACGGGTCACAATGAGACAGGAACTCTATGAATCAGTGCACACACTGAATACACACAAAATACACACAAAATACACACAAGGCTTCAGTCAGCAGCCGGGATCTGCTGAGCCAACAGCTTGGGTCAGATAATCATCGGATGGAGCGGCGCTAGATTTAAAGTTGGTAGAGCGACCGCTGCTCAAATAAATCTCTCGTTCTGCCATATTTAACATATGGTGCAGAAGTCTGGGGAAATAATTACAAAAGTTCACTACAGCCCCTTTTTATCCTTCAAAAACGTGCAATAAGAACCATACACAGGGTAGGATATCGGGATCATACCAATATTTTATTCATGCAGTCCAATTTATTGAAACTGGATGATTTAATAAAAATTTTCACTTCACAACTGTTATTTAAAGTCAACAAAAACATAGTGCCAGAAAACATACAAAGATTATTCACTCGGAAAGAGGGAAATTATAACTTGAGGGGCTGTGGTGAATTCATAATCCCAAAGGTGAGAACCACCAGGAGAAGTATGTGTGTGTCTGTGTGTGGAGTCAGACTTTGGAATAATTTGCAAAATGAAATCAAACAATGTCCAAATATCCATGTGTTCAAATTTAAATACAAAAAAGCATTACTGGCGAAATACAGAGATGAAGAAAATGGGATATGAGGGAGACTGGAAATACTGCACTTCAAACCATGTCTAACTTGTTGTTATTGTGCTATTATCACATCAGAACTGTTATAAATAGTGTGTTCATTTTTATTGATATTATCACTGGTGCCGCAGTGACATTATGCGCATTATGATGTTGAGGGATGGGTATTGCGAAGATTAGTGTATAAAATATGTGATTATTGTAACTTATAATTATAGATATCTGACCTATGTAATAAGTATATCCATGAGATTTTGTTGTATTGTACACAAGAGGGAGCTATCTATAAAATGTATTTAATAGGGAAGATAAAGGGGTAGGAAAAATAAGCATCTGCTTCTGACTACCCCTTTTCGAACATTTTGTGGGACATTATTTCGTTGTTGACTCATTGTTTTTGTCCTGTTTTTATTTTTATGTTCGAAATAAAATTTTCATTCATTCATTCAAATCACACTAAAAAATCGCTAGGAGGTTATGATAAATGGCGGGAATTGCAAAACAAGGTTTTGCACTGGAAACCCCCAAAAAGAAAAATATATTCATACAAGCATAATGGCCTGGCGTTGCCGGGCATTCTACTTAAATGAGATTGTTGGAGCCGTGGTTTGTTGAAAGAATTTCAGGGCGCCACCAGGGAGTGCCAAAGAGCAGTATGACCACAAACAGCTCCAGAGACGTTCAAACATGAAAGCGGATATTTACTGATTTTCTTGGTATTTACTGGGGGTGCCTAGTCAAAAAAAAAAGCTCAAGCCACTCCCAGAGGCCTAAAGTACTAGTGTGTAAATTTCCATGAAAACCGGTTCAGCCATTTCGGAGCCTATAAGCCACATACGATCACACACATACACACGCAAATTGGGATTCATTTAATAGTCCAGAAGATGGATAGACTAGATAGGTTTAGATTCCAAGAAGCCCAGAACTTCAAGTGTTTATACTTTTTATGTTTTTCCTTCTATTTCATTTAATTTACCGTACTTGTTTCATTTATTTTGATTTTTTTTTCATGTATTCCTATTTATTGTTATTTATTTTAATTTATTTCATTTATTTTATTTTATTCTTTTCCAGCGCATTATTCTCACTTTATTGCTTAAGATTACAGATCATTTAGGTGGGCCACAACTGCACGATTCAGCAGACCGTTCTATTAGCAAAAGTCAACCAGGGAAAATGGATCGCGGCCACAATAGTGCAGTCCATTTAAGGCGGGCAAGAAAAACACACCACCTGACAAAAGTGCCTTCCGACGGTCCCCGCTTGCAACGACATGAGGTGGGGATAAAGGATTGTGGCTGCACGAGTACAGTTCATTTTGGATGGAAAAGAGACGCCAGGTTTGACAAAAATACGCTCTGCTGGTACCCACTCGGCGCAATATGTTATCAGGGATAATAGATAACACGCGCACGAGAGTAGTTCACTTTTTGGCATAGAGAACGACAAACAAAGTGCCACCAGACCTGGTTAAAATGCGCTCTGCCGGCCCCCGCTCGCAGCCGTTTGCGATCAGGGATAATGGATCGTGGAATATTTTCCGTCCATGTGCACAGCGTCTCTTTGTTCTTACTACTCATACATCAAATGTCCCCGACACGGAAAGCAAAGCGCGACAAATGTAGAACACACATGTTACTTATTCACCTTCAATTCCAAAACCGGTGTCAAAGGTCAGCCAGGTCCCGCCCCTCAACCGACATTTTCTCTGACCTTTGACCTAATCGCAGATTTGTGTACACACGTTTTTTCAACGCTTGTGTCCGGGCCTCAAGCGACTCCCTTCTTCACCTCAGGTGGGAAACTCATTTTAGTACTTGTGAAAAAAAATCAGCTCATGAAGTGCCATTGATGGCTAGAAACGTCAAAGATGATTACTATAACGTGACATCAGACTTCCACTCTGAACAAATAAAATAATTCAGAGTAGGGCTGACGTGGTCGACAAAAATCGATAATTACCAGTGAATTCCATTGTCAGACACGTTTTTCCAGCAGAGTGAAGCATCTCTACATGAATATACCCTCTAACGAGTCGCTCATGCGCAAAAGTGTCTTTATCTTGAACGATAACATACAAATAGGAAGGTGTAAACATCAAGTAAACGTACCAAAAGTTTTTCTAAAGTTTTAGCCTGCATTTTAGCCTGATATGGCGGATAAAAAGACTGCTTGAGAAGTGGTCAAAGCAGACCATGCGTATCATGGCAGTAGCTTGGTGACGCACAAACATTTAAAGAGCACTGTGGACAGTTGAAGAAAACGAAGTTATCATCCGAGCCAATGTTTTTTTCATGACATGCATTGTACATTTTATATAGACCATTCGAAACGGTAGATTTGGGATGTCGAAAAATATCAGGACGTTGCTGTAAGTTAGATTTTGTATTGTGTGCACCTTTTTCTGAGTACAGGACTTTACCGTAGTGCTTCTTTGCACCGCGTGGCGCTGTGAGTGGTCACCCAGCATCCACGCCGATGAAGAAATCCGGCTTTTACTTCCTGGTTTGTGTGTATACACACTGCCCTGTATTTCTAGCACGCCAAGAACTTTGACATTTTTATTGTTTAATATCTCGTGCATCCATTCGATATGGTTGGTGTAAAGCTTAAAGAGGCGAGCCGTTTCTTTTGAAATGAAAGTGGAATAAGAAAGCTTGATGCGGTTGAGAAAATGGTTGGATCACGTTTTTTTCGGCCACTTTTTACCACGGAAGAGGAAGTCGCCCAACTCTTGAAGCTAACCTTCCAAAAGTAAGTTAAACTTAACTGTATTTATCTTTATAGAGCATATTATATGATGAAATGTTTCTTTTTTAGTACAAAACATTACAGGTTACCTATAAAAGCCTTAAATGTGCTTGTATAAACCTTATACACAAATATTAGCACTGATGCAACTTAAGAACAAATTCAACTTACAAACGATCGTCCAGATCTCGTTCGTAAGTAGGGCAACGTCTGTACATGTATATTTTGCTATTAAAGAGAGCTTGAGTGTTATGCCAGACAGACAGTGCCTGACAAACTTATCAGAAATGAAGAGAATGCAATCCGAAGAACAAACATCAGTTGTTAAAAAGTTAAAATGACAAATGTGAGTTGTTGATGGTTTGATTACAAACTGTTGAAAATTGTTAAGTAATTTTTGTTACAGACTTTGAAGTTGACGATTGAATATACTACACAAAATGAACATAGTTGTTGTAGTTACTGCTTGACTTCTCATGTATTATTCATTTGCCTGTCCCATAAAAAATGGTTTACAGTATTTACCTATTTATGTCTCTACTGACCGAGCACTGAGCCTAAAAAAGCATTTTTATTTAATTTTGTGCGAATCCGCAGTATGTTTAATTAAAGATGTACCTGTCATCGCACCATTTTTTCTTAGGTTTATTATCATTTGCTGCATCATTAAATCATGCGAAATTTAAGGAAAAATGTCTAATGTTCTTCATATTCGACTAATAGTTTCAATAGTCAGTGACTAGTCGGCTATTAAAATAGTCGTTGGATGCAGCCTTAATTCAGAGGATGTTATAGTAATTTGAGATTGTTCCCTCCAAGTTTTTGAACCTTGATGAAGTGTGGTACCAAGAGGGCGGATTTGAAGGAAGATGAGAAGGTAGAGAAGATGAAGTATTAAAGGCAGCCTTCAATCTCCGGCCGGAACCCGGCTGCTCTGATCCGCGTTTGGAACATCAAAGACCAAGACCGACCTCAATCAGTCAGAAACAGCCACATATTAAAACGGGGCAGTGGCGGACTTTCAGCTCTGAGGTGAAGTGGTGAACGGTCAAAACGGACTTTCAGAAGAAGATTGTGGTTAGACTTGCATTGGTTCTCAACTATGGAAGCCCAAGAGTCCCAAAATTAAATTCATAAAACAAACATACAGTAAATAAAATTGGCCTCCTGAATTAAGAAGCCTTTAATGAAATATCTTGATCAAAATGTTATCATGATTTACATTTACAGTTTGAAAATTTTATGACAGCATACTTTTGAAAATACCGACCCCACCTAGTAACTCACTCACTCACCAAGCAAAAGACTAGCTTTGAGTCCTAAACCAACATTTTATATAAATACTTACAGAACGGGCAGCACGGCGACGCAGTGGTTAGCGCGTGTGCGGCACAGTTCTGAGGTCGTGGGAACCTCCTGCGTGGGTTCAAATCCAGCTCCCGGCCTTACTGTGCGGAGTTTGTATGTTCTCCCCGTGCTTGCGTGGGTTTCCTCCGGGCACTCCGGTTTCCTCCCACATTCCAAAAACATGCATTTCAGGTGAATTGGCCGGTCCGAATTGTCCCTAGGTGTGAATGAGCGAGTGAGTTGTCTGTCCCCGTGTGCCCTGCGACTGGCTGGCAACCAGTTCAGGGTGTCCCCTGCCCAATGCCCGATGATTGCTGGGACGGGCTCCAGCACCCCCGCGACCCTACTGAGGATAAGTGGTGCAGCTGTTGAGATGAGATGAGATTTACAGAACGAGTAACTCACTCACTCCATTCAACTCTACCTAGCCAACTCAATCACACATTCTCTCACTATTCAACTCTACCTACCCAACTTACTCACTCACTCGCTTTACTCTACCTACCCAACTCACTCACTCACTCACTCACTCCAACGCTACCTACCCAACTTACTCACTCACTCGCTTTAACTCTACCTACCCAGCTCACTCACCCATTCACTCCAATTCTACTTACCCAAACCACTCACTTGATTCAACTCTACCTACCCAACTCACTCACTCAAATTCTACTTACCCAACTCACTCGCTCGCTTCAACTCACCTACTCACTCACCCATTCACTCACTCACTCACTCCAATTCTACTTACCCAAATCACTCATTCAATTCAACTCTACCTACCCAACTCACTCACACAAATTCTACTTACCCAACTCACTCACTCGATTCAACTCACTCACCCATTCACTCACTCCAATTCTACTTACCCAACTCACTCACTCGATTCAACTCACCCACCCATTCACTCACTCCAATTCTACTTACCCAAATCACTCACTCAATTCAACTCTACCTACCCAACTCACTCACTCACTCACTCACTCACTCACACAAATACTACTTACCCAACTCACTCACTAACTCGCTTCAACTCACTTACTCACTCACTCACCCATTCACTCACCCACTCCAATTCTACTTACCCAAATCACTCACTCGATTCAACTCTACTTACCTAACTCACTCACTCACTCAAATTCTACTCATCCAACTCACTCACGCGCTCGCTCGATTCAACTCTACCTACCCAACTCACTCACTCCCTCACACACTCTCTCACTATTCCACTCTACCTAACCAACTCACTCACTCACTCACTCCCTCAATTCAACTCGACCTACTCTACCTACCTACCTACCTACCTGCATGTTCTTTGTGAAAGAGTTGTCTAAATAATATAAGAACTTTGGTGCTGAAGTGCAGTGCCGATGTGTGTTACTCAAGTAAAAGTACTGTTACTTCAGAAAAACACTTCAAGTAATGACTTGAATAAAAGTAAGTGCATGCTTTGCAGATCCTCCACGAAGAAAAAAAAACGTCGAAGGAGAAGCCCGACCCAACTTAATGATTGTCATTTTATTGCCAAGATCATACCTTCTAGGAACTAATTTGTTACTGGTAACTAATAAAATAAATGCTCTACATACCCCTTATTATACTACCCAAAAGGCTAACTGCTGTCCATTCACCTCTCTACATCTTACATGTTAGCTATCTAACTTAAAAAGATTAGCTAATTATAACATGTTATTTTATAGTAACTCACTAGCCAAACCTTTGTTCCAACTAGGAACGAATTAGTTATTGGGAACTAATATAATAAATGCTATACGACCCTTAATTGCAACTACCCAAATAACTAACTACTGTCCATTCATTATCTCTTTACATCCAGTTTAAAACTAAAAAATTTGCTAACCATAACGTGTTATTTCATAGTGACTCACCAGCAAACCTTTTACTAAATTACAGAAACTAGCAGTTTATTATCACCTGTTAACTTGTAATTTTATGTAGCTGCAATTGTAGTACTATCTCAGGTTCAAGTACAACGCGGTTTAGCTAACGTGGGTTTTCCTGCCCCAGCTTGAAAGTAACCCAATGGATGGAAATGCGATCTAAACAGGTTGAAAAGCTTCTTTGTGTTGCGATTAAAGTCAGGGGTGATGGATCATCCCTCAGCATGCTGCTAATTAGCAGACTTTCCCAAGAGCAAAGTGGATTACACTAATGTGACCTCCAGGAAGTGCCCGTTTACACGATGCTGACAAGGCAAAGTTCACTTTTATCACCTCCCAAAAAAAAACAGAAGTCAAACAATTGAAATATCCGAGTGTCGGAGTGGAAGAGAAAGTAAGTCGTTCTCAGCACTTTTTTTACGTTCCCACGACGTTTCTGCTGCTTATCAACGTCCCCCTGCTTCCTCGTGGTCAACTTTTCACTTTGTCGCTTCCCGGGAATATCGTTACCCATCGAATCTTCGTGTTTTGTCTAGCAGAGGACACATTTCTGCCATCAATCCCAAGCGTTTGTTTATTTTGTTGCAATCAGTGCGATAATGGCCTCACGTGACCTCCATGGAAACCAAGTTGAAAAATATTTCACACTAAGCACCATGTTTCGGGTAACTAACCAAGAAATGATCTAACTAGCCAGCATAAAGACACTAATAACTAAAACTTATCTGATCATAATCTCATAATTCTCCCAAAAATATGACAGAAACATATAATTAAGCCAGTTAAACTAACCATCAGTTGTGATCAACTACTACAGTAACTGATGATTAAATGTACTGATTGCTAGTTGATTACATATGATCAAACGTGATGTCAGCTAACTAGCTACCTAATAAATCCAGCCAATTAACCCCAAAAAACTATCTGACTTTACTAACTAAACTAACCATGCCAACCAACTACCACTATATTAATCTAACTAATTGATTAAAACTGACCAACATATAGCTTGAAAAACAACTGAAAGTGATCCAAGTCTACCTAAACTTGTAACTTTCTGGGGTGCAAATAAAATAGTCACCCATATCATAATTAATTGACCTGACAGACTAAAAAAACAACTAAATAACCTGACCGACAAAACAAGCAAATGAACCAGCAAACCAAACCAATTAAACTTGCCAATATAACCTAGCCAGTTAACCAGCAAAATATGTTTGTCAATGAACCTAACCAACTAAAAAAGACAATCAACCAATTAAACTAGCCCATCAACATACGGAAATAACCAACCAAATGAGCCAATATGTAACAAAACTAATCTATAAAAATATCTAATCAGCAAACTTAACCAACTGAAATAGACAATCAACTAATGAACCACTAAACGAGCCATTCGGTATATTCAACTAACCAACTAAACTAACCAATAACCAACTAAAATATCCAGTCAACAAATAACCAAACTGACAAAAGTTGCTAATCAACTAACTAACCCAACCCACTAACCACCAAAAATAGCCAATCAACCAACTAAACTCACCATCTTAAATTGTCATGATTACTGATGTGACTCAGCTGTGCCAGCTCATTTGGCGCCAACGACCGCGGGTTCTGATTGGCTCCCCGTCAGTATTTGAACCGAGTCCTGTCAATCCTCTGTTGTCAGTCCGTCTGCGAATCTCCGTGTTTACTAGGCAAGCCTTTTTTTTGATCCTGACTCCTGCATGTCCCGTTTTGGCTCCCGTTTGTCTCCAACTTACGACCCGTTTTTGATCCTGACCACGTCTGCTCTCCCCTCCCGGCTTACGACCCGTTTCTGACCTCGACCACGTTTTTGCTCTCCTGTCCCGGCTACTGACCCGTTTTTCCGTTCCCGACACCACCATCGCTCGCCACGAAAGAGCCACTTCCATGTTCGGATCACCATCCGAGTCCGAGAGCGACTTGCCTCCCGCGCCTAGCGAACACCGGATCGTGGGCGCAGCCCTTCCTCTTTCCTTTAATAAAACTTGTGAGAAACGTAACGCAATTGGGTCCTGTTTCCGTTCTGGTCCTGACATAAATAGCCCATCAACATTCTGAACTTACCAACTAAACCACACATTAAACAGACTAAACCAACCACCGGCCAAGCATATATCAACCAAGTGAAATAGCCCACCAACATACGAATTGTTTGCATACTTAGCCAACTAGCAACTGGTCCAACTATAGTCTATTTACTAACTTTCTAAGTTCCACATCAAATGTTGACAACATCATAGCCAACAAAATGTAAATAACTCATGGACCAAACCAAAAATTAATCAGGTAAACCAACCAAATTCAAAGAACCATACCAGCAAAACTAACTGATTGATCAAATGGCTGTCTAAAATAACAAGCTACTCTAGAAAGATAATTAAAAAAAGAGAAAAAAAAACGTTTCTAGTGGTCAATGAAGTGGGCAACAAAAGTGGAACATGAAAGCGGTCAGCAAAACAAGCAAGCGGGAGTTTGCTTTGTTCGTGCCGGTGGCGGCACAGGCCGGCTCAGCGGCGGCGACCCAGATCTTTTCATCGATTGCCGAGTTCATTAAAATGGCCGCTGGTGGGCACGGCTTACCATGCCAACTGCGGGCACCCTCATCAGGTGCCCCCCAAAAGCAAAAACTCTCAGCTGAGCTCCATTTCATTTTTGATTTGGTGCAAATATAAGCAGAATTGAAGAAATTATGACAAGAGTTAAAATACCCCTCCTCCCGGAATTTTTAATCATCCATCCATCCATCCATTATCTGCACCGCTTATCCTCAGTAGGGTCGCGTGGGTGCTGGAGCCCATCCCAGCTATCTCCGGGCAGTGGGCAGGGGACACCCTGAACTGGTTGCCAGCCAGTCCTGGGCACTCATTCACACCTAGGGACAATTTGGACCGGCCAATTAATCTTCACCCCAAGCTCGGGGAGAACATGCAAACAGCACACAGGAGGTTCAATCTCATGACCTCAGAACTGTGCCGCACACGCGCTAACCACTGCGCCGCCGTGCTGCCAATGTTTTAATCAATATTAAAAAAAAATTAAAAAGAATAAAATGACATACATTTTACAAAAATACAAAGAGAAATAAAAATGTGAAAAATTGATAAACAGATATAATATAAGAATATAATTTATGTTTTGTAGTATTTTTATAGTAGAATTTTTGTAGTATAGCTGTAGTATTACGGTAGTTGTTTTTGTAGTATTTCTGTAGTCATAATTTTGTAGTATTGCGGTAGTAGTACTTTAGTTTTATTCATAGTATTTTTGTTGCATTTCTGCAGTTGTACTTTTGTAGTATTTCCATCACACAATATTTTAGTATATCAGTAGCACTGTATTTTTGTTTCATTACTTGAGTTGTATTTTTGTGGTATTTTTGTAGTATTTCTGCAGTGTTTTTATATAATTACTTTTATTTTGTAGTATTTCTGCGGCAGTATTTTCCTGTAGTATTTCTGTCGTAATATGTATGTAACAGTGTTTTGGGATTATAGTGTTTCTATGGTCATATTTTTGTATTAATTCTGTAGAAGTATTTTGAAATATTTCCATACTGTTATCTTTATAGTCTTTCTTCGCAGTATATAAACTAGTTGTATTTTTGTACTATTTCTGTTGTAACATTTTTGTAATTGTATTTATATCTCATTATTACTTGAAGATTACATAATATGTTAGACCCGGTTTTAAGCGCTAAATTTGATATTTACTTTCCTAGTAATTGTGTAGTATTTGTAGTACAAATGGACAAGAGACAAAGTTGGCACCGAAAACAACAACTTTTATATTTATTACTAGTACTATATTTTCATAGTGCAGTGGTTAGTGCATTAGCATAACACACAAAAGGTCCTCGGTTCGAGGCTGGGTGGAAACAATTGTTATACCAGCCTATACTTGCCCAAGACACGCCACAGGAAATGGTGCCCCTACGACCTTACTGATTAAGCTCAAGGAGCTATTATCTGCACCGCTTATCCTCAGTAGGGTCGCGGGGGTGCTGGAGCCACTCCCAGCTATCTTCGGGCAGTGGGCAGGGGAAACCCTGAACTGGTTGCCAGCCAATCGAAGGGCACACAGGGACAGACAAACTTACTCGCTCATTCACACCTAGGTACAATTTGGACCGGCCAATTAACCTGACATGCATGTTTTTGGAATGTGGGAGGAAACCGGAGTGCCCACATGAAACCCACGCAAGCACGGGGAGAACATGCAAACTACACACAGGAGGTTCAATCTCATGACCTCAGAACTGTGCCGCACACGCGCTAACCACTGCTCCACCGTGCTGCCGTTAAGGAACTATATTTACTAAATATATATTATATATGCATACATCTTCATTATATTTCGACCATTTTTTGTTTGGCGGGCCGTAGTTTGCCCACCCTTGATCTGGATGCTAAGCACCCCCAAAGCTCTGAACCTCAAATCGCCCCTGATTGAAACCCCTGAATATACAGACCCCTCAACCACCACGAGACACAACATCACTCTCGTAATTAAAAGCGTGCAATTAAAAGGTTGAACATTAATTTCCACCATTTCCTTTGGGACACATAACAACAACTTGCAAGACTTAATTAGGGAGTCAAGCTAGAATCACTAACACAAGTCATCCATTTAGCATCCGCTCTACTACTTCATTATGAAAATTGAGTATAAGAAAATAAAAGTTAAAAAAGGAACCCATATTTGAGCAAAGCTGTGATTAGGCGCATACCACACAATCAAGCGCAATTAGCGGATGAAGAAAGTAGTCCCTTACTGTGTGATTTCTTCTCGGGGTAATCCGCAAACTGCACGCGGTGTCGCGACATGTCGGACGTGATCCTCCACCGGATTTTGGCTCCTCTTTTACTGTCGCTTTACGTATACCCAACGCACCATTCCTCCCTTTTTGTTTATACTGAGGAGCAAGCAAAACTTGTACAGCCCCGCTCAACTGCGGCCGCGTCCCAATTCGCGCACGCAGGACAGCAGTGGCCACACACGCCCTCGCCGATTCCACTCAGGAATGGGCGCAGGGGGGGCGTGGGTGCTCAGTCAGTCCATCAATAGTCGTTTAATATTATGTACCGGTATTTCTTTTGAATATATGCCAACCTTTTTACGTGCTAAACAATCCGTCTCCAGAATATTAAAAAAAAAAATAAGAAAACGTGCTTGTTTAAAACCGGAAGTTGGAAACTTTAATCCAGGGGTGTCAAACTCATTTTTACTCGGGGGCCACACGATAAAACAAACATTCTGTCGGGGGCCGGACTAGTAGATTAAAGAGAAAGAAAAAGAGAGATAAAGAAATAAGAGAAATAGGGAGGGAAAAGGAGAGAGGGCTAGACAAAGAAAGAAAAATAGAGAGAGGGAGAGAGCGTGAGAAACAAAAGATAAAAAGTCGTGAGAGAGGGGGAGAAGAAAGGCAGAGGAAGAAAGGGAGAGGAAGAAAGAAATCCAAAGAGAAATAGAAAGAGAAAAGAAAAGAGAAAAGAAAGCACGAAGGATGTGAAGAGAGAAAGAGAAATAGGAAACAGGAAGTTAGAACAAAAGAGGTTAAAAGACACAGAGAGAGAAAGAGACAAAGAGCAACAAAGGAAGAGAAAAAGAGACACAGAGAGTGAAAGAGACAGAGACAGAGTGGGAGAAAAGGGGTGGAAAAGAAAAAGAGAAATAGAGAGAGAGAGAGAGAGAGAGAGAGAGAGAGAGAGAGAGAGAGAGAGAGAGAGAGAGAGAGAGAGAGAGAGAGAGAGAGAGAGAGAGAGAGAGAGAGAGAGAGAGAGAGAGAGAGAGAGAGAAATAAATACAAGTACAGTGTCTTTGTGAGGGGCACCTGGCTTTGGCGACATCAAGTTGACATATTTCAACCTGCAGCTTGTTTTTCTCTTGCGCTTCTCTGACCGTTGTCTCGCGGGCCGGATTCAATCCCTTAACGAGCCTGATCTGGCCCGCAGGCCGCCTGTTTGACACCTGTGCTTAATTCAAAACAGAAATTTACACCTAGAGACTAAAATACTAGTCTCGAGTGGAGACTGTTGTTCTTGTTTACATTCTAAAAAAAGGTTTTAATTGGCAGGAGTTTTTGAAAGCGGTAGTCTAATGTTGTGACATGTGTCTCAATTTGAATCACTGAAACGTGTGCAGAGTAAATGAGTGGTTCGTGAACCTTGAGCCGAGGTAGGTGTTGATGACATAAGCAGTGATGTTTAAAGCCCCACAAACGGGTGTGCTCGTGACTGTTTCAAGTCATGTTTATTTGTACATCCCTTAATCACAAGAGGTCACAAAGGGTTGTACAGACTACGGACTATCATTACACCATCCCCTGATCTAAAACCTACATGAGGGCAAAGAGACATTTTAAAACCTCAGCATAAGAAAATGGAAAAACCTTGACAAAGGGCAGCACATGAGGTATTTCCCCTTTCAGGGTGGCCAGAAAGCAATGGATTTTGCAAAAGCATCAACAGACGATTGACAGCTTCCTAAGGTCAACATGATTCAGATTCAGATTCAGATTCAGATTCAGATCTACTTTATTGTCATTCTAGTACACGTGTATACAGAACGAAATGTCGATACATCCGACCCGCACAGTTTCCTCGAATGTACAGATATAAGTAAAAGTTGTATTGTATTATGGCTACGTATAGTATTTTACCATATCATAGTGCCGATAGTGCAAGAGGAGTAGCTAACCAGATGTGCAAAATGGGCATTCAGGTTAACAAGTCAGGTAAACAGTAACATTAACACTGTAACAGTAACGCTGTAAGTACAATAGTGCCGAGAGCAAATGTGCAAGGAGTGGCAAGCTATAAAGAACTGCCAGTAGTGCAAAAAGTCAGATTAGCAGCCGTTAAGATTTAGGTTAACTATATGTTAGATTGACCATTTAACAGTCTAATGGCCAGGGGGACTAGACTACTGCGGAACCTGGTGGTCCTGCACCGCACACTGCAGTACCTCTTCCCAGAGGCTAGCAGAGTGAACAGTCCATGATGGGGGTGAGAGGGGTCCCCGATAATGTTCTTAGCATGGGATAGGCAGCGCTTCTGGCCAATGTCCTGAATGGAGGGAAGTGTAGTCCCGATTATTTTCTCTGCTGTCCTCGTTACCCTCCTCACACTACCCCAGTCGGTAGCGCTGCAGCCTCCACACCACACAGAGATACAGCTGGTCAGGATACTCTCTATGGTGCCCCTGTAGAATGTGATGAGGGAGGGTGGGGGCAGGTGGGCTCTCCTCATCCTCCGCAGGAAGATGCTATTCACAAGCTATTTAGTATAAGTGTGTTTTAAGCCTAGATTTAAACACTTCACCGAAGTTGCAAATCGAATCACATTATATATAGAAGTAAGAGAATGATTTATATCTCATTATTCTATAAAATGCACACATTATTCCCTCCACATAATGGCACAATGGAGGAAATGATTCATCTTGAAACCCCTCTGTGTGTGTGAAACATTTCCTTGCAGTGCTTTACTGCTTTATGGGGCTTCATTTTGCCATCATT
The DNA here is from genome assembly GCF_059441175.1 of Urocampus carinirostris. Classification (NCBI taxonomy): domain Eukaryota; kingdom Metazoa; phylum Chordata; class Actinopteri; order Syngnathiformes; family Syngnathidae; genus Urocampus; species Urocampus carinirostris. The sequence continues at coordinate 12,944,848 of NC_142366.1, read as the reverse complement.
AGTCTAATACATAAAGCAGTAAAGTTGGTAGGTATGTGTTATTTATCTAAATTGTTGCCTTTTCTGATATTATACAGCACATATGATAATCATATCACAACTTTAAAAATGTCAAAAATAGTAATTAATACATCAATAGGGATGTTAATATTGAAGTTTTTTTCAGACCTATATCAGTATGAATACTTGACTCTTTTGAAACCACTATCATAAAGGTGCTCGGACTTTTACAACATATGAGCTACTTACAAAATTAGGTATTGCAGTCAAAATGTTCTACCCATCGTAAAAACTGCAAAATTTTAAAAAAGGGAAAAGAACACGTGTATTAGTCACTATAAGTCTGCGTCGCCCTTGTGGTTTATAGCACTTATTTCCTGTTGTACGACACTGTTCAGCGATATCTAGTGGCCAAAAAACACACACATTCCCTTTAAGTGGTGTTTATGTCACATAAAGTGAGCACTTCATCCAAAATTTGGGTTTCTTGCTTGTATCTTATACAATGGTGGTGTTAATGTTATATATATATTATATATATACACATATATATATTACTTATCTAATTATTCTAAAACATTTGCACTCGGGATCCTTTATCGGGGAAAACAGCAGTTTTTAGTGAACAGAGAAGGAAGTGACAATAGCTGTCCCCACTGATCCATTGTTAGGGAGTAACAGCACACTCTAGTGGAGAAAGAGGAAATTACGGTTAACCTACACATAAAAACTGTTCAACCTGATTTGAGTACGAATGAGATTCATCTATCCAGCCATTATCTGCACCTCTTATCCTCAGTAGGGTCACAGGGTTGCTGGAACCCATCGCAGCCGTCTCCGGGCAGTGGGCAGGGGACACCCTGAACTGGTTGCCAGCCGGTCGCATGGCACACAGGGACAGACATTTCACTCGCTAATTCACACTAAGGGACAATTTGGACCTGCCAATTAATCTCACATGCATGTTTTTGGAATGTGGGAGGAAACCAGAGTGCCCAGAGAAAACCCACGCAGGCATGGGGAGAACATGCAAACTCCGCACAGGAAGGCAGGTGGCTGGATTTGATCCCATGACCTAAAAACCGTGCTGCGGACGAGCTAACCACTTATTCGCAGTGTCACAGAACGAGATTCAATGAAGACCAATTTTCTCAGCTGGCAACATAGAGGTCACAGAATTGTTGATTTTCTATAACCAGGCAAAAAGAGGTTTGTTTTCTTTCTTTCTTTTTTTTTTTTCAATCACGAGTTTGCACCAGCAGGCATGATTTATTCATCGAAGTTCAAAATAAACACAAAAACTCTGTTGTAGTAATTCCCGGAAGGAAAAATCATTTCCAAGAATTTCACACGGAAACACAGCGAGTGACAAATAAGGACACTTTTATTTGTGCAACGGGTAGAAAAGGTGCGAAAACTTGTACAAAAAGGAAAGCTTGAGAGGAAACTGAAATTTAGCAAAAGAAAAAAACAACATAGGCATATATAAACTATATAAAATTAGGCAAGGGAAGAATTTTTTTTCCTGAAATAAGACTTGAGAATGTGACCAATTTGCTCGCATTTGTGACCAAATTCACATGGATGTGACATAATTTAGAGACAGTAAAGAAGAAAGACAGGAATATATATATATATATATATATATATATATATATATATATATATATATAAACTTTTTTAACCCAATTCCAGGAACAGGAAATTACTCGACCAAATTTACAGTGTATACAAGCAAAAAAATCGGAAAACATTAATTTTTTCATTTCTGGGAAAAAGTAATTTCGCTACCAATTTACTCACATTTGTGACCAAATTCAACAAAATTAACAATTAATCGAGTTAATTTTAAAATTCATCGTTAAATTTTGTTTTTACTACAAATTGATACAATACACCTTTTGGATTAGAAAATATCTGGATTTCAGCCGTACAACAGTACATATTTGCATTAACTAATCAATTAATCTACAAGGATTCAAAAATCGAATTAGTTCCTAACTTTTTATTTTTGATAGAAAATGATCCATCCATTCGATACCTTTTGGATTGGAAATTCTTCAAAATACCTGAATCTTAGCCATCCAACAGTATATATTTGCACCAACTAACTGGTTAATCTACAAAGAGTTAATTATCAAATTAATCGCCGACACTTTGTAAACAAAATGTATTCATTGATTAGATGTCTTGGATTACAAATGATAAAAAAAATACACAAATGTTAGCCATACAACAGTAATTATTGGCGATAGATAATCAATTAATCTACTATTAGTTAATTAGAGGATTAATCGTCGACTATTTCTAACAAGAATCGATTAATCGAGCAGATGCCTCTTGGATTAGAAATTCTACAAATGTGTGTTGGATATAGGCAGTAACAAGGAATTTTAGAAAATATTTTGACAAATGGCTAAACCGAAAAGTGAAGATGCAATTCTAAGATGTTAAGCTAGCAATATACCCTTATTTTGAAAAATTATGAAAATATTTGCATATTTTCTGCTGAAGTACGGGCCTAGCAAGTAGGTTAATTGTAATTTTTTGTGGAAATTCGAAAAGAAATGTTTGAGAAATCAAAGTGTAAAGAAAATTGTACCGATATACTTTTATTCTGAAAAATAATTGTTAACATTTTTCCTTCTTAAAAATGTGTTTAGTTTTTTTACAATGTCAGTTTGAAAACGCATTTCAGAAAACAGAGGAAAACAACAATAAAATCTGATTAATTAAATAAACTAACAATATACTTTTTATTGCATATTTCCCCGAGATGCGGGCCTAGCAAGTCATTTCGATTGTAAATATTTTGTTTTAATAATTGCAAAAAATGTTTCAAAAATAAGAACTTGAAAAAAATTCCATCAGATTTATTGCTAATTCTTATTACTTTTAAAATTAGATTATTGACATTTTTATTGACAACAAAATAGGAACTTATTTTATTCATTGAGCAAAAAGGTCTTTAAATAAAATTGTGTCAATTAGTGCTGTACTGTCAGGATCTGGCCACCTTCCCCGGAAATGCGCCAAATCAAAGGGTGTGGCATTACTGCGCACACCTGTCTTTAAATTCAAAGAAAAAAAATCCAACATAGAATATCCGTTATATATATTTTTCACTACAAAATAAAGTCACACTTTCATGTAAACAGAAACAATCCACTTTGTGCACAGCACTTGCTTCAACATCGTATAAAAATCAAAACCGCAAAACTCAATTTCCAAGTGTTCCGTTTTTTTCAATGTACATTCTAGAAAGGGACGCCGCCATGGACTTTGCCATCTCCTCATCCCGCCTCCTCTGCATCTGCGATTGCCGACACCATTCCTCGTACTCGGGGTTGTCCATTCGGGTGTCCATCAAAACGTCGTAATGTCCGTTACTCAACCAGCTCAGCCAAATTTCCGGCTTGGACGCATCCTCCGGTCCCAGCGAATGCACCATCGTGGAAACGGTGGGGCTCTCCACACTGCCCCCGGTGGTCAGGTGGAATTCCACCTGCAGCATTTGACTCATGGCCAGGAGCTCCGGGTATCCGGCCCAAGCTCCGTCCTGGGCCGCGTTGATGAGGAACTCTCCGGCGTCACCCTCGATGACCGGGTTGAATTGGTCCAGGTGGTCGGCGATGTGATGTACCGTCCGCTCTCTCAGCTCGCTGTGCCGTGATTGGTCGCCGTAGGTGGCTTTGCTAACAGCCCGGTAGAGGCAGTTACCGTCCGGAATGATGTGGTAGCGGAATTTGCGCCTCTCCTGGAGGTATTTATTTTGAGTTTCCACTTCCGCTAGGTAGCGAGCTACTTTATCATCCTGGACCTCGTTGTCGCCCCCTCGCTCCTGGAGGACGCTCAGCTCAAAGTTCTTCAGGCATGGTTCTGGCGTAGCGCCACATGGTTCTTGGTTAGGTACCCACCGATTCCTCTCCCAAGAGTCCTCCGGGAAAAGTCCATTACTCCCGATTTCACCCATAAGATCCTGTATCTCCTCATCGGGTGATGGAGCTTTCGCCATTCTTGTGATTTGAACAGGCCTTGATTCGTTGGAGAACATAACAGCTCTACGAGCTGGCTCCCCACCAATCAGGAATCGACTCCCTTCTAGATGCTTTTTGTCTCTCTCGCTGAGCAGATGGGGGAGTGGTGGCAGCCTGGAGTTTAATACAGAGGACAAAGTGGAAAAGAAATTAGACAATTTGGACTCATATGAGTGGAATCAGAAAAAGCCAGATCTGGTGGGCTGCATGTGGCCCTTCGTCTAGGTTCACACTGCGGAGCTTTTGGCGAAACTGTTCACATTTCCAACTGAATGCGACCTTTATGCGTCTCCATTGGGAATGCGACAAGTGTCTTGATGCGCAGGACACGTGACGTCACACGCAATGCGCTCAGTGTTTGCAGAAGCACTCATGGATGCCAACAGCTTAGCACATCTAGCAATATGGAAGTTATTTTGCTACCGGAAGCTGAACAGAGTTGTCCTCCCTAATATTAATTAAATCAGAAACCTTACTAACGGTTTTGATATAAGAATAGCAACAATAACTCAAAGTTAACTCGACGCACTATTCCCAATTTCCCGCACCACTCAAACCCCACACTCCTCATCTCTGTATTCCGCCAGGAATGTTCCTTTGCATCTAAACCTGAACAAGTGAATAGTTGGACACCGTTAGATCTCTTCTTGCAATCCGTTCCAAAGCTTGACTCCACACACAGACACACACATACTTTTCCTAGTGGTTCTCACCTTTGGGATTATGAATTCACTACAGCCCCTTATAATTTCCCTCTTTCCGAATGAATAATTTACGGATGTTTTTGTTGACCTTAAATAGCAGTTGTGCAGTGAAAAAGCACAGCGGGGCAGTGGTTAGCATGTGCAGGTACAGTTCTAAGGTCTTGGGAACCTCCTGTGTGGGTTCAAACCCAGCTACTGGACTTCCTGTGCGGAGTTTGTATGTTCTCCCCGTGCTTGCGTGGGTTTCCTACGGGCACTCCGGTTCCCTCCCACATTCCAAAGACATGTATTTCAGGTGGATTGGCCGGTCAAAATTGTCCCTAGGTGTGAATGAGCGAGCGAGTTGTCTGTCCCTGTGTGCCCTGCGATTGGCTGGCAACCAGTTCACGGTGTCCCCTTCCCACTGCTTGATGATTGCTGGGATGGGCTCCAGCACCTCCGCGACCCTACTGAGGATAAGCGGTGCAGCAAATGAGATGAGACGAGATCTAATTTAAATCATTTGGACTGCAGGAATAAAATAATAATATGATCTCGATATCCTACCCTGTTTATGGTTTTAATTGCACGTTTTTTGGATGATAAAAAGGGTCTGTAGTGAACTTTTGTAATTATTGCCCCAGACTTCTGCACAATATGTTAAGTATGGCAGAACGAGAGAACAATATAATAAATACAATGCATTATAGTTTAAAATGAAATTGGCTTTATGAATCATTGAAATGCTTTTAGATACTTTAGATAAAACACACTGTCCCTTTAAAATGAACTATTAATACATTTTCTACATCAAGTTTCATTCTTATCGCGTAAGGCATGAATAAAAACCTACGAAGCCGTTTTGGAGCCTAAATAGTCGTCTCTTTTTAGAGAACAGAACTGAAATAGCCAGTTTTCGAAAAAGAACCAGAATCCCCATGAGTAATTTGTCCGGTACCGACCTTTCCATCCCGTCTGTTTTGTGGAGTAGCAACTCAGCCGTGGAGGTAAAATAGTCCGGCCTGGTGGAGGCATCGTAGCAGGAGAACGCAGGCATGTTTGCGGAAGTTGCGGTTCCGTTCGGCTGATTCGGTTCGGTTCGAGTTTCGGTTCCGTCTGATAAAGTGACGGAAACTTTTCCGGACCTTCGAGGGTAGTGCGTCAAGGCGCTGTTATAAAGCTGCATGTCGAAGAGAGTCTTTTATAGTAGTGGGCCGATGACGGACAAGGTTAAAAATATTGTTGTCTGTCACCGGCATTTAAAGCGGCAGAGGAAGTTTTTTTTAAAGTGAGGGAGGGGGACAAAAATGTACAAGGGTCCCTGTCAAGTTGAGCCCCACCCGCGTCAGTTCTACGTGGGGTCCTGCAGAAGAGGCGAGATCCGAGTTGACGGTTACAAAACAACAAATTCCGACTCGCTCGCAACAGTTGCTTCCGTTTGCCGTGCCTTCAAAATAAAAGAGTTTCTCGACGCCGCTGATATAGGCGTATTTTTGTAATGCTCTCAACTAAATCTCAAAACGTACACGTCCCCCCCCCCCACATTCTATACGTTTTTTTAATCATTTCGAATTGTGTATGTCATAAAAAAAATTGTTCTGGATTGTTTTCAATGTATTTCTATGCATTTATTTCTGAAGATTTAGTTTATCTACAATGTTGGTTTGAAAACACATTTCAGAAAACAGAAGAAAACAACAATAAAATTTGATTGATTAAATGAACAAACAATATACTTTTTTGCATATTTCCCCGAGATTCGGGACTAGCAGGTCATTTAAGGCGTATTTTTGTAATGCTCTCAACTTAATCTCAAAACGTATACGTTCCCCCCACATTCGATTCGTTTTTTTTATCATTTCGAATAGTGTATGTCATAAAACAATTTTTGTTCTGGATTGTTTTCAATATATTTCTATGCATTTTTATTTCTATGCATGGGCGATTTTAGATTGAGAGCTTTGGGGGTGTTGAATATCCAGAGCGTCTCGTTTATTAAAAAAATAATAATAATTTTAGTTTCCCTCAAAATTTCGTACAAAATGTAAAATTCAATAATGATAACATGTTAACTTAAATATTTCATGAAGGCTCTTTCTTTTAAAAGGCGGTTTTTATGAACTGAATGTTCCTTTTCTTTTAATTGAATTGAATTTATCAACCTCGGCTGGGTCACTTTGGCGAGAGTGTCTGATGGTGCGAGACCCAAAACACTCAATAAACCCAGGATACATTACTGATGATGTGTCCCAGTTGCATCCAGGAGATGTCTCTTTCAAGTGGCACTCTTGGGCTTCCAGAATAACATACTCCCAAGGTACTACACTGGAGCCCACAGACTCCGCCGCTATGCCGCAAGTGACACAAGCCAAGCAAAAGGAGCGAGAGCTGCGCAAGGAATCGAATAGACTGAATGTGGTGGGGTACTGTATTTACGACGCTGCGGTGTTCACAGTTTTAGTTGACTTTTTTAAAATTTTAACTAGCATTTTTCTTTGTATTTAAGCCTATCCTGTCCTTTATTAAGGAAAAGCGCTTTTAAAAAGCTATCAATTTTGGTGGTGCTTGGCTTGAATTTGGCGGTGTTGAGCACCCCCCAAAATGGGCTGGTTACACCCATGCGTGTACAAAATGTCAAGTCATTTTTATTTGTATAGCTCTTAATCACAAAAAGTCTCAAAGGGCTGCAGAAACCCCCGTTACAACATCCACAGATCTGAAGGATACACACAAAAACCTTAGTATGAGTAAAATAAAGAAACCTTGAGAAGGGGCTGCACATGAGGAAATCCCCCTTCTAGGAAGACCAGGCCGCAATAGATGTTGTAAAGACACCAACTGAGAATACACAAACATCATTCAATTAAACCTAGGTAATAATAGAATTTCCAGTTCACAGCTTCCTGCCCCAAAAATCAAAATGCAGGCATGAAAATGGGTAAGAGGTTGAAAAGGTGAGAAGGGTGTAGAGGAGGTAAGTTCCAGTACTTTCTACAAAGTTCCAGTACTTTCTACAAAGTTCCAGTACTTTCTACAACCCTCCAAAATATTGAGCTCTGTTGCCCTACACTGCAGCAAATGGGGAAAGAACTGAGAAAGATGCTGAAAGAATTGTTTGTGTTGTTTATTTGGTAAACAGAGTAAGCTTGTTTACTTTGGGTGTCATGCTATACGAGTCACAAGCGATATTATTACTATGAGTTTAAAATGTTTTACAAAAGCTTTTTCCCCCTTTCTTTTTGAAAGATTTACGTTGGGTACCACGTGCTATGCAAGTCACGATTGACACTAATATAAGTTTGAAATGTAATTTCCTCGTTTCAATCTTCTCCCTTTGAGGACATGTTTATGTATGCAGACGCTGCCCAATTTATGGAAGGGATAGGTTCCGGACGATCGTTCCTAAGTTGAATTTGTTCGTAAGTTGCATCAGTGCTATATTTTGTATGCTTAAAGTTTATACAAGTATGTTTAAGGCCTGTATAAGTAACTCATCAGTAAGTAAGTAAATTATCATAATTAGACAAAATACTCAAATCAAAGGAAACTATCAGCCTGAAGCCGTGGATTGTTTTGAATTGATTGATTAACTGATTTGCCTTAAAAAAGCATTTATTTCTGATATTTGTCAAGTAAAAAAACAAACAAACCATTTTTTCAATGTAGTAAGTCGACCAACACAAAACTTTTAAAACAAACGACAAATATACTTGAGTCCAGGAATGAATGTACTTATATTGTATAGTAACATTTTCCTGTACAAAATATTTTCATAACTTTCCAAAATTCGGCCGACTTTGGCAAAACGAGTCTCATAAACAAGATGATTGGAACCAAAACAATTTTGAGTTGTACCATTTATTTTGAAGGCAGAGATGTGGGGTCAGTTTCGCGCTTGACAGGAGTAAACTTCCGGTACAACGTGAAGGAATGCAACTGCGTGAAAAAAATGTCCTACGTCAGTCTGCTTGTGTAATAACACTTAAAAAAATGAACAAAAATCGTTATTAATACAAAATATAATAAACTTTAACGCTGATAAATGATTGTATTTACACCCATGATAGTTTTGACCAAATATATTCAATGTATAACATCTTCCAAATATAGTTCCCAGCACATTGTTTCAATAACAGACGGGTGAAGTCATTCCCTGTTTATGTAAGAAACGTAATGGGACTTCTCAAAGATGAGACAAGTGTTACTCAAGTAATAACTATTATTTGATAACCTGTCACTACTTGTAAGGTTTTGATGACATAAAAAACAAGAAAGCCATAACTTTTGCAATAAAAAAGTAGTGTAATGTTTTGTGGGTAGCTGACTCAAGTGCAGGGAAGCAAGCACCAAGGCAGGTGAGCTCAAAAAGGGACGGAATTTGATAACAAAAGTCATTGTGCTACCTGGAAAGGTATTACTTTATGAAACAATTTAAATGATGAGCTTAAAAATGTCTCTCATTCCATAAATTAGAAAAAACATACACTTGCTTATTTTGGATAAATAGACCAAATCAGATTAATATATCAAGTTTCTTTGGTGGTTAAATGATATATGAGTCACTGTGAAGTTTTAATTTTATTTCTTTTCTAATTATCCTTTGTAGGGTAAGTTTATGTTGTTGTTCTGTTTTTGAATATGTCTTCCCTGCAAGGAAAACAGATGGAATAGGGGCAGGCACTTAAAAGCTTTGGCTTCAGCCTACTCCCTTTGGGCACATGCTCAAGAATTATATTATTGTATTGTACAGCTCTTTTCGTGCAAATATCTTATCGTTTCATTTATTCATTTTTAATTGATGATGTTTTTTTGTGTGCTTTACCCAAATAAAGAAGAATTGAATCGCTGAAGAACGGAAAGTCTCCAGGAATCAACAATATCAAGTCAGAACTCATATAGAATTGTGAACAAACTATAGACATCTTGCTGAAGATTTGCAAAAAGATCTGGACATCAGGACATTGGCCATCGGCATGGACGAAATCGCTAGGAATTGTGCTACAAAAGAAGGAAAACCTCCAACTATGCTCAAAATACAGAACCATCAGTCTCATTAGCCATGCAAGTAAAGTTATGCTCAAGGTCCTACTGGACAGACTGAATCCACAGACTGAAAACAACCTAGCTGAAGAACAGACAGGATTCAGGGAGGAAAGGTGCACCATAGAACACGATATTTAATCTTTGCAATCTTATGCGAGAAGTTTTAACAACACCAGAGAAACCACTATCACGTCTTCGTTGATTTCAAGAAGTTGTTTGAGTATTGCAAGCCATTTCATGGGCCACAATGCCAAATGGAAAAAGCCTCAATCCAGTATGGGGATGGAAATCAGCACAGGAAAAACAAAACAAATTACCTCTTTGAGACCCCTTGTGATTAAGGGCTATTCAAATAAACATGACTTGACTTGACCAACAACCCCAAGGTATCACCACAAACATCACCATCAACCACCAAGAGCTTGAACCTGTCTCCAAATCCAAATATCTTGGAGCTGTCATTTTAGAAGAAGCGTCAGAACCAGAAATCATGGCCACGTGGCTAAAAACCACAGCCACACTTGCCAAACTTAAACCCATGGACACCCAAAGCAAAACTGGAAAAGAAAATCCAGGCCATGGAGATGTGATACTAGTGGAAACTTCTAGGCATCATCTACATAGCTCATGTGACAAATGAAACAGTGTGCAACACCAGAGGGCACATTGGACCCTACGAGGAACTGGTGTCAACTGTGCGTAGACACAACCATCAGTGGTATGGTCAGGTCACAAGATCACCAGGACTAGCCGAGATCATTCTCCAGAGCAAAGTCCAAGAGGACAGGGGAGAGGAAGCCTGAAAAATAAAAACTGGGCCGCCAACCTTATGAAATGGACTGGTGCCAACTTTGCCAGGACACAAAACACGCCAGGAACCGTCAACAGTGGAGAAAGCTGTTCAGAGTTGTGTCCTCATTGATGCCTTGACAACCCGGGTGGTTAATGGATCTGTGAAGCATGAACCTAAATAAAAAGCCATAGACAAAAATTAATGATCAAAAAACGTCAAAAATACAGGGGATATGTATACATTGACAGCAGAGCGACCTAAGTGGCTGCTTAGGCCCGTGCGATCAGTAAGGGGGCCCCCAAGAGCAGTCAACTTATATACAATTAAATATCTATGTATATTTCCGTGAGTGAGTGATGATTAATGAGATCCATCCATCATCTTCACAGCTTATCCTCAGTAGGGTCACGGCGGTGCTGGACCCTATCTCAGCTATCTTTGGGCAGTGGGCAGGGGACACCCTCAATTGGTTGCCAGACGGTCACAGGGTGATTAATGTTATATACTATCATATACACGTGAATTTATCAAATCAATGTCTATTGTGGTCTGCAATATAAATATTGGCAAAAAGGAAAATTTCTTCGGGTTTCTTGTATCCCCTGAATCTACAGGTTGGCAAGGCTTGTCTGAGTTAATTCTTCACGGGCTTGAAGAACAGAACGTCCTCTTTGACGCCAGTAGGGGGCAATCTTAAGATAACGGTGCAAACATGAAAAATGCAAAAAAAAAAGGTGTGCACGCAAGGCTTTTAAGGAAAAATCCACGTGCTATTTATGTGCTTTGTGGAGTTATTGCAGTTAAATTTTAAAAATATTTCTGTTACCTTATTTCAGGTACCTATGTGCAGTTATATATTTATTCAAGTATTTGTTTGAGTTTAAATTCCGTACATTTGTAAATTTGTTGTTACAGTTAATTTAAAACACAAAAAAAGCTAACTGGGAACGAACGCTGTGAAAAGGTGAAGCAGGACCAAGACCATGCAGGTCAAATGAAAATTCTACAAAGGCGAGCTACGACATTGCAAGCACTGCAAACCTTTCAGGGAGGGTTAATTGATTAAGGACTGTTCAAAAAATACCAGGCACACATTTTCAGCTTACCAAATCTGGTCCACTTAAAAGTTTGGACACCCCTGTTATGAACCATAAGTAAAACCTGCCTGGCTACCCTTTTTTGTTTTATGAATTGATTCATGTGTGGCCAGTAGGGGAAGTTGCTCACTTTGCCAAATATTAATCTGTTGTCTACTTCTGTGGCCTTATTCACCGTGGATTACAATACAACCTTTAACAGAAACATCTCACAACTAGTATTGTAAGTGAATTTGTGATGACAGAGTAGAACATGAAATGAGATGTAGTAGCAAATGATCAAGTAATAGGGGGCCCTCAAATCCCATTTTGCTTAGGGCCACATGAAGCCTTAGGCCGGTGTTGTGCTGTCTTGCGTTTTTTCCGTTATTAATTTGACAGTTCATTTTAGAGTAATAGGCGTTATGATAGGGCACATAACTGTTTTCAATACAAGAGATAATCAGAAGATAAGTATTTTAAATTCCTGGTCAATCGCAATGAAAGCAACATGTTTTGGTGTCCATCGAGGTGCTGTCATTTACCAAAGTATATATTTTTAACTAGCCCTAAAGGGATTTTTACAAGTTATATACAGCAATCTCTTCTATTACACCCCGCAAAAATTAGACACAAATTTATCCTAGTGACGTTTGTGCATACAGGAGGGACATTTTTTTCTGGCACAACATCGGTGTTCTGACGAAACCTTGTGGATATTTTCTACCAATGCCTAGTGCGTAAGGCTGACTGATTTCCTATGAAGAGTACTTACAATTTTTGTTTTGGTTCAGTCTTATTTGACTTCTTCACTGCTTCAAAAAACTGTTTTGCAGTTTTTAAGCCTGCCGTGTTACTCTGTGGTAGTTTTTTAGTATGGTGTTTGTTGACTACAGGTCTCACGTACAGTAGGTTTGCATGCATGCCAACACTCGTTATAGGTCAAGAGTAAAAGTTCTGTTTGCAATAATTCCGAGTTTCAGTGTTGCTGATTTTACTTGATAAGAACAAAAACAAAATTTGCTGTCAGATTATTTTACGTTAGAATGTCTCTACAAGATAGGACGTTTTGGCAAAACACTGGCTCTGGTTGTCAGGTCTTCAAATTTGTACTAGTCAAGTATCAGATTCATGGAAACCACCAGGCTGCACTTGCCCAAGACCCACCACAGGAGGTGGGGCCCTATGACCCTAGTGGCTAAGGGATCCAACCAACCAATCAACCAACCAAGTACAGTACTATCTATCTATCTATCTATCTATCTGCCTTGGTCATATCCCTTAAGAGGGGTGACCGACAACAAGACAACACATACAAAAACAAAGAAAATAAGAAAGGGAAAAAGTAGTAAAATACACACAAAAAAATTGGACCATGGCCAACCCAAATGCCCAAACACCCAAACAAGGTAAGGACCTCGGCATCCAAGTTGGTCATGCTTTCGTCCCTCCAGATGAAACGGGACACGAAAAAGCGGCCGTGTCATTCGGGCCAGGGTGACACAGCACACTCTTCTGTTCAACAGCAGGGCCCGACAGCTTTCACTGGTTTACCCCTGCCGCATCATACGGGTGCCCTGCCCATCCCTTAGAACTCATCTAAACATTCCACTATCCTTTTAAAAGACATCTCCACTCATTCCTATCACCAACAAGAGCTCTAGCTTCCACTAAATTTAGACCTCTTTCCTACAGTGCACTCATAACACCACCCATCCACGGCAATCGCGGCCTTCCTCTTGGTCTACTTCCATTTACATCTGCAGCAAGGCAAAGTAAAGTCCTACATTAGTATTTTGCTTCTTCCCTGTGCAGTACTCCACAAATCCATAAGGAGGCAACATTTTACTTCCAGAAAGCTTTCTCGTTTCCCCCCTCGTTTTTCGAGCAGCTGTCGCATGGCTGTGCGGCGCATATAAATGAAGGCATTGATCTTCTGTGTTTTTTTCTTCTTCTTTTACGTGTTGAGTGCCCTAACCTCTTCTGCTCACATTTTTAGAATCACAACCAATCATTACAAGGGCGGAGGACGAGAGGGGGGCAGTTAGCGAGATGTAAACAAACAGTAGCTTGTTTTTGCACGTTTCTTTATTTTGATTTTTTTTATTCCGTGTGTCAAGGGAGCGCTGAGCTGATGTCAGCGGGCGGTGTGTGGTGATGTGCGGGGGAGAGAAAAAGGGGGAGGGACGAGCATCCTCCGTGGGTTGAGTCACGCAGCTGTCAAAGATAGCTGTCACCCATTCTCTCCCCTTTCTCCCCCCTCCATCAAAGACACACAACCAGTCAATGAGCAAAAAGCCTCGCAGAAAGGGAGAGAGAAGGATCTCAGGTGACCCCCGCCCCCCCTTCCCGCAGGAAAACCACCTTCTCAACACACAGCCTACATACCTACCTTCGGACCAGAAAATAACACCGAACCAAAAAAGAAAACAGGATACATTTTTATTTTTTCCCCTCTTTTTTTCTGAGGTGCGTGAGGATTCTGCACAAGCACGTCATTCGGATTTTTCCCCGTGGGATTTTAGGGGGGGATGAAAACCAAAAAAGGTAAGATACGTTTAATGAATGTTGTTTTATGATTGATAACAAAAGAAGAGGGGTGTTTTTTTTTGAATGTCTTGCGTCCGTTTTCGTCGGAGTCTTTTGTCTCAAGACATGACAGCCAGCAATTGTGTGCCATGTGCTTGGCGGACGTCACCACCGAAACACATCCAAACACCCCCGAAACACCGTTTTTATTCCGTTTCTTACATTTTCCGATCGACTTTTCGATCGCGCGTGTTTTCCAGTCGCTCTTTTGTTCCCAAGTTTGAACGCGCCGCGCGAATTTGCGACGGACCTTGTTGAAAAAAAAAAGTTGTATTTGTCGTTTTATTAACGATTAGTTTGACGGTTATGGCGTTCGGGAAGAAAAATAAAGTGTAAGGAAGCTATAAGAAGTCGAGTTTTGGGAGCTGACCTCATTGTTAGAAGTTTGAACACCGCGTGTTATGCGCACACAAAAGAACTTTTAAAGTCGTTTTTTGAATCTGCACAAAATACACCAATGTGTTATTCTTTATTTAACTTTTGTTTTAAGGAGAAACTTTTTTTAGTAAGTTTTTCGATAAAGAAGGGAAAAAAACGAGCAAGTCCCAGATTCTTTTGTTTAGTCTGGAGACGCTGATTTGCAACAGGTTTCCCCTCCCCTCCCCCCTTCAACGTCTCCACAGCCCACGTAATTACCTCATCCTGTTGGCTGCTCCGCACTTTACCCCACTAGAATTCAACCCCCGTGGCAGTGTAGGGTGTTATCAAGGACCCCCCAGGAAATAAAACTACAAAAATCATATTTTTGAACTACCTGTACCTCCTACTTCCGCTTTAAGAAATGTCAAATAATCCGGAAGTGCCTTACTTGGATTTAAAGGAACTCCAAGATGGCGGAGGATTTGACCCACATGTGTCAAAATTGATGTTAGAAGTTGATTGTAGGGGAGGAAAAAGAGGAGCGAATAGGTTGATTTAGACTAGTTGACACTTGGTTAAGTTGGGTGAGGTCACTTGTTGAACTCTGAAAACATTAAAAAACAAATTCCAAAGTGTCATATCTGGGTAAAAAGAACTACAAGATGGCAGAGGTTTTGACCCACATATGTCAAAAGGATGTTGGAAGGGGATTTTAGGGAAGGAAATAGAGGAACTAATTGATTTATTTATACTAGTTGACACTTGGTTAAGTTGGGTGAGGTCACTTGTTGAACTTACCCGACTCTGAAAATACATGTAAAAAGAAGCCCGGAAGTGCCGTAATTGGGCTAAAAGGAACTCCAAAATGGCATAGGTTTTGACTGACAAATGAGAAAACTCTTAACAGTTAATTTTAGAGCTAAAATAAAGTAGCTCCGTAGTCTATTTACAATTTGAGGTCTAAGCAAACTAGTTGACACTTGGTTAAGTTAATTGATGTCAATTGTTGAGCTCATCTGACTCGGAGGCCATTAAAAAAAGAAACCTGGAAAAGCTGTTGTTGGGGTTTTTAAAGGAAGATGGAAGAGTTTTTGACCAACATATGTCAAAACGATGTTCAAAGTTAATTATACTGCAGAAAACAAAAGGGCGCTTTTACAATTTGAGGTTTAAGCAAACGAGTTGACACTTGGTTAAGTTTGGTGAGGTCACATGTTGAGTTCACATGACTCAAAGGCCATTTAAAACAAGAAACCCGGTGTTCTGCCAACCCTCTCAAAACATCCTACTGGACCAGGGGTGGGGAACAAGTTTGACACAAAGAGCCAAAATTTTTAACTGTGAGAGTCAAAGAGCCACACCACGCACTGACCTGCCATGACAGACAGACACACACAAACACACACACACAATTAAAAACATTTATTTTCCATAACACACTCCCCTCCTTACAATACAACAAGTATTGTTCATGTGTTGATTTTAAGGAAAGTGTCCACCCTCAATACACACAAAAATAACTAAACATGAAACAAAGCAAAGAGCCACAGTATATAGAAAATGTGATGAGGCAGAGCCGCATTCTTATTGGCCAAGAGCCGCATGCGGCTCTAAAGCCACGTGTTCGCCACCCCTGTACTAGACTGACCTGACAGCAGCGATTTTTTTAAATCAAGTAAAATAAGCAGTACCGAAACTCAGAATTTTTGCAAACAGAACTTTCACTGATGATATGAATCGAGGGTTGACATGCATACATATGTAACGGGTGTAATATTAACTTTAATATTAACATACATTGCGCGATTACCCTAGTCAACAATCACCAAGCTCCAAAATGACCACAGAAAAACAAGCCAGGCTCAAAAGCTACGTCAAAAAACATTATTTTGAGTCAGTGAAAGCTTCATATAACAAAAACAAAAATTGGAAATACTCACTGCTTTCAGAGGCACATATCACTATGAGCGTTGTGCGCGTGCGTGGACACGCACAAGGGCATTGGTTGGATGTCTCGAGGGGTAGTAAGGAATTCTAGAATCCCTGAAGAGTTATATTTGAGTTTAAAGAAACTTTCCAGAAGGCTATTAAAACTAATAATATGATAATAATTTTATGTAACCTAGCTTTCCCTTCCCATGGTATATTTGGTTATTTGTATTTTTTTGTAATTCGGATTGTCTATACAGGTTGGTTATCATGTGAATGCAACATTACACTGGGATTTAAGTATGGAAGAGTATATATGGTTTTGTTCAATAAAACATTTATTAAAAAAAGTTTGAAGGAACTCCAAAGATGGCAGAATTTTTGACCCACACCCGTCAAACAAACAATAACTTCATTTAAACTGAAGTCTTGACAAAAAGTCAAGTGGTTTATTTACAATTTGAGATTTTAGCCCACTAATCAACAAACTTTCTCTTTAGCTTTGTCGTAACTGTTAGCATAAATATTTAAAGTAAACTATTTTTCACTTTTGTTAGAAAATGTTACTGCCGTTTGTAGGGGGTGAATCACTCACCTTACAAGCGTTTTAAATGCCAGACTCACAGTGACTCATTTTACTACCAGAAGCAATTTGCTAGTCATTTAGAGAACAATCCTTAAAAGAATACATTTGATTATTTTTTTTTAAGTAAACATATTCATTGACATCTGCCTCCGATGCGTCTCTAGCTGTAATGTCACCCGATTTGTTTTGTTCAGAGGCCTGTCATAAACACTTAGCTTGCTAGCTTAGCTGAAATGGTGGCATACTTGTTAATATTCTGGAGCTGGTACACATGCTCAATGGGTGAAAGTCTCATAATATTTGGGGTTTTCACACAATTTTAGAGAAATTAAAGCAATCTTGAAATGCTAACCAACTCTGATGACATATTTTTGAACAGGCCTTGAGATGCTGTTGGCTTCTTCTTCTATTCTTCTAATGTCGCGGAGTCAAAAATAATTGTTAAATTGTTGACCATATATTTTTAAATCGATTAAACATATAGAAAATTAATGCTTGGGCAATGTTTTTTGTTTTTTTAACAACTTTAATGAGATGAAGAAAACCTTGAAATGCTCACAAATTTACATGACTTAATTCACCTGCTCAACTTATATATGCTTCAAAAGGCCTTGAAATGCTGTTAGCTAATGTCGCTAATTAATTCACCCACTAAACCTAAAAGTTTTTGGACATTGAATTGGATCAGTCTAGTGCTGGGGACAGGAACCTTTTTGAACCAAAGTTTTGGGGATCAACATCATCTATTTTAAGACAATATTTAACAAAGCCACCAAACCCCGCTCTTCAGACAAAAGCTAATTTTTCAGCATATATTATTTCATTGTATGACTTTTGTTTATTTGCTAAAATCAATGAACTAATAATAATGCCCAAGCATGTGTACTATTTTAAAATATATAGCAATCAAAGTTAGTCTCCCTCCCGCAGTTACTTAAGATCATTTTGGCTCATTTTGCTTTTGATTTTTGTCGTACGACAAAACGAAATGCGAGCATAGTTTTTTTTTCAAATATCACAAAATACTGCAAACAAGGATACAAATGTATTTAGGGGAGTACGCTATGTGCAGATATTCGCCAGACCCCTGCCGCTCACCCAATAAAATTGCTCTGGGGGCTTGGCTGGTGTTTTCGTGTGGTTAGTTTATTCTGTGGGTTTTTATCATAAAATGTCTCAACAGTAAGCAGATTGTTTCATGAGCTTCCAAAATAGGGTCTATTGGTGTAACACCAAGAGTGTAAACTGTAGTTAAAAATGTGCCCTATACTGTATATTCTGGACAGAACCACAGGGTTACTGCGTTTCTTTAACTTTGCGTACATTACATTTGGAAAGTCCGAAAAAATTAGCATCACCCTTGTTGTTTCTCTGAGCCAAATGTACTCATGAAAAGAGACATATCTTGCCTGCAAGCCTTACATTTCCAACCCCTGCTCTAGTGGTAATATCTGGAACTTTTCTCTTGCATGTAGAGAAAAATTCTTGCTCCAATGATAGATTATATCTCAAAGTTTGAGTAGCTCGTATGTAGAGGCATCACTATATTTAATTCATAACATATATGTATATATGTGTGTAGTGATCTTTTTTCAATCCACCTGTAATGTTTGTGACTGGCATATTTGATAAATTCAGAGTTAATGTACATTTTACATTTAGTTTACATATCAATTACATTTAGTTCTATTTATGAGTTTCTATATGCTTCTGTGGCCCTCGGTAAAA
The DNA here is from genome assembly GCF_059441175.1 of Urocampus carinirostris. Taxonomy (NCBI): domain Eukaryota; kingdom Metazoa; phylum Chordata; class Actinopteri; order Syngnathiformes; family Syngnathidae; genus Urocampus; species Urocampus carinirostris. The sequence continues at coordinate 12,926,024 of NC_142366.1, read as the reverse complement.
ACGAGTTTGACACCTCTTCTCTAAAGGTTTGACAATGCTATCGGGGAGTGAAACAGACGATGACGACGGTGCAGATGCCCCCTTGGACCTGTCTTCAAGCGGCGGCGGGAAACGCAAGCGTCGCGGAAACCTGCCCAAGGAATCGGTCCAGATATTACGTGACTGGCTTTACGAGCACCGTTACAATGCATACCCGTCGGAGCAGGAGAAAGCGCTTCTTTCCAAGCAGACACAACTCTCCACGCTGCAGGTATATATCGTTTTTGTTGCATGTACATAGCAATGTTCCTTTCCATCAATTCCTGTCAAAACGCAACACTGCATCGGGGGTCACGTCTGCTTTTAGTGGCGCAACTCTGCAGTGTGGGAGGAAGAAGGAGGGAGAGGGGCAATTGAGTAAGCGAAGGCTGAGGAATTTCCCTCCCTGCAGCCGTTCCCATCCCAGCTGTCTGGGAACAATGCGGAGTCATTTACATAGCTGCAGCCAGTTACAACTGGCCCGACGCAACCAAAGAAAACAAGACGGTTGACCCCCCTTCCCCACTACTGCAACACTCGACAGTTGCCATGACAACTACAATCCTGTCACCGCTTTTTTTTGCAACCACTCAACCTGCAACACAGACGACGAGAGCACCGGGATAAAAAAGCACTCGTCAGCAACATAATCCAACATGTTATATCTGGCTTCTTGGCCTGTTTTACTGCCGCTTCCCCCCTTTGTGTGCCAAACAAGATTGGGAAACACTTGTTTAGGGAACTTGTTAACAGTTGAACATTTGGAAAGCAGTTTTTTTTTTTTTTTGCTCTGTCGGGAAAATAGTAGGGTCAGAAATATCTCAATTTGGGTCAAGTGTGTCTTCATCTCAAATTATTTGTTTTTCACCGATAAACCTTCAATATAGGTCTCTTTGAATACAACACCACATCCTCACATGCCAACACAGTCTGTCTCCGGATTTAAAAAAAAAAAAAAAAAAAAAAAAAAAACTAACCACGTGTGCTTCTTTAAAACTGGAAGTTGAGCAGTTTGTTCAGGCACGAAGACTTAAGTCTCATTTCAAAATAAAACAGCCGCAGACTAAAACACTTACAGTACATGCCAACCTTTTGTGCACTCTACTCTTATGCGTGAAACACAATCAGTGTCCAGAATATATGAAAAAAAATCATTATTTTAAACAGAATGTGGCAACCTTTTACCAAAACTAAAATCAAATACGAGCGTTGAAGCGGTTTATTTATGCACAAAGACTTAATCTTGCTTTAATATAAAGCAGCCATAGACTAAAAGCCTAGTCTTGAGTCAAGAATGTTTTGGGTTTAAATTTGGAAAAGCAATAGATTAAAAAAACAACAGGGAAAGCGAAGCGGTAGTCTAACGCATAAAACAGTAATGTTGGTGAGTATGCAACGATTAATCTTTTGGACTGAACTCAATTTAAATTTACATCAATTTTACACATACACACACATGTTTTTTTATTCATTCAAACCTAAAAACAAAGACATTGTATTATACAAAAGAAAAAACACAACTACGGTATTTTCAGGACTGTAAGGCCCACTTAAAAATTGACAGACGTTCGTAAGTGTGCCCTATAATTCAGTGCACCTTATAGACCATAAATATACTCAATAAGACCAGATGTGTAACTCAGATAATAACAAAGGGAATGTTTCTTCATAAAGTACCATTTATGAAGCAAGTCAATTTAGTTGTGTAACCATATTTTGTAATATTTATGATCCATACGTTTTCAAAACTATTTTTCTAATGTAGATTTAGTTTTATGCACTTTAAAGTCCAGTGCGCCTTATATATGGATAGCACTGTTAAAAAAAGAATCCCTTTGGAACAACAAAAAGGTTCATCTTGATGAAGCAATACACAAAGGTGGTTCAGATACTCACGTTTTGGATCGTACCATTCTGAGCCAATTTTTTTCCTATATCTTGCTGACACCTGCCCCTTTTTCAGGTGTGCAACTGGTTCATCAACGCCCGCCGACGCCTCCTTCCAGAGATGCTGCGGAAAGACGGCAAAGACCCCAACCAGTTCACAATTTCCCGCAAGTGCGCAAAATCGGGCGACAGTTTCTCCGACAGCTCCCAGTCGCCCAAGCACAGCCCGGCGGCCGGCCCCGGCCCCCATCACCATGACCACGATAAACGGGCGCTGCACCCTTCCGGATTTGAACATGGCGGCGTCCTTCGGAAGGCGCCTTCCCCTTCCCGCACGTCCCCCCCGCCAACCCGGCCCTCTGTCATCTGTCACACCACTGTCGCCGGGACCACCGCCCCAACTCACCCCTCGCCACCAAACTTGGACATTTCGACCGAGCGTCTGCAAGCGGCAAGGGCGCTCCTCAGGTGCCTGGATAAAGGGGCAGGGAGCACTACTGTGGGGGGTACCACCCTGCGGGGCACCACCCTGGAGGGCAACCTGAGCCCCCGAAGCGGGCTGTTCAACACCCCACCCCCGACCCCGCCGGACCTGACGCAGGACTTCAGCGGCTTTCAACTTCTGGTGGATGTGGCCCTCAAGCGGGCTGCCGAGATGGAGTTGCAGGCCAAACAATTAGTCTCCTAAAAAAAGAAGAAAAAAGGGGGGCAGGGCCATTCACAAACTGAGATCCCCCTTTCATATTTGCTCTTTTAAACCAATCATTTCTTTATTAAAAACAAAAAAAAAACACAGTATCACAATAGAGGTAAGATCGGGTCTAAAAAAAAATCCACCCCGACCCGACCCAGGCCCGTGGGGATTGAAACCCAACCTAGCCCGAGTCCAACCAATAACCATATTTTCCAAACTATAAGGATCACCCATGAACCCCAATATGGGCAGACATTTGTAAGTGCACCTTATTTACCGCAGACAACAATAGATACGATTGGAATTGTACACAGTAGTTATAAGTATGTGTACCATAAAAGGTTTTACAGTAATACCAAAATGGTCCAGTGATTGTGCAATCATTGATCAAATCCGTAAATATCGTTGACCTTATTTGCGAAACATAGTACACACAGTGGCGATGAGAGACACTTTACCACTAGAACACTTTTTTTACAGTTTCAGGAACACTGATTTGCATACTGCATTCTGATAAGTTACACAGTCCCTACACTTCTTCACCAACGATTGTTAGAGAACGGAGAAAACAGGAAGTCAACAAAATGTTACAAAAGCTTTTTTAGGTATGCATACATATTAAACCAAGAGGTTGTTGACACACAGGTCAAGTGGAGAGACTGTTTAACTTATTAGAATGCACTATGCAAATCAGGAATGGGGCATCGTGAGTATATAGTCTGATAATAGGATAAGCTCTAATGCCATTTTATATGTCATCTGTATCACTGGCGGTTTAGTGAAAATGTGTTGGCCATCTCACTGCCACTACTTAGGTTTGATTCCCATTGTATACAAAGTTTTGTGATTATGGTCAGAGGCACATATTAGTGTATTGCATCAATGCACTAATATGTACCCATACACACGGAAGCTCTTACTGTAGTCTCAATTTCATGCTACCTGTAGTCTGTTGCACCCGATATATTAAACAAGAACGTCATGGGTGCGCCTTATAATTCAGTGGGTCTCATAGGACGGAAAATATGGTAACTTGATTTTTAGGAAACAGGCCAAAGCAAACCCGAAATTTCACATTCTATTTTTGAGTACTTGGGAGGAGATTTATGATAACAAATTAAAGCCCGTCTTTTTTTAAACGAAATATAAGTTAAATATGGTTGTAAAACATATTTTATATTGCTGTGTCTGCAGGTTACATCAAGAGATAATTTTTCATCATTGACGGAACAGTGATGGGTTGAAAATTGGGCCACAAACCACAGCAGCAGTACAACCTTAGGAATCTAGAGGCACTTTGAAAGAGAGATGCAGAGAAACAAAGAACTATGATGAGTGGATTGTAGTAAAAAGTGAGGGAGAAATTCGGGACAACCCGAACGTAATGATTGACATTTAACGCGCGACACGCCTCGAAATTCGGGTTGGGCTTTGATTTGGGCTTAAGATCTTACCTCTGTATCACGGTGCCTTGGCTGGAAGATGTTTATCCATTTCAAAATTTGTATCTTATTTGCACCCCACAGGACCAAAAACTTTGGGACAAACACTACCTGTCTTACATCCAAACACATTTCAGTGTCTTATTTTTTATTGTACTTTTTTAGCCGTCGGCATCAACATATTCACTACTGTAGTTATTGTTACATTCTAGTTTGTCATTTAATAAGGGACTTATGTAGCAGGTTGGCCAGTGGAGGAAACACTACACATTTCATGTACCTTAGGACCAGTTGTATAGTGAATGTGAGCCCCTCAACCCTCTGATGTGATTTTTTTTTTTTCATACTGTGCAATGTTTGTGGAGAGAAAGGTCCGCCGAACTCCAATAAAGTTTTTTTTCCTACATTCTGCCCCTTGCTGTGGTTGATTAGCATAATCCCTGCATAAATTATAATCCGTGTAGGGTATTACGTAGCGCCGGCAGCGCCGTGTAAGGCCGCTTCCTGTCTGGCCTAGACAGCTGTTGTGGCGGCAAAGCTCCTCAATAGGATTTGGACAGGCGGCCTCGCTCATTTATTGTCGGCTCATATATTGTCTGCTCGAACGATTTTTTTTTTTACAACTCTTTTGCTGCCGTCGATTGGAATATTGGATCAATATGTATGTTGAGTTTTCAAACAACCTCACCAGTACAACTCTTTTGGTTTGTTAACCCCTTAAGTTTTGGACTTTTGATAAATTAATACGTGTCTGTATGCTGTCACCAGTCACTGAAATACATGCCAAATCAATTTAAGCTTAAACTTTTGGCTTTCGAGATATGATGACCATGTCCAAATATACTCATTACAGAAATATCTCAATCTGAAACAAGGTAACCGAAAACTATAAAGCCGGCACAACTCACCAATTACGTTCCCTGACCATCATAAAATTATTTTAATGTCTGAGAAAACAGTTTTGTTTCATCAAGGTTAATCCATAGAATCCAACCGTATAAAATATTTAATCCAAAACACATGATAATGCCGACAGATAAGTAGAAATCCCCCCAAAAGCATGTTTGCTTCATCAAACGTTGCCTCTTGAAATTTGTCCGTTTTGCTCTAAACACTCGTAAAATTATTCCCAATAGGCGCTGTTTGCTGAAACGGATATATCCAATAGGTCCGTATAGCTTCAGCCAGTAGCAACAGATTCAAATGATGAGTGACACATTGGTGATCTATGAAAATTTCATTCATAAATGTATACAATTTTTCCATGTGTATTCAAATCAGAGCCGAAAATAAACATGGGCAAATGCAACTGGGGATCAATTTTTAAACACCCTCGTTACGCGCAAATGTGCACAATCATGTATTTGACTTCTTGAAAGAGAAAGTCAAACATTTACAACTCTTTTACAATGTCTAAAAAATTAGCCAAAGTAAAATACAAATTTTCCAAGGATGTAGTGCAGTGAAGTGGTTGGCTCCCAATGGCCACTTTAAGAACACCTCAACTTACCCATAGAAAAATGCATAAAATAAAATGTTTACTTTTTCAGATTGTGATAATTTGACAAGGAACCAGGTAAGGCTTCAAGCCATTCTACACTAATCTGCAGGCATTTAATTGCAAAAAAACAAACAAATAAATAACTCTGGTGAGAATAAATTCCTTCTATTTTTGTGAGTTCCAACTCAGATGACTCAATGTTAGTAGCACTTAAAGTGATTATTTCCTTTTGGGACAAAACTTCAGAGTCTTACCTTTCAAAAGAGACCAAAATCTTCCATATTATCCATACGGCTCAGCATTGTCTTTACTGTCGTCTTAGAATGGAAATTTAGGCGTAGTTCAGGAAGTTTAAAGGGGTTTACTCAGTGCAGCAAATGAGATGATTGACTAGTTTAACTTATTCAGTTGGTTAACTAAGGCACCAAATCAGTGAACTCAGTATATTATTATTAAATTATTTAATCTGTTAAAACTTTGGGTTGGTCATTGGAAGTAGCAGATCAGTTAAGTGAATCGGCTAACTCTTGTTTGGTTTCTTGAGGTACCAAATCAGCTAGTTCAGAGAAGCAAAAGAGTCAATTGAACTCTTTCGATTGGTAAATTGAGTTATTTAATCTGTTAACTGAATTGGCTAACTTTTCGTTTGGTTACTTCAGATACCCAATCAGGTAACTCCGTTAAGTGAACAAGTTAATTGAATCGGTTAACTCTTATTTGGGTGACTGAGGTACCGGATCAGTTAACTCCGTGAAGTAAATGAGCTAATTGGATCAGTTAAATCCTTTGCTTGATTAACTGAGGTACTGGATCAATGAGCTAGAGTTAATGAGTTAATTGAGTCAGTTGGTCAATTGAGGGTTTTGGATCAGTTATTTGAACGATAAACTCTTAAGTACCGGATCAGTTAACTCCACAAAGCAAATTGGTTGATTGAATCTATTACCTCTTTGGATTGATTAACTAAGTTAGCGGATTAGTTGAATCAGTGAAACAAAAAAGTTAAATGATTCACTGCCAGCTTACTTCAAACTGTTCAAGGACGTTCATAATCAGACAGTGGCAGTGGACGAGCTAATGTTCAAAATTAAACCCCCGCCCCCCCCTTGAATGCAAAACACAGGCAGCAAATAGAGAAATGGCCACAGGGTTCCTTTTAATGCGTGCCATCACATAATATTAAACACATGGCAACATTAGTTACAACAAATGTCTGCTCTATAAGATTATCTGATTATTATTATTATTTTACATTTATAACATTCATTTATGTACAATTAAACTACAACACAAACTTCCCTGCTACACTAGAAGTTGATATGTTTTTACCACAATTAGAACTCGAGTGTCCTTCTGGGACTGTGAAGAAAAATCAACGGAAAAATGAGTGTTGGCATTGATAACAAGCGCCCCCTTTAAAAAACAATAACAACAAAACTAGTTCCCATAAACGTTAGCTAATCAAGAGCCTCTTTCACACGGAGAGCCTACAAAACTGAAGGAAAAATAACCCAAAAATGTTGCATTAGATCTACCAAAAAGTGCTGTTTATTATGATTGACACCAATTCTTTCCATGCCACTGACAGTTAAACCCGTCAAACGTTTTTCCTAGGTTGTGTGAAAGAAGTTAAAGATTAGTCAGCAACATTGATCCAAGGTTCGTACACCTTTTTCATGGCCAAATTCACGGACCTTTTAAGACTTTTAAAGCCAATTATGCAATTTCTCCAGTACTATTAAAGGAAGAAATCCAGTGTGAATCAATCCATAGCCTTGTTGTTTGTGGTCACCGAGTGCTGCCGGTAGGAAAAAGAACCAGCAAATGTGATAAACGCCAAGACAAATATTAAACCAGCAGCTATCATTCACTGAATGTGCCATAAAAAATAAAACTGAATTTCTGTGCCCTATTTCATTAATGTTTGCTGCAGTCTCTGTTTGGTCTATGTTGTTTGAAATGTTCTTGTTCTTTTAATTACTGACCGCACTCTATGACAAACTGTAGAGAAAGGAAATTATTCTAGAGTTTTAACTCATGTGTGAACTATGGCGCGTCGGCCTCATTTTTAGGCAGACTCGTTTTCTATTTCTTTATTCAATGTGTGGTCTATCGAGTCAGACTGTCGAGAAACATGGCGACAATTTCAAGAATTCACCCAAAATTCAAGCACTTTTCAAACCTTGAAAACACATTACAATTCAAGCATTTCCAAGTATTTCCAGCACCCGTACGAACCCTGTTAATCGCTTTCGTTATGAGTTCAATGGCACATGAAGCGTACTAGCTTACGAAGTAATGGCGAATCTGATTTGATTGACAGCTGAGGTGACCAATCGTGGCACACAACACTCACACGTCTTCTTCCGAGACTGCCGTTGTGCTCGACTGTCCAAATTAAGGCGCAAAGAGAGAAGAAAATAAAAATAATAATAGTAAAGGAAAACACAGTAGAATGGCCTTGAAGTCAGTGCGCCGGTAAACAGTCACAAATAAATAGCATACACTCAAAAATATATTGAAAAATACTGCACAGTGAGGAAGAGAAAAAAATTATAAAAAATATTTATAAATCAAAATATTTTCCATGACTTTTAGCCATTTAGCACAGTGAGAAGGGGAAAAAGTCCATTGTGTAATAATACTGTCATTCAAAATGTAATTTTGAGGGAAAAGGTTAAAGAGGACCACATCGGAGATAAAAAAAAACAAAAACATACGATTGTTATTATATGTGAAAAAAAGAAATGTATTCAAAATGTACCCCCTTGTGCTAAAAAAATGTAATTTATTACATGAACGTTTAATAAAATAAAGTATACAAAATAATTAACTATTTACATTTAAAAAATAAAAGAAAAGACAGAAATGAATAAATAAAACACCAAATTTAAAGATGCAGTAAATAAAAAAAAAGTCAAATTGTTTGCACAGGTGTTCTCAATGTTTTGGCGGGAGTGGTTGACCACGCCCCTTTAAATTGAGCAAAACAGGAAGAAGTTATGAATGAATGTTGTCAAAACACACCCGCACAAAATAACTCGAGATAAGAGAATAGGGAGACCTGGAGGGGTGTTATTGGGAGTTAAACCTGAATAGTGTTTCAGTAGTGTGCGAAAAAGTAAATTCAAGACTTCACAGGGAGTTTTTCCACCACACTGCACAAACAAATAGAATACAATTTGTGTATGTTGTTTTAGTAGTATATAAATGTTTCAGTAGTGTGGACACCCAAAAACAGTGGTAAAGTTGGAGTTGGACAACCTTTAAAAAGTCAGAAAAATCGGCAGTCTAGTGTTTCAGTCAATTATGAAACCTATTTCAGTAGTGTATAAGAAAAAAATATTGCAGCTGCACAAGACTGAAAAGAAAAAAAACATGTATGCGTGAGGGTGTTTCAGGTAAAATACGGTGTTTCAGTAGTGTTATAAAAAAAGAAAAAGGAAAAAAAGGCCATGTGCCACCAATAACAATTGAAAAAATCAGTAGTATGTAAAATGTGGCTAAGTGAGTGTACTCTTACAGTAGTGTGCACATTTTTCAGGAGGGTGAGAAAAGGGTTGTTTTAACCAAGCAAAAGTCTTAAAAATAGTAGTTCTTATTGTTTCAGTCAATTATGAATTTTTTTTTCAGTAGAATCTAAATTTCTCTTTCTGAAGTTTTAGTGAAAAACAGTGCTAGACAGGGAACATTTCAGCTACATAAACCGAAAAAAACTGTATATGTGAGGATGTTTCATTTAAGAATGAGTGTTTCAGTAGTGTGCAAGCAAAAAACAGCAGGAGGACTTGACTAAGAATAATCCAGTCTAACGAGCCCAAAAAAATCAGTAGTATGTAGAAGTGGCTGTGGGCTGGTTTCCATAGTATGCAAATGTTTCTGTAGTAATGGTAATAAAGTAATAACAAATTAGCTGGAAATCACTTAAAAAGTTGTAATGTTTCAGTCAATTATGAAATGTGTCCCATGGAGTGTCTCTTTCAGTGGTATGCAAATGTTTCGCTACTTTCCGAGAACTCCCCAGCACCCCAAAATAACCCAATACTCAATGGAAAGCCATCCTGCCAAACAAAAAAGGGACAATTCAGTAGCATGTCAAATTGTGAGTATTTTAGTTGTATGCACATGTTTCTGTAGTGCAGTGGTTTTCAAATACTCGGGGGGCCCCACTTGAGGGATGCAAAGGTAAGTCAATGGGGGAGCGGGCGTATTTGACCTAGGAACTATTTTTTTTTTGCACCTCCACTACACTGGGAGCTGTGACGCTCTTATTGGCAGTGTTACTTGGGGCCCCCTCTGGAGCCAGGCCTGGAAGTGGGGCCCACTGGCAATAGTCTGGTGGCCGAGCCTTAGCTCACGGGATCCAGCCTGGCGCAGCGCTAACGGACACTGTGGGTTCCCCGTCCCATGGGCTCACCACCTGTGGGAAGGACCATAGGGTTATAGGGGTCGGGTGCATACCAGCCAAAGGAAGTGTCCCTGGCGCACCCATCTCCGGCTACAGAAACTGGCTTTTGGGACATGGAAAGTCACCTCCCTGGCGGGGAGCCATAGTTGTGCGAAGTTTGAGAAGTTCCGACAAGAAAGTCGGACTCACCTCCACACACAGCTTGGACTCTTGGGCTCAAGGTTGGACTCTCTTCCACTTCGAAGACCTCCTTAATTCCACCAACACGTCTTCCTTGGAAAAAGCAGAGGTGGGCACTCATATTTCTGGGTTTGAAGTCACTGAGGTGGTTAAATAGCTTCTCGGTGGCAAGGCCCCATGAGTTACTGAGATCCGCCGAGAGTTCATTAAGGGTCTGGATGTTGTGGGTGTGTAATGGTTGGCACGTCTCTGCAACATCGCGTGGATATCGGGGACAGTACCCCTGGATTGGCAGACTGGGGTGGCGGTCCACCTTATCAAAAAGAGGGACCAGAAAGTGTGTTCCAACTACATGGGAATCACATGACTCAGCCTTATTGGTAAGGTCTATTTGGTGGTACTGGAAAGGAGGCTCCGTCAGGAACTCAAAACTCAGATTTAGGAGGAGAAATGTAGTTTTCGCCCGGGCCGTGGGACAGTGGACCAGCTTGACACACTAAGCAGGGCCCTCGAGGGTACATGGGAGTTTGCCTATCCTGTGTTTTGTTGACTTGGAAATGGCTTTCGACCAGTTTACTCTGGAAGCCTTTTTGGGGTGCTTCGGGAATCCGGGCTTTGCAGTCCCTGTATGCGTTACCGGGAGTAAGTCGGATTATTTTGCAGTTGGAGGTGGACTTTGCCAAAGCTGCCCTTTGTCACCAATTCTGTTCATAACTTTTATAGGCAGAATTTCTAAGTGCGGCCTTGGTGGGGAGAAGCGGTCGGTTTTGGAGGCCTCAGCATTGCATCTCTGCTTTGTGCAGATGATGTGGTGCTATTGGCTTCCTCAAGCTGTGATCTTCAGCTATCATCGGTACAGTTTGCAGCCGAAGGTGAAGCAGCTGGGCTGAAGATCAGCACCTCCAAGTCCAAAACAATGATTCTTAGATGGAAAAGGGTGGCATGTTCCCTTCCGGTTTGTAGATGAGATCCACCCAAACTGGAGAGTTCAAGTATTTCGGGGTCTTTATCACGAGTGGAACGGTGGATCGACAAACGGATTGGTGCAGCATCATGGGGACCTTGAACCGGTCCGTCATTCTGAACAAGGAGCTCAGCCGGAAGGCAAAGCTCTATATTTACTGGTCGATCTACGTTCCTACCCTCTCCGTAAGTTATGAACTGTGGGTCATGACCGACAGAATAAGATCCTGGACAAGCGGCCGAAGGGATTTTCTTCCGCAAGGTGGCTGGACCCTCCCTTACAGATAAGTTGAGAAGCTCTGTAATCGGGAGGGACTCAGTGTTGAGACACTGCTCCTCCGCATTGAGGGTAACCAGTCTAGGTGGCTTGGGTATCTGATAAGGATGCCTCCTGGACGCCTTCACTAGGAGGCGTTCTGGGCATGTCCCACTGCCCGGAGGCCCTCCGGAAAACCCGGACATGCTGGAGATACAACATCCCTAGACTAGCCTGGGAACGCCTCACCATCCCCTCGGATGAGCTAGATGAAGTGGCTGCGGCAAGGAAGGTCTGGGCTTCCCTACTGAGACTGCTGCCCCCACGACCCGACCCCGGAGAAGCCGAAAAAAATGTCTGGATGGATGGATATAAGCGTTGAGTAAAAAGGGTAGACACAAAGTGGAGCAGACCCTCAAGTAACCCAATGAAAAAAGACAATAATTCAGATGAGAGGATAGACTTCCTTGGGGGGCGCAAGAGGATTTCTCATTCGAGTGGGGCGTGACATTAAATAATTGAGAATCACTGCTGTATGCGAGTACCCCAAAATTTTTTTTAGCTTAACTTGTCATCAATAAAAAAAATTTAATCATGAGTTTTTGGGAAACGATATGGTGGAGACATGGGTGCTACATCGAAGCTGAAAGGAGGGGGCAAGGAACGAGTGTCTCTATAAAACAACCGATAAATAATGTACTTATTTCAGCGGCAATGTTCATCTGGTGGGGTCTGTGAGCAAAGGAGCGCTTCATAATCTTGTCTGTGCCTCCGGGATGTAAATTTCGATGCTGTCGGCGCTCTCCGTGGCGGAACTCTGCCGCGCCGAGGCGGCACGCTTGGCAGCTAACAAACGCTTTCGGGCCTCCAAACGTTGGCGCTCCGAACTCTCCAGAGAGCGGTCTCTTGCCAGGGGAGCATGGCCCTTCAGGGGCCTCTTTGGCACAGGGGGGGCCGGGAGCTTTTCCTGGACGGGCGGGAAAAGACGATTGAAAAGATAACTCAAACTCAAGGCAATTTTTCTAAAAAAAAAAAAGACAAAGTGGCAAATGACCTTTTTTGTTCGTAGAGCATGCAGTGAGTGTTTGCGGTGTTATGGTAGACGCAGGCGGCCATTTTTTAAGATAGAAAAATAATTAAAAAGAAGCACGATTGGAGATGGGCAGGCACTCCAAAACGGCAGCTCACTGTCAACAAAACAAAAAATGGAAAAGTCAGTAAAAAAACAGAACAAAAGACAACAAAGGAGTGGGATGGAAATAATAATATGACGATCACCATAATTATTCCAATATAGATTTTAGACTGTTTGGTTGCAGCCTTGCCCTGCGACTGGCTGGCAACCAGTTCAGTGTGTCCCCTGCCCACTGCCCGAAGATGGCTGGGATGGGCTCCGCGACCCTACTGACGATAAGCGGTGCAGATAATGGATGGATGGTTGCAGCCTGTTGCTTTCTGCAGGGTAAGCTTTTTTCATGTGTTCATGTAAATTTGTTGTTTTACCACAGTAGCAAAACACTTTAACACACATTTCTTTGTATTTTTCAGTTTTTTCTTTTGAATCATGTGGCAACAAACGTCATGAAACAAATCACATGAAAAGAAAAAAAGGATGACAGTTTGACTCTTCTATCTATCTATCTTTTTAAGCATGGTAATCCTCATCACTTCCTTTTGTTTTAACCAAAACTTTACAATTTGCTGTCCAGTTTCTATTAGAGTTTTTTTTTTCATTTGACATGTCTTTTGGGGGATTCCAGCATTCGTTTTGGTTTCAACCCTTTACTTTTGGTTGCCTTAGCAAAACATGTTTTATATTTCAAAGATGATACTCAGAAAAAAACAACAGTTACATAAGGATAGACGTTTAAACAAATAAGGAATGAATAAATATTGGAATAAATACTTGAATGTACATGTCAATATTTGTATTATAATTGGATATTATATTTGAAAGGAAAATAAGTAGGTAACAGCTTTTTGGACCCTTTTCTGGGGGCAATGTTTGATTTTTTGATCCGTCTTATTTAATTTTATTATTATTTTTTTTAATCTATTTTTTTTCCCGAGGAGCTCAGTATTATTGATCCGAGTCAATTTCTTATTGAACTTTTATTAATTAGTCTATTAATTTATCTATTTATTTGGTATTATTAATTAATTAATATATAATTAATTATTGAACATTAAAATGTATTGATTGAAATTCAAAGAATTTTAGTTATTCAAAACCAGGTTATAATGGCAAAATAAAATAGCATACTTTTAAGTTGTCAGGTAAAAAACATGGTTGTGTTAACAAAAGAAAATCTTGCAAATTACTGCTTTTTCCATGGAAAAATTACTTAATTAGATAACTATAAAATGTAAAAAATAAAATTAGTTACATTTTCTGTCAATTGGGCTTCATTTTCTTCAATCTAAAATGACGATGCAAAATCATAAAATATTATAGTTAGGACAAAAATTTGAAAATCAAAAATGATAAAATATGCAACTAACATGATTATTAATTAGTTTGTAGTTTGCCAAACCTGACTCTTACATTCCTTTTACATTTCATTAAACATTCAAAAAATGATTTTTTTCTCCCATGTCGATTAGTTTTTTGGGGGACAAATATAATCAAAGCCTTTAATGCTCAGTGCTAACCAAAATGGTGGCTTGCTGTGTAGTAGTGATTGATCAATATTTACTAGTTTACCAAGTTAGTGGTTTAAGGCTCATATCCCAACCTAAAAAATGATTTTGGTGCTGCAGCGAAACAATATCACAATAACGAAGCTCAACAAACACTCAACAATAGAAGCTACCATGCAGGTTAGCGTTCATTAGCCATTCCCAAAATACTCTTTTTAAAAAAGAAAATGTGCACCTGGATCTCGGGGGTCGCCAGAGGTTTCCAGTCGTTAGCCTTTAGCTGGTGCAGCTCGTCAAACTTGAGGCTGATGTTCTCGATGGACAGCTGCAGCATGTCCCAGAAGCCCGCCAGGTCCTGGGAGACAGGCCTGGGGTGGGCGTCCGGGTTCTGAGGGGGAAGGGGGATACAGGTTTGACATCTATTGCTGTCAATGGCACTCAATGTTTTTTCTCTTGTTTTATTATACACTGAACTTGTTGATATTGTGCTTCGCATTTCCAATCGAACTGTGGGCGCCAGGGTTCTAAGGGTGAAATTGCAGGTGTGACATCTCTTGCTGTCAAAGACTAGTCAAGTCACATTTATTTATAGAGCCCTTAATCACAAAAATGTCTCAAAGGACTGCACAGGATTACAATTACACAATTACCTGATCTTAAACCAACATGACTAAGTTCACACTGCAAGGGAATCGGAATTTTCTGCACAAAGGCGACTTGTATCTGATCTGGTAAAGTCTGTCTGAACGGCGTGATTCTGATTTTGTCACACCAGACCACGGCCACATTCATACTTGGTCCTAAATCTGATACATATGTGGTCTTTTGGAATACGACTGTGAACGGTCAAGGTGCATCCATGCGACCTGCACATCCTTAAGAGGTGGAAGGAAGCGTAGAACTCAACAATCATGGCGGACGAAAACAAGGAGAGCATTCAATGGAAGGAATATGAGGTTTTGGATTTAATTTATTTTTGGGGGGACAACTTTTTTCAGCTTCTGGTAGCACAATAATTTTCAAATTGCGAGATACACAACGGCGTTAGCATCCATGAGTGCTTCTGCAAACATAGGTGTGACATTACGCGTCCTCTTCTGCGCATGCGGGACACTTTTCAGGTTCACACAGACGAATAGAAGCCTCATTTAGTTGGAAGTGTGACCGATGTCATATCAGGTTTCACCCAAAAATCAGAATTGAGCATTAAAATCAGTAGTGTGGGCCTAGTTAATAATAATAATAATAATAATTTCCTTTGTATTGTCATTCTTTGTAACAATGTACACAGAACGAAATGTCGATACACCTGACCCGTTGTAGCGAGCCGATGCAGCCGCAGCCAACAGAGGGCGCCGCCATAATGACACTAAATGCAAGTTTGACGTCTATTATCAAAGGCACTCAATCTTTATTTCTTTTTTTTAAATTTGCACTATTTTTTTTTAGATTTTGCTCTGCGTTCCTAAACTGGGGCAGAGTGAGCGTTCAGGTTATAAGTGGAAAAATACAGATTTGACATCTAATGCTATCAATGGCACTAATTGCAAATTTGATGTCTATTACAGTCTATGGCATTGAACTTTTTTTCTTTTTTTATCTGCACTGAACTTGTTATGGTGATCTACATTCCTAAGTGGGGCTGAGTGAGCATCTAGGTTATAAGGGGCAAAACACAAATTTGACATCTAATGCTGTCAATGGCACTTATTGCAAGTTTGATGGCTATTGCCTTCAAAGGCATTCATTTTTTTCTTTAACTCATTCAGTGCAATAACATAGACATATATTCTCAAAGCGTTGTCCCCGAGTGCCAAAATGTACAAATATTTTAGTTTTTAATTTAAAAACACTAATATATAGGGTCTTGGAATAATTTTAGCATGAAAAATTAACATTAAATGAGAGGAGTGGCTGTGATCAGATCTTTGTCCACAAATAGAGGAAGCCCCCACTTCCTAGTTTTACTTCATTTATCCAGCTACCGAGAGTGAGTAGGCGTAGCGAAGCAGTGTGGTGACAAAAGCGACTAAATGGATAAGGACAAACAGACGGTCCAGCAAAGCTTTTTTTCCTTCCTTAAAAAAGATGGTAAAGTATTTTCGTCATTGTCAGGGCAGAGAAGGATCATTTTGTGCACGTCCGCAGGAGTTTGCGACCGCCATGGCGACCGGAATTATGTTATTACGTCACAGAAACATCGGGTGTTGAAAGCTCCTGCATCAGTCAATTGTTCGAGCAATAAAATGTCGTGTTGATATGGTGATTTGCATTTCTAATTGGTAATGGGGTAAATGGTAAGTGCAGGGGTAAATGCAAGTAGGACATCTATTACCATAAATGGCACATAACGTATTATTATTTTTTTAAATTTGGCACTAAAACTCTTAATTAAATTGGGGGTTCGGCGTCTGGGTTCAATGCAAGTATGACTTTATTGTTACCTATGGCGCTAGATGCAAGATTGGCATCTATTGTCCTCAATGGCACTGAAGGTTTTCTTTATTTTTATTTTTTTTAAATTGCATTGCATTAGTAAATGGAGTCATAACAGAGGAAGGAGGACGAGGTGACATACCAGATTCTCTTCACAGAGCTCCCGGAACTGCTGGAACTTCTGGGACATGAGCAGCTGGGCGCTCCCCACTGCACTGCGGATCTTGCCCAGGACTGCAGACACACACATACGCACAAGCACACACGGACACACACAGAGCGTCAATTACTCACACAGCCTGGTGCATACTGCAGGCATGTTGCACCATTGGCAAGGAGAGTGCATTAGCAAAGCCACAGCAAAGCGATGACATCATCATGAGGATGGTAGTGATGATGTCATGCGCTTGTACAAGGTCAAATTGAATGTCAAAGCTTTTACAGTGTGTTAATAAACACCTAACATATGTATAGGAAATATTGCCCATTTAATGTATTTTTTATGGTTTCATGGCCAAATATTCTATTCAATCAAGATCTAATATAAACGTTTTTGTTTTGCCTTCAACAATTAACTTGATGGAAATTATGAAATTTCACTGGTGGAGGTAACAACTGAAAAAAAATCCCTCCAGAATAAAATAGAAAAAGGAAAAACATCTTTATATTCATATACCTATTCATATTTTTTTTTTAATTCAAATTTATTTTTTAATATACGCCCAAAAATGTGCAGTATTGGGAGGCAATATAGATAATTATTTTATGTTTATTATTTTTATATATTTCTTTTTTTTTACAAATATAGAAATCCATACTCCAATTTAAAACTGATTCAAAAAATATCTATTGTTTTTCTTTCTCAATAGTTTTCAAATATTTAGTTTGTTTTATAAGAAAAAAGACAATGCAAATAAATAATCAATAATACAAAATGTCCACAAATTTTATAAAGTGAGCACAATTTTCTGCTAATTTGGACAAGATATTTTTTGCTGTGTAGTATATTTCAGGTAATCATGTAAAAAATATCTTTGTGACATTTTTGTCAGTTTTATTTAATCGTTGTTTTTTTGTGTGTGTGTTTTTTAAACTCATTCAGTACCATAAGGTATAAACATGTTTTAAAAGCATTGTCCCTGAGTGACAAAACATAAACATATCTTTTATTCTTAACTATTTGGTGCAACACGTTTATAGCCTCTGGGATCTATTTCAGTATGATAAATTACCACTAGATGGCAGGAGTTGTTTTGATCAGATATTTGTCCGCACATTGAGGGAGCCCGCACTTCCTAGTCTTGCTGCCTGTATCCAGCGATTGAAGTGTGTAGGCGGACGGTATGGCGACTATAGCCATGGTGAAGCGGTGTGGTCAGAGTAGCAAATACATTGGTGGTCATGGTGACCGAAATTGTGTGATCAGGTCAACGGAAACATCGGCATCTAAAAGGTCCTCACAAACTTCATGAATCGTTCATACATAAGTTAACTTTTCTTTTATTTTGCAAGAAAAGTGCAGTTGAGTTTATAGAAAGCAATGTTCACAAAAGGCCTTTTTTGTTTTTGGATGTATTTTCAAGAAAATTGGCAAGGTTTACTAAACAATGGTAAAAGCTTAAAACATATGTTTTAATAAAGGTGAGGGTTGAAGCTTTCATTTGATGCTTATATAACTACGGAACTAAATTTTTTGTATGCTCCAAAAATGAGTCAAAATGCCAAAAATTTTACTGGCATCGGCACTTCCCATTTAAGAGATACTTCTGACATTCAATGAGGTAATTATTATCATTTTATTTTACTATTTTAATTATCTTTTTACAAAAAAAAATCTGTAAGACTATTTCTCTTTTTCATAACCTGGATGGATTCCACCAAGTTTTTACTGTAGACATTATATGTAGTGAATGTTTAGCTAATGAAGGAATCCTTTTTGATTGGTTGGAATCCTGTTTACTCTCATAACAGCACAAAGGCATTTTTTTTTTGTAAAAAAATTGCACCAGTCCACAACAACCAAAAATAGGGCATAAATGTAATCCAAGAGTTTCTCACTGTCATCCGGGAGCTGGTTGTCCGCCCGGTCCTGCTCCATCTGATGACACCAGCCCTGCATCCTCTCCGTTTCCGCCTGCAGCAATTTAAGGAACCAGCGTCCATCTCGCGGGCACACAGGACGGGCGATGGCCCCCGGCGCAGCTTCCGGCTCGGCGGCGCCATCCATCCACGGGTCAGGAGGGGGTAAGATGGACAGGTCGAACCCGGCCTCGCCGTAATCGTCCCCAGCACAGGCGTGGTAATGGTTTCCCGAGCCTTGGATGCGGACGGTGGAGGATGTGGTGGAGTCCCGGGAATGCTGGCGTGGCATGGTAGCACATTGGCGGGGGGTGGGCAGCTGTGGGCCGGCTGAAGGCTCGTCCAGGTCTGCCTGGACGGCGGTGGTCACGCTGTTGGATCGGGTCATGCGCCGGTGACTGTCAAATCAAGCAGTGATATAACATATCAGTGAAAAACTCAAAAGAAATTGTACAAATACGGTGATCGCTTGGTTATCACGATTAATGAGGACCAGAACATCCTGCGAAATGTGAAAATTTGTGAATTGGCATCGTACTTCCATTAAAGCCCCCAAGAGTAGAACTTATCTTGAGATAACGTCTGTACCGGCTGAGAGTATACGACCCAAATAAGAGGAAAACTAATCAGAAAAGCAACCAAGACCCCATGATCACATTGGATGGCCTGCAGGCATACACAGCTGAGGTGGGAAAATCTGTGCATAAGACAACTATTAGTTGTACTATGCATAAATCGGCCCGTCATGGAAGAGTGAAGAAGAAAGCCCTTCTGAAAGAATACCATAAAGAGAACCGCTTTGAATCCGCAAGTCACATGGGAGACACAGATTACATGTGGAACAATGTTCTCTTGTCAGATGAGACCGAAATCTAACTTTTTGGGATGAATGCAAAGTGTTACGTCTGGCCTAAGAGTAACACGGCACATCCCCCTAAAAGCACCCATTTTCAAACATGGTGGTGGCAGCATCATAGTCTGGGGTTGCTTTTCTTTAGCAGGGAGTGGGAAGATCGTTTAAGTTGATGGGAAGATGGATGGAGACAAATACAGGGTGATTCTTGCAAAAATCTCTTGGAATCTGTAAGAGACCTGAGAATGGGGTGATAGTTCACCTTCTAACAGGACAACAACCTTAAACATAAAACAAAATCTAGAGTGAAATGGTATTTCAATATATCAATATTTTTGCAAAGCACTGCAAGTCTAACAACCACACCGGTGATTTTAGCCTCTTAAAAATAAAATATCACCCATCCATATTTGTAAATGAGCCCTCAAGAATTTAGAGTTAGGAAGGAGGAGGTGTGGATCTTGGCAAAAATCATCATGGGCGACCCTCAGTTTGACCCGGTTGATAAACAAGCTCTCACAAGCACGGACACACACATAGCGCAGACATGCAGACTTCCCTAAAACTTCTCATTCATCACTTCTTCCTTCTTATTCATTTCTCCTGGAGCGAGGAGCGCGCGGGAGTGCAGTTCGCCCGACTTCAAAGCAAACCGATTGCGTGCACAGTTAAAGAGTAACTCCTCCAAGCAGGTGTTCAGTCATAATGACCTCAGCTAGCTCGATATCGGACGGCTAACAACTTCCTGCCTTGGGAGATGTCGTGGCAAGGCCAAACACTTGAAAGCGGACTGCAAAGAGGACTTATCAAACAGACAGGAGGCGGGAAAACACCCGGGAAGCCAGGGTGCATTCCCAACAGAACATTTTGTGCACTGTAAAGGGACAGTGTGTATTTTTAGCACTTCCTAGTAAGGATCGACCAATATGGGTTTTTCAGGGCAGATTCTTAGTATTGGTAATAAAAGGAGGCCGATAACAGATAATTGGAGCTGATATTCATTCGCTGTAAAAGCTTAAAAATCGGCGTGAGATATTCTAATAATGCAAAAAGAAACAAAAAATAGTAGTTTTAAATTAAAATAATACTTAAATAGCTCCCTGATAGTATATAAGAATTTTGCCACAACTAACATGACTAATCTTTCACTAAAACCAATAACTAAAAGTTCAGAAAATAAAATTAGGCTTAGCGGCAACTCGTGCAATGGTACATACAAACAGCTTGGCGACTTTTTTTTTACAATAGAAAAATAAAAATGTTAAAACAACAAATCTGACTTAAATTTACCTAAACAAAAAGTGTATCAAAATTTTAACAAAGCTTACAAATTGAGTGGCCCACATTGACGAACTAGCTAAGGTAAAGCTAATCACTCAGCTTTCCACTTTAGCGTGCTTTTCATTCTCTCTCTAAAGCACAAATACAAACTATTGATTGACAAACTAATGCTATGATAAGAGCTAATATATCCTGAAAGTGCTTCCCTCAAAAGAGTTACCAACACTTTTTAGGCCATTTCCTAATCACCGATACACTTTTCCACCATTCTCTTTTTAAAATCTCAGGGGTTGACAGAGCTGCTGCTGTTTACCCCACTCTAACATTATTCATTCTGCTTTAGTGGCTCCACCCCCGGTCGCTTATCCTATCAGTAGGCGCAGGGTGGGTAGCGTCCGTGACAGAGGGATGGAAGAGGGGGAGAGAGAGGCTCGGCTGCATCTTAGCCTAAATAATCGGTCCGTTGATAAATAAAAATGTCAAATTCCACATTATTGGGTCTGTGGACCTCTACCTCCTAGAGGTAAAAAACTTTAAAAAATTAAAATAATAATAATGAGCAGAAATACATGAACTTTAAAAAAATACTCATAGGACAATCCATCCATCCATTTTCTGCACCGCTTATCTTCAGTGGGGTCATGGCGGGTGCTGGAGCCCACCCCAGTCGTCTTTGGGCAGTGGACAGGGGTCACCGTGAACTGGTTGCCAGCCAGTTGCAGGGCACACGGAGACCGACAACACAATTGATCATTCTCACCTAGGGACAATTTGGACCAGCCAATTAACATGGCATGCATTTTTTTGGAATGTGGGAGGAAATCAGAGTGCCCAGAGGAAACCCAGACAAGCCCCCGCAAGGAGAACGTGCAAACTCCAGACAGGAAGGCTGGTAGCTGGATTTGAAACCATGACCTTAGAACTGTGCCACGGACGCGCTAACCACCTGTATATGGCGGCTAACACTTGCCACCATATATAGGACAATAAATTTGCAGTTTATTTTGCACAACATGTGGATCACCAAAAGGGAGCGGACAGGATTGTCAGCAATCGTGCTGCTAAGGTACCCCCACTAAAAAAAAACAAAAAAACAATAATGCTGTTTGGTCTCTTTGGGTTGTATTCTTCCTTTAGATTCATAGCACTTGTTTTCAGTTGCATTACACAATACAGCAACATGTTCTTCTTCAAATACTGTTTTACAGAGCGTCCCTTTAAAGCTTCAAGCACATTTATCGGCATCAGCGTGTCCACACCATTGCCTGAAGAACGCCCCAGGCGCTGTTCCCCGCACACCTGAAGCAGTTTCAGCAACAGTTTTCATCTCTTCTACTTATATTTATTTGTGCCATGTAGCTTTTGTAGTGTGCCACAAATCATAGCCCGCCTTCCTAGAATAAAAGTGATTGTCAGCCTCTTTACTGTTATATTGGAATGTGTCACTGCATAGTCATGATAGTGTGATTTCTCAATGTAATACATCTCAATTAAACCACACGGAAAGTTACACACTATGGTTGCCTTCCAGTGTTATCAGATTTATTGTCCAATCACTGGAGTTTCCTATAATCTAGTGGTTTTAAACCAGTGTAAAATTGTCTCGTGAAACACAAGAAATTGCTCAGTTTTATCTTTTCAAAAAAGCAGGCAATTGTTTCTGTGACTTTACATTCTTCCAATTAAAAGCCAAATAACCGCAACATTCATACATAATGGTAGGTAGCAGGAGGAATAAAGGGAACTCCAGTGCCTGAACAATGACTCCGATGATACCAAAACCTGTTTGTATTGTTTTTTTCTTCAGTCATGTTGCAACAAACATCACAGAATGAACAAATAACATGGGAAGGAAAAAGGGACTGTAGCATTTAACTTTCTATGCTGTTCAATTCAGATGTATGAATTAGGGAATCATACAATTATGACTATATATATATATATATATATATATATATATATATATATATATCTCATCTCCCATCTCATCTCATTAGCTGCACCGCTTATCCTCAGTAGGGTCGCGGAGGTATATATATATATATATATATATATATATATATATATATATATATATGCAGAGAGACATTTCAATATTACAACAGAATGCTAACAATCACTTTTATACTAGGGGCGTTATACTAGGAAGGCAAGCTATGATTTCTGAATAAACCTCCTGTTTTGCTCAACATGTTTATTTGCCCGGGACGGCGTCTTTAATGTTCAGACGTCAACGCTGGGTTTTGTATTTAAAGCACGAGGC
Source organism: Urocampus carinirostris (assembly GCF_059441175.1). Lineage (NCBI taxonomy): Eukaryota > Metazoa > Chordata > Actinopteri > Syngnathiformes > Syngnathidae > Urocampus > Urocampus carinirostris. Next base: position 12,903,123 of record NC_142366.1, on the reverse strand, counting down.
AAAAGTATAATTCTGCTCGCATGCTAGAGGTGCCAGATGCGTGTGGGGCTTGACATTTCCAAAAGCTTGGAAGGAAAATTCCATGGCTACTACTGCTAGTTCAAACAACAAGGTGAGGTAGTTGCATAAAAAAAAACAACACAACCACACATTCCTCCAAAAGCTAAAACAAAAACGAACGCATTAGCATGCAGGACAGCGAAGTGTCCCGCCAGTGGATGAAGCACACTCGGCTGCTCCTTTTCACAATGAGCCCCCTCCGCCCCCCTCTAGTACGAAGCCAGACCACCCCAACTCCCTACCCACCATAAAAAATAGCCTGAACCACAATGACTGCCGCAACAGATGGCTGTCAACCCCCCCTTACTCTACCTCCACCTTCCCGCTAGTTGCGCCACATCCTCTGGGCCCAGCTGTCACTTCGGGGCCCCCCCCTGCTTGGCGTAGACCAAAAAGGGGGGTCCACTCTGACGCCAAGCATCAGGGAGATGAGACAGCTGTCGCAAACCCTTCTCTTGTTTTGCTAGCTTCCCTTCCTGTTTATATTTTGACCATGGTCAGACATCATCAGGTTTGTTGTGAGAAAGAAACTACCGCATTTTCTGCACTATAAGGCACATTGGATTGTAAGGCACATCCTCCAAAATAGTATTTTGCCATATATTTTTCATATATAGAGGGCACTGGACTATAGTGCGCTTGTAGGTAAAATTGCAGTAAGAACTACGATTGTACAAAAAATAAATGCAAACATTAATAAATTGAAATTAAAGTAATTTATTCCATAGAACAGAAATTGACATTATGATATCAGGCTTCACTTTTAAATAAATGTATTTAATCAATGTGCTGTCCTCCATCTGAAGTATTCGTCAGCTAGACAGTGAGCGACGTCCCAAAGAACAGGGCCGAATTCAAGCAATTTTTAAAGACTTTCAAGGCCAATTTTCCAATATTTAGATAACCATTAAGAGAAGAAATCCCATGGGAATCATGTATTTTGCAGAGCCCCCCAAAAATCAGCGATTTACATATGATATTTCTACATAGCGTGGGTATTTATCAAGATTCTTAGATCTCGAGTAAATTCGCGAATATATTTGTTTTTGAGACAAATCTCTCCCCATATCTTTTGGGAAACATGGCAACAAATTCAAGCATTTACAAGCACCTAACCCAAAATGTAAGCACTTTTAAATAATTCAAAACACGACATTAAAATTAAACCATTTTACTGGATTTCTAGCACTTGTAAAAACCCTTTCAGAAGCAGACTTATTTCCTTTAGTTGCTGTTTATTTGGAAAATGGCCTCAACCATTTTCCTTATGAGGTTGCTGTGAAACTAAAAAGAAAGTACAAAGAGCTCCTGTAAGCTTGCTAACTATACACATACATTCCAAGCTAAGCTAAGACATGCTAACGCCAAATCAAGTAAGAGTACGCAATTTTGTACGAAATAAATACAAATCTCAAGTACTCACAATATACTTACGGATAATTATTGTCTATAGCGTCAACAAATGGGGATTTTCAATGAGCTTTCGAAATTCTGCGCTTCTCTTTTGTTTCTTTTAAGCAACAAACAAATAACATATTAACCACAAGAGGGCACTTGAAGACCACTCTATGTTTCCCAAAGGCAGAACAGTTACCGTATGCAGTGTCATTAAATTGTAACTATGCATTTCCAATTCTATCCATCATATTTGATGGTACAGTAGTTATTAAATAAAAACGTTAACACAGTACCTGTATTTCCTAAACAAATGCTTGAGCCTGTAAAATAAGGGATTGTTCTTTGGTATAATCGAATACAAAAATTGTAAAAATATTAAAGGTTTCTCAGTCACAGATTTCACCTATCGTGAGTTCTTTTTCTAATCTAAACTTTCACGACTACTGTATATAAAATGAGAAATTAAAAACATGCACAAAACAGAATCTGTGGTTCCCAAACATGCAAGCTACTCAGGTTTCCCTTGTTTGCCGTGTGCATTGTTGTCTTTTCACTCACCAGCGCTCATCTTCCACCTGGATTCCGATGGAGTGGAACTTGGAGCGCTCCTCTTCCGGTCCTTCCTCCTCCGGTTCCACCTATTGGCAGCAAAACAACCTGTCAATCGACGTGCCGGTGGAAATCTGCCGGGCGTGTTTGTGCATGCGTGGGTCAGCTAGGTAAACAAGAGCTCGCTTTGTCCTCATTCTGGCAAGATGCGACGAGTTTAAACGTTAGCCTTAAGCTGGCGGCCTTTTGTTAGCTAAGAATACAGTAATCCCTCGCTGTATCGCCGTTTACTTTCCGCGGTTTAGCAACTTTGCTGATTTTTAAAGTGCATTGTGTTCTGCATTCTGATTGGCAAAACAACTGCACCAGCCATTTTTCTGCCTGTGTCTTCCTGGGCATCAATAACATTGCTGTTTAAGTTGTACACAAGTGAAAAGCAGCGTTCCAACGCCAACACAAAATGAATTATTCACCATGCTCAAGAAAAGCATCTTTACGCCAAATTTTTGTTTTCCAACAACGTCCACATGATAGTGAAAAAATATTACCGGAAGTGCATAATTTTGAAACATTCAGAATTAATTGTTAATTTTCAATACAAACAAAAATGGCAAAAAGTGAAAAATGTATTGTCACACTGAACATAAGTGCATAACTGTTTTTGTATTAGATTTATTTTAATGGTTCCCTTAAGGAAATTTACTTCCACCGACTGTATCGGCAGATGTAACAAACATTACATTACACAAGAATGACGAACATATATGACAGTGCGAGATAATAAGGGTAGACTGATTGAACAGGTCAGCAGGGCCTGTTGTTAAGGAGGGTAATGGCAGCGGGATCAAGCTTTTCCCGATGCGGGCCCTCCTTAATCTTTTTGTCTGGCAGAATTGAGATTTTTTTTCTAAATCAGGTTCTCATAGAAAGCAGATTTATCTGCACAAGTGCCCAATTCTGGCAACTAATAATACTCTAGATAACCAATCAATAGTGCTATATAGTAGCAAGATTATTTTTTAGATTTTTATTTGACAGTATAGAAGTTACGTGTAAAAAAAAAGGTTTTTTGAAAAACGGTACTTTTATTTGTTTGTTTATTTGCTTGGAATGTTCTTTACACACATTTTTTCCAATCACCTCTGTTTTTTTTCTTTATTGCTTATCTTTGTCTCTTATACTTTTTTCCTGATTTATTTTTCAATTTGTTTCTACTTTTTCCTCCTCTTATTTCCTCCGCCCCTTTTTGTCCATTTCATTTTTCTTGTTTTTTTACTTTTTTCAAAATCAGACAAAAAGGGTGGGTTTTGGTTACTTTGACTCTCCGTGGTTTGTATTCTTTCTTGTGGTTTTTAGCACTTGTTTTCGGTTGCATGATATGGTACAGCGACATCCTTCCACCATTATCCGCACCACTTATCTTCAGTAGGGTCGTGGGGGTGCTGGAGCCCATCCAGTCATAATACACACTGACCCTGCTGTATTTTCTGTTCAATAGAACTTTTTGGGATAAGATTTAAGACCTGGATTCCGATGGAGAGGCACTTCCGAAGAGCTTCCCTTTTGGCCTTGATGTCATCTTGGTTATCAGGTGTGTTGGTGCTATCGGTGACGTGCTGGCTAGCCGGGCCGTGCACTTGAGCGTTAGCCGCCTCGATAGCGGCAGTCAGGGCCTTCATGCTATCGATGCTCTCAGTGGAGTTTGAGAGTCCTGGCTGGGAGCTGATACCCTTGCGAAGACCTGAACCGCTTTCCATGTAAGCGTCCTGGGCCGACTCGGTGCTGCTCTGCGCCGTGATGGAGATGAAAGGCTTGGAAGGGGTGGTCCGAGGGGGGACGGGTGGCGGGGTTTTCTTGTAGGTGGTGATACATGATGACACTGAGGGAAAGAAGAATTAGTCAGTGTTAAACATAGGATTTTGTGAGACCCTCGTGGGTGGGCAGTGTAGGAGTCAGGGGGCATCCACATTACTCGCCAATAGTGAGAATGACAAGGTTTGTAAGCATAATAGTCAAAATAACAAACAACGGTGAGGTATATGTAGGGGACTGTCCCACTACCAAGGCATTTCACCCAACATTTTCCAACCACTGAATGTGGAAAACGAAAAGACCCACAATTCATTCACAGGATGTGACCAGACTTTCCTGTGGTTTGATAAAGATGTTCATTTCAAAGTGTGCATTTGAAATCAAACAAATTATTTGCATATATGTCATTGTTTATGTCAGAGGATTTATTCCATTGTGTGTCCAAATAAAATTTTGCCTATAATCACTTAATCCACCAATTGGAGAACTTTCTTTTGAAAAGCATAAAGAGGAACTCCAACCAGTAAAAGGACATACCTCCAATGACTGACATCAACAGCCTTTAAAAGAGAGGTGCAAACGCCATTCTCTCTCATTTTCTTCACACACGCTCGAAGGGGAGGCCTTGCCCCCTTGGGACAATGGGCACAAAGGAGGCCGGGATCCACGGCCTTGTCTCCTTGGCCATGAGGCCTGGTGCAACCCAGGCATGTGGCCAGGTTTATCCATCTACCTCTATTTCTTTCTCCATCGGCCAAAAAAAAGTATGATGGAGGAACGTTATTTTGTTATATTCTTATACTATTTTAATTCAATTTAAAATTGTTTTTTTTTAAAAGTAGATTTCTGTGTTTGAATGAATTTGAGTAGTTTTTAATGAAAATATGATATTTGTTTTTTTAGTTTTCAATGTCATTCTAAGAAATTATTCAAAAAACATTTTGAAAATGTAAAAACAAAATTTTGAATACATGAATATTTAAAAATCGATCATATATCTAATGCATTTTTAAAATAAGGGTTTTTTTTGTTTTACACAATTTAGTTGCATATAGGATTCCCATTATGTTTAAAACTAAAATATTCCTTAAAGCAGTTTACAAAAACAATGTAAATGTGTTTGATACATTTTGGAATACAATTTAAAAAAAAAGATGTAAACACTTAAAAATGCAAAATTAAACAAATTTTCACATACATTCACACAATTCCCAAATATGTTAACAATACCACATAAATACAAATGAAGAAGTCCAATAACTCCTTGTGGAGACAATTGACTCCGTGACTTTGTGTTTGTGCAGTGTTGCATTGTGGGAAGTGTAGTGTCTTTTTGAAGGACAGTCAGAGTCCACAAGAGCTTTAGATTAAGGTCATTTCGGGGAAGTGTCAAAGTTGTAACCGGATTACAGATTCCGATTGTTGACCCACTGATCTACATGGCTCAGCGCTCAAGTGTGACACAACGTGAGTTAGTCAGCGTTGAAGTCGTAAAATTAGTTTTAAATAAAACATTTTTGAGTATATTATGAGTATATACATTTGCAGATCATTTTGCCCATTGGTAACTGGGAAAATTCAGCAAAGAATTGTTTTAAACAAATCAGGTTTTCTTGCTCCACCAGCAGATCATTTCAACCAAATTCCAATTAATGAATTAAAAAATCTACCCCACTTTAGTATTGATTGACTTACTGACTCAAAATTATTTAAAAAATGAAATAAAGACAATAACAACAATGTTTGTTTCATCATCAGATACACCAATGAGTTGTTTCCCTCATCGTGTTTTTTTACATTTCTTAATATCTCTCAGGACGACTTTCAAAATACATTTCAGAATAAATAAATGACCAAAACAACAACTTTCTGTTTTCTCTATTATCTTATATTTGTTTCTGGCATAATGAGTAAAAACAGTGTAATAATGAGATGAAATTAAACGGCTTTTCTCATGAGAATTTTCTTGGCAAAAGCAATACTAGACAAATTATCTGCCACATTTATGCAGTTTGAGCCCAATGAAACCAGTAAGAACAAATTCCAACTTTCAGAAGGATGCAAACGAGCGGGTGCCGCTGCTGTTCAACCACGCCCTTGCCCAAAAACCATTAGAGCCTCAACTGAGGCCGGCGTTCTCTCTAGAGATGCTGACATCATAGACTTGCCACATGTGCCCACTTTGGCCGACACCCGAACCGACACTTCAAACAGGGATGACGTCAGCCTTCCCCAAAAAGAAGCCGCAAAGCAGATGCAAGAAAGTCCATTACTTCTTTTTGTGCAGCTCTGTGTACTTTATTCCACTCTGCTATTATTTTCCATTTGCTATTATTGACAAAGTTTGCTTATTTTAGGGATTTTTAACATTAATTTCAGAAGAGAAATAAAAGAAGAGAAAAAGAGAAATGAAAGCCATAGCAGTAAAAGCTTTGTGTTCTGCTATCACAAGAGCAGGTCACCAAGGACTGTGTGTGTGTGTATGCGTGCATGCGTATTGGTTGGGCATGACTGTCTGTGTGCGTGACCGTGATAGGCTGGTGTATGCTGTCAAACAGCAAGGCGGGCGGACAAATCAATGTGTCCACCGACCCCAAAAAAACTGCAGAGCATGGCGACAGTATTTAAGCGTCTCGTTACATTGAAAAAAAAATCTATTAAATCGGACTCTGAGGAAAGTCAGAGGAGCGCAAAGAAATGCTGATCACAAGCAATTGCTCTGTGGATTGTTATCGGGTCCGGCAAGAGACAGTGGCGGCGTCAGGAGATGAAGTAAAAGCATGGCACCAGGTCCAGCATCCTGCTGCTGCGATGTAAAAAGCCACCTCTGCCTAAAAGTTTCTCACTAACGCTAGATCCATTACCCATGAAATGGTTGACTTGGAGATAAAACTTGTGGGAAACCGCTACAATTGTTAAAGTTGTACTTTAATCATCAGAGAGTCAAAGCCCGACCCAAGGATCCCTGCAGCTAGCCGGCCGCTCTTTACATAACTTTCTTGCACTGAAAAGACCTCCAATTTCATTCTACTATTAGACAGTAAAGACCGTTTAGTCATTCATTTAAATTCATTTTTTATATGTAGATCTACAGTTGTTATTTTGTTACAGTCGTATATATTATATGTAACTCATATCTAATAGACTTTGACTGTTTTAACTATCGAGGGACTTTATTGGAATATAACCCCCACAAAAAACAAGGGATTACTGTACATAAATAAACATAAACATAACGTTTGTAGCTGCCGATGGGAAAATAATGGCAGGCTTTTCCGAACAAAAGGTCATCCAGTACACCGGGCGAGGCCCCCCCAGGCTGTCGCTAAGGTTCAAAGGATAGAATGTCAGACGCTTTCTGGGCTCCTATGTGGCCCCCTCCGTAAGTCATCTGAAAGTCACTCAGATAAGAAAATGGGAGAAGCTGTCAGCGGACCTGGCCAGACGCTCCAGAGGATGACAGCTGTTTGGAAAGCCCAGACAGGTTAAGTAAACACGAGGCCAGAAAGAAACGAGAGCTGGGCGTGACATCGATGGATGGAGGGGGCTGTGGGGGCCACATCAATGCAGGCCACAGACTTCCTGCCGACCTTCACAGCAACGAGATACCACAAACACATCAGCCAAAAACCACATAAATTGACAACCAGCTGAGAATTTACAACCACGATAAAGTGGTTATGTTAGCTTGAATGGAAATATAGCATTGCCACACATGCTCCACTTACGTATTTTTTAGTGTGTGAGTGTTAAAAAAGAAAGAAAGTGTCCTGTCATTAACGACAACTTGTGTAGCAACACACAAATATACTGTACTTGAAGGGTTGTCAGCATTAGCCTTTAACAGTTAGCTACAAAATGCTACATAGGAAGGTTAGGTAACTGTATTCTATAAACCCTCACTACTACGGGCTCTGTGCTTGGTGGCCTCAGTGGATTGTGGGTAATAAAATATTCCACCATCCATTACACCTGAACATATCTTGCCACGAGCAGGGGCCAGCATAGATAATTTTATTTAGGCTTGACAGCTCTTTTTACCCGTTTGTATTTGTATTTCTTTTACTCTGTGGAATCCATATTTCGGTCGCCGCCATGTTTTTCCAGCAGAATGCCGCCACACTGTGCACTGTGGCACTCGCCCTCCCTTGACCAAATAACACAGTGCCATCTAGTGGTCAAAGATTATTCATTGGAGCTTTAACAGTATTGTAACTCAGATGTAATCTAAGTAATATCCATGTATGATTTAAGCTCTAAAAGGGAAATGAAAGAAGTACAATTATACATTTAAATTATAGAAAAAAATGAAAAAAAATTGTTGAAAATTGCAAAATGTTTGCCAATGGAGTAATATTTTTGCGCTTCTGGGATGTGTTAAAAAACAGAAAAAAAGAAGGCCACTATGGATTGTCACCTGGAATAGTTCTAGCTGACTATTAAGTTTAACTCAGAAAAGGCAAGAAAACATCAATGGATTTTGTACATGCAACGAGGACCGGGAGAAGAGCTTACAGACAGGGTACTTTCTGTTCCTATAATCCATTATTATTTCGTCATCCTGATTTGCTAAAACAAAGCTAACATGTGATGGTTATGAATATGTTGCTACTGATAACCTCAATGTTCCAAAAACACGTACAACCCCCTCGTGTTATCATTCAGTGGCAGGGAACATGCAGAATCTCATTTGAGCCTGGCAGATTTTTCTGAATGACGGCGCCCCCCCGCTTCAAAAGCCAACACATCGGCGTGAACTCCCCCTTCGCCTCCACTGCCGACCAATCATAAAACACCTCCGCCCTCCCCCACGAGATTTCAGAGCCTTCATAACCCAAATAGACTTCCTTTTCTTAGAGTGTGTCGGTTCGGAGATGTTCCTCCCCAAAAAACGAGCAGATGGAACATGGGCGAGCTCCCTCACGTGGGGACGGAAGGGAAAACGAGCACATCCAAACAAATACAAAAAAGGGACGAGGGGGGTGCTTGGTGGGCTGTCTTTGAAAGCCCAGCTGCACCGTGTTTGGGATAAAGGTCCACCATTTGCCAGTGTCACACAAACACATCCATTTGTCTTTTCCTTTTCCCGATGCACGTAAACATGGGCGGGCCAGCTGGACAGCTTTTGTGATAGGGTTGCCATAGTGACACCCGTCAACTTTGCCGGAGGGGCTTGGCATCCACACCAGGAGGGCAGGCTGAGGTCGGTTTGGCTTCTGTCGGCCGTTTGTTTACCTTGACGGGCCGTAGCTGCAGCTGCAACTTGCCTGCCATCACTGAGGGAATTATAAAGCTGGTTGCTTTCTATTGTGGGATATAAAATAACCACCAAACTCCACTAACGGGTTTGGTCAAAAGTTTTTGGGCGGGTGACATTACACCGACACAACGCACGCCAGGGGCTCATTTTCATGGCAAGGAAAATCACAATAAGAGGTCACGACATTATCAAGTTTTATCTGACTTATGATTTCTATTTCCCCAGAATCAAACAATCATTCCTCAATTTTTTCAAGACTCTAAAGCATACATAAACTGATGGCCATTACTGTAATCCCTAGTTTATCATGGATAATGGTGACCAGAATGGCCCGTGATATATGAAAATGAGTTAAGGAAACCACCCCCCTAACCTCCATTTTTAACATGTCCTCTGCAAGCCCCCAATTGCAGCAGAAGTCGACCGGGGATAATGGTTCAAGACCGCATACGTGCTTTTTATTTTGGGCAGAAGAAACAGAAAAAAGAGCCACCATGCATGAAACAATTTGCTCTCAGCAACAGTCCACAGGGTATAATGGATCAAGGCCAAAACAGTGCAGTTCATTTCAGGTGGGCCACAAAAACATTCTTCAGTGGCCCAAACAAAAATTAAATTGCTGCTAGACCCTGCTCTCACCTTAGTCATCCAGGAATAAAGGATTATAGCCACAACTGTGCGTTTAATTTTTACAAGGCCAGGACAGCACGTCTCCCGACAGAAACACCTTCTTGCTTGCAGCAATTTTCTGATTGGGGATAATGGATCGCTGCCGCACTAGTGCAGTTCATTTTAAGGATACAGTAACGGAAAAAGAACTGCCAGAACCAACATTTTAATTTGATTTTCTGCCCGACAATATATATAATAAATATGCAATCTGCATTTTTTTGGGGGTCGAAAACAACAACAACAAAAATACTAGCAGCAGTTTAAATGCTAAAAGTTTTCAGGATCCAATTGTACCGATTAGTTTGTCTAATTTTTTTCTTCTTTGTTGGTGTCACAAAAAAACTTTAGTATTGTAGGAGAGAAACAAATAATACCACCTAACTCTGGCTACTTGAGAAGCAAGTAATGAACAGCTCAATTTCTCAAATTTTACATTTCATTTTCTGCCTAAAAATGTTTAAACATATATATATTTTTTTCATCACTAAGTCAATTGAGCGTCCCAATGCTAACAAAAAATACGCACCCACTTGTATATGCACAACTTCAAGGAACATTTATTTTTAGTGTGTTAAAAGCTGGTTATTTCATTACGATTTAAATCATATCTCACTTTTGCTTTTGAGTTTGCACGCATGGCTTATCACTGCCACCAAGTGGCCAAATCACCTAAGTTTTCGCAACAATTGATAGTTCAGAATTGAGGGAGGGAGGCTCTGTTATCTCCAAAAATGTTCTTGCTTGTGTGCTAAATAACTTCCTGTATGCTCTCCTCGAGATTCTTATGTTATGGCTGGCCTTGGGCTCTAAGCCACGTGGTACTCGAGGTCGGCTGAGGGGCTTGGTAAGCTACGCCAGACACAATAGTTGGCTCTATGTGTGTGTAGAAAATTTTTACAGCGCTATATTTAGCACAGCCTGTTGAGCGAAACAGTCCCACTTGTAAAAACAGGCCCCTCTTAAAAGTGCTGATACTGTAACAGTATACATGAGAAACGGCCCTAGTTCTAAGACTAGCGTCAACAGTTATATTCGATTTGATATTGGAACTACGGGTAACATTTCTTGAAACTTGACATGCCCTGAAGCAGGAACAATTTAAGCTTTTGGGAGGCTTTCGGTGTCCCGGCGCATTCCAGCTGCTTTGTGGCGCGGAAACCCGAGCGCTAGCTAAAGCCCTTTCGCGCCCACGCATCTCACGCATGCTTTCCCTCTAAGTAAGCCGTGCTTCTGCCTCCTGACGAATCGCGTGTCACCGGCGCCGGCAGCCGTGACGCGAGAGGGAATAATGTAAGAGTGAAATGTGTGACTGAGTCAGCGCTGACGGGTTTTTACAACGTGTGAGTGGACATTGAAGTCGGTCTTTGCAGAGGATAAACAACATGCTCCATTTATATTACTGCAGCGTTTCCCATATCATGTAAAACTCTGGCCGATTTCAAACTTATATTCCACAAATGTTTTTTTGGTCCTCTCACTCATTTTTGGTTCATTTGTTGATTGGTTAATGCAAGTTTTCTTGTTTGCTGAGCAAAGGAGGAAGGGGTTGGGGGGCAGGGATTGACGCAGAGGCACATTGAGCATGGTTGATGAGACATTCCAATACGGAGGACAAAAAGGAAATTTCAATAAATGAGTCACAGCAGGAAAATTATCCTCATTTGGACTCATTTGAATGATATCAATCGTTTTAAAGCATTAAGCATTGTTTATCACTGACAAAAGTATCAGAATCAGTCCCTCAAATGTATTTTTTACATAAAAAAAGGAACTTTGGGTGCGAGTCATACACAGGTTTTACAGTAGTATACTGTATTACTGTATTTGTGCAATGACTGACCGGTCGAAAATATCCCTGACCACAATCGCAAAACATTGAATGTGACTGGAACCGACCCGGGTCATGGTGGTGTAAATGCCAATTTCTAACCACTAGAACATCCGTGATAGAGATGACGCACTAGCTTTTCTCTTATCCTAAATTTATTTTACTAATGGTACCAGAGACAAATGTTAAAGAATTGAGAAAATAGAAAGTTGTCCTAAAAGGTATAAACAAACGCAAAAAAAAACATTACATGTGTTGGTGTATTCGATGATGAATCGAAATTTTAAGAACATGAAATCAATACATTGTAAGTGTTATGCTACTATTGTATTCATAATTTACGTTGTCAAATGATTTTAACCATGGCTGCACTAATTCAACAACATTTGATACTTACAATGCTTAGATTGAGATGAGAAAAATTAAAAAATAAAAAGTATAATAATTGTTGATAAAAATGCACCGTGTTATATACGAGTACACATTATAAATGAATAAATACAGTATATCATAAAAAGCCTACTAGAACAACAAAAGGTCTCATGATGGAAGAGTCGGCAAACTAAAGTTGTAAACTTTAGGAGCAAAAACAATACTTTTTGTGGCCTGAAGCGTCACATGCCATTTCCATTTAAAATCAGCAACATGTGGTCAAAGGTCCCCCCCTTCCTCCCTCCGCTCCCAAACTAAATACCACTCGTGATTAAACACCTATTTTTTTTCAACCCCATCCTATAAAAAAAATCTCGAAAAGGTAATCGGAAGATTTCTATTTTATGACCAAGACGGAATGCTGTTCAACATCACCCTCTACTTGTTGCCCCCATCAGTCTTCCTCTTGCCCTGCCTTGTCCTTTTCGGACATTCTTTGTCTTGACCACATGGTGTTGAATAAGGGAGGGGGCGGGTCTTGTGGAAAGAAGACACTGCAATGGCAGGGGTCCTAATCCATAGCCATAGGCTCTAAGAAAAAAAAAAAAACCCATCTGGGACCCGGACGTCAAGGCCCTCTGTGTGTTGACTCGCCTTGGGGGAGGTAACCCATAGGTGGGGATGGGGGCAGACAGAAACTTCGCTCTAGTGCTCACCAGTGTTGGGAGTAAATCGTTTTTTGTTCTTCAACTGTTCTTTCTTAGTTCTGCAAGTAGTATACGACCATTAATGATGATCACATTTTAAACTGGTTGGCGTGTTCAAATGTAGGAATAAAATACAGGTTTTCGTACCATTTCGTACCAAATTCAAACATTTTCAAGCTCCTGTCCAAACGCTGAAAATACAACTATGGTGACAATATTTCAAGCATTTCCGAAACAAGGAAACAATTTTAAGCATATATAAGCAAGCACCTCACCTAAAATTCAAGCACTTTTCAAGCCTTGAAAACAACAACATTGAAATTCAAACATTTTCGAGCTCCTTTACAAATGCTGAAAATACTACTAAATACAACTATGGTGACGCCATTTTAAGCATTTCAGAAACAAGAAAACAATTTTAAGCATATGTAAGCACTTCACGCAAAATTCAAGCACATTTCAACTAAATACAGCTATGATGGCGCCATTTCAAACAAGTAGGAGGGTGTGTAATTTCTCTCAACTGATTTTATCTGTAACGTATAGACTCGCATCCAAGCCATATTCATGACTATAAAATAAAATACTGAAATCAGGGGGTCAGTTTCATTGCGCATATTTGGTTACGTCATCAGTAGCGAATGGTAGGTAGCGTCTGGGGAGGGAGGCATCTTATACGGGAACAACAAAGTCAATGGGATAAATGTGAGCACATAATTTATGGTAAGGGTGCTGAATTTTTATTTGCAAAATAATTTTTGCAATACACCGTGCCTGGAAAAACAAGAAAACATCTTAGACATCACCCAGAAATGGAGAAGGAAATATTTTAGCAGTTTGAAGATAAAAGACAAAATGGACATGGAGTGTCTCAGCTTTGTAAATTTGCACAAGATTGAGAAAAATGAAGGCTTCACTCCTTCTGCAGGTTGGTGTACATGTTTCCTTCCATTTATTTTACTATGTGGCTATTTCTAACCAGTTTTAAGGGGTCAGCTTCACTGTGAGTGTATGTGGTAATATGGAACTAGAATGTTATTTTCAGAGTAACACGCTACTTTTGGGTGTCATTAATCTAGGGTAGAACGCAATTTCTTAGATGAAGTAACTAGTAACTAAACAGTTACTTTTTTTCAGTACCGCCTCCAATACTGATGCTCAAACAGGCCAGCTTGCAGGAAAAAGTATTTGGCCCCTCTCAGGTGTGAATTTTCACACCTCTGTTTCGGCAGAGGTTGTAGAAAGGAGGAGGGGGTGAGGAGAAATAGGGGAGGGGAAATTACAATACCCTCAACGACATTCCCACTCTCCTGCCGAGAGTACTCGTTTGTCTCTTGCATTCCTTTGCCCATTCATCTCTTTCTCCTTACACGAGAGAGGGGGTGCAGGTCTTAAAAAAATCCCCCACCCCCACCTTATCCTTGCTTGGTTAGTGAAGCAGCAAAAGGGGAGAGAAAAAAAAACGGAGATGCATTCTTACTTCAATGTGTATCGGAGTGAACTGTGGCTTATTTTTAATGATGGGTTCAAAAAGAGAGAGAGAAAAAAAAAAGAAGGAAGGGCTCTCTCACACACACTACAGTAACTGAAGTCTGGGACTTTCACAGAGAGGTCTTTAATTTGCAAGCCCTCCCACACCGCCAGAAATCCAAACCGCCCACTCAAAAGTTGAACCAGAGACTCACGAGAACAAAGTCAGAGGGAAAGAAATTGGACGTCCATCATGAGAGTGTTTAAAAATAAGACACATGAACACTGCTGACTAGGCTTGGATTGATTATATGGGGGAGTGACAAGAACGAGCGACGTTACACTTCCTGTGTTAAAAGACGGCCAAACAGAAGGCCCTTCATCTCTTAATGGCTGTCATCAAATCACCCCCAGGGCCCACTTCCACAATCGGGCAACGTAAAACTTTAAAACTTGTGTAGATGTCGTTGTGGGTGTTGGTTAGAATAGCTGTAGTTTTGTACATCCACGTTTATAAGTTTATTTTAGGATGCCAGTTTCTCATTGAGCACTCTGCTTGTTGTTTTGACGATTAAATCATTGCAGCTATCGGGCAATTATGTTGCTGGTCTTTAAGTCCCACACCACTTAGGGCTGATCTATTTTTGTAACCTTGAGTAGTAAAAATAGGAAGCTCAGGGGAGAACGTAAGAAACGGGGAATGGAATTCTCTTATCTGAAGGTTCTCTACCCGTTTCTCCTTGCAAGTTCAAAATCCATTGATATCCTCTCTCCTTATTCTCTATTAAAGTTTCAACCCAACAGTTTGAAAATAGTTGTTTTTATATATTTGTGTATAAAACCTGCCTTGCTTGAAAACAAAACAAAACACTAGCCTAGTGCTACGCTGGTCAATCGAGCTACCCGCTGAAATGCTGACAGAAAATTATGTATTATGCATGTGTGGTTCGTTATTTTTTTTTCTTTTTTGTTGTCACAAAGAATGTTGATATTGTAGTTTACAAATTAATAATAGAAGCTAACTTTGACGACTTAGAAAAACAAGTCTAAAATGGGACTTTTTAAGGGGCTTTTTTTGCTATTTCTTTAATGTCTTGATTTTAATGTGATGCTGTTTTTAGTGTTTTTGGTGATTTTTTGCGGTCAAGTCACATTTATTTATCGAGCCCTTGATCACAAAATGTCTCAAAAGACTATAGGTTACAGGCCACAATTACACAATCTGATCGGAAACCTGCATGCGGGCGAGGGGAAATTCAGAAACCTCAGCATGAGGATGATAAGAAGCCTTGAGAAGGGCCCACACAAGTGGTAATCTCCCTTCCAGAATGACCAGGCAGCAATATACTTGGGGGAATATTTTTCTTTGTCATTTGTAAAGGAAAATCTGTTTTTTCAGTTATTCATTTTTTGTTTTGTTTTGTGTAATATTTTTTTTCTGTTATTTTAGTTTTTTTCCGCCTCTTTTTTCTGGATTTCATCTTTTCAGATTTTTTCTTCTTCTGCTTTTCAAAATTTTATTTTCAGTTTTCGGAATTACTGTTTTTTGGATTGTTCCTTTTTTAATTCTGTCTTTCTGAAATTTATTTTCCGTTTTTTCGTAATCATTACATTTCTGATTTTGGGAAATATTTTTACTGTTATCAATTTCTTTGGTCAACCATTTTTTCTTTCTATTTGAGAGACAATAATATACTGCACTCTTGATAGCTGATAAAAAAACATGGCTGAAAGTTTAATCGGTTTATTTTAAAACTGTATTAAGAAAAGGGACAATAGACACTGATATTATTATCCCAAATTTTTGTTATTGTTCGTCAGGACTATAGAAGAAAAACCCTTTCAGATTTGCTCAATCAAGCTATGTTTGTTTGGGATCAGTTCGACAAATACGACAGTCTTCAATAGATACAAAAAGAGGCATATTAAATGTGTTTTAATTGCCTTTGTGGTGATTTCCAAATTTAAAGAACAAAATCTGAAAAAAGCTAAAGAATAATTCAGAAACAGAGGAAAAAAATCCAAAAACTGATTAAAAACCAGAACAAAAATAACCAATATAAAAAGTAAAAAAAATCCAGAATAGAAAAATAATGTAAATATATATACTTTTAAATGTAATACACTTCCCATTCTTCATCACGTTCCTAAGATTTGCACACAAGATTTTTCTGCGGCAGGTTGCACCAGTGAGCTTAACTGAGGCGATGTTGACATCCAGTGGAAGAATCGATCATTGCAAGCTATCCTAACTCGTGCAAGCAGTTAGTTGACTTTTAACCCTCAAATCATTCATTACCAAGCAAAAAATGTCAAGATTTTAGACCCATAATCAGCTAAACAAGATGCTGAGTGCGATTTTGTGATTCAAGCCACTGCAAGTTCGCACTGGCTTGCATTCTCAGACTGCCGTGACAGGATGAAGTCATTACGAACACCAGCATAGATAGATTTATCTCGACCGGCCTCCAGTTTGGACTTGATTCCCGCAATTGAAAATGAAAACATAAATGGAGCTGTTGTGTGTGCTTGCGTTTTTGTGGCCACTAAAATGAGAAACCATCGACTATCAGACATTATCAGTAAAAGTATATCAATGTTATTGTTATTTTTGAAACGAACAATAAATGGTATATTTAAAAAATCCAATAATAATTTAAAAAATATAGGAATAAAAATAATATTGTAATTAAATGCAAACAAATACATGTGTTGTGTGTTTCAAAATCCCCTCAAAGTTTGAAATACAATAAATATAAATAATAATCGTATTTTTTCGTCAGTGTGACACAGGGAGGATAAAGAATATATGTTAATGTAGTTTTAATAGGAAAAAAATATGAAGAGTACAAAAAACAACAATAATAAATAAGAAACAAAAAACAAGCAAAAATTATATTATATAATAAATAAATATGTGCTAAAGATGTATACTAAAGAACACAAGTGCTGAAAAAAATTAAAAATAAAATTATATGTATTTTATATATATATTTAATAAAAAATAGCGGGGGAATGATATCATAAATAAGAACCATTGAGCTACTTCGGGAACAAAATACACAGAATAAATGAATAAGATAAATAATAGGATCTTCAAACTCAGTCGCTCAGTTAGTATTTCTGAATTTAACATCTACTTTTTTAAGATATTTTTTCATATATTTTTAATGGAACACATTTCATTGAACTATTTATGTATTTTTAATTTAATCAATTTTTTGAATATTTTATGTATGTATTTATGTAACTTATTTAAAGTCATTTACCTTTTATTTTTGAAGGAACCATTTTGTTATTTAACCATCCGTTATTTATTCATTTAAATGCATACAAATTGCATACTAGGTAAGAAAATATACAAAACAATAAGTATTTTACCGGACAAAGAGCCTTTGAGCCTTTAATACGTCACAAAATAACATAGTGCCATCACCACCAAGTTAGTTTTTCAATAAAAATATAAAAGCCACATGTGATGCAATGCGTATTATACGATGTGAATATGAACAAAACAGAGCTCCTCTAAATTTACAAAGAATAAGGGTTTACCGCCAGCGATTTAAGTTCTAGTATGTCCCCGGTTCGAAACCGGAATGTAAACGTATGTTGGCCTGGAGAGGGATGGGCGCCACCAGGCTGTACTTCCCCAAGACACACAACAGGTAATTGTGCCCCGAGCAGTTAAAGGATCCAACCAAACAACCAACATGAGAAATGTCACACACAAGTCGCTGCCTGTTGATGCCAAGCCATCTCATCTTTTAAGAGCTGGATGACGCTTCACACTTAATACAACAGTGACCAGATGATAAAGGTGCTGTATTGGAGTCACATGAGAAGTCTTCTCTTGAAACTGCTAACAATGGAAACCAGTACTAATGGTTTCATGTGAGAGAGCAAACTCCTATCCAAAAAACAGCGTGGAGAGGGATAGGCGCGGCCAGGCAATATTTATCCAAGACATCTGCCTCCACAACAATGGCGGATTAGGGACCCATGAACTGTGACCTGAACTCAGTAATGTACTCATGAAAAAAAAACCCACATACTTGGAAAGAGAAGCAGAAAATATATAATATTTGAATTTATGAAAGAACATTGCAATCGAAAAAACGCAAAGGAGCTAGCAGCAAACTGTAAATTCCTTTTTCCAGCTAGCATTGCAACGTTGCCACCTGGTCCTTTTCTGTTCCTTACCCACAACACGCCCTCACCCTTCAAGCATCAAAGCCAGTGGAATGACAACATTAGACAGGTGCGAGAGGAAGCCAACCATTTAAATTCTGCCTTTGAATCGGAATTACAGCCGGGAGGCGGATGGTGCCGACAGACATCCGGGTCTGTAATTAAAGTCAAAGTCGAAAAAGACGTATTCCTGCATTGTCAGACGCCGTGCGATGTAAGCGACGGATTCTATTTGCCTGAAATGCCTCCATCACGTGTGTTGCCAGGATGACGAGGTCTTGACTTGACACAAAGTCTTGCGAAATCAGACATGCTCTAGGTTTTTGTGACTGTGATGAAACTGAACCAGGACTAAACTAACATAATCTCGCCTCCTGTCAATTAATTTGGGAATAATATATAGAAGCTGCCCTCTAGTGGCAGTTTCCTGATCAAACTAAGAAGGTGTGATCATGAAGACACGGTGATAAGTTGTTCTTTTCAGAGGATAAAGGAAATATGCCTTTGTTCATATAGCAAGATAGAGATCAAGATAGATAGATAGAGCAACAGATAACGATAGATGGAGAGCTAGATTAATAGATAGATTAATCTTTTTTTAGAAATAAAAAATGAGTTAGGTAGGGCGGCACGGCGGATGAGTGGTTAGCGCACAGCCCCACAGTGCGGAGGTTCAGGGCTCAAGTCCAGCTACCCCAGCCTCCCTGTGTGGAGTTTGCATGTTCTCCCTGTGCGTGCGCAGGTTTCCTCCGGGCACTCCGGTTTCCCCCCATTTCCCCAGGTTTCAGGTTAATTGGCCGGTCCAAATTGTCCCTAGGTGTGAACAGGTGAGTTGTCTGTCTATGTGTGCCCTGCGACTGGCTGGCAACCAGTTCAGGGTGTCCCCTGCCCACTGCCCGAAGATGACTGGGATGGGCTCCAGCACCCCTGTGATCCTACTGAGGATAAGCGGCGCAGATAATGGATGGATGGATAAGTTAGGTAGATCATAGATCTGTTTTACGATCAAAGGGTAGGTAGTAGGGCTACAAGGGTTTGGGAGAAAAAAAAATTGCAATTTTTCAGACCAGTAATTTTAGGAAAAAAGCCTGCACTTTCTGTGCTAGTTTTTCATTTGTGATTGTTTAACCCTCCTGTTGTCCTCAGGTCAAAATGGCTGGCTACTGTGTTGTCCAAAAAAAAATCCCCTTGAATTATATTTTGTTTAACTTTTAATGTTATGACTTTTCATAGATTGGTCCCAAATAAAATGTTTTTTTTGTTCACAATTTCGTGTAAGCTGTAAAAAAAAAAGGTACAAAAAAATGGTCCTTAAAATAAGGACAACACGATGGTTAAACATAATGACGTGCTTTAACCTTAAGAAACAGCGCCCTCTTTTGGGGAGCTTTGTTATGGGTGCTGTGTGCTCACATGAGGCTCAAACAGCATTGTCATGTGATTACACAATCGCACAATGTCACTTCACAATATTGATTAGATTTTCGTTGATCGTGCAGCCCTAGTAGGACGGTAGATAGATGAATCATTTTTCAATCTAACGGTAGGTAGGTTGATAGATCCTCTACGATCTTAAGGTCGATAGGTAGATAGGACAGATATATTTTTCAATCATAGATGGATAAATCAATTTTTTGATCGTAGTTAAACACACAGATCTGGTTTTCAATCGAAAAATAAATGGGTACTTCTGTTCTGCAATCGAAAATTAGATGGGTAGGTCTGTTCTTCTTCCACAAGGTAGGTAGGAGGTGGGTGGATAGGTAAATCTATTTTTAATCAAAAGGTAGATCTGTTCTTCAATTGAAAGGTAGGTAGATGGGTGGATAGGTAGATCTGTTTGCCAATCAAGACGTAGATGGGTACATATAATGTATATACCAGGTTCAGCTGCCCTCTAGTAGCCTTTTCTCAATCAGCTTCAAATTAATAAATGAACTCTGTTTATCCATAAGCAGTGTTAAAAAATACAAGTACTTTTTGGTGGTGCAGGGAAAGGACATTTTATCTCATAGAGGTATTATATGCTGTCAGTAATGACAACTACAAAAACACAGTACTGTATCAATCTTTTATTATTATTGTTATGATTAATAAAAACAATAATAATAATAAATATACTAATAAAAGAACATTATCCATCACATTTACAAAATGTAATATTAAAAATAATAATTTCTATATATATTACTTCATACCAGAAACCCAGAAAAAATGTTCTGCAGACATTTGTGATAAATTTGATAATTTATGAAATATTTTTTTTAAAATAAAAAATTTACCTGTCAGAAAAATACTAAACAGTTATTTTTAAAGAGTTAGGCTTTCCCTGTTCATTTTAACATTTTGATAAAAAAGATGATTATTTTCTTTCATGCGAGTTTTTTTTAAACGTGTTCTACATTAATTTAAATATTAATAAATACAACGAGGAAAAGTAACAACAAAGTACTAAATACAGAAACGTTCCAAAAACGTTTGCACAGTAAAATAAAATCAAAATATCAGAAAACCTCTAATAAAAAGAGTGTATTGTCAAAGTTGTGAACTTGGGAAGCAAACATTTTTGATGGAGCCAGAAATTAAAACACTTTCTTGTTATAAAAACAAAACCAGATTTTATTTAACATGATAAGGTTTCATTTTTTTGACGTCATAATAATAATAAAAATTAATCATGATTTTCTATACAGTTTTTTTCCCCTAGCGAAATGATTACAATTATTATTTTATTATATATGTTTTATCAATAATAATATTAATAGTAATATTAATAATAATACCAATAATAATAACAACAATAATAATAATAAGCATGCCTTTATTTTAATCAGTCTCAGTCATTTTTCCGTTTAGTTCAGGTCAGCGGCCATTTTGTAGTTCTTAGCCAGGAAGCGTATGACGCACCACAGCATTTCTTGGCACCTGTCTCGCACGCGCACACACACCAAAATAGAAGGCGGCTCAACAATTCCTGGCTATCACGCACCAAACACAAGTAGGTTAATCTATCTTTTTATTTTTGACCAATAAATAAGCTATTATTAGATAATAATAAATAAAAAATATTAGTTGACCGTTATTATCTTTGCGTGTTCTCTAGATACAATGATTGGAAGATTTAAACGATGTTTGTTATTTGTTATTTAAGTTATTGCCAGGTGTTAACTTAATTTAAAGAATATATAAGAATAAACGAAATAAAATCTCCAACGTTAGAGGATGAATAGGCACAATAAAAATGGGATGGGCACGGCGTGAACAACAGCTGTTAAGTCAGCAAGCAAGGCAACAACACATTGGTGTTTTTCTTTTCAACTTAAAAGCATTTAACGTTAAATCACCACGTCAGCACGAGTTCAAAAGTGAGATTCAGTGGATTGTAAGCTTTTAAGTTTGTGATTAAATGTACTGATAATGTTTGAATACATTTCTAAACACACGCACTTGCATCCACTCCCAATGTTTGTGTTTACTCTGAAAAAAAGAGTCACCCCGCTTCCTGTTTTGGTTCGCTCGAGCGCCACCCGGCCGGTAGCTAGCGTCACAACTGGTTTAGCTTAGCTCGTCGCTCGTTTTCTTTCACGAGTTTCGTTTTCTTTTCGTTTTACTTACGATAGCGAAGCCAGTCGTCACACATGCCGTAGAAACAGTGGAATAACGCCATAGCGGAGCCACTGTCGGCGACGGCTGAACCGGACGGAATAAAGTCTTGTGAGTGTGGCTGGGGGCGGAGACGTGGGCGGAGGACCATGTGTGGGGACCCC
This sequence comes from Urocampus carinirostris, assembly GCF_059441175.1. Lineage (NCBI taxonomy): Eukaryota > Metazoa > Chordata > Actinopteri > Syngnathiformes > Syngnathidae > Urocampus > Urocampus carinirostris. The sequence goes on along the minus strand of NC_142366.1, from coordinate 12,881,040 downwards.
AAATTCTAATAACGGAACTGTGTGTATTTTTGCGCCATCTAGCGGTAACACAATATTTTTCTCACGCTATTAAAAATAAAGTAGAAACAGGGTTGGGTAGGGTTACTTTAACTTGATTACATCCAATTACTTTTGGACTACTCCAATACCAAATATGCTAATAAAAGACAAAAGAAACTAAATATGAATAAAACGATGACTCACAACACGTGGTAAGCTTTCTCTCCTGGCTTTCATCTCTTTGATCTCCGGCAAAACTAACATAAAATGCGACAGAAACAAAATGAAAATAAATCCGAACAGCTTGCCAACATCATTTTTGCCGTTCCATGTATTCCTTTACTCTCCAAGCCTGCACAAAATATAGTAATTTTATTCATATTTAGTTTCTTTTGTCTTTTATTAGCATATTTGGTATTGGAGTAATCCAAAAGTAATTGAAAGTAATCCAGTTAAAGTAAACCTACCCAACCCTGAGTAGAAACGTAAGCCGGGTATTAAAGGGACATTGTGTAATAACAGACCACTAGATATCACTGTATTGCGCAGTGAAACAAAACAAAAACAAAAACGAATGATAAAAATCACGAGGAAAAAATACAAACTACGGACACTCGGAGTGACCAAAGTGCACCGTGTTTCCTTTTTATTTTTATTCCCACCCTATTGTAGATAAAAGAGAAATAAGAAAGGGAAAATACAGGTGGAAAAGGGAAATAAAATTGAAAATGAAAGAAGAGCAAAAACAGAAAAGTAAAAAGGGAATAGAAGAAAAAAGACAGAAAAAGAAGGAAATAGGAGAACGATGAAAAACAGACAAAAAGAAAAAAGATCAAAATAGACAATGGTGGAAAGAAAATAATAAAAGACCTGAAAAAGAGGGAAAAATCGAAAATCAAAGAACAAAAAAGAGAAAAAAAACAAATGCAAAAGAATGAATAATATGAGAAAAGTCAGAAAACAAAACAAAAAAGGTTTATTTTATGGGCGGGTGTTTCTGTAGTGCTTAACACGTGAAAGGTCCTTGGTTCGAGACTGGGTGGAGACATTTGTTAGCCTCGGAGGGATGGACACCAACAGGCTGTACTTGTCCAAGACACACCACAGGAAAATATGCCCCTACGACCCTTAGCAGAAAGATGGCCGACAAATATGTCAGTTCCTTGTAGTTAAGGCTCATGTTTTGTCAAATTTCTTTACCTGCGAGTATTTAATACTGCACATTTATACGATAGTTCATGTATTTCTGCTTGTTTTGTTTTTAACAAGAAGTTTTTATTTACCACTAAGTGGCACTAAATAATACACAGTCCCTTTAAATATCTTAAATGGGTCATACTTTATAAATTCAAGTTCTAACATAATGGTACTAAAGTCAAATGTTCACAACAGGAGGTAAGTTTTCTATTCTATTTTAGTAGAAGTTATTCTCTTTTACGCTTTAAACTAGGGGTGCGCAAACTACAACCCGTAGGCCACAAGCAGGCTTTTTTGTATGGCCCTCTGAACAAAAATGGTAAAAATACCACGACTATATATATATATATATATATATATATATATATATATATATATATATATATATATATATATATAAAACAAATAAAGTACTACTAGTAAAAAATGTTATTTTTGGTGCCATCTTTGTCCACAGTGCCCTTTTGTGTGTCAACTATTGTTAAGTCATGTTTTTTTTGACTGAAATACAAAAAACAACTACTACAGTAATAATATAACACAAACATACTACAACAGAAATACTACATATATACAACTATTGTGATACTAGAAAAATTATATGGAAATGCTACAAAAATCCCACTTAAAAAAAAAAAACAACACTCCGGAAATACTAAAAAACACACATCTCGAGTATTGGTACAAAAATCTTACTACAAAAACCCTACCAAAAATCTACTACATTAATACTACATAAAACTACTACAGTAACACTATAATACATAAATACTACAAAAACACACACAAAAAACCCCAAAAAAATCACACCACGGAATTACTAAAAAAAAAAAAAATCATACAACCGAGTTACTACAAAAATACTCCCGAAATACTACAAAAATCCTACCACAGTACACAACAAAAATCTTACTTAAGAGAAACTACAAAAATACTACTTCAGAAATACTACAAAAACGACTACAGTAATAACAATACATAAACACTACTACTGAAATACTATAAAAATCCATCTTCAAAAAATTATATATTCATCTACAGAGATACAGAGAAAGTCCTACTATGTAAATACTACAAAAATACTAACACAGAAATAACAAAATCCTAATACAGAATTACTGCAAAAACACTACAGTAATACTACAAGCATTCTACTACGGAAATCCTGCAAAAATCCTAGTGCAGATATCCTGCCAAACTCCCACTACAGAAATACCATCAAAATATCCTGCTATGGAAATACTACAAAAATCCTACTACAGAAATAAGACAAAAATACTACAGTAATACTTATAAGGCTTTGTCTTCAGCCAGTCATGTATATTTATTTTCAAGTGATATGCTTATTTGGGGATGTGATGTTTGATGCAACACGACTGAAAATAAAAGATAAATATTTCTATTTATACCAAATATAGTACAAATACTCCAAAACACACCTAGAGTCATATCACAAACATCCTACCACAGAACTATTAAAACAATGCTACAGTAATACTACAAAACTAAATATGAAATCCAAAGCGTTGAACGGGTACCTAATAAAATATTTTGCTTTTATTGTGAGCGTTTCAAAGCGAAACAAATAACAAAAAAATAGAAAATGAAGTATAACATGTACATGTCTGCATGCATACTTATTCATAAACGCAGCCCGACAATAGAGTTTGCCCACCATTGCTTTTAACTTTTAAGTGTCAAAAAAACATTTTGCTCACTCTATGTTTGAACTTTAATTTCTTGTTCTGTTATTATATTATCACGCCTCACTTTTAACTTGTTTTGGGGGTAGGGAGCTGTAAGAATAGATAAAAGGAAAATAAAAAAAATAAAAATTTTCCGGTGTATCCATTATGTTTGTAAATACTTTATTTGGATAAAAAAACGGGAACATTTCTGTTCTTAATAATAAAACATGTGCAAGTCAGTAATAAATGCCGCCTGTGAGGGACGCTGTTGTCCAAGTTATGATGTTCGATTCAACACAAGCAAGAGCAACCGCTCCAAAAAAATACTAGTTAAGTAAATCATCTCATTTCATCTCTTTTTTTCATCTTTTTTTTAACCTTAAAATTTTTTATTTGCCTTTAAGTAAACTGGTAAAATAACAAATATCTGCTTGGAACGGTAATTTAAGTTTTTACATCTGCAAATACTCAACATTTATTGTTTAACCTAAATTAAATTGTTATCGTTTCAGCAATTTATCCTGAACGGTTGTCATATTACATAGGCCATTTTTTTGTAAATTGGATCATTTTGTGCTAAATGCAATAATTCAAAAATAAATAAACAAAGATTGAAAGATAAATACATGAATGATAACTCTGAAAATCAAAATAGATAAATAAGTCAATTAAAAAGTCAAAAATGTAACACAAACTTAAAACGAGTAAATCATTATCTGCACCGCTTTTTCTCAGGAGGGTCGCGGGGGTGCTGGAGCCCATCACAGCTATCTTTGGGCAGTGGGCAGGGGACACCCTGAACTGGTTCCTAGCCAGTCCCAGGGCACACAGAGACAGACAACTCACTAGCTCATTCACACCTAGGGACAATCTAAACCGGTCAATTAACCTGACATGCATGTTTTTGCAATGTGGCAGGAAACCGGAGTGCCCGGAAGAAACACACGCAAGCACGGGGAGAACATGCAAACTCCACACAGGAGGTTCAATCTCATGACCTCAGAACTGTGCCGCACACGCGCTAACCACCGCCGTGCTTCCCAATTTAATATCCATTAAACATAATTAAAACATTTTAGTCTTTTTTGTTTCGTTTTTGGCACAAAACGTGTTTATGCATATTGTACAATTTACCGTATAAGGCCTGCTGAAAAAACCCTAAAAGTTGGTAATGCATTAAATGATACTGCAAACCGTACCTGTTCTTCCTTTTAGCTACACAGTGGTCTCTGAGTGCCCTCTTGTGATTATAACGTGGTAACTGTTTGTTTCAAGAATTTTAGGGATGAAACCAAATGGCCTATATGTTAATTATGTGTTCTATGAAATGAATTATTTTAATTAAATTGTATTTACATGCAACCCTAGTTCTTACGTTAGGGTTGATTCCTTGCACCTTATAGTACAGTGTGCCTTATTTATGAAAATCATATCACAAAAAAAATGAGGTGAGCCTTATAGTGCAAAAATACAGTAATATACTGCCCAATTGTAATGCATCATTTAATTGTGGATATCTTTAAACGTGGGGTGCGGCATTTGAGGTGTCTTTAAAAGTTTGAAATAGAATATTTTCTCTCTTATGTATGTGTTAACAATGCCCAACTGAGTTCAAAGAGCCTTTGTAGTTTTTTTTCCCACAGAGCCCATCTGCTTTTATCTTACTTTTGGTACTTGCAACACATTAAGAGGTAGGAAAGGGAGAGGGGATAAGAGGGATGGAGAGTGATTTCATACTCCTTCCAATTTTTTTAGTGTAGTCTGAAAATAGTTTAAAGTAAGAAAAGGCCCATATAAAATACAGTTCAAACACCAACCCAAACCCCCAAAAAGAATACAGTGGCACCTCGGTTTTCGAACGCCTCTCAGTTCGAACAAATCGGTGTCCGACCAAAAATTTCGAGAAATTCTTGCTTTGCTGTTCGGTCAAAAAATCGGAGTTCGAACGCCGGTAATGCGTGAGCGCGTACGCTAGGGTGAGATTCTGAGCGGTGTACGGGTGTTTTAGCCCCTTATTATGCCTCCGAAGAAAGTCAGTGCAAGCAGCAAAGTTGCTAAAGGTGAAAAAAAGTAGTGCGTACAACTATTGCATTTAAAAGAGAAATAATAGCCAAATATGAAGGAGGTGTGCGAGCGCCTTCTGCTGACCACCACAAAGGTAAGAAATCCTATTCATAAGATTACGATAACGCGAACGTACGATTAGCCTGGGTTAGCTTTAAGTTTACGTTAAACATTCAGGGTGTTGGAACGGAGCCCAACATTGAGGGTATTGGAACGGAGCCCCCTTTCCAATTAACCGCTCACCACTTGTTGTGGAGACCCGGGTGCTAAATGACTTGTAAACGACCTGATTTTTTAATTTTTACACGTTCATGTTAGGGGAATCTTTCGTACGGAAGATTACAATAACGCGAACGTACGATTAGCCTGGGTTAGCTTTATGTTTACGTTAAACATTCAAGGTGAACATTCAGGGTGTTGGAACGGATTAAAACGATTTACATTATTTTTAATGGGAAAAATGATTTCGGTGATCGAACAAATCGGTTTTCGAACAGGGTTCTGGAACGGATCATGGTCCAGAACCGAGGTTCCACTGTAGTTTATTCGTACTTGGGGAATAAGCCGACTGATGCTGCAAATATGACTTTAAGCCAGGAGATGGCGGCAGAGGGTAGCAAAATTTCAAGTTGCGGACACCACCTTTAAGTACATACTTTACTTATTTCACATTCTTCACATAATTCCAGCAGTACCTTTGTAATAACTAATTTCAATGGACATTATGTCATATTTGACTATAACGCTGTATTGTGTAGTGGCACCGAAACGAGTGCTACAAAGCACAAAGAAGAATACACACTATGGAAACTCAAAGTGACCAAACTACATCAGTTTTCCTCTTTTCTATTTGACAATCCAATTTGAGTTAATTGAGTACCCGGAGGAACAAGATTCCAGAAAATCATGTTAGCTCCCTCTAGGTGAGCCTAATGCTATGTAAAATAAATACAGATTTCTTGACCCATGAGGATTTGAAAAAAAATAACTTTTAGATGATTTGTGGTTGGCACTTCTCAAGTTAGAACCAAGTCCTGCGTGTTTGCATCTTCACGAGTCGGCATATCAATTAACTGATTTGGACCAAATGTTATATTTGTGTATTATTCGTTATTGCAGCATCTGTTGCAGCCTGGTCATCCTGGGAGGGGGATTACTTCATGTGCGGTCCCTTCTCAAGGTTTTATTTTCCTCATGTTGAGGTTTTTAAGTTTTTCCTTGCCCTCATGTAGGTTTTAGATCAGGGGATGGTGTAATAATAGTCTGTACAGCCCTTTGAGACTTATTGTGATTAAATGCTATACAAACAAACATGACATGACTTGACTTCATGTATGCCTATTACTCAAATCATTGTTTATTTTTATTTTTTAGAAATGACGTTTATCTTACCACCTGGTTGCGCTAAATAATGCATCATGTCCCTTTAAGTCATTTGGATGTGTTTTTTATTGATTGCGCATTGCACGGAAGGTACATACAGTGCTTAAGCTCGCTCTCACACAATTGTGCATCTCACAATGGCGTGATGTTCCTGAATAGAAGATTCAGGCTTTTCTGAAAAAAAAAAAAAAATGACCGCAGCCTTCGCTTTCAGTATACTGTATACATATGTATGATATTTTATGCACATCCCACCCATGCACACGTGGGAAATAGATTACATCAGCTTTCTTGGTTTTCACAGGCTGCAGCCACTTGGAGTTTTAATATTGATGTCCTTTTTCTGTGCCCGCAGTTGAAAAGACGACTTTGATCATCGCTCTTTGAACGTCAAATTGGTGCTGCAGCGCGCCAGAGAAACAGAAAGTTTTGGGACACTTGTCAGGAAGAAATTTTTTATAATATAATATTCGAAAAATCTCTCAAATTTCTTAAATGATGCAAATAAGTATGCTAATGTTATTGTGGCTAGCGCTACTTTCTGCTCAGTAGCAAGAGCCATACAAAAGCTGTGCCGCTTATGCTGATGTGGATTGCTAGCTAATGAAGCTAGCTTTAGCAACCAGAGAAGCTAGCATTAGCAGATCCTTTCTAACATAACAGGATTACTTAAGTTGTGCTATATTGTCACAAAACTGCTAAAGGGTTGAGTTATTGACGCTAGGAAATTGTATTTACTGTAACTACTGTAATCCATCGCTACTTCGTACTTCGCGGCCTCAATGCATTGAAAGGTATTCCGTGATCCATTACCCCCGATCGCATTTTGCTGTGAGCGGGGCTAGCAGAACACATATTAATAGGGCCAGTATTTTTTATATTTTTTTGCCGCTCTGTCCACCCAAAAGTTAACTGCACTCCTGCAGCTGTGATCCGTTATCCCTAATCCCATATTGTTGCAAGTGGGGACCAGTAGAATGCAATTTTTTTGCAGGTGTGTCGTCATCTACCGCCTAAAATAAAATGCTATATTGTGGTTGCAATCCATTATTCTGGGTCGACTACAGTATTGCTGAAAGCTGGGGCTGGCAAAGGGCTTTCAAGTGGCATGGCACCTAAAATGAATTGTCTGGGGCAGGGTAAAGCGCTCGTCTTTGGATCAAGAGGTTGCAGGTTCGATTCCTAGCTCCTCAGGGCTATATGTCGAAGGGCAAGACACCAAATGAATCCCCACGGAATGAATCCCTAATGTGCCCTATAAGCAGGTAGTTGCCTTGCATGGCTGATGCTGCTATCGGTATGTGAATGGGTAAGTGTGATGCACACTGTAAAGTGTTTTGGGAGGACTTCATTTACTTTAAAAGCAAATGCAGACCCTTTACATTAGTCTGTTTTGGTTGTTTTGGATCTGTTTTTAGCAGGTAACTATTCGTGAGAATATAACCTGAGGAATTACATTTGTGTCATGCGTGGCAGCTCTTTTTTCTGCCTAAAATGATCAGTATCCATGTGCCCGCCGCCATCCATTATCTCCAGTCGGCTATTGCTGAGAAAAGGGACCCACAGTGTGCATTTTTCTTTGGTTCTGGCCCTTAAAGCGTGATATTGTGGCCATGCTAGAATTAACTGTACAGTTTTGGCCATGATCCTTTATCCCTCAGTTGACGATTGCTGAAAGCAGGGGCTCAGAGAAAAAATTTGTGTGATGCGTGGCGGTTCTCTATTTCTTTTCTTTACGCTTAAAATGAACAGCACCTGTAAGACCGCCATCCATTTTCTCTGGTCGACTATTGCTGCTAGCAGAGGTCGGCATGTTAAAAATTGTGTGATGCTTACCAGATCCTTGCATATTTTTGAGGGTTCTGGTCCCCATTAACAGTCATAAAAGAGGTATTACACTAGTTGCAAATGCTAGCATCGATAGTCGCTATAGGGAATAAAGATATGAAAGAGTTGACCTAGATTAAAATCATTTTTGCATATTGCGGGGGTACTGCTCCCCGGTAACCGCGATAAACAAGGGATAACAGTAATCTGTTGTTTGTATATGTTGCAAATCTCTAGCGTTAGCAACTAGCTGCAAACAGGAGTGTAGTCAGTCTTTACATTTCAAATTCCTATTAACATAAAAGCGTAGATTTTTAAATGTAAATATATTTGTGATCTGTCAATCCCAGGAGATAAAGTTGACTTTTAGTCAAGATTTTCACGAGTTTTAGTCTAGCGAGTCACGTAAAGGTTAGAAGCGAGGAAACCGGCGCTGGAAAACCCGAGCGGTAGTTCAAAGGCTCGGAGCTGATAGATGGTCTTCATTAGCTGTATCGTTCCTCAGGGGAGGACGTCTCCGAGATCAATAACCAACAATCAAGTCAGTGCAAGGCAGCAGTTGTGTAATTGAGTCATTACCATAGACCGTAGTGTATCGCTCCCAACACATCCACCAAGGACCGTTTTTATGTTTTAATAAGTCCTCAGAGAGACATAAGCGATAAATCGATTTGGTAATCCAAGTTCAATTTGCAAGGTCAAAGTCGGTATGCGAAAATAATTATATCAATTATTTTTCAGGGTTCCTCAGGTCAGAATTTTCTTAATTGCATGGCGCTGCTTTAAATGAACACATCATACATTATACCGGTCATGTCAAACTTAGTTTGGCTCGAGGGCCGGAACCAGACTTTGTGTTTTCAGGTGGGCCAAATCAGTAAAGAAACACCAAATATTTACCTTTGTTTTTTTCAGTACAATGCATTTCAGCTGACATTTGTATCCTAACCTAAAATTATAATCATGGATTAAACAGGGATACTTTCTAAGCGTAACACATTTATATACAAACAATTGAAATAAATTATGTTCATGTTTGGCATTGAATGTGTTTACTCAATGTTTATTTTAACTGTTAAATAAATGCAGCTTTACATCTGAATCAACTCACCACACTAAACAAGCGCAAGTAGACGCTATGAATGCAAATACGCTTGCCTCAATTGTCGTACTGAATGGAAATAAATAAGAAAGATACAACATGAGCGTTTTCGTCGTGAACAGGCTATGACATCAGATATAACAACCAGGCTGGGCCTACTGAAGCTGAGAAAATGATTTGTACAATTCAAATGTTGTGCCATCACACCTTCCCCCCCTCTACCATTGCACTTCTGCAGTGTACTTGCTGCTGCTGGCTCCTGAAACCTGGCATCTTTTTGCTTTTACAAGTGCATCAATTTTAGGTGTCAAATCCTGAGTAGTAAAACATTTAACAATGTCATTCACAGGGTTTGTACACCTTTTCATGGCCAAATTCAAACACTTTTTAAGGACTTTCAAAGCAAATTTCCCCATTTCTCCAGTACCATTAACATATCGAACAATACATTATTGTTTATGATAATAATTAAAAATTCATTGTTGTTATCATTAGTGTCATATTGTTAGATTTAAGGTGGGTGCAAGCGAAGCAAAGTCAGTTCTTCTAAATTGAGCTGTACAGACTTTGGAACTTTAATCTCTGCTGCCATCTCCTGCCTTGTGTCATTGCAGCCATAGTCACTTCTTTCATGATGCGTATAGAAGTACACGAATTTCTTAGACGAGTCAGATAAACTTTTCCTTTATCGTCTTTCAATTTTAAGCTGACACGCTTTATTTTTCATTCTTTAACACGTGGTCTATCGAGTCAAAACATGACAACGATTTCAATCATTTACAAGCAATTCACCGACAATTCAAGCACTTTATGAACCTTGAAACACATTAAAATTCAAGCATTTTCAAGGATTTAAAGCACCCGTACGAATCTTTCTTTCAAGTGTTGGTTCGTTAACCCCGAGCACTGCTTTTTTGTATTACTGTTCAACAAAGAGAACACCTGTTCACAAAGATAAGTAGTCCCAAATATGAAAAGAACCTTTGCTGGACGTCAGCTCTTTTACACCTTTACTGCCTTCTTGCTGCAAGAAGGAGCACTTGGTCTATATTCATATATGAAAAAAATAAATCCCAACGTTTTACAGAAATGAGCAAGAGCCTCTGACATACTCAGACATTTACAGCGAGCAGGTTTAATTAATCCAATGAGCCAGTTTTCGTGCCAGTATGTTTGACACAGGCATTATACACGACAAAGATAATGGTCTGGCGTTTGCGTGCTTGGCGTTGCCGGACATTAATCTTGAGCGAGGTTGTTGGGGCCATAGTTTGTTAAAAAAGATCAGGTAGTATGACCACATGCAGCTCCAGAGCTGCTAATACACAAGAGCAGATGTTTATTGATTCTGTTGGTGTTTATTGGTAGAGCCTCAACACGAAACTTAAGCTTAAGACACTCCCAGACGCCTTAAGTAATACTGTGTAAATTTTCACGGAATTCAGTTTAGTCGTTTCGGATCCTACAGGCTACATACGAACACGCACACACACACAAATAGGGATTTATACATTCGTTTGGATGGATTAGATTAGATTTAGAAGTTTGGATAAGCTACGTTAGATTTGATGGATAGATTCAGATTAGATTTGATTTATAAAGTAGTTTAGACTAGATCTAGATAAGCCAACGGAATAGAAGACCAACCTGTGCTGCTCTGGATGGTCCTGACGGTGGTCGTGGTAGTCCGAGGAGAAGAGCCTGCCTTCCGGTTGGCCCCGGCTCCGCCGGACAGGCCTTCAGCTTCCTCTTCTTCGTCTTGCGAGCATCCTTTTTCGATAGCTCGTACGTAGCTATGGCTACGAACTCGGAAACAGCTCGGCACCGGTAAGTCAAGCGCGTCCACGGCCTGCGACTCCATCTCGCTGAAAACAGACTCGCACACCGCCTCGATTTGCCCGTTTACCTCCACCTCGCTCACCTGCAGGGTAAATAACATATTATTAATAAAGAAGCAATAACCTCACAATATTACATGTTAGAGGCACAGAACCTGATTAAATCTTCGGTATAAGCAAACAGTAATAATACAACGTATTATTGTTGCTGTGGAATCCTTTGGCTGGTGATCTAGTTAATAAAACTGTTTTACCACATACAGCGGTTGTGCTTGGATTATTCCTCACTGGAGAAAATACCATGAAAAAGAAATGTTAAAAATATGTAAAATAAACATTTAATTGTTGTTTGAGGCAATCTTCTGCCATCCCTATGAGTGTGGATTAGCCTCCCTCAGGTTTATGCTTTGCCATAATTACAGTATATTTAATTTTTAAATTTTTATTCTTTATCAATAATTTTGTTTTTATTTTGACCATTGTGTGTGTCTGTGTATTATGTGTTCCAGGTTGTTGGGTGGACATCATTAAGGGGATTTTATTGTCTTATGCCTCACTGATTGTTTTTTAAAGTACTTCAGGCAATTCATTGCCTGAAGTGCTGTACAAAAAAAACTTGATTGGATATTTGATTTGGCAGGGAATGTAGCGAGATTTAAGTCTCATCTCATTAGCTGCACCGCTTATCCTCAGTAGGGTCGCGGGGGTGCTGGAGCCCATCCCAGCAATCATTGGGCAGTGGGCAGGGGACACCCTGAACTGGTTGCCAGCCAATCGCAGGGCACACAGGGACAGACAACTCGCTCGCTCATTCACACCTAGGGACAATTTTGGACCGGCCAATCCACCTGAAATGCATGTCTTTGGAAGGTGGGAGGAAACCGGAGTGCCCGGAGGAAACCCACGCAAGCACGGGGAGAACATACAAACTCCGCACAGTAAGTCCGGTAGCTGGATTTGTACCCACACAGAGGGTCCCAAGACCTTAGAACTAAGCCGCACACGCGCTAACCACTGATTTAAGTATTTACTAAAAATATATATTTCAATGAATCGGTCAAATGTTTATCCTAAATTAAAAAAGACTTATTATTTGAGTATTTTGAGAATCTGTATCTGCAAAAAGCTCCTGCAAATGTTCTATGAGACTGTTGTGGCAAGCGCCCTCTTCTATGCGGGAGCGTGTTGGGGAGGCAGCGCTAAGAAGAAGGATGCTTCTCGTCTTAATAAACTGGTGAGGAAAGCGGGCTCTTTTGTGGGTACAGAGCTGGACAGCCTGACAACAGTAGCTGAGAGGCGGGCACTGAAAAAGCTGCGGTCAATCATGGACAATTCATCACATCCACTATACAGCATCATCTCCAAACAGAAGAGCAGCTTGAGTGACAGACTGCTGTCACAGTCTTGTTCCACAGACAGACTGAGGAGCTCATTTCTTCCTCATGCCATGAGGTTCTTTAACTCCACCCGGGGGAGTAAAAGCCCACATTAAACCCCACCCCCAAATTTGCATATTATTCTATTTTTATTACAGTGTGTATTTTATGTAGCACTATTTAGATACTCTATATCAACACGTTATATTGGGTATTTCTGTATTCTATTTTTTTTATTTTATTATTATTTTATTTTCAACACAAGGATGCTGCTGGAAGTGTGAATTATCATACGGGGATGAATAAAGTATCTATCTATCCATCTATTTAAATATATAATCATCATTCATTTTCAAAATAAAAGCACTGAAAAAATACAGTAAAGAACTGCATCATGCTTTACAGATCCCTTAACCATCACGGTTGTAGGACAGCGTCCTGTGGTGTGTCTTGGGTAAGTACAGCCTGGTGGCGCCCATTATTACTCAGTGTTTTTTTTAGATAGATAGATAGATACTTTATTCATCCCCGAAGGGAAATTCACATTTCCAGCAGCATCCCTGAGCTGAGAGCAATACAATAATAAAGCAAAAAGAATACAATATACAAATACCCAGTGTGACGTGCAAATGCCCACTGTAGCGTGTTATATAGAATAACTAAATAGTACTACACAGAATACATATTGCAATAAGATTCGGTAATATGCAATGTAGGTGGTGTGGTTTACTGTGGGCTTTTACTCTGCCGGGTAGAGTTAAAGAGCCTCATGGCATGAGGAAGAAAAGATCTCTTCAGTCTGTCCGTAGGGGTTTGCACCCCCACATGAGACAGAATGCACTGTTTTCCCTGGTTACCAGTGGCAAGAGAAGCCTTGTGATCTGACTCGGATCTCAGCATTGATGGGCAGCAGCGTGTGACAATACTGTAATTGTCAGTAATCTGTGATCTGTGCAGCCCTTTGAGACTCTTTGTGATTCAGGGCTATACAAATAAACTTAACTTGACTTGTAAGATATAGAAATAACATTTTTCAAGTGAAAGTTGTATTGCTGTATTGAAGGGAAATGTAGCTTTGTTTTAATTTTACTAAAATGTTTTTTTTTTTTAAATAAGTAAAATATAATATCATGTTTTCCCTGGAAAAAATAAACATAACTTCACTGAAAACAAGTCCTGTAGGAAATGTTTTTAAAGATGTAAAATAACAATTTGGTTCCATTACAATGTTCTTGTTGTATTTGTAGGAATTTTAACTAATTTTAAGATTGTATCTATGTATATATATATATATATATATATATATATATATATATATATATACACATATATATATATATATATATATATATGATACATTTAATGAACTTCCAAGTATGATTTAACAACAGAGTTGTTTCCCTCGTCTTGCTTTTTTGTGTTTATCAATCTTTCAGGATGACTTTGTTTTCTCCACTCTGACATTTGCTTCTGGTACTGTGAGTAAAACATAGTGTGATAATGAGATATAATCTAATGCCTTTTCGTATGTCATCTCTATAGCTGAAACGAAGGTTAGGTTTTGTTGCTCTCACTCCTGCAACCCGGGTTTGATTCCCACTGCAGACAATGTTTTGCGATTTTAGTCAGGGATATTTTTCTACCGATCAACCATTGCAATAATACGGTAAAATACTACCATAAAACCTTGTATCTACGTGCACCCATACTTCTTCTTTTTCAGGTAGAAAAAAGGCGCAATCAATACAGTAGTTTAAGCGGAGAAAAAGTGAAACCAAATTTCATACTGATTTCAACCAAAAATCATGGGTGCGCGTTATACACAACTACAGTAAACAAAATACAATGAACATTCCACATTTTTTTTAAGGGGATTTCCTCAGTGAGAAGGCAACCGACCTGGCTGATGGTGCTCATGGCTCTCATGTAACTCTCGTTCCGAGATCGGAACTTGGGTGAGGCCAGCAACCCCGCCGGGTCCAAGCTGTCCAGACTCCTATTGATAGAAACCTCGCTCACCGCCCGCAGATAACTGTGACTTCTGATCTGCAGCTTGGGCGAATGCTCCGTGGAAATCCTGGACGAGAACAAAAAAGCCTGAGGTGAAAACAAATGCGGGGAAATCGAACCCTCGTGTTGGTTCTGTATCAATTTACTGCTTATATACGGTATTTTCTTGGCTAAAAGTGGGGTTCGTACCAGTGCTTGAAATACTTGAAAAGGCTCGAATTTCAATGTTGTGTTTTCAAGGTTTAAAAAGGGCTTGAATTTTTGGTGAAGTGGTTTAAAATTCATGAAATTGTTGCCATATTTGATGGCATTCTGATTTGATAGACCCTGCATTAAATGAAAGAAAATTAAAACAATGCTCAATAATAACGCTAACACTGCTCTCTTGTTACTTCACTATGCCATAGCATTTCTTCTTCCCTCATGATAGGGCGTTGTCATGTAACGCGTCATCGCCCCCTATGTGGCCTCCGTGCTTGCGCGCCCTACCCCATATGGGCCATACCCCCTACAGGTATGATGTAGCCAAGCTACTGCGCACTCAAGTAAGAATTCATGACAGCTGATTGACACAGAAACATCATTCATCATAGATAATAAGCACACCGTATGTGCAAGCAGCAATATAGCGACTTCAGAGACCCCTCACTACATTGCGCTTCAGTTATCGCTGGTTCTCTCCTATGTGGGCAAAAAACGTTTGATTAAAAAAAAAAAGATGGGATAAAAAAAAAAAAACAACAACGAATGCTTCCCACACCGTTGAGGAATGTTTCAGGGAGCCAATATTTAGACAGAGCACCACTCTCATAAAATCACGCTGCGTTTGCTTGCCTGCTCAACTGCGCGAGATGGTGGCCCATCAGCCAGCACCCCTTGACATGAGATATCCGGTGCTAATTCATATCATAGCGTCATTCATAGTCTATTGTGACTGGACACCTGATCTGCGTTCTCCTGCATCTTGCTGAGAAGGATTTGTATCCCACACTTTCGTTGTACCGCTGAGAGCCATGCATCTCTATCTCTCTGGCTCGCTTTCTCACTCTTAGTCAGTAGGGCTTTGATTATATCACCATCATCATGTATAAAAAAACATTGACTAATTCAAAATACGTGATGAGTTCCAATCTTTCTCTCTCTCCCTCTCCCTTTGCAAACTGCTATAATAAGGCCAACCAAGAAGGCCGCATCCACATTAACCGCAAAAAACGAGGGATCCCTGTATATTAGAGTGATCAAAGTCAACAACAACGACAACAACAAACAACATCCATCATCTGCACTGCTTATTCTCAGTGCTGGAGCCATCTTTGAGCAGTGGGCAGGGGACACCCTGAACTGGTTGCCAGCCAGTCGCAGGGCACACGGAGACAGAAAATTCACTTGATCCTTCACACCCAGGGACAATTTGAACCAGCCAATTAATCTGAAATGCATGTTTTGGAGAATGTGGGAGGAAACCGGAGTGCCCGAAGGAAAGACGCGCAAACACAGGGAGAACATGCAAACTCCACACAGAAAGGTTCGCTCTCATGATATCAGAATTGTGCCGCGGACACATTAACTAATCAGCTGCCGTGCCGTGGTGCTGGAGCCCATCCCAGCTGTCTTCGTGCAGTGGGCAGGGGACACCCTGAACTGGTTGCCAGCAAGTTGCAGGGCACACAGAGACAGACAGTGCTACACAGATTGTCAATATCGGGTAGGGTAACGATTGAAATACCTCTCATGCCAGTTAAAGTCAAATAACACAAAATAGTAACTCAGATGACAAGTTCATATTTACAGACGCGTATTTCACTCATGAGATTAACTTTAGAAGTATTGACTTTTCTTTCTTTTACAGTTTGACATCACTGAGTGCCTTCAGCAGAAATACAACAAGAAAAGTGATACAATATAGTCAAAACAGACTGTAGTAAACTGTTAAATTGACATTTTCTATGCCCCATTCAATATAGTTGCCTGTTTAATATTTGGATTATGGTTTGATCACATTTTTGGGTTATTTTATCCTACAGGCAGCACTTAGATACCACAAATATAAAATTATATGACATAATGACAATGCCAGAGCCCGTGTCCCATATAAATATACCACTTAAAATGTATCTCCCTCCCACAGTTCCGAGTGTTAAAGCTCATTTTGACCGCCATTTCAAGGTGGGAGCAAAACCTATTTTGTAAAAATGTCACATAATTCTGCAAACAACGATACGACATATTTACCTTCAGCAGACAGGACTGTGCGAGAGACAGAAAGGAATGCTTGCGCTCTGTGCATAGCTCCGCCTTTACTTCTCAAAATCAAATTGATCTGGGTTTTTTGCTGACGGTTTAGGGTGTTTACAGTTTGTTCTGTGGGTTTTCATCATAAAGAGTGAACATAAACTGTTTAATGAGCTTCCATATAAAGGGTTCCAATGTACAGCCAAAACTGGGTCTGTTAGTGTAACAGCTTGTCTGGAAACTGCAGTTAAAATGTGCCCTATATATACTGGACTGTACCATCAGCAGTTTCAGTGTACTTTCGGCTTTGCGTGGACTACATGTCAAACATTAACGACGTGGTTTCAATTTAATCTCTGAGCCAGATGTGCGGTATTCACAGGTTGCGCCCCCTGGTCTAGAGGATAGGACCTGACATGCTCCTGGCCTGATCGAGTTTGATCCACTGACTTATCAAAAAAGGTACAAACATTGTACTTTTTTATTTGTTGCGCAACACTAGCCCTTGTTATAGTTTCATTTCCATGTGCCTTATAGTCTGGTGCACCTTATATTTGAAAACAATTATCGCACAAGACTTTTCGGAGGTGAGCCATATAATCCGGTGCGCCTTACAGTGTGGAAAAAAGCCAAAAGCTGTTGAACACTAACAATGTTTTAAAGCCGGGCGAGCAACCTTGGAGGATATTTCTTCTCATCGAGACACTTGAGGACAAGAGCAGTCGCACATAACACGCGGCCTCGGTGTTCAGCTGCAATCTGTTCTGTGACGCCAGCTATGAAATCACATTTCCGACCCAGGAATCAGGCAATTTTTCAAGTACCATTGCAGCGATATTACAAGTGTAAATCTAGAAACATGAATTAGCACTTTTTTTTTTCAATTTTTTTCAAACTCTCATGAACTCTATTGTTTTTTTTTTTAGAATATGATCAGTCCTGAAGCATAGAACATACAGAAAAATATACAATAGGCTTTATTTAAAACATTTTCTAATACAAGGCACCCTCCAGAGAACCTTGTTTCGCCAATATTTTTTGCATTTTAGTAAAAAGCTAAATTTACATAGCTAGTAATATTTTTTGTAAAATACAAATAAATAAATATCTAAAATTTCTATACCAGTATAAATAAACTATATTATCGGGATAATACTGTATATTATCTTACATTTTGTGGAAACAAAAAATTAGATTTTGTATTAATATAAAGTTTACTTAAAAATAATATATTTAGTTAAAAAATACTTTAGTAAAAATAAAATAAGAATTATTTTTGCTGAATTAGGAAAATAAATGTAATAAAAGTAACATTTTGACAATTTTTCATTTTAGTATAACTATAGTTAGAATTTAGAATACTTAAGTAAAAATTTATTTTTTTCTTGCTAATATATGTGTACTTTTAAAAGGAAATGCAATAAAAGTACAAAACATTTTTTTTTTTACAAATTCTTGTTTTAGTAAAAATATATATTTTTTTTAACTAATAAAATTAGTTAAAAAAATAAAAATAAAAAAGTAAATTGAAAAGTGAGATGGATTAAAATGAGAATATTCTGTTCAAAAATAAGATTTGTTAAAAACAACCCTTACTGTTCCGGTAAAATTCGCCTAAAGTCCAAATCCAAAACGTACCCATAGTAAATCGAATGCTGTTCTTGAACCGTTTGGAGAATATGGACGGTTTTGGTCTCTTTTGAAAGGTAACACTTTGAAAATTTGTCTCAATTTGAAATAATCACTGCTTCTAATATTGAGTACCGTATTTTCCGCACTATAAGGCGCACCTAAAAGTCTCAATTTTTTTCAAAAGCTGACCATGCGCCTTATAACACAGTGCGCCTTATATATGGCTCAATATTAAATTCGCAAGGTCTCGCAACTTACTCAACAGCCGCCGACTCGATTTTACCCCGAACGTGAAGTAGTCCGCGGTGTATGCTGGGATTTATATACCGGCGTTTTATTGGCTAACCAATGTGTCAATCATCATTTTAATCGATCGCTATTGGCTGAAGTTATTCGGAGCCTCGGATTGGCTAGATGGCCAAAACAAACCCTGCAATCGGCCGAGTTTAGCAATGGTGTAGCAAGTCCGCGGTGTATGCTGGGATTTACATACCGGCGTTTCATTGGCTAACCAATGTGTCAATCATCCGTTAAATTGATCGCTATTCGCTGAAGTTATTCGGAGCCTCAGATTGGCTAGAGGGCCAAAACAAACCCTGCAATTGGCCGAAAAAGATGTGTCAATCATCCGTTAAATCGATCGCTATTGGCTGAAGTTATTCGGAGCCTCGGATTGGCTAGATGGCCAAAACAAACCCTGCAATCGGCAGAGTTTAGCAATGGCGTAGCAAGCTTGCTAAAGTACGCCATAAAGAAACATGTTTCATTAGTCTGTATTTGTAAATATTCTACTCTCCTGGATTTACTTCACTCACGGTTGTAAGAAGACCATGATTGCGTATCATTATTGAACGTGAGAACTTAGGTGAGTTATGCGGCTTTATATTTTCCCGGTATCTTGTTTTAGAACGATCTTGATGTTGCTGTGATGAGTTGAGTGAATTCAACTCAATTCCAAGTGTTCATTGTCATATGCACAGTAAAGTTGTGAGCGAAAAAGAAAATAGAAACATAGAAATGTTTGGCATTTCTTGAATCCCAAGACTTCAACCTTCCGAATGATATTTGAAATGACGCATTTAAGTGACATCGTACGGACACCGCATCCGCACGTGTCTACGACACGTATTTGCTTCTTTGCAAGCTTTGGGGATGTTAAGGGGTAATCAGTTTGACTGAATCATCTGACTGTTTTGTCGACGTTCCCATTGTAGCGCCTTATAATCCGGTGCGCCTTATCTATGGAAGATATAGGACCAAAAACTATTTTTGGGGGTGCGCCCTATAGTGCGGAAAATACGGTAATCAGAATTGGAACACACATAATTAGAAGGTTTTTATTCACGCCTGAACTTTTTGTTTTTGCAATCACATATAAGATGAGTGTAGCATGGGCGTTTCTAAAAGTGGCCATTTTCAGACGACCAGTTCACAGCCCTTAGAACTTACATTTGTTTAATTTCACTCTGGCCAATTTTTAGACATTGTGGAAGAGTTTTTAAACGTTTGTCTTTTTTTTTTTCTAAATGTGAATTCATGGTTGTGCACACGTGCGCGTAAGAATGGTGTGTAAGAATAAATAAGGATTGGCTTTGCGCACGTTAACCTTCAGCACCGATTTGAAAATACACTGTGAATGTGTCTATATTTACGTTGGTAATCCATTGTGTCAATCCACTTTTGAATCGGTCACTATCGGCTTAAGATTTTTACAGCTGAATTGACATTGTATTAAATACAGACCTTCAAACGTTTTCACAGGCTGAGCAACATGAAAGAAAGCTTGTGATTGTCGAAAAGTGGTGTCAATGGAAATTTCATTGGCTAACGGGTGTCATTAGCTCAGGAGGTAGAGCGCTCGTCTTGGGATCAAGAGATCGCAGGTTCGAATCCCGGCTCCTCCGTGTTATATGTCGAAGTGTCCTTGGGCAAGACACTGAATCCTTAATGCCCCCGATAAGCAGGTCGACACCTTGTATGGCTGCATGGCCGCTATTGGGGTGTGAGTGTGTGTGTGAATGGGTAAGTGTGAAGCACGTTGTAAAGCCCTTTGGGAGGTCTTCATTGACTTGAAAAGCGCTATATAAATGCAGACCATTTACCATTATCTATACCGGAAGTCATCTGACGGGTCTGTTTATTTTTTAAGGGACGTCATGAAGGCAAGCGGATGGATACAACAAAACTTGTCAAACATTGCAGGAATGCTTTTAGGTGGATTTTTTTTTAGCTGTTGGCTTTACTGTGTGTTTTGGAGTAAATATTTAAAACAGTTGATTTCACTGGACTTTTGTGAATGTAACCACAACATATGTGCGGGGAATCTTATCATGAGCTGACTCCCAGGAGACGTTATAGGTGAGCAATACCAGCTTGATAGTTTTTGGGTATCTTGTTTCAGACTGATTGTAATGTTTCTGTGATACGTATGTTTTGATATGATTACCTATCTTAAATCCCAGGAATGTAATGATTTGTGGCGTGACGTATTCCAGTGAATGGTGACATTGTGAAGACTCAACTTTGTTTACCGCATTGTTTATCGAACTGTTAAGGGGTTAAATAAAAGTAATTTCAGTAAAAAGTATAATTAAAATTGAGAAATTAGAAATTAAAATGGGGAAAATAACCAAATTTTAGTTTTTTTCTCTTAACCTATTCATTCTTTTTCAAAACACACATCAGACACATACAAACTAAGGTATTTAAAATCATTTCAATAATTAATAGAGCCAAATTCCTTTTAAACTATAATGCATTGTATCTATTATATTGTTCTCTAGTTCTGCCATACCTAACATATTTCTGCAGAAGTCTGGGGCAATAATTACAAAAGTTGACTCCAGCCCCTTTTTATCCTCAAAAAACGTGCAATTAGAACCATACACAGGGTAGAATATCAGAATCATACTAATATTTTATTCCTCCAGTCTAAATTATTAAAACTGGATGATTTAGTAAAATTTTTCACTTCACAATTGCTATTTAAGGTCAACAAAAACATAGTGGCAGAAAACATCCAAAAATTATTCACTCGGAAAGAGGAAAGTTATAACTTAAGGGGCTGTAGTAAATTCAAAATCCCAAAGGTGAGAACCATCAGGAAAAGTATGTGTGTGTCTGTGTGTGGAGTCAAACTTTGGAACAATTTACAAGACGAGATCAAACAATGTCCAACTATTCACGTGTTCAAATTTTAATACAAAAAGACATTACTGGCAGAATACAGAGATGAATAAAATGGGGTATGAGTGATACTCGAGATTGGAAATGCTGCGTTTACAACTACAGTTAACCTTGTTGTTATTGTTACTATTATTATATCATAACTGTTATTATTGCTATTGATGTTATCATCATTGGTGTCACAATGATATTTAGTGACTAGTAGCATTATAACGTCAATAGATGGGTAATACGATGATTAGTTAATAAAATGTGACTATTCTTATCATTATAATTGATATCTGACCTATGTAATATGTATATCCGTGAGATTTTGTTATATTAGAATAGAATAGACCATTATTGTCATTGTTACAAAATGGGTTAACATATTGTGACAACGAAATTGGGCATGACACTCCAGTTTCACACATTCAGTGAGATAAAAAAAAAACAAGAACAGGAAAAGGAACAGAGAAGATAAGGTTACAAAACAAGGAGGATAAGGTTGTAGTTATAATTTACACAATATTTACACAAGAAATGTCGGCATGTAGGATGTTACATACAGTTTGGTATCGTAATACAGTTGGTATCGTAAGGGTTTGTGCAATTATGTATTTGGTGCAAAAATAGTCATCATAGTGCAAAAAATAGTCAACATGCAAAAAATAGTCAACATATTAGACACAAAAGAGGAGCTATCTGTGAAATGTAATTAATAGGGAAAATGAAGGGGTAGGTAAAATAAGCGTCTGCTTCTTACTACCCCTTTTCGATCATGTAATGTTAATATTATTTTTGTTGTTGAGTCATTGTTTGTGTCCTGTTTTTATTTTATAATGTTCGAAATAAAGTTTTCATTCACCCAAAATATTTCATTATTATTTCCCGATACTGATTTTACAAAAAAAATGCACACAATTTTATTGACGATATCAAAGCTTAGATAAAATTTTGCTTCACAAAAAATAAATCAATAAAATAACAATCAAAACTATCTGCCAATTAGATTTAACATTATTTTTTGCAGTGTCTTTCGATCCATCTATATGCTGCGTCAAGAACACACTCATAATGGTCATTCATTCCCTTTCGCTCTTCCCAACCTGACACCCGAACATTAAGGCCACAGCACAAAGTTTATTGCTATCACAATCGCGAGTGGTGTCACGGATTAGGTGAGGTATCTCATTAGAGCTCACCTGTCTCCAATCATTGCACTCAGCGTGACTCCATTCTGTGTGAAAATTGCCGCCTGTGTGTGAATACACACAACATCCATGCAAATAAAGTTAATTTAATCCAAACAGGGCAAATACAGTTTTCGTCTTTCGCACAATGGGAAAACTCCTGCGTGGAATGATTATCAGGCATCCAGAGTAATTCATAATTGTGAGTATTTTTTTCAGGTGAGGATAAAGAATATATGTCGTTGGGTAAGATCTTTTTTAATTTTAACAATACGCTAACAACTAAGTTAAGTCACTTTTTTACTTATTGGAAGGGGCAGCATGTATGTTTTAGCGCCTACGAGTGATAAAAAATATTTCTTTCAATAAAAAGAAAACAAGAACATTGTTTCATATGCAGCAGCACATGAGGTAAACGTGCATGTTTTAGAATACTCAAAGGTTGAGCATTTATTTTAGAAAATTTGAGCCTCACTAGGAGCAGGGCTGACAGAATTGTCAGACATCTTGCTGCTAAGGGTTCTCCCCAAAAAAGCAGAAATCTAGCAAAAAGGTGCTCAGGAGGTAGAACGCTCGTCTTGGAGCCAAGAGGTTGCAGGTTTGATTCCTGGCTCCTCCGTGTAATGTCGAAGTGTCCTTGGGCAAGACACTGAATCCCTAATGCCCCAAATAAGCAGGTAGGCGCCTTGTATGGCTGACTCCCTTTTGGTGTGTGGGTGTGTGTGTGAATGGGTAAGTGTGAAGCACATTGTAAAGCGCTTTGGGAGGTCTTCATTGACTTGAAAAGCGCTGTATACATGCAGACCATTTACCATTTAGTTCAATTCCCGGTTCCTCGAACTTAAATGTCGGAGTGTCCTTGTGTGTGTGTGTTTTAAAATGCAATTGATTTACGGCAACCACTGTTAATTTGATAAAAATGTGAATGATTTTGAATGTAAATCTGTCATTCTTTAAGTTTAAAGGGATACTATGTAATATTTGACAGCTATAAGTCACTCTATTGATTAGTGCAATCTAAAACGAGTGCTACAAAGCACAACTAAATAAAACCACTATGGTGAATCAAAGCGACAGAATAGCACCATTTACCTTCTACTTTTCTTGGCCATCCTTTCACACTCTTTAGGGGCGACCCGTAGCAGCAAGATAACCAAAAATGATGTCAGCTGCCCTTTGGTAAGCCTCATGTTATGTAAAACAAATACATATGTCTTGACCTATGAGTATTTTAAAAACATGCTCGTTTATACGATAGTTCGTGTTTTTTTGCTTATTATTCAAATCGATATTTTTCTTTCAATTAATAGTTATTTTTATTTTTACCACTTGAAGGTGCTAAATGATTAACGGTTAGTGATTAATGGACAACCAAAGTCTCATAAAGCACTTGTGATATTGATTGATTGCAATAAATGACCCTCTTTGTTTCAAGATGCATTAGAAATGTATCAAAGTAACTTTTGTATTTAAACCAAAAGCACCATCTAGAGCAGGGGTGTCAAACTCATTTTAACTCGAGGGGCCACACGATAGAACAAACATTCTGCTGGGGGCCAGACTATTAGATTAAAGAGAAAGAAAAAGAAATAAAGAAATAAGAGAAAGAGGGAGGGAGAAGGAGAGAGGGCGGGACAAAGAAAAAAAGAGAGAGGGAGAGAGCGTGAGAAACAAAAGATAAAAAGTCGTGAGAGGGGAAAGAAAAGGAGAGGAAGAAAGAAATCCAAAGAGAAATAGAAAGACAGAAGGAGAGAAAAGAGAAAAGAAAGCGCAGAGGGTAGGAAAAGGGAAAGAGAAAAGAGATAAAAGGAAAAAAGGAAGTTAGAGCAAAAGAGGTTAAAAGACACAGAGAGAGAAAGAGACAAAGAGCAACAAAGGAAGAGGAAAAGAGAGAGAGAGAGAGATAAATTAAAAAAAAATTACAGTGTCTTTGTTCGAGGCACCTGGCTTTGGCAACATCAAGTTGACATATTTCAACCTGCAGCTTGTTTTTCTATTGCGCTTCTCTGAGTGTTGTCTCGCGGGCCTAATCTGGCCTGCGGGGCACCTGTTTGACACCTGTGATCTAGAGGAATACAAAATAACATAGCTCGCTTCTTTTCAAGTTTCATAGTTTTCACAGAAAATAATTTGTAAACTATGGAAGATGCCTCGTATAAACAAGCAGACAAAAGTGTGAAAATGTGTATCTCGCGACTTATTTGGGAATTTATGTTGCTGCAATCTCTAACGAGAAGTATACACTGTTGCCAAAATGGATTTCTGACATCGCGCTCTCTGCGCAATTGATAAAACATATTCACCCAGAAGAGTTGAAAATAATGAAAAACCTTGCCCGAAAGGGACGTTCCTAAGTGGGTGTACAACCAATTACTGGGGAAATTGGAAGGGACTGTGTTTATCACAATTGGACATTGAAGACTGAGAGGATGCCATCTGATGATTGACATGCTCATCAGAGCGAAATTGGTCAGGATGGGAACGTGGAGTTTGTTAAAACTACTGAGAAAAATGACTGACACAACTGAGGTCTTACTTCAATGTCGAGATGGCAAACCACACTAAAACACCTTGATCGAGCTGAGAGCAGACATTCACAGCATGTTCGACAACAAGTTCGAGGTCCTCAACATCAAACAAAATGGAAACAACTGACTCGCAGACCTAATGGTCTGGTTTCATCGGATCAAGATTCACTTACTGTATTTCGAAAACATTTTAACTTTTTTGTCATCTTGGCTCTTTTGATAAAAACTAATTAAAGACGAAATTGGTACATGATCCAGAATAAGACAGACCTGGCAAGGCGAGGGTGTCACGGTAGCCATGGCGCCCAATTGGCCCCGCCCGTGTGGCACCAGCTGTAGCTTGTTGACGGATTGGCTCCCTGTCAGTATTTAAACTCTTTCCTGTCAGTCCCCTTTTGTCGGTCCGTCTGCGAATCTGTTTTTACACGGCAAGCCCTTTTTCGCCTGTCCCGTTTTTTTTGCTCCCATTTGTCTCCCACTACGATCTGTTTTGATCTCGACCACGTCTGCTCTCCCGTCCCGAATTACGACCTGTTTTGATCTCGACCACGTCTATTCTCCTCTCCTGGCTTTCGACTTTTTTCCATTCCAGACAACGTCATCGCTCGCCACTTCCGCGTTCAGAGCGACCTGCTTTCCGCTTCCAGCAATCGCCGGATCGTGAGCGCAACCCTTTCTTTTCCTTCAATAAAACTTGTGGTAACGTTACGCAAGTGGGTCCTGTTTCCGTTCTGGTCCTAACAGAGGGTAGATGAAGAGGTAAATAAAAGAAAAATTATATCCATTTATTGAAATCTATAGTATATTGTATACTGTACATGATTATTTTTCTTGTGTGATGATGATATAGGATTTATCTTACATATAATACCTTGTTTTGCACTTTTTTCTCATTTCAAGAAAAAGTGTTTGGCAGCCTTGACAAGAATTTCCTACGACAAAACCCTAATTAGAATAAAGAAAAGAATAACGGTGTTAAATTCTTTCCTCACCTTGAAACAGATGTCGGTAAAAACACATGAAAGGTGTCTTTCCTCGTGCTTCTCAGTGCAACATTTGCCATTTTGCTCTCAACAATTGCCCAATTTGTCCCGACTTGATTGCAGACAGCTATGAGGCGGCGCGTGACCGAGAACGCTACGGCAATAATAAGACGGGAAATTTTGAATCATCGGCCACCCGGTGTGACTGAAAACGGCCACTGGAGGAAAATCAGGTCAAAAAAGAATCTGGCGGCGCTGTTATCTGCGGCCACACTCGCTTCAGATTTTCCCCTGCGGGGCTGATTAGGGCAACCTCAATGGCACGGGTACTTTCTAATCACCTTTGCCATAAATGGGGGAAGGGAGCTTTCCTTGGTGCTGCTCTGCAGAACAAGTAACGTTAACGAACCTCGACTGACAGCCAATCAGGACGCGGTCTTTGTGTGGTTCTATAGACCCCTTTTTAGGCTGCGTCATCACCGGATCAGCACGTAATGCATGCACATTGTTGACCCTAGACAGCGGGAGAAGCTGTGTAGAGCGAGAGAAGAATTGTATGTTGAGTTGGGTTTTTTGAGTCGTGATGTACTAAAAACAGGGTTGGTAACACCTTTTTTATGGCTAAATCGAAGCACATTTTAAGCACTTTCAAAACAAAATTTGCTATTTCTCCTCTACCCGGCATGTTGGTCTTTTTACCTGTCCTCCTGGGCACGCCACGGAGGGGGCGATGACGCTTCAAATGAAAACGGCATACAAACTAATGCCAGCTGCCGTTAACCAAAAGAAAAGAAAAATGCATTGGCATAGCCAAGCAACCAGAGAGGCAGTGTCGGCCTCGTTTTTAGGCATTCTTTTCTTCATTCAATGCATGGTCTAATGAGTCAGACTCCTGGGGAAACTTGGCAAAATTTTAAGCATTTCCAAGTACTTCATCCAAAATTCAAGCACTTTTAAAAGCTTGAAACACAACATAAGTTCAAGCTTTTTTAAGGATTTTAAGCACCCATACAAAAATGAAAAACAACATGCTCAGCTGTTGTGTGTACACGAGCACAAAATGCAATTTTAAGGAACACAATTTTTTTTACAATTCGCAGAGAAAACAGTAGCACTGGAGGCTGCAAGCCATTACCTGTCTGGACTGAGGACATGATTACAAATGTCTGCAATTGCCGTGCCCATTCCATATCTGGTAAGTTATCGTTGCAATCTGGTTTGAATTTGCATGCCTTAGTAAGTGTAAGGAGGATAAGTGTCGAGTAACTGTGCTTGCTACCAATGCCTATTGTAGATTGTATGATTGGTACTACTGGAGCTAGCCAGTACATCTTTTATCATAATAAGAACAATTAAAACAACAATAACAACATTTTTCTACTCTCTGCCGGCATCTCCTTGCTTAAAGTCATGAATGCAGCCTCAGTCAGCTTATTTCTCAAGTACTAATAAACTGTTCTCTTTTATCTTTTAGGGGGTTTGGGTTGGCGTTTGGGCTGTATTCTAAACAGAACTATTCCTACCTACTATTTACCATTTTCAGGCTACACTAACAAAAAAACCCGGGGACGGGCATGAAATCAGTCTCCAACCCTCCTCGAAAGCTGGACCCACATTCAGGCGTTTTTTTTTCACGTACTTGAGCGTGGTGAGCTCGGTTAGCGATGGCTGTGTAGCTTTCAGATAGCTAGCCCGGCGTGCTTGAACTTTGGGCGAGGGCTTCGGGCTCCCGTCCGAGTCGGCGCTGTCCTCCTCGGCCATAGCTTTAATGTAGCTGCCGCTACGCATCCGCCGGCAGGGGATCTCGTCGTCCTTGGCCAGTGGGGAGAACGCCCCCCAGTCGTCCTGAGGCACCTGCAATGATTATAGAGTAGCATTATTTAGTAGTCTTACATGTCGACTGAGTTCTGAACAAAAAAGGGGATACATTGATTTGTGATGTCTATACCTGTAGATGTCTACGAGTCACCTCAAAAATGTTGGGATTGGAACTTTATTTTGTCTGACTATGCTAATAGATAATGAAAGTTACCTTTGTGTTAGGATCCAGCAAACCGCCATTCTCCAAAGGGTCAAAACTGGTGGACTGGCTGATCATTACCTGCACCTGACTATGATCAGGATAGTGATACAATTCGCCTAAAATCCCAATCTAAGACCAAAGTAAATTGAATGCTGTTGCTTGAACCGTTTGGAGAATATGTACGGTTTTGGCCTTTTTTGAAAGGTAAAACTCAAGTTCTGTCCTGAACTGAAATACTCACTGCAAGCGCTACTAACATATAGTAATTTGAGTTGGAACACACAGAAATAGAAGGTTTTTATTCTCACCTAAATTTGATTTTCATTTAAATGCCCGCAGATGAGTGTAGTATGGGCATCTTAGCTGGAAAGATACTAGACACTAGCTTGAAGTCTTACCTGGTACCCTGTCAAATTTGATCACAGTCTGAAAAACGAAACAAACACATTTTTCTAAGGGTAGATTTAGGCGGTTCCAAAAGTGGCTATTTGGAAATGACTACTTTACTACACTAAAATGTTTACAAATTTGTATTTTACTTTTGCCAATTTTTAAGCCACAGTGAAAGGGTTGTCAATCTTTAAATTCTCTTTCCAGTAGTCAATCAATGATTGTGTATTCTTGCTCGTAATGGTGCGTAAAAATAAATCACGGATCGCCTTGCGCACTATATTTTTGAATGTGAATTGCATAAAACCCCAGGAAATGGCATAAAAATATGTTGGAAATTTCATTGGCTAACCAATGTGTCCATCATCATTTGATTTGGTTACCACTGGCTGATGATATTTTGATCTATTTGAGCCAACATCCGTTTTATCAAACAGGCCCTTAACAGGCCAACGTGGGCTGTGGACCGTGGAAAAAAAGCCTGCTTTTGGCCGAGAAATGTTTCAATCAAAAGGGGAAGGCTAATTACCATATTGGGAAAAATTGTACAAGTGTGTTTATTTACAAAGGAGCTTTGGAGCAAATCGAACAAATTTTAAAAAGCAACAATACACGAAGCAAAACAGATTTAGGTGGATTTGTATTCATCTGTCGGCTATAGTGTCTTTTGGAGTAAATATTTTACTCAGTTAGATTCTATTGATTGTCCTTCATGTAACAAAGCCATTTTGGAGACATTAAAAGGATTGGAAGACGGCAAGGGGGCATAATGATCAGTTACCTTGGCTTTATAGTTTTCAGGTATCTTGTTCCAGATTGATCGCGATGAGTATCTTTTGAAATCGTCATCATATCTTGAATCCCAAGATTTTAAGCTTTCCAATCATATGTACCGTGACTTATTTCAGTGACTGGTGAGATCCTACAGACATGTATTTGTTAAATAAAAGTCCAACGGCCTAACGGCGGGCCGTCAGAGCATGAAGAGTTGATGTCTGTGCCAATAGCAGAAGCTGTTGGATGGTTGCTTGCCTTTTATTTGTTCCCGCCTGTTTCTCCATGCCTTGATACCAGTCTTTGATTGTTCCTGGACTTCCTGAGCTTTGTCAGTTGTGTGTTTTTCTGGACTGTCTTTTGTGTTTGTTGTCTTCCTTACCCCCATGTGCTGAGCACTTTTTGTTAATTTATCCATCCATCCATTATCTGCACCGTTTGTCCTCAGTAGGATCGCGGGGGGTGCTGGAGCCCATCCCAGCTATCTTCGGGCAGTGGGCAGGGGACACCCTGAACTGGTTGTTGTTAATTTATTTTGCCCCAAAAAAGTCTCTTGTCATTCATCTCATGTGTCTGCGCTTGGAACCACCCCTCAAAACACTTTGACTACACAATGAAAGAGAAGTTTTAAATATATCTTGATATATTTGAAAGGGAAAATATTTGATTGGGCACGGCAACTCTGACCGCCAAGTCACCACTAAAGTCGCACTTTCATAATGGAGTTTCAAAGTATTCCTCGGACAGTGTTAGGCTTCTTTTTTTTTTGCCTGTCCTCTGCTTAAATTATTGATCGTTCCTTGGCCACCGCCTTCCGCTCCACTGATTTTTCGCACGGTCCCACAAAGCTAAGCCCTCATCTGAAAGCAGTCACAGGAACAAGGACACACCATACAAAGAATATGTTTGTTTGGAAAAAAATAAGGAATTTTAATGTGGACTTGACTCGGTTGGAAGCATCAGTGGAAACTGGGCGATTGAAAAGGGATGCCTGGGAAAGACTTTGATTGAGGATTTTAAATCACCAAAGAGGGGAATATTGTTGAGGAAAACAATAAACTCTGTATACATTTTCACAGGAAACATCTGCAAAGAATTTTATATAACTGACATGAAATAACTATTCAAACACCTCATCTCATCTCATCTCATCTCATTAGCCGTACCGCTTATCCTCATTAGGGTCGCGGGGGGGCTGGAGCCCATCCCAGCCATCTCCGGGCAGTGGGCAGGGGACATCCTGAACTGGTTGCCAGCCAATCGCAGGGCACACAGGGACAGACAACTCATTCGCTCATTCACACCTAGGGACAATTTGGACCGGCCAATCCACCTGAAATGCATGTTTTTGGAACGTGGGAGGAAACCGGAGTGCCCGGAGGAAACCCACGCAAGCACGGGGAGAACATACAAACTCCGCACAGGAAGTCTGGAGCTGGATTTGAACCCACGACAGGTTCCAATGACATGAACTGTGCCGCACAAGCGCTAACCACTGCGCCGCCGTGCTGCCCTATTCAAACACCTGATTGTCCAAATTTGGTATAGTGCTATGACTGGAATTTCCTTGTGACAAAACCATTATATAAATAGATCTTGTATGTACAGACGCTCCCCTACTTACGACCATTCGACTTGCTTAAAACGGTAGACACGAACATTTTTTCGGGATGTCTAAAAATATCCGGACATTGCTGTAAGTTAGATTTTGTATTGCGTAATCCTTTTTCCGAGTACAGTACATTAGTGTAGTGCTTCTTTCCGCTGCTACCGGCGCTGCGAGATGTCAACCAGCATCCACCCGGAAGTAAAAAAAACATCTGCTTCCTCTTCCTGGTTCGTGTGTAAACATACAGTATTACGTGTATTGTATCTAGCGCGGTTAGAACTTTGACGTTTTTATTGTTTAATATATCGTGCATCCATTCAATATGGTTGATGTAAAGTGTAATGAAGTGGCGAGCCATTTCTTTTGAAATGAAAGTGGAATAAGAAAGCTTGATGCGGTTGAAAAAGGCTGGATCCCATTTTGTCGGCCACTCTCTAAATCGGAGGAGGACCTCTTGAAGCTTATCTTCCAAAAGTAAGTTACACTTAACTTTATAGTACATATTATTTCATGAAATATTTATGTTTTAGTAGAAAACAATACAAGTTACTTATACAAGCCTTATACATACTTCTATAAACCTTAAACATACAAAATATAGCACTGAAACAACTTACGAACAAATTAAACTTACAAACGATGGTCTTTCGTAAGTTGGGCAGCGTCTGTATTAGCTTTCTCCCAATATACACTGCCTTTCCTGGTCACAGCATTCAAGCAGACTGTTTTTCCCTTGTGTGGCTTTTTCAACCACATTTAAGATTCAGGGCAGTAATCTTTCGCTACTTCAGTTATCGGTGGTTCACTGTTTTGCGGATTTTGAATTGAATTTAATTGTCTCGTCATTGATATGAACTCATTTCACATTGCGTTCTGCAGTAGACAGCAGACAGCAAATGCAATCACGGGGTAGGGTTCATGTGTGTGTTGGGTGGGTGTGGCTGCTTGTGTGCACAACTGTGACCGTTGTACTTGGGTATGCTGTTAGTCAATGTGGTCACCAAACAAACTGCAAAACATGGTAACCGTTACCTTTTAGTGGCTTGTTACATTGTAAATAGATTTATCAATTACGTCAGATCCTGAGTATAGGCAGAAGAGCGCAAAGAAACGATGCTCCGTGGATTATTATTGGAAGCGACAATGTTGTCGTCGGAAAAGAAGGCAATAGCAGCGTTGCAGGTCCTGCCTGCTACTACGGCTAGGCTAAGTAACAACTCTCGTAAGCTACCCCTGCCGAGCTTGTCCCTCACCAATGCCAGATCCATTACCCATGAAACAGACGACTTGGAGCTACAACTCGTGGGAAACCGCTACATTTGGGACCGTTTTATCTTAATCATTGTGGAGACGTTGCTCTATCTGTAAATACCTGATGTTAGCATGCATCTAGCCATCCACTCTCTAAACGCTCTCTTACACTGATAGAAGCCCTCCAATTTTGTTGTACTTTTGTACGATGACAAAAAGGCCATTCATTCAACTGCAAATGTGTGTGTTTTTATTTTTAATCTATAGTTTTTATCTTGTTACAGTCATACCCTCAGTTGGTAAGAACGTCATTTTGAGGTAACTTTGACCCTTGGCGGCTTTCATGAAAGGGCGACGCTACTTTGCGGATTTTCACTTTTCGCGGGGAGTTCTGGTCCTTGTTAACTGCGATAACCAAGGGATTACAGTATTCTCGATATGAGCTCCTGTTATTTTATACAATGACTTTGTCCTGAGCCACTTAATAGACCCCAGACTTTTCTGACATTGACATCCGATATCGGGAAATAGTCCAAGCAGCGTCAGTTTCAGCATTAGCTTAATAAGGTCACGCTAACTAATCATATCAACTCGCCAGTGTTATCCTGCGACTTTGGTTTGGCCGTAATCCAGAACACTTTGGCTGGGAAAACAGAAAAGGACTTCCCTCATCCATCCTTCCCCGGGTAAGAGAGTTGCCACAGTGACACGGTGCCTCGCTCTTTTATCCGACTACGCTCTTAAAATGCACCGCAAGTTTCTCTCAGTCTTTTGTGCTCGCTTTCTCTGTTTTCCGACTTCTTCCGTTCACATACTCCTGAGCGGCCCCGGATTGCTCTTTCTCCGACAAAACCCCCCTTTTCCACCTGCCTTCTTGTCTCCACCGGGCGCTTTCATGTACAACTCACTCATAGATAGACATGATGGGGAAAAAAAGCACGCCACCGGTAAGGCTTTTATCTCGAGAGACAAAGATCTGAGAAATAGGAGGCTGGATTTGCTGCATGTTTGTCTGTTTATTTGCGACAACGGGCGCTAGCTTTGAAAAACACCCATTAAGGTTTGTTGCGTGCACGGAAAAATGAGGTTGTGAACTTTTTGACGCAACACGATCAATTCGTTAACTTACCACTAGCTCTACTCAGAGGGAAAGTGTTCGACTATGCCAATTGAGATTCAACAAAATGTATCTATTTTGATTGTTTGCTGCCATAAACAGCTATAGACATCAAGGATCAAATTCAGCTTGGCTGAGGAGTGTTCCTTGCTACTGGGACCCACGAATACCTACCATCCAAACACAAACGACCGGAGACACATCTGTATGTGGTCAGGCATTAGTGTGATAAAAGGGAACAAGGATCTGATTAGAATAACGCTCAGTTGCCTAATGGCTCTTTTCCACTACGTGGTTCCAGGTTGGGGCAGCACGTGGGGGTTAATGCGTCCGCGGTACAGTTCTGAGGTCTTGGGATCAAATCAAACTACAAGTCTTTCTGTACGGAGCTTGCATGTTCTCCCCATGCTTGAACATGCGTGACTTTCCTCCGGGCACTCCGGTTTCCTCCCACATTCCCAAAACAAGCATGTCAGGTTAATTGGCCGGTCCAAATTGTCCCTAGGTGTGAATGAGCGAGTGAGGTGTCTGTCTCTGTGTGCCCTGTGACTGGCTGGCAATCAGTTGAGGGTGTCCTCTGCCCACTGCCCGAAGACGGCTGGGATGGTCTCCCGCGACCCTACTGAGGGTAAGCGGTGCAGATAGTTCCAGCTTGCTCGCTAAGGTTACCAAGTACTGATCCGAGTCTCCTTTTCCATTGGGAGGTCATACCGGTGGCACTGTGTCTTGACGTCATCACCATGCACAGGCGACATACCCCCTTTTGACTATACATATTTTTAGGTGTCACATGTACGGCATAAGACAGTTGAAATAATCAAAACCGTATAAAATAGGGGGGGAAATGTTTTTGTAAAGGTTGTCACTGCTACAGCTGACAAAGAAGCAAGCAAAACGATCCACCCACATATTACCACAAAACAAATGACACAAAAATTTGAGCATCACAATGAAGATGAAAACGGACGACCATCAAGGATGCAGGTAACATGGCATGCAGGGGGCAGGGCAGGGGCAACTGTCCTACCTGCAGGAAGTGGCAGGTTCTTCCCTGCTCAGCTTTCACTAGCGCCTTATCTAGGTTGACCGAGGCCTTCTGGTAGACCTCCCGTGCTCGGCTCACCGTTAGAGTGGATGACCAGGAACTCTTCTTCAGCTGCATCTGGCTGTCCAGAGCGCTAACCATTAGCGGAAGCGTCCCGCCGCTCCCTCCGGCGCAGGACGAGCACTTGACATCGTTGTTGCTGCGAGACGTCTTGAGCGAATGGGCGCTGATGGTGTTGTAGGACTCCATGAAGTACTGGGACTGAGATTTCTCCGGGTGCCGCCCCATGGTCATTACCCCCGATGGTTGGTGGTGGTACAGACACACCTCCCGGTCCAGGGTGTCATCAGAGCTCCAATAGCCAGAGATGGCGCTGCGCATCTTCGGCTCCGACTTGGACCGGTCTTTGCTTTTGCTGTGTTTGCTAAGTTTTAGGGTACCAGATGAGGACGGCGGATCATCGGGGCTCGATTTGCTACCGTTCATCTTCCCGGCGGTTCCTGATCCTGAGGGCCCCTCCAGGGAATGGGACTTGGTGAAGAGTTTCTGGACAGAGTGCACCAGGTGGCGGATTCGACCCGGACTGTCGCTGCGCTGGTGTTCCACTGCCGTGCGCTTGTACTGCAGCGTGTGGTAACCCTCTCGACGCACCGGACCCTGGCGGTCAAACTGCTCCAGCAGGTTACAAGGGACCTGGTTGTTGTTATTTTTTCCGCCGCCCCCTTTCCCTATTGTCCCTGTGGGCCCTGTGTAAGGCACCAGGGCCCCACACTCCTCCTTCAGCTCATGATGAGAGTTATAATGTCTGCGAGGGAAGGTACAACTGGCCAGATCTGGGTAGGCACCGCATTCTGACTGGAAGGAGCTTCGCTGCATGTAGCACGGGCGTTCAGCGGTTCGAGGATCCGCCGGGTTAAGGAAACGGGCTTGCCGATCCGGATGACCGAGCGTCATTGAATCGTAGGAACTGTCGCAGGCAACGCCGTGATGGTGACCATGGCTGCCTGGCAAGCTTTTCATCGTCATGGTAACTGTCACCCAAAGGAAGGGGAACAATCTAGAAAAAGACAGAAAGTGTTAGTACAGAGCTATTACAGTATTTTACAGACTGTAATTGGGTAGAAAAAACATAGCTAAGTGACAATCACACTTTTATGTACCATATTGTACAATGCAACTAATTATTAAGGAATAACAATGTCCTTTTTTAAACTAGAAAAGGACAAATCTAATTTGGGACAAATTTTCCACAGTATCTTATCAAGGACCTTCGAGCACACATATTTCTGGTGTAGAAGAAGATGACACTGAGAAGATGCTGGTTACATGATGGAGAGAAGAAGCAGAAGCCTGTTTGTAGCATTAGGAAATACGCAATAGTTTTGTCATTAAAAAAAGCCAGTTTTTGGCATTCAGAAAGAGAGTTTTTAGAAAAATGAAAAGGCACTTTTTCAGCGCAAAGAAAAAAGCAAAACTATAGTATAAAAGAACATTATCAGGGACCCCTCTCACCCCCATCATGGACTGTCCACTCTGCTAGCCTCTGGGAAGAGGTACTGCAGTGTGCGGTGCAGGACTACCAGGTTCCACAATAGTCTTGTCCCCCTGGCCATTAGACTGTTAAATGGTCAATCAAACACATAGTAAACCTTAACTGCTGCTAATCTGTACATCTGTTGGTTTTGTTTGACTTTTTGCACTACTGGCAGTTCTTTATAGCTAGCCACTCCTTGCACATCTGTTTCTCTGCACTATTGTACTTACAGTGTTATTGTTACAGTGTTATTGTTACTGTTTACCTGACTGCCCATTTTGCACATCTGGTTAGCTGCTCCTCTTGCACTATTTGCACTACTGTAAAATACTATACATAGCCATAATTATTTAGTATATTATTTAGTATATTATTAGTACTCAATACTCCAACTCAATACAACATTTTATTTATATCTGTACATTCAAGGAAACTGTGCGGGTCAGATGTATCGACATTTCGTTCTGTATACACGTGTACTAGAATGACAATAAAATGAATCTGAAAAGAAGCTAGTTTTCGACATAGAATAAGATAACGCCAGTGTTATTGAACAATACCTGACATTTGGGCACAGAAGTAGATGAGGCTAGTTTTATTTGAAGAGCACGTACTACTTTCAGTGTCAAATAAAACAAAGATAATTTTCAATGTAAAAGAAGAAGAAAAAAAGAAGACATTTTTATTGTGGGGAAAAAAAAAATTGCAAGTGTAGAAGAAGCTGGTTTTCAGCATAGAAGAGGACACCAATTTTATTGAAGAACAACACAATATTGCCGGGTGTTAAAGAATATCGTGCTGGTTTCAGTATGAAAAGAAACAATGTTAGTTATTTTGTGTAGAAAAAAAGAACAATGTTTTTTCTTCTCAGTGTGGATCGAATGACAATAGTTTTGTAAAGTTATATTTTTTCAGAAGGGTATATAGCAGAAACAGCCAACCGGGGTAAATATGTGCAACCTGTAGTCCCGAAAACCAACCAGTTTATAGTGTAGAAAAAAAAGCTTAGTTTGATTAAAAAATGATTTGCTACCTTTTAGTTAAAGGTGATGCTGGTTCTCACTATGGAAGAAAAGAATGCAAATTTTCAGTGAAGAAGAAAAAAATGCTAGATTTCAGTGTAAAAAAGAAGACTATGCTTTCATTTTAGCTGATAATTTTAGTGTTCACAAAAGAAGAAAATGATACTAGTTTATTGAAATTATATTTTTTTCCTGATGATATGTTTTAAGGAATTGCCAACATGTTCGAAAAATTTGCTGTCAATAGTTTCATCATTGATGTTTAAAGATATCACTGGAGAAACTCATCTTTTTCTACTGTTCCATCTTTTACTTTGACCTTCGTAATTTCTGAAGAAAAAAAAAATATAGCAGCAGATTGATCCGCCGTTGTGATTCTTTTTCTTCACGCTTTGATGGATTTCTAAGAAACCACGTAACCTGGGTCGAGGACCTCTTGTTTTCCAAGAATTAAAAACGAACGAGAAAACACTTAATTACCTTGTTTATTTTTAGAGAGGAAAATACCGTGAAAAAGGGTTCTCTTTCTCAATTCACCTATCACCAAGCGCTCACATAGAAGCTACAGAAATGAATAAAAAAATACATAAATCTTTTGCGATGTGTTTATCATATGCAATATACATTGGACTATAAGGCTCATTGAATTAAAACTACTGCACAAAAATTAAAGTTACACATTTGTGTATTAATTGATCAGTGTGAATATATAACTGATCACAATTGCATAACACTGGATGCATCGAGGATTAATTTGAGGGAACGATCCCGAAGCGAACCCAATTTTTCACATTTTGTTTGTGAGTGACTAACGCTCTGCTTTACTCTCCCTGACTTTTAAAATTTGTCTTCCACCCGTCAATGTTCATTGCTTCGTTTTCTTTGTGGAGGATCAGTGCGATGGATTCCGTCCCCCTCTCGTGAGGGGACAGAATACATCGCGTGGATAAGCAGCAAAGAAAAAGAAACTAAGAACAAGGACGGTGGATAATTAAAAATAAAGGCAGCGAGAGAAAGAACGGGAAGTCTGAACCTGAATGTAAAAACAGTGTTCAGCCATTTTTGTTGCTATGTCCTGATGCACCAAGCCCAGAATATTCTGTTTATTTCTTAGATTTTTACATTGGAATACTAATCCTTAACTGAACTGCTCTCTTCAGCTCTCATTTCTTTGTCCAAATATTCTGTCCAAATCCCAGAAATTTACATGGTGCATGGTAATTTCTACGCTACCCCGCATACAAGGCGCACCGTATTATAATGCGCATATTTAAATTTTGGGGCTTTGGCGCATCTTATAGCCTGATATCTTAATGGGCTAGTAAAAGCCTCTGACAGCTTCCTGAACCTGTCAAGGCGAAACCCGGCAACGGGACGACCTCGCCCTCACGTAGAGAGGCAAAAACGTCCGGCCGTGGCCTTTATCCGCTTTTCACTCCAGGCGACTGGAAGTGAGGCTAACGAGACAATAATAAGACCCTGTATCACCTCAGCCATTGCGAGGTGTCCACAGCAAGCTCTGGCAGCTCCTGTTCATTATTCGGATTTATATATATATATATATATACACACACACAGACAGAGAGACAGACAGAGAGACAGAGAGAGATACAGATATTAAACCCAAATGGAGCTCCGATGTTCTGTAAGACCTTTGCTGACATTTTTGACAGGTTGGTCAGTCTATCAAATGTAGTTGTTGAACGATAGGTAGCGATAGATTGTGTAGGGATAGATAAAGACACAAAGACAACAATACAGATCGATAGATATAAAAAGAAAGATGGATACAGATAATTTAAACCCAAATGGAGCTCTGATGTTCGAGTAGACCTTTCCTGATAGGTGTCCCGGTCAATAAAATCTTGTCAGTGAACGCCAACGTCACGTGAATTTAAATATCGTAAACAAATGACTCCTGTTGTTATTGTGGTCATGCTAAACCACCGACTAGCGCTACTTCCCGAGCGAAGTATGTGCATTCAAAGTGTTCATTGCAAGGGACAACAGATCCCTTCTGTTGGCCGCTGGAGCGCAGAATATGACCTAAATCGAAACGGTCCTCGCGGCGATACACCGCGGTGCCTTCTCCGAAAGGTGGGTCACGCCGGCGCTCAGCCCGCTGACAAAAACACGGGCACAATTACGTGCCGGATTTAAAGGCCTCCTGCTAAAGTTTGTCAGGCAGAAGAGGGAAACCTGCTGGTTGTGTGGTGCTTGTCAATAGACAGCTGCCCCTCCGTGGTGTATATGTGACCCGTTTCTGGCAGGCATGAAAAAAGGAATGTACGGCTCTCCGACAGTCAATCCCCAATAATTTTATATATATAATTATTACTATTATTATCATTATTATTATGATATACATAGAAATAAATATTCTAGACACATACATAGCGATTTCATATATATATACATAGAGAAATAGAGAGTGAGAGAATGATCGAGACGGACGTAGATAAGGATCAAAAGATATACAAATATTTAGAGATGCATGGTATTTTAAACACACAAACACAAACAGAGACAGAGACCTAGACAGAGAGAAAAACACAGAGAGAGACAGAAATATATCAAAATAAAGATAGAGATATGTAAAGAGATATAGATAGAAAGACACATATATAGAGAGAGATGGAAGGCCTAAGATACACACACACACACACACACACACACACACACACACACACACACACACACACACACACACACACACACACACACACACACACACACACACACACACACACACACACACACACACACACACACACACACACACACACACACACACACACACACACACTAATACAGCACATGGATATACAGGACGGCATATATTTTTTATCTTCTGCAAAGAAAAACGTATACCTGACTTTATAATCAGGCTTCATGTACAAAATATTTAAATAGAAGGTGTCAGAGTCCTACTTTTTTTTTTAAATGTTTCATTCTTCTATTGATTTAAATGCGTTTTTGGATGCAGTTTTTTTCTTTTTAGCCAGGCCAAAATAAAGACAAAATATGCTTTATATTTTGGTGAATTTAAATAGAAAAAGTAAATCATTTCAAGTGATTCATCTAAATGTTTTCTTTCAAGCAATAATCGCCAAGGTTACTTTAAGATATCGCAAGAACGAAAGACAGAAATTCACCATTAATCATTAAAAAATGGAACAAAGTACAAAAAAGACCCCTAAATGTTCAAGCCAATCAATTTTAGCAGCAGGAATATTAAACACGATGAATATTTCAAAGAACCGGAGATGTCAAGCAAGGTTTTAAAAGACGCAGCTTGGGTGCATTAAGGGATTCATAAGGATATCGAGCAATAGATAGGGATATCGAGCAATAAATAGATAATAGATCTACAAAGAGAAAGAGAGTTACCAAACGATGGATCAAAAAATATATGGAAATAGGTAGGGCGATGAATACTGTATATTGAAATATAGAGATCTTGAGAGAGATTGAGAAATAGATATGGATAGAGATTGATAAAGATAGCTAGAGATGGATAATGATAAATAATGATTGAGAGATATATAGAGATACATAAAGAGAGAGAGTGATAGAGATATATAAAAAATTGATATATATATATATATATATATATATATATATATATACCACAGCCATATCCCCCTAGTGGGAGGTGGCTAGAGTCATTTCTGACTCTTTTTGGGAGATTGATTCAGAGGAGGGGATTCCCAGCCCCCTCGCTCAACCCAACTGAGGTGTTGGGAGTCATTAGGTGACCAAACCCCCCCAATTCCAACCCCTAATGCTGAACGCCAAGCAGGGAGGCAATGGGTACCAATGTTTAAGTCTTAGGTATGACTCGGCCGAGGCTTGAACCACAATCCCAGTCTCGGGGCGGGCGACATACCACCGAGCTGGCCTTGGGGGTATGGCAGGGGGTAGAAAGATAAACAGTACATATAGAGATAATTAGACAGACATATTGAGATTTATAGTGAGACAGACTGAGATAAATAGACACATACATTGGTAAATTTGAGTTTTTTTATTCAACGTAATATTTTTTTTTTTCAAGAACTGATCACCAAGGTTACTTTAGGAGAGCTGTCAGGATCTTTTGGCTCGGGAGCCAGATACGTCTCTTTTCATGGGTACATATGGCACAAAGATAAAATGTAATTCATGCTAATTACCTAAGTGTCGCTCTAATTCTGATGTGCTCCGTCTAGAGTTTGATACGTGCAAATCCCAATTAGCGCGAATACAGAGACCGGTTCGGTCCATTGTGTGAAGGGACCAGTATCAACTACAGTTTGCAGTCAAGGTGTCCGACCAAAAGACCCCACTTTGGCTGTGTGTCGCTAAGGAATCCTTAATATGGAAGCTCATTAAACAATGTATGTTCATTGTTGAGAAACAGAGAAACCTCTATCACATTTTTGTAGATTTCAAGAAGGCGTTTGACAGAGTATGGCAAGCCGCTCTATGGGCCACCATGTGGTACTACAACAAGGGCCAGAAACTAGTTCAGACCATGGAGCAACTGTATTCTAATGCCAACAGTGCGGGACTGATCAATGGTACCATTGGAGCGTGGTTTTAAACCACAGTCAGTGTGAGACAAGGCTGCATTCTCTCTCCTACTTTATTCAACATCTTCCTGGAGAGGATCATGTCCAAAGCTCCAGAGCAACATAAAGGTACTGTCAGTATTGGGGGACACAAAATCTCTAATCCGTTTTGCTGATGATAAAGCTGCATTGGCAGGATACGAACAGGAACTCAAAGATATGGTGGAAGACCCCCAAAAAACTGGGCAAACGGAAGTAAGGAACTAGTGCCAACTTTGCCACGGCTCAAAAATAGGCCAGGGACTCTCAACAGTGGCGAAAGAGTTGGACTGAGCAATTAGGGAAAAAAACACTGGACCGTGTGTACAGTAAGATCAAACATCTAGTTGGATCCGCCCATCGATGTCTGTCCCTCACCCCCCCTACAAAACAAAGCCTATACAACAAGGACAGTACAAACATCTTCCTTGTTCCTTTATCGCTTTGTTTTCCTTATCCTCGCTGTAAAATGTGGAACTGGAGTGCCACGTTCAATTTCGTTGTCACAATATATCCCATGTTGTAACAATGACAATAAAGGTATATTCTATTCTATTCTATTCTATTCTAACCACTAGGGTCTTGGGAGCACCATTTCCTGTGGTGTGTCTTGGGCAAGTCCAGCCTGATGTCACCCATCCCTCTCCAGGAGAACCAAATACAGAAAATCCCAATTAATCATAGATAAAAGAGAACAAAGTACAAAAAGACGCATAAACGCTCAAACCAATCAATTTTAACCAGTATGAATATTAAACATGATGAATATTTCAAGAAAACTGAGAATCGGGGATGTCAAGGAAGGTTTTAAAAGACACAGCTTGGGTGCATTAAGGGACTCGGAGAATGTTCACATTATGTCAAAGTGCTTTTAAGCAATGCAGGGCGACTCTCTGCACCGACGGTTTACAGTCTCATTACCGATGCCGTGGTGCTTGGGTTATATTTTTTTCAGGCAGTCATTTGAATTGGGTTAGTTCTGAACACTTAAAAGCGGGAGTCTCAAACTAAATTTTAATTTCACAAAATAATTCTAACCAAAAGAATACACTGTACTCAAATATATATATATATATATATATATATATATATATATATATATATATATATATAATATGTTTTGATTTTATTTACAAAACAAGATTTAATAATTAAAATTATTAAGAATGAATACGAAAGTTAATGGATTAATCAGTGAAAAAAGTATTCCATTATCTGCTAAGGCTGTCATTAAAGGGACAGTGTGTATCATTCAGTGCCTCCTAGTGAAAATATATAATTCAATTTAAAAATCAAGGATATAGAGGTTATTCATTAGCAAAATTGCATGAATTATCATATAAATATCATAATATCATATATTTTTTTTTACCCGTAGGTCGAGAACTTTGAATTTATTTAAAATACCATGAGCCTCAACTAGGGAGCTGACATATTTGTCGGCTATCTTGAAGCTACGGGTACCCAAAAAACTAAAAATGAGGCAAAAGCCTGTGCAAAAAAAAAAATAAAATGACACGAGAAATTGGGCTTTTTGGTCACTTTAAGTCACCATATTTTTGAGTCTCCATGCTTTTTAGCACGTGTTTTTAGTTGCAATGGTCAATACAGCGACATTAAGTGGTAGAGTGTTACACACTGTCCATTTAAGAACTCATCAAGGTAATATGTAGTATGGAATTAAAAATATATTAAAATGTTAATTAAATATTTAATCAGTGTTATTTATTCAAATGTAAATGGTCTGCGTTTATATAGCGCTTTTCAAGTCAAAGAAGACCT
The DNA here is from genome assembly GCF_059441175.1 of Urocampus carinirostris. Classification (NCBI taxonomy): domain Eukaryota; kingdom Metazoa; phylum Chordata; class Actinopteri; order Syngnathiformes; family Syngnathidae; genus Urocampus; species Urocampus carinirostris. The sequence goes on along the minus strand of NC_142366.1, from coordinate 12,837,683 downwards.
CCCAAAGCGCTCTACAATGTGCTTCACACTTACCCATTCACACACACACTCACACACAATAACAGCCATGCAGCCATGCAAGGCTGCCGACCTGCTTATTGGGGGCATTCAGTGTCTTGCCCAAGGACACTTCGACATACAACACGGAGGAGCCGGGAATCGAACCTGCGGCCTTACGTATCAAAGCTTTACCTCATGAGCTTCACAATTTGGGATTTTATTTTTCATAATCTCTGAATTTTTACATTAGATATGTTTATTAATACTAGTACTAATACAATTAGTATTAATTAGTGTGAGGCAAGCAATTTTCTTTCCTCATTGCAGAGGGCAAAAAAGTGACGCCTCTCATCGAAAACGCCCCTTAGTTGCAGCGAAAATAATTACAGAATGAAAATAAACAGTGTATTGGCCGCCCCAAGACCTTTTTGACACGATGCCTTATTTCAGGCTACAGACTTAAAGATAAAAAACTCAAAATATTTCCTAGGACTCACGTGAGAAAATTGTGAAAAGAAACCAAATGTATTCAACGTATTAGATTGTGCTAAGAAATACAAAAAATAGTTAATACTTTGTACAACCTCTTTTGCTGCCACATGTCTTTTTGGATATGTCTCAATAGGTTAAACATATTTTGAAACCAAAATATTGCCCATTCTTCTTTACAAAACAGGCTTAAGTTCCTTAAGGTTTGACAATGATCGTTTGTACACATAATTTTCAGATCTTTCCAGACATGCTCTATTGCAGGCGTTAGGGACCTATGACCCGTTGGCCATATATACTATATAACTATATATATATACTATTTAACATATTGTTACATTTGGATCCAATTGATGCGCATGTGGTGCCAAGACTGGATTTATGTTCATAGGGTTTGATCCAGTATGTATAGGACACAATTTTAACAATAGTTTTCAGTCAGGGTGTCGCACCAAAATACCCCAATATGGCTGCAAATCGCTTAATAATACTTTATTTGGAAGCTCATTAAACCATCTAAGTTAATTGTTGAGACACTTGATGATGAAAAGCCATAAAACAAACTTTTGACCCAAAAGCCATATAGAAGGTGCATTCTTTCTCCTCGCCCAGTGACGTCTGCATTGAAGGTAACTACATCGGTGTCCTCGTTTGCAGTATTTTGTGACATTTTTACAATATAACTTTGCTTGCACCTCGTTTGGAAACCATTGTTAAGGACAAAAATGGCAGTCAAAGTGAGCCTCAACACTAATAGGTAACTGCAGGAGAGAAACACATTTTAAGCAGTATATTTATATTGATATAGGACACAGGCTCTGGCATTATTATTGCATCATAGATTTTATCAAATCTTCAAACATCACACAGTAAAAGAAAATATGCTGAAGAATTAGCTATTGTATATGGTGTGGCTCTCTTAAGTAAAATATCAAAATATTTTTGCTTTTATGGGTCTTTGGGTCAAAAGGGTTCCCGACCCCTGCTTTATTGGATTGAAGTCTGGACCATTCGAATACCTTAATATTGTTAAGGTGGATGTAACAATCTTCTCAGTCCTTGCAGAAAAGCAACCCCAGAACATGACGCCATGTCTGACAGTGGGGATGGTGTTTTCAGGGTGATGCGCAGTGTTATTCTTACGCCAAATGTAACACGTTTAGCCCAAAAAGTTACATTTTGGTTCCATCTGACTAGAGCACCTCGTTCCACACGTTATTTGTGTCTCTCGTGTGGCGTCATGGGCCTTTTATGGTATTCTATCAGAAAGGGCTTCCTTCTTGCCACTCTACCATAAAGGGCAGATTCATGCAGAGCATACCTAATAGTTGTCTTTTGAAAAGATGGTCCCACCTTAGCTGTGTATGCATCCAAGTCATTCAATGTGATCATGGGCTTCTTTGATTAGTTTTCTCCTTGTTTGCGCCAAAGGTTTAGAGAGGGACGGCCAGGTCTTGGTAGGTTTGCAGAGGTTCTATGCTCTCTCCATTTTTTAATTATTGCTCGCACAGTGCTCTTAAAGATGTGTAAATGATGTGAAATCTTCTTGTATCCCTTTCCTGCTTTAAACTTTTCCACAACTATATCCCGGACCTGCCCGTTGCGTTTTTTACTCTTCATAATGCTGTCTGTTCTCTAGGTCTGCTTCAGAGACCTCTAAGACTTAGGCCATCACAGAGCAGGTGCATTTAAACTGAGACTTCATGATTGTTTGCCATTGTTAGTCATTTATGGCGACATTGGCTCATTCAAAAGCCATCAGGGAACTTCTGGAATCAGTTAGCTGAGCTGATAGAACAGAGGGAACATCTTTGCATCACCTCCTTTTGAGTTTTTTCATTTTAAATTTAATATTAAATGTTTAAATAATTTTGTTCCATTTCACGATTGTTTCTCACTTGATGTTGACTCTTAGCTTTAAGATCAAAGCCAGAAATGTAGCAATATGACAAAAAGTTGGAGGGTGGGTGGGGAAATACAGTACTTTAACTAGGCACTCTAACTTATTCATGTATTTCATCATGCACAAATCCAAAACAATCCTATAGATTTTTCCAGGTAACCAGTATGAAGTCTTAAACGCCTGCGAAAGTAAAAAAAAGATGTCTTCCCCCAACCCTTCCCCATGCCAGGCTTTTTCCAACAATTAAAACGGCGTTCAAGCAACATACGTCTGATGCAACTTTAATGCGACGGTTGTCAAAACATTCAGCGACCGAACATATTCTCAGCATTAAAATTGAACGCCTCATAAATAAAGCTGTTGCGGACGGACAGCTGGCGATTCCTCGAAGATGGCTCCTTTGTTGCTGGCAAACTAATTAACCAAACTGTCATGTTGTTTTTGACAAATGGAGCTGCCGCGACCAGTTGATTTGCTGGGGATGGAATTTCCTCGAGAGATTTATTATTTGAAACCTGAGTTAACTGTGAAAAAGTACGTAAGGTACTGTATATTGAATGTAACGCCACTGCTGGCCACAAGAGGGCTTCACACCAAGTAGAGTCCCCCTTCTATAAAACTAATTTAGTTACGGGTAATTCGAGATAAATGTCTTTCGAGCAAAAAGTTTGCCCGAAATATGAGCGAGAATCCAAATTACAAGTGATCCCAGACGCTGCCACTAGAGACCAGTAAGTGCTTCTGTATCAACAGTCTCTCATGCTCCCTCACTCCATCACCACCATAAGTACACCTTTGTTAGCAGTCGCCAACTTCCTTCACAGTAAGTGCTCATAATAAACTTTCTTTAATATGATATTTTTCTTATTACTGCAGTTTTAAGTTCAAGTATGTTTTAAATGTGTTTTCAATGAACAAGAAAATTTGTTTTTATATCTATTTAGGGTTAACTTGGATGAATTTCATAGGTCTGGAACGGATTTATTGGCTTTCAGTTATTTATATGGGGAAAATTCATTCAAGAAATGAACACTTCTAGATAAGAGCTTGATCAGCTGACGGAATGATCTAGTTTGTAGTAGGGTTACTGTACAGTGGACCCCTGGGTAAAGGTATCCCTACATTACAATAATTTCAAATAATGACGCGATTAAAGCAGGGAAATCTTCTAAGGGCATAGCCATTCTCGTGAGTAAAATTTTTAAATCAGTTTCATTTTTAATCTGCTGTTGCAGTTTCCTTCCCCTTTTTCATCCATCAGCTCCTCCACTGTACCAGTTGAAGTCAAGTCACACCAAAAGTTCAAAAGGAAATTTTTCCTTGATATGTGTATTTAATTTTAAAGTTATTTAAATATATACATGTATATTACACATAAGTGGTGCCTCAAATTACAAATGTGTTATTTTAATATTTTTTAGGGGTAGGAGGGGTTTGGACCAATTTAGCTTAGCATTACTGCAGGTTTCTGTCCCCATTTGCAGCAATTTCACTTCGTGATCTCTACTTCAGAATGGGTTAAAGTCGTATCCTTGGGGTTTTATTGTAAATAAAATAAACACAACATAAAAATTGTGTAAATACTATAAAAATGATTAGCAGATCAGATTTTGCGATCGACAATCCTCCTAGCTATGACTTTTTATGCCAACGGAAAATGACATCATTTGTAAATGATAAATTCTAACTACGTAAATTTTGTGGTTCTGTTTGTACACGTTACCAATCAATAATATTGAAAAAAGGGGTTTGAACTGGTGACCGGTGTTGTAGGTCCCGAGGCGAACACGAGACCGCTGACATATTGATTGTTACTTTACACTCCCTTCTTTATATAGACTTTCAAACACATTAGAAACAAGATTTATTTTGTTTACGTATCAAAGCCCCTTTATATCGTAAAGCTATGGTTTTAAGAGGAAGCTACCTCAGGTCAGTATAAAAAGGAGTGTTATATCTTTGGCGTTTTTACCGTGAGTTGCTGTGGTCTAGACCTAGACCACAAGTGGGTATAATAAACACAAATATTTTTCCAAGTAAGTTACGTTAACGTGTCGTCTTTTAGTGAGATTTAGAGACGATTTCTGTTGAATATCTCATAACCAAGTTGATTATCCTGGCGACTTATAGCGCTAGCTATGGAGCTAGCAGGGTGTAACAAGCTAAGTGTAGCTTGCTAGCTTGTAGCTCGTGTTAGCATTGTGAAGATATTCCTTTCGAAAAAGGTCAGTAATTGTTTTAAATCACGGTTCATGATTCCTTAACCGCATGGGTCTTCGGGGCACCAATGAGGACGCAACTCTGGACAGATTTCTCCACTGTTGATGGTTCCTGGCCTGATTTTGGGTCGTGGCAAAGATGGCACTAGTACGTTTCTTAATGTTGTCCTCCCAGTTATTTTTGGTCTTCCTCTCCTCCTTCCCCCTTGCACTGTGCCCTGGAGAATTCTCTTGGCCAGTCCTGATGATCTTATGACTTGACCATACCACTGAAGTTTCTGTCTGCACACAGTCGACAACAGTTCTTGGTAGGGTCCAATGTGCCCTCTGATGGTGTTGCGCACCATTTCGTTTGTCACTTGGGCTAAGTAGCCTTGAAGCTTCCTGTAGCACGGCATATCTATGGTTTGGATTTCCTTTTCCAGTTTTGCTGTGAGAGTCAATGTCTGGCAAGCGTAGAGGAAGATGGAAGAAAACTGTGCTCACATATGTCTGATCTTTGATTTCACTGCTATGTTCTTGTTCCTCCAGATGGGTGTAAGGTTGGCAATCCTATATTGCTGACGGAAGGCACTTTTGTCAGAAACCATGCCGTTCTGCCCTGCCTGTAAATGAAGTGGCCGCTATCCATTAACCCCGGTCAACTACTGATGAGTGTAGAGGTAGGCAAAGCAAATTTTTTTCTTCTTCGCTTTAGACCACTGAAGCATGTCATTGTGGTTCTTTTAAAATGAACTACATTGTCATGGCTGGAATCCATTATCCCCAGTCGACTGTTGCTGAGAGCAGTGGAAGAAAAAGCATATTTGCGTCTTGTGTGGTGGCTCTTGTTTCCGTTCTTTCTAGCTAAAATGAACAGCACCTGTATATAACCACGATCCATTATCCTTGATCAACTATTACTGAGCACAGCTGGATGAAGCGTGCTGCTGTGGCCCATCTAAAATGAACTATGCTGTTTTGGCAGCGATCAATTATCCCTAGTCGACAATTCATGAGTGGTTTCCATTTTTCTAGCTATAATGAACAGCATCCGCACAGCCATGATCTATTATACCCGGTCGACTATTATTGAGAGCCGGAACTGGCAGGAGGAATTTTTGTCAGGAGGTTTGGCATTCTGGCCGCTAAAATTCAAATGCACGGTTTCAGCTGCGATCTATTATTCCCGGTCTGTATTGCTGTGCACATGGGCTGGGAGAGCAGATTTTTTTGCTTTAAGGCGCTGAAGCGTGCCATTGTGTCCAGCCTAAAATAAACTGCACTGTTCTGGCAGTGGACTAGAACTGAGATCAGAGGGCAGGAGAGCATATTTGTATCATGTGTGGCGGCTTTGTTCATATCCTCTATCCGTGGTACACAACTGCTGTTTGGGGTGCTCAAGAGTGCCAATGTGACCCGCTTAAGATGAACCACAATTTTTTGGCTGTTATCCATTATCCAGATTCAACTATTTCAGAGAGGGGGGCCAAGAGAGCATATTTGTTTAATGTTTGGCGGCATTTTTTTCTTGTTCTTTCCGCCTAATCTGAAAAGCACCTGTGAGGCTTTTATCCATTATCCCCAGTCAACTATTGCTGCGTTCTGGGGCAAGTAGAGCACATGTTTAAAATGGGGGGTGCTTTATTAAGTAATCCCTAACGTGCATGAGCGCCATTTCATGCAGTTTCCAAGAAAATTAGGTCTTTTCTTCTTTTTTTAAATATGTTATAGAAACATGATACGCTCTGCCCAAAGTGAGTCCGCCTTATCTTCACACTTGCCCGCTTCATTAATTCTTAACGCCTTATTTGTTAACTTTGATTAAAGCCTTTTGGCTTCCTGGCAAAAGCCCAATTTAAGATGTTATCACCCTCTTTGGGGACTCGAGCTTGACCACTCTTCGCATCTTAAGCGGCCCTGTGATAGCATCACACCTTAAAAATGTCATCTCTGCTAGCACACTTTTTTTCAAGTTTATAGATTTTTGCCCTTCTTTGGGTGAAAACACTCGCTATTAAATCACCACTTTGTAATAAGCAGCATCAAAAGTGGGGGAAATTGTGCATGTGGCACAAAAAACAAAAGACTTATCAGGTCCCCGAGTGATTCAATTTGCATAAGTCTTCTACCCGGAATGACAAATAAAAACAAGGAAGCCAATAAAAATGTTTATCTTACTGAAATCTTCCTAAAAATAACAACAACAAAAATTAATCCATCGGTTCTATCAGGATGTTCCCTTCATCAGAGTTGCCTCATTTACCAAAATTATTATAGATCAGGGGTCACAAAGTATCCCCTAAAGATCACCTACTGTAAGTAGTCCATGGACTGGTTAAGAAAAAAGCTTAGTGATAGGTAATTTTCAGTGGTTGACTGAGCCTATTTACTTATAATAGTTGCAACCTAATAATAACGTAGTAACAATACAGTAATCACATAGTGATAACATGATTAGTTATTTTAGTCATTTTGGTAATCCATATCAAACTGGTAGCTCTTTGCACTAATCAGTAATGAAAAAGTAGCTCACAGCTTCAAAAGACTGCTGACCCTCAGCTTAGATAAGGAATCAAAGAGCACACAAAAAAATTAAAACACAATGAAAAAGTTCTTTTATTGCGATGGAAAAATAACTCAAGTAACAAATAATTATTAAGTTAAACTATTTTTTAATAATTGCTCTTTACATCATTTTAATTTAAATTCCTCTAAATAATCAGACCTTCAGCTTCTCAATAATATTCACTAATATTGGACAAAAAAAATCTGATAATATTTGCGTGGAATAAAAATAAAACAAAACGTTGAGATGAAAAAAATCACAAATTTGTAAGGCAAAAAAATTATTTTTTATTGGTCCATGCACGTGTGAGGGATACAATTTATTTCTTCTGGTTGTTAAAACGGAATGGCGAAAAAGCCGCAAGCCTTGACAAAAATGCACTCTGCCAGCTCTTTTTTACCACTCTGTCCACCAAAAAGTGAACTGCACTTTTGCTGCCGCAATTCGTTAGCCCCAATTGCATAAAGCTGTGAGCGGGAACCAGCAGAGTGGACTTTTGTCGGGCCTGGCAGCTGTTTTGTTGCCATCACTTCAGCCTAAAATGAACTGCACTTGAATGGCTGTGATCCATTATCTCTGATTGAATATTGCTATGAGCAGGTACTGGCACAGGGAACCTTTGCCTGAAAGCGTGCCATTCAGGCCCGCTGAAAATAAACTTCACTGTTTTTGCCGCAATCCATTATCCCTAGTTGACTATTCCTGAAAACTGAGTCCAGAGAGCAAATTTGTGTCATGCTTAGTTACTTTTTTCCTATTATCTTCCCCACCCACTTAACATGACCATTGTTGTGCCTTGTGGTAAAAAATAAAGAGTGGTCATAAGCGCCTTCTACAGTTGAACATGTAAATTGTTTTGGAAGAGAAAGTGAAAGCAGCAGAAACAGTGAACCACAAGAGATGTACGGTGTTACGCTCTGTGAAAATTCCTCAATTTGTTGTGTTGGGCAATTATTGTTTGTAAGTATGAAACAGATTGTGATGACTTTCTGGATATACTGTTTTTGTTGGATTTTGTACACATTTAATTATATTTGTGTGACTCGGTATTAGCTTGTGTTAGCTTAGCACAAAATATTCCTACATGGTTAGCAATTTAACAACCTTTTTTAGTACTTTTGTTTCAGTGTTACGTCGACCTTATAAGGGTAGTGGTCGAGGCCATTGCCTGAATAAACAGCAGTTAGAAGCAAAGAAGTCTGGTTCTTCAGGACGCCGTTCGCTAGCCGTGTAGTTCGGCTAAATCGGTGTAACTTGGTAGCGAGGGCAGCATAACCATTATCCCTTGTTTACTATTGCGTGAGCGAGAGCCGGAAGAGCGCATGTTGGAATTGGGGAAGGGTGCTATTTTGCGGATTTTTGTATATTTGGGGTTCTTATCCCCATTAACTGCAAGAGATTGGCAGTACTGCTAATATTCTATTTTCAATTCAAACGTCACCTTCTTTTTTCTTTTAGATGTGTGTGAGGCATACACCATTACATTTATGAACGTTTATATTCCGAGCAGGAGAAGGAAATTGTTACTTCTAAGTGGAGGCGTTTGTCTGGGATGCTGCACCGTAGGGACCCGTTTTTAAAATCGAGCTCGCCGAGTGTCAACGGGGTGAAGGCCTTGGAGGTCTCATTAGCATTCAAAGCAAACTCACCTGCTTCAACGTCTCAACTTAGGCATCTTTTCGATTAATTTGTCCACTTTTCTTCTCCGATTGCGCTCATCTCTCTACCTGGAAAGCCAAAGACGAAAGTCAAGAACTAATGAAGCTGTCAGCTTTTAAAATAATGATAAATTAACAGCATGGAGACTTGTTTCCTGAAACCTTTCCAGCTAGAATAGAGCCTGGGTGTAAAATCTTATTTAGATGAGGAAAAAAACACAACAGCAAATCCCCGGCGATAGGAAATCGAAACGTTCCATCTTCAAAGAGTGCGGTGGTGAGATTAGAGGACCTTAAAGCCCGGTCGTGGGAATAACAAAGAAAAAGCCGTTGTGTTCGGCGCCTGCCTGGTTCTGTTATTCATTCTTAGTTGATAATAAAAACGTATCTATAATCAAATTAGAGGTGCAAAAAAATAATACTTGACAAGTAAACTATAATCAGACAAGCATAATAGAAGATAGAAGATTGGATCCGGGTGCTTGGAGTGATTACAGTCAGTAGCTGTTGTACCCAATTTGGCAGTCGGCGAGCATTGGAGACCCCGTGAAAGCAGCTGTTAATCAATTTTGTTGGTATTCCTCCAGGCTGCTTTGACAGGAAACCTAGCTAAAGCCACAAAAATTGGTTCTACCGTTTCGGAGCCTAAAAGTCACACGCAAACACACAAATTGGATTTCATAGAGTAGTTTAGATAGATTTAGATTGGATTAGATAGATTTAAATTAGACAGAATAGAGAACTAATCAATCACCAGGTTTAAGGTTCAACAACTAATAGATTACAATATATTTATCGTCATTGTTACATGTGAAAGATAGTGTGATAATGAGATTTGCCCCAATGCATTTTTTGTATATTATGTAAAAGCATGTTGCCAGGTGTTGCCAGGGTTGGCTTTGAGCTGAATGGCCGCATGCAGCTACAGAGCCGCTTGTACATGAGAGCAGATGTTAATCAATTTTGTTGGCATTTATAGGGGGTGTCTTGACACGAAACTTAGCTAAAGACGCTCCCAGAGGCCTTAAGTACAACTGTGTACATTATAGCAAAAATCGGTTCAGTTCTTTCACAGCCTATACGTCACACACACGCACACACATACACACGCACAAATCAGGATTTATAAAGTAGTTTGGATAGAGTTATATTAGATATAAAAGATAACTAATCAATCACCAAATTAGAAGTGTAACAACTAATCAATTAATCAACACCTAACTGTGAAAAATAGATGAAAATTAACTTTAGTCTCTGGTACCGTGACTAAAGACAGAGTGATAATGAGATAAAGCCTAATGCATTTTCTCATTTTATCTATATTACAGGTTTTCCAGTGGTTAGAGTTTGGCTCTCACTAGTGATCTAGGGCTTAGGTTTCAGTCTGTGGTTCTAAGATTGTGTACTAGCCGACTGTGATATTCTAAATGAGTTGGCATGTGTCAATACTCGCAATGATCGCAGCAAGGCTTTGAGGCTAGGACCTTAGCTTGGCCTTATGGCTGAGAGTAAGAGTCCTGGCTCCTAGGCCTTGTAGCGTATTATAAACTGACCGATAACGGATAATGGATAATGAATAAAGAAGATAGAACAATAACCCTTAAAAAATCCCCCCCTCTCACCACCGCGACACAGGTTTGGATCCTGTCAACCAATGTTTTGGGGTAAACCTAGAGTATAACGTGCACCCTAATTTTAAGTTCCAATTTAGGTAGAAGAAAATGTGTTGTACATGATTAAATACAGTGATCCCATGAAGTAAAAGCAATGACCACAAGGCTAGCATTAGCGTTAGTGACACAAACACACCAAAAATGGGCTCTCCTGTTCCCACTTCTCTATTTCTCTATCCTTTCTCTTCATATTATGACTTCTACGAGTCTCTATTCTGTGCTCATCCACGCTTTTGTCCCCCTCTGGTGCTTATCCCTCGTTCGCCGCAGCCCTCCCTGCAGACAATCTCGCTTCCCACGCCTCACCGCTCCCGCCGCTTCGCCCATAATAACGTCCGCCATCTATCAGAACATTCTCTATAACCGGGAAGGGCCATTTTTACAGACGTGGCCCCTCGCCATATTGTCGCCGGCCGGGGTTATGGTTTTAACAAGAAATCTGAGGCGACGGAAAGCAAAGCAGGCTCGGTGATTAAGCGTGCGGTTCATTCAAGGCGAATCAATGCCGGCGCCAATTAAGGAAGTATTTCTTTCCCATTCCGACGCGTGAATTTATTGATTTGTGCGGAATGCGTTCTATGAATCCTTTTCCCCCTCGATACTCATTCAAAATTGCATTGATTAGCGCCCGGACAACTGCTTGCTCAAGATGATAAAAGGGATTAAGGTGGATGGAACAAAGATGGCGGTGAACAAGGCTGTGACAAAAAAATTATTACATCAAACGGTCGATTAAAAAACATTCTGTCTCAAAAGATGAGCGAACAAATAATTGCTTGTTATTCATTTCATTCATTATGTGCACCGCTTATCCTCAGTAGGGTTGCCGTCTCCGGGCAGTGGGCAGGGGACACCCTGAATCGGTTGCCAGCCAGTCCCAGGGTACACAGGGACAGAAAACTCACTCGCTCATTCACACCTAGGGACAATTTGGACCGGCCAATTAACCTGACATGCATGTTTTTGGAATGTGGGAGTAAACCGGAGTGCCTGGAGGAAACGCACGCAAGCACAGGGAGAACATGCAAACTCCACACAGAAAAGTTCGATCTCATGACCTCAGAACTGTGCGGCACACGCGCTTAACCACTGTGCTGCCGTGCTGCCTTAATCGATTTTTAAAAAGCTTATAAACATTTACCATACATTCTGGAATAAAAGGAGCAACTAAAACCCCAAATGTTCTAAAAATTCAAAAGTGCTTCAATAGACCAGAAATAAGGTAAACAAAATCTGAAATGCATAATTACAATAGTATGCTTCAACATACTTTTATAGGCAACCCCTGCTCTTACAGTAGTTTGAATTTCATGCGCCTTATAGTCCAGTCCGCATTATAGATGGAATATAGTTCACAAAGAACATTTTTAAAGGTGGGCTTTATAAATCGGTGTGCAATATATTAGGGAAACTACAGGAATTATTAATAAATCGAATTGTCTTTGCCCTTCTCATTAGTAGCAGGTTGGTTCACGGTCTTATAATGAAAGACAAATCAAATATTTTATCCCAAACATTGAATTTACTTAGTGAACAGCATCCATCCATTATCTGCACCGCTTATCCTCAGTAGGGTCGCGGGGGTGCTGGAGCCCATCCCAGCTATCTTCAGGCAGTAGCCAAGGGGACACCCTGAACTGGTTGCCAGCCAGTCGCAGGGCACACAGGGACAGACAACTCACTCGCTCATGCACACCTAGGGACAATTTGGACCGGCCAATTAACCTGACATGCATGTTTTTGGAACGTGGGAGTAAACCGGAGCGGCCGGAGGCAAACCACGCAAGCACGGGGAGAACATGCAAACTCCACACAGGAGGGCCTCAAAACTGTGTCGCACACGCGCTAACCACTGCTCCGCCGTGCTGCCTGCAAGTGTAACTAATCGGCAATTTATATGATATACTTTCAAAGTGGTGTTGTAATGTTAAAATATTTCATTGCCTATATTTTTTTCATTAGGTTTATATCTATCTTCATTTTTATTTTTTTCAGTTTTGATTTGTTTTGTAGCTGGAAGTGGCCTTGAACACTTCAAGGGGACACAATCGTAAATATGTGTGTTAAAAGGCACATCCTGAAACCCAGCATCCATTCATCCGTTATCTGCACCGCTTGTCCTCAGTAGGGTCGCGGGGGTGCTGGAGCCCATCCCAGCTATCTCCAGGCAGTAGCCAAGGGGACACCCTGAACTGGTTGCCAGCCAGTCGGACGGCACACAGAGAAAACTCACTCGCTCATTTACACCTAGCAACAATCTGGACAAGCCAATTTACCTGGCATGCATGTTTTTAGAATGTGGGAGGAAACCAGAGTGCTCGGAGGAAACCCACGCAAGCACGGGGAGAACATGCAAACTCTACACAGGAAGGTTCGATCTCATGACCTCAGAACTGTGCCGCACTCGCGCTTACCACTGCGCTGCCGTGCTGCCCCATAAGGAACATTTCAGCTCTTATTCCTTTTAAAATATAATTAATCCCTTCAGCAAAGGTTGAGAGATCAAGACTCCACCCAAGGGATGGCCCTTTCAACAGGACAGTGCTCTATTCAGCAGTGGGATCCCTTTAATGTTTAACTTAATAGACTTACCAGCCCTTTTAGTAGAATAATGAGCCATTTTAGTCTACAGCCATTGACTGTGACTCAGTTGTGCCCAGAATATTCTGTAAGTAAAACCCTCAAAGTGACTGCTCATCGCCCCAGCCTTTATTTTTGTAACCTACTTTCTAGCTCCTCGGAATCAGTGGAACACAGTGAAGAAAATAAAGACGATTTACAATAGAAAAGCAGGCCCACAATCCTTTTATTCATTGTCTTGTTCAAAACATAGCTTGTCGGTTAAACACTATTTGCTGTAACAGCCCGCGGATTCAACAAAGAAGCAACTAGATTTAAGTCAATGACTGAGGGGGATGAAAAAAAGAGCATCAATCTTGAAGGATTTAGTAGGGATTTATAAAAAATCTGCGTTTAAATACAATCATAAGGGATCAAGCCCCGTCACTTCAAGAGCAATAGAGAGTAACAAGCAAGTGAAGTATTGTGTAGGATTACTTGGAGGTCGTTGATCGTGCTTCTTCAATGGTTCAAACCAATGATTAATTGACATAATGCAATATTGGTAATTGCACTACTTCTAAATTATATAAAATTTTGGTTACTTTAAAAATTATTTTGGTCTTATTTAAATGTGCACCATATGGGGCAGCTTTGAATTACTTGACACTTTCTCTAATGACAATAAAGGGGTTCCAATGTATTCTATTGTAGAAATGATGCCCCCAGCCCACTCCACCCATAAAATTGGCCCTACGAGAAGTGTCTGTCCTCTCCTGAAAAGTAATGAATATTTGAAAGTCATCAAATGGTAATTTGTAATCAAAACATTAATGCTCTGCATCTGTGTAATGTTGCCGCCAGGAATTATTTCATTAGGTGTCTAAAATGAAAGTTTGCCCTTTATCAACAATTAAAATTATTTATACTAATTATAAACAACCAATTGAAGAATTTTATTTTGAAAAACATCAAAAGGAACTTTGTAGTCACAGGACCCGCCTCTGGTGACTGTGACATTATCACACTTTAAAAGGAGAGGTGCGAACAGCTTCTTGCTCTCTCTTCACCAGCTCTTGCTCTCCACCCCAGCAGGCGCCCCTGCCTAGGGTGGCGCCAAAAGAGAAAGAGAGAAGAGGGGAGGGGGGGGTTGTTCAGGACTCGATCAAGATGGCCAACCGGTGTTTCTGGGCTTGTAGTCTGGTCAAACCAGAATCTCAAGGCTACGAAAACCTGTGGTTCTCGCTGTCCCCATTGTCTGCATAAAAACAAAAAAACAACAACAACAAAAAAAAAACGCCGTGAAGTACACCGCCCAAAAAAAGAAAAGGAACCTGTCTTTCATTAGCTCATGTTACCACATATATTTGACCACTAGATGGCACTGTGAATGAAAACCAGCGCGTCAGCAAGCAGAAATACGCCAGACAAACAAGAATTACACAATTTTCCACTGTTGATTTTTTTTTTTTAAGTAAAATTGGTACGACAATTCATTCTTTTTTGGCTAGTATTCAAAGCAATGTTTTTTCAATTGTATTAAAGTTTTTTGCACCACTAGGAGGCACTCAATATCACACACTGTCCCTTCAAGAGTTTTCTTTTGTTTATTTGTTCTTCATTTTTCAATTTTCCATTTTTCTCCGTTTTCTTTTTTTTTCCTTCTTCGTCTGCTTTCACCTTTTCCCTTTTTATTTTTTGTTTTCCTCTTTCTTTCATTTTTATTTTTTTATCTTTTTCCCTTTTTTCCAATTTTCTATTCCTTTTTTTCTCTCAAAAGGCTGGCCAAAAATATGAAGGAAAAACAGTGCATTTTTGTCACTTTGTGTAATATTTGACCACTAGACCACAAACACTCACTGTCCCTTTAAGGCCTCAATAGTTTAGAAGTTTACGACCGTCGCCGCCGAGTAAACAACTGGTGATCTGAGTATGTTAGCCTTTTCCTCATTATTTTGCACTTTGCTGATGGAGTAGCTGCCGAGGGGCGTGGAGTGTGTGATGTAAACATCATTAAGATGCAGAGTTGCACTCCTCCCTCCATATGTTTTATGTTTTTACATTTTCTCCAAAAGGTTTAAAGGGGCAGTCAACAGATGGTGTGCTCCAGCGATATCTAAAATAATTGGAATGATGGAATCTCGTATCATGTTGCGTTTGAATAAATCCCGTGTATACCAGCATACAAGTCGAATTTTGAACAATACAATACTGAAACGGGGCTTGGTTTCTATGCACATAAAACTAAATGGACACAAGGGGGCGTAAGACAGGCATAGCCACCCAATGGCCCATTGGCTGTGCTGAGTCTGAATGTTTGCCCCTAAACCCAATCCCTTCTTCCTGCTCAGTCAATCGGCGCCATCCCATCTGTATTTGAGAGGGACAACATCTTATTTCATTGTGATTTTGTGAACTTTATTGCTCTTTTTTGCCCATAATAATGGGTCAGAACAAAACTCCAACTAACCCGTACACACCTAAATACAACTGAATGTGTGGCTGATTGAGCCCAATTGGGTAGCATCATTTCAAGAAAGTGTATCAGTCAGACAAGATGTGTTGAGAATCGATTGTGATTTAGTGTGATTTATTGGCCCATAATCACAGGTCCTTGAGAAATACATTGAGAAAGAGGGAGAAAAAGTGGAAAACAGTAATAAAAACTAGACGTAGAAAGGGAATGATAGCTAAATGGTGTACAGTACCAGTGTCTGGCATTAAAGCACAGCTTACAGGTACAGGGAACAATTTGAAATGAATACATTTTCATCTTTATTACCAGTATGACATCTTTATTATTAAATTGTCTTTATTGTCATTGATATCAACGTTGTGAAACATTGTATGCAACAAGATTGGACATGGCACTGCAGGGTAAACATATAATAAAGACTTGAGAAAAAAAATAAAAAATGATTAGTTATAATAATAGTAACATGTTTGTAAATGAAAACGAATAGTGCATCTTAACAATACCGGAGTGAAAAGAAGTAAATTAACATTTAGCAGCAACAAAAAAAATCCCTAAAATAAGCCGCAAGATATATACTTTCACAGTTTTGTGCAATAACATTTAGCAGCAACATAAAAAGAAAAGAAAAGGATAAACATAAATCAAAGAACCAAGAAGAGAACTGCAGGTTCGAGAGCTTTCTCTATTCGGGCCCCGATATTGTGGAATGCTCTTCCCCCTGAGATTCGATCTGCAACCTTGAGTCGAACTGTTAGGATCTAGGCTTGAAACACAATTATATTCTATAGCATATGAATATCGTATATTTTATGTTGACAATATCTGTGTATCTGTCATGATTACTGATGTGACTCAGCTGTGCCTGCTCATTTGGCGCCAACTGCCGCGGGTTCTGATTGGCTCCCCGTCACTATTTGAACCCAATCCTGTCAGTCCCCTGTTGTCAGTCCGTCTCCGAACCTCAGTGTATACTAGGCAAGCCTTTTTCGACCCCGATTCCTACCTGTCCCGTTTTTGTTCCCGTCTGTCCCGACTTACGACCCGTTTTTGATCCCGACCACGTCTGCTCTCCCGTCCCGGCTTCAAACCTCATGTTGGGGTTTTTGAGATTTCCTTGCCCTCATGTAGGTTTTAGATCAGGGGATGGTGCCATAATAGTCTGTGGTTTGCAATAATCTGTGGTCTGTGCAGCCCTTTGAGACTCCTTGTGATTAAGGGCGTCACAAATAAACATTACTTGACTTGTTTAGAATGGTGATGGCCCTGGGGAAGAAATTATTGTTTACATACACATTTTATTCATATTTTGGTTACAAATTTGCCTTTTGGCTATTTCAAGGTATTTTTTGGAGGTCAGCTAGTATGTAATGGTGGCTTATATGAGAGTACATACGCTGTTTTCATTTGTGTTTTTAATTATTTCTTGTTACGTCAGCTACTTTAAAAAACAGAACATTGAGCTACTCATATTGTCCTTTTGGTTAACAATGAAAAAGTAGCACTTTCTGGTACGTGTCATCCGAAGTCCTCCATGGAGACGGGGCAGGACCTTGTGCCGGGCTTATCCAAGGTAGTCAGGCTTTCGGTGGCGAATTTAAGGGGATTACATGAACAGAACACAACTGAGGCTTCGACGGGCAGCGCCGCTGCTACCTGCTGTAAATGCGGCCCATATAATGACACCAATTAACACGGAAAGTGCTTACTGCTGCACTGATTTGCATCCAACTGGGAAAAGGGAGACGACGAGGAAGAGGATGATGAAGCCGACAAATAATGCACCGGCGTTCATTTATAACTCCTGACTTCAGGGCTTCGTCATTTGGATAGATTGTGCGTTAATGGTCTGTATAAAAGAAAGTCATTTGTTTTGCTGTAAGGGACGGCCACTCGATTAGGGAAAGGACGAGGATCGGAGCTTAGCCTTTTTGTGTCCGTGGTTTAGAAACAGAAAATCCAATCAGATCATATCACGATTTATAGAGCCCTGTGAATTAGTCGACTGCCAATAATTCTGGCACATGGCATCAAGGTGTGGTACTCTTGGAGCATGGCAGCAGACAGATAAACCCTACAGAGTCATCAACACAGCCTAGAAAATTATTGGCTGCTCTTTGTCCAGGCTGAAAGATATTGCCGACAACCTTGTTGCAGACTCCTTTCACCACCTTGTTGAGTGGCTATTCTTTTGCAGATGCTACAGGTACAATTAAAAGGACTAAGAGACCAGTTTTTACCACCCTAAACACGTGCACAAGACTGTATGTCCCTGCCTATATTTAGTCTTGATTGTAAAATGTCTTTCTTTGTAATGATGTAACATAAGTTCTGTTTTATTTCGTAGCCAGAAGTAGCCTTGAGTGCCATTTTTAGGTCCATCATCTTACTTCTTTGAATAAATATACCCAGAATCAAACCAACACGTGAAAGAAGACAATTCAGAACACTATGTATAAAAAAAATTAGTTTGGAAATACAGTTTATTTCTTTACCATTGTTGGATAAACAGCAGTTGAACATTGCTTAGTTTCTTGAAAATACTTGTTTTCAAAAAAACGAGAAAAACAGCTTTTTCTGAAGTAGAATTTGCGCTTAGCTGGGTTTTTGTTTGTTTGTGATACCTCCAATATTTAAACAATGCTTTCCATAAACACAAGGGCACTTTGCTTTTAAAATAATATGTTCCCGCAACAACACTGAACCTATGCATGAACGATGTATCAACTTTGCAAGAACTTTTCAGCGCCAGATGTTTCCGGTGACCACACAATTTTGATCACCATAGCGATCGTGTCCTTGTGGACCTCCACAAAGCATCATTCCTCTCTGCACCAACAATGATGAAGGGACTTCATGGGGCCGCCTACACACTTTAATCGCTGGATACTGGAAGCAACACTGGGAAGCGGGGGCTTCCTCAATGTGTCGACAAATATCTGATCAAAGCCACTCCTGCCTTCTAACGGTGATTTTTCATTCTGAAAAGATTCACAGAGGCTGGATACTTACTGATACGCTGCGCCATTCCCATCATAATTTAAAAAAAAAACATTTACATTTTTGCACACAGCGACAATGCTTCTGAAAACATATCTGTACGTTATGGTACTGAATGAGTTAAGTGTGCATGGTGCTTTAAGTGACCAATTTGATTTCTGTTCATACATACAAGTTGAATTGTATGCATTTGTATTTTCTACACTTCACCCTTTCAGTACATCAGTTTCCCCAGAGGACGATCAATACATGTAATGGCATTGACGTAATAAAACTAAACGGAGAAGCTAGGGAATGATCCCCCTCTCTCTACGATAAACACACATGCACGTACGGGCCCCTTTTCTCGCCCACGCGGCAAATCATGATGACAGTGACTGCTCATCCCGCCGGCTGCCACAACGTCAACGCTGGCCCAGATTTCAGCAGATTAGACAAATGGCATCATCGAGCGCGTTTGCCCGCCCTGTGCAAACATGTTTTACGACCGCTCCAATGCCTAGCCGCCTATCAAAGCTCTCCGATAAGCCAATATGGTAAAATAAGCATTCAATAAATGGCGATGTGGCAGTGACAAAAGCTCGGCTGTGGCGTGCCGGCTAACGCCGGAGCGGCATCTGCTGTTCGAGTGAAGGCAAAGGGCCGTGTGGGCTCCTTTGCACACACGTCCATCTCGACATGCAAAAATTAGCATCGCCATGCTGCTTGCAAACACAGGTGGCGTGACTCCTGTGGGACCACTGTAGCGGAAAATAACTTTTTCGAGAAGCTCGGGGAGAAGTTATTGTAAGGTCCAGCCTGAACCTTGGCCCAGATCCTTATGTTAGATACTTGCTAAACGAAAAATAAGAACTAGGAGACTGCATATTCTCGTTTCACTATTTACCGGATGCCAAAAAGATTGCATAAACAGCTGTGGAGCACTTTTCATCATGATGCAGAAAAAGTCTGTCTCATCTAAGATGCCTAGTCTTAAACCGTTTTAGCCACCCACCCACGCAGGAGAGAGCAACTCAACTTCGCTATAATGTCAATGTAAGACCGAATGGTCTTAATTGGTTCAAACTGGATAATTAGCGCAAGAGTGATTTTAGATCGTAATATGCCAAGAGTAGGAGCAAGTCTCAGCACCCTAGCGGGTCAGCTGAAGTCGTTTGATATCTAAGAGGCCCAATTTAATCTCTCAATACACTTGAGAATAAAGGGTTAGGTCAAAAAAAGGCTAAAAGGAAACACTATCAATTCAAAATAATGAACAAAATGCATGACATTAGTCTTGGTCAAATGTTAAGCCCTTAATACCCTATGAAGAAAATGCAAAGAAAGCTGATGCAGCTGGAGATGTTATTATTAGCAATTACTATCATTTTGAACTACTCTGTTTATCGCCGTTGATAAGGAACAGAACTCACCAAGTTATGCAAAAATACACATAAAAGCCAAGTATAATTTGCACAGTTTAGTTTGCAATCCATTCTCCCCAGTTTTTGCTTTTGCTGCGAGTGGGGTCCAAGAGAGGAAATGTGTATCATGTGCAGTGGCTCTTTTTTCCGTTCTTTCCATCTTAAATAAACTGCACCCAGCCGTGATCCATTATCATTGGTCGAATATTGCTACGAGCGACTAGCGGGGGCCATTTTAAAAATGAGGGGAATAATTTCACAGTTTTTTTGCAAAACATGGTGGCTTCTGTTCCTCATTAATTACGACAAACAAGGAATGCCAGTATTAACAATAACACATACAAAAAATGTCCTAGCAAATCAAAGAAAAAAGAAATACACTTGTTTAGTTTTCGATGGTAAGAAACATTCAGCCCAATTATCAGTATAGCTCACTCATAACATTCCACAAATATTTAAATCTTAATATGTTTTATCTGGCTCAGTTTTGTTAAACTTAATAGAGGATAATCAGAAAGTTTAATCACCACTAAAAAAACGCCCCCCTGGCTTGAACCAGAAAACAAACTTCTCAAAATCCTCCAGATTGACTTTGTACGGAATTGAAATCCGACTGGAATTCATTAAAATGCTTTTTATGGCTCTATTGGCAAGTTGTTAAGAAGTCGAGGCCGCTGTTTGTTTTTATTTTCACCCAAATGTTCGCCCCTCTTTGCCAGGAATCCAGATAGTGAAAGCGCGCAATTCGAAAGCACCAAACATCGGCATCTGTGATGACGACCAAACTGCCTTAGTGCTTCAGGCACGGTGGCCAGAAGAACAGAAAACGGCTTAGTCAGGGTAGGCGCCCGCCAATAGCTTTGGAAACAGAGATGCTCTCACGCTTCATCTTCCGTAATTATCGTTTTTATGGCGAGCGGCGTTTGCGGCGCTGTGATGACAACTACTTTACTCCGGCACCCTGCTGCCAAATGGAAGTAAATCTGCCGCGCATACAGAAGAAGAAAGCTCTTTTCTTCATCCGCCTGTCCGCTCATATCCGGGTTATAACATTCTGGGTTGGTCAAAGTCAAAGCTGAAAGAGGAGCAGTTCTTTCAAGGTTTTATTACAGAATATTCTAGGCACAAATGAGCAACAAAACAATGGCTGTAGGGTTTTACAAGTGCAAAGGTGGCTAATGAAGGAGGCGGATTTTCTTCTTCTCCTCCGTGTGTTCAAATCAACTTCCAGGTCACAAGCCTTGATGGGAAAAACAATCGCTGGAGTGTTGTTACAATTATAAAAAAAAAGTAAAAAAAAAAACAATATATTCTAGGATTATGAATGCAGAACAGAAATGCCTGTCCTCCACAAAAGCATCAACAAAATGGCTGACCATTGTTTAAAAAAAAAAAAAAAAAAGTTCGAGTAAGTGAATATTCCCAAAACCCTGTCCACAACCCCAGTTCTGCACTGACGGGATCTTGCTGGATTTTTTAGATGGTCTGGCAAGACTCAAGGTAAATCGGAATAATGTTTAGACTATATAACGACATCAAGTGAATACATCAATTAGAAAGGTATATCATTTTTAAAAGAAAGATTAAAAATAAATAGAAAGTTTTTTGGGGGGGGGGAAAACTCATACACTCATGACTTTCATATGCAGCGTCACATTTCAATACAGACTACTTACGAACATTCGAGTTACGAAAAAGGGTAGATACAGACATTTTTTCGGGATATTGAAAAATACTTAGACTGCTATAAGTTAGATTTTGTATTATGTGCACCTTTTTTCCGAGTACAGGACGGTACTGTAGTGCTTCTTTGCGCTGCTACCGGCGTGTGGTGGCGCTGTGAGAGCTCACCCAGCATCCACCCCGAAGAAGAAATGCGCTTCCTCTTCCTTGTTAGTGTGTAAACATACTGTGCTGAATCTTCAGCACGCTAAAAACTCAATGAAAGTGGAATAAGAAAGCTTGATGGGGTTAAGAAAATGGTTGGATCGCTTTTTTTTGGCCACTTTCTTCCACGGAGGCGGAAGTCGGCTAACTCTTGAAGCTCATCTTCCAAAAGTAAGTTAAACTTAACTTTGTTTATCTTTATAGAGCATATTATTTCATTAAATTGGTTTTTTTGTACAAAACAATACAGGTTACTTATATAAACCCTAAACATACAAAATATAGCACTGAAGCAACTTACAAACAAACTCAACTTACGAACAATCGTCCGGAACCTAACTCGTTTCGTAGGTCGGGCAGCGTCTGTAATCTAACATTTAACATCATTCTTATATATAAATGATTGTCACCTATTCCAAAGTTAATTACTAAACATTAAAGAGGCCTCACTGGCAAGCTGACAATGGCTTCATCGTCCCAGTGAAAATCTTGTACGAGCCGTTTAATCTTTGTCAGAGGAAATCAATTTCGTTGACAGGGAGAAGAGCTGGAATTTGTTTGACGTGAACTTCCATCTATGCGCTGGCACCCAGGAATTTGCTTGATTACAGGCCTCTTTTATTATTGTGTACCCTTGAAATGTTAGAGACCCCTTTCCTTGATTGTTTATCAATTACTAATGTTAGAAACAAATAAATTACACAATCATGACATATTTCAATATTACAACAATATTTGACAAATTACGGAGTACATTGGAGCCCAAAAAGGCAGAATTAATATTTGCATATGTTTGGTTTGTGTGCAAACATCAATAGGAAGGCAGCGAGCAGACATCATGGCTGAAAATGAACCGGCACACTGCAGGCAATGACAGACTGCGCAAACACACATGATGAACCGCAACGCTTTAAAGCCCAGCCTCTAGAGGACGCGTATTATAAACCTTGGAAATGAATCACACAAGACAGGACTAGTGGAGGCATGCAGGATCCTTTTTCAATAGAGCTGTAAAAGGAGGCCAATATTTTATTGCGTTAAATGGCATTTTGCAATAGTTAACTCGTTGTTAATCAAGTCTCTAGAAGTTATACAAAAAAACGTTTCCAAGGAATCTCATATGGGGTAATATATGAAATGTTTATGGATTGATAGTGAAGAACAGAGCTCATTTCTTCCACCACATCAGGGGTCAGGAACCTTTTTGACCCAAAGAGCCATAAAAGCAAAAAATGTTTTAAAAATAAATTGAGAGCCACATCGTATATTTTCAGACAAAATTGAAAAAACTGCCGAACACGCTCTCTAGACAAAAGCTAATTCTTCAGCACATTTTATTTCACTGTGTGTCATTTGATGATTTAATCAAATGTATAAAATGATAATAATGCCAAATCCTGTGTCCCAAATCAATGTAAATATGCCATTTACCATTTGTCTTCCACCTTCAGGTAAGAGTGTTGAGGTAATTTTTTTTTCCATGAAATTTGTCCTTAAAAACGGTTTCAAAACAATGTGCATGCAAAGTTCTTTTGTAAAAATGTCACAAATTACTGCAAACGATAAGCATATCGTCATATTCACTTTCGGTGTAGACTGCACTGAGCAAGAGAGAAGGAAGTGCCTTGCGCTGTGTGCAGGGATCCGCCCACCTGTATTGCTCACCCAATCAAAGTCGTTTGCCAGTGTTTTTATTTATCTGTTTAAATGGTTTCTTAACGAACTGCTGCATTAAGTTGCTTCGGCTTTATATGGACCAAAATCGGGATGAAATCACTTGACTTTGGAACGCCACAGAGAGATGTGCAATAGTTACATTTTATTTCAGAGTCATACGTACTCCTGAAAAGAGCCATATATGGCTCCCGAGCCATAGGTTCCCTACCCCTGCTCCACATGATCCTTTGTATACAGGTTGTAAGACGATAGGTGTGTCAAAATAAAGGCTGGAGAGATGAGCAGTTCCTTTGACTTTTTTAATCACAGAATATTCCGGGCACAAATGCGCAACAGAGCAATACCTGTAGAAATTCACAAGTGCAAAGACTAAAGTGGCTGAAAATCTCTTTTATACTGGGAGGGCGGTCTGCAGAACTGTAACCGAAAGGATATTAGAAATTGCAGACAATCACTCTCATACTGAAAGGGCCGTCCTTGAGTCAAAACAAAACCAAAAAAAAAGGTGAAGTGGAAATTCCCAAAACAAGGAGTTTTTATCCAACCGGTTGTGATGCCCATGTTTCCAAGGTCACTTCTGGCTACAGAATAAAACACGACCGAAAGAATGGGAGAAGCTGCATAATAATGCCTGAGTAAATGAAGAAGTGATGAATGACTGAATTAATTAAATTTAGAAATGATACAAACACGATTCAATACAATCAGTGACACATTTCAATATTACAACAATAGAAAGCCCAGATTGTTCAGATATACAGAATTGGGAACATTAATATTTAATGAAATACATTTGAATGCACCTCCCCAATCAATGTCAATGTTAACGCACCATACATTGATAAGCAATTTTGCCTACGAATCAGCACATGTCAGATAAGCCTGTTTTGTTAAAAAAAAAGGTTTGTATATCTAGTATCATGAGCGAATAGCCACTGGTTGCTCCTATCATTTGTTGTTAATGTATGCATTGCTTGTTGTCGATTTTGTTAGAGGCAATTTCTTGATTGTTTATGAGCGAATACTGTAATCCCTTTCTACTTAGTGGTTCGTACTTGGCGGCCTCATCGACCATCGCATGTTGAGTAGTTGCAAACGCAAATCTGTATCTGTGTGGTCAACACTGAATAGCTTTCTTTGGTTATGACATGAAAAATAATATATTTTCGACTAAAAAATATTATTTATTAACCCAAATCTAATAATCCAAGTGGTTAAAGCTTTAGCCTAGCTAGATAAATTACTTAAGACTCTTCTTCTCTATGACCAGGTAATTTGTACCACATACTGCCTCTCAGGACAGTCTTGGTAATACAAAAGACAATTGATATAGGACAGGAGACCAAAACAGATGTGGCGGTTTCAAAATTGATGCAAAACATAAGCAAATCCCATAAAAACCCCATAACTTTTTTGAGTGTGATTGGACAGATTCCCATGGGAAGAACAGTTCTACCATCGCCTAAGTCATGCCATGAACTTCAAAGACCATCAGAACCAATCCCAGGAAGTAAGCGAGATGAGAATGAATATTCCAAAGTAGCGCAGAATGATGTTTGAAAATGAGCCCAGGGAGCTTGTCGCTGTCAGGTGAGCACCACAGTTTGATGCTACTGTCAAAACTACAGAGGCTAACGGTGAACATTAAGCTAACGCACATCGGCATTGAGAGAAAAAAAAGAGGATAGAAAGCAGATGGGATATGGCAGGATATGACAGTTGCCATAACCCTGAAATGAGTCTTTTATGTTTCCTGGTGAAAGACAAGACATCCTAGCCATATAATTCAAATATATAAATATGTGTACATTAAAATTTTAAAAGTCAACACTGCAACATTAAATTCAGGGTTCGTACACCATTTTAAAGTCCAAATTCAAGCACATTTTTCTCACAAAGCCAATTTTCCAATTTCTCCAGCACCAATAAAAGAAAAAAATCTGGTGTGAATCATGTATTTTGCACAAATATGTTACATATGGGGCAGCACGGCGGCGCAGTGGTTAGCGCGTGTGCGGCACAGTTCTAAGGTCTTGGGAACCTCCTGTGTGGGTTCAAATCCAGCTACCGGACTTACTGTGCGGAGTTTGTATGTTCTCCCCGTGCTTGCGTGGGTTTCCTCCGGGCACTCCGGTTTCTTCCCACATTCCAAAGACACGCATTTCAGGTGGATTGGCCGGTCCAAATTGTCCCTAGGTGTGAATGAGCGAGCTAGTTGTCTGTCCCTGTGTGCCCTGCAATTGGCTGGCAACCAGTTCAGGGTGTCCCCTGGCCACTGCCCGATGATTGCTGGGATGGGCTCCAGCACCCCCGCGACCCTACTGAGGATAAGCGGTGCAGCTAATGAGATGAGATGATGATATGAGATGTTACATATGCGATGTTTAATCTTGCATTTTTTAAGACATATAATATTTAGATCCAGAGTAAATCATGAATATATTTATTTTTGAGACAAATCCCTCCCCATATAGGTGTAGTATTCACCTGTTCTTTTGGGTGTGACGCTTAAGGGGCGATGACATAGGACAATGCCGTACAAACTAATGCCAGCTTCAGTTAATCATGAGGGAAAAAGAAAGGCAATGGCAAAGCGAAGCCACCAGGGAGCCATGTCAGCGTCATTTTCAAACAGACTTGTTGAGAAACATGGCAGCAATTTCAAGCATTTGCAAGCACTTTACCCAAAATCCAAGCACTTTTCAAACCTTGAAAACACAACTTTAAAATTAGTATAGAATAGATTTTTTTTTTTTTTGCAATTGATATCAACGATGTGAAACATTGGATGCATGCAATGTATAATACTTTGAAGATAGGATAAAAAGGCCCCAAAAAAATTATAATTACAATGTAATGCTTAGAAAACTGGCCTAAATTATAATAATACTGCAATGAATAGTGAATTGTAAAAATAGTGTAGTAAAAATAAGATTAAAATAATATTTAGCAGCAGCATTTTTAAAAACTGAATATAATTCACAATGTATATATTTTCACTGTTCAAATTCAAGTCATGTTTATTTGTGACGCTCTTAATCACATGGAGTCTCAGAGGGCTGCACAGACCACGGACTATGGTGAAATACAGACTATTATTACACTATCCCCTGATCTAAAACCTACATGAGGGCATGGGAAAAACTCAAAAACCTCAACAAGAGAAATGAAGAAACCTTGAAAATGGACCGCACATGAGGTAATCCCCCTTCCAAGCATTTTCAGGACCAGTAAGTAAAATGCTGCCATTGGTTAGAATTGAAAAAAGAATCACACCAAAATATATAACTACACCAGGGCTGGACAATAAATCAAATTAAATTAATTATTTCTCCTTTAAAAAAAAAAGCTAAATTTCCTAAATCCCAGATGCTGATTATTAAACAGTTGTTTGCCAACCTTTTTGTAAAATTTTTGGCAGTGTTATTTTTGTATTAATCTTGATTTAAAATATGTTGCTGGCTGATAAGCTTCCCTCTGAAGTTATATACTATTTTATACGCTGTTTTATCTTACGTAAAGTCAAATGTACTTGTTCTAAAATCTGACTTCAGTGTATGAGGGCAAACTATGAGAGGTTTGTCATCAACCGCACTTCGCCTTGGAATGTGCCTTTCCTTCCATTCTGTGCAGATAACAATGATTTATCAATTCTTGTCAGGGTTAGAATGTGTGTGTTTTGTGCCCCATTCGGTCCGGAGGGCAATGACCTATCACCCTTCTCCCAAGCTTCAAAGGACTATTGGGAAAATTGCATCAACACGGCTCGGACAAATCAGCCAGAGGCTTGATCATGGGGCGTGGACAGTTCATCCCATGTGGCATAAAAGTAGGCAACCCGGAAGCCCCCGTCAGCTTTCCTGCACACGATTGTAAAATTGGCACAGGCAGAGACCTGATTTGTTCAACTATTTGATTCGGTTAAATAAATTGATATGTGGACTATATTCGGCGCTTGGCTTAACAACTTCTCTGACTTTAGAACATGCTCCAACTGTAAAGAATTAGTAAAGACACATGAAGTGTCTCCGGAGTCAGATTTAAATTTAGAAATGTTAAAACCTTACACCTCCGATCTCCAGAGGGCGCCAACAGACCAACTGGAGTACCCCACAGCTGTTCCTCATCAGCCACATCTGACTCGATTCAGGAATTTAGTATTTAAGGACTGTGCCAACAGCGAAAGCGGTCTGATTGCGGTTTGCCCGAGAATTTTCTGATCACAAGCCTGAGTATATCCTGTCGTCAATCTATTTCGGACTTCCTAAACTTTGCCAGCCTTGTTTTCCGGAAAGCCTAGAGTTTTATCAGTCCTTGCCAGACCCGGCCAAGACAAAGATGTTGTTGTAAGTAGGGATTTTGACACTACCTCTAAAGTTTTGTCATTTTGTTGTAGCCTGCCCTCCTAGTATACATGTGATGATCAGCCATTTTTACTGTGCACCGCTGACTGCAGCTGTATTTTTTATTTTTATTTTGCTAGTCAAGCACAAGTGTTTTTTCTATATATGGGGAAGCACAGCTACTTTGTGCTGAATTTAATCTCATTCCATTAACTCTTTTTCCTTCAACATATATTTTGCGAGAAGAAAGCAGGGTTGGGTAGGGTTACTTTAACTGGATTACTTTCAATTACTTTTGGATTACTCCAATACCAAATATGCTAACAAAAGACAAAAGAAAGTAAATATGAATAAAATTATGACTCACAACACGTGGTAAGCTTTCTCTCCTGGCTTTGATTTCCGGCAAAACTAACATAAAATGCGACGGAAACAAAATGAAAATAAATCCAAACAGCTTGCCAACATCATTTTTGCCGTTCCATGTATTCCGTTACTCCCCAAACCTGCACAAAATTTCGTAATTTTATTCATATTTAGTTTTTTTTGTCTTTTATTAGCATATTTGGTATTGAGGTAATCCAAAAGTAATTGAAAGTAATCCAGTTAAAGTAACCCTACCCAACCCTGGAAGAAAGCGTGCAGCAGTGCTGAGTCTGAGCCGCTGTCCTTGGTCCTGAAATGTCCCGACACGTCCATTCATCTATTCCCTCTCTCGATTTGTGACACACTCAGAGTCCAACCCAAAAAAAAACCCAACTCAAAAATATCCCTGCTCCTAAATCTCTTATCCTGAACTCAATCCAAAACCACTTTCATTACGTATATTGAGATTATCCATACTAAATATGCCGTGTCTCTTGAAAGGCTCAGTCAGGGCACAGACATAAATGATGACCTGGATTTAAAATATAAAATAGAATAAATCAAAAATAGTTACCAATAACAGTCGGCTAATTCTGGATTGCGTGAGCTCCAGCTGTCTGTCCGTTTTTAGTGTGGGCGGTGACATTTTTTTGCTTTGCTACATCAATTTCATTACACATTAACCCAAACGCTAAATTTCTCCATCATGCATACAAAAAGTGAAGGTCACGGACTGTTTATGACTGTTCATTTATGGAATGAACCAGAATAACACACAAGTTGCTTTAATATAAAATGTAAAAATCTAGTTTCAGACAAATATCATTTAAAAACACTTTTCTTTTAAACTTTATCAACCCCTAACGTGCTGAGAGATGGCCGGTGAGCCGCCGGACTTTTGATAAACAAATATGTGTCTGTACAATGTCACCTGTTACTCAAATACATCATACCACATATGATTGAAAAGCTTAAACTCTTGGAATTCAAGATGTGACAACCATTTCACAATATACTCATCACAAAAACATCACTATCAGCCTGAAACGAGATAACCGAAAATTATAAAAGCGGCGTGACATACCAATTACGTCCCCTGGCTGTCATGATATTGGTTAAATGTACGCAAAATTGGCTTTGTTACATGGGAGACGTTCAGAGAATCCAACCTTTTAAATGATTTACTCCAAACAAATGATACTGCGGACAGATAAAATGAAATCTGCTTAAAAGCCTGTCTGCTTTGTTCCACCTTCTTTCTTCCGATACGTTTCTTTTGCTCCAAAACTCCCCTCTACAAATAAATACACTCCTAAAATTCTTCCAAGACGGTAGTTCGCCTCTGACCCTTAGATTGACACCTTTCTCGGCCATTAGCTGGCTATTTTTCCACGCTCAAAAGCCCTCATTAGCCTATATGGGCCTGTTTGATAAAAGGGAGATCGCCTCTGATAGGTCCAA
Source organism: Urocampus carinirostris (assembly GCF_059441175.1). NCBI lineage: Eukaryota > Metazoa > Chordata > Actinopteri > Syngnathiformes > Syngnathidae > Urocampus > Urocampus carinirostris. Next base: position 12,808,024 of record NC_142366.1, on the reverse strand, counting down.
ATATCTTCAGCCAATAGTAACCAATTTGAATGATGATTGACTTGTTGAATAACCAATGGAATTTCCAAAATAAATGGACACAATTTTTCAATTTGATTTTAAATCAGAGCCAAAATTAAACATGTGGAAAGCAATTTGTGATTTGAGCATGCACAATCATTGATTTGACTTCTGGAAAGAGGAGTCAAACATTTACAATTCTTTCACAATGTCAAAAAATTTGGCCCAAGTAAAATACAAATTTGAAAGGGTTTTAGTGTCTTCAGATGGCCACTTTTGGAAACGCCTAAAACGGTGTAAAATACATGTTTAGTTTTTTCAGACTGGGATCAAGTAAAAATGTTGTTTTGTTAACCCCTTTACGTTCCTGTAAAATTCACCTTAAATCACAATCAAAGATGTCCCCAATGTATGTTGAATGTTATTCTTGGAGAACATGGACAGTGTTAAAAAGGTAAGCCTCTGATGTTTTATCCTAAACCGAAATAATCACTGCAAGTTCTACTAACCTTGAGTAATCTGATTTGAAATACAAGGAAATCAAATGTTTTTATTTCTGGCCTTGATATTTTTTTTGCAATTAAATGCCTGCAGATGAGTGTAGCATGGGCATCGTAGCTGTAAAATAGGTGAGACAATCGCTTGAAGCCTTGCCTGGTACCTTGTCCAACTGTTTTTACTTGTGTTGTAAGCTATTGTTTATCACAGTTAATGGGGACCTCAATGATGTTAAAATCAGTGACATCCCCCCCCTATTTTAACAGGCACCCTGCCAGCCACTACTTGCAGCAATGGTCAAATGGGATCACAGCCAAAGCAGTGCAATTTATTTTAGGCGGGCCAAAATGGTATGCTTCAGCGGCTTGAAACAAAAAGAAATGCACTCTGCTGGCTCCTGCTCTTAACAATTGTCGACAGGGGGTAAAAGATCGCCGCCACAACCATGTATTTCCTTTAAGGAAGGCCAGAAAGGGATGTTTCCTGACAAAAGTGCCTTCTGCCCGTCCCCATCTGCAGCAATATGCGATTATGGATAAGGGATCACGGCCGCACAGGTGCTGTCATTTATGTTGGAAAGAACAGAAAAAAAGAGCTATCTGCCCCTCTCTTAGCAATAGTCGACTAGGGATAACAGAATGAAGCCAAAACAGTGCAATTCATTCTAGGCGGGCCACAGCGGCACACTTCAACGGCCCATACCAGAAAAAAAATACACTCTGTCGGCTGCCTTCAGTAATAGTGGACCGCGGATGATCGTGCATTTCATTTTAGGCACGCCAAAACAGACAAAAGGGCCTCCTGCCAGCCCCCACTCACTGTAATATGGGGTTAGGTATAATGGATCTCAGCCGCACGAGTGCAGGTTATTTTAGGCGGAAATAACAGCACAAAAGAGCTGCAGGGCCTACCAGTCTCCACTCACACAATATGCAATCGGGGATAATGGATTGCAGCTTCATTAGTGCAATTCACTTTTTGGTGGACAAAAACGGCAAAAAAGAGCCACCAGGCCTGAGAAAGAAATGCTTTGTCAGCCCCCCACTTGCAGCAATATGCGTTCAGGGATAATGGATCTTGGAATTTTTTTTTGACCAATGATGCAATGACGCCATAAAGTATAGAACAAAGGATAACAGTAATTCTTTTCACTCATTTTTCTGTAGAGTAGGTAGTGTGCCGTTTTCTTCGGCGAGCATCCCACAGTGAGCAGCATGATGATTTGCATTGCAGTATAAAATCAAGTTAATTCCTCACATATTTTTAAAAGAATATCTCTATAATATTATAAGTTAAAGCTATCTAGAAAGCATTATTTGAGTATGAATACTAATAGAGTTACACTCTCTAAAAGACCCCTGCAGGTGGATATATATAAATTAACAGGATCAGTATTTTGTAAAAGATGTGTATTCTTTCAAAAAAACAACAACACACAACCCTTTAATGTGAGATTAAAGAGTCAGGACATGATGGTGGAGTGAAAAAAAGGGACAGTAACTTTTGATAGTAGAACCATCTGTACCCAAGTCTGAAAAGCCCGGCAATCATCAACAAGATTGGTCATAAAATAGCAGAATTCCCATTAGGGTCCTTTCATTTCAGTTTATCGGCTAAGACCAACATCTTTTCTCTTCTTTCCCGGCTGGCTTCTATGGGATCTGCTGTTCCTTTGTCGCTGTGCTTGGCTACAAAAACAGCATTTGTGATGTGTCAGCATTATTAGTGTGCAAAGTGCAGTGTTTAAATTCGGTAATGAGTGATTTATAATCCTGTGCATTGCCTGTTGAATGTGTAAAGCACGCAAATAGATTTTTCTTCCTGAATCGTTGATCTGGAAAATTAACAATCAATTATTTATAAATTCCAAATAAAAAAAAAGAAAATTGTTAAAAGTGAAAAAAAAGATCTGAAGTCTGAGGATCTGATCTCAATTTTAAACACCAGTGCATAAAACATTGGTACCTGTAGCAAACAATTAGCATTTAGTTCAAGCTAGGTCAAACTCAGGTTCTCAAGCCACATAAGGCCCCCGTTAGGCTTTTAAATTCAGCCCAACGGAAAAAAAAGTAAAAATATTATGTTAAAAAGTACCACTATTATTTTTTCCCCCAATGCCCATGTTATTACGGTTTTGTTACTATGTTAATTATTGGGAGTAGGTTTGAATAAAATCAGTCAAACACTAAAAAAATGTTTTACTAGAAAATCAATAACCCAGCACTGGTCAAGTATTTTCAGAACAGGGTCGTGGGCACCTCAGCCGTCCTTAAGTGGGCAACCTTGGGCCCTTGGGCACCATGTTGGACACCCGTGCTTTAAACCAATCTTTTTTTTTTTCAAACAATGGTCATCCTGGAAGTGGAATCTCAAGGTTTCTTAATTTTCCTCATGCTGAGGTTTTGAGTGAGACTTAAGAAAATGAAAAATGCACAGTATACTGATAAGATTGGAGAGGTCAGAACGATCATGACAGTAATTAGCAGCCGCTTGAAAATATACAAGGGCTATATATTTGATGACACGCAAGTGTGGTGTATATTGGTAAAATTCAACACGCTTATGAATGAGTTGTGTTTATTTTTTATGAAAAAAGTCTTTGTGTCACATTTTTAGCAAGCACAAGCCTATTAACAACCTTGATCTCCCCCTTGTCCTTTGGGTTCCATTGTAAACTCCCCCCATAAAAACATATATTTAGCAAGCATCTTGACATGAAAACGTACTGTGCTCAAAGCAAACATTAAGATCATATCAACATTTTTCTGTATTTTTAAATGTACTTATTTATTATACAATTTTTTATCAAAACAACAACGCAGTGTTTTGCTAAAATATAATAAAATAACGCTCCTTTGACCTTTTGCCTAACTATTAGCATTTAGTTGGACAGTTATAACACTCAAAGGGATGTTATTTATCCTCTGAAAAGACCAACTAATAATACTGCCAAACTGAGAGGCTAATAAAAAAAAGCTGAATCTCTGGTCTAATTTTGTTTATTGTCCCCTGCTGGCCAAGGGACATGCAATTCAACAGGGGGAGCAAATATTTATGTCCAACTGCAGTATTTGGTCATACCTGATGGTTATAAGTGCCAAAAAAGAATTACACACCCATAATAAAAATAGATTTATGTTGATCTAGACATTCTTCCTACTATGAGCATGCTAACACAGAATGCTCATTGCACTCAAGAGAGATGTCAAGGATAAACCTGCCGCAGTTTCCATCGCCGTGAAACCCAGCACGTCCCTTTTCGATATCACATTTTGTCCCCTGTGAGGGGATAAACAACCCTGAGCGCCACCCGCGAGTATTAACTCATTCACACACGGGCGGCGCGGCCATCTGTCATTTTCTAACCTCGCTTCCCTTCCGCAGCCCTGCCCGCTAATGAATCCATAACTTCGTTAGTGCCTCGTTACGGCGGTTAGCATGGGCGCCGTTGCGGGATTTACTGCACTCTGATGGACTCGTCTGTGCCGGGTCAAAATGGCGCTGGTAATTACTAAGGATCGACTGATATGGGTATTTTAGGGATGATACCAATTATTTGTATTAAGTGGAGGGCGATAAACGATAATTAAAGCCAAACATTCAAAAAAAAACTCAAAAAACTGTATTGCAAAAAGCAATTAAAATTTCAACAGAGCTTGAAAATTAGAACGTGTGATTGACATAACATTAACTAATGTTATGGTAATAGCTAATCACTAAGCCTTCCACTTTAGCATGTTTTTTATGCTCTCGCTCAATCACAAACACACAGGATGAATTGACCGACTAATGTAATGAACAAGCTTCCCTAAAATAAGTTAACTCTAATTGTTTAATCACACATACATTTTTCTTCTAGACTTTTTAAAATCTCAATATAATCAGCAGTCCTGATTCACAGGCATGTCCGGACTCGGGTCATAGCAGAGCTGCTGCTCTTTACTCCCCTCTGACGTTATTCTCCTGCCCATTGTAACGTTAGCAATAGTTGTGAGATGTAGCGCACTGGAATGTTTATTCTATTTTTGGAGCAGTTTTATGTGTTTACCTTTTACATGTCTATATTCTCGCTCTGGTCTACAGTGTGTGACTGCGGAGTGGAGACAGGTTCTGTTTCAGTGGCTCTGCCCCCGGTCGCTTATCCAATCAGAAAGCGCGGGGTGGGTAGTGTCCGAAACAGAAGGCAAAACAGAGGGAGAGAGAGGCTTGCCTTCATCTGAGCCTAAATAACCCAGTTTTAAATATATTTAATTGGCCCATCAAATAAATAAAAGTGTAAATACATATATCCATCCAATCAAAATCAATTCAAAATCAAATATCAGTGCTGATAATCAGCCTGTCTGATAATTGGTCGACCTCCGACCTGATCTGATCTCGTCTTTGCGCCAAATGTTTGGGGAACATGCTATTTGACGCTACATCTAGAACTGGTGTTGTTCTCGAGGATGGTTTCTCCAGCACAAACAAAATGGAGACACTTTGGCGCTTTGGTTATCTCGGGGTCAGTGTTTTGCAAATTTGGAATTTATTTTGTCTTTATTGTCATGGATATCAACGGATTCTGCATTGGGTTCTGCAGCAGACGCCACACAGTAAATGTTATCACAGAGGCAGCTTGTGTGCTGGGTGGTCTTGACCGTCTATGTGCATGACTGATTGACTGACAGCATACACCTGCCTAAGAGCAGGGCAGACAAACAAGTCAATGAGTCCAATCAAATATAAACTGCAAAGCCATGCAGCTACTTTCCTTGAAAATAAATTATTCGATTAAATCAAACTGGAAAATCAGTAGAACACAAAGAAATGGTGATAACCAGTGGGTGCTCCGTGGATTGTTAGAAAGAGAGAGAAGGCAATGGCAACGCTACAAGTCTGACCTACTGCAGTGAGGCTATTTAACTGCTCACCCTCAAAAGCTACCCTTGCCCAGCCTGTATCTCACCAACGGAAGACCCATTACCCATTAAACGGACGACCTAGAGCTACAACTCATAGGAAACCGCTACATTCGGGACAGTTGTATTTAATCATCACAGAGACATGGCGGAAGTCGCGGTAGCGTGTAGCTAGCCAGCTGTTCTCTAAATCGCTTTCTCACTCTGAAAGGAGTAGTCCTCCAATTTCCTATAGTTTTGTATAATGATAATAAAAGACAATTTATTCAATTGCATTTCTGTTTTTATTTGTTGACCTATAGTTATTTTGTTACAGTCGTATACTCTCAGTCGGTAATGACGTCATCTCGGGGTAAGTTTGCATGTGACCATGATTAAGTTCTCGGACATAAATGCATTTTTCTTTTAAAATAAAATTTAAAAAAAAACACATTGAAATTGCAATACAGGTTTGCCACTTGTTTGCCAAAATCATGCACTCCTAGCATTGATTGTATGTAAAACCTGCGATCTATCATCGAGTGCGTCTTCTGTGTTTGAAAACAATAACGCACCTATTCTAGACTGTGCCTTTTGGTGCGGTGGACTTAATGGCTGTGAAAATCTGATACTCCAGAGATATGGAAAATAGGAAAGAAACCCATTGGAGGTGCAAAGTGACATATTGCCAAACCGTAACCTTGGGACAATTTGAACCGGCGGAGTAACCTGCCATGCATGTTTTTGGAAAGTGGGAGGAAGCCGGAGTGCCCGGGGGAAACCCATGCAAGCACGGGGAGAACATGCAAGTGAGAAAACCTTTCAAGGGTGCATCGCGTGAAGCGGTTGTCCAAACCTTCTAAAGGGGTTTTCCCTGCAATGTTTTTTTTAACAGGTTTTGAAATTTTCCACGGGTCTGAGCGTTCACACAAAGATCGCTTGAAATAACAGTGAGCAACAGCAATCCCAAGTGTGGCAACTAATCCATTATCAAACATGTCCAAAACTTGACATCAAGTTACATTTTGCTGAGTTTCCGGCAATGCAAAAATGTTTCTACTTTGGAAAGAATTGACTAATGTATTATTGCAAAGGTTGTATGGCCTACAAACGTCATTTGTTTTCACAAAAATTCTTTCACAAGATTTCCATTTCTTTTTTTTTCCTGGCATCTTTTGTCGCAAAATACTAACATTTTAAGGGGCTTATTGAGTCGGTTGCACGATACACAACTGTATTTAATCACATTTTTTAGTGGAAGTACAATGTTGGCAACAAGATTGATTTGGTATAATTGGAAATTATTTGAATGCAACACAAACTTTTTCTTCTTTTTACCTGTTTTTTTTCTATATTTTTTAAATTCCTTTAAAAAAATCTCATTGTGTTTATTTTTTCCTAGCTGTTACTTTTTTCTTTTTGTTTACTATTCCCTTTTTTTCCTTTGTTTGTTTCTTTTCTTTTTTTCTGGCTTTTTTCTGAATTTTTCCTTCTTTTTTCTCTTCCTTTTGTTTCTTTTTTTCTCTCAACTTTTCACTACTTTTTCATTCTGGTATGTTTTTCTTTTTTGTTCTATCTCCCCCCCTTCCTTTAAGTCATTTTGTGCACAATTTTCCATAATATTTGGTCGTGTAGGGATTAAAGATGCAAAAACAACCTGAAGAGCCGTTTGGGACCCAAAAGAGCCGGTTCTTTTTAGTGAGCCGAGCCGAAGAAGCTGGTTCTCGAAAAACTCTACAGACTTTACTCAACTTCGTTCTACTTCGACATTGACATCAAAATACCGCATTTAGAACACAGCGTCAGGGAAACCCGTGAATTTTTACCTTCATGCACTGTAACTTCGACTTAATTCGCTCCTTAATTAGCAATTTGGAGCCCTGATTTTTGTGAGCTGGCCAGATTTTCTTGTGCGCGGAAAAGCTCTGGGTAGTGCGCAATTGCGCACACAGGCAGCTTAGAGGGAACATTGGTTATACCAGATGAGGCCATTTACAAACAGTGTGTATGCTCTTTTTCAGTCGAACCAAACCGTAAACGTGAGGTCAACATCTCGATTGTAACTGCACTTCCATGTGTTCACTGAATATGATCGTCTTCGTAACTTAAGTCATGAACATTAAAAACGGACGTTCTGTCAGTCCAAATCTTTGACACAAATGAAGTAAATAAGCTAAACTTCTTGTGATCATGACACAGGTTATGCCAACGTTCCAGGTCTGGCTTAACATTGCAAAATTAGCAGGTTTTTGGCTAGGAAGCACTTTATTTTTGCCATTTAAATAACATTAAAAAATGTGTTCAAATTTCACTGAACCATAAAATATTTAGGTGACTTTTAATTTGTTCATTCGCTTCGGCTTCGCATATATTAAAATTGGAACGATACAGAGAAGATTAGCATCGCCCCTGCGCAAGGATGACACGCAAATTCGTGAAGCGTTTTTTGATAACTGTAGCTGAGGGACTGGCACTGAAAAAGATGCGGTCAATAATGGAAAATTCATCACATCTACTACACAACATCATCTCCAAAAGGAAGAGCAGTTTCAGTAACAGACTTCTGTCACAGTCTTGTTCCACGGACAGACTGAGGAGATCATTTCTTCCTCATGCCATGAGGCTCTTTAACTCCACCCGGGGGAGTAAAAGGCCACATTAAACCACACCCCCACATTTGCATATTACCCTATTTTTATTACAGTGTGTATTTGTAGCACTATTTAAATACTCTATATCAACACGTTACATTGGGTATTTATGTATTATATTCCTTTTACTTTATTATTGTTTTATTTTCAACACAGGGATAATGCTGGAAGTGTGAATTTCCCTACGGGGATGAATAAAGTATCCATCTATCTATCTAACAACTGTAACCTATGATATGCATAGAGAGTATGTCTGAATTTTATACAGGGACCAACTACAGAACTAACAAATCTGAATAATTCTCCATAGTTTACTACATAGGTTTATAGCAAATTATTAAAAACTCCAAACTACGAAAATTGAAATAATATTCATACCGAATGTGTACGGTTACGTTATAAATGATCTGTACTTTGTTGTTTGCAGTTTATTTTTTTAAAGCGATAACATTGTATAAGCACCTGAAAACATAGCTCTTAAATGCTACAGGTAAAAACAAACTGAAATTTGAAAATTGTCTTTAGCCATTATAAAATACGATTTTCAATATTTGGAAGCTCCGTAATTAACCCGCCCACTTCATGGCATATAGTCTATTATTTTTCCCATTAGCAGTGATTCTAGCAAGATGACAACATTTGGGAATAGCCGCTTCAACCCAAGTATAACACAGCATGAAAATTTCAGGAGCTAAAACTAGTGATTCACAGGCAGGTTCAGATATCTTTTTTCTCGGCCACTCTCATGAATGGAAACCACTAAAGACTGTGAGGTCAACTGAACTGCTTGTGCCGTCTTGGGCGTAGATTTCTAACGGTAGAAAGCAAATCAGATTAGCGTCCTGTGCCACAAGAGGGGAAAAGGGGTAACTAGCATCACGAGCTTTAGGTTTCAAGAGTATCAGTAGGGCTTTGGCCAAGAAAATCCCACAACATAGCCAGACTAGGAGTATTCCAGGTATTTTTAGGCATGTTTGCGCCACAATAAAGCTAAAAAAGTCCCTCATATCATCAAAAGCATCAAAGTCGATGACGATAACGCCGCAGAACAAAACAATAGTCAGATCACTCGACACGGTCCAACATTAACTGATTCAGCCGCCACTTCGGGCCTGCAGCAAAAGACTGCGCTACGTAGGGCCATGCAAATGTCAGTGTCTCTGAGGCAGAGCTCTATGGAGCGTGAAATGAAATCTGGCAGAGTTTTGGGGCCTCGCCTTCCCGAGCACTTGGCCCATACAAACACCCAACGCGCAATCTGGACCGCATTTTATAATTGATAGGAAAGGTTAAGATATCCTAGCCTTCTTCTCACTGGAATAATTATACCCGGCTTTCAGTATCAGAACAAAATCGATTATTATTATTGCTGTCGTGAAATTGTCCGTCTATGATAATCCAGAATAATCCTCTGGCTCATGTGGCCAAATCGGGATTATTAAATGTACAACAAGTGTACTGGAGAATGTACATGTAAACAATTGCTCATCAACTGGTGTAGCCCAACATATAATTTACAAAATATCATGAGATATTGTTAAAAGAATAGTTTTGGGGAAATCAATACGATTGTGACCTTGTCTAGATTTTTTTACTTCACTTGGCTGTAACATTTTTAGCTAACGGAAATATATGTACAGTACATGCGCAAGTTAGTTGTACAAATATACTTTGAGAATTTAAAGTGGTTTGTTTTTAGTTTTTTTCCGTTAACTTAGAAACATTTTTTACTGTACTCTATGCTCACCAATGTATTTTCTAGCTGAATTGTGACATTAACGTTTCCCTGTTGGTTTTGTATAAAAAAACTATGATGTCTTGTTATGGTATGGTATGTTTGAGACCTATCACCATTCTTCTCCATCTTTTAAACTGGCAAAACATTTAGCTAAACAACCAAATAATAGTCAATTTGTTTTGTTCCCGAGATAGTCTTAAACCATGAACCGTACTGTGGAGATTAGGGCCAGATTGCAACGCAGACATAAGAAGTCTTCTTTTTCTGTTGCTGTGATCAATGGTTGCCGTGGTATCAGACCAAATTGTATTAGTTCGTCATTGTTCCTTGAGGATTTAAAGTGGCAGGACAATAACTTTGACGATAGCAAATAAAACTGGAGCATGTTACTTTCCCAGGCTGTTTGAATTGGTTCAATAAATTGAGGACTATTACCATAATGATGACAGATAAAGTGACACATTTCAATCATACACCAAAATGGCTGACAATCACTTTTATACTAGAAGGACAGGCTATGATTTGTGGCTGAAAAGTTGACATATCATGAGTACAGTACTTGGTAAAGATTGAATGAATTACCATCACACCTGTTTTGCTCGTGTTATCAATTATAGGAATAATGTTTGCATAAAATCACCTTATTTACCTACAACCCATAAGGGAGTCTGAAATGTTATCGAATGTCACTGTGGTTGTAGTGTTATCGATATAAGAGTGAGCTAAACCACCAAAGAAGCCCTGTTACCACAGTGGATTTGATCTTTACAACTCGATTCCCTTTTCTGGATGGTGAAAACTGCAAACGTCCATTACAACCAGATTGCAGAACCGAAAGTGACTCGCAAAACCCAGAAGTAATATTATTACTCAGTTTTTCCACTAAACACTCAGATAAACACTTTTTAATAAACATACATCAGTTTTTAGCCTTGTATTACTTTTTAAACGCAGTAACTTATTTATTAAAGAAAAAAAGGTGCCGTAAGGCGACACAGTGGTGTTTTTTTTTTTTTTTAACCTCCATCCATTATCTGCACCGCTTATCATCAGTAGGGTCGCGGGGGTGCTGGAGCCCATTCCGGCTATCTTCAGGCAGCAGCCCGGGTACACCCTGAACTGGTTGCCATCCAGTCGCAGGGCACACAGACACAGACAACTCACTCGCTCAATCACACCTAGGGAGAATTTGAACCGGCCAATTAACCTGACATGCATGTTTTTGGAATGTGGGAGGAAGCCGGAGTGCCCGGGGGAAACCCACACAAGCACAGGGAGAACAGGCAAACTCCACACAGGAAGGTTTGATCCCATGACCTCAGAACTATGCCACACACGCGCTAACCACTGCGCTACCGCGCTGCTCCGTTTTTTTAACTTATCTTTTTATTAGTTTTGTATTGAAGGATGGAGTTAGTTGTAGGGTAACAAACATTCCACGCTATACTTTTGTTCCTAAAAACAACCTTGAGTGTGCCTTTTTTCCGAGGGTTTGGACCCAAAATTGGCAAATTGGACCCGATTCTGATAAAGTCACGGGTCTTGAGTCTCCAACCAGCTAGGGGTTAAGTTTAAAGAGTCTGAAAGTCCTCAATAACGTTGTTTTGCTGACTCTATTTGAGATATGCAGGACATCATCACAAGGACGGATGAAAGGACGACCACACTGTGACTATGGGCTCTAGCTTGACAAAGCCTCGTCAGCATCAACGTTATTTCCCATTCAAAATGTGAAAGGATACATTAAATGCCTGCCAATGCAAAATATTTCCCATTGTTGCAAAGACCCTTATCGCCACCGTTCACCCCGCATCGGCCAGGCGCTTAAAACAGGACTCTTCTTCAAATAGTCCCCTCTATTCCATTTCGAGCCGGACCTTTTCCCAGCTTATCTCAGCCGACGGCTTCTTAAATAAAGCTCCTGGCTTTAAATAAACCCGAGCCACGCTCAGAGACTTTCTAGGATGCGTGGTCACATGACAGTCTGGACCCTTCCATGGCAACATTAACGAGGTGACTTGCACTTGGTAGAAGGCCAGAATCCAAGGCTTGAAGATACAGATTGATGAACGTCATTTGGCCCCATGCGAACATGGTCGTGGAGAGAAGCATCTTGTAGATGCAACAAAAGATTTTATAAAATAATTTATTTACAAATGTAAAAAAAATCAGTATTGGACAGTGTTCAGAAACATAAGGGAGAGAGATCACATCTCAATTGATTGTTATTTAGTAGGTTTTATTTCCTTTTTTGAAAATAGTAATGATATTCAGGAGACTAAGTGATAAGAAAAAGTAGGAAACAGTGACAACAATTGAGTCAAAGAAGATAATTATTGGGAAAAACAAAAATGTACAAGACTCTGCAATAGAAGTGCTGCTTGAGGGTACAGTAAAAAGTTTAAAATTGATTTTTTTGATCTTTTTTTGTTGCTAGCATATTTTTATTTATTATTTACACATTAAACCATTATTGTTGTTTACCGAAGAGGAAGGAAGCTTTGTCTTACCTCCACATCTCGTCACGCACAAGGTTCAGTTAAGGTCTTTGTTTACAATAAAACAAAACAAAAAACAGAAAATACAATATATTTTGGGTATGCAATACAAAGCGCAAGTACGTAGACAACATGGCTGACCATAGTTTATATACCAGAGAGAGGTGCTGGCTCCAAGAAGAACAAAATCCATGACAAGTCTCAAAGTATTCCTTGATAGCATACTAGATATCATGAAGGACACACCAAGAAGTAAAAACGTCATTCAAATATATGGATAATCATAAGGTGCATCTATCACGACCAAATGAATGAAATTATTAAAATGATAACGCAATGATTATAATAATAAATGAGTAAGTACTGGAAAACTAACTAATACAATTATGGGTATATATCACGAGACATATTTCAATACTGCAACAATACATGTTTTATAAATACTTTTGGTAGGTTTCTTTGAGCATGCGGCTATTTCAAGGCAGTTTTAGGGTGACGCTTATGTATATGCAATGTAGGCTTATGTGCAAGCATATGAAGTATTTTTAACTGAACTTGATTAGTGAAAAAGCCTTGGGCCCATGAAGGTGTCGCTCACAAAAATAGAGCTTTGAGGCTCAGTGACGCGCAGCAGCTTTGAGGAACCACACTTTGGGCCAAATGTAACTGTGATCTCAGCCACCCTTCGAAAGAGAACGTTGGCCAGGCGGCTTAAGGGAGGTCTTCGTCACAACGCTGATTCATCGAGGGCCTCCTCCCACGGCAACAGCAGACGAGGCTGTTTGGCAAATCAGGAAAACGACGTAGCTGCGGACCGGTCATCTCGAGTTCAATTGGGTTAAACAGACAGAAAGTCTTTGCTTTCCCTGCCTTCTAGTCCGCACCGTTTAATATAACTTTCCAAGTGTTCTAAAATATTCGTGAGTGCTTGTCAAAACTGTTAGGTCCTGTCAGCAGCCTTTCACGAGAGATGTCAGCCATCTCCACGGATCACAGTCAGCAGAAGGGACAGGCCATGGGAAAGCTTCCTAGAGCTCCAACCCGCATGTAGTTGTGAGCCCGCGGCTTTAGCGCGCAAACACGCAAAAGACACGAAAGAAGTAAGCGTAACAAAGCACAAAGAACAAGGCGCTTTCAAATCGTGACGTTTTTTTCTATTAACAAATAAAAAAGTAAAAACCTTGAATGTTTTCTCTGGGTCAGTGCCGCGGGACTTGTGCAACGAATTTTTTTCCCCTTGAGCGAACAAGACCGCTGTCAATAAGGCGGCCCCGTCAAGCGAGTCGGCCAGCAGTCAGTTTGCGTTTGGACTAACAAGCTTCACGGCTGCCTGAGTGCCGTCGCAAAGCAGCACTTAGCATGCGGTGGTCGATTCCACCACAGAGGACCTCGCATGTGTCTCGGTGGGGTTCTGGCCAAAGGCCTCCCCTGGTGGATTGTGTTAGCCAACAATGTTTGTGGCATTTGGCAGTCGGAGCATGCTCCGGTAGGTAAAACGTAAACAAAGTAGCCTGGCTTTCCGGATTGACAGTTCCAACTGTGTGTCTTTTGACTCCATGAAGGACTTAACAAGAGGTGCAACAACTACTGTAATGAATGATTCAATTTGTCATCATTTTATTTCAGTTAATGGTATGAGATATTTAATGTTTGCTCTGACTTTCTCTCATCTCTCATTAGCCGTACCGCTTATCCTCATTAGGGTCGCGGGGGGCTGGAGCCCATCCCAGCCATCTCCGGGCAGTGGGCAGGGGACACCCTGAACTGGTTGCCAGCCAATCGCAGGGCACACAGGGACAGACAACTCATTCGCTCATTCACACCTAGGGACAATTTGGACCGGCCAATTCACCTGAAATGCATGTTTTTGGAATGTGGGAGGAAACCGGAGTGCCCGGAGGAAACCCACGCAAGCACGGGGAGAACATACAAACTCCGCACAGGAAGTCTGGAGCTGGATTTGAACCCACGACAGGTTCCCATGACATGAACTGTGCCGCACAAGCGCTAACCACTGCGCTGCCGTGCTGCCCTTGCTGACTTTGAGTTATGAAAATTATAAAGCTATTACCTAGGAGTCAAAGCAGCAATAATGCTATAAATTAGGGACAACACAGCTATAAAGCTATAGCACATGAGTCAAAGCAATTATAAAGCTATAGCACATGAGTAAAAGCAGCTATAAAGCTATAGCACATGAGTAAAAGCAGCTATAAAGCTATAGCACATGAGTAAAAGCAGCTATAAAGCTATAGCACATGAGTTACGGCAGCAAGGAAGCTGAAAATTCAGGAGTCAAAGTAGCTATAAATCTACAGCGGAGGAGTCAAAGCAGCTATACAGCTACAGCGCATGATTCAAAGCAGCTATGAAGCTATAGCGCATGAGTCAAAGCTGCTATACAGCTACAGCACAGGAGTCAAAGCAGCTATGAAAATATAGCGCAGGAGTCAAAGCAGCTATAAAGCTATAGCGCAAGAGTCAAAGCAGCTATGAAGCTATAGCGCAGGAGTCACGGCAGCAAGGAAGCTGAATATTCAGGAGTCAAAGTAGCTATAAATCCACAGCGGAGGAGTCAAAGCAGATATACAGCTACAGCGCATGAGTCAAAGCAGCTATGAAGCTATAGCGCATGAGTCAAAGCTGCTATACAGCTACAAGCACATGAGTCAAATCAGCTATGAAGCTATAGCGCAGGAGTCAAAGCAGCTATACAGCTACAGCGCAGGAGTCAAAGCAGCTTTGAAGCTATAGCGCAGGAGTCAAAGCAGCTATAAAGCTATAGTGCAGGAGTCAAAGCAGCTATAAAGCTATAGCGCAAGAGTCAAAGCAGCTATGAAGCTATAGCGCAGGAGTCACGGCAGCAAGGCAGCTGAATATTCAGGAGTCAAAGTAGCTATAAATCTACAGCGGAGGAGTCAAAGCAGATATACAGCTACAGCGCATGAGTCAAAGCAGCTATGAAGCTATAGCGCATGAGTCAAAGCTGCTATACAGCTACAAGCACATGAGTCAAATCAGCTATGAAGTTATAGAGCAGGAGTCAAAGCAGCTATAAAGCTATAGCGCAGGAGTCACGGCAGCAAGGAAGCTGAAAATTCAGGAGTCAAAGCAGCTATACAGCTACAGCACATGAGTCAAAGCAGCTAGGAAGCTATAGCGCATGAGTCAAAGCTGCTATACAGCTACAGCACAGGAGTCAAATCAGCTATGAAGCTATAGCGCAGGAGTCAAAGCAGCTTTGAAGCTATAGCGCAGGAGTCAAAGCAGCTTTGAAGCTATAGCGCATGAGTCAAAGCTGCTATACAGCTACAAGCACATGAGTCAAAGCTGCTATACAGCTACAAGCACATGAGTCAAAGCTGCTATACAGCTACAAGCACATGAGTCAAAGCTGCTATACAGCTACAAGCGCAGGAGTCAAATCAGCTATGAAGTTATAGTGCAGGAGTCAAAGCAGCTTTAAAGCTATAGCGCAGGAGTCAAAGCAGCTATAAAGCTATAGCGCAGGAGTCAAAGCAGTTTTGAAGCTATAGCGCAGGAGTCAAAGCAGCTATAAAGTTATAGCGCAGGAGTCAAAGCAGCTATAAAGCTATAGCGCATGAATCAAAGCAGCTATACAGCTACAGCACATGAGTCAAAGCAGCTATGAAGCTATAGCGCAGGAGTCAAAGCAGCTATAAAGCTATAGCGCAGGAGTCAAAGCAGCTATACAGCTACAGCACATGAGTCAAATCAGCTGTGAAGTTATAGTGCAGGAGTCAAAGCGGCTATAAAGCTATAACTCAGGAGTCAAAGCAGCTATAAAGCTATAGCGCAGGAGTTAAAGCAGCTATAAAGCTATAGCGCAGGAGTCAAAGCAGCTATAAAGCTATAGCGCATGAGTCAAAGCTGCTATACAGCTACAAGCACATGAGTCAAATCAGCTATGAAGCTATAGCGCAGGAGTCAAAGCAGCTATACAGCTACAGCGCAGGAGTCAAAGCAGCTTTGAAGCTATAGCGCAGGAGTCAAAGCAGCTATAAAGCTATAGTGCAGGAGTCAAAGCAGCTATAAAGCTATAGCGCAAGAGTCAAAGCAGCTATGAAGCTATAGCGCAGGAGTCACGGCAGCAAGGCAGCTGAATATTCAGGAGTCAAAGTAGCTATAAATCTACAGCGGAGGAGTCAAAGCAGATATACAGCTACAGCGCATGAGTCAAAGCAGCTATGAAGCTATAGCGCATGAGTCAAAGCTGCTATACAGCTACAAGCACATGAGTCAAATCAGCTATGAAGTTATAGAGCAGGAGTCAAAGCAGCTATAAAGCTATAGCGCAGGAGTCACGGCAGCAAGGAAGCTGAAAATTCAGGAGTCAAAGCAGCTATACAGCTACAGCACATGAGTCAAAGCAGCTAGGAAGCTATAGCGCATGAGTCAAAGCTGCTATACAGCTACAGCACAGGAGTCAAATCAGCTATGAAGCTATAGCGCAGGAGTCAAAGCAGCTTTGAAGCTATAGCGCAGGAGTCAAAGCAGCTTTGAAGCTATAGCGCAGGAGTCAAAGCAGCTTTGAAGCTATAGCGCATGAGTCAAAGCTGCTATACAGCTACAAGCACATGAGTCAAAGCTGCTATACAGCTACAAGCACATGAGTCAAAGCTGCTATACAGCTACAAGCGCATGAGTCAAAGCTGCTATACAGCTACAAGCGCAGGAGTCAAATCAGCTTTAAAGCTATAGCGCAGGAGTCAAAGCAGCTATAAAGCTATAGCGCAGGAGTCAAAGCAGTTTTGAAGCTATAGCGCAGGAGTCAAAGCAGCTATAAAGTTATAGCGCAGGAGTCAAAGCAGCTATAAAGCTATAGCGCATGAATCAAAGCAGCTATACAGCTACAGCACATGAGTCAAAGCAGCTATGAAGCTATAGCGCAGGAGTCAAAGCAGCTATAAAGCTATAGCGCAGGAGTCAAAGCAGCTATACAGCTACAGCACATGAGTCAAATCAGCTGTGAAGTTATAGTGCAGGAGTCAAAGCGGCTATAAAGCTATAACTCAGGAGTCAAAGCAGCTATAAAGCTATAGCGCAGGAGTTAAAGCAGCTATAAAGCTATAGCGCAGGAGTCAAAGCAGCTATAAAGCTATAGCGCATGAATCAAAGCAGCTATACAGCTACAGCACATGAGTCAAATCAGCTGTGAAGTTATAGCGCAGGAGTCAAAGCAGCTATAAAGCTATAGCGCAGGAGTCAAAGCAGCTATAAAGCTATAGCGCAGGAGTTAAAGCAGCTATAAAGCCATTACCGGGAGTTACAGCACTTACAACCCTATAACCTGTGAGTTAAAGCAGTAAAGAGAACTCAGGAGCCCAAGCAGCTATCACGCTATTGGTCAGAAAATAAACCAGTTCTAAAGCTACATCTCATATATAAAGCATTCACTCAGTTTTAAAGCTGTTTTCACTTTTAACTCCAAGATTAAAGCTTGAACCTTGACAACTGTCATTTTATTTAATTAAGAATACAGGGATTGAAGTGAAAACATTTTACAAAATCTGATGATTCAAATGATCAAAATAATTGACAGATTAATCGATTGTCGCAGACCTGGAGTTGACTATCCGTGTGACGGGTAGGTCATTTTTTTGATCCAATATGTTAAGTTTTTATGAAAAAAATGCATGACATTCGCAGACAATTTCTTACACAATATCCACCACCGAAATGTCAACTTGTGTGCATCAGAAAAAAAGGGGTTACGTCCCGAGTTAAGCTTGCAGGCACGGTAAGCACGTTCCAATGGGAGCCGCAAAGGTAAACAACGCTCGACATCGGTGATGCAATAGCACGCGACCTAAAATCCGCTGCGCGTAGAGAAGACTCCCGTCGGCAGATTAGCGTGGTAGCAACCCGGTGACCTGAGCTCTTCAGCCGCCATCCCGTATCAGGCTTTTTGGACGGCCTCCGAAATTCCAATTTACGGACGGAATACAGAAAACTGTTGGCAGTCAACAGGATCATCGGTAATCCTCTGCCTGTTCTGACCACTTTGAAATGTTGGAGTGTCTAATGATGATATGTGAAAGGTTCAACAGATTGCCAATGAAAAAAGGTACATTTTCTGGCCCAACGCAAGCAATATGAAAACCTGTATTAAACTATTTTATCTTCTACTCAAAAGCTGTGCTGCTTTCTCACCAGTGCCTACAAACTGGGCTTGATTTTCAAAGCTAACTAATGCTGTATTTAAAAAGATTGGTTCGAAAATGAGACCAACCCAATACTTGGACCTATTTGACCCATTTTTCCAGGTCGCTTTGTGTAAAAAGACCCAATTGTTGGGCTTATTCTTAATAAATAACCCAGACTTATAAAAAAATTAGAATATATGTTTATCTCTATTAGTTGTTAGGACATCAGCCAGCATCACCACCAACATAGGAACTCAGCAGGGATGCGTCCTCAGCCCAATCCTCTACACCCTCTTCTCGCACAACTGCGTAGTCTCCGACAAGGATAACATCTTCCTGAAGTTAGCCGACGACACTGCAGTGATAGGTCGCATCACTGCAGGGAACAAAGCGGCCTACGGGAGGGAAGTGGAGTCTGGTGACATGGTGCGAGAACAACAACCTCACCCTCAATACGGACAAGACAAAGGAGATGATAGTGGACATGAGGAAGAGGCGGAGACTTCATCAGCCACTATTTATCCGTGAGCTGGAAGTAGAGCAGGTGAGCAGCTTTAAGCACCTCGGCGTGCACATCGCTGAGGACCTCACATGGACCCTCAACACCACACAGCTTGTCAGGAAAGCTCAACAGCGACTGTACTTCCTGAGGAGGTTTGGAATGTCAAGCAAGATACTCAGCAACTTCTACAGATGCATCGTGGAGAGCATCCTGACCAGCTGCATAACTGTTTGGTATGGCAGTATCACAGCCATGGACCGCAAACACCTGCAGATAGTGGTTAAGAACGCTCAGAGGATCACCAGGACTCCAGTGCCCTCTCTGCAGAGCATATACCATCGCAGAGTCCACAGGAGGGCTGCTTCTATAATTAAGTACCCCACCCACCCACAACACGGACTGTTTACACTCCTACCCTCAGGACGGAGGCACAGGAGTGTGAAATGCAGGACAACCCTTCTAAAGAACTCTTTTTACCCCTATGCTATCAGACTCTAAAAGGCTGCTAATCGAACAACCAGACACGTTCAGCACACTAAAGACACTTTATTACACCAGACAATTTAAACTGGACCACTTGGACTATTCTTCCACTACAGTCACTTTCAACTGTGTTTTATCTTATTTTGATCTTACTGCCTTAACTCATCGAGTTAATCTTGTATTTTTATATTTTTAATATTCGTAATATTGTTTCATGTGTACATGTATATAGTTTCTTAGCTGTATTACGGTGGCAACAGCGTGGACAGCAAAGTAAGAATTTCATTGTGCAGGGAATCTTGGTTCATTACTGTGCATAGGACAATAAAACCTTGAATCTTAAATCTTTTACAGTGCAACCAAAGAACCGACCCTTTTTAAAGTCTCAAGCATCTGTTCAACCCAAAAAGTATTGTACCTTTTAAATGGGTTTTTGTTTTTTTTACAAACTTCTGAACTTTCGAATTGTGATTTTAAAAATAATTTTACTGCTTATACTTTATTGCATTAAGTGGCGGAAAATATTTTTTTACTTCAGATGATATTTAGTCGACATCATGTGGACTTTAATAGAAAACGGCTTTTGTCTTCCTTTGGCATGTCAGAAGCCCGACATTGTTGGCGATATAAATATTCCTCTGCATTTTGGCCCAGAGCGTTTTGTTGACAAGATCGCTTTTAAAAAAAAAAAAATTGGAAAAAGGTTTGCGAGTATGTAATGTAGGTTAATCTAGCAGTTTTACATGTGTGCATCTAAGATTGCAATGTTATTGAGAAACAGGTATACACAGGCAGGGCATCTGTTCAGCAAATTAGAATGCATGAAACATTGCGCGATAAAAAAACGCCAAGTAGCAAAACCGCAAAAAGTAAATTGCAATAATGGTTTACGTTAATAGTGTGCAACAATAGTCAAAATAACCCAACCCTGGTGTCCTAAGCAATCTTCCCTGCAGGTGTTTGATAGTCAAAACAGGACCACATTCTTAATTGTTTCAAGCAGAATAAAAACAAATGTCTGGACAAACAAATTATTTTCTCAATATATACTAAAGTAAAACAGTAATCCCTCGTTAGTTCGCACTGTAGGTATTGGTTCACTGCTTCGCTGATTTTTAATTAAAATTGTTTTTATTGTCTTTGCTAAACATATTGTGCATTGTGTTCTTCGGCAGACAGGGGACAACAAATGCTATCACCGGGGCAGGTTGTAGCTGTGTGTGTTGGGTTGGAGTGACTGCCTGTGTGCCCAACTGTGATAGGCTGGTGTATGCTGTCAGTCAAAGAGCGGGGTGAGCGCACAAGTCAATGTGACCACCAAAACAAACTGAGAAGCAAAGCGACAGCTAGCTTTTACTGTCTCATTACACTGAAAACAAATTCATCATTGAATCAGACTCAGTATGCAATCTCGGGGTCACAGGTTTGGCCTATAGCTAGGCTACGTAACAAATCTCGCAAGCTACCCCTGTTTAGCCTACATCTCACTATTGCCAGATCCATTACCCTTGAAAACGATACAACTTGTAGGAAACAGCTACATTCGATATTGTTTTATTTTAATAATCGTGGACACCTGGCTCATGCCGAGGGTACCTAATGCTAGCATGCAGCTAGCCAGACGTTCTCTAATTGCTTTCTTACACTGAGAGAATAAGCTCTCCGTTTTCGTTGTACTTTCTATAATGACATTAAGGACCATTTATCCAACTCTAATTTTGGGTTCTGTGTTTTTATTTGTAAATCGATAGTTATTTTGTCACGGTCGTATATTCTCAGATAGTAAGCAGTTTGAACCCTTTTATGAAGGTGTGACGTAACTTTGTGGATTTTCACATTTCACTGGGGGGTTCTGGCCCCCATTAACCATTATAATTGAGGGACTATTATATGTAAATATTTGAAACATTTATTCAGTAAGAGAGTCCGCACTTCCTTGTAAACAATTCCCACGCAGTCTATTTCAGAAGATGAAAGTGTGTTTTCTAAGCCTTAAACTCCTCCAAAAGGCAGATAATCTCTAAAGGAAAGGGATTAAGCACATTTAGTTGAAAACTGATTCGTTGTTGTAGAGAGCAAGTAAGCCAAAGTGTCTCTAAGGGGGAAGTTCTTCTCGCTCTAGAGACTGTACAAATTAAAGCAGGTGGAAAAAAAACAGAAAATTCCCTGACAGGTTTCCTGGGGCTCACACGCCGCTTGTTTGTGGAGAAGGGGGGCAAATTAAATCGCCTGGCCAACAGCTTTTGTTCGAGCAATCTTGGTGTTTGAGTGTGCAGGAGTAGCCCAGGATGGCGTTGCCCTTCCAGCTAAACACAAGAAACACAAGACGTCCTGTTCCGCTGTCCAGACTGCTCGGCAATTAAATGAAGGCAAGCTAGCCAGAAGCGAAAGAGATGTGTACTCTCTGCTGACTCACAACTCGCTCGCGACTCGTGAGTCAGTAGCCTCTTTTTATCTGTATCATACTGCAACATACTTAAAAAGTGCTCTATTGTAAAATATACAAACGTTTCTCACGGAAAATAACACTTTATGCGAAATAAGCGCATAGCTTAGCCTTTTGCCTGCTAGCTTAACCGCTAATGCAAACGCAAGCTAGCCAAGAGTGATAGGATGCGTGCTAACCGCTGCCATTGTTACAACTGACTCGCGACTCGAAAGTCAGTAGCTACTTCACTTACCCTCTTTTTAGCAGTATCACACAGCAACATACCTAAAAACTGATTTATTGCAAAATATTTAAACATTTCACTTGGAAAATAACAAGTGCATAGCAAGGCATTTAGCCTGCTAGCATAATTGCTTATGCTAATTTAAATGAGAAAACTTTAATACTTTATACTGTATAATAGCCTAAAAATCTAAGAGAATCAGGGGTGTGGGGAGTGGCCAAAAATTTTACTCAAGTAAAAGTACTGTTACTTTGGAATAATATGATTAAAGTAGAAGTGAAAAGTAGTCATCCAAATAATAACTTGAGTAAAAGTAAAAAAATACTTCAGAAATAAATGACGCCAGTACTAAGTAACAGAAGCTACGTCTTATTTGTTTTGTTTTTTTAAAATCAAAAACAACCATTTATTCGATCATCAAAACCCATCCAATCATTATTAATTAAAAGTACACAAATATTAACAAGGTAATTTTAATTAATTTAATAAACCAACTAGTAATAATAGTATAAACCAAAGAATTAAATTAAGCACAAGTAGCACAGGACTTTTTTTTGTAACAGACTCTACGTGCAGAACAAGAAGCTATCCCAGGGGTTAGAAACCCAAAACGTTGAAAGAGCCATTTTGGACCAAAGGAAAAAAAATAAATTAAAACCCTTATGATGAATGCAACACATGCTGTATGTATTTATATTAGCCTTCTATAAAAATGACGTAGTTGGATGCAACACATCCTGTGGAGAATGACGTGACTAATCTCTTGTGAGATACCGTCTCAAGTTTAACGGGTATTATATGAATTAATTACAAAATATTTAATTGTCATGATAAAATTAAAGAAATGCAAATAAGAAATCTCATTTTTGATGTCATTTTTATTTTGAAGACTGGAAAAAACATCACTATAGGTTGATATTGTCCCCTTATCTGAGCCAAAAAAAGAAGATTGCAAAAAAAAAAACGCAGCATACATTCATAAAAATAAAATGGCAACCTATTCAAAAGGTAAATTAAATATAATGAAATGAAATGAAATTATCTGCATTTATATAGCGCTTTTCAAGTCAATGACTTCCCAAAGCGCTTTACAATGTGCTCTACATTTCCCAATAGCGGCCTTGCAGCCATGAAAGGCGCTAACCTGCTTACTGGGGGTATTAGGCCTTCAGTGTCTTACCCAAGGACACTTCGACATGTAACACGGACGAGCCGGGTTTCGAACTGGGATCCCTTGATCCAAAGACGAGCGCTCTACCTCCTGAGCTACTGCCGCCCCATTAATACAGTTTACCTTTGATTTGTATGCAGTTATTTTTCTCTTTCTACCTTTGGGATCCATGGCAGCTCACACACACAAACACACACACGCTGGTTTGCTACCTTACTGGCTGTGGCGCGGCTCCTTTAAAAGGGGCGGGGCTAATGCCGCTCAGCTCAGCTATTAGTCAGGGGACACAAGAGGGAAGAAGACAAGAAAAGAAGGGATGCGCGTACTTATGTGAATTTCCCTTCGGGGATAAACAAAGTATCTATCTATCTATCTATCTATCTATCTATCTACTTATGTCGAGGGGATTTAAGTGACAGGTTCTATGTGGCATGATGTAGTGGAGTAAGAGTACCGTTTTTTTCTTCACAAATCTAATCAAAGTCAAAAGTATAAGGATTTAAACATACTCCCAGAAGTACACACTGTCCCAAAACTTACACTAATAAATGTAACTTGTTACTACCCCCCTCTGCGAAAAAAACTAATGAAGTAAATGATTCATCCACAAAAATCAAGAATTTAATTTACCCCAAGTACCGCAGTCTTAATACCAATACTCAGTCATAGATTCTTTATTCTCGGCGAGGACCTCTGTATATAAACATAGAACATATCTTTCCCCGTCTTTTTTCCATTCTGAATAAAATATGATTCAGTTTACGGAGATTAGAAGGTGGAAAGTTCATTATCCACAGGCAAAAACGGCAAGTACTAACAGGAGGGGGAAGGACAGGCGGAGCAATAAAGCGAGATCGGTCGATAACGGCGCTATGTCTTATATATTGCACAAAAAAAAAAACATGTCGCCCAGCAGAGCTTTTCAGGCTAGAAGATAAAGTTAAAGGGGGAGTGAAAATCATTAAGCTACACTCCTTGCTCCACACCTCATTAGTTTAAATGTTGCATGCGGCACAGCATCGTCGCTTTGTCGGAATGCGAACGCGGTGCAAGCTAGCTAATCTGCTAATGCTTTCTCCATACGCGGCCAACCTCGCCTCCGTCCTTCTAAGCATCCTTGAATCTCTGAATGATAATTCGCTCAGTCCACATAGACAAAGACAATTTTATTTAACGAGGCTTAAAATGATACGTTTACGACGTATTATTGGCGATGGGTAAGTAACGAGTACATTGTTACGAAAAAGTGCAAACTTTGACAGAATGGGGAGGAATAAGTAAATGTACACTCTGTTTAAAAAGATCAAAAATCGTTTGTTAACTAAAACCACCTAAATATTTATAGATTTACGTATTTGAATCAGGATACCATACAAAAAAACAGAAAGGGGAGGAATAACTAACTGAACCCTCTGTGTGAGAAGACTCACAAAGAAATTTAAACCAATTTTATAATAAAACCACCCAAACATTAATTGATTTCATATTTAAAGGAGGATAGTGTGCAAAGAATGACAGAAGGGGGAGGAATGAGTACCTGAACCCTCTGTGTAAGAAGACTCACAGAGCATTTGCAACAATGTTTATTGTTTTATTTATTTATATATATATATATATATATACATATATATATATATACAGTGAAGAAAATAAGTATTTGAACACCGTGCTATTTTGCTATTTCTTCCACTTGAAAATCGTGGAGGGGTCTGAAATTTTCATCGTAGGTGCATGTCCACTGTAAGAGAGATAAACTAAAAAGAAAACCCAGAAATCACAATGCATGATTTTTAACAATTTATTCAAATACTTATTTTCTTTACTGTATATAAAACCACCCAAACATTTATATGTTTTCATATTTGAATAAGGATAACATGCAAATAATGATATAGATTTACGTATTTGAATCAGGATAACATGCAAAAAACAGAAATGGGAGGAATAACTAACCGAACCCTCTGTGTGAGAAGACTCACAGAGAAATTTAAACCAATTTTATAATAAAACCACCCAAACATTAATTGATATTCATATTTAAAGGAGGATAGTGTGCAAATAATGACAGAAGGGGGAGGAATGAGCATCTGAACCCTCTGTGTAAGAAGACTCACAGAGCATTTGCAACAATGTTTATTGTTTTTATATATATATATATATATATATATATATATATATAAAAGAATAAGTAAAAGAGCAATTGAAACCACCGTTTGAACCAAAAGCAACCCAAACATGTATAAGTTTCTACATTTTAATGAGGATGGTGTTCAAACCATGACATAAAGGGGAGGAATAAGTATGCAAACCTTTGAGAATTCCTCACATTTCCACATAAAATTACGTTGTCAAAATCATACAAATGAAAAACTGTCCGCTTTAACTAAAACCACCTATAGATTACTAAACACTGAGACCCAAAAAGCAACTCAAATCCATTTTCTACTAAAACAACAAAAACATTTCTACGTTTCCATAGTTTAATGAAGCTGGACAGAAAGTGGAGGAATAAGTACAGGAACATTTCGGAATTTATCACATTTCTGCAAAAGAAATCGCTTTGTAATAATCACACAGACTAAAAACAATTTCCGTCTTAACTAAAACAGATTAGGTATTTATAGGTCTCCATATTAGAAGGATAGTGTGAAAACAATAGCGGAAATGGGAGGAATAAGTAACTGAACCTCCTGCGCAAGAACACTCACAGAGCAATTTAAACCAAATTATTAGCGAACCCCAAACATTTAGTGCTTTCCATATATTAAAGAGGATAGCATACAAACAATGACAGAAGGGAGAAGAATAGTTAACAGAACTCTATGCCTAAGGAGACACTAAGAGTAATAAAAACATTTTTTTACTATAACCACTCAAATACTTAGGTTTCCATATTTTTATGAGGGCAGTTTGCAATCTATGACAGAAGGGTGAGGAATAAGTAGCAGAACCCTCTGCTTAAGGAGACTCAAAGACCAATGAAACCACTTTGTAACTAAAACTACACAACCATTTATATGTTTCCATATTTTAATGAAGTTAGCAAGCAAACGTTGACAAAAGGGGGAGGAATAAAACAACGAACCCTCTGCCTGTGAAGATTCAAAGACCAATTATAACAAATTTTTAACATTTCCCAATAATCAAATAATAAATATTTTCCAAGTTAAATGAAATAAAATAAAATAATAAAAATGGATAATAATAAAGTAATAATGAACAAAATTTATATAGATGATTCAGAAAATAATAATTCAAAAATAGACAATTTTAAGCCTCATTTTAAGGGACATTTTTTTCTTTTTTTTCCACTTTTTTATACAGTTTGCATGTAAATGTGAATAAAAACAACATTTACATTTTAGGAAAAGTATTCAAATTTGAAAGTTAAAATATATATAATTTAGGGCATTTTTAGTGGGGTTTTAACGACAGGTGGTGGATTATTTTGTCGACAAAGACAACAGAAGGGTTAAATAATAATTTATCTCCCAAACAAATAAGGAAAGAAATGTAATAATATTTTAAACACTAAAATAAAAGATAATAGAAATAATAATAAAAAAATAAAAAAGAACAATAGGCAATAAATGAGTTAAATCTCAACTGTAATCTTTAAACTACACTGAAAAAACTTCCCAGAATTGTGAAATTAAAAAAAAAATATTACCAGTGTTGGGACTAACGCCGTTATGAATTACTGCTAATTCACTTACTAACTCAATTACTTCATGGAAAGGGGTAGTGAGTAACTATGGATGCTGCCCGACCTACGAACGACACCCAAACAATGCTGCCAAGCTACTCGACCTCGGAAAGGATTTGGACACCAAATCACACACGTACAGACACTGCCCTACTTACAAAATAGATTTGATCCTGGATGCTCGTTCGTAAGTTGGATTTTTTCGTAACTTGCCTCGGTGCTATATTTTGTGTGCTTAGTTTATTTTTAAGGCATGTATAAGTAACCTGTATGGTTTTGTAATACAAAAATAAACATTTCATAAAATAATATGCTCTATAAAGATAAAGATGAGTTTACCTTACTCTTGGAAAATGCGCTTCAAGAGTTAGATGACGTGATGTAAAGTGGCCGAAAAAAAAGCAATCCAACCATTTTCTGAACCGCATCAAGCTTTCTTATTCCACTTTCATTTCAAAAGAAACGTCTCGCCTCTTCTTTACACTTTACATCAACCATATTAAATGGATGCATGAGTTGTTAGCACGTACAGTAATATGTTTACACACGAACTAGGATGTAGATTTCCTCTTCTGGGTGGATGCTGCGTGACCTCTCACAGCGCCACCACACGCCGGTAGCGGCGGAAAGAAGAACTACAGTAATCTCCTCTACTCGGAAAAAGGTGCACACAATTTAAACTCTAACTTATACTTACAATATCAATGATTTTCTATATTTGACCTAATTTCACCAATGGAAGAAAAAAATAACTGTTAAAAATGGAAGATCACAGGCAACTCGGCTCAAATTTAAAAAAATAACTGTAAAACAGCACGGCGGCGCAGTGGTTAGCGCTTGTGCGGCACAGTTCATGTCATGGGAACCTGTCGTGGGTTCAAATCCAGCTCCAGACTTTCTGTGCGGAGTTTGTATGTTCTCCCCGTGCTTGCGTGGGTTTCCTCCGGGCACTCCGGTTTCCTCCCACATTCCAAAGACATGCATTTCAGGTGAATTGGCCGGTCCAAATTGTCCCTAGGTGTGAATGAGCGAATGAGTTGTCTGTCCCTGTGTGCCCTGCGATTGGCTGGCAACTAGTTCAGGGTGTCCCCTGCCCACTGCCCAATGATTGCTGGGATGGGCTCCAGCCCCCCGCGACCCTACTGAGGATAAGCGGTACGGCTAATGAGATGAGATGAGAACTGTAAAACAGAAAATAGAAGATCACAGATGGTTTGCTTAATTGTATATATTTCTTCTGACTAAGAAAAGTACTTGAAATGAGCCTATTTCACAGTAACGTTAATTTATCAAATATGAATGAGTAAATAAATGAGTAAAGTTCTCGTAAATTTCACAAGGAAAAATAGTAAAATAACTCTTTAAATGGAAGATCTCAGGTATTTTTGCTCCATTATATTGAACTAATGTAAGAAAACTACATGAAATTAGAAAATATTTTACTCGTAGGTTCATCAAATGTGCAAATTATTCATAATATTAGATAATTAATGCACATTTTGATCCAATTTCATGAGAAAATGGCAAACAAAATCGATAAAATGAAGAAACACAGATAGTTTAGCTAATTATTATACATTTATTTTGAATAAAATGAGAAATGTATTTGAAATTAGCATATATTTTACTATTAAGTTCGTCTTTTAAATGATCACATTTATCCATAATATTGGATATTTTTTTCTTTTATTTTGAAAAAAAAACTCACAAGGAAAATGGCTAAAGATATAGGCCCAAAAACTATTTTTGGGGGGTGCGCCCTATAACCCGGTGCGCCCTATAGTGCGGAAAATACGGTATATATATATAAAAAAAAAAAAAACCAGTAGAGTTCGACAGACTACTAGGCGGGCCGATTATCAGCACCATTATTTGGGAATTTTTATTTATTCGACGGGCCGATTCTTTATGCTCAGATACAGCTGAGCCTTTCTCTCCCTCTTTCCTCCCTTCAGTCTCACACGCTACCCATATTTCGATTCCAAAAGTGACCAGGGGCAGAACTGAACATAACGTTAGAGCAGGGTAAACTGCGACAGCTAGCTAACTCCTGAGTCCAGACATGCCTGCGGGGCAAGACTGCTGATATTTTTGAGTATATTGAGTTTGTGGTCGAAAAGTGTGTGGGTGATTAAGAGATGGCATTAAAAGTGTAGTTAACTTGCTTTAGGGAAGCACATTCAGGTGGAGACTGACATATTAGCTCTTATCATAACATTAGTTTGTTTATCAAGCGTGTGTGTTTGTGATTGAGAAAAAGCAACAACAAAAAAAAAGCATACAAAAGTGGAAGGCTGAGTGATTAGCTGTTACCATAACATGCGTTTTTCAATCTGGCTTTAAAACAGGAATGCCCACTCTTTTTAATATGAGACTTCCTTTGAAATTTCGAGGCACTTTTTTTTAAGTTCACTCAGTCATGTTGATTCTATTGACTTTTTTGTTTACTGTAAAAAAATCAGGGCTCTATTTCAATTTTTGTGTACCTTTATACGAGTTGCTGCAAAGCCTCGTTTTTTTCCTGCACTGTTAGTTTTTGGTTGAAACTAATTTCTGATTAATAGGTTTCAGGGAGCTATTCAAGTTTTATTAGAATTCAAAACATCCTTTGTTTCATTTTACAGTATTAAAAATGTCATATGGCGATGTTGAACTTTTTACAGCAAAGGAATATCGTCTCCAAGTATCGGTCATCGGTCTCATCTTAATACAAATAATCAGTCTTGATATCGGCCCTCAAAAACCCATATCGGTCGATCCTTGATGAACGCACTTTCACTCCACTTTTAACCTTATCCCGAAACAATTCTCGGGCATCAATTAAAGCAACACATTTATCTCAGCTCCTCAACAACTCCACCAAGTTGGCGATTGCGTCCACGCGTGGACGTTCACAACATTCATGCGCAAGTCCTTACCTGAGCAAAGCGGTTCCGCGTCCACGCAAGAAAACGATCAAATCCGGCGTGAAATTCCTCCGCTGTGGGGGGCAGGATGGTCAATTAGATGCAGTAGCGGGACGTTACTTACGGCGTGGCCGCTTTCCACGCGCCGTGGCAGCGTCCACCTGCCTCGCTCTGTCCGTGTGCCCCGCTGCATCACGGAGTGTGCACGTATGAGTGTGCGCGTGCGTGTGAGGAGAGAGCGAGGATAGGTTGCGTGGTTAAGGGGCGCGGTTAAAACGCGGACTGGAATTCACAGCGCGCGGAAGGATATGATCATGATCAAAGTTTTCAAACCGGAAGTGGAACCAAATGGCAGAATAATCAGGGGTCTCTAATACATTTGACTTGGGTGAGGTTGGGCCCAAACTTTTCACAATAAAAGATCAGATCATTTCATTCACAATAAAAGCTCTGATGAAAACGGCCCAGCATTCTCAAATATATTGGATACAATTTTCTAAGAAAATCAAGTTCTAAAAACAAAACAAAAAAAAACAATTCAATCAGTAATAAATGGATTAAAATGTTCCATGGGCTACATTTTCATTAAATGCAGTGTGTGTTTTTTTCCTTCGATATATCGCTGTATTGTGTAGTGCAACCACAAACAGCGCTACAAAGCACAAGGAAAAATACAATCTACAAAGACTCAAAGTGACCAAGCTGCACCATCTTCATCTCATTTTTTGTGCTGCCTTTTGAGAACAAATTATGTTCTAAAAAATGAAAGAAAAAGAGAAAAGGAAGAAGGGAGAATTGAAGAAAGGAAGAAAATCAAAAGAAAAACTGAATAGGGAAGAAAAGAGCAAAGAAAAACATAAGAAAAATTAAAAGAGAAAAAAACATAGAAGAAAAGAGAGAAGCAAATGAAAGACAGGTGTAAAAAGAACAAAGAAGTAAAGGAAAAATATGAAAAACCGTAAAAGAAAAACAGAAAAGGGGAAAAAAGGAAAAGTGAAAAGAAAAAAAAGAAGAAAGGAAATGAGAAAGGACAAAATGTAAATATAGAAAATGAAATAAAGAAAAAAAGAAGAAAACAACAAACAGAGAAATTAAAACAGAAAAAATAGATAAAAAGAAGAAAAGGAGAAAAAAGAAAAGCAACCAGAAAAATGGTAAGAACAATGAAAAAAATAAAAAGAATAGCAGAATCAAAGAAAAGAATAATAAGAAAATGAAAAAGGAGAAGAAAAAAATGTGAAAAACAGACAAAAGAAAACCGAAGAAAGAGCAAAGAACAACATGAAAGAAAGCATAAAAACAGGGGGGAAATAAAAAGGGAAAGGAAAAGAGAGACACAAAGAGGAAAAAGAGAAAAAATGAGAAAAGAGAAAAAAAGGAAATAAAGAGGAATAACGGAAGAACAGAGAAATGAGAAAAATGAAGCAAAGAAAAAAGACGGAATAGAAGTAAAGAAAAAAATTTGAAAATAAGATTAAAAACAGAAAACGAAAAAATGATGAAAAGGAAAAAGAAGACAAATAAAAGGAAATCAAAAAAGGAAAACAAAAAAAAGGAAAAAAAACCCACAGGTTTTTGTCTAAATGACACCAACCCTGACACCGACACCAACAAAAGACAATCGCTTCTAAGTTTTTATCTTCTTTTCTTTCAAATTTGCAACACTTTTTCAAACACGAGCTTTCTGAAAATATAGCACAAGGCCTGTTTCAAACCTTAATCCTATTTTATAATCCCAGCATTTCTCCCCAATCGTTTTAACTGGTTCTATGTGGGTGGTAAGAAAATCCATAACCTGACATTTGAGGTGTCAGCAGGGCACTGTGACCCATCTTGTGCATACAGTAACCATTGTGCATTGTTGTAGCATCAGTCTACATGTGTTGCCTCCAGGGTTGGGTAGGGTTACTTTATCTTGATTACTTTCAATTACTTTTGGATTACTCCAATACCAAATATGCTAATAAAAGACAAAAGAAACTAAATATGAATAAAATGACTCAATTTTGTGCAGGCTTGGGGAGTAACGGAATACATGGAACGGCAAAAATGATGTTGGCAAGCTGTTTGGATTTATTTTCATTTTGTTTCTGTCGCATTTTATGTTAGTTTTGCCCGAGATCAAAGAGATCAAAGCCAGGAGAGAAAGCTTACCACGTGTTGTGAGTCATAATTTTATTCATATTTAGTTTCTTTTGTCTTTTATTAGCATATTTGGTATTGGAGTGATCCAAAAGTAATTGAAAGTAATCAAGTTAAAGTACCCCTACCGAACCCTGGTTGCCTCTCCTTTTGCGTTCAATTAGTCGTTCTATAATTTGAAAAACTCCTACTGTCCTGCCTTGTGAGTATTTTTATTTTGTTAAAATAGGCTACTGAGTATGTTGTCACCATAACGTGAGCTTTCTAGCTATATTAAGTTTATTATTTAATCATCACAGCATTACTTTAGTTGTTATATTTGCACTTATGTTCATGAATGAGGTATTTACCTTCTGTATCCTTTCTTATCAGTACTTCCCTAGCAATGGTTTTCCGCCCATATCTTATAATACAATCTTAGAAATACAGCTGCAACCAGCTTCAACAAAGGGCTCTTGAATAAGATATGAGTTCCTTTCTTTACCTGTTGAAGTTTTATGTTCCATTTTGCAAATTCACACCCCTTTCCTATAAAAACTGAGGTCAACAATTTTCAAGGCCCTTTTTTGACTGTGAGAACTGTTTCCTAAACAGACCGGCCCAGAGTACTCCATTTTATCTTTATTTTGAAACTTTGTAATAAATATCCTCAACTGCGTTGCTTCTCCTTGGCTCTTTTTTCAAAGTCCGAATACTTGGTCTGGTCCCGGAAAAGAACACGCGGCGAGACATCGGAATGTCACTTAGCCTTCAGTATTAATGTAATAAAAAGCTGCAGAAACTCAATGACTACACTCCACTCCGTCTTTTACACCTGGTGCTAGCTCAGCATGCAACAGCCAGCGAGTTATCAATAATTCACAGCCAGGAAGGTTGGTTCCAAACATATGAGAGACAACATTGGAAAGGGTTGCAGCACTTTGTGTCCAATTAGCCTTTCGACGTCGATTGGCATCGCCCACTCACTCCCTTTTTAATTACTCGGCTGTTTACAGTCAACTTTTTGAATTATATATGGACTTACCTTAATAGAAATTCTGAGCTGCTATGCCTAGACATCGATATTGACGACATGAATCGGAGAGCGGGCCAAAAACTCAACTGGAGTAACGAAAGTCACTATAAACCAGGGCCGGCCCAAGCTATCATGGGGCCCTAAGCATTATGAGATTTGGGGGCCCCTTATAACTTGATCATTTACACACCTGCTTTAACTCATTCTATGTTCTACTCTGTCGTTGCAAATGTAAGCGAAATTATGGTCTAATTATGCCTTTTATACTATATTATACAGGGGCGGCAGTGGCTCAGGAGGTAGAGCGCTCGTCTTGGGATCAAGAGATCGCAGTTCGATTCCCGGATCCTCCGTGTTACATGTTGAAGTGTCCTTGGGTAAGACACTGAACCCCTAATACCCCCAATAAGCAGGTTAGCGCCTTACATGGCTGCACGGCTGCTATTGGGAAATGTGAAGCACACTGTAAAGCGCTTTGGGAAGTCATTGACTTGAAAAGCGCTATATAAATGCAGATCATTTCATTTTATTTCATATTCCAGCGGTGGCGAACACACAGCTCTTGGCCAATAAGAATGCGGGTCTTTGCCTCATCATATTTTCTATATACTGTGGCTCTTCATATTTGTTTTTTTCCCCTCTTAAAACACACTTGAATCCATCAGAGTATATAATAAATGATATTTTGAAATTAATTTTGCAGATTTGTTGTTTTTATGCTGTTCCGGACACATAACCAATCATCTGTGTAGGTTAGGTCTAATGCCGGGAAATTAAGTAAACATTTCATGAGCGTGCAGACTGTTCCCTCATGGTCAAAATGGCAAAATGCAAAGCGAAACATAAATATGAAGATGAACACAGGGCATTTCAGGAAGAATGGGAAGATGCTTACTTTTTTTGTTGAACGAAGCGTCAAATCACTCTGTTTATTATGCGGTACCATGATATCCCATTTCAAGACTTCAAATCTTCAGCGTCATTTTAGCACAGCCCATGCTAATATTGACACAGAATTCCCCAAAGGTACTGAACTACGCAGGCAAAAATTGAGCACCTTGAAAAGCCAGGTAAAAAGACAGTCTCAAATGTTTCAGCAATTGATTAAGCATGGAGAAACTGTGACACTTGCCTCCTATAAAGTGCCCGTGCTAAAAACCATACGGTGAAGGCGAGTTTTTGAAACAGTGTTTTGTGGATTTAATTGAAACTCTGGCTCCAGGTCAGTGCGTGGTGTGGCTTTTTGACTCTCACAGTTAAAAATTTTGGCTCTTTGTGTCAAACTTGTTTGCCACCCCTGCTATATTCTATACTCTTATACCAAATATGTGCTTTTATACTCTTATTTTTATACTCTTATATCTTTATACGATTATATTTCTTTCGTGCTCAATAAGTTTGTGGTTTTACGATTTCTCAAACACCTCCAAGGTCAGGAGAATAAGTTCTCAGGCACCAAAGGATGCGCCTCTCATTAAAAAGCTACAACTTGAAAGCCACTATGAGGCCTGCTAGCTGGCTAATAAAAATGGCCTTGGGTTCGACTCCCACATTCCAAAGTTGCTCAAAAGCTTGCTTTTCTTCTCACAGAGACGCATTGTGTTTACAAAGTTTCACTATCCCTATTGCTCATTTATTATACTTGCACGCCATCTGGCGACCAACATCATACACTGCGTTTGAATATGTGATACCTGTCTAAACCAATCAGATTTATTTCCTGTGTTCATATAAACCAATCAGATATGTAGTTTTCTTCTTGTGTTTTACCATAAATGAGTCTTCTGCTAGAGGAGGAGCGTGATCTCTTCCTGATCCGATCCTGGTAACACGCACCTCGGATGGAAGGGGCTATCAAAAACCTAAATCTCCGACTATGAGTGTGTTCTTTTCTTCATTCTACTACAATCTCAAGTTTTAACCTTGACAGCAAATACACTTAAAATACCAGACGCGAGATGTTTGACTTCAAAAAACAAAATTGGCAAATTTGCAGAAAAAAATGATTTTGAATTAATATTTAGCAATCTGAAATACCTTTCCTACTGGCTACGCAGGAGTCAATTCATAAAACATCAAATGGGAGCCAGGCATGTTTTACTTATGGTTTATATTCTGTATTGGTACAGAATTCTACTACAAGAGCAGCCTGGCGTTGATTTATACCAACTATTCAAAGTGACATAGAACAACAAACCTTCCTGTGTTGAGTTTGCATGTTCTCCCCGTGCTTGCATGGGTTTCCTCCGGGCACTCCGGTTTCTCCCCACATTCCAAAAACATGTATGCCAGGTTAATTTGCTGGTTCAAATTGTCCCTAGGTGTGAATGAGCGAATGCGTAGATATTGTACTTTTTTGTGTGCAAACTTAGCTCTGACCGTAGTTTTTGTTCCATTCATCCTTATAATCTGGTGCACATTATAGTGCGGAATACACGATAAACAGCACTGCCGTTATTTTCCCGCAGGTGGCGTGGACACGACAGCTGTAGGCCAAAAAACACTATTATTTGGGCATTAGTGCGAACAGTCGGTGTGATGGTGTGTAGTGCTGTTTACTTCGTATACAATTGACTCTGTGGCACCGAAGAGAAAAGTACTTCTTGGGAAATGCATTGAATTCCACCAGGTTTATGATCTACCAAAGATAAGGAATTATAATGGATGTCTATACGTCTAAATAATGCACATAGCGTTGTTTTTGTATACTATGTGGTTGCAATAACAGATAAATCACAACACAATGCCCTTTTGAACATCTGCATGTTTTCACAACCCGGGGGAAATTTGCTCCCTAGTGTTTACTTTTCACGGCTCTCATTATGATTGAAAACACACAAAAAAACATGAAAATTTACATAATATGTACCTTCATGCCAGTAAGAAAGAGTGTTCTTTTACTGTAATTTATGCTAGTTGTTGTCTATTGTCTTGTCCATTGTTTATTCAATTGCCGGCTTTTGATTAAACTATGGTTGGTAGGTGGTATCTCTTCACCACTCGGGTTGTAGGGGTACCATTTCCCGATGGTGAGTCTTGGGTAAGTACAGCCTGGTGGGGCCCATCCCTTTTCAGTCCAATATATGTTTCTCGAACCCGGGACATTGCGTGTATCAGGCAAATGTGCTAACCACTGCACTGATTCTTTTTTCTTAATGACACTTTTTTAACTCTATTAGTACTAGATAGTTCCCTCAAATGTGAAATGCCAGTGCCAGCCATTTTGTGCCGTTTTGACTAATTTTTGAAGGCCTACAGAAAATGTAGTTCTGTAGCTATATTGACATTGGATACATCAAAATAAAGCTTGAATCCTCATCTTTTATTAGACAAAAATATTTTTTTCTATCTTTCACCATTGTACAGCAAACCACAGTTGAACATTGCTAAATTTCTTGAAAATATTTGTTTCCAAGAAAACGTTTGAGAAAAACAGAATTTTCACTTCTGTGCTTTTTTGAAATATATATATTTGTGATACCTCCAATATCTAAACAATGCTTTCTATAAACTCAATGTCAGAACCCGAACAGAGGGAGGACCCAGGCGCGTAACGTTTTCACACAATCTTTATTTTACGAGAATGGGGCAGTCATGCGCGTGAACACAAACGCCAGGGATGCAGCGATCGCTTGGCGGAGGAGTGATACAGAGAAGTCAGAGGGAGACGAAATCGAGGCGGGACAGAACCGATGGGATCGATACAGGACACGGGTAGATACCGGATGGGACAGACGGGATCAATACCAGATACTAGGGCAAGATACCGGACAGGATGAGAAAACTGGGATCGATACCGGATACCGAAGACTGGAGCAAGATGCCGAACAGGACGAGACCGACGGGATCGATACCGGATACCGGAGGCTGGAGCAAGATACCGGACAAGACGAGACAGGCGGGATCGATATTGGATACTGGAGACTGGAGCAAGATACCGGACAGGAGGAGACAGATGGGATCGATATTGGATACAGGAGGCTGGAGCAAGAAACCGGACAGGAAGAGACAGACGGGGTCGATACCAGATATTGGAGAATGGTGCAAGATACCGGATAGGATGAGACAGGCGGGATCAATATTGGACACTGGAGACTGGAGCAAGATACCAGGCAGGAGGAGACAGGCAAGGTCGATACCGGATACTGGATACATAAGTAGGATACCGGACAGAGTCAAAACACAAGTTTTGCAAGTGCAGAGGTTAGTTGACAGACTGACAAGGAGTGAATGAGAGCACCGAGTTTAAATAGGAGGGAAGCCAATCAGGCAACGAGCTGCAGCTGGCGCCAAACGGGCGGGGCCAAGTGAGGGCAATGGGCAACCGTGAGGGCAATGGGCACCTTTGCTTGCAAAATATCATTTTATTGCAAGAACACGGAACTTGTGCATAAACTTTCCAAAAACGTTTCACACTTACCCATTCACACACACGCACACCGATAGCGTCAGCCATGCAAAGCACCTATCTATTTATCAGGGGGCATTACGGGTTCAGTGTCTTGCCCGAGGACACTTCGACATTTAATTTGGTAGAAGCGGGAATTTAACCTGCAACCTCTCGGTCCCAAGATGAGCCCTCTACCACCTAAACTACTGCCGCCTCTAAGTGTGTTGACACAGATCTGATCAAAGCCACTCCTGCCATCTAGTGGTGATTTATACTGAAATGATCCAAGAGGCTTGATACTTACTGATCAGCAGCGTCAAAGCCTTTAAAACAGTTAAAGGCGGGAAAAAACACATGTATTTTTACGATTTTGACACTCAGGGATAGGCAGCACGGCGGCAGTGGTTAGCGCTTGTGCGGCACAGTTCATGTCATGGGAACCTGTCGTGGGTTCAAATCCAGCTCCAAACTTCCTGTGCGGAGTTTGTATGTTCTCCCCGTGCTTGCGTGGGTTTCCTCCGGGCACTCTGGTTTCCTCCCACGTTCCAAAAACATGCATTTCAGGTGAATTGGTCCAAATTGTCCCTAGGTGTGAATAAGCGAATGAGTTGTCTGTCCCTGTGTGCCCTGCGATTGGCTGGCAACCAGTTCAGGGTGTCCCCTGCCCACTGCCCGGAGATGGCTGGGATGGGCTCCAGCCCCCCCGCGACCCTAATGAGGATAAGAGGTACGGCTAATGAGATGAGATGAGATGAGACACTCAGGGATAACGGTTCTGAAAACATATTTACACGTTGTGGCACGGAATGAGTTAAGAAAACACTCTTAAGCACTGTTTTTCTTTTCGAGCATTTGCCCCCGAAAATTCCTGTACATACGACCTTGTTCTACTTTACATGTGCATGCTTATTTCCTGCAGTCCACTGCATAAACATAACTGCAAATAAATTTCCTCCCCGGGGAGAAGGCGGATGGGCATGCACAACTCAATCCTTTCTATACGCCGAGTGCTGCCTCGGGCGAGGTCCCGTCCACTTCACACCTCCCTAAACCCGACAAAAGAAACATGAAATATTGAACAGATGCACCCGTGCGAAAGGAAGTGATGAAAAAAAGCACGGAATAGGCAGATTGTCGCGAAGGAAGGTTCGATGATATAGCACCACCTGTTTTATTTTTCCTGCTCAGGTGCTGAAACGAGGAAGCACAGGAAGTGAAGGTGTGAATTTTGAAACGGGTCGATTTGTCAGTTCATTCAAACGCCCACACCTTTCTTAACACTTATTACTTGGGATGCATGGAAATGGAAATTTGAAACCAAGATCGAGTATTTGTGTATAACACATTTCTTTTACCAATATAATAACTTAAAGTTTAGGTGCACGTTATAAAAATACTTCATGGTAGTGTATTACCGTCTTTGTGCAATGATAAGTAAAAAAAAAAAAATCATTAAACACAACAGGAATCGAATCCAGGTTGCGGCAGTGAGAGCAGTGAATTCTAACCAGTAAAACAGAGGTGTCATAGGTAACAATTGGGGGTGCACGTTATACACGAGAGGACGTTATACACAAATATGGCTACCAAAACAGCAACACCGAATAAATGACCAATTAGGTTTTAGCAATTCGTTTTTAATGGCCAGGTAGTGCCGTGTTCATTATAATTTGTTGAGTCTTTTTTTTTTCCATTAAAAAACCTCGGGGCACATTGCCCATCAAAAACGTTTAAAGTCTAACTTCCAGTGCCAGGTTCAGTTTTTTTAAAGGGACAGTGTGTACTGTTTGATCACCAAACATCGTTGTGTGTTTATAATTGTAGAGAAACAACAAGTAAAGGGACGTTTTCAGATTTAACACCATGTTTGCTGGTTCTTGGGAATGAACGTTTTTTTTTCTATACAAGGGAATCTACCCAAATTGACTAGCATTATAGCGGGAAACTTTCTTTTTGTGCTAGTAACTTTCAGCAGTCGAAAACTCCCATAATCTCGGGCGCCTTCCCCGCCCCTTTTTTTTCTATCATTCATTATCTGTGTTAGTAGATTGTGAGTAATATTTCAAACAGTCTGGTTCATTGATTCAATTTTCTTGGGATTAGTAATTCATATCAGAACTCAAAGAACTCGAAGAAATATAGTAATTATGATTTTTTTTTTTCATTGTAGGAACTTCTAGCATCTTTCAGAAAAAAAAAAAGATTTATGTAGAACATTTGGAGGCAAATTTGTTAACTGGATGCAGTAAAGAATAATTTGTTACAATCCTAACGATTTTCAAAATGAAAGCTACAAAAATCCCTACATAATGCTATTCAAACTGCAACAATTTTCATCCTCGTTTCTTTGCCCAGTCTTTTGTGAACAAAAAAAAGAAAAAGAAAAAAGGAAGGAAGCTGTAGAAAGAAAGAAAAGAGAGAAAAAGATTGAAGAATATCCAAAGAAGAAAAAAGAAGATTCTAGAGAATAAAGGAAAGGTTGTGCCTCAGTACCAGGACAACTTGCTGTGGTTGAATAATGAATTCTGGTATTTACCAGAAGATCCTGAAGGAGAATGTAGGGCCATCAGTTTGTGCTCTTAAGCTCAAGCGCTCGTGAAACATGCAGCAGAACACAAATCTTAAACACACCAGTAAGTCCACCTCTGAATGGCTCAAAAATCAAACAAAAGGAAGGTTCTGGATTTGCCAAGTCAAAGTCTTGATTTGAATCCAATTGAGATGCTGTGGTGTGATCTTAAACGGCAGTTCATGCTAGAAAACCTTCCGAGATGGCAGATTTGAAATAATTTTGCAAAGAAGAATGGGCTAAAATTCCTCTACAGCATTGCAAAAGACCCATTGCCAATCATCGTTGCCAAAGGCAGCCCTTTTTGGAATTAAGTTCAGGGGGCAATTACTCTCTCACATAGAGCCAGATAGGTTTCATAACTGCATTTTGCATTTCCTTGTGTTGTCTCTGTGCGATATTAAAATTGGTTTCATAATTTAAAACATTTGAGAGTGATAAATAGGCAAAAAAAAAGAAAAAATAAATTTGGAAGGGGGAACATACTTTTTCACGACATTGTAAAAGCGTTGAGAAACGTTCAGAAACTGTCATGTCCTGCATGGTCGCTATGACACCCAGCTGGTCCCGTCCCTTGACACCGGCTGACACAGATTGACTTAATTGCGTGTGGGATTCTTAATGGCTCGTTTTGGGACTGCCCGTTGCCATACCATTGTTTTGTTTGACTCGAGGAAAAACCTGTTCATGCCCGTTTGTTCTGAGTTACTGCCTTTCCTTCTTGAAGACCTGTTCGTGCCCGTTTGTTCTGAGTGATTGCCTGTAAGCCTGTTTTTGTTTTGTCTTTGGTCCCTGCGTGTTGGCCAACTTTTATTTTCTAAATAAAAGTAACAGATCGTAACGCAAACGAGTTCAGATTTCCTGCCTCCTGGTCCGTTCCCTGACAGAAACGTTCAGAAACTACCGGTCTTCTCTCACTTTAGACGTAACGCCATCAAAACATAAATCTTCAGTAGCCTTTTTTTGGTTTTATTTTTTACTTTTGGACCAAACAATGTGCACAAACTACCTCACAAGTGACAGCAGGCTTCGAACATCTCACCTCACTTCAGACGTGACGTCATCAAAACAGCGATTTTTTTGGAAATATTTTTGGGGTCTGAATTTGGCATTCAGATTAAATCAGAACCAAAAGCAGCCTCAATGTTCGGAAACTACCCCCAAGTAAATGCCAGCCTCAAACGTCTCGCCTCACTTTTGACATAACGCCATCAAAACATTGTTCTTTCAGAAGCTTTTTTTCCCTTTTAGACGAAACAGGAAAATTTGTATGTGCAACATGCAACACCCCCTGAGGGAAGGCTGGCTTTAAGCATCTTGCCTCACCTTTGACGTGACACCATCAAAACATTGTATTTCAGAAACATTTTGTTATTCTTTCGGACAAAACCGAGAAATTTGCATCTGCAACGTGGTTAAAATACCCCAGAGTGAAATGCAGCTTGGAACATCGCGTCTCACTTTTGGCGTGACACCTTTGGTAGCCTTTTTCTTGTTTTTTTGCACAAAACTGTAAAAAGCGGCCGTGACATGCACAGGTTCGCCCTCGGGTGACAGCCGGGTTCGAATGGCTCGCCTCACTTTAGGCGTGATGTCATTGAAACATCCTACTTTCGGAAGCTATTTTTCAGTTTGATTTTTGCACTCGGACAAAACTAACAATAAGGTGCACAAACTCACCCTCGTTTGATGGCTAGCTTCGAACATCTTGCCTTATTTTTGACGTGATACCATCAATACATAGTTCTTTTGTAAGCCTTTTTTGGTTTTTATTTCTCTTTCAGACGAAACAAAAAAATGAGCATCTGCGGCGTGCTTAAAATACACCAGTTTCAAACATCTCGCCTCACATGGTTCTTTCTGTAGCCTTTTTTTGGTTTTATTTTTGCTTTTGGACAAAACCGAAAAATAAGCTGCCACGATGTGTACAAACTCGCCCCCGAGTGAAAGCCAGCTTTGAATGGCTTGCCTCACTTTAGACTAGGCTTTACGATTTTGGGGGAAAAAACAATTGTGATTTTTCAGACCAGTATTACAATTTCAATTTGATTTCCAATTTTAAAAGAAAAGTGCTTTTTCGGTGCTATTTTTGTTTTTGCGAGTAGTAGAGATATGCTAAAACTTAAGTAAACAGTGCCCTCTTCCAGGTAGGTTTTTTTCGTGTCCTCCACGGCTGTCATGGCGCCCAGCTTGCCCC
Source organism: Urocampus carinirostris (assembly GCF_059441175.1). NCBI lineage: Eukaryota > Metazoa > Chordata > Actinopteri > Syngnathiformes > Syngnathidae > Urocampus > Urocampus carinirostris. The sequence continues at coordinate 12,765,839 of NC_142366.1, read as the reverse complement.
GCCCCTTGACACCGGCTGAGACGCATTGGACTGATTGCTCTTGGAGTACTTAAGCGCGCTCCTTTGTACTGTGCGTTGCTGGAACGTTTGTTAAACCTGGTTAAACTCCGTGAGACTTCTGTTAAAACCTGTTAAATGCCTAGTTCTGTGAATCTTCCCGTATTTGATCCTGTTTTGTTTTTGGTCTGATCTGTTTGTTTTTGACAACTTTTCTTTTGTTTGGATTTTTAATCCACTCCGTGACCATCGATCCCCGGATCGAGTGCGCGCACCCTCCTCATCCTTCCCCCAATAAATTATCAGTATGTCTACGCGAATGGGTCCTTTTTTTTCTTGTTTCCCGCTCCGTTTCGTGACAGTTTGTTAGGGTTGCTGTCCACAAACATGAGGGTGTGTGGTGTGGACCTTGCAATTTTGCCTCCAGTTTATTGGCCAGAGTTAAAACCCGAACTGGGATAGTCCTGGTTGGCCAAAACCTACATTACTAAAATAAAAAAAAAACTGGGAATTATAAATCCATCAAAAAACATTCTTCTCTTGGTATTACACAGTCTCACTACGTCATTTCGCAATGCTGATTGAGTTTATCATGCAGCCCTACTTAAGACATGGTGCCATAGCGACATCTATCTTTCTAAAGCCTTTTTTTTATTTTTTCCTATGGCCAAAATCGAAAAGTGCATTTTTGGTAATTTTCAGCCGAACAAAAATCTGTGGAGAAAGTTTGGTAGAACCCCCATTTTTATAATTTATAAATGCACTATTTTGACATGAAAAACATCTGCATTGACTGCACTATATAATAGGAAACACTGTAAAAGTCTCCTTTATCTAAAGTACTTAAACATTCACAATATCTGAACTAGCCAACCTGATGTTTACTTCCTCCAAACCATCTTTTCTATTTTCCTTTTGACTGGCGCTTGCCGGGCGGCCCTGTGTTTACTTTGCTGAGCCGTAGCCGAAGTGACATGTGTCATAAGGGCTCCGCTAATACTGGCTAAAGAAGCTGACCCTGTAAAATGAGTCAGCCCGTGTTACGTTCACCGTGACGGCTCCCAGCAACAGAAAAAGGGGGTTGCCTCTACCAAGGAGGTTTTCCTCTATCTACAATGTACAGTTAATTCACGATGAGGCAGGGAATAAGCTAACTGAAGAAAAATAGGATCATGAATAGATGGGCAGAATACTGGTCTAACCACCCGAAACAGGGAGAACCTGAGATCCTTAAAAATTCCGGCCCAAGAGAAAGTGACGACTTCCATATCCTTAGAGAAGAGGTAGAGGCAGCCATCAACTCACTGAAGAACGGAAAGTCTCCAGGAATCAACAACATCCCATCAGAACTCATACGCAACGGTGGTTAGCAAACTCTAGCAAACAGGATAGTCGGCAACAACATGGACAAAATCGCTGGTTATTATGCTACCAAAAAATGGGAAACCTTCAACTGTGCTCCATCTACAGAGCCATCAGTCTCATCAAGGATTCCAACTAACCAACTGAAACGACATATTAGGACCAAATATGACTCCTAGATTTGGACATAAATTTGTCAATGTTATGAGTAGTGTTTGAGAACAAGTCACGACGATGAGCTAAAATAAATGAGGTCCCAAAACAAGTAGATAGATAGATAGATAGATAGATAGATAGATAGATAGATAGATAGATAGATAGATAGATAGATAGATAGATAGATAGATAGATAGATAGATAGATAGATAGATAGATAGATAGATAGATAGATAGATAGATAGATAGATAGATAGATAGATAGATAGATAGATAGATAGATAGATAGATAGATAGATAGATAGATAGATAGATAGATAGATAGATACTTTATTCATCCCAACAGGGAAATTCACATTTCCAGCAGCATCCCTGTGCTGAGAAACAATACAATAATAAAGCAAAAAGAATACAATATACAAATACCCAATGTGACGTACTTATACCCACTGTAGCGTGTTCTATAGAGTGCTACACAGAATACATATTGCAATAAAACTCGGTAATATGCAATGTAGGGGGTGTGGTTTAATGTGGGCCTTTACTCTGCCGGGTGGAGTTAAAGAGCCTCACGGCATGAGGAGGAAAATATCTCTTCAGTCTGTCCGTGGTACAAGACAGTGACAGCAGTCAAGAATGGATTATGTCACGGACCAGGAACGGAGACGGGACCCAATTGCGTTTGTTTTACTCAGTTTTTATTAAGAAAGAGAACACTGTTTGCATCCACGATCTTATAATCGTCGGTCACGGGTAGCAGATAGCAGGAATGCGGAAGTGGCACTTCCGTATCGAGCGAGGGTCGTCGTTGGCAGCGAGGAAAACAGGTCAACGGCCGGGGTGGAGGAGCGAAGACAGAAATGGGTCCAGAAAAGAGGTCGGCAACAGGTATCAGGCAGGAAACAAGGCAGGATAGTGTCGGAGAGTACAAAAGCTTGCCTAGCTGGGAGCGTAGGTTCGCAGACGGTCTGACGGGTTCTTTTCGGAGTTTAAAAAGAGTCCAACAGCCAATCAGGTCCCGTGGTTGTTGGCGCCAACGGGGCAGCCACAGGTGCCCCGAATCGGTAATCATGACAGATTAAGTAAATAAAACACTTGAACAAAATACTGCAATGTATTTATTATATAAATTATTAAAATTGCCAAAAATGTTTGCATTCTATGATAAATAATTAAGCTAATATTGAATGTTTTTTTCTTGTTTCATTAAGAGGAAACAAACTGTAAATTACATCAAATGTTTACTCTGGGAAAAACTAGTTGAAATTATGATAAGGAAAAAACTAAAAACATTTTTTTCATCTCATTCATATTTCTTGTTCAAAGTAACACATTTCGGGTATTCATTCAGTATTTTACCACAAAAATAAGAATTTTCTTGTTTTCCTTGACATGGTTGACCAGCAAGTGAATGAAGCAATCTCGAGTGAAAGGCAGAGAAAAAATCCGCCTTTGTCACGGATAAACCTCAGACGAGCCTTCAGCGAAATCAAGCAATTCCACTAGCGACACCCAAACAATGCTGCTAAGCCACTCGACCTCGGAAAGGATTTGGACACCAAATCACACCGGCAAAGCTCAATGTGCCGCTTTTGAGAACGTCAGGGGACGTATCGCTTCTTAATTCTAAGTGCAGGTTAAAGCTCTGAAAGGAAAACTTCACTCAATGCCAGCCTACTTCAAAAGAAAATGGTCCATTGACGTCAATTTCCGTCCGTGGCACAGAACGTGTTAAGAGGGATGGTAGTTTCATTCGGGAAGCGTAGTTACCACAAACTGATGCTTTGGTCGTCCCGACGTACAGACGCTGCCCTACTTACGAACGAGATTGCTCGTTCATGAGTTGAATTTGTTTGTAAGTTGCTTCAGTGCTTTATATTGTATGTTTATTTGAGACTGGGAGGTCGCTGGTTCGCGCCTCGGCCGAGTCATACCTAATTGGTAACATGGCGGCGCCCTCTGTTGGCTGCGGCTGCATCGGCTCGCTACAACGGGTCAGGTGTATCGACATTTCGTTCTGTGTACATTGTTACAAAGAATGACAATACAAAGGAAATTATTATTATGGTTTGTATATGCATCTTTATGGCTTTTAGAAGTAACCTGTATTGTTTTGTACTAAAACAATGAAAATTTCATAAAATAATGTGCTCTATAAAGATAAATAAAGTTGAGTTTAACTTACTTTTGGAAGGGGCGCTTAAAGAGCTCCTTCTCCGTGGTGAAAAGTGGCTGTAAAAAAGCGATTAGACCATTCTCTCAACCGCATCAAGCTTTCTTATTCCACTTTCGTTTCAATTGAAACGGCTCGCCTCTTCTTTACACTTTACACCAACCATATTGAATGCATGCATGAGATGCTAAACAATAAAAATGCCAAAATTCTCAGCGCGCTCGAGATACAGTTTAGTATGTTTACACACAAACTAGGAAGTGGATTTCTTCTTCCGGGTGGATGCTGGGTGACTTCTCACAGTGCCACCACACGCCTGTAGCGACAGAAAGAAGCACTACAGTAATGTCTTGTACTTGGAAAAGGTACACACAATAAAAAATCGAACTTACAGCATTGTCCGGATATTTTTCGACATTCCGAAAATAATGTTCAGATCTACTGTTTTTCGTAAGTCGAATGGTCGTAAGTAGTGGAGCGTCTGTAGTTGAACTCATTCAGGGCCAGACGTTTGTCTCAAATAGGAAGTGGCAATGCTAGCCAATTTTTACCATTTTGACTCATTTTTGAAGGCCTACAAAAAATTAAGATCTATAACTGCGTAGACAAAGGCAGTTTTGGGAATAACGCTGTTATAAATAACGCTATTACCTTTTCCGCCATTACTTTACAACAGGGGTGTCAAACTCATTTTAACTCGGGGGCCACACGATAGAACAAACATTCTGTCGGGGGCCGGACTAGTAGATTAAAGAGAAAGAAAAAGAGATAAAGAAATAAGAGAAAGAGGGAAGGAAAGAGAGAGAGAGGGCGGGACAAAGAAAGAAAAAGAGAGAGAGAGCGTGAGAAACCAAAGATAAAAAGTCGTGAGAGAGGGGGGAAAAAGGGATAGGAAGAAAGAAATCCAAAGAGAAATAGAAAGACAGAAGGAGAGAAAAGAGAAAAGAAAGTGCGAAGGGTATGAAGAGAGAAAGAGAAAAGAGAGAAAAGGAAAAAAGGAAGTTAGAGCAAAAGAGGTTAAAAGACACACATAGAGAAAGAGACAAAGAGCAACAAAGGAAGAGAAAAAGAGACACAGAGAGTGAAAGACACAAAGACAGAGTGGGAGAAAAGGGGTGGAAAAGAGAGAGAGAGAGAGAGAGAGAGAGAGAAATAAATACAAGTACAGTGTCTTTGTTCGAGGCACCTGGCTTTGACAACATCAAGTTGACTTATTTCAACCTGCAGCTTGTTTTTCTCTTGTGCTTCTCTGAGTGTTGTCTCGCGGGCCGGATTCAATCCCTTAGCGGGCCTGATCTGGCCTGCGGGCCGCCTGTTTGACACCTGTGCTTTACAACATCGTTATTGCTACTGACGGTCAAACGTGGTGCGTTACTTTGAATAAAGCGGTTTTCCTGGCTCCTCAGACTACGTTTACCTTCATGTCTTTTCGGATCATGTCCCCATTCAAAATGGCGACCACCATGAAGTTATCGATTATGAGTATTGTATTTACTAAAGTGCCACAAGAAAAGGCGAATGTGCTCTGTTGAGGGCCAGCTCGAGCATTCATGGGGCCCTAAGCAAAATTAGGTTTTGGGCCCCCTATTACTTAATCATTCATACCTACTAGAACTCATTCTGTGTTTTAATCCAGGGGTGGGCAACTATTTGGAGTTTTGGCCATATTTTAATCATCCTTAACTTTGATTAATTACCATGTCCTATCATCAATTAATGTAAAGAAAACATAAAAGTAGCGTAATGGCTAAGGACTAGCGGAAACAATTGTAAGTAAGCTAGCTATCAAAGGTGTGGCTTCCTTATGACTCAACGTTCAAGTGAGCGCGAAGTTATCGCATTTGTCACTTCATTATCATACCAATCCCGGCGTTTAGCTAGCTGCTCTGCCTCGTAAAGTGGACGTGCTAATTTGGTCTGTCTCTGACTTTAGAAGCATGTCATTGAACCGTGAATAACAACGCGAGAGTCGCCATTGTCCTTCTAGAGTTCACATCTGATGTGAATGACAAATACGATTTGGTTTCTCTCTGTGTTATAATACACTTCCTAACTTACTATGAGACGGATTCAAGGGTGTCACTATGGGCTATCATCTAAATTTTAGATGATAGCCCATAATTATATGGGCTATCTTCTAAACTTGAAGTGAATTTGAGACAAGATACTAAGACCTTTTTCCTGTTGCTCTTTCTTTTTCCGGCTTGGGCCTCCGCCCTCTTTATCCCAGGCAAACCCTAGGCTATTTTTAGTCCTTTGAGTCAAGTCAAATGTATTCTTCGAGTTCTCAATCACATAATGTCCCATATGACTCCACAAGCCATAATTACACCAATCCCTGATCTGAAACCAACATGCAGGCAAGGAAAAACTCAAAACCTGAGGAAAATATGAAACCTTGAAGGGACCTCACAGGTGGTAATCCCCCTTCCAGGTTGACCTTTGTCCTCATGAGAGCAAGACTTTTTGTTCGACCCACGAGATGTTCTCTGAATAAATATTTATTCCAACTCAACAACGAAGAGTAGTTATTGCCTCATCAACTTATTAGAATCATATCCGTAAGGAGTTGAACTAATTCCTTCCTGTTAAATATACTTCAAAGACAATTTTATGACGGCCTCTGCTGTCAGCACAGTCGTTAGATACCGTTTTTTTCAAAAGGGGCGGGTGCGGGTAAAAAGAAACAGGTGTGTGGGCTGACCCGTCTGCCAATTAACGCCCTCTGGAGGATGATGGTGTGCTAGATCCTGACAGGAACAGGCTTTGATGGGATGAAATGTCCTTTGGCGGTTGGTTACCTGTTTCATGACGTCACCAGTCTATAATCTGAGTTTCTGAAGTAATAATTAATAGTAAAAGAAGAGTACATAATTGGTTGCCTTCACCGGAAGTACGGCGCACACTGACGTCTTTCTTAACGATTTTCCGATAGTGATACCGAGAAGCGACTCTGAAGCTCAGCAGGAGTAATTCCAAACGGGATCAATGGCGATTACTCACGGCCTCAAACCTCAAATACTCTATTACCTCGGTTCGATGCTTCACCAAATCTCCAATTCGCGCATCGGCTATGTCTTGATTGACAGGAGGTGAGAACCCTAAACAACAAAAAACATCAAAAATAATAACCATTTCCCCGTCTTTCCTTTAGCTAATTTGTAATCTACCCGGAAACAGCTGTCGGTTGCCAAGGTCCGGAGGGGCGCCGGGAACGGCGTACTGCAAATGTGCAGTGACAGTCACATCGGCTTGGCGGACAGGAAGAAAATACACAGCGAAAGCAGGTTGCTGAGCCCGTTAGTCACAATCTTTAATGAGGCATGTGAAAGAAAGCTGGATGACTCAATATGAAGCGGTATAGCAACGTTTGTCAACTTCCAAGTCGGTTTAACAGATTAATAACATAGTAATAACACAGTAATAACATGATATGCACTGGTAGCCTTCACACTAATCATTACCTTTAAAAGGTTTGTTGACAATTGTGCTAGCTGATAGCAGTTAGCTAAAAGTTTACCCTTGGATTCAGTTACCAAGGCATGTTGCAATATTGAAATGTCTCGCTGCATATATACAGTCATGATTTTGAAATGTCTTCATTATGACCTCTTTATTATTTCAGTCTTTCATAACTTCCTTATTTATTTAGTCATAGATAATTAACTTCAGTGCCAATTGTGATACTTCGCCATTGTTTTATTTGTGTTTTATTTTCTGGTCAGACGTGGATTGGACTTGTCATATATGTTACGGTTAGAACTGGTTTGGATAAAAGTCTCTCACTTTTCATTCAAGCTTACTCTCAGTTTTGTTTTTACTCAGCCCTGCTCGTATAAAACTAATTGTCAGCGCAATAAGGAATCGATTGTCTCATTTGTGCCTGAGTTTGTCACGGTTGCCATGGCGCCCAATTGGCCCCTGCGGCTCGTTAACAGATTGGTTTTCTGTCTATTTTAAGCTCAGCGCTCTCACGCTTCCTTTGACAGCCCAGAAACGAACTTCTGCCCTGCTAGACGTGGGTTTCGAATCCTGTTGGTACTTCCTGTTCGGGATTGTTCCCCTTTATTTTGTTTTGTTTAATTTCGGGTTCCAGTTTTGTTTCCGTCTTTTTTTTTTTTTTTGTCCTGTTTTTTATTTTCTCCAGTTTTCGTTCCTGTCTAGGTTGTCCTGTTTATTTTCGATAATCCAGTTTGATTAGCTATCCTGTCTGTCCTGTCCTGTCCGGTATCGAACCCATCTGTTCGATATCAACTCGGCAATTGGTATGGAACTCGTCGGCCTCTGGCTTCATTTCATGCCAGACTGCTGCCTCACATGCACGACTCCCCATTTCCAGTAAAATAAAAGGCTTGTGTGAGAACGTCACGCGTTTGGGTCCTGATCCTGTTCTGGTTCCTGACATAGATATTCTGTAATAAAACTTCAAAAGAATAACTTATCTAAGCGTTTATGTTGATCGACTCACAGCCAGGGTATAAAAAAAAACAAGAAAAAAACTCACTGCTTGACCTCTCTTTCTTTGAAGTCGACAGTTATCCTTTTTTCTTTTTTTTCAAACAAAGGCAATGTACCCGTCACGCTAAGCAGGGGCCGTGTAATTGACTGCAATTTTAATTCATTAGGACGACCACATAATCGGGCTTTGTCCTCTATGGGTTGTCGGGGTACAAAAACCGAGTCGGTCATCTGTTAAATGTTTACAAATGTTTAGCCCCTTCCATTATTCATGGATTTTATTTTTTTTATTTTTTTTTAACTATTCCTGATCTACGACAGGAATAAATATAATTTATTTTATTTGTAATTGTAATGCTAGAAATGTATTTGGGTTTTTTTCTCAAAAATGTGTAGGGATGAAAAAGTCAAGTCAAGTATATGTTGTCTCATTTTCCAATATCAGGGGACAGCAACCTTTTTGAAGCTGAGAACTACTTTCTGTTACTGATTGGCGGGAAGGGCTATTATTTTGATATAGATTTCTAAAATACCAACTTAAGTTGTTACTATGTCATTCTAAAGTTTTAATTAGTAACAGTTAAGTCAACCACTAAAACATGATTTCAGTTAGAAATCAAATTTACCAGAAAATCCCAATGACCCATCACTTGTGAACTATTTTCAGACCCTGTTGGCCGGCTACCTGGTGCCTGAGGACGCCATGTTTAAGACACTTGTCCTAAATAAAGAACTTCAAATTTCCTAGAAATTATAATAAAAACAAAAATTTATTGTGTACAGAAACTATTCAACACGTCACGTCTCATTGTCCTGTTTTTGTCTCGTCAGACCACACACTTTGACCCTGTCAGATCCCACACAGACAGAGGACCCAGACGCGTAACGTTTTCACACAGGCTTTATTTTACGGGAATGGGGCAGTCTTGCGCCTGAACACAAACGCCAGGGATGCGGTGGTCGCTGGGCGGAAGAAGTGAGACAGAGAAGTGAGAGGCAGACAAGATCGAGGCCGGACAGAACAGAAAGGATCGATACAGGACACTCGGGTAGATACCGGACAGGGCAGACGGATCGATACTGGATACTGGAGACTGGAGCAAGATACCGGACAGGACAAAAAAGACAGGGTCGATACCGGACACTGGAGCAAGGTACTGGACAGGACGAGACAGGCGGGATCGATACTGGACACTGGATACACGAGCAGGACACCGGACAGAGTCAAAACACAAGTCTTGCAAGTGCAGAGGTTCGTTGACGGACTGACAAGGAGTAAATGAGTGCACTGAGTTTAAATAGGAGGGAAGCCAATCAGGCAACGAGCCGCAGCTGGTGCCAAACGGGCAGGGCCAAGTGAGGGCAATGGGCAACCGTGACTTTCTATGTATATACGTATATATATATCTCATCTCATCTCATCTCATTAGCCGTACCGCTCATCCTCATTAGGGTCGCGGGGGGGCTGGAGCCCATCCCAGCCATCTCTGGGCAGTGGGCACCCTGAACTGGTTGCCAGCCAATCGCAGGGCACACGGGGACAGACAACTCACTCGCTCATTCACACCTAGGGACAATTTGGACCGGCCAATTCACCTGAAATGCATGTTTTTGGAACGTGGGAGGAAACCGGAGTGCCCGGAGGAAACCAACGCAAGCACGGGGAGAACATACAAACTCCGCACAGGAAGTCCGGAGCTGGATTTGAACCCACGACAGGTTCCCATGACATGAACTGTGCCGCACAAGCGCTAACCACTGCGCCGCCGTGCTGCCCTATATATATTTATATAAATATATATATATATATATATATATATATATATATATATATATATATATATATATATATATATATATATATATATATGTATATATATATGTATATGTATATATGTGTATATATATATATATATATATATATATATATATATATATATATATATATATATATATATATATATATATATATATATATAAAAATAGAGCAGTCTCGACTACAGTTTACAGTCACGGTATTACACTCACACACACCGTTTTTTTTCAGTATATATCTCCAAGGAATCAGTAAACAATGTATGTTCACTGTTGATAAACTTTATAATGAAAACCAGCAGAATAAACTGTAAACACCTGAAACAACCAGCCAAAAACACAGAGCAATTTGATTAGGTGGGCGGATCTCTGCATACACAGCATGCTCCCCTCTCTCACTCTTGCTTCTACTGCACGGTATTTTGTGACATTTAACAAAATATTTCTGTCCGCACCTTGTTTTGAAACCACTAATTACAAAAAAATATGGTTAAAATGACCCTCAACGTTGATCTTAAAGGTGGTGTCTGTGACTTAAAAATATTTTCTGGTTTCTGGTTATTGCAGTCTTTGTCAAACCCTTTTTGTTGCGCTTTCAAGTATGTGAAATTCTTAGATGCGTTTGGACAAATTGTTCCTTTGTCATCTTAAGGGGGGTTTGGGTTAGCATTTGGAAAGTATTTGAAACAATACTTTTCTTACTTTCACCATTTTCATCCTGGAAATGCACTTGAAATCACTGAACTGACCCCATCCCCACCCCTGCCTCCTTTCTTCCGGTGTAATGAACTCCTTGGCTGGAAGACCGAGAGTATATAAAATAAAAGCAGCCGCAGTGGAAAAAAAACTATAAATACTGTTTGAACTAATTTGGGCATTGATGACACATACTTAATATAGGATATGTGTAATTTTAATATATTTAAGGATCCCTCCAACTACGCATCCTACATTTAAGTTACTGCTGAAGAGAGACACGTTTAAAGTGGTCTATTTGTTGATATGGGACACAGGCTCTGGCATTATTAGAATTTCAGACATTTTATTTAATCATAACAGTAAAATAAAATGCTTTTTTGGGAGAGTGGATTTGGCGGTTTTGTTGGATTTTCTTTATTTATTTGTGTCTCCATATTCTGCACTGGTAACAACACGACACTTTGGCAAATCCCTAATTCGTGAAACAGCGACATTACGAGGAGTTATGCAGTATTACAGGTGCGGATTGACGGCAACAGGTCACAGTGTCTCATATGTAAAATAGGGACATCGTCTGGATAGATGAAGCATTGCAGGTCGGTGGGAAACTCTGAGATTGCTGCATTTCGACTTTTCCCCATGTAATCATGTGTTTGTCCGTTTAGAAATGATCATAAGGATTAAACACAAATGAGGATATGCACTATCGTTCAAAACTTCGGGTCACCTAGATAATTTTGTGTTCTATGAAAAAAAGACACTTTTATTTATCAAAAGCGTTGTCCAATGTTGGTTCTTTTACCCATGTGGATCGCTTCCTTTTGATGGAAAATCTCAGATAAATATGGTTTTAACTTTGCCACTCTTAGAGTTAAAGCAGGATGGTATTATTTTATGTTGTCATTTTTGTTTAATATTTTTGTAGCATGTTGGCATAGTTTTTGTAGTATTTTTGTAATAATTTTATCGTCTTACTGTAGTTCATTTTATATTTGTAGTATTTCCTTTGTTTTTTTTGTAAGATTTGTAAGTTGTGTTTTTTGTAGTATTTCTGTTGTAATATTTATGTTGTAGGGTTTTTGTATTATAGTATTACTTTAGTAGTGTCTTTTTCTTTTCAGAATGCAAGCAAAATTATAAATAAGGTATGTTTTAAGGTATGAATTTGATATTTAGTTTTGCATTATTTCTGTCATTGTATGTTTGTTGTATAGTATCCCTGTAGTATTTTTGTATTATTTCCAGAGTAAAATTATGTAGTATTTTTGTAGTATTTCTGTAGTAGTCTTTTTGTAGTTTTAGGTCATAACATTTCTGTGGTAGTATTTTTGGATCATAGTATTATGGTAGGGCAGCACGACGGCGCAGTGGTTAGCGCGTGTGCGGCACAGTCCTGAGGTCTTGGGAACCTCCTGTGTGGGTTCAAATCCAGCTACCGGACTTCCTGTGCGGAGTTTGTATGTTCTCACCGTGCTTGCGTGGGTTTCCTCCCACATTCCAAAGACATGCATTTCAGGTGGATTGGCCGGTCCAAATCGTCCCTAGGTGTGAATGAGCGAGCGAGTTGTCTGTCCTTGTGTGCCCTGGAATTGGCTGGCAGGGTGTCCCCTGCCCACTGCCCGATGATTGCTGGGACGGGCTCCAGCACCCCGCGACCCTACTGAGGATAAGCGTTGCAGCAAATGAGATCATGAGACCCTTAGAGTTGTTTCTTCACTGTAGATGTTGACACTGGTGTTTTGCGGATATTATATAACTAAACTGCTAGTTGAACAACAAGGCATCTATTTTTCAAACTACAAATTATAATATACGTGAAAGTTTGGTTACTAGATTAGCTTTGGCGGTTAGCATCGCTTTAGCAGTTGATGAGAAAAAATGTAACAGAAGATTTTTGGCTAACCGATATAGAAAATACTATCACTTTTGTGGCTAGCTTCATTTTAGCTGTCAGCATCATTTGAGCAATTAATACGGAAAAAAATAGCGGTTAATACTGCCAGCCACGTTAGCGATTTAGCTGCTGGCTTCACTTTAGCAGTTAATGTGAATTAATTCACCCGTTGATGTCAGCGCCCCAGACCTAACATTTTGGAAACGGCCACTAGCCCCTGATGTCAGTGTCTTCTCATAGATGTCCAAAGTTATACCTTTCAAATTCTGATTACCTTTGTTCCCCTTACTCTCAAGCAACAATACAGTCCTTAAAAACAAGATCGTTATTTCAATAAAATTTAATGATTGTTAGTTATGTTTTGGGACGGATTTTAGGGCATCAGGTGGCATTAGCAAATTTGATCATTTTTATTGCTTTACCTGCTAGCTTCGTTTAAGCAGTTAATGTGAAGTAATTTACCAATGGATGTCATAACCACAGTCCTTAACTAGTAATACTGGCATTGTGGAAGGTTCCACTAGCTGCTAATGCTAGTGTCTTTGCTTAAATGCCTAATGTTTAACCATACACAATTTGATCCAGATTTTTCTGTAAAACATTAGAGGTAAATGTTCTGAAATGTGCCAATTAGCAAAAGAAAATTCTTAAACAATTCTGCTAATATTGAGATAGTAATTTAGTGTTTCCGTCGTGCAGGGATTAGCACATTCACCTCACGCGTGAAGCTCCCCGGCTCGAGACCGGGTGGAAACATTTGTTGGGCTGGAGAGGGATGGGCCCCACCAGGCTGTACTTGCCCAAGACTAGTAGTTGATAGATCAAACCAACCAAATCACCAATTTTGCTTTAAAAAATTTACAAGAGTGACAACTGTTAGGAAAGCCTACTAGAACATCAATAATAAGCTTAGAGTCCAAGGAGCCTGTATGAAGTGCAGGATCACCTGGCCAGAACTCTGGAGGTTGGAACCTTCTGGATCTCTTTCTTGCTCCGTTCAGTGTACAATAACCTTTTCAACACCAACCTATTCAGGTGGGGGGCGAAGGGGACCCGCAGAGCAGGTTATGTTGGAGGGACAGGGACACTGGCGCACATACTGGCAGGATGCCAGTCTGCTCTCAGCCAACGCAGATACTGCTGGAGCCACACCAAGGTCCCCTAGTGCACTGGCTGACATGTTAGAACATTAAAAACTGAGGAAGCACAAACCTTAACCTGTGTCAACACATTCCATTCTGTTCATAAGGGAGGGGTGAATCCATTATATTCCAAGGACACCAAGGGGAGCCTCTTGCAGACAGCACCAGCATGGCAGTTAAGGGCAGACAAGGGAAGGAAATTACACTTACCTCAGGTAGTCCACACTTCCCCAAGGCCAAGCATGATGATTTGGTCGAAGAGGCCCAAAGACCGTTCTTATTGCACTAACTGTACTGAGGGAAAATGGATGCAGTGAAGCCCATGAAACGAAAGCTACCAACTACCGTGAAATGGTCCAGCAGGGCAAGAACATGGGATGCCAGGCCTGGCTATTCTCAGTGCAGGTAAGGTGCAGGGGCTTCCCAGCGCAGTCCGTACGGGACAGCAATGGCAATAAGAGGAAGGGAGAGGCCTGTAAGGTGGGGGATGCCCCAGAGAGAGCCTCTCTCTGGCTCTGGAATAGGAAAGAGGAGCTTAACTGGGTACCAGAATAGGGCGTTGTAGTTCAGGGTTGAAACGTCTTGTGAAAGTTGGACACGACCGGCTGACATCTTCTCCTGGTTGAAGGCTTCAGTCACTTTTTGATTGACTGGAAGAGGTAACACTAATCAGAAGCCAGGGTTGGGGAGGAACGGAAAACATGTAATGACGTTACGTAGTTCATCCATCCATCCGTTATCTTCACCGCTTATCTTCAGTAGGGTTGCAGGGGTGCTGGAGCCCATCCCAGCTGTCTTTGGGCAGTGGGCAGGAGACACCCTGATCTGGTTGCCAGCCAGTCACACTGCACAGGGACAGATAACTCACTCGCTCATTCACACCGAAGGACAATTTGGACTGGCCAATTAACCTGACATGCATGGTTTGGAATATGGGAGAAAATCGGAGTGCCCTGGGGAAACCTATGGAAGCACGGGCAGAACATGCAAACTCCACACAAGAAGGTTTTATTTCATGACCTCAGAACTGTGCCGCGGACGCGCTAACCTCTTAGCCGCCGTGCTGCCAAAAAAATAAAAATGTATTCCGTTACGGTGTCAGAGAAATTTCTGCAAAACAACTGTGACAAGCCTGAGGACTGTAATTAAAGATCATTCAGACCAACCAAGAATGTCTTTGTCACTTGCTCTCCCAAAACTGCCAACGTGCTGTCCCTCTTGTAAGCCTTTTTTTGCAGCGCCAGCAAAAATACGTCATAATGGAGTTTTACAGAGTTTGCAGTCGCAGCTGCGTTACCTGTCAGTCTAGTATCATTTTCCCTAAAGTAAACAGACATCCTCTTGTTTCAACCAGACATCTGACTGTGTGAGTGAATGCGACATGCTTTACACATGATCATTTCAGCTAAAGTAGACAGACAACCTCTTGTTTCAACCGGACATCTGGCTGTTAAGTGAATATCATATGCTGTAAACATGATAACTTCAATAGTGATGAATTTTTTCACATACCGTAAAAAATAAATTACAGTTACATTTAGTTAAAGTAAGGATTACTTTGCAGGATTACAATTTTATTTTTAAAGTATATTTACATATACATGTTGCGTTGAAAAACTAATTATGTCATCATTCCAACCACTGACACGAGAGAGACGGAGAGAGATTAGGTTTACATACGACGTGTGCGAGGCAGCAAAGTTGCTCACTAGTGATGCTTTCAGACACATTCAGTAGATTTGATAGATTGTTTTTGTATTTTGCAATAATTGTAATTCAAAATTCACTGTATGATTACTATAGTCTAATGTTGTGAGAATAATTAACATATCTCAACAAATAGAAATACCGTATTTTCCGCACTATAAGGTGCACCGTGTTATAAGGCGCACCTTCATTGAATGATATATTTTAAAACTCTTTCCATACATAAGGCACACCCCATTATAAGGCGCTATAAGTGCATGCTGGTTTAAGATCAGGTAATTGGGCAATTTTGTAAGTGTAATCCTGTGCAGCCCTTTGAGACATTTTTGTGATTAAGGGCGTCATAAATAAATGTGACTTAACTTGACTTGGCTACAGTAGAGGATGTAGTTACGTTATGCAACCGTTAGATGGTGACGCGCTAAAGGGAATGTCAACAAAACAGTCAGATAGGTCAGTCAAACTTTATTAATAGATAACAAACAAGCTTTCCACAACTCCATTCACTCCCAAAATGAATAAACAGCCGTTTTATTATTTTCTCTAAGGTAAAGCATTTTTGTGACACATCTTTAACATCTTTGAACAACAGCAAGGCATAACATTTCACTTTTCCTCCATTTAGTCAAAACGCAAAAAAACGTCTGATACTGTTATGGTAAATTAAACGTTAATGCAATCGCAATATAGTGACACTCGAAATGTGCAAAAACAACAAGTGCAAAACAATAACAGTAAAGCAATAACATAATAACTGTAAAATGTAAAACGTTGTAGTGGGTTTTACATAATTCACCCATGGAACCATTGTTTAGTTAGCGAGTTCCTACGGGGACTCTTAATTCTGCCGGCTCGAGCCACTCTCGTGTTCGATTTATTAATGTTGAACTCTCTCGCTGCTGCTCTATTCCCGTGTTCTACTGCGTGACTGATCGCCTTGAGTTTAAACTCTGCGTTGTAAGCGTGTCTCTTAATAGGAGCCATTTCAGGGTCTTTATACAAACGCACAAATAAAAGAGAATCTTTGTTTAATATTTCCCAGTATGCACAGCGCACTTCTTCTTCTACGCGAAAAATTGAGTCGGTGGCTGCTTACCGTAACTTGCGAGACCTTGTAATTCAATATTGGTCCATATATAAGGCGCACTGGATTATAAGGCGCATAGTCAGCTTTTAAAAAAAAATCTGATTTTATGTGCGCCTTATAGTGCGGAAAATACGGTACTTTCAAAAGGTTTGGCATCCCGACTTCAAATAAGTAAAAAAGTTTGTTGGAAAATAAGTGAACAATTTTGGTGTTTAAAACAATATTGTTGTCAGAACCGGAACAGGAGGAGGACCCAGATGCGTAACATTTCCCACACAAGCTTTATTTTATGGGAATGGGGCACTCATGTATGTTAACACAAACGCCAGTGATACGGCGATCGTTGGGCGGAAAAAGTAAGGCAGAAGTCTGGCGTGGAACAACAGGAAGCCAGAGGCCGACGAGACCGATACCAGTTACACAAGCAGATACCGGACAGATGGGGTCGATACGGGACAGGACGCGACAGATAGGATCAATACCAGATACACGAGCAGATACCGGACCGACGGGCTCAATATCGAACAGGACGGGACAGACAAGATAGAAATCAGATACAGGAGACTGGAGACAGGTAGACAGGGTGAGACAGACAGGATCGATACCAGACACTGGAGACTGGAGTTCGATATCAAACAGGACGAGATAGATGGTGAGGATACCTGATACGGAAGATTGTAGCAAGGTATCAGACGCGACAGACAGGATCGATACCAAACACTGGAGACTGGAGTCAGATATCAAACAAACATGGCGAGATAGACGGGAACGATACCAGTCAGTGGAGACTGAAGATTGATATCAAACAGGACCAGATAGACGGGAACAATACCCGATACTAGAGATTGCAGCAAGGTATCAGACAGGACGTGACAGACAGGATCAATACCAAACACTGGAGACTGGAGTCAGATATCAAACAGGGCGAGATAGACGGGATAGATACCGGACAGAGTCAAAACACACATTTTGCGGGTGCAGAGGTTCGTTGACGGACTGACAAGGAGTAAATGTGAGCACTGAGCTTAAATAGGAGGGAGGCAAATCTGGCAACGAGCCGCAACTGGCGCCAAACGGGTGTGGCCAATTGAGGGCAATGGACAACCGCAACAATTGGGTTCTCAATGTCCTCTTAATTTAAACTAAAACACAATACCTTGTCCGCCACGTGAAAGAGCATTTGATTTTTTCTTTCTAAACGTGGTTAAACATGATTTTATGTGGTTAAAATGTGAGCACTTTTCTGGTTTCTTCCAACGTTACATTGTTCATTTAATTCAGTAATTTTATTTATACTGTTTTTGTCTTTCATTGGCAGGTTCGGTATTGGATTAATCCAAAAGTAATCGAAAGTAATCCAGTTACATTACTTCCATATCACAGTATTTGGATTACGTTACTGATCGCATTTTTCAACAGGTAACTAGTAACTGTATCAGGTTACATCCTTAAAGATCCTCCCAAACCTGTTAAAAGGGCATGGAATAGACTTGGCTGGTAATGAGACTGGGAGGTCGCTGGTTCGCGCCTCGGCCGAGTCGTACCTAATTGGTAAAATGGCGGCGCCCTCTGTTGGCTGCGGCTGCATCGGCTCGCTACAACGGGTCAGGTGTATCGACATTTCGTTCTGTGTACATTGTTACAAAGAATGACAATACAAAGGAAATTATTATTATTATTAATAATATACTTAAACAGGCTTTTTCTCATGTAAATGTACTATTATCAATGTTGTTCAAACAGTTATAGATGTAAAAACTTGAATATTGGCCAATATAAGTCAGAGTAATACAGAATGTTTTTGGGTCACCAAATGTGTCATAAAACAGTAAAATAAATAAATAAATTGTGGGACAAAACGTCTCAGCAAATCCCTTCTCTCTTCCAGAAGCAATTTAGAGTCTGGCTAAATAGTTTCTTTGTCGGGGTAACTTGAGTGTCGACCTCCACCCACGGTAGCATTTTTCTTCGGAAAGAGTCAATATCGTTCTTGTCACCGCTCTATAAAAAAAAGTTTGCAAATTGATTTCGGTGTTTCATGTCCTTGAATCGAGTTTGGAAGTTATAAAACAGAGAAGTTGTTGACTTTTTAAAGTCACAATCAATGACACCTTAATGAAAATTAAAAAAAAGATTATTGTTGTTATTGGTCCTCTTTGTATTAATGATATTACGAAAAAGAAACCAATTCTTTCCCAAAATAATTAACGTCAAAATGAGTGATCTCTTGTTTACAATCGTTCTCTCGCAGCACAATTCCATGAGAAACAGACAACATGTAATGCTAATAGTTGGCCGCTAAGTGTCAGTGTAACTCAAGCAACCCTAATTCCGTGTGAAAAATGTACCCCCCTTAACGTTCCTGTAAAATTGACCTACAATCCCAATTCAAGACGTCCCCAAAGTAAAATAAAAGCTGTTCTTGAACAATTTGGATAATAGGGACGGTTTGAAGTTTTGTCCCAAACTGAAATTGTCACTGCAAGTGCGACTAACATTGAGTGATTTGATTTGGAGCACACAGAAGTGGAAAGCTTTTATTCCCTGCAGAATTGTTTTGTTGCAATAAAAGTCCTGCAATTGAGTGTAGCATGGGCATTTTAGCAGGAAACATGTGAGACAATGGCTTGAACTCTTACCTGGTACCTTGACAAATTTGACCTCAATCTGGAAAACTAAACATTGCAAACATTTTTCTAAGGGTAGGTTTAAGCGTTTCCAAAAGTGGCCATTTGGAGATGAACAGTTTACAACACTAAAACCTTTGAAAACACATGTTTTACTGTGGCCAACTTTTTAGATATTGTGAAAGAGTTGTAAATGTATGTCTCTTGTATGTCTTGTCTTTGCAAAAGTCAAATCAATGATTATGCACATAATTCTGTCTAGAAATTAATGCGGCAGGGTGGTGGGACTGAATAACAAAACAGGATTACAGCCCAAAGCTTTTCTGAGCTCCACCTCAAATTTGACAACAATACTAAAAAGTATTGCTGTTCTGAGATGCTTCAACTTACAAAAATGATCTTGGGCTCTAATAAGAGGTAAGACTTGGGGCCATCCTATCCACAATCCAGATTTGAAAAACGTACGAATCTCAGGCTTGTTCGGACTATCATATTTACACGACCATAAAACGCAAATATAAGTCCCAGATTTCCTTCAAATTGTGTTGTGCAGTGCGCCTTGTGTGTGATGTAAAGGCTGGGCATCACCACTCAAGGGTGTGGGTGTGTAAAGAAGCCAAGGTTCACATTGCAGAACTTAACCCTTCACTGACCAAGTATCATACCGCCGCCTGCAATCATTTTGTTATTTTGTCCATGAAAGATTCAGAACTCATGTTATGAGGGATTACTTTTGGCCCCTTTTTTTTAGAACAACCCAAACTTTCAATATCTGGCAATATCTACCAAAACTATGTGTTAAGAACTACTGTTTAAAACAAAAAACGAAATTTTCAGGATAATGAAATAGAGACCGAACATGAGCACATTTTAAGGTTTACTTACTTTGGCTGAGATCGATCTGCTCCGGACAAATGTGTTCCTTCATCCAACGGTCAACTACCAATGGCTGAGAGATTATCCATTGTGGGAAGTTGCTGCCATCTTGCAATTGTTTTGGAGAACTACTTTGACATCATTTTATTGAAATCAAGGGTTGTATCCAAAGCCTGTCTTCGGGAAGCAGTAGAGATGTATTTTAGCCCAACAGTCACAATATTACGGTAATTTAGACAGCATTTGTAAAACAGGGGCGCCGGCGCCCCCTTGGTAATATAAGGGTCAAAGCTCATTTCTGATTTTGGGGTGGAATCCCATACTTTTGTTAGACCATTCACATTTCCTACTAAAAGCGACTTGCATGCGATCTTCTATTCGTTTCCTGTGTGAACGCGACAAGTGTCCCATTTATGCTGAAGAGGATACGTGACTTAACACGCAAATGCGTCCATTGTTTGCGGAAGTATTCATGGATGCTAGCGCAGTACCCCGTAACTAGAAATGTGAAAGTTATTGCGCTACTGGATGCTGAACAAAGGTATCCCCCCAAATATTGATTAAATCCAAAACCTCACTATACCTCCATTAAATACCTTCCATGTTGTCGTCCGCCTTGGTGTTTTGATTTCCATGCTAAGCGGAAAACATAGAAACTGAGCAGCCGTAAGAAAATTGAAGATTAATGAATCGATGGTTCGCAAGTGGAGGAAGCTGAAAAACGGAGTCCGACTAGTTTTCATCTGTGTGCTTTACCCCGTATTCGATACTTGAATAAACCACAGCAAAACTCAGTTTTTCTCCAGCTGTATTAGTAAATATGGACACTTGTATGCTAGGTTCTGCTGTAAGGTGGCTGCAGTAGAGGGCACGCGCACAGTAGAGGGCACCCGCGCACTATCGTGCGTTGCGCCCTGTGTATGCGTTAAATACAGAAACATAACCATCTGTGGAGACTGCGTCCCATGGTTGTGAAAATATGGTTACTATATTACTGGAATACTTTTACTCGACGCTTGTGATGATCATTGATTATAGATTATGAAATTGTGTCATACATTTATGAAGCTTTAAATCTGCGGAAACTCAACGTTTTAACTATATTTAACATGCCTGGGAAAACTTTGAAATTTTTCGTACACATTGATTTTCCCCTGGCTTCGACGGCTTTTAAGCACAAGTAAAGATCATGACTATAGACGCTCCCCTACCTACGACCATTCGACTTACGCAAAATGGTAGATCCGAACATTTTTTTCAAGATGTTGAAAAATATTCGGACACTGCTGAACCTTACATTTTGTATTGTGTGCACCTTTTCCGAGTAGAGGACATTACTGTAGTGCTTCTTTACGCCGCTACCGGCGTTTGTCGATGTGAGAAGTCACCCAGCATCCACCTGGAAGTTAAAGAAAATCTGCTTTCTTTTCCCGAATTCGTCTGTAAACAACTATACGGTCTATGTCTATACTATCTCCAGCGCGCTAAGAACTTTGACATTTTTATTGTTTAATATCTCGTGCATCCATTGAATATGGTTGGTGTAAAGTGTAAAGAAGAGGCGGGTTATTTCTTTTGAAATGAAAGTGGAATAAGAGGGCTTTATGCGGTTGAGAAAATGGCCAGAACGCTTTTTTTTGGCCACTTTTTACCACGGAGAATGACCTCTTGAAGCTCATCTTCTAAATGTAAGTCAAACTCAACTTTATTTATCTTTATAGAGCATATTATTTTATGAAATGTTTATTTTTTAGTACAGAGCAATACAGGTTACTTATACAACCCTTAAACATACATATATAAACCTTAAACATATAAAAAATAGCAATGAAGCGACTTATGAACAAATTCAACTTACGAACGATCGTCCCAAATCTCGTTCTTAAGTTGGGCAGCGTCTGTACTTGAAGTATTCATCCTATCTTTTTTTGTTAATTATCAGGGTTGGGTAGTGTTACTTTAACTTGATTACTTTCAATTACTTTTGGATTACTCCAAAACCAAATATGCTTATAAAAAACAAAATAAACTAAGTATGAATAAAATGACAAAATTTTGTGCAGGCTTGGGGAGTAACGGAATACATGGAACGGCAAAAATGATGTTGGCAAGCTGTTTGGATTTATTTTCATTCTGTTTCTGTCGCATTTTATGTTAGTTTAGAGATCAAAGCCAGGAGAGAAAGCTTACCACGTGTTGTGAGTCATCATTTTATTCATATTTAGTTTATTTTGTCTTTTATTAGCATATTTGGTATTGGAGTAATCCAAAAGTAATTGAAAGTAATCAAGTTAAAGTAACCCTACCCAACCCTGTTAATTATACATTTGATTCCGGAGCAAGTGTGAGAAGCTTTATTCCATTATTTGTTAGCATCAAGCTAGCAGTGGGCGGTTATGAAAATCATTGCCAACTTTCAGTGTTTTTGATTTGTATTTTTTAGTCAGCTAAATGTGTCCCATTGTTTTTATTTTAGTATCGCTTTTTCTCCAAGATGAAGCAGCAAATGAAGGCAGGATGCTCCTCCAGGGACGAACGGCCAGAGTGATTGTTTGCCTAATTTAGCTCGATTATCATTGAGATAAATGCAGCCAAGCGCACTGAGATGACTTTTGGTCAATTGTTATTCTGCTCTATCCAGTCAAACGAGCTTAATTTTCAGATGGAGGGGAGCTTCGTCTGAATCCCTCATCATAAATTCATATTGACTGCCGCAGGAAAGTCATTGTTTTTACTTTGAACGAAAAAAGATGAGTTTCACCGGGCGAACCGGAGTGGAAAATTATTCAAAACAAACCTAATCAACTCATTTAGTGCTGCTATGGAATTAGTCCCTTCGCTACCAAAGCAAATAAGGATTCTTTTGGAATACTAATTGGACTAACTGGAACTATATTTGATCGTGAAGGACTTTAACAAGATTGTCAAGCACATTATTCGCTAACAAGCTGCTAGCCACATGAGTGAAATACTCTCACTTTTGTGGCTAGCTAGAAATAGCAAGGGCGACATGACAAAATTAGATTATGAAGGACTTTAGCAAGATTGTGAATTGGAAAAATCGAAAGATTGTTAGAATGTCTCTGGGGCCTGGCCAGTATTTAGCACATTTTTCGCTAACCAGTCGCTAGCCACATGAGTGAAATGTTATCACTTTTGTGGCTAGCTAGAACTCGCAAGGGCAACACAACGATATTAGTAGATGGTGTTGCACTTTAATAAGATCATCAAATATTGAAAAATATTGTTGGATCATCTCTGGAGCCTGGCCTGTAATTTGCAAATTTTTCGCTAACAGCCACTAGCCACACAAGTGAAATACTATCTCTTTTGTGGCTAACTAGAACTAGCAAGGGTGACAAAAAGATATTAGATTATGGAGGACTTCAACAAGATTGTGAATTCGAAAAATTGAAAGATTTTTAGATCGTCTCTGGGGCCTGGCCAGTATTTAGCACATTTTCGCGAACCAGTCGTTAGCTGCATAACTGAAATACTCTCAGTTTTGTGACTAGCTACAACTACCAAGGGCAACATAATGATATTAGATCATGAAATACTTTAACAAGATTGTGAATTCGAAAAATTGAAAGAATGTTAAATCGTCTCAAGAGCCAGGCCTGTATTTAGCACATTTTTTGCTAACCAGCTGCTAGCCGCATGAGTGAAATGTTATAACTTATGTGGCTAGCTAGAACTAGCAAGGGCAACATACAGATATTAGTAGATGATGTAGTACTTTAACAAGATCATCAATTCAAAAATATTGAAAAATATTGTTGGATCATCTCTGGAGCCTGGCCTGTAATTTGCACATTTTTTTGCTAACAGCCGCTGGCCACATGAGTGAAATACTATCACTTTTGTGGCTAGCTAGAACTAACAAGGGCGACATGACGATATTAGATCATGAGGACTTTAACAAGATTGTGAATTCGAAAAATTGAAAGATTTTTAGATCGTCTCTGGGGCCTGGCCAGTATTTAGCACATTTTTCGCTAACCAGGCGTTAGCTGCATAACTGAAATACTCTCAGTTTTGTGGCTATCTAGAACTAGCAAGGGCAACATAACGATATTAGTAGATGATGTAGGACTTTAATAAGATCATCAATTCAAAAATATTAAAAAATATTGTTGGATCATCTCTGAGGCCCGGCCTGTAATTTGCACATTTTTTGCTAACCCAGCCGCTAGCCACATTAGTGAAGTACTATCACTTTTGTGGCTAGCTTGAACTAGCTCGGCCGTCATCACGATAATGGATCATGAAAGACTTTAACAAGATTGTGAATTTGAAAAATCAAAAGAATTTTAGATCGTCTCAAGAGCCTGGCCAGTATTTAGCACGTTTTTCGCTAACAAGTCACTAGCCGCATAAGCAAAATACTATCTCTTTCATGGCTAGCTAAAACTAGAAAAGGCAACACAACAGAATTAGTAGATTGTGAAGGACTTTAACAAGATTTTCAAATCCAATAAATGGAAAGATTGTTAGTCTCTGGGGACTGGCCTGGATGGAGCACATTTTCCACTTACCCTGCCACTAGTCTCATGAGTAAAATACTACCACTTTTGTGGCTAACAAGAACTAGTTTGGGAAGAATAATAATATTAGATTGTAAAGGACTTTAACAAGATGGTAAAATCCAAAAAATGCAAAGATTGTTAGATTGTCTCTGGGGCCTGGCTTATATTAAGCAAATTTTTTGCTACCACATTTGCTAGCCGCATTGGTTAAATAATATCACTTTTGAGGCTAGCTTCGCTACAGCCGTTAGCATCACCTTGGCATTTAAAGCGAGATCATATAGCAGTTAAGACCGTGTTTCTAAAAATGGAAAGATCTATAGACCTTGTTAGATCCTGAAGTTATATACTATTTTATACGCTGTTTTATTCCACTTATACTCAAAAATACTCGTCCTAAGTTTGACCTCAGCCTTGAGTGCGACTTTTTAGAAGGGTGTCGCAACCACCTTTGCCTGGGAATGTTCCTTTTCTTCCATTCTGTGCAGATAACAATGACTTATCACTTCGCCTGGAGTGGTGAAGTATGTGCCTGGTACCATTCTCTCAGGAGGGTGATAACCTATCACTCCTCTCATTCTACAAATCATGGTTGGGAAATTTGCATGGACGACCGCGGACCAATCAGCCAGAGGCTTGGTCATGGCGCGTGACATTTCATCGGCATGAATTATAACAGAAGAAGACCCTGAAACCCCGTCCTCTTCTGCACACGATTGTAATTAGCACAGGCAGAATTACCCAATTTGTTCAACTCTTTGATCCGGCTAAATAAATTGATATGTGGACTATTTTCGGCGCTCGGCTCAATAATTAAGAAATGTTAAAACCTTACAAACCCATGGGCATTTGCCATTTCTTTGCTTAGGTTTAGCAGATCTTCCGCTAACGCCACTTGTCGGGCTAGCTTCGCTTTAGCTGTTAGCACTTAGTGCTAAATCATTTAGCAGTTAATGTTAGTATCACAGACCTTAACTACTAATGCGAACATTGTGGAAATGGCTGCTAGCCGCTAATGCTAATGGTTTGCATTAGGAGAAAATATTAAAGCAAGGAATTTCTGATTCAGATTTTTATTTTTGTTTTTGTAAAAGATGAGAAGAAAGTGAATTAAAGCAAAGTGATATGTTTTTAAGCATGTGGTTTTTTTAACATTTTTGTAGTATTTCCTGAATGGTATATTTGTGTTTTAGTATAACAGTAGTAGTGTATTTGAAGATTTTGTAGTATTTGTTTTTCCTTTTCTGAATTAAAGCAAAATAATGTTTTATATCCCTTATTTCAAGCACCAGCTTTGATATTTAGTTTTGCAGTAATTTAAAATAAAGTCTAGCATTTTGGTCGGAGTATTTTGTTATATAATTACTGAAGTAGTATTTTTGTAGATATTCTGTGGTACTTATTTTTAAAATTTAATTAAACTAAAATATTAGAGACAATAGGAACGAAGTTGGTATTATAAAAACAATATTTCATCCCTGTATTGTCAGGAAAAGCCTTCTCGAAGTTGTAAGTGAGGAGCTAATTTTAGCCGCCGTGCCTTTTCAGCCAATAACTCCGCTATGCTTGGCGGAGGCTAATATCCGCACGCTAAAGCAATAACACTAGCCGAGTGAGCGGGGACTCATATTCCCCATGTAGCGTTTACTGGTCACTGAATTGCATTCGAAATAAATGACTTGGCCGTTTTATGGTCTGAGAATAAACAGCAATCTACTTTTGCTATGTAAGAATTGAACCAGGGTTCTTAAAGTCATGGCCCAGGGGGCCATTTGCAGCCTGCGGAATGATGGTTTGAGGTCCTTGCATTTATATATAAAACTAAAGGGCAACCTCCCAAAACTGTATTCTTCTTTTCTTTTCTTTTTTTCATCTTTTTCTGTTTACCTTTTCATTTTCTATTTTTCTTCTTTCTTTTTTTGTCTTTTTTCTTTTCTTTACTTAATTTCTACTCTAACCATTCTTCTTATTTCTTCCTTCTATTTTCCCTTTTCTTGCTTCTTTCCTCTTTTTCCTGTTACATTTTTCCTTTACCTTTTTTATACTTTTTTCTTTTGTCCATTTTACCTTTTCATTTTTATTTTTTTTCTTTCTTTTCTGTCTTTTCTTTTCTTTACATGTTTTGTTATTTTTTCCATTTTTTAATTTGTTTTCTAGCTTTGCTTTGTTTACTTTTCCATTTTTCTTACTTCTTCTTTTTTTTCTTTTTTTAGCTTATTCCCTCTTTTTCCTATTGCATTTTTCGCTTTTCATTTTTGTACCCCTTTTTCTTTCGTTCATTTTTCTTTCTTTCTTTCTTTCTTTCTTTCTTTCTTTCTTTCTTTCTTTCTTTCTTTCTTTCTTTCTTTCTTTCTTTCTTTCTTTCTTTCTTTCTTTCTGTCTTTCTTTCCCTTTGTCATTTTCCCTTTTAGCTTTCTAACATTTTCCCTTTTTGTTTTTCTTTGATTTCATTTTTTATTTGTTTACAAAAGGCTTGACAAGAAATTTGCATTTTAGTGCCCTTGGGAATCTGTACTTTGTATTCTTCCTTGAGCCTATGAGCACTCGTTCTCAGTTGCACAACACAAGATAGCAACATTTAGTGGTCAAATCATACACACCGACCCTTTCATGTCAAAGCAGCCCACATAAACATGCATTATTGATTGATTGTCCTATTAGTTCATCACGGTTTTCTTTTAAAATTTTAGATCTTATTATTAAAAGCAAATTAAAAAAATATATATTTGAGAACAGGCAGCACGGCGGCGCAGAGGTTAGCGCATGTGCGGCACAGTTCATGTCATGGGAACCTCCTGCGTGGGTTCAAATCCAGCTCCAGACTTCCTGTGCGGAGTTTGTATGTTCTCCCCGTGCTTGCGTGGGTTTCCTCCGGGCACTACGGTTTCCTCTCACGTTCCAAAAACATACATTTCAGGTGAATTGGCCGGTCCAAATTGTCCCTACGTGTGAATGAGCGAGTGAGTTGTCTGTCCCCGTGTGCCCTGCGATTGGCTGGCAACCAGTTCAGGGTGTCCCCTGCCCACTGGCCGATGATTGCTGGGATGGGCTCCAGCACCCCCGCGACCCTACTGAGGATAAGCGGTGTGTCTAATGAGATGAGATGAGATATTTGAGAACAGCGGAATTTGTATTGTTGTTGTGGAAAACACAATTTGGCCCAACCTTGAGCGGACCCTAGCTTTTCCAGCCCCATCACCAATTGAGATTGAGACCCCTGCATTAAAACATAGGGAAAAAACATAAGAGAGAAGGTCAGCAGTAGATCTTGTACTGTCTGGCACCTCATATTCATAAATTTCCTCTCCATATTCCCCGTAGACACACTCTGCCCTGAAAGAGGAATAACCCAGATATGCAAATATGTGAGCAGCGTTTCATTTAATTCATATAATTAAGCGCAGGAGAGATTGGGTCGGAAAAGTCATCTTCCCTCGTCTCAACTTGTCCTCACACTTTTGTCGTTTTTCTGCCGAGAATCTCTTATCCTAGGAATGTTTGACATAAATAGTGGGTCAACAAAACTTAATATGCATCAGAAAGATACCAAATTAAAAAAGAATAACGCAAATGTTGTGTTTTTACGGTTTTACTGTTCATACTGTTAAAACAGATCCCCCAAATTGGGTGATTTTCACAAACATTTCCGAAATAACCAATAATTGTTTCTGTCATGATTACTGATGTGACTCAGCTGTGCCCGCTCATTTGGCGCCAACTGCCGCGGGTTCTGATTGGCTCCCTGTCACTATTTGAACCCACTCCTGTCAGTCCCCAGTTGTCGGTCCGTCTGCGAATCTCCGTGTATACTAGGCAAGCCTTTTTGATCCTGACTCACGCCTGTCCCGTTTTTTGCTCCTGTTTGTCTCCCGCTACGACCATGTCTGCTCTCCCGTCCCGACTTACGACCCGTTTTTGATCCTGACCACGTCTGCTCTCCCGTCCCGGCTTACAACTCGTTACAGACCCCAACCACGTCTTGCTCTCCTAGTCCCGGCTACCGACCCGTTTTCTGCCCCTGACACCGGGTTCGCTTGCTATGGAAGATCCATTTCCGTGTTCGGATCACAATCCAAGTACGAGAGCAGCCCTTCCTCTCTCTTTCAATAAAACTTGCGGTAAACGTCACGCAGGTGGGTCCTGTTTCCGTAAAGGTCGTGACAGTACGGACTTACCACAGGGAATTGACAGAACCGGGTTCAAATAGTAACAAGGAGCCAATCAGGTTGGCGCCAAATGAGCGGGCAGAGCTGAGTCACATCAGTAATCATGACATTTCATTTTTTGGTCCAATTTTTAACCCAAATGGCTCCTGTTTAAAGGAACAGTGTGTAATATTTAGTTCCTCCTAGTGGTACCAAAAAACATTCAGTAAAAAACAACAACATACATTTGAATACCAAGCAAAACCACATAAACTATCATGCCAATTCTAATTTTCTAAGAAAATCACAATTGGAGAAATTTCTTTCACACAGTAGAATCCACACTTAGGCCCCCGCCATGTTTGTCAGGCATCCAGCTGCTACGCTTTGTGGCAGTGGCCTTCCCTCGCCCCAGACAACACAGTGCCATCTAGTGGTCGAATATTACACACTAGGGATTTAATGACATACAAATGGAACCCAAATTGGATTAACCAGCTAACCCGGGGGTCAGCAACAAGCGGCTCAGGAGATGCATGCTGCTCTTTAGCGCTGCAGAGTGGCTCCCTGGCACTTTTCCAAAAATGTTTACAAATTGAAAGACTTTTAATAAGGTTTCTGTAGAAGGTCGAACCTGACACACTCATATCGTTTAGAAATGTGTAGCACAAATATTACATTTCAACCACTTTGGTGCACCTCTCCTCTGCTTACTTTCCTTTCTCTCCCGTGTTTTCTGTGTGAGAGACGAGCTGTGCCGTACCCAGGCTCCGCCCCTTCAAAAAATGGGCAGCGTCACAATTTAACTCAATATCTCCCTACACCCCTAATCAAGAAGTCACATTAAACGTTTGAGAACACAATCCAGTCATAGACCATTTGTCAGGAACAAAGTAGCTTTTTTGATTAAGTGGTTCTTGATTTTTGTCAGTATACATTTTGAAAGATACTTAGGGATATTATTTGTGTTGCTCAGGCCCGAGGATGGGTTCATTGATTCGGTATCAAAAGAAAGAGGATGCTGCTGCTGCGTTTTACCCATGCACTAACTTGTTTGACATTAGCAAAGAAATGGACTTAAACTATTGACCAGGTATCAAACAGGCCACTTGGAATTATTGGGTTATTTTAGGGATGAAAGACACAGAAATCAGGCAGCACGGTGACGCAGTGGTTAGCGCATGTGCGGGACAGTTCTGAGGTCATGGGTTCAAACCCAGCTACCAACCTTCCTGTGCGGAGTTTGCATGTTCTCCCCGTGCTTGCGTGGGTTTCCTTCGGGCACTCCGGTTTCCTTCCACATTCGAAAAACATGCATGTCAGGTTATTGGCCGGTAAAAATTGTCCCTAGGAGTGAATGAGCACGCGAATTGTCTGTCCCTGTGTGTCCTGCGACTGGCTGGCAACCAGTTCAGGGTGTCCCCTGCCCACTGCCCGAAGATGGCTGGGATGGGCTCGAGCACCCCCGTGACCCTACTGAGGATAAGTTGTGCAGATAATGGATGGATGGATGGATGGATGGAAGACACAAAAATCATGTATTTTTTATACCAACAATGTCTGATTGTAGCATACAGTAAATCAAGTAAATGACCCAAACCATTGTGTTAACATTTGACCTTGCAAGGTGTAATTAAAAAAAGGAAAACTAAATGTCCAACTTTTTTTGTCAAATTTACTTCTCATAATGTTAAGTTTAGACTGGAACGTTTCAGCAAACTTTCAGCAAATTTTTGTGTCTGCTTTTTCACGTTGCTAGAACTCTTTTGTAAATTAGCGACAAAAATGTTACTTTTTAGAGGAGAATGGACCCAGGTGGGGTAAACTAGAGCTGGATAGTATCAGTGATGGCAAAATGAAGCCCCATTAAAGCAGTGAAGCCCTGCAGGGAAATGCTCCAGGTCCATCAGCATACATCAATTCCCCGAATATGCCATCATGTGGACAGAATAATGTATAACATGCTTGGTTCATGCAACAACATAACAGGGTGCAAATAATTATTTGAATACACATATATAAATGTTTAAAGGGTATTTTAACATGAATCGTACTGTGTTACATTGTCTATGTTTGTGAAAGTGTGAAATAAGAACGTTAAATAAAGAGCTTATTCATTTTTATTTAACTCCTTCAATGTCGGATGTTTTTTACCCCCAAAGTTTTTGGAATCAGGCAAAGTTAAGGCGTTACTTTGTCGCTTATTTTGTAATACACTCAAAGTCATGTGGCATACTCACTTTACGGGGCTTCAAACATCCCTGCTTATGCGTCATCAACACACACCTCGGATTGCGGTTCATACACCACTCGGCTAAAATACTCGGCACACGCTTCACAGGGTTGGGTAGGGTTACTTTAACTGGATTACTTTCTATTACTTTTGGATTACTCCAATACCAAATATGCTAATAAAAGACTAAAGAAACTAAATATGAATAAAATTATGACTCACAACACGTAGTAAGCTTTCTCTCCTGGCTTTGATCTCTTTGATCTCCGGCAAAACTAACACAAAATGAAAATAAATCCAAACAGCTTGCCAACATCATTTTTGCCGTTCCATGTATTCCGTTACTCCCCAAGCCTGCACAAAATTTAGTAATTATATTCATATTTAGTTTCTTTTGTCTTTTATTAGCATATTTGGTATTGGAGTAATCCAAAAGTAATTGAAAGTAATCCAGTTAAAGTAACCCTACCCAACCCTGATGCTTCAGGGATTCGAAACAAAAAGCACACCAATGAATAGTATTTAATAACATAAGGAGGTACAAAGTGACAAACAAGGGTTCGCAAAAGGAACAGTCCAAACAAAACAAAACCAGAAACAAAGACCAAAACTGGAACTGGATAATGCAAGGAATAAAGTAACAAACCGGCACCTAACCACTAACAAAATGTCTATAAAATAAAAGTTACCCGGTATGGCAGTGGAATAAAAATGACCCGATCAAGTGTGCTGTTCAAAATGTCCTTATAAATACCTGTGCCCACTTCTAATCCCGCTCAGGGACCCCTGGTGGAAGAAGGTGCACCAGACCCTAACAAAAATAAAAAGTCCAAAATACGTGCTTTGTCCAGGCAAAGACGAAAGTTTGCAAAGTGGGACAAAATTGATTCGTTCCCTTGGGATGTCACTTGCTCAAATGATAACGTCGGCGTGATTAACTCCAAATTACAGGGCCAGACATTCTAATTAAGCGGCTTGTTCCAATTATGAGATGCTTCACTTTTATTAGCATAATCGGCGTCGGTCCCTTAGCGGGCTAATGTCGGGTGGGCGGAGTCACGTAGGTCAGGCGTTTCAGACATGCGGCAGGTTGGATCAGACCCGCCGAGGGTTTTGTTCTGGCTTGAGATACAACGTGAGGGAAAAAGGAGTTGCGGTTTCAAATAGGTCCGCTGGGTGGCGCCAAAGCTGGGCCCCACTCACAAACCACTTACTGAATTTTTCTCTCTCTCTCTATCTCTTTCTCCCGTTCACTTTTTCCCTCACTCTCATTCTTTCTCTCTCCTTCTGTCACTCTCTCACTCTTTCCTTTTGTTTTCACTTGTTCTCTCTCTATCTCTTTTGAGTTCTCTCTTTTTTATTTATTTTACTCACCTCTCTCTTTCTCTTTCACTTTGTTTCTCTGTCTCTTTTACATTATTTCTTTCTATCCCTCTTTCTATTTATCCGTCTCTCTTTTTTCTCTTTCTTTCTCTCTCTTTTTTTCTCTCCCTCTTTTGAGATCTCTTTCTTTTTCTTTCTTTTTCTTTCTTTTTCTTTTCTTTTTCTCGCTTCCTTTCTCTCTCTCCTTTTTTCTCCTTTATTTTTCTCCGTTGCTTTTTTCTGTCTGTCTCTCTTTCTCTTTTTTCTCCCACCTTTTACTCTTTTGCTCTCTTTCTCTTTCCCTATTTTGACCTCTCTATCTTTTCTTTCTTCTCATGTCTTCTCTCCATTTTTCCTTCATATTTGATCTCTTTCTGCCTCTTTCTATTTCTTTCTTTCAATACTTCTTTTGTTCCTTCTTTCGTTTGTTCTTTCGTTCCTTCTTTCATTCCTTCTTTCTTTATCTCGTTCTTTTCTTTATCCCTCTCGTTCTTCCTTTGTTGCTTCTCTTACTCTCTTTCTTTTATTTTTAGTCTCTCTCTCTTTATCGTTCTTCCTTTCTCTGTCCCTCTCTTTTTTTCTCTCCCCCTCTTTTTCTCCTTCTCTCGCTTTCTTTTTTTTTTTTTTTTACTTGTTCTCAGCTAGTCCCTGATACCCGGCTTATTGAACTCATTTTCATTTTGGGGGGATTTTAGAATGCCTGTAGAAATTGGAAAAAATAATTCTTTTGTTTGGTGTACGAGCGCATCAGGTGCGCCCCGCAAGCAAACAAATTAGGAACAAGCAAATATGCAAATGAACCCGCATCACAATTAGCAATGCATACATGTAAATGTGCCGAGTTAATTAATCCAACCGTGCTAATTAGCCGCCAATCCCTCCATATTTAAAAAAGAAACTCTCGGTCCACATATGCGCACGGGGGAAACCGAAAAAATATGCCAAATGTCTACAGATTAATTAAAACTTTAGGCACAAAATGATGCTAATTAACAACGTCAGTCAAGGCGATAAGAAACAAGATGCTCATAAAAAAAGAAGTGAAAGATGACCCGGACTCTTAATTAGTGAATAATTAAGAGCGATCTGTCTTTTTTTTTTTTTTTGCGGCAGCTTTCAAAATTTTTATAACTTTGCTCACCGTTTTGAGGCAGTCAGTGGAAGTTTTAAGACAGCCGTAACTCACTTAACTCGTGCTGACGAGTACAAAAAGGCAAGCGACAATTTTTTCTTTAATTTCATTTTTTATGTGTTGTATTACGACCAGTGGTACACTTTCAATTTCACACCCGAGAGCGGCTCAGGACAATGACCTAAGGCTCATTTTTACAAATATATTCTAGTGTCTGTAGAAATGTCTCAACCGAAATAGTAACAGAAGAAAGAAAGAAAAAAATATATTAATATATATATATTTAACCTCACTAAAGGTCACGGGAGTCCTGGGGCCCATCCCAGTTGTCTTCGGACACCCTGAACCGGTTGCCAGCCAATTGCAGGGCACACAGAGACAGACAAGTCACTCACTCACTGACAACTAGGGACAATTCGGACCGGCAAATTAACCTGAAATGCATGCTTTTGGAATGTGGGAGGAAACCGGAGTGCCTGGTGGAAACATACGCAAGCATGGGGAGAACAAACTCAGGAAGGCTGGTAGCTGGATTTGAACCCAAGCCCCAGAAGAACTGTGCTACTACTACTCAGCTGCTATATATACAGTGCATCCGGAAAGTATTCACAGCGCTTCACTTCCACATTTTGTTATGTTACAGCCTCATTCCAAATTGTATTAATTTAATCTCTTATCTCAAAATTCTACACAAAATACTCCATTATGACAATGTGAAAACGTTTTTTTTTTTTTTACTTTTTTGGAATTTATTAAAAATAGAAAACTAAGAAATCACATTTACATAAGTATTCACAGCCTTTGCTTAATACTTGGTTGATCCACCTTTGGCAGCAAATACAGCCTCAAGTCTTTTTGAATATGATCCCACAAGTTTAGCACACCTATCTTTAGGGAGTTTTGCCCATTCTTCTTTGCAATAAGTCTCAAGCTCAATCAGGTTGGATGGGAGACGTTTGTGCACAGCCATTTTCAGATCTCTCCAGAGATGTTCGATCGGATTCAAGTCTGGACTCTGGCTGGGCCACTCCAGGACATTCACAGAGTGGTTCTGAAGCTAATCTTTTGAGATCTTGGCTGTGTGCTTTGGGTCGTTGTCCTGCTGAAAAATGAACCTTCGCCCCAGCCTGAGGTCAAGAGCGCTCTGGAGCAGGTTTTCATCCAGGATATCTCTATATATTGCTGCATTCATTTTTCCTTCTATCCTGACTAGTCTGCCAGTTCCTGCTGCTGAAAAACATCCCCACAGCATGATGCTGCCACCACCATGCTTCACTGTAGGGATGGTATTGGCGTGGTGATCCTCCAAACATGGCGCCTGGCATTTACACCAAAGAGATCAATCTTTGTCTCATCAGGCCAGAGACTTTTCTTTCTCATGGTCTGAGAGTCATTCAGGTGCTTTTTGGCAAATTCCAAACGGGCTTCCGTGTTCCTTTTACTAAGGAGTGGCTTTCGTCTGGCCACTCTACCATACAGGCCTGATTGGTGGATTGCTGCAGAGATGGTTGTCCTTCTGGAAGGCTCTCCTCTCTCCACAGAGGAACGCTAGAGCTCTGACAGAGTGACCATCGGGTTCTTGGTCACCTCCCTGACTAAGGCCCTTCTTCCCCGATCGCTCAGTTTAGAAGGCCGGCCAGCTCTAGGAAGAGTCCTGGTGTTTCCAAATGTCTTCCATTTACGAATAATGGAGGCCACTGTGCTCATTGGGACCTTCAAAGCAGCAGAAATTTTTCGGTATCCTTCCCCAGATTTGTGCCTCAAGACATTCCTGTCTCGCAGGTCTACAGACAGTTCTTTTGACTTCATGCTTGGTGTTTAGTGCTCTGACATGCACACTCAACTGTGGGACCTTATATATACAGGTGTGTGCCTTTCCAAATCATGTCCAATCAACTGAATTTACTGCAGGTGGACTCCAATTAAGCTGTAGAAAGATCTCAAGGATGATCAATGGAAAAAAGATGCACCTGAGCTCAATTTTGAGCTTCATGGCAAAGGCTGTGAATACTTATGTAAATGTGATTTCTTAGTTTTCTATTTTTAATAAATTCAAAAAAAGTTAAAAAAAAAAAAACTTTTTCACATTGTCATAATGGAGTATTCTGTGTAGAATTTTGAGATAAGAGATTAAATTAATACAATTTGGAATTAGGCTGTAACATAACAAAATGTGGAAAAAGTGAAACGCTGAATGAACTCCCCACTCAGTTCACTTACTATTGCGTTTAATTCTCTAATTGATGCATTTGGTTTTAATCAACTGGTTGATTTGCCAACCCATAAAGATGGGAACACGCTAGACTTGATTCTGACTCGAGGAGTTTTAACCTCAAACATCATGGTGTTACCGTGTACTACCGTTATCTCGGATCATTATTTAGTTACATTTAAGGTGCTAGCTAAAAGTAGTGTTAAAAAAGCTGAAGGATTTAGCGGACGCAATATAAGCACGTGCACAGTTTCTGAGCTCTTTGAACTACTTCCTGGAGCAGTTGCGTCCTTTCCTTCATACAATGGCCCGATAGACTCACTCATAAATGATTTCAATACCACCCTGACTAGTGTCCTGGATTCAATAGCGCCCATGAAGCTAAAATCACGTCCTAAAAGACGCACGCCTTGGTTTACTAATGAAACTAGAACCCTTAAACAAGAATGCAGGAAATTGGAAAGAAAATGGCGCACTACCAAGCTTGAGGTTTTCCATCAAACATGGTGTGACAGCTTTTCTTCTTAGTAAAGAAGACCATTAAGTCATGAGCAGAGTGCTTCGAACTATCTGCAGTAGTCTGTTGCCTTGTAAGCGATGCTACAGTTTCAAAAAGTGCTTTGGGATTGTTCTTTTGAGACGCAATCACCTTTGAAAGATAGGCCGATTTTGCAGAGGCAAGGGCCGCTTTATACTTTAACAAGCTGTCACACCATGTTTGATGGAAAACCTCAAGCTGTCCTGGGAAATTGTCCCATTTTAGTGAACTGTCACTTGATGATCTCAAACAGGTGGTGAATGCGGCCAAACCGACAACTTGCCAGTTCGACCCGCTCCCAGGTTCACTTATTAAAAGTCTTTTTGGCGTCCTTGGACCTTCAGTTCTAAATATTATAAACATATCACTCTCCTCAGGTGTAGTTCCAGCAGCTTTTAAGTCCGCTGTTATTAAACCCACACTGAAAAGACCCAACCTTGATCCAGAAATCTTAAGTAATTATAGACCTGTGTCAAACCTACCTTTCCTCTCTAAAGTACTTGAAAAAGTAGTGGCACAGCAGCTAATTGTTTTCATATCCGAGAATAACCTTTTTGAATCCATGCAATCAGGATTCAGGGCTAACCACTCTACTGAGACAGCTCTGATCAAGGTAACAAATGATCTCCTACTGGCAATGGATTCTGGCGCTTCATCACTTTTGCTGCTGCTGGATCTTAGTGCTGCTTTTGACACAGTGCGCCACAATTTCCTACTAGAACGGTTGGAAAAATGGATTGGTCTCTCAGGAACCGTCCTCTCGTGGTTCAGATCCTACCTCTCAGATAGGACGCACTGTGTTAAATATGGTGAAATGACATCTGAGCCCTTTAACGTTACCTGCGGTGTTCCGCAGGGTTCAGTGCTTGGCCCCCTTCTTTTCAGTATTTACATGCTTCCATTAGGTGATATTATTCGCAAGTACAATATCAGCTTCCACTGCTACGCAGACGACACTCAACTATATCTTCCGTTGGAGGAATCTCACACACTAAACTGTGGAAATTTGGAGGCCTGCCTCATTGAGATAAAAGAGTGGATGTCACTCAATTTCTTGCGTCTTAACTCTGAAAAGACCGAAATGTTAGTCATTGGTCCATCTAAATGCCGTGATATATTCTCAAAAATTGCTGTGAACATTGACAAATGTCACATCACACAGAGTGACTCAGTTAAAAATTTAGGTGTCATATTTGACCCTGATCTATCCTTTGAAATGCATGTAAAGAAAACTACTAGAACCGCTTTCTTCCATCTTCGTAACATCGCTAAAATCCGTTCGATACTGTCTCAGTCTGATGCGGAAATTATAATTCATGCGTTTGTCACCTCCCGTCTCGATTACTGTAATGCACTACTCTCTGGTCTCCCGAAGTCTAGAATCCAGTCACTTCAGCTGGTACAAAATGCCGCAGCGAGGCTTTTAACTAGGACAAAAAAGTACGATCACATAACACCGATTTTGGCTAACCTGCATTGGCTCCCAGTTAGCCATAGATGTGACTTCAAGGTTCTCTTAGTATTGTACAAAATCATACATGGACTTGCTCCCTCTTATCTTTCAGATCTGATTTGCCCCTACGTCCCGGTCCGAAGCCTACGATCTGAGAGTGCCGGTCTTCTGGTGATCCCGAGAGCAAAGAAGTGTTCTGCTGGTTCGAGAGCGTTCTCCATCCGGGCACCGGTGCTGTGGAATGCTCTTCCCCCTGAGATCCGATCTGCAACCTCAGTGGAAATGTTTAAATCTAAACTTAAAACTCACTTCTACTCCATAGCATATGAATAACCTACTCTTCTCGTCGGCTGAAAAAATAGTCTGTGTAATATAGTGTAATAATCTGTGAAGCCCTTTGAGACTCTTCGTGATTTAGGGCTATACAAATAAAAATGACTTGACTTGACTTGACTTGACTGTGAATAAGAGAGCCTTATGTGGAGATAGGAGAGCCTTCCAGAAGGACAACCATCTCTGCAGCAATCCACCAATCAGGCCTGTATGGCAGAGTGGCCAGACGAAAGCCACTCCTTAGTAAAAGGAACATGGAAGCCCGTCTAGAATTTGCCAAAAAGCCCCTGAATGACTCTCAGACCATGAGAAAGAAAAGTCACAGGGCACACAGGGACAGACTCACTCATTTACACCTAGAGACAATATTGACCGGCCAATTCACCCGGCATGCATGGGGAGAACATGCAAACTCCACACAGGAAGGTTCGATCTCATGACCGCAGGACTGTGTCGCACACGCGCTAACCACTGCGCTGCATGGCACCCATTTTATATATAATATATATAATATATCAGAAGGTGCCTTTTTCCGAATCAATAAAGTCCGCACCCCTCCTCTGGCTTATGACGCACTTCAAGTTGTGTACTCTTTCATCTGACAGGCAAGTTCCAAGATAACTCACGTATCGCCTGGGGGCACAAGCATCACTTAAGGTGAGGGGTGGTCTGCTTTTCGTCCTCACCCACCTGCCTGGGAGACTTTGTCGCCTTTTCTCCACATATTTTTTCCCAGAGGGGAATGTGAATCATCCGAAGACATTTTCCACTTGGGTGATTTTTCTCTCTCTCTCTGCGCCACATGCACAGTTTGGTCTAACCCAGTTTGGTTCAGGGCCAGACTTTCTGTGTTTTTTTTTTTTTAAAAGAAGAAGACGAAGAAGATTTAGGCGGATCAGTAAATTAATTGCATCTCAAAAGTTGTATTTATTTTTATTTTTTTTTTGTATTGGGCTCTATCATTCAGCCTACTTTATTAGCCTTCCCCACAAATTACGGATGACAATGGGTCATTTCTAATTGTAACAGATGTATTCACAAACAACAAGCAAAAAAATGATTTTCATGTTTGGTACTGAAGTCAAGGGTGTCAATGATACAGCAAATGAATCCGGCCTGCAAGAAAATGTTGAGAGAAGCACAAAAAAACTACAGGAGCATCATGCCCCCCAAAAATATCTGAACCTTTTTGTATAGTTAATGCTTTTAGAACTTTTTCATTCTTTTCAGTATATTTTTTACCTATTTGCATTTTATTTGACGAATATTCAGTACTTTTGTTTATACTCTTTATACTCTTAAGTACTTTCGATACGTTTGAATACTTCATACTTTTCATTACATACTCTCACAACCAAAACGGAATCAGGACCCAAATACGTAGTGTATACCACAAGTTTTTCGATAGAAAGAGGAAGAGCAGTGCCCGTGATCCGGTGCTCACTGGACGTGGGAAGCACGCCGCTCATGCAATCGGATCGTGAATACAGAAGTGATTCTTCCGTAGCAGGAGATGGCGGTGTCAAAGACGGAAAAACAGGACGATAGCTGTGACAGGAGAGCAAAACGTGGTCGGGATCAAAACGGGTTATAAGCCGGGACGGATGAGCAAACGTGGTCGGGATCAAAAACAGTTCGGAGCCAAGACAATTGAATGAATGCAGTTTTACACCTAAACCAACTCACCGTTGCATCTGAACTCAAGCGGGAGATATGAAAAAAATATTATTGTTGCCTTACTTTATATACTGATTTAAAATAAATAACAATCAAATACAAAATGAAAATTTTATCAGAGCATGGGCAATAAGATTATACTGCCTCAGATCAAGCTACTAGTCAGGGCCTACTAAAGCTGGGAGAATACCCTTTACTGTCCTCTAGTGGCCAGAGAGATCATTTTGGTTTGCATTTATTAAAAAAAAAAAAAAACTTTATAAATGACCAGGGTTGGGTAGGGTTACTTTAACTTGATTACTTTCAATTACTTTTGGATTATTCCAATACCAAATATGCTAATAAAAGACTAAAGAAACTAAATATGAATAAAATTATGACTCATAACACGTGGTAAGCTTTTTCTCCTGGCTTTGATCTCCGGCAAAATTAACATAAAATGCGACAGAAAAAAAATGAAAATAAATCCAAACAGCTTGCCATCATCATTTTTGCCGTTCCATGTATTCCCTTACTCCCCAAGCCTGCACAAAATTTAGTAATTTCTTCATATTTAGTTTCTTTTGTCTTTTATTAGCATATTTTATATATTGGAGTAATCCAAAATTAATTAAAAGTAATCAAGTTAAAGTAACCCTACCCAACCCTGTAAATGACCTAGAGGAATTTTTTGAAGTCACGGGTCACAATGGGTTTAAAAATTTAACCAAGGGGCTGATCCTGCAGACCTGTCCCATTTGTAAATTTAGGACTATATATTCATGCAGATATCTAGATGTTATACGTATTTCTTTATATGTGTTTTTAAATAGAATAGTTTCACCCAATTAGTCTTGAAACGATTAAACAATTAAAGCTATACAATACATTAGGTCCACGTTTGAAACAAAAAATTTGATATATAGTGGTTAGCACATTCTCGTTACAAGCAAAAGGTCGAAACATTTGTTGGCCTGGGGAGAAATGGGCGCCACCGGGCTGTGCTTGCCCAAGACACACCACAGGAATTCGTGTCCCTACGACCCAAGTTGTTAAGAGATTTAACCAACCACCAAGTATTACTGTGTTCTTTAGTATTTTTGTAGCATTTCTGCATTACGATATTTTTTGTAGTATACCTGTAGAAGTGTTTTTGAAATATTTCCATAGTTATATCTTTGTAGTACATGTGTAGTATTTTTGCTTTGGATGTATTTTTTTGGGTATTTTTGTAGTATTTCGCCTGTCAGGTGTTTTTTTTCTGTATTTCGTTTATACAGCATTTTGAATAGCAATTTATTCCCTGAAAACTGATCTACATATAATTTTGATTTGATTTAATATTTTTGTAATACTTCAGTACTTTTTTGTAGTATCTCGTAGTATTTCTGCAGTCGTACTTTTCTAGCATTTACATAGTGGTATTTCTGTC
The DNA here is from genome assembly GCF_059441175.1 of Urocampus carinirostris. Classification (NCBI taxonomy): domain Eukaryota; kingdom Metazoa; phylum Chordata; class Actinopteri; order Syngnathiformes; family Syngnathidae; genus Urocampus; species Urocampus carinirostris. The sequence continues at coordinate 12,724,821 of NC_142366.1, read as the reverse complement.
GTATTTCTGTATTTCTTCTGTAGTATTTTTGTAGTATTTCCATAGTATAATTTTTGTAGTACGACTGTAGTTGTATTTTTGTTGTATTTTTGTCTATATGTTTCTGTACAAGTAATTTAGTAGTATTTATGTAGTATTTATGCAATGTTTATGTAGTATTTTTGTAATATTTCCACAGGAGTACTTTGTTGTATTTCTTCAGTATTTTTTAATATTATTGAAGTTGTATTTTGTAGTATTTTTGCTGTAATATTTCTGTTGTAGTATTTGTATAAGATAGCATGTATGTAAGTATTTTTGAAGTATTTCTATAGTATTTTTTCCATAATTAAAGCATAATTATATACTGTACTAGGTTCCTGTTTTCAAGCACCAAAGTTGATTTTTAGCTTTGTAGTAATTTTGTAGTATTTTTATATTATTACTGTTGTAGTAATTCTGTTGCAGACACACAAAAGGACAATGAGTTTGCCACAAAAAACATATTTTTATGAGTAGTACTATACCTACAATTATATGTGCTATCATTTGACCATTATTGTTTGGCGGATCGGATGAAAAAAACCTCTGTAGGGCTGTAGTTAGCCCACCCCTGACCTAGAGAATCGCTTCTTTTTTATAGATACTCAGAAATTTATGACGGGCCAGGTTGAGGGGCCGGATCCAGCCCACGGGCCGTATGTCTGTTTAGTGCGAGCGGCATCTTCGGCAGCCTTTGGAATATGAAAAATGTTTATGGGTGTTATGTTTATGAATAAATGAAATTATCGCATTTCAAGGCGAGGTTAAAGCCTCTCGGGGTTAAGCTGCATTTCATTTTTAGCACTATAGATTTTTTTAGGAGGGCTTTATTGTCAATGAATTTTTAGTGGTCGTTTTATTATTTTATTGAACATCGATAAGAATGACAAACGCTTTAAAATGTTCGGATTATGAGGCATCATGAATTCATTTGTGGAGCTCATTCTACTTGAATAAAATGTTTGACTTTATATTTTGATTGTTACTTTACTTACTATATTTTTTTAGTTTGCTTTAATTTGTTTTAAAAAGTCCTATTCCACTAAATATATTTTAATCGTTATCTGTCTTTTTATACTATACTTTTTGTTTAGTAGTTGTCCCTTTTACCTTATTTTTCTAAATCGTGTATCTATATATATATATATCTCATCTCATCTCAACTCATTAGCTACACCGCTTATCCTCAGTAGGGTCGCGGGCAGTGGGCAGGGGACACCCTGAACTGGTTGCCAGCCAATCGCAGGGCACACGGGGACAGACAACTCGCTCGCTCATTCACACCTAGGGACAATTTGGACCGGCCAATTCACCTGAAATGTATGTTTTTGGAATGTGGGAGGAAACCGGAGTGCCTGGAGGATACCCACGCAAGCACGGGGAGAACATACAAATATATATATACAGTAAACCTCCGACTTATCCGAGGTTTACTGTATATATATATATATATATATATATATATATATATATATATATATATATATATATATATATATATATATATAATATATATACATACATATATATCCCCAGGCAGGAAACACAAAACCAAGCCATGGTTCTCCTTTTCCCTAACCTTCGGCTGAGGGATGTGCCAAAAAGGATAGAGACTTGACTGAGGAAGGTTTTGTTTCCCATGATGCCAAATTCTGAATAAAATAAAGATAATGGAAGGTAATTACAATTACAAGCTGATTAGTTATAGGTCGTTAACATTTTCTCGGAAAATTGATTTCCAACTGGCATGATGTTTTAGTTGTTGATAGAGCTTATTTTAGCCCTACTTCTACAGGAACAACTTGATAACAACATATTAATAATATATTAACAACATAGTAATAGAAATTCATATCTTTATGTTGGCCCTTCCACTAATCAGCATCAAAAATGTCGAACATTCCTGGATTACAGTATTCCATGACTTAATGAGAATTTTTCGCAGTTTCTCTACTGTATAAGGTTCAGTTCAGGTTAGTTTTTTTCATTCTCTTCATTCCAATAGCAAATATCTTTTTGTGCTAAGCCTTGAAAATGTTTCCACTTCTCTAAAAATACACAAAAGGTTGTGTGGGTGTCTACTTCCAGGTGCGTTTTTCAGCCTGCATGTTAAAAGGGTTGCACGATTGTTGCAGCACACAATGAAACTGTGGGGGGTCGGGTGGCTGCACCGATTTGCATGTTAACATTTTCAAAACGCACCCGTATCAGGTCGACGCTTTTTCCAACTCGACGTGCCGCGACTCTGTAAGTAATCCCCTCCATGAGGACCTCCATGAGGACAAAGTGAAGCCTGTAAATAGAAAAGGAATGCACCCCCATTGTGCAGCGTCTGGCTGGCAATTTCAAGACGCTATGATTCATCGGCCGAGCCGAAGCCGCCAAGCTCTTATTGCAGCAAATTACACATTAAGGAGCCCGATGAGATGTGGAGACCCTGAGTGGGTGAGGGAGGCTGACCGCTGGCTGAAATAAATGACTAAATAAATAGCTCGCGAATCAACATTTTACCTGCTGCCTGTTTTGGTATTGATTGGCTAGCGAGTAAAGAGTGCTGTCATGGTTTACGGGAGGCGGGTCATTCTGTCAAATTTTGTGCATCGACCCAAAGGGGACACCGGAATGGAGGCCGGGGTGCTTAATAACAAAACCAGGAACAAAGTAACAAACAAATAAGGGCTCCCTAAACAAATAACACATCCAAAGAAACGAACTTGACAACGTCCAAACCAAAAACAAAGTCCAAACCGGGAATGGAAATGCAAGGAACAAAGTAACAAACAAAGAAATAGTCACTCTACAAGGAAATATATGAACAAAACATGGTAGTGGAACACAGCCGAAATGACATGGATATGTTAACCAGGATGCCAATGACTTGAAAATGGAAATGACCTGATCATCCTGGTACCATATCCATGTCCTTTCGGCTGTCTTCCACTATTATGCCAGGTTTGGTTTGGACTTTCTGGTTCGGTCTCTGTTTCTGGTTCAGGTAGATGTTTTCATTTATTTGTATACATAAATTAAAACATGTATAAATGTTTTCATTTATTTGTATACATAAATTAAAACATCGCATAGGTCTTCAGGATGGGCCCCTTGGCCAAATTTTTTAACCCAATGTGGCCACCGATTCCAAAGACTTACCCACCCCTGCTTTACTACTATGCCGAAAATTAGCGCAGTTTTCTCCTTTGATTCCAAAAAAGTTAGCGTCGCCTGAAAACTAATGTACTTTTAGTCATTAAGTGATTTTACAAATCAAAATGTGTCAACATCTGCACTGTTACTGTCATGATTACTGATGTGACTCAGCTGTGCCCGCTCATTTGACGCCAAATGCCGCGGGTTCTGATTGGCTCCCTGTCAGTATTTGAACCCAGTCCTATCAATTCCCTGTGGTCAGTCCATCTGCGAAACTCCCTGTATACTAGGCAAGCCTTTTTCGACCCTGGCTCACGCCTGTCCCGTTTTTTTCTACCGTTTGTCTCCGGCTACGACCTGTTTGGATCCTGACCAAGTCTCTTCTCCCGTCCCGGCTGGCGACCCCTTTTTGTTCCAGACTACGTCTACTCTCCCGTTCTGGCTTACGACTCGTTTCCGACCCCGATCACGTCTTGCTCTCCCAGTTGTGGTAAACGTCACGCAAGTGGGTCCCGTTTTCTGTTCTGGTCCTGACAGTTACTGCTGTTTTGGATTATGTTCTGTGCCAACTGGAGTGTTTCCTTCAGCCCGTTTCAGCAGCATTTGTCCTTGAGCACGTTAATTGGCGGCCATTTTGTGGTGGGGGCGCCCGAGGGCTTTGCACACCAAAAATGAGTCAAGGGATCACCAGAGGCACGGCACTGTTTGAAATTGTTGGAATTCCCACTTAAAACAACTCGCTCGCCGCTTCATTAAGGTTTTCTATTAACGTTCGTTAAAGATACAATTAATCGGTGCTCGGGAATAATTAAATTATAATGATAGAATTTGATTTCTTTGGGGGTTGGCGCTAAGTAGCTATTTCAATTATTCGTTGTCATTATTATTTAATGGATTTAGTCTGGTTGATATGCAGTTTCGGAACCGATTTAACATGCTGAATCCGTTGGGATGGTGAGGCGGTGTGGGCATTAGAGTTTTCGGTTAATATGTCTTTTTGTTAGGTGGTATTTCTTTTAATTTAAGGGTCCAAAAAATAACTACCATGTTACATAGCAGCATCATTAGGAAATGTTTGCCCATTGTTTTCTGTTGGTTTCGTAAGGCAGTTTTGGGTTCATATTTTTCAGATTATAGACATTTTTTTTCGGATAATATATGTAATTTTTATTTCGTTGTTTTCTTGCATGCCTGTCTACCTCCGCCATTTGCTCCCCTTATTAACGATCGCATTTTCCCTATTGTGCGATAATAAACCTCACAAACACAACACTGCAACAATTTACTAAGAAAGAACAAATGTGGAACAAAATAAAAAAAGTTTTCCCACGTAAAAACATTGTTTTACAGTTTTAAAATTTGAATGAACAAAAAATGGGGAAAACATACAAGTTGACAGGTATGTTTATGTAGGGCGCAACATATGATTGATGGGAATTCAGGCTGTTTTTAGAGAACTGGCTCTTTTAGCTGCAGAGAGCCATTTCGACTCCCAAACGCTCTTCAGATATTCATGTTAATTCAAGTCATGTTTATTTGTATTGCCCTTAATCACAAGGAGTCTCAAGGGGCTACTCAGACCAGAACCTATTACTACACCACCCCCTGATCTAAAACCTACATGAGAGCAAGGAAAAACTCAAAAACTTTAGCACGAGGAAAATGAAGAAACCTTGAGAAGTAAGTAACCAGACTTATATCCACTGGAATTCTGGCCTTTACCAGTGTGCCACATTCCCTGGTGGGCTGCAGGAAATTCTTTAACAGGTCTAGAGAAAATTGGTTTGAATCATATTACTGGACAACAAACGCGCTTTTAAGACAATAAACTCATTGAAATGATTCTTATTTTCATAGCGTGTCAGAAATGAACGATTATTTTCCCCTGCACCAAAAACATGTTGTTGCTTTATCTTTTCTTGCATGATGAAAACCCCATCCTCAGGCATGTCTCTCTATCCCCTTTGTTGCATCCCTATCGTACCTTTTTCAGCAAAAGGATAAGGAAAGGGAGAAAGATAGCTGGGTTTCCTGGATGAGGAGACGAGGCTGTGGATTTCGGCCTTCTTGATGAACTGGATTGAAAAAAAACCATGATCAATTTTCTCTTCTTTATTCATATATTGAAAAAGTAAAATTTAGTGGACAAGAAAATAGTGCACAAAACAGAATATTCTACAATGTCAAACAATTTTAAAAGAATCTGTGTTTTTCAAATAACAAAACCAAACAAAAGTATGTTATGCACCAGCAAATACATTCTTTCTTTTTTTCAATGCCATTCTGGATTCATTAATAAATCAACTAAAATACTGCAAGTCTTTATCACAATGTACTAATTTTCGAAGACAGTCTCATTCTTTGCTGTAATTATGAGTTCAATTACAGAATCTAATTGCATTTAGTATGTTTCTCGCCAGAGGAAATTGTGTGATATGCTTTCTTTTGTTTTTAATTGCAGAAAAATAGTATCAATAAAAGATACTGCAAAGGTTTAATGGCATTTAGTTTAATTTTAAAAACTTGAAATTTGCCACGGTTTGGCTCAATATTAGGTTTGGGTTCGATTTCAAGCTATTATGACCATATATGGTGTCAAAACAAGAACAGGAGGAGGACCCAGATGCGTAACGTTTCTCACATAAGCTTTATTTTACGGGAATGGGGCACTCATGCACATTGACACAAACACCAGTGATTCGGCGATTGCTGGGCAGAAGAAGAAAGACATATGTCTGGCGTGGAACAACAGCAAGCCAGAGGCAGACGAGATTAATACCAGTTACTCGAGCAGATACCGGACAGATGGGGTAGATACCGGACAGGACAGAAATGATTGATATCAGATACAGAAGACTCGAGACAGATATCCGACAGGACGAGACAGACAGCATCAATACCAGACTCTGGACACTGGAGACCAATATCAAACAGGACGAGATCGACGGGAAGGATACCCGATACTGGAGATTGTAGCAAGGTATCAGACAGGACGAAACAAGCAGGATACCGGACAGAGTCAAAACTTGCGGGTGCAGAGGTTCATTGACGGACTGACAAAAGGCAAGTGAGAGCACTAAGCTTAAATAGGAGGGGGAACCAATCAGGTAACCAGAAGCAGCTGGCGCCAAATGAGCGGGCACAGGTGTGTGTAATGAGTAATCATGATATATGGTTGTGCCAAACGGATATATTCCTAATATTAATGTAAGATTATGGATGAAATGAAAGAATACAAAATGTATCATACTTCTTTATTAAACAAGCCTATAATTTTTCACCCTTTGGTATACTTTTAATTTTGCTACACTGAGCAACTTTAACAAACTACACAACAAAATAACTCTTCAGTGCTATAAAATAGTAAATACAAAGACATCTAACTATTTTAACAATTTACAATTCAAATCAATACCAAACCTATGAAATACATACGATATATAAATAAAAAAGTGTAAAACAAAAGAAAAATATCACCAGTCCCTTCAAATGGAAATACAGGATGGCAGGAGCACTGCTTTGAAACCATTAATATAATTAAAATGAGTCCAAATTAGGATTATTTTTCTGCCTGAACTCATTTTTTTACGATTTCCTTCGTTTGTACTTGTCAACAACCGGAACAGGACCCAGGTGCGTAAAAATTCTCACACAAGCTTTATTTTACATGAATGCGACAGTCAAGGACATTAAAACAAACGCCATTGATTCGGCGATCGCTGTGCGGAAGACGAAAGACAGAAGTCTGGCGTGGAACAACAGGAAGCCAGAGACCAACGAAATTGATACCAGTTACACGAGCCAATACAGGACAGATGGTGTCGATACCAGACAGAACGGGACTGACAGGGTTGATAACAGATATAGGAAGGAGACTGGAGACAGAGATAGGCGGGAACGATACCAGACACTTGTGACCGGAGACCGATATCAAAACAGGATGAAATAGACGGGATCGATACCGGACAGGATACACAAACAGGATACCGGACAGGATACACAAACAGGATACCGGACAGAGTCAAAACACACGTCTTGCAGGTGCAGAGGTTCGTTGACGGACTGACAAAGGGTGTGTGAGAGCACAGAGCTTAAATAGGAGGGAAGCCAATCAGTCAACGAGCCGCAGGTGGCGCCAAACGGGCGGGGCCTATCGGGCGCCGTGGGCAACCGTGACAGTACTGAAGGATTTTATACATTTTACTATGAAGGATTTTATACGATTACATACAAGTTACATTTATCGAGTGCAATGAAGATTTTCACTGAGTGGGCTTCAGGTCACACTGTTCCAAATTCGGAATGTTGTGGCAGGGGAATTTTTATAACAGGACTCTGACAAAGGATGTCAGGCATTGTTTTGATAAGCGCTCTGCTGTTATGACTTTTTAGATGGTAGGGCGCCTCCCGAGTCATACCTAAGACTTATAACATTGGTAAAATGGCGGCGCCCTCTGTTGGCTGCGGCTGCATCGGCTCGCTACAACGGGTCAGGTGTATCGACATTTCGTTCTGTGTACATTGTTACAAAGAATGACAATACAAAGGAAATTATTATTATTATTATTATTATTTTTCAGACATCGAGGCGAGAGGGTGGACCTCATGTGGAGGCTTTCATTGGCACGCCCATGGGAGGAGCCGGCACACCAGCTTGCGGAAAAAGCGTGGGCAGATGAAGAAAGGCAGAAGATCAAGAGAGGAGGCTTGACGGAGACTCGAGCGACACTAATTCGGCTAATTCGATGGAGTTCACTGAGTTAAATTATTTAAGAAATTAAATCTGCCCCCGTGTGGAAATGCCGATCTCTTGTCCATCAAGAGTGCGCATTGTTAGGAGAATGTAGGTTGTGTGTGGTTAATGGAATCAGATAACTAATTCGAACAATTTGGTAAACGGTACATTTTAATATTAAATTCCCAACAGTACTCTCTGTCATCTCGACCTGTTCCTGTGCTTAATGTGCTACTGGCACTTAGCCCAGCCACAATTTCTCAGCCAATGAATTAGCGCAACGACAGACAAAAACACGCATAGTAACAATCAACCAATTAACCCAAAAACAAGTGAGAGCACAAAAAAGGCTGCAAACGGGGATACCGTGATTTTTGCGATCTTTTTTAGATGAGATTGCCAGGACCAGAACGAAGACAGGACCCACTTGCGTGCGTTTCTCTTAGTTTATTTGGAAGAGGGGAAAGGATAGTACACACGATCCATAGATCGCTGGTCGCTGGGAGCAGATTGCTCAGACGCGGAAGTGGTATTTCCGTGGCGAGCGAAAGCAGTGTCGAGAGCGGGAAAAAACAGATCTTTGACCGGGTCGTGGGAGCAAAAATCGTAGTCAAGTTCAGAAAATGGGTTGGAGCCGGGAAACAGAAGGGAATCAGAACAGGAGAGAGTCAGGGTCGAAAGGCTTGCCTAGCGTGAGCTGAGGTTTGCAGACGGACTGACAAGGGGGGTTTGAAAAGTGACAGGTAGCCAATCAGCGTCCGAGGCAGTGGGCACCAAAAGAGCGGGCACAGGTGCCTCGCATCAGTAATCATGACAGAGATATCTTAAACTTATTCTGATTAACTTTTTTTATATAGATTTAAAAATAATGGCATATTTTATAATGATAAAAGTTTATGTGACCCTGGTGGGACTAATTAGACCCTGGCGATCCACCAGTGACTTTGGTATGGTATGGAAAACCTTTAGAAAGATTTTTGACTACCAACGTTTTGGCCCATAAAACACGCTTTTAAACAGAAGCTAAACTGAGTGAGTCATTCATCAAGAAAAGGTCCTTCAGAAGAAGAAGACACTAAATCACTCGAAAACAAAAACAAAACCAGCAACTTGTGGTCACACAGATTAGGGACCAACAACGTTTTTCTCGTTTAGGCTGTTGCACCCCGGTCCCCTCGGGGCAGAGTTGTGGGTCCCCTTGCGATAAATCGTAGAGAGGAGTACGTGATTTCCGGGGTATTTACGGCCCAAGGAGAGTGTGGGACAAGGTCGCGGTCATAAATCACCGCCGGGAAATCGGTGCATCGACCTGCACGGGCGCAACGCTCGTATTTCACTTTTTCTTAAGTAAGAGTCGCTCCGCACTCATATGTGGTCTTGATGTTGAGCGAGAGCAGCCTGAGGCACCAAAAGTGCCTCTCCGTTTTGGTTTCGATTTTCACTCGGAAGCTGGATAAATGATGGGAAATTTCAATACATACAAAATGGTTTTCAGGGTTTAAAGGGACTGTGTGTATTATTTGACCACTAGATGACAGTGTCGTGTGTAGGGTAGGGGTGTCAAACTCAATTGAGCTTGGGGGCCACATTGTGGAAAAAAAATATCTCGGGGGCAAGACTAGTAGAAAGAAAGAAAGAAAGAAAGAAAGAAAGAAAGAAAGAAAGAAAGAAAGAAAGAAAGAAAGAAGGAAAGAAAGAACGAGCCAGAGAGAGAAAGCAGCAAATAGACTTAAAGAGAGAGGAAGGTAGAGAGAGGAGGAAAATACAGAAAAGGAGAGAAATAAGAGAGAAAATAATGAGAAGGAAAGAGAGAGCAAAAGAATGAGAGAAGAGAGAGAGAAAAGAGCAAAGGAAAGAAAACAAGAGAAAATGAGACAAAGAGAGATAAAGAAAGAGAAAAAAGCGAGAGTGGATGAAAATAAAACAAGTAAAGGATGAAAATTAAGAGAACAAAAGAAAGAGAAAAAGAAAAGAGAGTGAAAAGAGGGGGACAACAAAGAGAGGGAAAGGGAGAAAAAAGAGAGACACAGAGAAGAAAGAAGATAGAGGAAAGAGAGACATAGACATGGAGAGAAAAGGAAAGAGGCACAGAAAGAGAGAGAGAAAGAAGAGAGACAAGGAGGCAAGGAGAGAAAAAGACAAAGAAAGAGAGATAGAAATAAAGAGAAAGAAAAAAGAGAAAAGAGAGAAACAAACAAAAGAGATGGAGGAAAGAAAGAGTGAGATGGGAGGGAGAGTAAAAGAGAGAATAAAAAGAGAAAGAGAAGACAAGTGAGAGAAAGAGATACAAATAAAGAGAAAAAAATAAGAAAGAGATAAGAGAAAAAAAGAAAGACAGAAAAAGAAAAGAGAGGAGAGAAATCGGAAAACAAAGAACAAGAAAGAACTTAAGAAAGAGAGATAACTAAAAAAAGAAAGGACTAAAGCAAGAAAGGAAGCAAGAAAAAAAGCAAGAAAGAAAACAAAAAAGATGTAAACGAAGTCAAGGGAAAAGAAAGAGAGTGACTAAGAAAAGAGAGAGAGGGGGGAGGGGGGTGCTCTGGAGAAAGGGAGAACATTTTTAATTTTTAATGTTTAAAGTTAAGAAATGAATGTTTATTCTTCTTTTTCCGGTGTCTCACGAAAACGCTCGCTCCCACAGAAAAACCCTATGGGATTTTTTTCTACACTTTACTTTCTTTTTATCGCTTTGGATTTTTTTCTGCAGCTGCTGCATTTTTTCTTCCCTCTTTCTTACGAACCTCCATTCAACAAATGCGTAAAATGTCCAAAACAAGGAAAGCAGACGGCATGGACTCGATAATATCAGCTATAAAAGAGCCATTTGAAAAGAGCCAAGGACACGTTGATATAATGGATTACATATTAAATTAAAATTTTGAGAAAAGGGAAAAAATGCTGAACGACCAGACGGAAACAAAAAAGGAGCTGACGGATGTGCAGAAAGAAATGACAGAACTCAAGAATGACTTTGTGGGACTAAAGAACAACGCGGTGAAAATGGATTCTCAAACTTGAGAAAATGAAAGAGGTCATGGAGCCATATCGACAGAGCGTCAAAGCAAATCAACAACCGCGCAAAGAAATGGAATAGAAGATTAATATACTACAAGATAAGGCAGATGATTTTAAATAGTATCGATTTAATCATTACAGGACTTAAAGTTCAGCTGTGCGCGAGAAATACCAAAACAGAAACAGTTGCTCAACAAGGGATTTCTCAACTCAGAAGATTCAACATAACACATGACTCCTACCTGGTTGGTTGGTTGGTTGGTTGGTTGCCTGGTTGTTTGGTTGGTTGGTTGGTAGGTTGGTTGGTTGGTTGGTTGGTTGGTTGGTTGGTTGGTTGGTTGGTTGGTTGGTTGGTTGGTTGCCTGGTTGCCTGGTTGCCTGGTTGACTGGTTCACTGGTTGGTTGGTTGGTTGGTTGGTTGGTTGGTTGGTTGGTTGGTTGGTTGGTTGGTTGGTTGACTGGTTGGTTGGTTAACTGGTTGGTTGGTTGACTGGTTAGTTGGTTGGTTGACTGGTTGGTTGGTTGCTTGGTTGGTTAGTTGCTTGGTTGCCTCGTTGACTGGTTGACTGGTTGGTTGGTTGGTTGGTTGGTTGGTTGGTTGGTTGGTTGGTTGGTTGGTTGGTTGCTTGCTTGCCTGGTTGACTGGTTGACTGGTTGGTTGGTTGGTTGGTTGGTTGGTTGGTTGGTTGGTTGGTTGGTTGGTTGGTTGGTTGGTTGGTTGGTTGATTGCTTGGTTGGTTGGTTGCCTGGTTGACTGGTTGGTTGGTTGACTGATTGGTTGGTTGGTTGGTTGGTTGGTTGGTTGGTTGGTTGGTTGGTTGGTTGGTTGGTTGGTTGGTTGGTTGACTGGTTCGTTGGGTGACTAGTTGCTTGGTTGACTGGTTGGTTGGTTGACTGGTTGGTTGGTTGGTTGGTTGGTTGGTTGGTTGGTTGGTTGCCTGGTTGACTGGTTGGTTGGTTGGTTGGTTGGTTGGTTGACTGGTTGGTTGGTTGGTTGACTGGTTGGTTGGTTGGTTGGTTGGTTGGTTGGTTGGTTGGTTGGTTGATTGCTTGGTTGGTTGGTTGCCTGGTTGACTGGTTGGTTGGTTGACTGATTGGTTGGTTGGTTGGTTGGTTGGTTGGTTGGTTGGTTGGTTGGTTGGTTGGTTGGTTGGTTGCTTGGTTGCTTGGTTGCTTGGTTGCTTGGTTGACTGGTTCGTTGGGTGACTAGTTGCTTGGTTGACTGGTTGGTTGGTTGACTGGTTGGTTGGTTGGTTGGTTGGTTGGTTGGTTGGTTGGTTGGTTGGTTGGTTGGTTGGTTGTTTGGTTGGTTGGTCGGTCGGTTCATCGGTCGGTTGGTCGGTCGGTTGGTCGGTCGGTCGGTTGGTCGGTCGGTTGGCTGGTCGGTCGGTTGGTCGGTTGGTTGGTCGGTCGGTTGGTTGGTCAGTTGGTTAGTTGGTTGCTTGGTTGGTTTATTGGTTAACTGTTTGGTTTATTGGTTGGTTTATTGGTTGGTTGCTTGGTTGCTTGGTTGGTTGCTAGGTTGGTTGGTTGGTTGGTTGGTTGGTTGGTTGGTTGGTTGCTTGGTTGGTTGCTTGGTTGCTTGGTTGCTTGGTTGCCTGGTTGCCTGGTTGACTGGTTGGTTGGTTGGTTGACTGGTTGGTTGGTTGACTGGTTGGTTGGTTGGTTGGTTGGTTGGTTGGTTGGTTGGTTGGTTGGTTGGTTGGTTGACTGGTTGACTGGTTGGTTGGTTGGTTGGTTGGTTGGTTGGTTGGTTGACTGGTTGGTTGGTTGACTAGTTGCTTGTTTGCTTGGTTGACTGGTTGGTTGCTTTGTTGCTTGGTTGCTTGGTTGGGCGGTTGCCCGGTTGCCCGGTTGGTTGGTTGTTTGGTTGGTTACCTTTCTTATCATTGTTACAAAATGAGTCGAACAAATTGTACCAACGAAATTGGACGTTGCACTCCAGTTACATATTTAGACTGTAAGTACATACTTTACAATAAATTGCTCTGATATACATCAAACGTACCTCGTAAAAATTACTTGAGGGCTGCCAGCCTGCCAATGTTGTGCCCTGGCATAACACCAGTCCTTCCATTTGACAGCAGATTAAAAAAATCCTGTCTTCTGTTTTCATCAAAAAGGATAACATTCCAAATTGGATTTTTCCATGGTAGAAAGTGGCGGTTGTATTCTGCCGTCGTGGTTATTGGTATTTGTTTCAACTCAACCCAACTGCCGTGCGCTCAAGTGCTCATAGCTGTCCATCATGGCTCACATTCTGCCAGTGAAGGCAACCCAAACCTAATACACTATTTTTTTACTTTATCTGGGGCATCGGGGGTTCAGAACACATTCGCTCATTAGCATAGGTTTTTATCCCCCGCTATTCGGCAATTTCCCTTTACGACCGCACCTCAGAATGTATTATGCTCAGGATTAATTGTACTTCTCTCTTTTTCAAAGTCTTCAAACCCCAAAAGATCTCTGAATCACACCAAAATAAGCGATTTGGATATAAATGGGGAAAAAATATTTTTCGAGGCGATAACGATCATCTAGCTTTTGACATCCTTCTCGGTGAATTTTCATCTACTGCGGGTAGTCGCGAAACAAGTCCCTTGAGATAGATGGATAGGGACCTTCTGTACGGTTAAAATAAGGCTTTATATAAACTACAAGTGACAGTTAAGAGACAGGTGGTCTCAGCAGGGTGTAAATAACATTTAGCATAAAATGAGACAGCGCGAGGTAAATGACTCCGACGTAATATATCACAATCCGCGTTTATTTCATCCTCGCGCTACACTTTTTCCACAAACCTTCCGAGAACCGGCGGTATAAAAGAATGAGATATGCGAAAAATCTTGAAAATGGAATTGAAACAAATGCATTTAAAGGGACAGTGTGTATTATTTGACCGCTTGATGTTATTGTTTTGTTTAGCGCAACCCAAAACGAGTACCTCAAAGCGCAAAGATGAATGCAAACGCCGGAGATTCAAATTGACCAAACTGCACCAGTTTTGTTTTTTGGGACTTTTGCAAAGTAAATAGAGATAGGGAAAAAGAAAAGAAAAAGAAAGAAACAGGGAAACGAAATAGAAAGGGAGGAGGGAAAAAATAAAAAATTGAGGGGAAAAGGAAAAAGTAAGAATAAGAGGTAGGGACTAATAAAAGGGGGAAAGGAAAAAGGAAAAAGGGAGGAAAAGGGTTAAAACTAAAGAAAAAGGTAAAGAAAAAAGGGAAAAGAAGAAAAAACAAAAAAACAAAAGAAGGAAACAGGGGGGAAAACAACAACAAAAACAAGGGGAACATTTTTAGAAAATGAGGAAAATGGAAAAAGAACAAAACTGGGAAAGAAGAGGGTAAAAGGAACAAAATAAAAGAAGGGAGAAATGAAAAGGAAAGAGAGAGAAGAAAAAAAGAAAAAGGGAAAAATGAAAAAAGGGGGAAATAAATGAAAGAAAAGATGGAGACAGGAAAGAAAAAGATAGTGAAAATGGGAAATAATGAGAAAAAAAGGGGGGAAAGTAAAAAGAAAGAAAATGAAAGAAAAGGGAGAAAAAAAGGAAGAAAAAAGCGAGTATATAAAACAGCATATTTATATGATAGTTCATGTTTTTTTGCTTTTTATTCAAATCAATACTGTATTTTTTCACCACTGGGATGTGCTATATAATACACTTTGTCCTTTCAAGAAATTGGAGCGAAAGATTTACTAGGATTTTCTTTCTGCCGCTTGCATCATGCGGAAGAAAAAAACTAAGTTGGTGTGAAAAACGCTATCGTAATCCTTTCAAGGGACCTGGCGGTTTGGACAGATGGCTAAAACAAATCCCTGAGATTAGCCACCGAAGCCTTCATTAGCATACGCCGACATTTGATAGGACTAGATAGTTTAAGGGAATGGAATTTGAATGTGTCGGGGACGGGGCGGGGGTTAAACCACTGCGTTGTTGAAAGCCTCCATTTTAATTAAACAAACTGCACGCTGAAAACAGGGTGGGTTCAAATTAACCCAAAGTGGATCAAGTGGGGGCCAATCAGCAACTTGGATTCATTTGACACAGCTTGCATTAATGTTGGGTCATTTGGACTGACAACCCAGGAAAACTGGGTGTTTTTGAAACTACCCCACATGTATTTTAGATATATTGTAATCCCTCGCTAATACTTGGTGCTTTGAGCATGGCTTTCTTAGTGCATCACTGGTCTAAATATATTCATCTTTACTGTTTTTTCCACCTAAAATGAACTGCACTCTTGCTGCCACTATCCATTATCCCCAATCCCATATTGCAGGTTCCAGGGACCGTAAGAAAGCGCTTCTGTGCCCTTCTGTCCCACATGAAATAAAATGCACAATTGTGACCGGGATCCATTATTCCTGGTTGACAAATAGTGAGAGCAGGGACCAGCTGAAGTGTACAATTTTGGCCCACTCGAAATGAACTGTACCGTTTTGGCTGCAATCCCATATCCCCAGTTGACTTTTGCTGAGAGCAAAGAATGAGACAGTAAAGGGGTTTATGAATGGCAGGTCTTTTTTTCATTCTTAAAGCACTCATGTGGCCATGGTCCATTAACCACCCCCACACACCCCCACCCTTAAAAAAAACAGTTCATTAAACTCTAAACCAAAAATATTCATCCTTATTGGTTATGTAACCGCATATAGAATCAGACTTATTTTCTATAGTACAACCCCCAAAATTATGTTAATATTTCCTTTGGGTCACGGTTGCCATGGCGCCCAATTGGTCCCCGACGTGTGGCGCCAGTTTCTGTCACGGTTGCCACGGCGCCCAATTGGCCCCGCCCATGGACACCAGCTGAAACGCGTTGACAGATTGCTCCCTGACTACTTAAACGCTGTCTTGTGAGTCGCCTGGTGTCGGAGCGTCTGCAAAACTCCTGCTAAACTCTGTTGTAATACGTCAAGCCCTGTGAATTCCCGTTTTGCCTGTGTTTTTCCTCTTGTTTTGCCAAGCCCAGTGAATCTACGTTTTTGCCTGTGTTTTGCTCCCGTTTTATTCTCTCGAATGTGCGCTCATTCCACTTCTCCCCAATAAACTGTGAGTAACGTTACGCGATTGGGTTCTGTTTCCTGTCCTGGTACGTGACACTTTGATCCCTCTTAAAACTGTTGTTTATAACAATTGGCGAGTCCAAAATGTCCTTAAGTGTGAGTGAGGGTGCGATGTTTTTTTGTCTCTATATTCGCTGCGATTGGCTGGCACCTAGTTGAGGGTGTCCCCTGCCCACTGTCCAAAGAGGGCTGGGATGGGCTCCAGCTCACCCGTGACCCTACTGAGAATAAGCAGTGCAGACAATAGATGGATGGACGTCAAAGGGTGGGCAAATTACAGAATGAGCCCACCAGGCTTTTTCCTCCTGCCTGCCAAACAAAACACACAAATATATATATATATATATATATATATATATATATATATATATATATATATATATATATTATATATATATATATATATATATATATATATATATATATATATATATATACCTGTGTATGTATATATATATATATATATATATATATATATATGTATATATATATATATATATATGTGTGTGTGTGTGTGTGTGTGTGTGTGTGTGTGTGTGTGTGTGTGTGTGTGTGTGTGTGTGAAAAAATGGGGGATAAATCTATAGAAATAATACAAAAGTACTATTACAGTGTTACTATAATAAAAAGAATACTACTACAGAAACGTTACAACCGAAATACTACAAAAACACACCAACAGAAGAACTAGAAGTAGAAATAGATAACTGCTACTAAGGAAATACGATAAAACAACAAAATAAAAAAATATGGAAATACTACAAAAATACTACGAGGGAAATACGTCAACGATACAAGCAAAGAAATACCACAAATATAACACTACAGGAATACTGTAATACAAAAATGCTACTAAAGAACATATACTTGTCGTGATTACCTAACCGGAGTCACCTGAGGTAATCAGCTGGTGTGCTGGAACGCGATCTCTTGATTGGTGGAAGTCTACTACATAAGCTGTCAGCGTCCAGAGATGGACGTTCGAGTGTCTTCCTCATTTCCTGAGTTAACCTCCAACATTCAAGGTACCACAAGCCCATGTATATTCCAAGTCTGATTCTCGTTGCCTGACCCTTGTCTGTTAAAAGTTTTCGATCTACTCTTCCGTCCCGGCCACCGACTTACCTGCTACGTTTCGCCACGCGTTTTCACCACGGAGTTGCCATATCGTCCCAAGAGGCTTTCCACTGCCAAGGCTCGACGTCCCAAGCCTGCTCCACCGAATCTTGTCACAATAAATCCTTTAACTGACGCTATTGGATCCGAGTCCTTGTTCTGTTCCTTGACAGAACACTCGAACCAAAGCATGGATCCAGCGACAGTTCGTCCCACCTCTGAGAGATGCGGAAATGCCGAACAGGAATCCGCGCTACAGCGCCTACAACACACCGAAGGCGCAATACAACAAATCGTCCACGACGTATCCACACTAGTCCGGCAAGTACAACGTCACCAAGATTTTTTTGAACAGTGCGAAGCTTCCCCGGCAACACGAGCACGAGATCCAGTTCCGCCCCTTTCTGATCAGGTCGGCAGTGTTGAACCACGAGTAGGTTCGCCAGAGAGATTCAGTGGAGAGCCCGCCCAGATCCGCCCCTTTCTTATAAATTGCCGACTAATTTTTGATCTACAACCGCGAGCCTTTGTGAACGAAAAGGCGAAGGTGGCTTTTGTGATAAATCATCTGACTGGCAGAGCCCGCCTTTGGGGAACGGCAGAATACGAACGAGGGGCGACAGCATGCACCTCTTTTAATTTGCTTAGCCAGGAAATGATTAAAGTTTTTGATTCTGGAGCCTCATCAGTCGATGCTGCTCGTTCAATCTTGAACATTCGCCAGGGGAGACGCTCCATTGCCGACTATGCCATTGACTTTCGCACACTAGCAGCCCAGAGTCACTGGAACGAAGAGGCGCTGGTCGACGCCTACCTCCATAGCTTGTCCGGTTATATCAAAGACGAATTGGTTTCCCACGCTCCTCCGGTAACTCTTGACAATGCTATCGAACTGACCGCCCGGATCGACCGTAGGGTTCAGGCAAGACGCAGAGAGAGAGAAGATCCCAGACAACCCATCACCCGGCAAAGTCAAGACATTAGTAAGATACCGAACCCCCCAACCAATTCTACCGCACCTCATGAGATGATGGAGGTGGACCGCACCTTTCTCTCCGTCGAAGAACGCCAGCGAAGGCGTACCGAACGGCTATGTTATTACTGCGGCGGCCAGGGACATAGGGTGGTCAATTGCCCGTTAAAAGCAAACGCTCGTCGGATATAGGGGACATCCGATTGAGCTCAGCTTTATTATCGTTCCCCAAGACTGATAGACCTGTTCTCCGGGCAAATCTCATTATTTCCGGTACATCTCAACCCTTCCATGCCCTCATCGATTCTGGCGCCGAAACAAATATCCTGGATTTGTCACTCGCACACAAGATGGGGATACCTGTTGAAACCCTTCCTAACCCGGTATCAGCTCGGGCTTTGGATGGCCACCTATTAGGCACCGTATCTCAAATAACGGAACCCATTGAACTACAGTTGTCTGGAAATCACAGAGAGAAGATCCGATTTCACTTACTTCACTCCCCTAACCAACCCCTTGTCCTGGGTCATCCTTGGTTGGTGCAACACAACCCCCATTTCGACTGGCGCACTGGGTCGATACTTGAATGGGGCATGGACTGTCACCAAACCTGTCTGCAAGCCGCTCCTTACCCAAATCATCCTGTTTCCACGAGGGCTCCACCCAATCTGTCCAAGGTCCCAGCCTGTTACCACCACCTACGGGAGGTCTTCAGTAAAGCTAAGGCCTCTTCCTTGCCCCCTCATAGACCTTATGACTGCGCAATTGATCTCCTGCCGGGGTCTGCTCCTCCTCGGGGCCGCCTCTACTCCTTGTCCATTCCCGAGAGGAAGGCCATGGAGGAGTACATTTCCGATGCCTTGGCGGCTGGTATCATTCGACCCTCCTCTTCTCCTGCTGGGGCGGGGTTCTTCTTTGTGGGAAAAAAGGACGGGTCACTCCGGCCCTGTATAGATTATCGGGGCCTTAATGAAATCACGGTTAAAAATCGCTATCCCTTGCCTCTGCTTGCCTCTGCATTTGAGCTTCTACAGGGGGCCACGGTCTTCACTAAACTTGATCTGCGCAACGCCTACCACTTAGTCCGAATCCGGGAGGGTGATGAATGGAAGACGGCATTCAACACACCCAACGGTCACTACGAGTATCTGGTAATGCCGTTCGGATTAACCAATGCTCCAGCTGTTTTCCAATCTTTGGTAAATGACATTTTACGAGATGTGCTTAATCGTTTTGTTTTTGTGTATCTGGACGATATCTTGATTTTCTCAAAGTCCCTCGATGAACACCGAAAACATGTCCAGCTGGTTCTCCGTCGTCTCCTAGAGAACTCTTTATTTGTTAAGGCAGAGAAGTGCGAGTTTCACGCCAAGACAGTCTCGTTCCTGGGCTACATCGTGGCGGAGGGGACCCTTCAGATGGATCCTGCCAAGGTATCAGCAGTCACCTCTTGGCCTGTCCCTGAGTCTCGGAAAAAACTCCAACAATTCCTTGGTTTTGCCAATTTCTACCGGAGGTTCATCAGGAACTACAGTTCGGTGGCAGCTCCCCTCACGCTTCTTACCAGTCCTAGAGAGCCATTTCGGTGGTCTTCCGAGGCTAATGCAGCTTTCAACCGTCTAAAAACCCATTTCTCTACGGCCCCCATACTCCAGGTACCGGACCCTGCACGCCAACTGGTAGTGGAGGTGGACGCCTCAGATGTGGGAGTGGGTGCTGTCCTGTCCCAGCGGTCGGACAAGGACCAGAAAATGCACCCGTGCGCCTTCTTTTCCCGGCGGTTGTCCCCGGCCGAACGCAACTACGACGTGGGGGATCGTGAGTTGTTGGCCGTCAAGCTAGCCCTGGAGGAATGGCGGCATTGGTTGGAGGGGGTAACGGTGCCGTTCATAGTTTGGACTGACCACAAGAACTTAGAATATATTAGATCGGCCAAGCGGCTCAATCCTCGCCAGTCACGTTGGGCCCTGTTTTTCACCCGCTTTAACTTCACTCTGTCCTACAGACCCGGATCTCGGAATGTGAAACCCGACGCGCTGTCCCGACAATTCCAGAGTTCCAATGACACACCTCAGGGTCCCGCAACGGTCCTTCCAGCTTCCTGTATGGTGGCAGCAGTCTCCTGGGATATCGAGTCCCGAGTCAGAGAGGCGATACCCGATCAGGCGGGTCCCAGCTCCTGTCCCGAGGGTCGACTATTCGTCTCCGAACCCTTACGGTCCGAGGTCCTCCAATGGGGGCACAATTCTCACTTTTCTTGCCATCCGGGGTCGGCTCGGACTCACAGTTTCTTGTCCCGACGCTTCTGGTGGCCTACCATGGCCAAGGACGTTAGGGAATACGTCTCCGCCTGTCAAGTGTGCGCCCAGAACAAAACATCCCACCAACGTCCGGCCGGTCTGTTACATCCACTTCCGGTTCCCCGCCGCCCATGGTCCCACATCTCCTTGGACTTTGTGACGGGGTTGCCAGTATCCGAGGGGATGACGACTGTACTAACTATCGTGGACCGGTTCAGTAAGATGGTCCATTTCGTGGCACTACCGAAGCTCCCCTCCGCCAAGGAAACTGCATTGATAGTCCAGCAGCATGTGTTCCGCCTCCATGGCATCCCTCTGGACATTGTTTCTGACCGTGGTCCCCAGTTCTCATCCGCGTTTTGGAAGGAGTTCTGTCGTCTGTTGGGTGCCTCTGTCAGCCTCTCATCAGGGTTCCACCCTCAATCCAATGGTCAGTCTGAACGAGTGAACCAAGATTTGGAAACGGCACTTCGCTGCATGGTCTCTAGTGAACCGTTGTCCTGGGCTCGGCAATTGGCATGGGTGGAATATGCTCACAATTCCTTGGTTAGCTCATCCACTGGAATGTCCCCCTTCCAGTGTGTGTATGGGTACCAACCCCCTATGTTCCCTAGTCAAGAAGAGGAAGTAAACTGCCCGTCAGCTACGGCGAATGCACGTCGCTGTCGGCGAACTTGGGCTCGTGCTCGGGCCACACTCCTTCGGGCAAGCAAGACTCATGCCGTTGGGGCTAACCGACGGAGGAGTCCTGCTCCGAAGTACCAGGTGGGCCAGAAGGTGTGGCTCGCATCAGCTGATCTTCCACTGAAGGTTGAGTCGAGGAAACTGGCTCCTCGGTATCTTGGCCCGTTTCCTATAGTAAAAATTATCAACTCCTCAGCAGTCCGTCTCCGTCTACCAAGATCTATGAGAGTGCACCCCACGTTTCATGTTTCCCGAATCAAGCCCGTCAGCCAGAGTCCGTTGGCACCCATTCCACCTCCTCCCCCAGCTCCACGCTCCTTGGACGGGGAGCCTATCTATACAGTGCGCCGCCTGCTCCGCTCCCGACGCAGGGGTCGGGGCTTCCAGTACTTGGTCGATTGGGAGGGATATGGTCCGGAGGAGAGATCATGGATTCCCAGCAGGCAGATCCTGGACCGATCTCTTGTGGCAGAATTCCATCAACTGCATCCTGACCAACCAGCACCACGCCGTGGTCGTCGTCGGAGGTCCGACGCTGCTGCTCTTCCACCGGCAGACCCACCCGCTACCACCCCTTCAGATGCGGACGAAGGGGCCTCTATCCACTCGGAAGAATTCTGAGGGTTCATCGGACGACCTCTGGGCCCTCGATTTTTGGATTATTGGTGATGTATTTTGGGTTTTGGGGAATTATTTGTAACTGGCCTGTGATTTTTTTTTTCCCTTGGATTACCGGTGTTGCCATGTGACGTGTTTGGATTTATTTTTATTTTTCCCTGGGGGACTTCTGGAGCCGTCCCTTGAGGGGGGGGTTCTGTCGTGATTACCTAACCGGAGTCACCTGAGGTAATCAGCTGGTGTGCTGGAACGCGATCTCTTGATTGGTGGAAGTCTACTACATAAGCTGTCAGCGTCCAGAGATGGACGTTCGAGTGTCTTCCTCATTTCCTGAGTTAACCTCCAACATTCAAGGTACCACAAGCCCATGTATATTCCAAGTCTGATTCTCGTTGCCTGACCCTTGTCTGTTAAAAGTTTTCGATCTACTCTTCCGTCCCGGCCACCGACTTACCTGCTACGTTTCGCCACGCGTTTTCACCACGGAGTTGCCATATCGTCCCAAGAGGCTTTCCACTGCCAAGGCTCGACGTCCCAAGCCTGCTCCACCGAATCTTGTCACAATAAATCCTTTAACTGACGCTATTGGATCCGAGTCCTTGTTCTGTTCCTTGACAATACTACAAAAATAATACGAGGGAAATATCATGAAAGCAAAAGAAAAGACACAAAAATATAGTAATACTACACAAATACGACAGATATACTCCCAAAAAAATCGACAATGCAAATAATACAGAAATATTACAAAATTACTACTCTAGAAATACTATAAAAATAAATGGCATGCACTTGCCTGTCAACGGTTGTGTGAGAATACTGATGATAACTATAAAATGAAATGGTCTGCATTTATATAGCGCTTTTCAAGTCACAGAAGTGCTTTACAGTGTGTTTCACACTAATCCCTTCACACACACTCATGTAGTAAATGTATTGCTCACAGGCCACGTTTTTTTATTGCTATGCCAATTAAGAATACTGGTAAATTTGTCAACAGCATACCACAAAAATAAAACTACACTAATACTACAAAATATTACAGAACTACTCAAAAAATACTCAAATAAATACAACTCCAGTGATATTATAAAACTCAATATGGACTAATACATCATTTTCGATAGATAGCTAGATTAAAGTTAGTAGTTTGTGGGGGAACCGGCTTCTTTGGCTCAGCTCACTAAAAGGAACCTAAACAGCTCTTTGCGTGGTTTTTGCTTCTTTAATCCCAACATGACCAAATATTATGTAAAATTATGCACAAAATGACTTAAAGGAGAACGAAAAAAAAAATACCAAAATGAAAAAGTAGTGAATAAAGAAAAAGAGAAAAAAAGAAGGAAAAATTTAGAAAAAAAGCCAGAAAAAAGAAAAGAAAGAATTGTCGGGAAAAAAAAGTAAATGGAGAACAAAAAGAAAAAAGTAACAGCTCGGAAAAAATAAACACAATGTCACGGAATGGAAGGGGTGACCGGACCAGAACGGAGGCAGGAGGCAGGAAGGGAGGACTCAATTGCGTGACGATCGAAACTTTTATTTACCAAAATAAAAGTTGTCCAAAACTCAGGGACAAGACAGAACAAACAGGCTATAACAAAAAACGTGCAAACACAGGTTTCTTCCGATTCAACTAAACAGGACAAGGCATAACAGAACGGACAATGTGTATCAGAAAATACAATGGCCCAGCAACCGCAAAACCCACAACCCACCCTTAAGTAGCACACACGCAATTAGCAGATCTGCTTCAGCTGGTGCCCAGGGGGCGGGGCAGACCGGTCGCCTCGGCGACCATGCTAGCCGTGACACACAATGAGATTTTTTTTTAAAGGAATTTAAAAAAGAAGTAGAAAAAAAACACGGAAAAAAGAATAAAAAGTTTGTGTTGCATTCAAATAATTTCCAATTATATCAAGTGAATCTTGTTGCCAACATTGTACTTCCACTAAAAAATGTGATTAAGTACAGTTCTGTATCTTACAACCGGCTAAATAAGCCCGCAAAAATGTTAATATTATGTGACAAAATATATCAGGAAATAAAAAGAAATGGATATCTTGTGAAAGAATTGAAAGAACAAACGACGGTTGTAGGCCGTACAACCTCTGCAATAGTACATGAGTCAATTCATTCAAATGAGAAAAATAATTTTGCTTTGCCGGAAACTCAGCAAAATGTAACTTGATGTCAAGTTTTGGACATGTTTGATCATTAATTATCTTGCCACACTTGGGATTATGGTTGCTCACTGTTGTTTCAAGTGCTGCTCACCGACTTTGTGTGAACGCTCACGTGGAAAATTACAGGGAACATTGCTCATTGATCTCTATTTTGCTACAACTGTGAGCGTTTCAAACCCAGTTTGATGAAACTCACCTATTTAGAAAACAAATATGAAGAAATACAACCTGTAGATGTCTGCATGTATATTTTTTCATTACTGAAAATATTGGACAGGTCTCAATGTGTCCCCCCCCTCCTCATATACATAAATCAAATGCAACCTACACCACGCAATTGAGAATACCAATTTCGTGCACCTCTCTTGTTTTGGATGACAACAAGTGGCCACGTGTGTTATTCAACAGGCTGCAGGATTGCATAGATGCTGGCCCCCCCTGCCCACCCCAGCCCCTCTTCTTTAAGATTATCCACCCCCTGCTTGCTTCCAAGCGGCGGAGGAAGCAACGTTGTCAAAGAAACAAGATGAAGACGTCATCTGCATCCACCGTTGCATCGTTTCCCCCCGTAAGTCGGTAAGTCGCAAGCCCCCCCCCGAGGACCCCCTCACCCTCCTCCTCCCACTCCATCCATCCCTCTTCACTCCACCGAGGAGAATGCGGCGTTCATCAGGCAAAATGGACTCGCCGACCCTCTCCCACCCCGTAGCCGTCCCTAGTCTTCGCCGTGCGCTTGCGATCCAACCACGCTAGGGGATTGCCTCCCTCACCCACCCCTTACCTGACTCCGAACTCCCCCTTTCCCTAATACCTGCTCCCCGGGCGAGGATGGGCACGGAGCACCTTCTGCGGCACTACTACTTGACGCCGGATCACTAACCGGGGTGAGTGCCGGATGGCTTGCTTTGCAATTTGTGAACCCCCCTCCCATCGCAATCCCCTTCAACACGTCGTATTCGCCTTGTGGTGTCGGAGTGTTCAGGAATCCTCGCGGGATGCTGAGGCGGGCTTATTTACAAAGTTGTTGCGTGGCAAGTTTTTTGCTTGGTTTTGTTTTGAGCTTTAGAAAAAAACAAGATCATATAATTCATCACATCAAGCAACCTGTCAACCTGTACAGTTTTGCTGTCCAAAGTACGGCTATTATGCATTTTAAAACGTGTACGACGTACGAAAAAATCTGTCAAATTTGTCAATAATGGGTACCACCCAGTATACATCGACTATCACGAAACGGCAAATCAATCAAGTCAAACGAGTTCGCCGCGGTAGCCTCTATCTCGGTATCGTTTTTTTCCGTTGCAAACGAAGCGAGCGGTTTGATGCTAATGTGCGCATGTGTCTGCCGCCGGGGGAATTCCCATCATGCATCATTCTGTTGTAGTTGTGTAGTGAAAGGAAGTCCGTCTCTTTTTAGAGAACCAGCTTTTTCGGCTCAACTCATTAAAGAGAGCCGACTCTCAGACGGCTCACTTGCTTTGATGCATTATATTACGATTTATTATGTTGTATAAAGAAGTTAAGAAAAAAGGAAGTATAAAATGAAAAAATGAAAAAAGACAGGTTTGTGGTTATCCCTTTTATCAGTATGTTACCAACAATAATTTAATGCAGAAACGGAATTCATAATTTGAATAAGAAAATGTATTATTCTACTTTATTATGTTTGCATGTATTTTTTCCTTCTACAGTGAACGTCCAAGCTACTTAATTTTTGAACTTTTTTTTATAATAAACCTTATTCATGTCGATCAACTCTGGATCTCACAACAAAATGTTAATTAACTATATATATATAACGAAACACATGTACAATATAACATGTTAAACTACATAAATAAACACATCTTAACACATTTTTATGTATTTTGTACGGGAAAATACGACAGTTCGTAAGGTCATGGAGCCCTGGAGGTTGACAGGTATGTAAATAGCACGGAAAGAAAATAAAAATCGGTCCCAGCTCATTGGTGCCCCGAGCGAGGGCCATTGTGGCACATTCTGGCCGATGACATTGTTTTTTTTAGCTCAAAGAGAAGTCGACATACAGGGCATACAATAATATAACAACAATCAGCGTACATTTTTTTGTCCTTTACAAAAACAGGCTAGTATACCAATGTCAAAGTCAAGGCCCGCGGGCTGGATGTGGCACAAGAGAAGGTTTTCTACATCCCCTGAGATGATCTTAATTATTGTATTGAAAAATGATAAATAATAAAAAAAAATGAAAGTAAAGTTGTATTCCTCTAAAAAATAAAGAAATAAAAGCTGAGGTTTCCCAGGTCAATAGGGCCCCAACCTGGGGCTTAGGCCACAAAACTGATTGTACGCACCCTTTGGGACAAATTCTGGCTGATGAAATTAGTTTTTAGCTCCAAAAGAGGACAAACACCTATATGCTGTAAAGACAATCAGCATATATTCTTTATCCTCTGCAAAAAACAACTACAAATTAATTTGACATAACATGAGCCTCACTTATAGGGCGCTGACACGATTGTCAGCCGTCTTGCTGCTAAGAGTATTGAAATTCAATAAAAAAAATATTTAGGTAGTATTAAATAGAGTGCAGAAATCTATTCACACAAACAACACTTGAAGAAATAACAGTAAAAACAGTAAAAAATAAAAAAATCACAACAAATCCTTCTGTATAGCCCCTTTCACAGCCTACATCATAGTTTCTATGATCGTTATTGCCTTTTGCCGATTATTTAAATTAATATATATTTTCTTTATTTTTTTTTACTGAGCAAAGTGTTTTACCACAAGGAGGCTCTAAATCTAAGTCTCCAACACGGTGCTCGCGGGCACCAGGAAGCCCATTAAGACTAACTAAGTAGCCTTCAAACTGGTGCTGAAAATGTATCATGGGTCATTGTGGTTTTCAAGGAATACTTTTATTTAGTAGTTGACTGAGCCCATTTTAATATCTAATACTTACAACCTGGTAATAACATAGTAACGATTCAGTAATAACAGGGTATTTGAGAAATGCATATAAAACTAATCAATAACAACAAAGAAGTCGATCCCAGCCTCAAAAAGGTTGAATCATCCATGCTCTAAATAATACACAATGTCCCTTGAAAGTTCAAATGATGCCCAAACATGCTCTTCACCAATCCCTTGTTTTTTCACGGGGATTGCGTTCAAAAAAGTCACGCAGGTCAAAACCTACAAAGTAGAAAGCTTTTTACCCACTAAATACGCTATTATACATTCAAACCACAGAACCAACCCAATTTACCGGCTCCAGTATTTGTTAAACAAATGAAAGTATGGTAGTCTTTTTTTTAATAAATAACTTCAGAACTGTCAAACTAATTTTAGAAATATTCTTGCTGCACGTATTGCTCTAAGAGGTAAAACTATTTCGGAACTTTAGATATTTTGTTGGCATCATGTGGACTTCATGGAAAACTGCTTTTAACTTTCTTTAGCGTGTCAAGAAGACCGACTTTGTTGGAGATAGAAAGCATCTTCCTCTGCCTAATGGTTCTTCTGCATACAACTAGGCCTCGCTGCCACTCATTTCTCTGCCATATCAATACATAAATCAAATTCACCAAAATTTTTCATGGCCATTCTCCTTGGTACCCGCTAAGCAACATATACTTTTAACTTTTCTTGAACTGATGGATATTTTGACTTTGCTTTAGGTCCTCATTGATATTGTTCCATAGTTTTACACCAGTTATAGATATACAGAAACATTTAAATGTTGTTTTTGCATTTAAGATTTTGAAGTTATTGTATATTCTCCCTAAACTGAGCTATTCGAACATTTGCGATGATCGACCCTGCCGTTTTTCTCGGAGGACCTGAGAAGTCACTATTAAAGTCGTAAATCTGAGCATAGCGCACGAAAATAACTCAACTTCAACTTTATTGTCAAATATGCTATACGCACAACAAACAGCATAGATTAAATTACTTCCTATTCTCCGCCTGCAAACATGCAATGGATAAGGAAGAATTCAAATAACCAATAGCTGCAAGAACAAATAGCAGTGGGTTTGAATTGAATCACGCTTCATCTTTCAGAAATTGAGTTTGTGTCGACTGTAAGGCCTTAAAAAAAACTAAAACCCTGTTTTATGTAACTGTTCTGACGTCAGCGGCCAGGGGTCCCCTCAGTTCTCCCTCTCGCCACTCCACTTTTCAATTTCACGGCTGTTAGGTGTGCTAATAGGAAGCGGAACAAAAGAAGGAGCTCGGCTTTTGATTGCAGTGCT
This sequence comes from Urocampus carinirostris, assembly GCF_059441175.1. Classification (NCBI taxonomy): domain Eukaryota; kingdom Metazoa; phylum Chordata; class Actinopteri; order Syngnathiformes; family Syngnathidae; genus Urocampus; species Urocampus carinirostris. The sequence goes on along the minus strand of NC_142366.1, from coordinate 12,696,718 downwards.
ACGCCATGAGACGGTTTCATACAGTGCTAAGCGAAGGTATCTAGCCACCCCAAACCTTACAGTCATATTGCCACAAATCAGGCTTCAAGATTAAAACTAAAAACTGGTCATATTTTCTGAGAATACAAAACATGTGATATACAATCATTAAGTTGAACCTAGTTATTTTAATATTTTCTATAATATTTACAATGAAAAGACTCAGTAATATTGCCCCCATGTTCTCTCAGCTCAGCCAATTGACTCCAGAAGTTGACCTAAATGACCAGCAATGCACCTATGTGTTCTAAGTCTCAGTTTGAATGTACCCGAACACAGAACATATTATGAAGCATTATGACAGCATTATGAAGACCAAAGAACGCACCAGGCAGGTCCGGGATAGAGTTGTGGAAAAGTTCAAAGCATAAATGGGATACAAAAAGATTTCACAACATTAGCACATCTCCTGGAGCACTGTGCTAGCAATGATTTGAGAATTGAGAGAGAAAATTACCACTGCAAACCTACCAAGGCTAGTGCATCCCTCTAAACCTTCCGGCCCAAGAGAAGACTAATCAGCGAAGCAACAAGAGGTCCATGATTACATTGGATGACCTGCAGGCATACCCAGCTGAAATCGGACAATTTGAGCATAAGACAACTATTAGTCGTACTCTGCATATATCTGCCCTTTTTGGAGGAGTAGCAAGAGTAAAGCCCTTTCTGAATAAATACCACAAGGTGCTCTGGTCAAATTAGAAGAAAATTGAACTTTTTGGGTTGAATGCAAAAGCGTTACGTTTGATGTAAGTGTAATAGTGACCATCACCCTAAAAATACTATCCCCACTGTCAAACATAGAGGTGGCAGCATCATGCTCTGCGGTTGCTTTTTTTTTTTTTTTTCAGAAGGGGCTAGGATAGGAAGATAGTTAATGTTGACGGAAAGATGGATGGAGCCAAATACAGGGAGATTCCGGCAGATAATCTTTTGGAGCTTGCAAGTGACCTGAAAACGGGGAGCAGTTTCACATTCCAACGGGAGAACATCTCTAAACACAAAGCAAAATCCATAATGCAATGATTTAAAACAAACAATATAAAGGTGTTAGAATGGCCAAGCCGAAGTCTGCCGTAATCCTATGGAGCATATGTGGAAAGATCTGAAAAATCCTGTGCATAATTAATCACCATTGGACCTAAAGGAACGTGAGCTGTTTTGTAAGAAAGAATGAGCAAATATTTCCGTTTCAAGATGTGCGAAACTTATAGCGGCATACCCAAAAAGACTGGCTGTGATCATAGCAAAAAGAGTGTATATAAAGTATAAACTCAAACAGAGCCAATGTTTTTGCAATCCCCACTTTTTTTAAATTAGTCATTTAATTAATGTATTGTTATATTTGTTAGCACAATATAAAATGTTAAATACATTTGGTTTCTTTTCACAATTAGTGCTCACATGTAGTCAATTCTTAGAAAATATGTTATATTGATATTTTATCTATAAGTATGAAGCCTGAAAGCAATATGTCAAAAAATTATTGTGGAGGGGCAATTCTTTTGCAAGGCCCTGTATTTCACAACAGGCCTTTATTGTTATCACCTGGTAGTTTTTATGGATGAGGCTCACCGAGCGATGGTTGACGGATCAATACAGTAACCGGCGTCTGCTGCAACTGAAAGATACATGAAGCTTCACCTGGGGAAAGTGATTGGATGGCAGATTTTTGATTTTGTTGTATATTTTTTCCACAAGCAGGCAAAAAATATCCCCACTGATTTGATATTCGGCAGCGGAGTCAACAATTAGGCCGTGACAAGCAAAGCAATGAGATCTTGGTGATTCACAAATCCCAATTCGATCAAATCGTGACGAGAATAAGACCCAAGAGAACCCGAGTGTCGACAGAAATGTTTGTCAGCGCGGGTTTCTTCAGTCCCCGTATTGAATTTTGCAGCAGGGATTAACAAGATGCTAAAATTTGAAGCCTCCGATCTGCCTATTGTCATGGTCGCCGTGGCGACCAGCTGGCCACGCCCGCTGGGCACCGGCTGAAGCAGATCAGCTAATTGCGTGTGTGCTACTTAAGGCTGGGTTGTGGGTTTTGCGGGTGTTGGCTCATTACTCATTTTCCGTTCTGTTATGCCCTGTCCTGTTTAGTTTGAGTCGGAGGAAACCTGTACTTGCCCATTCTGAGTGTAAGAATGTTTTTGTTCTGTTTTGTCCCGGAGTTTTGGACGACTTTTATTTTGTTAAATAAAAGTTATGATTGTCAACGCAATTGAGTTCTCCCTTCCTGCCTCCTGCCTCCGTTCTGGTTCGGTCTCCCCCGCGACACCTATACCAAAATGGCAAACTTATGGTAACCCACGACTGACTGTGAGACCTTGCCCACCTTTGGGTTCTTTTTTTTTTTGGTTAATCAAAAAAGTGGGTCATACACGAATAATATTCCATTTTATTTCCTCGAATGATCAAATTTCAATGCCAATCTTTGCCTTTACTAAGATGGCCAAGTTTCTTATTTGAGTTCGTTCACGTTAGGCATGCAAACATGATTTCATGTCTTCATTGTTTTAGCAATTTAGAAGTTTCTGATATCATCAAATGTTGTGCTTATGTTTTCCCCATACCAAGATGGCCAACTTCCTCACACATGTTGAACATGTACAAATTATTCTCTCTCGATTATTTTTGCAATTTATCAGTTTGCGATGTTATCGAATTTTGTCTCCATGGTTTGCAAGTACCAAGATGGTCAACTTACCCATACAAGTCCTTTCATGATAGGCATGTTCACAATTTTCTGGCCAATCAGTTCAGCAAATGAATGAGTTTTTTTACCCCCAAAACGATTCAATTGAGACGCCAAGATTTGCCTTTACCAAGATGGCCGATTCTCTAAAATGGGTCCATTCATGTTTGGAATGTACTAACGATTCCATGTCGACTAGTTCAGCAATTTATTTGTTTTTTTTATACCCCTTAATGATCGAATGTCTACTCTGTTTTGCCTTTTTCAAGACGGCTGACTTCCTCACATGGGTTTGTTCAAGTTGGGCATGTACACACTATTCCATGTCAATCTGAACAGCAAATTAATTCCTTTTTCCATATGATCAATTTCGATGTCAAGCTTGGCCCTCACCAAGATGGCGGACTTTCTCACTTGGGTCTATAATTGTTGGGCATGTAGAGTGCCCTTAAAAAAGTACAAGTCCTTTGGAGTATGTCTCTATAAGTTTCGCACATCTTGAAATAGAAATATTTGCCCGTTCTTCTGGACAAAACAGCTCAAATTCCTTATAGTTTGATGGTGATGGTTTGTCCAGAACATTTTTCACCTTATTCCACAAATGCTATGTAAAATTGAGGTCTGGACTTTTACCTGGCCTTTTTAACACCTTTATATTGCTAGTTAAAGCATTTCATTGAATATGTTTTTTTATTTAGGGTCATTGTACTGTTGAAATGTGAACCTTATTCTCAGGTCTCTTGCAGACTCCAGATGTTTCTGCCAGAATTGCCATGTATTTGGGTCCATCCATCTTCCCATTAACACTAACAATCTTCCCAGTGCCTGTTGAAGAAAAACAAATCCAGTGTATCATGCTGCCACCAATATGCTTGACCGTAGGGATAGTGTTTTCAGGATGATTGGCAATATTCTTCGTACACCAAACCTAACGCTTTGCAATCAGCCCAAAAAGTTGAATTTTGATCTCATCTGACCAGAACACCTTTGTTGTACATGTTATTTATGCCTCCTATGTGACGTCTTGCAAATGCCAACCGGGACTATAGTATTTTTGTTTGCTTCTCTGATTCATTTTGTACTTGTTTGGATTGAAAGGTTAGAGGGAGGAACAGGTCTTAGTAGGTTTGCAGTGATTTGATGCCCTCGCTTTTTTGATAGTATTGCTCGCACAGTGCTCAGGGAGATGTGCAAATATTCTATTCCGGCTTTGAACTTCTTCACAACTTTATCCCGGACCTTTTGGGTGTGTTCTTTGATCTTCATGATGCTGTATGTTCAAAAGCATTTAAACTGAGACTTAATGACACTTTGTCATCATTAGTCATTTAGGTCAACATTGGATGATCCAGAGGTCATCAGGGTACTTCTGGTGTGATGCAATTTTTTTGCAACACCCACTTTTATTGTTTTTTTTATTGCAATAGTATAAAACGTTGAAATAATTTGGTTCCACTTGGTCTCACATGAAGTTGATTCTTAGAAAACATTTTCAGTATTTTAGTTTTAAGTTTGATACCTGAAATGTGGGCAGCACGGCGGCGCAGTGGTTAGCGCTTGAGCGGCACAGTTCATGTCATGGGAACCTGTCGTGGGTTCAAATCCAGCTCCAGACTTCCTGTGCGGAGTTTGTATGTTCTCCCCATGCTTGCGTGGGTTTCCTCCGGGCACTCCGGTTTCCTCCCGCATTCCAAAAACATGCATTTTAGGTGAATTGGCCGGTCCAAATTGTCCCTAGGTGTGAATGAGCGAGTGAGTTGTCTGTCCCTGTGTGCCCTGCAATTGGCTGGCAACCACTTCAGGGTGTCCCCTGCCCACTGCCCGATGATTGCTGGGATGGGCTCCAGCACCCCCGCGACCCTACTAAGGATAAGCGGTGTAGCTAATGAGATGAGATGAGATGAAACCTGAAATGTGGCACAATGACAAGATGTTCTTGAGGGGCCAATTCTTTCGCCAGGCAGACAATATCATTTCTCTTTTATCTTAGTAATTTGTTCCTTGGTGATACCATCAAATGTCACACATTCCAAGAAAACTGGGTCCATTAATGTTGGGCATCTACAAATGATTCCGTGTCGATTTGTTTAGTAATTTCTATTAAGCTCAGACCATAGATAAAGGAAGCAGCATTAGACTAAAATACTAGCTTCAAGTCAAGAGTTTTTTCTTCTTGTTTAAATCATCAAAAACAATTGATTTTTTTTTTTAGAAAAGCAATAGTCTAACGTGTAAAAGGGTACTATTGGTAACTATGCTTACATCTCTCATCTTCTGCAAGTAATTGATAGGAGGAAAAGAAAGTTTAAAGGATGTTGATGGGTTGTGGCGGAATAGAAAATCCCATCTGCTAACACTCCCTTTGGCTATATGGCAAGCGCTGCCATGTAAAATGAATGACTGCATCAATATTACAAGCAACCGGCACCACTTAACGGGCCGGGTCAAGGTTGGGCAGAGATTTCTGAGATGGACGGTTTATCAACGGCCGTCTGTGGGTTCTTTTCTTTTTTGTTTTTTCCTCACCTGGCGAGAATTTATAAGCACGAAGATCTGAACTGCCAAAGGAAATGAGGCGTGTCTTAATGCTTAGCGGGATGTATGGAAATGGCTGCGCATTAGCTTCAGAACAGGGAGGCTTTATTTCCCTTCTTTAACGAGCTAATGCGTCAAAAAGGAAAAGAGAAATCATGCCACAAAAATGAAGACGAAAGAAATCCTTGACTGTACTGTCGGGTCATTAATTCCTTCTCCTGATGGTGAAAACTGCAAAAGTAGATTACAATGCATTGAGACCATGTGCCAATAAATTCAGGAAAATGAAAATGTAGTTGTTTATAAATCATATATACACTTTTAGAAAGTTACGGCATTGCCTTTTTAATCCCTCAATATGGATGGAGATAGATTGGACATGCACTTGCCTGTCAACGGTTGTGTGAGAATACTGATGACAACTATGAAATGAAATGAAATGATCTGCATTTATATAGCGCTTTTCAAGTAAATGACTTCCCAAAGCGCTTTACAATGTGCTTCACATTTCCCAATAGCGGCTGTGCAGCCATGTAAGGCGCTAACCTGCTTATTGGAGGTATTAGGGGTTCAGTGTCTTACCCACGGACACTTCAACATGTAACACGGAGGAGCCGGGATTCGAACTGCGATCTCTTGATCCCAAGACGAGCGCGCCTCCTGAGCTACTGCTGTCCCGATCGTAGGACCAGAAGAGATGGGTAAAACACGGAAGTGGTATTATTGCACTATATTTTTCAAACTACGGCTCAAAAAAATACTAAATATTTATGTAGAACACTTCTTATTGAACTTACATCCATTTTTTAGCCTTGTGATACATTTTAAACACAGTAAATTGTTTATTAAAAAAGAAACAGTTGCAGCAAGGACAACACATGTACTTAAACCAACATTACAGCAAATATTGGACGGCCGCCACCGTTTAATAGATTAAAATTGTGAAAATTACAGCATGTTTACCCACACATTATTTATTATTTTTCTCAGTATTGCAAGAAATAACAGTAAGCAAATTGTGGAGCATTAAAGGAGAAAAATTAGAATCTAATGAAGTACATTTTTGTTTTATTGTATCATATTGTTTTTATTATTTTGTATATGTTCTTTCTTTTTTCAATTCTTGCAGCAGCACGATGGAAAGAGTTAAAAATGTAGCCCAAAAAATACAAATTCTGTATTTTTCTTCATCTTCTACATAACTGCTATTCCTGCAGCTCTACAAACTAAAGTGTAATGTGTAATACATATTTAAAAAAAGAAATAACATAAAATAATTAAAATAATGTTACATTAACAAAAGAAAAACTAAAACAAGATTCATTTTCTGCCAATAGAACCTTTTATGCAAGGCAGTGTCTTTTAAAGAAAAGGTATATCATGTGGCCATGAAAGCTACCAATACTAGATGCTGATATTTTGGATTAAACACATCAAAAACAAGATTAAAAAACCATATATGTCAGAGACACAATTGCTCTCATGCAAAGCACATTTCCTGCTTTTACATCTCATTTTCACTTCATTTTTATTCCAAATGTTTTCCTTCCAAACCGTCTCACCCCAAACAATCGTCTCAAAGCGTGAAAGAAAACGATGCGTATGCAAATCGGATGCGGGCGGCAAAAACTGGCAGGGATAACCAACATGTTTCATTTAGTTCCTGTGGTAAAGGAAGTCTCAAAGTTGCGCCGCGAGGCCTTTTAGCAGCATGCCCAATTGCACTTGAAAGCTTGTCTGCAGCTCGCCTGACAAGCTCGCAAGAGGCGTTCGAGTGCTCTCCTGCCATCGCTGCAAAATCGCTAAACGGCCTCTCCAGAGTTTCACCGTTCAAAAAAAAAAAGTAGACATTCAATCGACAGGTTTGTGATACGGCAGAATATTAACTCGTTTGCATCCTGTATGAAGAAAAAAAGGACAAGTAAAGCCGTTAATGCAGTGTGTCTCAATTATTTTCTCTCACAAAGGAAGAAAGTCCTCTTGCGCCCAAACATGTGAATTGAATACTGTGTTTTAATTTATTTACGATACTGGGTGAATGTGGGGCATTGGGCCATTATTTTGCATGAACGCATCAAAGGTCTCTGTGAGAATTCCCACTTAGAGGGCTGGCCAGACCGAAGCCGGGAGCCAGGGCTCCTGATAACTCGAAATTCAGTTTGAAAGAAGCCAGCAAGCGGACAACAGGTCTGGCATACAAAAGGCCAGAAGAGTTCTCTGAAGCCAGCGAGGCAGGGTCCAGCCACACAAGAAGCAAAGGACTAAATCTAAGCATTACAAGCAATCAGAGAACAAGCACTATGGAGCTATGGGTCAAACCGGTGAGACACAGCCAGCGACCTCAAAGAAGCCTCAAGCCTCCAGCAGCTAACCCTGGCTTCAACATACTGCATCCCGTGGTCCTCTGCCCGACCGGGTCTCCAGCTTTTGGGATTCATCGCTGCTCTACCGCCGAGGACATCAAGATGGGGCCATCACCTTAATCGAACCAGAACCAAAGTCAATTTCAGTGTTATAGTGTGACGTCAAATTACAATAGTGTAATAAATAAGCCAACATGCTTTTTCTATCTTAATGGTGCCAGCTAAGATCTCAACTTCTTTCTTTTTTTGTTTTATTTTAATATTCTTGTTTTGTTTTGTGTTTTACTCAAGCTTCTTCTGTAGATAGTTAGTAAAAGAAAATTCCATAAATCCAAGTCTGTGCGTTTCTTGAGTAAAGTATATTGAGCTACCAAAAACGGTACAAAGAATTCACTGAAAGTTAGACACCCTTCAGAATAACTAAAAAGGTTTTTCATCCAATTTTCTTGATATAATGATCTAAAAATGAACCCGGGGCTCGAAAAAGACGAGACAAGTTTCAAAAGAATGAACTCTGCTCTTTAACTTAATTGGTCAATAAATTATTAGCTAAACTAATTTATTTAACACCTACATTTTGCTACAACTGTGAAGTTCAATTGCATGCTTTAGTAATTCGAAACAGAAAGAAAATTCTCTTTGCCAAGCTCTGCCCTCAGCAGTAGTCAAGCGGAGATAATGGTTCGCAGCACATCTGTGCATTCTATTCTAGGCTTGCTGGAACGACACACCTGATAAAAGTGCTTACTGCTCGCAGCAGTGTGTCTTTGGGGATAATCACAGCAGCACGAGTGCGTTTAATTTCGGGTGTAAAAAGAGAAAGGCATGGCACAAATTTGCTCAGTAGACAATCACTTTCAGCAATAGTTGAATAGGGATAATGGATCGCGGCCAAAGCATTAGATTTCATTTTAGGGGGGCTAGAACAGCACACCTCCCAACCAAAATGCCCTTTGATGGTGCCAGCTCGCAGCAATATGGGATTGGGGATAATGGATCGTGGCCCGTCAACTGCTATTCGTTTTAGGGGGAAGGAACAGAAAAAAATATGACACAAATTTGCTCTCTCCAACTGCAAAAAAGGGCCACAAGGCCAGACAAAAATACACTCTACTGGACTGGCCTCCCCTAGCAGGAATTAGCTATCAGGGATAATGGCTCGTGGAAAGTTTTTCAACTCGCATTTTACTAAACCTGGGAAATAAAGTATTACAGTAGTTTCCTATTCTTTCCAGATGCAGAATGACTCAAAGTCAATTTTGGAAGCGTCGGCCATGACGTACCTGAACAGCAGCGTGGGGAACGCTAGCGCGGAGGGCGGAGCCACCTACCGTCCTTTCTCTCTCTTTAGCGTGCTGACGCTCACACTGCTAGCCATGCTAGCGGTGGCCACCTTCGTGTGGAACCTGCTGGTGTTGCTCACCATCTTGCGCGTGCGCACCTTCCACCGCGTTCCTCACAACTTGGTAGCGTCCATGGCCATCTCCGACGTGATGGTAGCGGCACTCGTCATGCCGCTCAGTTTGGTGCACGAGCTCAACGGTCGCCTCTGGAAGCTGGGACGCGTGCTCTGTCAGGTAAGGCGGGATATTTTGGCATTGTTTATTCTAAATAAAAAAATATATATATGGCATTAATTCCGGACTAGAAGCTACTACCTTTTTACATTTTATACACCCTCTGTTTTGCCACGACCCGGGAATTCGACTGTTAGATTAAAATAAAGCATTGTAATTTCTGCCAAGTGCTCTAAATGTCAAAGTGAAGAAATTCAATAAAGCGCAGGCAAACAGAGCGAGTTACTATGACTGCTTTCGGAAGCCAAATGCTTCATGATTTATTTTAAATACTTGTATTCACAGTTTGTCTTTACCAGTGGCTCAGACAAGTGAGGGAGACAGAGGACTTATATTGATCAGGTTGTAAACATAGGTGTCTTCATTGGAAAAACAATGTGTACATATGCCATTTCCCACCATACAGATGCCATTTCCCACTTAAACAGCACATTTACCCACACATTCACACCATCCAGAAAACTAAAATAACTGATTAAGTAAATACAAAAGATAAGAAAAGGGGAGCTAGATGTATAGTAATAATTAAACAAATAAATCAAATAATTAATAATGGTAATAATTCATTGATTTAATAAGGATAATGGGAAGAAAAGAAACAAAAAAATAAAATAGGAAAAGAAAAAAAGTATTAATAAAATAAAATAGAAAGAGGTGGGGGGCTGCTCAGACCTAAACATCAAACTGCAGGGTGTCTATGTGTGATAAAAAGGGTTGCTAGGTTTTTCTGGTAGTCCTTTGATGGAGAATTAGAATAAAGGATAACAATTTCTGCCAAGTGCCCTGAATATCAAAGTGAGGATATTCAATAGGTAGACAAAGGGCACAAAAAACTATGACTCCCTTTGGTAGCCAAATGCCTTGCCATCTATTTAATGATGCGCATTAACAGGTGAATGAGATTCTCACTGTCCCTATGGAGTAAGATTGCAATGTAGTCAGAACTAGCAGGCACATGTTTTGGAATAGAAACACAATGTGCTGCGATTCAGACATTTCTTTGCAGACTCTGTTCATAGCTATTAATCTCAATTAGAGGTAAGATCGGACTAAAAAAAAAATCCAGCCCAACCCAAACCCATGTGTATTTATGCCCAACCCAGTCCGAGCCTGACCAATTAACTGGATTTGAGGGGCGGAGCCCAATAAAAAACGTATTTTTAAATTTTATTTGTGAGAACCGTGCCGGTCTTTTCTTTCGCCGACTTTTTGAAAAAAATTATCCATCCGTCATTGTTCATTGATTTTTGGGTGCTAAAGGATTTTACACATTTGACTGTAAAAGATTTTATACAATTGACTACAAGTTACACATATTCAGTTTAATGCAATAAAGATATTCACTGACTGGGCTTTAGTTCGAAACGGTACATTGTCATAGTTTAAATTCCGAACAATTTATGAATTCCCAAAAAAAGAAAAAAGGGCAGCGATAAAGAAGCCTGGCCTGGCCCGAACCCAAACATAATGATTGATACTTTAGGCACGACCGACACGAATTTCAGATCAGGCTTGGGTTGGGCTCAGAGTTAAGATCCTCCCTCTAATCTTAATCAACTAGCGCATGAATGCCTACGAATGGATAAAATAATAAAAATAAATACCATTACTTCTTAAGGGAAGAAAATATTACAGTTCTCAAGCAATTCAAACAGATCATGATTGAATACTGATGCATCATTTTACATGTGAGTTCGGCAGGTTTTGGAGTCAAAGAGCCATGTAGGAAAAATATTTTAAAATTCTTTTGGGTGAGGCACAACATATATTTTAACAAAATTCAACAAAACCATCGAACCCACTCCCTGGCCAGAACGTATAACGTTTTTTAGCTTTATGTTTGAAGGCTGAAATGTGGCAATATGACAGAGTTCTGGGGAAGGCAATACTTTCGCCCTGTACTCTTGAAAAGAGCCACACTGGCTCTCAAGCCATACCTTCCTGACAACTGCTGTATATCAAAATCTAAACCTGATTCCTCCAGGTGTGGATCTCCTTCGACGTCCTGTGCTGCACGGCCAGCATCTGGAACGTGACGGCCATCGCCCTAGACCGCTACTGGTCCATCACGCGTCACCTGGAATACACGCTAAAAACACGCAAGAAGATCTCCAACGTGATGATCGCACTGACATGGCTCCTGTCCTCCATCATCTCGCTCTCACCCCTTTTCGGATGGGGCGAGACGTACGCCGAGGGCATGAAGTGCCAGGTCAGCCAGGAGCCCTCTTATACCATCTTCTCCACCTTCGGTGCTTTTTACCTGCCGCTCTGCGTGGTGCTCTTCGTCTACTGGAAGATCTACAAAGCTGCCAAGTTCCGGATCGGATCGCGGAAGAGCAACACCATCACGCCCATGGCTGAGGTGATCTTACACATTGGAATGAATAGGACAAGCATTTCTATAGTTTAGTGCAGGGGTGTCCAGCCTTTTTCAAGCTGCATGCTAATTTTTGTAACAAATTAGCGCAAAGGGCACCTAATTTGATAGGAACTTCTGAAATAGCAACTTAGCTAGATGGCTTAATAAAAAGCTAAAACGATAGCTTGATAGTTTGTTTGAAAGATAAACAAGTAAAACACTAAGAAATAGCTAGCTAAGAGAGTAAAAACCCAACTAAATAGTAGACTGGCAGCTAGAAACAAGGCCAAAATTTAGCTTGATACCTCACAAAAAATGTCAAATTTAAGCTGAATAAAATGCAAAAAAATCTAAAAAGCTTGCTATATAGCTTGCTAGATAGCTAAAATCGTAGCTTGACAGTTAGCTAGAAAGGTAAACAAGTAGAAAACTGAAAAGAGCTAGCTAAAAGAGTAAAACCCCAACGAAATAGCTAGATAGAAAGATAAAATCTTAAAAAAGCTAGATCACTATCCAGAACCAAGGACAAGATTTAGCTTGAAAACTCACAAAAAGGGTAGTTTGATAGTCATCAGGTGAAAAACTAAAAGGTAGCTATATAGCTAGCTAAAGGAGCACAAAGACTACTCAATAGATGGAAAGCTAAAAAAAGGTAGCTGGTTAGCTAGAAAAGAGGAAAAATGTACCAGCCCAAAAAGTGTAAAGCTAACTAGAAAGCATGGGGAAAACATGCAAAAACCAAGTTAAATAGGTTGCTAACAATCGAGAAAGGTAGGACGATAGCTAGCCACGAACCCAAAGAGGTAGCCAGATAGCTAGCTTAAAAAACTGCACATTTTTCTCTCATTGGCTATTTAAAACTCATGAATTGAAATATAGTTTGATGTATTTCCTGTTAAATAAATCAATACAAAGATGGACAAATACAGTTGTTTAATACATGAAGGGTTTCATTATATTAGTTAAATTAATTGCTTATATATATATTATAAATACTTGAATAAACTTGTTTTGTCCTTGAAATCCATGTACTGGAATTTATTTAATATATTTTTAAGATAAGACTTATCATGTTATAACTATGTTGTTACTATGTAATTACCAATGGAAATTTTATGAATGGGGTTAAATAGACTCATGTCAACCAATGAAAAAATAATTTTATTAAAAAAATCCCAATGACCCAGCATTGGTTAGCTATTTAGGCTTTTCAGCTGTCGTTAGGGGACACCATGATGCCTGCGGGACCTACGTCGGAAAGCCGTGGTTTAGTGCTTTTCAATTATATTCTGTCATTCCCCCCACACACCAGGGCTTTAAGTTGTTCTTTTCTTTCACTGCAGAGCATGATTGTTTTATCCAAAACAGAAATGCTTATTAAATGTTACTTGAGTGAACTCAAATCTTTTTATCCAGACTATTGTATAAGTCCCGATTTGCATGCATGTGTGTTCGTATGTGGCTTATAGGCTCTGAAGCGGCTGAACCCATTTTTGTGAAAATTTACACAGTGGTACTTTAGGGCTCTGAGAGTGTCTTAACCAAGGTTTCGTATCAATAAATACCAACAGAATCAGTAAACATCTGCTTTTGTGTACAAGCAATAATATTGCTCTTTGGCACTCCCTAGTGGCTCCCTTGTGCTTTTTCAACAGACCATGGCCCCAATAACCCCGCTCAAGTTGAATGACCGGCTATCCCAAGCTGGGCAACACCTAGCCTGGGAACGCCGAGACATTAAGCTTGTACAAACTGAAGTGTCCTTAGATCATCTACGTTGGCTATATTTTTAATGACCCCAGACATCTTTTTTGTTTCTTTTTAATGGTGTTAAACTTCTTTTTTTAATTGCTTTTCGGTGTGCTATTCTTTATTTCGCGACTGATTCTGGCAGCAAGCAACTGAAGCGACCCCCCCACCCCCTCTTGATGTGCTATTCCTTACTCTGCACCTGATTCCGGTGCCACCACTCTGCGGCCGTCCCCGGTCAATCCAATCGATACAAAGTCTGGATGCCTTAAGCTGCTCTTTTTCTTGGTTTTTCATGCTGGACAACAATGTTTTTTTAAAATGTTAACATTTTAGAATTATAAACAAAAGCATTTTTATTTCAATTGCTAAATTTCCTACTATAAAGCGCACCTAAAACCCACAAATTGTCCAGAAATTCAAAAGTAGGCCTCATAACCCGATATGCCTTATATTTGTGAGAATACATTGGATAAGATTTGAAATACACACAGTATTTATTGGTGTGCATTATTACAGGTTTTACGGTATATTTCGGTGTTTTGGCAATGATTGATCAACCGCTAATACATACACCTGACTCCCACCCGTCCTGTTTTTTGCTCCCGTCTGTTCCCGGCTTCAACCCGTTTTTGATCCTGACCACGTCTGCTCTCCCATCCCGGTTTACGATCTCTTTTTGTCCCCGTTTACGTCTTCTTTCCTTTTCTGGCTTTCGACTCACTTCCGACCCCGACCACATTTTTGCTCTCCTGTCCCGGTTTTTCCGTCCCTGACACCGCCATCGCTCGCCACGGAAGATCCACTTCCGCGTTCGGAGCACAATTCGAGTACCAGAGCGGCTTGCTTCCCGGGTCCAGCGAACACCGGATCTCTTCCTTCCAATAAAAACTTGTGAGAAACGTAACGCAAGTGGGTCCTGTCTCAGTTCTGGTCCTGACAGGGAATCGAACCCGGGTGGTAGTGGTAAGGGCTTCGGCACTTTACCACTTAACCTGAAATAGTAAAAAAGTGTCATACGAAAAGGCATTAGATCTTATGTCATTATCACACTATTTTTACTCACAGAACCCAAACAATGATTTGCATAGTACATTCTAAAAGGTTAAGCGGTCTCTCCACTTCTTCGCCTGTGTGTCAATAGTGTTGCAAAAGACAGAAACAGAAAACAGAGAGTCGTTCAACAAAATACTATATAGGCTCTTTTACGTACCTATACTTATTAAAGCGAGAGGTTGTTGACGCAGAGATGAAGAATTGAAGAGACTGTTTAATGCACTGTGCAAATCAGTGTTTCTAGCGTCGTGAGTGAAAATAGTCTGATAATGAGATAAGTTGTAACGCCTTTTCGAACGTCATTTGTAACACGGGTGGTCTGGCGGTAAAGTGTTGGTGCCCTCACCGCCGCGATCCGAGTTTGATTCCCATTGCAAACAATGTTATGCTTTTTTAATCAGCGATACTTATCGACTGATTAATTATTGCACTATTACATGTTCTAGTGTATCTAAGTGTATCTACCTGAAAAGCTCCTACTGTAGTCTCAAATTCATGCACCTTATAGTCCTGTGCGCCTTGTGCAGGAAAACTAAATGACAAAAGACTATTTTTATAATTTTACATGTGTTGTTGCATTTAATGATGTTAAAGTTCATTTTTTTGATGGCTCTTTGATATGCTATTCCTCATTCTTTGACGGTTCCGGCGCCACCCCCTGCGGCATCCTGGGTCTATCCGATCGATACAATGTCTGAATGTCGCCGCAGGTGAAAGAGGAGTCACGCCAACCCCAGATGGTGTTCACGGCGCGTCACGCTACCGTCACCTTCCAGACGGACGGCGACACGTGGCGCGAGCAAAAGGAGAAGAAGGCGGCGCTCATGGTGGGCATCCTGATCGGCGTCTTCGTCCTCTGCTGGATCCCGTTCTTCATCACCGAGTTAATCGTGCCGCTGTGCTCCTGCGACATTCCGCCCATCTGGAAGAGCATCTTCCTCTGGCTCGGGTACTCCAACTCCTTCTTCAACCCGCTCATCTACACTGCCTTCAACAAGAACTACAACAACGCCCTGAGGAACCTTTTCTCCAGACAGCGTTGATTCGCAAACTTCCTGAACAAGTTTGACTGCCGCTTCCGATGCAATTATCGTGGCTGAGAAACGGAGGAAAACGGATGCACGGAACTTAATCAAATCACAGCTGGTGGTATTTGGTGTGGTAAACATATTATGTTTCGATTGATTGCAGAAATTATTTGTTTGGTTTCTCTGTCACACTCGTCAAACTAATGGCTCTCGGGCCAAATGTGGCTTGCCGCATCATTTTATGAGAAGCTCAGGGGTCGCATGGTAGAAAAAACGTTCTACTTAACTGATCCACCTCACCCTTAACTTCCCCACTTGTCACGGACCAGAAACAGACACAGGAACTAATAGCGCTCATTTTCTCAGTTTTTATTAATAAACGATCCGATGGTTGACAGACAAGGGTAGCAGGAGACGCGGAAGTGGCACTTCCGTGTCGAACGAGGATGGTCGAAGACAGGCAGGAAATACAAGTCGTTAGCCGGGACGGGAGATCAAGGACGGTGTCAAGTTCGTAAACGAGGTCGACAACGGGTGTCAGGCGGGTAGCGGGGCAAAACAGATTGGATAACGGGAAGGCAGAACGGCGCAGTCAGGTCCGGAAACGGGTTGCAACGAGGATCAGGCAGAGAAACAGGGCAGGAACTGAGTCTGAACGGGAGAGCTTGCCGAGCTGGGAGCAACGGTTCGCATAACGATCCGACAGGGATCTCTTGACAACCGGGGGTTTAAAAGGATTTCATCAGCCAATCAGCTCTCAGGGCTGATGGCGCCAATTGAGCAGTCACAGGTGCTCTGAATCGGCAATCATGATATCACTGATAGATTGCAGGCAGCAAGGGTGGGTTCAGATGGATCCCTGGTACTTCCTATAAACACCAGGGTTCTACGGGGTTGAGTGCTAATCCCATTCTTGAAAGCACTCCCCACCAGGGCTGCACGATTAACCGAAATTCAATCGAGATCGCCATGTGACGTAAGGAAATTGTGTAGTCGCAAGACACTGCTTTTTTTCAAAGATTCGTGTTTGTGCTTTTTCCCCCTTTGTTATTTGAGTGATGTAATTTTTGGCCAACCAGAATTGTTTTAATGGCGCCGGGCAAGGAAAGGCAAGTTTTAAAAGCCCAAACCAATAAAGGCGAGGTAAAATTTGCAAGCAGCACTCTGTGTCACACATCCACGTATGAGCCTCGTCTGAGCAGACACTTGTATTTGTAATTGATTCGGCATTATCCCAGGGTGGGTTGAACCAGCTCCAACACGTTCACCATGTCCTGAATGAGGGCGACCCAGCCTCTCCGATAGACAACTTTGCTCTTGGCAAGCTCCAGCCATTCGTGATTCCAGCGTCAGATGCTGTAGACTTGGGGTCTGGAAACTTGCTTCATATCCGCTTTCACCGTCGCTAGACAAGTTTTGAGTTGTCCGCATCTCCGTTTCTTCCAGCCAGGTTCCAGTTAAATGGGCAAGTGCTCCTACGGGCTGTCAAAATTTGTCCTATAGGCTGTGCAACTTGAGCACATCTGCCAAACTCCCATCTCCACGTTCGTGTAGGAGATGGGTGTGATAATTGAACGTTTGGTGCTTCCAAAGCCAACCAGCCATTGGGTTTATTACAGATGGCTTGCGAATGCCACTGAAAACTACTTTCGTCGACAGCTTCATAAATACACCACTTAGTGTGAGCAGACAGCAACCTTAACAAAGCTGTCAGAGATTGACATTATTAAGACTATTTAGTGGCTATATTTGCACAGATAAAATACATGTATATAGTTTAATTCTACATGATGATGGCAGAAAAGAACTTACGTCCCTCCTGGGTGAAGTCCAAACAGAGAGAGGGAGTGGTTTATTTTGCATCAGAGAAATCAGTACACACAAGAACATGACTTCAAAATAAAAGAATACAAGATTGATAAACGTACAAGAGATATAATTACACTCATTGTTGAAACGTTACTTTATGTGTGTGTGTGTATGAGAAACATTTTTTGTATATTTAGTAATATAAAAACAAGCTAATTACCTCGAGACAGAAATTCAAGAAATGTACATTGAAAACCTGACAAAAGCTTCCCCAAAAAGGACGCTGTTTTCCTAAGGTTAAAGCAGGTCTATATGAGTAAGTACTGACAAAAAACAGAACTAGTGCAGAAAATGCATTTTTTTAACAAAATCGACTATCGTATAGAAATTGCAATACTGGTCTGAAAAATCACAACTTGTTTTGCTTCCAGAATCAGGCAATCCTACTCTACACCAATGAATGCCGCAGCATTTCGCCCACCATAACATATCTAAAACGCAGCCATTTTCGCATTCCTCTTTGATGGTCAATCCATCCTGGCCTACTATAACACAATCAAACATTTCACAGGATCATGCACAGCCGCTCACCTCAAAAGCAATGTTCGTCTCATGATTGCCAAAGTGAATCCACCTGGGGGCAATCATTTGGCGCGCTCTCTGATTGGCTGACCTTCTCCTCTTAAGCGGTCAGCGTCCAGAGGAAGACGTCAGACCGTACTTCTGTATTCCTGTGTGTTTTGCCAGATTACTAAGTACCAAAGACTACTCTTGCTTGATTCCTGCCTGCCTTCTGATTTTGACCTGTTTCCGTTCACGTTTTCGACCTGCTCTCCCGCCCTGGCCATCGGCCTGCCCGCTAAGCTGTACCAATTCCACCTACCTGTCACGGAACTGCCATTCCGTCCGAAGCGGCTGATGACCGACAGACGCCGGCGTCCAAAGCCAGTTCTGACAACTCTTTCAAATACAGATTCCTTTGAAACAAACGCAATTGGGTCCGAGATTCCATCCTGGTTCATGACAGTTCGTAAAAAAGAAAGTTGGTTCAACCTCCCTCACCCCAATACCTTTCCATCATAAACATATAAACTGTATAAACAATAGGCACCTTTAAATACTTGGGAGTAACACTGGACAACAAAATTAACCTTTGATCGGCATACCACGGACATTTAATAAGAGGGGTCAGCAAAGACTGTCAGTCATCCGTAAACCTAAAGAACTGTGTGGCACCTCACCTTATGTTACTACTCTGCCAAAGCATTGTTCAACCCACCCTCCTGTACTGCTCTACGTGTTTATTCACTATTCTCTCCTTTACGAACCGGACCAAACTTATATATATATCATTTACACAGCAGCTGAAAATCATTGGCATAACCAAACCCAAAGTCTTAGAGTTAAATAGCAGTCTCAGCCCTCCAGCTAAGGCACACTTTTTATGCCATTAATTTACTACTCTGGCCTCCGTGAGAATGGTTTTGTACCTTGTGGCCCCCGAGCTTAAATGAGTTTGACACCCCTGGACACTCTCAAGACGTCTACTATTACTGTGAACCCTCGCTATAACGCGGGCAACTTTTTACGGTTTTGGTACTTCACTGATTTGCATTGTGTTCTGGATTTTGATTGGCCAAACTTTCTCTACCTATTCGTCAACAACGTTACCCTATAATATGTACACATACGCTAAAAAGCTGCCAAATTGTGATTTCAAGTTTCTCTAAAACTCATGATGTCAACAACACATTCTGCACCAACAAATGAACTTTCAAGGGGCAGGAGCTTTAGCAACCACCTAGATGGATGTCTATCTGGGTACACTTCAGGCAGTCAATGAGTTAAACCATTTTAAAGGGACAGTGTTTATTAGCTAGCACATTCTAATGGTAAATAACTCAATTCATTAAATAAATCCACTATTGATTTACTGCAAATGTTAAGCAAAAAACACATGAATCATCACATAAACATTAATTTCTTAAACAAATCATGGGTTGAGAAATTAGCATTTATATTACATAAAATGAACCTCACCTAAGGATAGCTGACATTTTTGTCCACCATCTTGCTGCTAAGGGTATGCAAAAGCCTAAAAGAGGCTGGGCAAACACAGGGTGTATTCTTGTTCACGTTAAGTGGGTCGCAGTAGTTTGTATTATTACTTATGCTTTTTTTCAGTCGTCTTTGGTTGAACTACAGTATACAACAACATCTAATGGTCAAATAATACACACTGTCCCTTTAAGTGAACATCTGCCACTTACTAAAATTATGATCAAACAAGACAGCTAATCACCAAGGTGTATATACTGCAGTCTTTGTTACTTTGTGGCTTCTGTACATCAGTAAATATTCCATGATCCATTATCCCTGATCGCATATTGTCAGGCTTTGTGACTGTTTTTTGCAGTACTTTTGCCTAAAATGAAATGCACTCATGCTGCCACTATCCAATATCCCCATTTCTCTATTCCTGCAAGCAGGGTGGGGATAAATGGACTTTTATCGGGAATTGTGCCATTCTTGCCTGCCTAAGATAAAATGCACATATGTGGGGTCCATTATCCCCATTTGTCTTCCTCCAAAAAGAGGGCGGTTCCTTTTTTCTGTTCTTTCGACCCAAAAATGAACACTTGTGCAGCTGAGATACGTTATCCCTAGTAGCGTATTGCTGATAGACAAGACTCATAGAGCAGAATTTTTTCTAACTGACTATTCCTTAAATTCGTCTTTCCCACCAAAAAGTGGATTGCAATCGTGCAGCCACAATTCGTTATCCCCGATAGCATATTGCTGTAAGCGGGGACACACAGAGCGAAATGTATCGGGCCCGGCAGCTGTTTTTTGCCATCATTCTACTACAACGAACTGCACTTATGCTGCCACAATTCATTATCATCAATCCCACATTCCTGCGAGCAGGGAGTGGATAGAGGCACTTTTGGGGGAAATGTGTGATTCTGGCCTGCCTGCCTAAAATGAAGTGCACTGTTGTTGCAATCCTTTATCCCCAGTTCGACTCCTGCCGAGAGCAGCGGCAAGAAGAGCATGTTATTCCCTGGTTCAGACTTCTCCCTTTTTCTTTTCTTTCTAACAAAAGGTGAACTACATGAATACAGCCGCGATTCATTATCCCCGATGGCATATTGATGCAGTGGTGACTGGCAAAATGCAATTTTGTCAGGCCTGGCGACTCTTTTTTGCAGTATTTTTGCCTAAAATGAACTACACTGATGCTGGCGCGATTTATTATCCCAAATCCCATAGTCCTGCGAGCAGGATGCGGAAAGGCACTTTTTTTTGGAAGTGAGGCCTTCTGAAATGCACGTTTGGGGCCGCGGTCCATTATCCCCAGTCGACTACTGCAGAGAGCAGCGGCCAGCAGAGCGCCCTTTTTCACCGAATTCCATCTGCTAAAGTGTGTCATTGTGGCCAACCTAAAAATAACCGACACTGTTTGGACACCGATCCATTATTAACAGTTGGCGAATTGCTTAAAAAATGAACTCAGAGAGCAAATTCATGTCATGCGTTTTGGCTGTTTTTTCCCATTCTTTCAACCTAAAATGAAAGGCACCCGTGTGGCCTCAACCAAATATCCCTGGTCAACTATGGCTACCAATGGGGGCCTACAGAGCTACTTTTTTACATTTCGCAGGCTTTTCTGGTATTAACCGTGATAAACGAAAGAATAAAGTAACGTCTTCTCAGTAGACTTTGTTTCCTCGTCGGTATTCCCGAGACTCGATTTTTTTTCGCATCACCCGTTTCCAACTTCAATCGTTGCAGGCGGCGTCAAGGGAATTATTTTTTTTTAAAAGAGTTCTTTGATGGAAGCGAATAAAAAAAAGTTTTGCATGGCGTTCCAAATGACTCTTCTTTGTTCTTATTATTCCACGCCACACTTGGATTGAACTTAAAGGATGCCGGGGAAATTTGTCACAC
Source organism: Urocampus carinirostris (assembly GCF_059441175.1). Lineage (NCBI taxonomy): Eukaryota > Metazoa > Chordata > Actinopteri > Syngnathiformes > Syngnathidae > Urocampus > Urocampus carinirostris. Next base: position 12,675,548 of record NC_142366.1, on the reverse strand, counting down.
TAAAAAGTCTAATTAGAAAAATGGAGGGAAATAAATGCCATTTTCTTGTTCCACAGGCAGACTATTTTGTTCATTTTAAGTTTATCATTTTGGTTAATAATTATTCTAAAAAAGAAGAATCATTTTTTTCTGATTTTAAATGTTTTCCCTCTTTATTATTCCTTTTAAATTCATCTTGTTGATAAAAAAAAATACACAAAATTGCCAAAATGAGCAGAAATGCCTAATTTTAAGTGATGAAAGTGCTGTATCTGAGTCAGATCAGGAGGTTTCTCCTGCTACTGGTAACATTGAAAACCAGTGCTATCTGTTTTATGTGGGGAAGAAAACCCCTACCCAAACATCAGTCTGGATGGGCGCCGCCAGGCTGTACTTGCCCAAGACACACCACATTTATTGATCCGTAAACGATGAACTATACTGGGAAAAAAGAAAAAAAAAGGGCGGCAAGTTTCCTCTCTCCAAAGAGTCTACAAGCCCATCAGTCAGCTGACCGGTGCGATGGTGTAGTCGCATTGATATTGTATATATATATATATATATATATATATATATATATATATATATATATATATATATATATATATATATATATATATATATATATATATATATATATATATATATATATATATATATATATATATATATATATATATATATATATATATATATATATATATACCTTGAAAAATACATATTGAAGTACAGTGAGTGGTTAAAAAATGTTGTATTTTTATTTTTTTTACGAGTATCCACAAGCCAAACATGGATGTGACTTCTAGCTATGGATTCCACGAAGTAAAATAAATACGAATTTCTTGACCTTTGATATTCCATGAAAGTTAACTTCAGTATTGTATTGTCACACATACGCCACTGCCCGTCAATGCAAATATCTGGCTAAGAGCGGGATGGCGCTTTACAACGAAAAAACAACAGCAACCAGATGATGAAGGTGCTGTGTCTGAATAAGAACTGAAGGCTTCTCCGGCTTTTGGTATCCATAGAAACCAGTACTATATTTTTCATGTTGGGGAGCAAACCTCTACCCGAAAAAACAACCTGAAGAGGGATGGGAGCCACCAGACTGTACTTGCCCAAGACATACCACAGGAAATGGTGCCCAGAAGGCCCAGATGGTTAAGGGACCCGTGAACCGTGATATTAATTCTTAATAAATACATAATTAAATAATTATAAATATGTCGGAACACAGTTAATATTTTGAATTTCTTTTATTAGATGGCTATTTAAGCAGTTTAAGGGGGTTGCTTGTATGCAATGTTGGCTTATACAGTGGCTTGCAAAACTATTTCAATATTATTGCTTGCACAGTGCTCCTTGGGATGTTTAAAGCTTGGGAAATCTTTTTGTATTAAAATCCAGCTTTAAACTTCTCCACAACGTTATCCCGGACGTGCCTGGTGTGTTCCTCGTTCTTCATGATGCTCTCTGCGCTTTAAACAGACCTCTGAGACTATCACAGTGCATGTCCATTTATACAGAGACTTGATTACACACAGGTGGATTCCATTTATCGTCGTTAGTCATTTTTATCAACATTGAACCATTCAGAGATCCTCACTGAACTTCTGGACAGAGTTTGCTGCACTTTTTCGTTTTTTATTTGTTAAAAAAGTTTAAAATATCCAATAAAGTGTGTTCCACTTCAAGATTGTGTCCCACTTATTGTTGATTCCTCACAAGAAATTACAGTTTTATATATATATATGTTTGAAGTCTGTGGCAAAAGGTCACAAAGTTCAAGGGGGCCAAATAGTTTCACAAGCCACAATATGTGATGTAGGCTTATATGCGAGTATATGTGGTACTTGAAGTTGTTTTTTAAAAAAACAAATAAATAAATAAATAAATCTCTGCTTCAAACTGCACAATGTTTTAATTGGATATATTTGACAAGTGGATTTTTTTTCTTGATTTTAAATCGCAGCATGTCATTATGGTAAAATGGTGGGTCCTCATGTCAGACCAGTAGGGAATCAGTGGTTTAGCTTAGCTTGAGCATTCAAGTTTTGTTTCTCTCACAGGAAATCCGTCCTATTGACGCCAATGTTTATTTGCATCCCTTTTGTATTTTTTCCGCTCTCCTGACCTCTTTGCCGCGCTGCGGCAGGTTATGAATACTTGATAAGATAGCGCGCAGGAAACTAGGGGATGTTCTTGTGCTGACTTTACCTTGTTGAATAAAGATGCATCTAATGAGCTTATTAATAACTCATACGATGAGGATCATGTAACAGCAGTGCACGTAGCAGGCGGTTATGTAAACTCTTGCTTTGTTTTAATTTGAAAAATGCAAAGTTGACATTTTGGGTACATGTGGAAGACTTTCCTTGTGGCATCCCTGACAAAACGGGAAGCGGTGGATGCCAACTCACTGGAGGAGTTGTCGGCACTGGAGTAAAGTTGGTTGGAAATGAGTTTCATCGCTTTATGTTGCCATGGCGGCGGGCGACAGGAGAACATTCTGTCATACAGGTGAGATAAAAATAAATAAGCTGTAGATACACCCAAACACACACCATGTATTTATTTACATACAGGGTTCACATGTAGACCAGCATTTTGAGAGCAAAGGCTCCGTACAGGAACATAGGGGGAAATTAAATCTGAAAGATATGAGGGAGCAAGTCCATGTATGATTTTGTTTAATACCAACAGAACCTTAAGATCACATCTTCAGCTGACAGGGAGCCAAAGCAGGACTGCTAAAATTAGGGTAATGTGGTCAAAATTTCTAGTCTTAAAAGCCTCGTTGTGGCATTTTGTACCAGCTGCAGGCTCTTGATCCTAGACTTCAGGAGACCAGAGAATAGTACATTACAGTAATCGAGATATGAGTTAACAAACACATGAATAATCTCCGCGTGGACCGGGACAGCATAAGGCGAATTTTTGAAATGTTGCAAAGATGGAAAAAGGTTGTTCTCAGAATATCTTTAGCGTGTGTTTGGAAGGACAACTTGGGGTCAAACATGGCACCTAGATTTATGACTCAGTCACTCTGGGTGATATCACATTTGTCAATGTTCAGAGCAGTGTTTGAGAAGAAGTCACAGCATTTAGATCAGTGGTTCCGAAAGTGGGCAGTACTGCCCGCCTGGCCATTATGTTTAGCTTCTTCTATTTTCTAATGATTGCTCCAACAGTGGACCTCTTTTCACCTAGCTGCTTGGCAGTTGCTCCGTAGCCCTTTCCAGCCTTGTGGAGGTGTATATTTTTGTCTCTGGTGTCTTTGGAAAGCTCTTTGGTCTTCGCCATGTTACAAGTTAAAGTCTTACTGATTGTATGGGGTGGACAGGTGTCTAGATGCAGCTGACGAACTCAAAACGGTTCATCTGAAAAAGGTCTGAATTCTAGATGATACTCTTTTGCAGCTGTATCACACAAATAAATTGTTAAAAAATCATGCATTATGATTTCTGGATTTTTTTTTTAGTTTATCTCTCTTACAGTGGATATGCACCTACGATGAAAATTTCAGACCCCTCCATGATTGAGTTGGAGAAATAGCAAAATAGCAGGGTGTGCGAATACTTATTTTCTACACTGTATATATATATATATATATATATATATATATATATATATATATATATATATATATATATATATATATATATATATATATATATATATATATATATATATATATATATATATATACACACCGTGTTTTACGCACTATAAGGCGCACCTAAAAGCCTTTATTTTTTCCAAAAACTGACCATGCGCCTTATAATACAGTGCGCCTTATTTATGGATCAATATTAATTCGCAAAGTCTTGCAACTAACTTACAGTCGCCGACTAGATTTTCCCCCGAACGCCAAATAGTCCGCGGTGTATGCTGGGATTTATTTACCGGCGTTTCATTGGCTAACCAATGTGTCAATCATCATTTGAATGGATCACTATTGGCTAAAGTTATTCGGAGGTCAAGGGGAGGATCCTTTTTATCATTTACAGGCTGACATTGGCTTGAACGGCAAAACAAAGCCTGCAATTGGCCCAAAAAGACGTGTCAATCATCAGTTGAATCGATCACTATTGGCTAAAGTTATTCGGAGGTCAAGGGGCGGATCCTTTTTATCATTTACAGGCTGGCATTGGCTTAAACGGCAAAACAAAGCCTGCAATTGGCCAAGAAAGATGAATGCGTATAGCACGTGGCTGACGGCATACAGAAAGCATTTTTCTACTATTTTGTATTTGTAAATATTTTATTCTCCTGGATTTACCAAACTCACGGATATAAGAGGACCACGGCTGCACATTATTATTGAACACAACGACTTCGGTGAGCTACTCTGGCTATATATATTATCCCTGTATCCTGTTTCAGACTGAACTCGATGTTTCTGTGATAAGCGGTGCAAATAATGGATGGAATGGAGTGTCTATTTTTAAATTAAACTCAATTCCAAGTGTTTATTGTCATATATACAGTAAAGTTGCGAGCGAAAAAGAAAATAGAAATTAAGGAATGGTTGGCATTTCTTGAATCCCAAGACTTTAACCTTCCGAATGATGGAACGATGCATTTGAGTGACATCGTACGGACACCGCATCCGCACGTGTTCTCGACACGTATTTGCGTCTTTGCAAGCTTTCGGAATGTTAAGGGGGTAATAAGTTTGACTGAACTATCTGACTGTTTTGTCCACGTTCCCATTGTAGCGCCTTATAATCCGGTGCGTCTTATGTATGTCAAAAATAGGACCAAAAACTATTTTTTTCGGGGTGCGCCCTATAACCCGGTGCGCCTTATAATGCGGAAAATACGGTATATATATATATATATATATATATATATATATATATATATATATATATATATATATATATATATATATATATATATATATATATATATACACATGTGTGTGCGTGCGTGTGTGTGTGTGTGTGTGTGTGTATACATTTTTTTCTGAGGCAAGGGGTTGAGTGGGTTATAAAAAACAATTTAAAACGGTAGCTGGAAGCGTTTATTTACACAAGTGCACAGTGTTTGGAACATTTCCAAAAGATTTGTAAGCCCATTAAAAGTTTCTCCTTTGGTTCTGTTGTTGTTAAGCCGAAATAAATGCAAAGAAAAACAAGCCAAATATTTTTGACCTTCATGTCTTTTTAAGAGAGGATTACTTCATCACTTATTACACAATTATTCAAAAGCGTGGAATAAATAAAAGAAAGCTTTCTCCGGAGATATAAAACAACAAACTCAAGGCTAACCACTAGCGCACGGTGCTGCTACGCATTAATTGAATACAAATCTGAACGTTTTTTCTGTGGTTTCGATTTATGAGAATTCTATGATGCTAGCACTCACTACAATTTCTGAAGCGGCTGTGTTGCCCTTAAGGCAACTGTTTTTGTTTAACCCTTTACCATTTCTGTAACATTCGCCAAATATCCTAATCCAATATGTACCCAAAGTAAATTGAATGCTGTATTTGAACCTTTTGGAGAATATGGATGCTTTTATTTTGTTTTAAGTTTTGTTCCAAACTGAAATGATCACCGCAAATGCTACAAACATTGAGTACTGTAATCAGATTTTTTTTGTAATCAAATGCCTGCAGATGAGCATTTAGCATGGCAACCTTAACTAGAAAGCAGGTGAGACAATAGCTTAAAGCTTTACCTGGTACATAGTCAAATATGATCAAAAATTTGAAAAACTAAATATTATATTTTCCCCTCTTTTCTAATGGTAGGTTTTTTTTAGACATTTCCACAGAGTTGTAAATGTTTGACTTCTCTTTGCAGAAGTTAATGAAAGATTCTAAAGGGGAGTTATTGAGCCAAACAGACAGATTACAACAAGGATCATCAAACGATGCAGATATACTTTTAGGTGGATTTTTTTAAATCTGTCAGCATTATTGTATTTTACACGGTTGGATTCACTGGACTGTCCTGGATCTTACCACTCCACGTTTTGAGGGAATCATGTCATGAATTGAATTTCACAGCACTTTTGGGTGAGTTATATTGGCTAGTTTTCGGGTATCTTGTTTTGGGCTGATCGTGATGTTTCTGCGATGAGCATATTTTGAAATAGTATTCCTATATTGAATTATACAATTTCCGAAGATATGTGGCACGACGTATTTCAGTGACTGGTGACATTGTGAAGACACAGCTTTGCTCATCAACGTGGGAATGTTAAGGATTTAATAAGAAAAGATACTGTGTTTTAAATGTATTACAAGACTAAAGACGGATGAACTGTAAGTTCATTAAGAAGTGTTATGCATAGATCTTTTGTGGGTTTTTTTTAGCCTTAAGTTGAAAAATATAGTGAAATAATACTACGTCCAGGTTTTCTGTGTCAATTCCTGTTCTGCGATCTAGTTGTCTGTAGTAGGTCCACACAGAATGGTTGCATGTCCAATCTATTTCCACCCATGTAAAGCGATTGACTAGGCAATGCCACAAGTTTTTAAGTGTTTATCTTGTAAGAGTTTAGGAGGATGTAAAGTTTATGTACTATTTTGGTGAATGTATTGGTACATGGTCTCAATGCATTGTAATGAACTTTTGCAGTTCACCACCCGGAGAAAGAATTTAAGCTTCAATTACACCTGTCACGCTCCGTCTTTGGTGGTTTAGCTCAGTGTCAAATCGATGACACTACAGTGACGTTAGCGTATAACTGACAACAAAGCTTCATCGCCGATCACAAATGAGCAAATTATGTTAAACTTGTTAATGTTACGTTCGCAACAAGCTTGTTTCTATGGCGTTCGCCAAAGGAGTAACTGATATGCATTTTTTTTAATCATAGTTATTTTGTCGGTTTGTCAACAAGTATCTTTTCCGTGGCTACCTGAAGAACTTGCATTAGAAAACTGATTGCTTTCAACGGGTTTTTACTGCTCACTGTGTTGCAATTATCTAATTAGCATAGTGATAGCGGCGACACTTTAATGGAACTCATTCTTAGAGATACTTAGAGAAAATAAGGTGGTAAAAGGACCAATAAAAATGGAAATCTTTTATATTTTCATGTCTCTTTTATATGACTTGACTTTGTTATTTTATTTGCTGTATTTAATGTTATCGCAAAGATGAAGTAAGTTCTGTTTTGCGATGTGCCAACAAACAATTAAAGGTGGGTTAGCTGTGGGAACACTACCAATAAAAAATTATTATATATATATATATATATATATATATATATATATATATATATATATATATATATATATATATATATATATATATATATATATATATATATATATATATATATATATATATATATATATATATATATATATATATATATATATATATATATAGTCAGGACGGACCAGAACAGAGCAGGAGACCCCAGAGCGTTCGTTACAAGTCTTTTATTTGGGGAAGCGTACAGGGTTAGCGGGAGACGCGATGACCGTCGGACGTCAGCAGCAACGACCGTGAAGACAACTTCGGGACACGTAGCCAATCGTAGCGTGGGATTGAAGCAGGTCGAGTTTACCGGGACTGGAGAGAAGATCGTAGCGTGGAACGGAAGCAGGTCGGATCGGAGGCAGGCAGAATCAGGTAAACAAGTCAAAAATACACAGGAAAATCAGGCGAGTCAAACGGGGTAAAAAGTATCCTCCGACGAAGAGGTCTCCGCGTAGCATGCTTAAAAAGGGAACATAAACCTATCAGGAAGCGCATTCCAGCGCGCCAGATGATTACCCCAGGTGGCTCCACTTGGGTAATCATGACATATATATATATATATATAAAGGTTTAAAGCTGGGGTGCTTCATTTTAGGGGTCCTTAAAAAGTTTAAAATTAAATGTATTATGTATTAATTATGTGTTAACAATGTCCAACTTAGTTCAAAGAGCCTTTTTTTATTTTTTTACCACAGTCCCTGTCTGTTTTTAACCTTTATTAGAGCTGTTCGGGGATCACAACACATTAGGAAGCAGGAAAGGGGGAGGGGAGGAGGGTTGGATAGTGATTTCATGCTTGTCCTCATGGTTTTCTGGTGTTATAGCATGAAATTAGTAAAGGTAAGAAATTGGATGTTTTAAATACAGTCCAAACGCTGACCCAAACCCCCCAAAAAGATGAAAAAGGGAGATTGTTTTGGAGTGAATCTATAAATTTCACACATACCTGCACAAGCAACAAAAGGACCTGCAATAATGATTTGAGCCAGAAGATGGCATCAGCTATTAGAATATTCTGAAGTTACATACACCACCTTTAAACAATATTCACAACGTTTTCATTAACGACTAAAAATGTCAATTATATTTTGCATGTTTTTTGTTATTTGGAATGTGCACTTGATATATAATGTTTTATAGGCCTATAATATATTGAATTGATTTAATGAAAGCTTAAATAACCACAAATAAAAAGCTGGATATCTAGCACAATGTCTACTCAATTGAAGCAAAAACATTTTCAAACATATCCAAGATACTAGAAGGCTTGATCACTGTCATGTATCGATTTCTGCTCTCCCGATGTCTAGCATCAAGAGCCAAGAAGAAGTCTGCAGGCTCAAGATGGTTCTCTATCCGGGCCTCTGTGCTGTGGAATGTCGTCCCTCCGAAGATAAGATCTGCAACGTCAGTGGACGTTTTTTAATCTAGACTTAAGACCCACTTCCATTCAATAGCTTATGATTGATGCCCACCTCATATTTTTCTTTTCAAGTCTATTTATGACTGCCTGGCTGGTGGTGATAAGAGTGAGAAGGACAATTTGAGATGAGTCAGCAGACTAGCGCCAACATCTGCATCAGCCATCCGGCAGAGATAGGAAGTTGCATCATTGCTGTCATGGACTTTTTGAACAAATTTCTACATATTACCTATGTATTTTTTATTGATGTTCACTATGTTTTGTGTACTGTTACTCAATGCTAAATCTATTGCACCCTGGTCCTGCTGGAAGGGGGATTACCACTTGTGGAGCCCCTTCTCAAGGTTGCTTATTTTCTTCATGCTAAGGTTTTTGAGATTTTCCTTGCCTGCATGCAAGTTTCAGATCAGAGGATGGTGAAATCGTGGCCTGTGCAGTCCTTTGAGACATTTTGTGATCAAAGGCTATATAAATAAATGTGACTTGACTTGACCGTAACGTAACAAGAGACTGTACATTTCGTTTTAAGGCCCAAAATAGCACACGGTTAGCTTCACTCCTTTCGTATTAATAACTAGCGCTCTCTTCTTTTATCGATGGGCCAAATAATCGTAAAAAAAGAGGAGAAATCCATCATTTCCTGTGAACATTATTGGTATTGTCATCCCAGACGCACTTAGCATCCTCTGCCAGGCTAATTCACTTATCGATCATTCCGTTAGCGGCAAAGTGCTGAGTGGGCGAGCGGGGGGGAGGAAACCATTATCTCAAGTGAAGGGGATAACTTGGCACGTGATGTCAACGCGGCGCATAAAAATAAAATCAAGTTGTCCGGCGACCAAGGTGAAACTGATCAAACGTTGCTTTTTCATTACGTTAAAACATGTCCCTCTACATTTTCACAGCCTCTCAGTTTTCTGGCAGGGGGCCCAGATCGCTTTCATCGACAGAAGAATTAGGTGCATCAGAGTAGGAAGTTACAAGTGCTTAGCGGAAGTATTGGCCCCCAATAACTTTTTGTCATATTACCAACATGTCAGGCTTCAAACTTATAGCTAAAATAGGAAAATATTTTCTAAGAATCAACAATATCAGAGACAACATTGAGAAGTGGAACCAAATTCTTTCAACATTTACATTATATTTACAAAAAAGACCAGGTGTTGCAAAAATATTGCCTCCCTGTTTTCTGAACTCAGCCAACCGACTCCAGAAAATCCCTAAAGACTTATGAATGATCCAATGTCGACCTAAATGACTGACAATGGCAAGTACAGCGCTCCTGTGCTCTATCAAATAAAACAACTTCAAACTTACCAAAACCTGGCCATCCCTCTAAAGCAGGGGTGGTAAAACTATGGCCCGCAAGCCAAATGCAGCACGTCAGGCTTTTTCATTTGGCAAAACATAGTGACTATATACATATATATATACACATATATATACACATATATATATATATATATATATATATATATATATATATATATATATATATATATATATATATATATATACTTTTTGCACTACTGGCAGTTCTTTATAGCTAGCCACTCCTTGCACATCTGTTTCTCTGCACTATTGTACTTACAGTGTTATTGTTACAGTGTTATTGTTACTGTTTACCTGACTTGTTTACCTGACTGCCCATTTTGCACATCTGGTTAGCTGCTCCTCTTGCACTATTTGCGCTACTGTAAAATACTATACATAGCCATAATTATTTAGTATATTATTAGTACTCAATACTCCAACTCAATACAACATTTTATTTATATCTGTACATTCAAGGAAACTGTGCGGGTCAGATGTATCGACATTTCGTTCTTTATACACGTGTACTAGAATGACAATAAAGTAGATCTGAATCTGAATCTGAATCTGAATATATATATATATATATATATATATATATATATATATATATATATATATATATCATAATGAATAAAGTACAACTAGAAATATGTTTTTGGTGCCAACTTTGTCCCCATTATCCCGTTGTATGTCTACAACAAAGATACTAATCCAGAATTACTACAAAAGTAAAGATCAAATTCAGTGTCTAAAACAGAGACCTAATATATCATTTTCCTGTCATTCTGAAACGGAAAAAATGCTATGGAAACACAAAAAATATACTACAACAGTATTACTATAATACAAAAATAGTACAACAGTAATACCACAAATGTACTACAAAAGTACTATTAGGTAAATGCTTCGTAAATAAATCTACAAAGATACTACAAAAATACCACTACATTGATACTAGAATACAAAAACACTACTACATTTATACAACACATATACTACAAAAATACTTCTACAAATACTGTAAAAAGATTTCAAAAATACGACTAAAGTAATACGAGAGACATTTTACAAAAATCCAAATGCAGGAATACTACAAAAATACTTCGAAATCAAGTAAAGTAATACTAGAAAACGGAAAATCAAATTTAGTGCTTAAAACAGGGATTTCGTTCATTGTTTTGCTTTAATTGTGAGCCTTTCAAAACCAATTTGATAAAACAAATCTATGTTAAAAAACAAATACAAGGAAATCATACATATTGAAGTCTACATGTATATTACTTCATAAATGTAAAAAAATAGATGAGTCTCCAGGATCTGCCTCTTGGCCACATTTTTTAACCCAACGCGGCCAGCGTTGCCAAATAGTTACCCACTCCTGCTCTAAACTTTCAGCCCAAACAAGGAGAAAATTTATCAGAGAAGTAACCAAGAGTTCCTTGATCACATTGGATAACTGCTAAAGTTGTACAATCAATACATAGGAAAACTGTTACTATACTTAGCATAAATATTATAGAAAAGAGTGGCAAGAAGAAAGTCCTTACTCAAAGAATACCTTAAAAAAAGCAGATTTTGGTGTTTTCAAGAAGCCACGTGGAAGAAACAAATAAGTTGTGGAACAAGGTGCTCTGGTCAGATGAGAGCAAAAGTGAACTTTTTTGGCTGAATGCAAAGTGTTATGTTTGGTGTAAGTGTAACACTGCACATCACCCTGAAAACATTATCCCCACTGTCAAACATGGTGGTGGCAGCATCATGCTCTGGGGTTGCTTTCCTTCAGCAGGGACTAGGGAAATTGTTAGAGTTGATGGGGATATGGATGGAGCCAAAACCAGGGCTATTCTAGGAGAGAAAATATTTTGGAGTCCTGAGAATGGGGCGCAGGGTCAAGTTTCAACAGGACAACGACCCTAAACATATAACAACATCTAGACTGGAATGGTGTGAAACTACCAAAATAAAGGTGTTAGAATGGCCAGTCCTCAACCCTGCCAAGCATTTGATCTGAAAAGATCTGAAAAATGCTCTGCACAAACGATCACCATCAAACCTGAAGGAACTTGAGCTGTTTTGTAAGGAAGAATGGGCGGATAATTCTGTTACAAGATGTGCAAAACTTATAAAGACATACCCCAAAAGACTTGGTTGTGAGATGTATCAACTCAAAGGGGTAGAACATTGCTGCCTACTTTTCAAGTTTTTTATTTAGTCATTTGGTTCAACATCCTCAGTCGGATCATTCAGAAGTTATCACAGAACTTTGGGATTCAGTTGGCTGAGATGAGAGAACTGGGACCAATTTTTGCAAGTTTTCAGTTTTGTCTTTGTAATTATAAAATAAAATGTTCAATACATTTGCTTTCTTTTCATGATTGTGTCTCACATGTTGTTGATTCTTAAAAAAATATGTTCAGTTTTTTAGCCTGAGAAGTCAAAAGGTTCTTGGGAGTGGAAATACTTTCTCTAGGCACTGTATTCTCAAAGTTGCTTTTTCTGCAAAATATTTGATTACATTTTTGGGGGGGGGTATTATTTATCTTGATTTATCAAGCTAACGAGTTAGCTAATTGAACAAGGTGAAAACGATTGGCCCCGGTCCGACACCATTTGCCTAATGAGCAGTTCTGTCCCACTTAGCCCGTTAGCGTAGCGACATAATCGTGTCAGAAATAAGGTCGGAAGCGCTCGGTGTTCTGGCTCCATAATACTCCTTAAATAAAACACGGCTGATCAAGAGGTTTGAAGACCTGGACAGACTTGTAAACAACTAAAAAGGCGTTTTTAATTATTTTTACAATATGCTTTTTTTTATCTTTGAAAATGAGACTTATTATGTTAATTCTCCTACGTTGAAACACAGACTTCAGATAATTCCGCTTTTCTCACTAATGATTAAACGGTACAACACCAGATTAAAAAGATGATTAGATCTAATTGATGTAAATGTATAATTAGTCCTTTAACGACTGTTGAGAAGCAAAGTTGTGTCTTCACGATGGCACCAGTCACTGAAATGCGTCCTGCCACACATCATTGGAAAGCTTGAACTCTTGGGATTCAAGATATGACCATTTCAAAATAAACTTACCACAAAAACATCACGATCAGTAGGAAACAAGATACCCAAAACCTAGATAGCTCACCAATAAGTCCCCCGGTAGTCAGCTCATGAGATCATCCATTGCAAACATGGACGCGTTACACCTAGGACCATCAACCGTGAATTTTTTTTCCTCGAAAACATATAATAATGCAAATTGATAAAAATTAAAAAAGTCTGCCTAAAAGCATTTCTGCATTGTTGGATGCTCCTTGTTGCAATTTGTCTGTTTCGCCAAATAAACTGACTCGTACAATTATTTACAATATGGCCATTGGCATCTGACCTTTTAATGATCTGCATTTTATATAGCGCTTTTCAAGTCAATGAAGACCTCCCAAAGCGCTTAAAAATGTGCTTTCCCTTTTTAAACACTAACTAACAAACAGCAGCGTCAGCCATGCAATGCAACTACCTGCTCATCGCGGCATTAGGGATTCAGTGTCTTGCCCAGGGACACTTCGACATATAACACGGAGAGCTGGGGATCGAACCTGTGACCTCTTGATCCAAAAACGATGGCTTTATCTCCTGAGCTAATGCCGCCACTGATCGACACCGCTGTCAGCCAATAGCAGGCTTTTTTCACGGTCCACAAACCACATTAGCTTATGAGGGCCTATATAGTTAAAACAGAAATCGCCTCCTTAGGCGCCCGCTTTGAGACTGGGAGGTCGGTGGTTCGCGCCCCGGCCGAGTCATTCCTAAGACTTAAAAAGTGGTCGGCGGCGCCCTCTGTTGGCTGCGGCTGCATCGGCTCGCTACAACGGGTCAGGTGCAATCGACATTTCGTTCTGTGTACATTGTTACACAGAATGACAATACAAGGAAATTATTATTATTATTATTATTATTATTAAACTCCAGAGATATTAAGCCATGATGACTGACAAATTGGTTAGCCATTCTGGAAAGAAATTGGACCCCAAGATGAACGTGCTGGACACCAAGTGTGCACAATCATTGATTGACTTCTGGAAAGAGATGTCAAACATTTACAACTCGTTAAAATGTCTAAAAATTGGCCGCGGTAAAATACATAGTTGTAGATGTTTTATAGCCATACATTGTTGTCTCCAAATAGCCACTTTTGGAAATGCCTAGACCTACCAAATGAGACTTCCACGCAATTGCCGGTGACTTTTAAGGGTCTCTTGTTTTAACGCCACAAGCTTCCTGCTTGTGCAGAAAAGGACACCTGGTGTCACATGCAATGCATTGAATCTAGCAATTTCAAAGTTATTGTGCTACCAGACGCTAACGAGAGTTGTCCCCCCAAAAATTAATCAAATCCAACACCTCACTTTCCCTACATAGAAAGCTTTCTTTGTCCGCTATGGTGTTGATTTCTACGCTACAAGGTAGAAAGTGGAAACCGAGCAGGCACGAGAGATGTGCCTAAATTAGACTCCCCTGGAAAATCGGACTCCCCTTAGCGTGAGCGCTGCTTTCGACAAAACGGGTGTCGCAATCGTAGTCTGTATGATGTATTTATTAAGGAATATGAATTGGCGTGATTAAATCAAAAAATGATCGTAGTCTATATAATGACCTCATTAAGACACAGGACCGGCCCAAGCCTTCATGGGCCCCTCAGCAAAATTAGATTTGCGGCCCCCTATTACTTGTTAATTTGCATACCTACTGGAACTGATTCCATTTTCTACACCGGGGGTGGGCAACGATTTGGAGTGACATGATATACTTCTTTTTAAATACATTTGTTTCATCAAATTGGTTTTGAAACGACCACAATTAGAACAAAATAGTATATTAGGTCCCTGTTTTAAGCACTTAATTTTTATATAGTATTAAAGTATTACTGTAGGGGTTTTTTTAGTTTTTTTTTAGTATTTTTGAAGTCGGATTTTTACTGTAGTTCTGTAGTTTTTTGTTGTTACTGTATTTGTATTTTTGCACTACAGTATTTTTGTAGTCTTTCTGAAGTAATTTTACGTAGTATTTCCATAGTAGTATTTTTTTTTAGTATTTATGTAGTTGTATTTCAAAAGTATACTTTTTTGTTGTATATCTGTAGTATTTTCGTAGTATTTTTGTATTATTACAGTAGTTTTATGATTATCGTATTATTGTATTATTACTGTATTATTTTTTTTGTTTTTTGTACTATCTATGTTGTATTTTGTAGTATTTTCATATAAGTATGTTTGTTGTATATCTGTATTTTTGTAGTACAGTGTTACTATATTTTTATTTTTGTAGTATTTTTGTGATATTTACAAAGAAGATTTTTTGTAGTATCGCTATAGGTGTATTTTGCAGTATTTCTGTTGTAAACCTCTTGTATTAGTATTATTTTAGTAATGTTTCTTTTTTAGTTGTTTTTATTATAGTAATATGTATTAGTATTTTTTTAGGATTTCAGTAGAAGTGTAATTGATGCATTTCCAAAGCAGTGTTTAAGCAGTATTTTTGTAGATTTTTTGTAGTATTTCCATTGTAGTATTTTTGGAGTAAATCATTCTAGAGTAGTATTTTAAAATATGTATTTACTGTAGTAGTATTCTATACTATTTTTTTATTTCCAGAATGAAAGCAAAATAATATATAAGGTCCCTGTTTTTAAGCACTAAGTTTAATATTTAGTTTTGTAGTTTTCGTGTAGTATTTTTGTTGTATTTCTGTAAAAGTATTTTTAAGTGGACACACAAAGTGACAATTGGGACAATGTTGGCACCAAAAACGTTAGCTAATCCCGTCCCAGTTTACGACCTCTTTTTGTCCCCGACTATGTCTACTCTCCGGTTCTGGCTTATGACTCGTTTCCAACCCCGACCACGTCTCGGCTACTGACCAGCTAGTGGTTGTGGGGCCCTAAGCAGCCGCTTAGCTTTCTTTTGCCTTGGGCCAGCTCTGTTAAGACATATGCAAATGTCAAACAAAAAACAAAAAAAATTGAGGACAAATTGTTGTATTAGTGTTGTTTCGTGTGATACCATGTGAGTGAGGGCCAAAGGTAAGACACGAGTTACATTTACTAAGTTACATTTACTTGAGTATGTCAAGACCAGAACAGAAGGAGGACCCAGGTGCGAAACGTTACTCACAAGTTTATTGAAATAAAGAGGAACGTCAGCGCCAGTGATCCGGTGCTCACTGGACGCTGGAAGCAAGCCGCTCACGGGGGTCAAAAAACGGGACGTAACAGGAGACAATGGGTGAAATCAGGAACGGACGAGTGGAAAACGGGTGACAAAAACGGGACCGACGAGAGTCAGAGTCAAAAATGCTTGCCTTGTGAAAACAGAGGTTCGCTGACGGACTGACAGCAGGCGAGTGAAAGGACTGGGCTTTAATAGGACAGGGAACCAGTCAGGTAACCAGCAGCAGCTGGCGCCAAACGAGCAGGCACAGGTGAATGTAATCAGTCATCATGATAGAGTAAGATTTGGGACATGTTGTACTACAAGGGAGATTTTTAAATCAATATACATTTTACTTTTACTTAAGTCGATTTGTGAAGAAGAAAGCGTACTCTTACTCCGCTACATTAGGCGACATTGAATCCGTTACTGAAATCCCCTTCACGCCAGTACATGTCTGTCTCTGCTAAGGCGCATTTATTTTGTCAGAGACCTTGTTTTTTTATGAGGATTCGACTAGTGACCCAAACAAACACTAGGTGGCCCTTGTGAGCAGGGTTAAGAAAGTTTTTATTTACTGTACTGTATGCGCAGTGTATATAGCTGTAGCCTCACAATAATATATATTTTTTAATCCACAGAAGTTTTTCCAGAACAAACTGTCTATTTTCACAGACTTATTAAGAGGTGCCAGGCCCTTGTGGCATGCTCTTGGTGCACCTCCAATCCCATTTTATATTTTTTACGAGAAAATGTCTATTTGTCTCAGGTTTTAGACATTATATTGTTGTTAGAGAGTAAGGAAGAATAGAATGGGGAAGGAAAACAATCTCAGAAATGGTAAAATACTGTATATATCATGATTCATAAATGGCGTCATTTTTAAATGGATTAACAAATAACTGTTATAATGACATAAAATATGATAATTGATTTATAATAGTGTTCATATGATTGATAGAAGAAGCGTTAAGTTATTTTGGGGACGGGTCTCTTATAACCCTTTGGTTTCAACCTGTCATGCCTTTTTTCTTTTAAGCTAATTCGCTCATTTTGTGACAAGATTGTCTCAACATGACTGGAAAAAAAATAAAACGAGAAATACAATACAATACAATGACCACTGGACTACAACCTATGTGTAATGCTTTTTTTCTACACTGCCTCATCTGGCAATCGTACCCGTGATAATAAGCAATTTGGACAATTGATAACCCAACTAAAAAGAGGCCTAATTAAAAACACAAAAGGTGAAAGGATATTATATTACAAAAAGAAAAAAAGAGAGAAAAGCTGAAATTAAATGGAGTTATAAAGCTTATATAATTCAAAAACTTGTTATTCAAGCTTTTTTGTGCTTTGAAAAACCAACCACTTGCTATCATAAATATTATATAAAAGATATAATGATATAAAGACTATTTTTTAATCAATAAAACAAGGATTCCAAATAATTCGCTCAAAAATAACATTTAGTTCGACATGGACATTTATTCCACTTTTAGCCAGGCTAACTAGCGCTTTATATTAATACCTGACGCTATATTGTGGATTGTAAAAAATAATGAATTTCATGTCTTTTAAAATGGTGATAAAAGATGAAAATAAGTGCATAGATTGAAAGGCATTGAGCTCAGAAAGGACATTTAGTATGACATGGCCATTCATTCCAATTTTAGCCAAGCTAACTAGCTCAATGGATGTTAATGATACAATAGATATTATTAGAATAATAGATTTCAAATGTGTAGAAGGGTGCAGGATAAAAATGAATAGAAGACATTTACCTCAAAAAGAACATTTTGTCCCACGTCTTTCCACCTTTAATATGCTAGCTAGCATTTTGGAGAGTGAGGTTATTACCATATTTTATGCATTTTTAAACTTAATAGAACATCAAAACAAACGTCATTATTTTCATACTTTCCCCACTTTCAATGAAATTGGATAATGATGCTAATGCTACATCAAAAGGTGTAAACTGCGACCCAATAAAAAGAAAACTAATTGATAATCTTTTTTCAAAAGGGTAAACCAAGCTAATGCTACAATGAGTATCTTAAGAATGAATGATGTGCGATTTGTAAAACAGCACTAAAGGACAAAATAACAGAAGAAATGTAACTGAAAAAAACTTTTAGTCTCACTTATGGCAATTCTTTTCACTTTTAGCAATGCTAGCTAGCGCTTTGGAGAAATGTGGTTTGTCAATATTTTATGCATTTTTAAGTTATTTTTCATCCATTAAAAAATTATTTAAAGAAAAAAAAAAGGTCAACATTAAGTTCGGCTTGGAGGGACTGTATATTTTGGATTATGATGCTAACGCTACAGCAAAGTAAGTAAGTGACAATCCAATATACAGTAATAGCACAACAGTGTCATGATTATTCGTTACACTCAACTGAGCCCACTCGTTTGGCGCCAGCTGCTACTGGTTACCTGATTAGCTTCCCGTCCTATTTAAGCTGAGTCCTTTCACTCGCCTGTTGTCAGACCGTCAGCTAACCTCGGTTTTCACAAGGCAAGCATTTTTGACTCTGACTCCCGTCAGTCCCATTTTGTCACCCGTTTGTTCCTGATTTCCCCGTTTGTCTCCTGCTAAGACCCGTTTTTTGACCCCGACCACGTTTTGATCTCCCGTCCCAGCTTACGACCCATTTTTTTGACCCCGACCACGTTCGGAACTCCCGTCCCGGCTAACGACCTGATTTTCCGTCTAACTACACTACGATCTCCCGCTCCGAAAGATCCACTTCCGCATTCGGAAAACGTTCCGATCCCGTGAGCGGCTTGCTTCCCACGTCCAGCGAGCACCGGATCGCTGGCGCTGCCTTTCCTCTATATTTCAATAAACTTGTGAGTAACGTTACGCATCTGGGTCCTCCTCCTATTCTGGTCATGACACAACAGTAGATATTTCACACTAATGTTCAGAGAATGTTAACAATAAAGAATACATTCAAGAATAAACTGATTTGAATCTAAAACTGTGACACAAATATAAAACATAAAAAGGGAGCAGCAGAGTGTGCAAATGGGTAAGTGTGAAGCACATTGTAAAGCGCTTTGGGTGGTCTTCAGTAACTTGAAAAGTCCTATTTACATGCAGACCATTTACATTTAGATTTAAAAGTCGAAAGACATGTAGCTCTAATGTAATAATTAGCCAAAAATGTGGCGAGATATTCCACTTTTAACCTAACTACTTAGCACTTAGAAAACTAACATAACACTGTGACTTTGAATCATTTCCATCCAAGAAAACAAGCTGCAAAGCAAGATAATGAGTCAAGATTGGGGCTATTTTTACCGCTGTGTTGTAAATGAGTTGGCTAGTGATGCTAACCCTACAACAGGCGGCGCAAACGCCAATCCAATTAAAAATGCAACTGATGGTAATTCTCGCTATTGTTTAAGAGGGTGTAAATAGCAGGTTGTCTGCTTCCAATTATGATCAAAATGTAAAATTTTGAGTATCCTTGTTTTACAGGTAAAAGTTTTGATGTATTAAAAAAAGAAGATAACCTTGCCAATTTTTGCTCGGCAAACGACCTCGGGAACAGGACCTCGGCGCTTTTCATTTCTGCCAACCGCCAGAAAGCCTTTTTTTGTTCTAAACCGGGAAAGAAAATGGAAACAATGAATATTTGTGACAGCAGATTGGATGCTGAAAAATTCACTGTCAATTTCACAAGTCGCCGACCAGAAACAAGATGAAAACCTCGTCTGGCCGTCCAATTTTTTGGGCACGCTGGGGAAAATTACTCTCTCACACATACACGGGCGTAAAATATTCACATTAGTTAAACATCTGTGACGGAAAATGCAATTTGTGCGAATGAAGTCTCTAACGAGGCTCTTTCAAGCGCATTGGATTTTTGTGTTTTTGTCGCAGTTAGCTAATAGCCAAGCAGTTGGTTCAATAAAGCTTTATTGTCAATTCTCATCTATCGGCTGGTTAAATTAGCGCCCCCTTATGTTAAATCACCTAGAATGACTTCACACCTTTTGGCTCGACGTGTTTATCGAGAGAAAACGCCGAAAGCTCTGAGCCGACGTTGCCAGATATGCAAATCGACCTGATCTTGGGCCAGTCCATTTGCGTCTATAGCCCAAGGTTGCAACGTGCAGGTACATTGAAGTCTGACAATCTTTTCCAGGACTTCAGAAGCATTTTTGTGGAAAAGTATTTTTAGTATTAAATGTGCAGTGTGTATTATTTGACCACAAGAGGACTTAAAATGATTGCTGAAAGTCAAGTCATGTTTATTTGTATAGCCATTTATAGGAAAAAGGAAAGGGTTGCCCCCACTATCCAGTGATCGCTGGGCGCGGCAAGCAAGTCTCTCTGAAGGGGGAAGGGGGACCTGCGATGGCGGTGTCGGGTACGGAAAAAACAGATCTGTAGCCAGGACACGAGAGCAAAAACGTGGTCGGGGTCGTAAGCCAGTCGTAAGCCAGGAAAGAGGAGTAGACGTGGTCGATGACAAAAAAGGTCGAAAGCCGGGACGGGAGAGTATACGTGATCAGGATCAAAAACGGGTCGAAGCCGGGGGACAGACAGGAGCAAAAAACAGGTTGGAGTCAGGGTAAAAGAAAACGGCTTGCTAGTGTAAACTGAGGTTTGCAGATGGACTGACAAAAGGGGACAAATAGGAGTAAGTTTGAATAGGGACAGGGAGCCAATCAGAGTCCGAGGCAGTTGGCGCCAAATGAGCGGGCACAGGTGCTTTGCATCAGTAATCATGACAAAGAAGTCTCAAAGGGCTACACAGACCACAGACTATTACAGACTATTATTACGCCATCCCCTGATCTAAAACCTACATGAGGGCAAGGAAAAACTCAAAACCTTAGCTCAAGTAAAATAAAGAAATTAGACAGGGTTCCTAAAGTTTAAGGAGAGTTATATTCAAGAATTTCTAAGGATTTTTGAAATCAAATTTAAGACCCAGATGACAAAAAAACACACACAATTGAAAAGAAACACAAAAGTTTACCTGGCACAGCTTTAAACGATCGTGGAAAAAAAATGTGCGTTGGACAGCCACTTCTCTTTAAATTTACATTTTAACATGGTCCAGAGTAAACGTTTTTGTCCGAAGTTGCTATGTGTATTGTAGATAGACATGCGTCTGCTCTGAGAGGCTCGACTGAAACCAAATCACCGTTTTGATCGTGAAGTAAATCACTGGATTATTTAAACAAGACAATTGATAAATGCTACTCAATGTTTTTAATTCAAACAAATAAAAATTGTCTTAATATGTTCACATTTTAAGAATTGAATTTGATACATTTTAATGTCAATTAAGGCCTTATCTTTAGAATAATGAATTCAATGCTTTTGAAGACTTTTCAGGGATCTGCGGGAACCCTGTTACAGCAAGTATTCATTGGTTTCGAGACCCCTGATCTACAGTATACTTAAAAAAAAGTTCAAGTCAAGTTTTGATCGAACTGCAAATTTAACTTTGATCACTCTAGGGCAGGTTAAATCCCTGAGGCGGCTGAAAAAAGACGACCTACACGGACGAGAGCACCCCTTAATCAAAAGAGTTTGTTGAGGACGTGGCCTCAGGACTGGCGGAAACAATCTTCGCCTTCCCTGACGGATGAATTCTTCTTATTGTCATTGATAACAACGCAGTAACAATGCAATGAGATTAGACATGGCACTCCTGGGTAAACTGTCAGGATAAATAGGCAAGAAATAGTTATAATTATAGTGCAATAACATTCAGCAGCAACAAAAATCCCCCAAAAGTCGCATGGTATTTATTTTTACCGTTTTCTGCAATAACATTTATCAGCAAAAAAAAAAAGAAAAAACCCAGAACTCGTCGCAACATATGTTTTGTATGATCGTTTAAGGTGGTTATTGCCCTAGGGAAGAAGTTGTCTCTAAGCCTGTTTGCCCTAGTTTTAGGGGACCTGTAGCGCCTAACATAGGAGAACAGTGGGTGGTGGCTAGGGTGGGTATAATGGTAATGATTTTTCTGCGGTATTGCAAGCCGGCAATGTCCTGTAGACTGGCCAAGGAGCAGCCATGATCTTCTGGGCTGTGTTGATTACTCTCTGTATGTTTTTCCTATTCTCTGCCGGGCTCTCAGCATACCATATGGTGAAGCCGTATTCCAGAATGCTTTCAACTGTGGCTTTGTAGAAGGACACGAGAAGTGTCTGTTCCAGGTTCTTCCTCCTGAGGACTCAGAGAGTGGAGAGGCTACTAGGCCTTCTCCACCACAGCCCTGGTGTTGGCAAACCAGGAGAAGTATTTGGAGATGTGAATGCCCAGGCGGTTGAAGGAGTGGACTATCTCCCCACAGTCTCCATTGATGATAAGTGGAAATGGGTCTTAGAATGCCCTTCTGAAGTCGAGAATGACTTCCTTAGATTTGGTGGTGTTTAGTAATAGTTATCGTCAGCGTCTCCAGCTCTTTCCTTTATGCCGTTTCATCCCCATCAGAGACTCACTAAGTTGGTGTCGTCAGAAACCTTCACCATCATGTTCGTGGGGTGGGTTGGTGAACAGTGTAAGGCAGGGGTCAGCAACCTTTTCGGTGTGGAGTGCCACTTTCAAATTTCCTTGTAAATCAGTGTGCCACACCAAGATTAATGACTCGCACAACATTTTTTAATATCCAACAGAATTGTCATTTTACACCAGTCCAAATATACAACAAGGATATACATCTTAATCGTATAACTCAGGGTTTTTCAACCCTTTTTGAACCAGGGTACACTTTTATTTATGAAAAAAGTTCCGAGGCACACAGTCCGTCAAAAATGTTTGAAAAGGATGTAATGTCAAATAGTTCACTGTACTAACTCAAAAACAGATAATTAGTACATAAAAAGAAGAAAATAATACTTAAAATAAAAAAGAAAGATGTTTTAAACAAATTAAGTTATTAAATGTACTGTGCTACCTCAAGAGTAGATCATTAGTACATAAAAAGTATATAAAAATCGACTGCCACCTACTGATATAGATGACTATTACAGTTCCTCGTCTGAAGATTGAAAATTCCAGCAGCACACTAGACACTGGTTGAAAAACACTGGTATAACTGACCAATTTATCTTCCACTATTCTTGTTCATCAATCAACTAAAAAAATTAATGTGAATAACAAGTGGAAAGGCCTGTTGTCATGTCCTGCACGGTTGTCATGGCGCCCAGCTGGCCCCGCCCCTTGACACCGGCTGAGACGCATTAGACTGATTGCTTTTGGAGTACTTAAACGCCCCTTTTGGGACTACCCGTTGTCAGACCATTGCTTAAACTTGTTGAAAACCTGTTCATGCCCATTTGATCTGAGTAATGCCTAGTTTGTAATTTTGATTGCCTTTGAATTTGTTTTGTTTTGGTTTTTGGTCCGTTTGTGTGTTGGACAAGTTTTCTTTCCTAATTAAAGTGACAGATCATCTACGAATATGAGTTCCAACTTCCTACTTCCCAGTCCGTTTCCTGACACCTGTAGCCATCCATGACTTCAACTTTTTGCCACAAGAATTAACCAGAATCAACCATTCTTCATTAACAATGAACTACAATCAAAAAACAAGTGCTATGAACAGCTACCATACCATTCATCAATGATATCTTGTTAAAGAAAATATCAAATCTTGAAATAACAGCAGCAAAGCATAAGGCACACACGCACACACACGCTTCTTAAAAATATTCACCATCAGTAAATGGTTTTCTGTGCTTTGCTATGCAGTGAGCAAGGGCGTTTTTAGCAGTGACAAAGGACTTCATGGTCTGTGTTTGTTTGATGTACCTGGACACTGCACGTTTTAAGGTCTCCGCCTTGTCCGACTCATCCTTGAATTCATGTTCATGTTTCGTCTCGTAATGACGTTTAACACTTGCTGTGCGAGGTACAACGCTCTCGAGGCATAATGCACAAAACGGCACGGTCATTTTTTACACAAAGCCTCCTTCGTCTGTTCACGCTGGCTGGAAAGAACGAGATTTTTTCGCTGGAGGAGCCGTCATGATTCGTGCATTTATCACACGCACGTGTGTTTCGTTGGCTGGGTAAAAAACAGATCTCTCCTCTTCTGCGAGGGGCGGCGCAGACACCCACTCACACACGAAGAAGAGGGGCGCGACCGTAACATGGCGCGCAACTGAAAATGTCTACATTTCAGATAAAAATGCGCATTTTTATAATATAATCATTATTATTTTGCCGTGCGCTCGCGTGCCACTGGTTAACCCCTCATAGATTGCAGACCCCTGGTCTAAGGTATACAGGGTGAACAGTAAAGGCTCAGGGCACTTCCTTGGGGATCCTTTGCTCAGTGTCAGGGTGGGAGAGAAGTTTCACAGCCAGCGGGTGGTCTGAGAAAAAGACGAGTTCGCATTGTTGGCGTACAAAAGGATGGGATTACCCCTGAAATAGACGGCGGGTCGGCAGAGAATGAATCAAAGAGGGGTGAGATTGATATCATCACAGCCGAGCACTCTGCGTCAACATCAAAAGTATCGGATCATCCGCACACCTGCTGCCTCGCACAAGGCACCATTCGAAACGCCAAAACCAAGTGTGGAAGAGCACAGGAGACTGTTCTTACAAGGAAATCTTCATAATTTCCTGGCTGAAATTGTGGTTTACTTGTTCACTTAGAAAAAAATTCTGTTATATTCATCATTGGCACAGAACGAGTTTCTGTCTAAAGATTGAGGATAAGGAAATATACCGTACTTTTATAAGGTGCACTAGATTTTAATGCGCAAGGAGGTGGTCTTCTCCTCAAAAATATTTTTTTGTCATATATTTTTCACACATATGGCGCACTGGACTATAAGGCTATAAGGAACTACTATAAAATCTATCGTATTTCATCGTTTATGTTTAAACACTTTTGGTATACAGACGGTCTGGACAATCGTTCGTAAGTTGAATTTGTTCGTAAGTTGCTTTTGTCATGTCCTGCACGGTTGTCATGGCACCCAGCTGGCCCCGCCCCTTGACACTGGCTGAGACGCATTGAACTGATTGCTTGTGGAGTACTTAAACGCTCCTTTTGGGACTGCCTGGTGCCAGACTATTGCTTTACCTTGTTGAAGACCTGTTCAGGCCTGTTTGATCTGAGTAATACCTAGTTTGTAATTTTGATTGCCTTTAAACCTGTTTTGTTTTGTCTTTGGTCCGTTTGTGTGTTGGACAACTTTTATTTCCTAATTAAAGTGACAGATCATCTACGCAAATGAGTTCCGACTTCCTGCTTCCCGGTCCGTTTCCTGACAGCTTTAGTGCTATATTTTGTATGTTTAAGGTTTATATACGTATGTTTAAGGCTTGTGTAAGTAACCTGTATTGTTTTGTACTAAAAAATAAACATTTAATAAAATAATAACCTCTATAAAGATAAATAAAGTTCAGTTTAACTTACCTTTGGAAGATGAGCTTCAAGAATTAGGCGACTTCCTCTTCCGCGGTAGAAAGTGGCGTAAAAAAACGATCCAACCATTTTCTCAACCGCATCAAGCTTTCTTATTCCACTTTTATTTAAAAAAAAAAACAGTTCACCTCTTCTTTACACTTCACAGCAACCATATTAAATAGATGCACGAGATATTAAACAATAAAAATGTTAAAGTTCTTACCGCGCTGGAGATACAGTACAGTATGTTGACACATGAACTACGAAGACGATTTATTCTTTGGGGTGGATGCTGGGTGAGCTCTCACAGCGCCACACGCTGGTAGCGGCAGAAAGAAGCACTACAGTACTGTCCTCTACTCGGAAAAGGTGCACACAATACAAAATGTAACGTTCAACAATGTCCGGATATTTTTCAACATCCCCCAAAAAATGTTGGTATCTACCGTTTTTCGTAACTCGAATGTTCGTAAGTAGGGGAGCATCTGTATAGTAGTCCAATGATTGATCAGTTGAAAAATGTCACTAAATACATTTGTATAACACAACGGAAATTGATCCCAGGTTGTGGTAGTGCTGAAACATAACAACTAGACCGATAGCGGTTCAGATGACGTACGCAAATAAATTATTTTTTTCTAATTATCCCACTAAAAACTAAACCTGAAACTCAGCCTGGTTCTTTTATCTCAAATGTGCGCTCTACAAGAAATAAGAACCAGTAGACCGCACATACCCTTTTTGCTAGTTACTGGATGCCAAAAAGATTGAAAACACATCTGTGGAGCCTTCTTCAGCATGACGCGGAAGAAATCTGTCTTGTCTAAGATATTGTCTATTCTTATGTCTTACAATGGCCGCCCACTCACACAGAGGGGGGAGGGCGACATGGCCTCTTGTGGCTATGTGATACTCAATGGTCTTAAATGGATTGAACTGGATAATAGGTGAAAGAGTGTGTTTGGATTGGAAAATGCCGAAACAGGCAAGGTCACAGCAAACTAGCGAATCAACTCAAGTCTTCTGTTTAATATCTGAGAGGCCCAAACTTACACAATTTTCACTCATGGTGCCAGAAACTAATGTGTGGAGAAAACAGAAAGTCATCCATAAAGATATACAGAGACGCAACAATGGAAACGACTCTTGAGTGTCATGATTACTGATGCGAATCACCTGTGCCCGCTCCTTTGGCACCAACTGCCTCGGACTCTGATTGGCTCCCTGTTCCTATTTAAACCCACTCCTGTCTGTCACCTTTTGTCAGTCCGTCTGCGAACCTCAGATTATTCTAGGCAAGCCTTTTTCGACCTTGACTCCCACCTGTTTTTGCTCCCGTCTGTTCCCCGGCTTCGATCCTGACCACGTCTACTCTCCTCTCCTGGCTTTCGACTCGTTTCCAACCCCTACCACGTTTTTGCTCTCCCGTCCTGGCTACTGACCCGTTTTTTCCGTTCCCGACACCGCCATCACTCGCCACGGAAGTCACACTTCTGCGTTCAGAGCGACCTGCTTCCCGCGCCCAGCGATCAACGGCTCGTGGGTGCAACCAATAAAATTAAGAGAAACAAAACACAAGTGGGTCCTGTCTCCGTTCTGGTCCTGACATTTAAAGTATCTAATGATGAATCAGAATTTGTGTACTGTATTTCTACAACGATTGATCGATCGATCAAAAAAAATCACTGGTAATAATTTCAAAACATTGTATGTAACGGAGATCAGATCCGAGTCGTTAGCGCCATCACTTAACCACTAGTGATTCGTATGACATATGAAAAGGCATTCAATTTTATCTCATTATCACACTATTTTTATTCACAGTACCAGAAACGAATGTTTGAGAATGGAGACAACAGAAAGTTGGCTTACGACGTCGGCTCTCCTGTTCTGGCTTACGACTCACTTCCGACCCCGACCACGTTTTTGCTCTCCTGTCCCGGCTGCCGACCCGTTTTTTTGTTCGTCCTCGACATCGCCATCGCTCGCCACGGAAGGTTCACTTCCGTGTTTGGATCACAAGCCGAGTACGAGAGCGAACACCGTATCGTGGGCGCAGCCCTTCCTCGGTTCTTCCATAAAACGTGCGTAAACGTTACGCAAGTGGGTCCTGTTTCCGTTCTGGTCCTGACAGTGTAGTAATGCACACATATAAATACTTTATGTCACGGTCGCCTTGGTGACCAGTCTGCCCCGCCCTCTGGGCAACAGCTGAAGCAGATCCACTAATTGTGTATCTGCTATTTAAGGCTGCATTGTGGGCTCTGCGGCTGCTGGTTCATTACTCATTATTCACAATCCCGGTCTGTTATGCCTTGTCCTGTTTTAGTCTGTTATGCCTTGTCCTGTTGAGTTCGTGCCGGAGGAACTCTGTATTGTTCTGTTTTGCCCCGGAGTATTGGGCGACTTTTATTTTATTAAATAAAACTTATGGATCGTCAACGCATTTGAGTTCTCCCTTCATGCCTCCTGCCTCCGTTCTGGTCCGCTCCCCTTCCACGCCACCACGCCTCGTGACACTTTAAGGGTTTTAAGGCACACTTTCAAATTACTGGCCAATTTGAGGTTTTTAGGTGCACAGGGGAAAAATCTCCAATACTTGTCAAAAGTCAGACAATATTTCACTTGGCAGCTGATCAAACAGGAACAGATAGCATCAGCAGTGCAATGAGAAGGACACGAAATGTCAGCCCCCACACTTGAACTTTCCACTCGCTTTTCATCGAAAACAAATGTCAAATCCTTGACGATGATTAGTTTTAGATGAGAAAATATCGACGGCCGTTCCCATTTCGGAAGGCTTTTTCACTTTTGAAACGTTTCTATTTATGTATACGGTACCAAAAGTCCTGTTGAAAAAAATTCAGTAGAAATGTTGAATGAATGAATGAAACTTTTATTTTGAACATGACAAGTGCAAAAACAAAACAACAAATCACAATTTTGTTTGGTTCCAGAATATTTTGTTTAATCTATTATATTTTTCTTATTTTAATACGAAATATTTTTTAAATGTATTAAATATGTTAAAATTCAAATTAGTATGCAGATCCAATGTAGCTTATAAAAGCAATGTTTATTTTAAGTGCAATAGTCCCTCCCTACTGCGGTTTACTTTTCATGGGTTTCACTACTTCCTGAATTTTCATTGTACATCGTGTTCTGCATTGTGATAAGCAATCAGCCATTTAGCCACCCTCTTCTATAAATGTTCCCATCTCCCACTCTATGTTGCTAAGTCGTCTGCTCAAAATATTCCCTTGCCAAGACAACAAGCTCCTCTTCTCGAGACACTCTTCACCAGTCCCCTCCTTGTCCAATTACCTTCTTCACCAGGTATTTTATTCAAGAAATTTTCATATCATCTGCAAATATTTTTGCCACCCCAAGACCACCTTTTCAAGTTTCTCTCGCAACTTTCCCCTCTCGGTTCCACTCTCCTTTCCCGTTAGTAAGTTTCGTTTTGGTTATTGAATAAACGCCTCCTGTTGGGGTTTGATCACATCTTTGTTTTTTAGTCTCCTTTTATCCTGCATTTGGGTCTGTCCGACATTACGTGACATGGGCGTCGCTAGACTGTACTTGCCCAAGACACACCGGAGGAAGTGATGCCTTGACAATCCTGGTTTGGAAATCTGTGAACCTGAATTAACTGAATTACAATGTAGTAACTATAACTCAGGGCAGCACGGCGGCGCAGTGGTAAGCGGGTGTGCGGCACAGTTCTGAGGTCATGAGATCGAACCTTCCTGTGAGGAGTTTGCATGTTCTCCCTGTGCTTGTGTGGGTTTCCTCCAGGCACTCCGGTTTCCTCCCACATTCCAAAAACATGCATGTCAGGTTGATTGGAGGGTCCAAATTGTCCCTAGGTATGAATGAGTGAGCGAATTGTCTGTCCCTATGTGCCCTGCGACTGGCTGGCAACCAGTTCAGGGTGTCCCCTGCCCACTGCCCGAGGATAGCTGGGATGGGCTCCAGCACCCCCGCGACCCTACTGAGGATAAGCGGTGCAGATAATGGATGGATGGATGGAACTATTACTCAAAACCGAATTGAAGTATATTTTTCTCCAAATAAATCTGAGAGGAATCGCTTTCCAATCAAGACTGCTGACGTAGGCAACCCCTTTTCACAATGACATTGAGCTTTTTGATATGTATATTACAGTCAATTATCTCCTCGCAATCCGACCACAAGAGAACTTTGGTCATAATTGGCCTCCTCGCCAGCTTGATGAATTTACATTTTCGCTTTTAGTCTCTCTCTACGAAGAGAATAAAGGGCTTGAAAAGGACGCCGCTGATCGCAACAACATAAGAGTGGCGAACATTTGACTAGAGAGAGCAGTACTTGAAACAAATCGTCATAAATGACGATAGTTTTCAGCATAAAAGAAGTCGGCGGTAGGCTTTTAGACAAGAAAACGAGTAATATTCAAAGATAAGTCGTGTTTTTATTGTAGATAAAGAAAGAAATTAGAAGTAGAAGACATTGGATGGAAGTTAATGATGCTAAATGTTGTCAACATCGAAGACAACCATAGTATTCGAAGACGACTCTGTCATGATTACTGATGAGACTCAGATGTGACCGCTCATTTGGCGCCAACCACCGCGGGTTCTTATTAGCTCCCTGTCACTATTTGAACCCGGTCCTGTCTGTCCCCTGTTGTCAGTCTGTCTACGAACCTCGGTATATACTAGGCAAGCCTTTTTCAACCCTGACTCCCACCTGTCCCTTTTTTGCACCCGTCTGTCTCCGGCTATGACCCGTTTTTGATCCCGACCACGTCTGCTCTCCCGTCCCGGCTTACGATACTTTTCTGACCCCAACCACGTTTTTGCTCTCCTGTCCCGGCTGTCAACCTGTTTTTCCGTCTTTGACACCTCCATCGCTCGCTACGGAAGATCCACTTTCGTGTTCGGATCAAAATCCGAATACAAGAGGGACTTTCTTTCCGCACCTAGCGAACACCGGATCGTGGGCGCAGCCCTTCCCCTTTCCATTAATAAAACTTGTGAGAAACGTAACGCAATTGGGTCCTGTGTCCGTTCTAGTCCTGACAGACTCAAAAAATGTGCTAAACAACTGAGTGGAAGAAGACGATCTGAGTTTTTGGAAGACGATGACGCTAGTTTTTGACATCGAAGAAGAAACTGTTAGTTTTCAGTATAGAAGACGATGCTAATGTTCAAAGATGACTCGTGTTTAGCGTCGGAAAAAAAGACACCCATTTTCTGTATGGGGGAAACTGACGTGGACTTTTTAACATACAAGAGAATAATGTTAGGTAATGGCATTGAGGAAGCACGTGCTAGTTTTTGGCAGAGAATAAGACAACGCAAGTTAAGTAAAGCATGATGGCGCTAGTTTTCAGCATGGAGGAATCAAACGTTAGTTTTCAGCATAGAAGAAGACGACAATCGAAAGAGATTTTCCGACACCAATTTTGAAATTCACTGTAAATAATGTATCTGCATTTTAAGCAGCTTAACTCTATGAACTGTCCTTTGCATATACAGTATGTCACAAAAGTGAGTCCACAATTCACATTCCTGCAGAGATTTCACAACAGTGTTTAGTAAAACAACACTGAAGGAAACATCTCTTTGACAAATTAAAAGATAGTTTGTGTAAAACTTTTATAGCAGTGTAAATTGATTTTAACCCACAAAAAAAAAACTCAAAAATAAACCATCAATAACTAAACCCCGTTGCAACAAAAGTGAGTACACCCTAAAATGGAAGTTCCTGAAGTGTATGGTCTGTAATTCAAGGCTGCCCCCCTACCTCTTCAATCCCTGCAGCAAAGCTGACAGCACTCCTGCTCTTATATTCCTCAGTCAGCATTTGGATGTGACGCAGTGCACGTTCACTCTAGACTAGACTTTAGACATCCAAACAAGACCTGTTGTGAGTGCATCCTGAATCTTAAAAACACTGGATGATCTTGGCCATTGTACTATAGCTTAACTTCAGGGTCTTGGCAATCATCTTGTAGCCTTGGGCAGCCATATATAGTGCCACAGGTCGATTTTATAAGATCCCCATAAAGTTCCTTGCCATGGTGTGCCATCTTGGGAGTTTCACTGACCAGTATGATAGAGTGGAGTACAAATTGAACACACCTGCTCCCCATTTGTACCTGAGACCTAGTAAGAGTAACAAGTCACATGGGGTTTTGGACGAAAAATGACAAACAGTGCTTTGTTCAGAATTATAGGGGTGTAGTGTTTTTGGGGTGTACGTCATTTCGTTTCCAGCGGTAAAGCTATAGATGGCTATATTTTGAGGGTTTTTTTGGAGGGGCGAAATACATTTACTCTGATATATGAGCTTTACACAGACTTGTTTTCATTGCGTCAAAGTGGTGTTTCTTGTTGTATTGAATATTATGGGGAAATATCTGCAGAGATGTGAGGGGTGCACTCATGTTTGTGACATACTGTACATGGTGTACTGAACACTGAGCACCGGCGGGTAATATACACTTCAGTTGTCAGTGAATGCAATCATTTCTGCACACATGCTGACCTTTCACACATTTTATTGTCAACAACCTCATGGTGTAATCTTTCCTGATAACAAGCCACCTACACTCATAAATCAAATCATTTAAGTATAAATGTGAAGGAAAAATAATGCCTTGATATTTTCTTAAAGTTTTTAATTGAGGATTATATGCAAAGCTTATTAAATGTTAGATTTTAACTGTATCACCGTGTAAGTCTATCCCGGTTCACGGTTCATGGATCCCTTAACTGTCAGGATTGTCTTAGGTAAGTACAGCCTGGCAGCGCCCAACCGTTCTTCAGGACGGATTTTTTGGTAAGGGTTTGCTCTCCCATACAAAACCTCCTAATATGATTCAGATACAGCACTTTCATCACCTGGTTGCTGTTGTTTTTCGGTGTAAGGCGACATCATCATCCTGCTCTTCAGAGATGAGCCAGACCTTGTCATTGACAGAAAGCGATATGTGACAATACTGATAGTAGAACCTAAATAGCTGGGTGAAAAAAGTAAGTGTTTGCAAAATGAATATTAACTATTTTCGTTTATAGTAATATTTAAAACTTTGAAGCTAAACCAAGATAACGAAGCGTTAATTCAATATTTTTTTTTATCAATATGTTTGCTCATGGGCAGCACGGCGGCGCAGTGGTTAGGGCGTGTGTGGCACTGTTCTAAGGTCTTGGGATCCTCCTGTATGGGTTCAAATCCAGCTACCGGACCTGTGCGGAGTTTGTATGTTCTCCCCGTGCTTGCGTGGGTTTCCTCCAGGCAATCCGGTTTCCTCCCACATTCCAAAGACATGCATTTCAGGTGGATTGGCCGGTCCAAATTGTCCCTAGGTGTGAATGAGCGAGCGAGTTGTCTGTCCCTGTGTGCCCTGCGATTGGCTGGCAACCAGTTCAGGGTGTCCCCTCCCCACTGCCCGGAGATGGCTGGGATGGGCTTCAGCACCCCCGCGACCCTAGTGAGGATAAGCGGTGCAGCTGATGAGATGAGATGTTTGCTCATTATTCTTAACTCATTCAGTGCCATTACATATTAATATGTTTTCAAAATCATTTCCCAGAGTGCCAAAATGTGAAAAGATGTTGTTTAAAAAAAAATTGGTGTGTTTAGGGGGCTCCATATGGCCAGTAGGCCCAGTGAAGCAGTGTGGTGAGAAAAGCAAATATATGATTGATACAGACATTAATGCTTCAATATAGCTTTTTTCTTTTTAAAAAGATGACAAAGTCCCTTTTCCACTTTTGGGCAAAGAGGGATGATGTTTCGTGAACTTCCGCAAGGAACGCGATCGGCATGGTGACCGTAATCATGCGATCACTTTACACGAAACATGAAAAGTTACTGCAAAGTTTATGCATCATTCATGCATAAATTCATTGTTCTTGCAATAAAATGTTATTTCACAGGCAAAGGGCCCTTGTGTTTATGGAAAGGATTATTTAGCTACTGGAGGTATCACAAATGCAAAAACAAAAGAACCGTAGTCAAAGTTCTGCTTGAAATGCAGCCTTTCACAAAAAGCCTTTTTTCTCAGAAGTTTTCTTGGAAACGAGTATTTTCAAGAAACATAGCAATGTTCAACTGTTGTTTACTAAGCAATGGTAAACGCTGGAAACATACTTCTTTTTTTCTAATGAATCTTTCTTTTGATGCGTTCAAAGTCTATACAGCCACAAAACTCAATTTTGGCCGGCACTGGTACTTCCCATTCGCGAGAAACTTCCGGCATTGAATGAGTTAATTTTAATTGGGTAAATCCATGATTTAGCAAACAATGTATTCATAGTTTGTTTCAAAACCTTTGAGCTAAAGAAAATTGATTGAGTGTCAATTCAATAGTTGTTCTCAATTCGTTTACTTGTTTTTCGTAAAATGTTTTCCTTTTATTTGTTTTGACTGGCGCTTCCTTTTTTTTTACTGTAATGTATTTGCGCCCTCTGTTGGTGACTTGTATGAATGGGGTCATTCAGTGAACTGGAGCAACCTAAACTTGCCAGCTGGAGATTTATCTATAACTGGGACTGAATAAACAAAATTTCCCCCGTCTTTTTTTTCTCTCGGTCTCTCTGGAACAGCCGCCATTGAGAATACTGTGTTAAATATTAAACTAGAAGAGGCCCACATTGAGGTGACATCAGTTCAACACTGACGTAACGCCAATGTGGTTATGACATCGATTTTCTTTTTTTATTATCATTATTTTATTTTTAATACATTTCTTTTTTTTAATCATTATGCGATGATTATATTTTTGTTATTTCAACTAAATTAAATTGTTATGAAATTTTATTCTACTTTTCATGTTATTTTTAAATTTATTTGGTTTTACTTGTTGCTTTTTTGTGTTATTATGGTTTACTATATTTTTTTTCATTGTGTTGTGTGTATTTTAATTTGTTTATGTTATTTTATATTTTTCTTTATATATTTCCTGAGATATTATGTTTTATTTCTTAAGTTATGTTTTTGTTTTATATTGTTTTGTATAATTTTGTTGTATTTCTTTGTTTTATTTGTATTTTTAATGGTGTTTTATGTTGTTTCACTTTGGATTTTTTTTTTCATTTTGTTCTATTCCTTTGTTTGTTTATTCTATTTTTCATTGTATTGTATTTCATTTTGTTATTTGATTATCTTATTTATTATATTATTATTGTTATTAGTTATTTTAGGTTTTATATTATTTTGCTGTACTGTTTATTTGGTTTGTATTGGTTTGTAGAATTATGTCTTTTAATATATTTTTATTTTGTTGTTCTTTTCCTTGTATAATGTATCTTTATTCTTTGGTTTTATTTTTGTTATTATTTTTCTTCTGTATTTTTTTCCTATGTCTTTTTTATATTCTATATCGTTATATTTTATTCTATTCATTTTTGTATTATTTTATTGATGCATGTTTATTTAATTTTGTTTTATTTCATTTGTTGTTTAATTTTATTCTAAATAACCCATGACAGTAAAAATCATAGACCTTGCTAGCAGCCGTTTAAAAATGCGATTTAAGATTAGAAGATAAACAATGTCTCTCCTCCGTTGTGATTGGCGGAGAAAATGAGCTGAGAAATGGACTTGAGACGATCGAGGATTCCGATTGGCTGCTGCGGAGGCGTTTCCGATTTTCCTATTCTGTCTTTTGTGTAAACAAACTGCATAAACACGCTGAGGTTGGCGTCATGTCACCTGTTCATTCACACAAACTCCTTTCAACTATCTTCTCTTTTTCCAAACCATAAATGGCGTTGAAAGTTCCAGTTTTCAAAGATGAAAGCTGATTAAACATTCTCAAAATAAAACTCAATGTACTAAGGTAAGATAAGATAATCCTTTATTTGTCCTGCAATGGGCAAATGTATTTTGTTACAGCAGCAAGACAGTGAATAATAAATAACAGCTAAGAATATGAACAGTATAAACAAGTATTTAGAGATATAAAAAAATAAAAATCCAGAAGCCTTTACAATCACAACACCCGGTAAAAATGCTGAGCCTTGCCACTGATCTTAATATCTCCCATCCCTTGCGCACATGACAAAAAAAAGGAGGACACCAAGTATTGCTGCTACTGTCATGTCCTGCACCGTTGTCATGGCGCCCAGCTGGCCCCGCCCCTTGACACCGGCAGAGACGCATTGGACTGATTGCTTTTGGAGTACTTAAACGCTCCTTTTGGGACTGCCCGTTGCCAGATCATTGTTTAACCCTCTTTGAAACCCTGTTCATGCCCATTTGATCTGAGTAATGCCTAGTTTGTAATTTTGATTGCCTTTGAACCTGTTTTGTTTTGTTTTTGGTCCGTTTGTGCGTTGGACAACTTTTATTTCTCAATTAAAGTGACAGATCGGCTACGCAAATGAATTCCGACTTCCTGCTTTCCGGTCCGTTTTGTGACAGCTACTACTACATAAAAAAATAGAATTAAAAAAAAACATTATACATAAATGCTTGGAATCTTTCTGACAAGTAGTGTTGGCTGATTGAATATTTTAGAGAGGCAGCAGATGACTAATTATCAGGGATATTTTTTTCTATCGAACTGAAAACTTTGATGTCATATTAGGTTGTGACCAGTCCAATAACTGGTAGCCTGATAATTATCGTGTACCTCTTCTTAATTAGAATAATATTTTCTATGTAGTATTAGCTATACTTGGTCTCCTCTCTTATGTCATATGCGCAAGGGATGGGAGAGCTTAACATCAGTTACAATGGCTCACATTGAGTTTAGTTTTTTATGTTAATGTAAATTTAATTTACATCGACTGCTGCGCACACAGTCCTCAAATGAGTGACTTAATTGATACAATGCGTTTCTTTTCTGCACAAGAAATTTCCCCACTGTTTTGTTTTTTGTTTAGTTTTTTTAAGAAATTGAAATGAAAAAGGCCCTCTTCTTTTCAGCCCGGGAGTTTTCTACCCGAAGCAACGAGCTCATATGATGCGTTATTATTGGGACAAAATTTAGGTACATGTTAAGTTAACAGAAAACACTTTTCCATTTTAATTCAAAGGAAGATTATATAAATGTTCTGATATAGATTAAAACATATTTACCTATGTACAGTATCAGTAGTTTGATATCGAAATCTGTTGTCTTATATTTTCATTGTTGTCCTTTTTTTAGCTTCATTTGTCCCCCAAAAGTAATCATGTGCCTAATGTTACATAATACTTTCTATTATGTGAATAGAGGCAACAAAAACAATCTGAAGTGGCGTTTGGGAGCTGAAAGAGTCGGATCTTTTTAGTGAGCCGAGCTGAAAGCTTCGCTTCTCGAAATAGAGACGAAATTCCCATCACTGGGAGCTTATTTGAGTGTAAGGAGCAACCAGGTAAAGGGATTTAACCAGGGTTGGGTAGGGTTACTTTAACTGGATTACTTTCAATTACTTTTGGATTACTCCAATACCAAATATGTTAATAAAAGACAAATTAAACTAAATATGAATAAAATTATGACTCACAACACGTGGCGAGCTTTCTCTCCTGGCTTTGATCTCTTTGATCTCCGGCAAAACTAACATAAAATGCGACAAAAACAAAATGAAAAGAAATCCAAACAGCTTGCCAACATCATTTTTGCCGTTCCATGTATTCCGTTACTCCCCAAGCCTGCATAAAATTTAGTAATTTTATTCATATTTTTTTTTTTTTGTCTTTTATTAGCATATTTATACCAGCTCAGTAGCCTAGATGGTAAGGCGCCCGCTTTGAGACTGGGAGGTCGGTGGTTCGCGCCCCGGCCGAGTCATTCCTAAGACTCAAAAAGTGGTCGGCGGCGCCCTCTGTTGGCTGCGGCTGCATCGGCTCGCTACAACGGGTCAGGTGCAATCGACATTTCGTTCTGTGTACATTGTTACACAGAATGACAATACAAGGAAATTATTATTATTATTATTATTTGGTATAGGAGTAATCCAAAAATAATTGAAGGTACTCCAGTTAAAGTAACCCTACCCAACCCTGGATTTAAGTGCTAAGTTCTGCAAACACGGCGCAGAACACACAACTGGGGACAACCGGGTGACAGGCAAAAAGTGCAAGATGAGTGAAACAAATTATAACAGTCCTTGTATTAAAGCGTTTCTTTTTATTTTCCTGGCTTTTTAAGCCCCACCTAGCTTATTTTTGGCCTCCATCTCACCTGAATGATATCATTCATGCTATTCTCTGTTCATTTTATCACTAGAGAAAAGAAGAGTTGTGGTGGGCCAAACCAACTTCAAATTTGGGAGGGAGGGTTAGGGTTAGGGTTATATGGTAAAACTCGCCTCATCTATAACGCTGAATGAGGCCATATAGCTGATTAAAGAATGAATGTGCAAATAGGTTTAGATAGTGCAAGTGACAGATACATGTTTATATTCGGGAAATCTGTTCTTCCTGATTAGTCACTCCAGCTTTGGATGTGAATTAGTTCATTTTTATTGTTGTTGAGCCATGCCATGTTGTTTATTATTCTTGTTTAAACCTTTATTATCATTGTGTTGCTACAACAAAACTAGAGTTGCACTCCAGTTGGCATAATATCATGGTTCAAGGATCCCTTAACATCATTGGATTGTCTTGACACCCCTTCCTGTGTCAAGTCAAGTCAAGTCACATTTATTTATATAGCCCTTAATCACAAAAATGTCTCGAAGGACTGCACAGGATTACAATTACAAAATTGCGCAATTACCTGATCTTAAACCAGCATGCAGGCAAGGAACAACTCAACAACTGTGGTGTCGATTCTTGGGCAAGTACAGCCTCTGCCTGGTGGTGCCCACCACTTCCCCAGGCCGAATATACAAATAGGAATTTCAATGAATAAAAAATACAAAGTATTCACATCTAATGTAAAAACTATAAAACATTTCACTTAAATCTGTGCTTCTCGTGTCCTACGTCTGCTTATAGTTTAGTGTATTGATAGATCTGGGGAAGAAGCTATACCTCAGTCTGTTCGTTCAGGCTTTGTGGGATCTGAAATGTCGGCCCGATAGGTAACAGTCCAAAAAGAAGGTTGCTGGGGTGTAAGGAGTCCTTCGGGATGTGTTTATTTCTGGTAGCGAGTCTAAAGGTAGCGAGAGCTGGCAATGCCCACCAGGCTGGGAAGGGAGCAGCCGGGGATCTTCTGTTTGGCATTCCTGTCCGTTGCCGACCATCCTGCGTACCACACTGTGATGCAGAACGTTAGGATGCTCTCTATGGTGTCGCTGTAGAATTTCACCAGCAGCTTCTCTTCAAGGTTGTTTATCCTGAGCATTTTCAGGAAGTGGAGTCACTGCTGAGCCTTCTTGATCACCGACACCGTGTTGGCCGACCAGGGAGGTCTTTGGAAATCAGGAATCGAATAGACTGGACCCTTGCCTTGATGTGAAGTGGGGCTGGGTCTGCTCTGCCCTTCCAGGATTATGTTCTTTGTATCTGTATTGCTCAGTAGGAGGTAGTTCACTGAACACCACGCCATCAGTATTTTGACCTCATCCCTGTAGTCTAACTCATCTTCCCCTTGAGATGAGTCCAACAACGGTGGTGTCATATGTATAGAGAGTGAAGAGAAGAGGACTTAATACACACCCTTGTGGAGAACCGGTGCTGAATATGATGGTGGAGGAGCAGTGATTTCCAAGCTTAATGGATTGTGGACGATCTCTTAGGAAGTGCTTTTTTCACTGACAGATGGATGTGAAGAGGCCTAGATGTAGTAGTTTTGCACCAGGATCCCTGGGGTGATGTTGTTAAGGGCTGAACTGATGTCCAAGAAGAGCAGCCACACGTAGGTCCCTCAGTGCTCCAGATGGATCACCACAGAGTGGAGTGTTATGGTGATGGTGTCCTCCGTTGATCTATTTGCCTTGTATGCCAACTGGTGGGGGTCCTGAGTAGGTGGCAGACAGTGTTGGGATAATGGTTTCTTGAACCACTTCATAATAAAGGCCTGAAATCGATGAGGGTGTCCATTACTGTCTTTTGGGGAACAGGGATGATGGTGGAAGTGTTGGAATCCGGTGCAGCTTGTACAAAAACAAAGATGAGTTTCTTCCTTAAATTTGTGCATGCAACTTTCAGCCAAGTGTGTTCTGTTGTCCAGAATTTACGCTAATGGTAAAAATGAAAAGAAAAATAAGAAAATGTCCTCGTTTTCCTCATCAAAGAAAACACAGATCTTGTTGTAAGACTCAAGCTAGCTAGCTACATAGCGCTACAAGCCATTTCTCATCTTGACACCTAAGCTAACTAAGATGTTTATACGAGTAATCCACCGTGCTTCGACTTGGATTAGGATGTTTTCCGTCTCAGTTTGATCGCAGCAGAGAAAAAAAAATGACTTTGATGGATCAATTTAGCAAGGCTTTACCGCTGGGCGCGTTAGCGTCTCAATCCCTTGCTAATCTCTTCGAGTTTGACGGCGTTGCTCATCTCGAGTGTGGCAGCTTGCCGCTTTATCTTGTTCTTCATCGGTCTTTGCTTTGGGCCACGTGAAAAAATGTGCAGTATTATGATGCTAATTTAAATTAGCATTAGCCATCTTGTCACTTTTGCTGTTTTTTAGATTTAAATTGAAGTAATGTCGCAAAAAGACGCCAGTTAGACTATGACAATCGATTGTTTTGCTGATGAATCGGATCAAATAAAATGGTTATTGGAATTAGCACTAGCCATCCTGTCACTTACAGTAAATTGATGTTGTTTTTTTTAAAGAATTATATTGCAGTAATGTCACAAAGAGGCAGCAATTAGCTAACAAAAATTGATTTCCAAAACATTTTATTTATCCGTCAACTATTTTGTTCCAAAAATTGGATCAAGTAAAATCTTTTATAAATGGGAATAAATCTAAATTGTTTTTAACAAATTCTTTATATAATAACTTGGTCTTTGGGTACTCTAGTAATTTTTTTTCCCTATATAACAAAAAAGTTAAAAGTTAAGAAATATCGTAATTTTCTAATGATATTTTATTTACAATTTTTAATATGATTTAAAATGAACAAAAGTTTATTTTTGCCATTTAAAAAAAATATTCTGATTATTACTTTTCTTTTTTTATGAAAAAGTATACGAATACAGTAGTTCTCATTTTGTTTTTTTTGTCCTAACTTTAGAAAAATATTACTTAAAATAAGCAAAATTGTCTGTATTGTACATTATTCTTTAGGTATATTCTTTTTACTGTATGAAAAAAGTCCCAAAAATTTGAAATTTTGCTCACTTCAAGATTTATTTTGTAGTGAGATCAGAAAATACTATTATAATATGAGCAAAATGGTCTTTTCTTGTACATTTTCTTTCTTTAAGTGTTATATTTTATATACATGTGTATGTATTCATGTGGGCAGCACGGCGGCGCAACACTTAGCACGTGTGCGGCACAGTTCTGAGGTCATGAGATCAAACCTCCTGTGTGGAGTTTGCATGTTCTCCCCGTGCTTGCTTGGGTTTCCTCCCACATTCCAAAAACATGCATGTCAGGTTAATTGGCCAGTCCAAATTGTCCCTAGGTGTGAATGAGCGACCGAAATGTCTGTCTCTGTGTGCCCTGCAACTGGCTGGACACCAGGTGAGGGTGTCCCCTGCCCACTGCCCGAAGATAACTGGGATGGGCTCCAGTACCCCCGCGACCCTACTGAGGGTGCAAATAATGGATGGATGTATATGTTCATGTATATATACAGACATATAAAATATGTCCATTTTAAATAGTATTTCTGGGGGAATATTAGATAAACCTATCATGGGAGAAACTCGTCTTTTTACAATTATTTCAAGTATATCATTCTTTATTTTACCAATTAAGTTAAATGTAAAACATGGTAAATTAATAAAACTTTAAAAATAAATACTCAGAAGAGGTATGGCATAATATTGCGAGTCGAAGTAGTAGTAAAAGTCGTCTTATGAAGCTATTCTTTTGATTTGTGAAGCGTAAAAAGGCCCTGTTGAATAATTTTAACATGGAGAGCTGAAAAGAGGGTTGTATTTGACATGAAAACTGCAAATAAGCTGAAAATAAAACGGTTTATTTGGTCAAAAGATGGACCATGTGTATTTGCGCCACACAGCTCTAAGAAAAATGATAAATGAAGAAAAATAGATGTGACCTTTACTCTTCTTTTCACGCAGTGCAAAACTGTGACATTCATACTGAACCGCTTTCTAGCGTTTCAAAGAAAAGTCATTTTTGTTTGGCCCTGGAACAAATCTAAAGCGCCACGGACAAAATGACATTCGAAACTCGTGGAGGAAAGGGGGAAAATAATCGGATTCGTCTCTATAATAGCAATGGAGTGATGACACGGTTTACAACAAGAAAAGAATGAGAAAAGCTCTCTCCCTCGGTTCTTATTGTGGGCTAACATGGCGCTAGTGGCCCCTTGGTTTAAGATAAACGTATATAATAAAAATGAATATATTCGAATGTGGAGGACTGAAACAAGATCGTCATCTTCAAAAATATCTCTTTTTCAATCCCTGGCCTGGATATTTTCTCTAACTGCATTAAGAATATCATTGCTTTGGTGGCTAGCTTCCCTTTAGCCATTAGCATCACTTCAGTAGTTGATACTAGTGTCTTGCAAAAGTATTGGCGCCCCAAGAACTTTCAACATATTGCCATATTTCAGAATTAAAACGTATAGATAACTCAAAAGAATCAACAACATGTGAGACAAAATCGTGAAAATATACCAAATTTATTCAAGGTCTTATAAAGTGCTAACAAATAAAACAATGAAAAAATATTCTCTCCCTTCAGGTCAAGACTTTGTCCAAGGTCCTTTTGCTGCAAACACAGCCTCGAGTCTTTTTGGGTATGTCTATATACATTTTTCACATCTCGAAACAGAAATATTTGCCCATTCTTCCATACAAAACAGCTTAAACTCCTTAAAGTTTGATGGTGATCGTTTGTCCACAGCATTTTCAGATCTTTCATCGAATGCTTGATATGATTGAGGTCTGGA
Source organism: Urocampus carinirostris (assembly GCF_059441175.1). Classification (NCBI taxonomy): domain Eukaryota; kingdom Metazoa; phylum Chordata; class Actinopteri; order Syngnathiformes; family Syngnathidae; genus Urocampus; species Urocampus carinirostris. Next base: position 12,633,016 of record NC_142366.1, on the reverse strand, counting down.
TTTTGCTCTATGTTTAGGGTCATTGTTCTGTTGGAAGGTGAATCTGTTCCCCATTCTCAGGTCTCTTGCAGACTCCAACAGGTTTTCAGCCAGAATAACATTGTATTTATCTCCACCCAACTTACCATCAACATGGACAATCTTTCCATTTCCTGCTGAAAAAAAAGCAACCCCACAGCATGATACTGTTCTCACCATGTTTGACAGTGGGGGCTTGTGTTTTCAGGGTGTTATTCTTCCCCAAAAGTAAGGCTTTGCATTTACCCCAAAAAGTTAAATTTTGGTCTCATCAGACCAGAAACTTTGTTCCACTTGTTTTTTGTTCCACACATGTGGCTTTTTGCGATCAAACAGGCCTTTTAATGGTATTCTTTCAGTAAGGGCTTTCTTCTTGCCACTTTTCCATATAGGGCAGATTTAGGAAGAGTACGACTAATAGTTGTCTTATTCACAGATTGACTCACCTTAGCTATGGATGCCTTCAGGTCATTTAATGTGATCATGGGTTCTTGGTTGATTCTCTAATTAGTTTTGTCCTTGTTTGGGCTGAAGCTTTATCGGGACGGCCAGGTGGTTTTATGCTCTTTCCATTTTGATATTTTTGCTCAAACAGTGCTTTGGGTGATGTGTAAATACTGTATTGCAAAATCTGCTTGTATCCCATTCCTGCTTTTAACTTTTCCACAACTTTATCCTAAACCTTCCTCGGGTATTCTTTTGTCTTTATAATGCTGTCATAATGCTACATAATGCTTTGGGTTTAAGTCCATTTAAACTGAGTTTTTTGACACACAAGTGCAATCTGTTTGTCATTCTTAGTAATTTAGGTCAATATTGGAGAAGAGGGGGGGGCAATATTTTTGCAACACCTACTTTTTGTTTTTTCGTTGTAAATAGAATCTAAATGTTGAAATAACTTGGTTCCACTTCATAATTGTGTGTTTAATTTATTTTAGCTTGAAATTTGAAGCCTGAATTGTGGCAATATGACAAAAAGTTCTTCGGGAGGGGGGGACAATCATTTTGCTAGCAGCAAGTAGGGCATTTTTGTTTTTCTCAAAAATTACAAAAGGTTTTCCTGTTTTTACAGGAAAGGGACGTTGAACTCGCATGTCACGGATGTTTGTGTGCTCTTATGTGCAGTCTGACACGCTGGTCGCGCTTCACCCGGTAAACTTAGTTCAACAACACAAACAAACGCACCACTGACCTCCTTCACAAAAGCTGCCAGACTATAAAAAGGCGAGTGTGGAGTTTGTTGCAAACAGAGAGAAGAAAGGGAAGCATTTGTTTCACACTGGTATGTACTTTTTTTTACCATTTGTGTTGCATTTTTTAATTTGGCCGGATTAAAAACATATATATATATATTTTATATTCAATCATTGATATTGTAGATTTCTGTTCTATTATATTCAGTTTTTGTCTTTTTTGAGCGAATCAATTTTTTATAACGAAACAAGTGCAAAAATGCAAAGATATTTAAAAATGCCCACATAATGTATGGAGGTATTGATTTTTTTTTTTTTTATTACAGTGACAATATATGGCTTGTATTGTGTTTCTAGCAGATCAAATAGTTATGTCATACATGCGGACTGCAGGCCGGATCAGGCCCGCTAAAGGTTTCAATCCGGCCCGCAAGTAAACACTGAGAGAAGCACAAGAAAAAATAAAGGAGTTGCAGTTTTAAATATGACAGAAAGCTAGGCGCCACCAACAATTCAACTGGAACTGTATCTCTTTCTCTTACTCTCTTTTTTTCTCTTCTCTCTCCTTTTCTTTTTTTTGAACTTTCTCCTTTTTTCTCTTTCTCACCCTATATTTTATTTCGTCCTCTCTCTTTCCATTTATTTCTTTCTCCCTCTTATTCTTTCTTTCCCTTTCTTTTTCTCATACTCACTCTCTCAGTCTTTCTTGCTCTTTATTCCTTTCCTATCTCTTTCTTTTTCTTTCTCATCCTTTTCCCCCTTGTTGTTTCTTCTTCTCTCTCTTCATCAGTTTCTGTCTCCCTTTCTTTCTCTTCCTTTCTTTCTCTTGTTCTTTCTCTCTCCATGCAATTATTTCCTATGCTTCTGTATTTTTTCTTTTATTGTTTTTCTCTCTCTCATTTGTTTTTCTTATTTGCTTTTATTTTCTCTCATTTCCCCTCTCTTTCTTTCTCTTGTTTTCTTTCTCACTCTTTTTTTCCTCTTTCTCTCATTTTATTCATTTCTCTCTTTCTGTTCTCTCTCCATTTCTTGCTTTCTTTCTCTTCTTACTAGCGCGCTTTCCCTCACGCTCTATTTCTCTTCTCTATGATCTAGTAGTCCCTGGTGAGAATGTTTTTTTTCTACCAAGCTAAAACTAGTTAGACATTTTGGTTTGGAACAAATTGGATATCAATATGTGCTATTTTAATGAATTACCATTCATTCGGTGTTGAATATTATACCTTTTGAAAGGCCTGTTTTAAATATATTAATGATTGTTTCAAAAGGACAGGTCATTCTGAACATTTAGTGGCACCGACAGGTTACTGACACGTGTGTTTACTTTTGACAAATATATTACGAATCACATCACAATTATTTTTTCAGAAAAGAAAGTATGTTGTATAAGAAAAAAATAATGTTTTATTTCTTTATTCTTGTCTTTTGCACAATGCTGCTGCTAATGTAATTGCGCTATTATCTGTAATACATACAATTTAGGCCCATCTATTACCTACTAATCCTAATATTCTTTTTTTTTTTTTTTTTTTTTTTTTAACTTTTTAAAAATATTTTAAGTCTTTTATTACGTTTATCCTGAAGTGCCATGTCTAGTTTCATAGAAACAATGTACACTTTTACCAGCTCAGTAGCCTAGATGGTAAGGCGCCCGCTTTGAGACTGGGAGGTCGGTGGTTCGCGCCCCGGCCGAGTCATTCCTAAGACTTAAAAAGTGGTCGGCGGCGCCCTCTGTTGGCTGCGGCTGCATCGGCTCGCTACAACGGGTCAGGTGCAATCGACATTTCGTTCTGTGTACATTGTTACACAGAATGACAATACAAGGAAATTATTATTATTATTATTATTATTTGTGGTAATCAATGACAATAAAAACAATTCTATGCCATCATTTTTGTAGACGTGCACTTTTTCTGGTATAAATTCAAATTCTGGACCGTAATATTTAAAGGTACAGTGTGCCATAGTTGACCACTGATTTTCCCTGTATGGTTTTGTGCTAAGGAAAATGAGTGCCAGAAAGCAAAAGGAGAATACAAACTCCAGAGACTCATTATTATTTTACCTCACCTTTTTGCGAAGAAAGAAAAAAAGGAAAAGGAAAAAGAAAAGGAAGAAAATGGGGGGTGATGAAACACATATAAAAAATAAATAAATGATGTAATATGTGTTTAATGACAGAGATCATGTCAAACAAATTTCCTAGAAAATGATAATGACTAAGCTATATTCCAAAACAGGTCCGCAGTTAACTCAGTTTTTTTAAATCGCAAAACCATCTTTAATACTAAAGTATTTCAGAGCACATAGGGTTTTTTTCACTGTAATTTCTAAGTTTCATTTCCTCCAAATATATTTATTTTTAGAAAGGTTTACTTTTGATTTGGTGGCGTGTCGGATTTCCGCTTTCACCCCGCCTCTTTCCGTTGTTGTGGCGCATGGAAGGTGGGGTGAAGTGACGTCACATCACACCCTGTCCTCTGATTGGCCAGCGCCTCTCACCCGACTCTACAGTCTGTGAATTTGTTGTCTGACGGAGGGAGAAGCCCTTTTTTTATTGTGGCGCTGCAACGTATATTTACCTCCTCTTTTTTGGGGGGGGTTCTTTTTAGCTAATACTGAGATAGTAATGGGGACATACCTCGCGTCTGTGGCCGAGTAAGAAAAAGGAAAAGAAAACTGCGAGGGAAAGATCGAGGTAAGCCCTCAACTATGGCGAAGGTGACGTCACGATGTGGCGCTCGACTTCATTTGCTTCATGTTCATTTTCATCTTTAGTGCCAAATGTCCAGCCTGGAGGAGCATTGCTGGAGTTGCTCCCGCTCGCCGCAGTCGGAAGGCGAACACCCGTCGGCCGCGTCGTCCACGACCGAGTTGTTGACCGCCAAAGGCGAGGCAATGACGTCCGCCATCGTGTCGTTGCTGGGCAGCGCTTACAGGTCGCTGCACCGCCACCGGACCTTCAACTTGCTCCGGCGGGGGTTGGTTCTCTTCGCCGTGGGAGTCATCCTGGCTCTGGTGCTCAACTTGCTGCAGATTCAGCGCAACGTCACGCTCTTCCCCGAGGAGGTCATGACCACTTTGTTCTCGTCCGCTTGGTGGATCCCGCCGTGTTGCGGTACTGGGGCAGGTAAGTTGTTATGATTTATTAACGTTTTTATTCGTTATTACATTATTCTTCGACGCAAAGGGTTAAAAGGATCCAAGTGCGTGGTTCTATAGATATCCCTGCGCTCTCATTGGCTGCCGTGGTCTGGACACGAGGCGAACAGGGCGCTGGTTGGTTGGAGTCATAACGGGTGACTGAATGGGCGGGGTTTTCGGAGGGAAAGGCTTTGTTCGAAAGAGGAAGCGAAAGGAAGTGGGGTGGGACCAAAATCATAACAATAGTTGTTTTTCTGTAAACGCTTTATTTATATTCAGTGCCTTCTCGGATTTGACATCATGTTTGACTTCTGTCAAATGCTTTATTATCAGTTTACCTTTGTTGATTGCACAGTAGTGTCACCATGCACTTTGTTCCCTATTCACTAAAATTGCACGATTATTATAACTTGGGCCACAGCGTTGTAAATATATTTTCTTGCCTTTATCCTGATTGTCTTTTCTTTTTTTTTTACTCTGTAAGTTCCATTACATGGTACCATGGAGTGCCATGTGTAATTTCGCTGCATAATGTTTACTACTATGTTGACAAAGACTATTCAATCGTCACACTTTAATAAGTTCATGAAAACGTTAACAGGCTATACAAATAGATTATTTTTAAATATAAGATGTTATGCTCCAACTGCTATACAGTACTGCGTATTATAACCAGTCAAGTATGTTCATTTACTGCGAAAAATACAGCTTTTATATAATATATATATATATATATATACTTTTGTAATCGCCTTTACTGTCATTACTTACTACACATACCTTTCAACCTCAGCATATTGCTCCCCCTATTAATGATTACAATTTGATTATAAACCTCAAACACAACGCGGCACCAATTCAGTCACAGCAAGATCCTAAAATAAAAATGGTTGATTTGTCAAAACAAGCATAGTTTATTTACCAAATGAACAACACAAACATTTATTTCAGATCTTTCTTAGTTCTTTCTCCACTTGAAGTAAATATAGTGTTGTCTATTATATTTTTTTCCGAACAAAAATGTTATACTGCATATAGAATTTGAAAAACCACCAGGCTGTACTTGCCCTAGAGTCTAGGGCCTAGACACACCACAGAAAGTGGTGCCCTTAGGACCCGTGTGGTTAAGGGAACCAGCCACCCACTCCAAGATGAATGACATAAAAGTCAAGTCCTGTTTATTTGTAAAGCCCTTGATCACAAGAAGTCTAATAAAATACTTGATCAAAATTAGATTTTTAAAAAGAGGTCAACAGGAAACTGCGACTTCTGCTTTATGCTCACCATCTGTTCACATGTTTTTGTGTTATCAGCCAATGGTTAAAGTTTCAGTTTGTTTTTGGAACGGTTGTATAGGTCAGCAGGAAACCACAACTGCTTGGACCTTGGTCTCGTGTTTTTTTGACATCAGGCTGAACTTTGTTCTATTGCTTAAAGTTCCTGACATTAGTTAAATTTTGTAGTTTGCATCGAAAATATCCACTTACAATAAAAGCTGGTATACGTCATGTACAATAGGTCTACATGGACCGCAAAAAAATTGGTCGCAAAAAAAGGTAAAAGCCTTAAATAAGCCTCATAAGGAAAGCAACACACGCTATATGCATCTATATTAGCTATATCGGGTTTTACAAGTGTGCTTTCAAAATGGTTGACAAATAAGGCGCAGAACACAAGTTGGACGATGCCTTTGCAACATCCATTTCAGCCTGGTCATCCTGGAAAGGGGGATTATTTCAGGTTTAGATTTTTTCCTTGACCCAATGTAGGTTTTAGATCAGAGGATGCTATAATAATAATCTTTTATGGTCTGTGTAGCCCTTTGAGACTTCTTGTGATAAAGGGCTGTTTAAAATAAACATGACTTGACTTAATTTCAGCAAATAACACATCCAGGTGTACACCCACCCACAATAAGAAACATGCCTTACAGGGTTTTGATTCTTGCTTCTCTTTAAATAAGTAGTACTTCTTTCTTTTCCCTCAATCACAGCGGTGGTAGGCCTACTGTACCCGTGCCTGGACAGTCACCTGGGCGAACCACACAAGTTCAAGCGGGAATGGGCTAGCGTCATGAGATGCATCGCAGTCTTTGTTGGAATCAATCACGCCAGCGTCGTATCCTTTCAGTTACCGTCAATGTCTTCTAGTAACATTACGGCTTGCTCAAATATTTGATGCTCAGTTGATCCCTAACCTGAAAAAATACAGAAACTGGATATCGACAACAGTGTACAGCTGTCTCTCACCCTGGCCGCCCTGTCGCTAGGCCTCTGGTGGACTTTCGACCGCTCACGTAGCGGATTCGGTCTGGGCGTCACCACGGCATTCCTCGCCACCGTTATCACACAGCTGCTGGTTTACAACGGCGTCTATCAGTATGTAAAATAGCACATTACATTGAAAATTGACAAAGACAAAACTCATTCACTGTCAAGCCAATACAAACGTCATGGGTGTAGAGTCATTCATTGCCAATGTCGGCTGCAAGCGTATTAGGCAGTGTTAATACGGGTGCTCAAAATCCTTGAAAATGCTTGAATTTTAATGTTGTGTGTTTACATTTTGGGTTGAGTGCTTATAAATGCTTAAAATTGTTGCCATGTTTCTCGATAGTCTGACTCAATATACCATGAATTAAATGAAGAAAAATAAAATAAGTCTGCTTAAAATGTCACAGACACTGCTTTCTGGTGACTCGGCTTTGCCATTCCATTTCTTCAGCATTCAGCATTTAAGTAAGTCTAAACCAGATCGCCACCATAGCTTACCAGATATGAAATAGGCGCCGCAAAGGCTTACTTTCCTAATGATTTTCTTGGTGCAGTCGGTTATTTTAATGGCTTGCAGCCACAGGCTCCTATGGTGCTTATGACGACTATTTTCTCCAGGAATTTATATTAAAAAAAAAAGTGTTCCTGAAAATTGCAAATTTTGCACCCGGACACACAACTGCTGAGCATGATGTTTTTGTCAATTTTGACTCAAACGCAACTCATCACACAAATCTTCCTTGGCTCTATTCAAACTTGTACTCCTACTTCTGTTGTTTGGGGTCAACAATGCGCACGCAACCTAAGGTGAGCCAGTAACGACATAGGCTGGAAAGGGGTCTGTGTGTTGTCACAAACGTATTGTTCGGATCCACAAAAATATCAATTTATCAGAGATCTAAAAATAATGTCTTGATAAATGTATAAGTAAATCGCAGATATTGTATATTCGTGGACCTGAAAAATATGCGAGAAGATTGCGGACATATTTGAACACTAACCTCAACCAACAGGGCTTTGGATTGATTCAAACCTTTTCTTTCAATGCTACTAGAGAAATTGTAAAATTTGCTTTGAAAGCCCTTAAAAAGTGCTTGAAAAAAGCCATTAAAAGGGTGTACCATGTGCTATTGACAGCTGTACCCATAGATGGCACCATATGAATAAAATCGTTTTAAATGAGACCATTCTGAGTAATAGCAACATGTTGCAGTTCACAAAATTGTCTTTTGTGTTCGTAAACGAGCATCTATTAATCACGTTCTAATTTTGCAGGTACACGTCTCCTGACTTCTTGTACGTGCGCTCTTGGCTGCCATGTATTTTCTTCTCCGGCGGTGTCACCGTAGGAAACATCGGACGCCAACTGGCCATGGTATGATAGTTATGCCCTGTTTAAAGTTGTTACTGTGTGTTTTTTATTTGAAGGGTGTGCTACAAGCGTTTGCCACAGTAAAAGCCTCCGCACTAAAACAGGTTGTTTTCAGCTTTCGTGGAAAATTTTAAAGCCTCGTAATTATGTACTTAATTGAATTGGTTTTAATTAGGGCTGGGCGATTACGTAAGTTTGAATTTGAATAATTAGTCAGTATTTTGAAAATAACCTAAATTGTGAAATTGAGGGTAGGAATTTTAGGGTTTTAAACTACTTAAAGTTAGAGCTGATTATTGAACAATAGTTAACAATCATTTCATTGTGGCATTTAACATATTCGTCACAAGCTAAAATTGTTGGGCATCCATTAAGACTTAGTCACATTCATTTGTATCGCCCTCATTTAGACCATCCCCTGATCAGAAAACCGGAAATAGTAATTTATGTGTGAATATTTAGCTTGGAATTTATTATTTCAATTCTCTTTTATAAACGTTCATCTTGTGGATGTTATTATTTAAAATTGTAATATTTTAGACTAATGAAATTGAGATCTACAAAAAGTTTGACATGAATGTGCAAGGGGTAGGTTTCACTCTTTGTTGTATAATGCGAGTTGAATAGTCAAGTCATGTTTATTTGTATAGCCCTTAATCACAAGGAGTCTCAAAGGCTGCACAGACGACTTCAAACCGCAGACAATTAAAACACCATCCCCTGATCTAAAACCTACATGAGAGCAAGGGAAAAACTCAAAAACCTCAGCATGAGGACAATGAATAATCCATTAGAAGGTACAGCACTTGAGGTAATCCCCCTTCCAGGATGACCAAGCTGCAATGGATGTTGCATTAACAAACAATAAAAAATGAAACAAAATAATTCAAGTTTCATATAAAATTCAAAATATAAAAACAAATGACTAGGTTGCAGTGTAGCATTAAAAAACAAACATAGCTATTGACAACACAAAATATAGGTCATCCATGAGATACAGAAGAGTGTTTTAGGCCTAGATCTAAACAGTTCCGCTGAGGTTGCAGATCGAATTTCAGATGGCAGAGCATTCCACGGCACCAAGGCCCGAATGGAGAACGCTCTCAAGCCTGCGGCTCTCTTCTTGGCTCTTGGGATCACGAGTAGACCAAATTTTTCAGAGCGAAGGCTCCAGACAGCAACATAGGGGAAAATTAAATGAATAAAGTTGTATTATTTGTTATTGGATTGTTCTCCCTGAACATTTTTACATTGATGGTTGCTTCCACAGGCTGGTGTTGAGAAACCACACAGCGACTGACGGAAACATCACAAAGGAGCCCTTAAAAAAACTGGTTTGAGTGAAATGAAGCCTTTGGTCCAATGTGCCATCTGAACTCTAGGAGGTCCTGCCCACATCTCCAAAAAGGACATTGTTTGCCTTTTTGTCATTTTTTTCTCAACTTTGAAGCTGGTTTGACTTTGAAAACTTTTAAAGGGAAACGTTACGGATTCTGATTTTTCTCCTGGCATGCAACAAATTCAACCCCCTTTTGGGAATGAGTTTCCTATTTTTTTGCCTTCCTGCCTTTTTCTTTTTTGAGGTGACTCTACCGCATCATGTGACACCGAGGAATGAGGAGCGACAGGATATGTACGCAGGAGTGCCAATTTGGCTAGTCGCATCACTAAATGTTTATTTCCATGTGTGCTGAAAGCTAATTAAGCGAGAGACGATTGCTGTATTTTCTGCAAACTTACAAGATGGCGGCCTAAAGTGTTTACAAAAAAGGCCTCGAAATTGAGATGGTTTGTAAATAATCCAGTATTAGCGGAAGTCAAATCTGCTAAAGTGAGATTGAAGCATCACAAATTTCCTAGCATGAAGATGAGTCAAAAATAGAGAGCAAGACTCTAGGAAGCAGCCAGTATCCAACGTAATTCTATTCTTCCGTGACAAATGCTAACCGTCAAGTGTTCAGAAGGGGTCCAAAATGAGTTTTTTGCAATCTGTGATTGCCCGTGTAATTATAATGACGTATTTTAGCTGTAGAAAGTGGCTCCATTGTCATTCACACACACACAAAACACAAGTTCAGGTGTTATTACTGTGTTACTTCTCTCAGTATGTTAAACTGGGGTGAGGGTTGATGTATACGCACAGGCCAAGTTGTAATTTATTATGATTTCTGACTCAGAAGTCGGTGTCAAAGTGGACTCATACACATTTTGGAAGGATTGCTATGTATATATAATATTGTCTTATGAAAAGAGTGAGGTGGAAGAACAAGCTTTAGTTTGGAGGCGATGAAGTACTTTGTTTTTTGTAACATTGCCTGAAATAAAATCCATATGGAAATAATAATTGGTGTGTTTATTATGGAAGAGTAAGAACTTGGGTGTCGGAGTTGAGATAAGAAAATTATATTTACTGTTCGCAAGGGCGTAGGTTTGATCTTTATGTTGGTGGGGAGTGACAATATTTCTAAGCTCGACATTGGTCCGGACATGTTCCCCTGTCCACGCCAAAACTACGCCCGACTGTGAGCAGGTTATATGTTATGAAATTATTCAATTCATTCCCCCTAACCATATTTTTTAATTGTAACAAACTATTATAATCAATTTTTTTTTTTTTAATAATTTTCTTGAAAAGTTTAGGGTGTGATATTTTTTTCCTATGATTTTTACCAAGTTTATGTGCGTGTGTAATTGACATTTCGTTATGTTGGGTGGAGAGTGGTGCTTCTCTTATTGTAGATTTAATGTTTTATACACAACACTATGAAGTGTATTTCGGTGTCTGAGAAGTGCGATACAAATACATATTGATTTTATTTAAAATGCAAAGGAATGATCAATGGGCAGTAGTCAAACTGTGGTTATATCAGGTGACCACTAGATGACAGCATTAATCTTTCCAGCCTGGCCTTGCGCTGTTATCAGATAGAAGGACCCCTAGTGGAAAAAAAACAAATAACGTTTAAAATGGTCACGTCATTCATCAGTATTATTGACATTTGGGTTGAAAACACAAACTCATGAGTCATGCTTCAAAAACAATCCAACAACGGCAAACCTGCCACTAAGGGAATTGAAATAAAGTTGCTGACTCACGTTAACATCATTGGCGCATGAATAATAAAAACAAATAATTGGTTGGGGGGAAAAAATCATACCATTTTATTGTTCACAAAGTATGTATCATTTTAATAACAACAAGAAAATGTTGAGTATCAAAAACTCCCTGGCAAAAAAAGTACAAATCTGTTACACGCACACGCGCTGACACAAACCCGTGAAAAAGCAAATGGGCTCGTTAGCAGAGATTAAAATGAATAAAAATCAAATTCAGGTGCACCTAAGGTGAAATAGGATTTTGATTCTATTTTAGCGATGCCACACAAGGAGAAAACGGCTTGGGTGACCGCGACCTCCGTGGGAGTCTCGCAAAATAACACCTGCCACGGCAGGTTTGAATTATTTTTAAAAGATGCACTTCTATTTGGAATTTTCTCCGACTCTCTATTGTAAATATACCAGAACTTTTTGGTCAAAAGTTTATATTGTACTACTCGTTAAATATAGCCATGTTTTTGTTATTTTGAGTTGGAAACTTCATTCTTGTTCTTTAAAACGAATTACTCAACAAACACAAACTTTTGGTGAAAACTTCGTCGTTAAAGTATTTTTTTTTTAAAAAACAAATCACGTCAATGTTGCATGTACGTCCCAATTTTTGAGTGAGTGCGTGCAATTTCACATTTTCTTTAATAACACCCGCGTGGGGGAAACATCTGCCTGGCAACAGCAGCTAAAAATAAAGCCGTGCAGATGATTTCTAATAATCGATTTTTTTAGATTTTCGTGGTTATTTGAAATAACAGCATTCTTTTGTAGGCGCTTTTGTGGTATTATTTGCGAACATGCTCAAAATTGGATTTAAATATACGAAAAAAAACCTTGATTATTAATCAAAACCAATAACTTGAGCCTGTCTCTTAGGAACATGTTGTAAATATTTTGCCAATTTATTCAGATAGTTTTTAAATCTTTTTTTCTATTCATAGTCTTTATTGCATGTTTACCCTGGAGTGAAATGTCCAATCTCGTTGCAGAAAGTGAATTTTACGGGATTAATATCATTGACAAGAAAGACTTTTCTATTCTACTCTATTCTAATCTAAGCGCTATTTAAAGTTTACGCGTGGAACAAGTGCTTTTTCCACCTGCCCAAAAAGGGGTCGCAAGTGGGAGGGAGACAGGCATTTGGAACACCCCAAGACTGAAACACATGCACTTATGATGTGGGACCCCCATCAGGACCCTAAAGCGTAGACCCATAAAGAGTTATACTGCAGGTGGACCTAAAAGTATTTTTGTGACTGTAAAAAAAAAAATAATTACAACTCAAATTTTGTTGCACAGAATTTTTTTCTTAATAATGCATGCATTTAATTATCTTTATTGATGTTTGACTTTACATATATAAATACTCAAAAGTTTTTCGTCATATTTAAAAGCTTAAGGGTTTAACATTTTCAAGTTTCTTTAAATTCTGCATCAATAATAAATACGTCAAATAGTTTAGTTTTGTTAAGTTATCGTTTTATTTTTAAGTAAAACCCCAGAAAGTTAAAAAAGCGATGTCTGGGGGTAGGGGGGGGGTTGGGGAACTGATGACCCCAAAAATGTTTTATTACAAAAAAATATTCGTTGGGACGTTACAAAGAAATGATTTATCAACAATGCGCGTGTTTAATTAATTTTTATTGAAGTTTCTTTTTAAAGAATATGAATGCTCAATAGTTTTTTATTTTCATATTATTAAGAGTTTAACATGTTCTTGTTTCCTTAAAGTCCACTACGTTGTTTTTTCTAGATCGTTACGTTTATTTTTGGGGTAAACCCCAGAAAGTTTACACATTTCGATTGTTTGGGGTAAGAGATTACCCCAAAATGTTTTATGTTAGCAAAAAATGTTTTATTAACAGATAACTTGAAAATTAAAATTAAACTAAGTTAAATAATGTATATTAACTACAAAGGTGTCATTTACAACTCATAATAATTGTTCTCCAGATTTATCAGACATTATTATAACACAAACAGATGTTATTGCACTACTTTCATTGCACTAATTTTAAGATGTTTTTTTTTATTGCACTATTATTATAAATTAGGCCAGTCTTTAAGCACTACTATGTAAATATTTGTACCTATTTATCCTTACGGTAGTTTTCTCCTCTTTAAAGTATTTTTCATGTTTACCCTGTATGTCTAATGCCGTTGCATACAATGTTTCACAACGTTGAAATCAATGACAAAAAAGACAATACAATTAAATTAAAAATTGTTTTGTTTCCCCAACACTCAGTTGCTATTTTAATGGAGAACATTTTATGATAAATAGGAAATATAAATAAAATACGACAAGATGTGTTTTGCACGGTTTGATAACATTTAATACTATAAATATCGTTTAACACAATAACATCAATAAATAATGCACTTCAATAGTATTGAAAAATACAAAAATTAAAGCACAAATCAGCACTTAAATCAAATTCAAATCAAAGTCTCTTTCAACACTAATTGAGTCTTCCGTTTTATGTTGTTTTCCAGCTCTCCGTCGCCTTTGTTGATTGGCTGTAATCCGTCACGTGACCTCACTGCCTTATCTTGACTTGTTGGGACGATGTAAAGACTCAAAACGTGTGACGTCACAAGTCAGTGTGATGTCTAAATAAGTGCAAGTGTTTACCATACCCAATAAGGAAAATATAATCCCTTTCTCACTGCAGTTCCGAATAAATCTTTTCTTCAATTACTGAAACAACAAACGCATGCTCACTTAAGAAGGCCCCAAGCTTAATTGGACAAATCCGTTATTATCGTCAGTAATAACGGCACTAAACTACTATTAACATTTTTTTTACTTTACATTGTATACCCTCGCCCAAAATTTACGTTGAAAGAAAAAAGTGACTTTGTGTTATTTAGTTTAGTGAAAATGGGCAGATGCCCGGTCGGCCAGCGTCATTTTTATTATTGAATTACAGTATCACCTTCCTCCATTAAACCCCAATTGAGACACATTCCCTGCTTTGTTTTAATTGATTATTTAAAATAAATAGTTATAGTAAAAGCAAAGAAAAATACATATTTGTTGTGGTGTTATTCTACAGTTTGGGTTAAATGACAGAACTGTAGTTATTGACTTTGTGGGGTTTCAAATAAGGAAGAATGAGAAACGATTTGCAGCTAATTATTTATAAGACATTCATACTTGTAACCACCAGTGCTTATAACCGTTTCAGCTACCCACCAATGGCAGTTTTATCATGATAAACTTCTAAAAACCTTATTCAATTTTAAGGCAAATTATGAATGTATACTTAATAGGTATATATGTTTTCTCTAGGTATGAGAAATTAGTTTTATGGTTGAGGGGTATCAATTTATTCCATCGATATTGGTTTGAAAAAAATGGGATGAAATATTTCAGGTTTTAACTAATTTTCTTGAATGTCATTAAAAAACGTTCTAACGGTATTGTCACTTTGAATCGGTGAAAACTGAAAACTTGAGTACTTGTGATACTGCCTAGTTTGGAAAAACACCAGTGCTTCTTTTGTATGTAGAAATACTCAAAGACAAACATGCATTGGCTATATATATATATATATATAATATAAAATCACAGTTCACATTAAGCAGATTGTACTGGTTTCCACAGATACCAGTAGCAGGAGAAGGCTCCAAACTAACTCAGATACAGCACTTTCATCATTTGGTCGCCGTTGCTAGTTTTTGACATTAATACTAGGCTGGTTTTCAAGTAAATACGGTATGTGGAAGCTATTTTTCAACATGAAAGAAAGGTTTTTGTTTTTAGCGTACTAAAAAGGAGTTTCCTATATAGAAGATGACGCTTATTTTCAGCAAAGAAAATGTACTATTCAAAAGATAAAATCGTCTGGTTTTGAACATTAATATCAGGGTTGTTTTTGGGGATTTTTTTTGCAACAAAGATGTGGACACCATTTTATTTGTCCTTTGCTATAGTGATATTAAAGGCTCTTTGTCTAGTAAAGGACATTGTGTGTCGTGTATTTTTATGTCTAAGATCAAATTATGTGTTCATTTTAATTATTTGAAACTTTTTTACGTTATTATTTTAATTTTATTTAAGTGTACTTTCTTTTGGTCCTACACATTATTTAATAAATTATTGTACTGTTCATTACTTATTTTAAGCTGCAATTTATGGCCTGAAAAATGCTGTACAAATACATTTTGATGTGATTTGTACTAGGTTGGTAAAATGCAAGTGGACAATAAACCTTTAAAACTTAACACAAAGAGGTATTTTGAACAATACAAATTTGTCAAAAATAACATCACTTCATTTTAAATGCAGAGTGTTGGCACTTTATTCTCGGTGGTACTAAAGTATTGAGTACTCTATATGAAAAATAAAGTGGAATATAAACTTGTTGGAACAACACAAACTCAAAAATAAACAAATCAAATAAAAAATAAACAATTGTCTTCCATTCATATGGATTACTTCCTTTTAATATGTATTGTCTTTTATTCCCCCCTTCCCTAATAATTAGGACAATGACAGAGGCCCGGCGGGTTTGACCCCGGATGTCAGAAAACTTCCGGGTTCAGACAGGCGCACAAAAACAAATCATACACAAGGGTCATCCAAAAAGACTCGGGCAGGGTGAGAAGGGGGGGTTCTTGGATGCTATTTGACATTGTGTGAAAAGCACAGGAAGCAGCGGGATTTGGGGTGATCCGTGCAATGGGGATATCTTGCAGACACCCCTCCAAAGAAAAAAAAGGGGGAGTCTTAAGGGTGTGTGTGTGTGTGCGTGTTTGTGTGTGTGTGCGTGTGTGTGTGTGTGTGTAGGGGAAGAGGTGTGGGGCACTCTGTGATCTGTCACACACAACACCGTCCATTCACAAATCTATGTGCACGGCACCTTTTGTAGTGTACTACGACTACAACATACACATTTTCTGTCGATACACAATTTCTCTCACACTCTCACACACATTTCTGAAAGTGGGTTATGGGAGCTCAAGGACAACGCACATGCGCACAAGCCATGTGTAGTATATCAGTGAATGGGGCTGCATGCCAATCAGCTCCCAAAAAATATTGAACTGTGCTAAACAGAGATTGTGTCACTATATATTATTTTTGAACAATCCATTTCAAATTCTGATGCATATTTAACTCACGCTAATATTAATAATTCAGCCATGCGTGGTTTTTTACACTCTTAATGGTTCATTAATGTCAAAAGGGGGGAAAAGGGTGGGAATAGAAAAAAAGCTTGGGCCTTCAAGTGATGCACAATGATTATTAAAGTTGCACAGAAAATAGAGAGGTTGGATTAAAATTAATTAATAATATTGCAAGAAGCTTTCATAAAAACAAATGTTTTGGGAAATAAGAATATTAAGACAATGAAAAATATGTTGATCGTACGCCAAATTAAAAAAAAATAATAAGAGAAAAAAGGTTGCAATATGTAGTTTTTTTGATCATTGAAAATAACAATTTTATTTGACTATCAATTAAATACATGTATCAAAAAAAGTTCTTCAATGGAAAATGTTTAAACAAAGATTAACATAAATACACACATGATTAACTCGGATTTATTATTCAGAAAACATTAAATACAACAGATAAGTCGAGCTATCTTTGTCCAATCTTTACTGATGCAGTAATTGGAAGTCTAGATTAGCTTTTGGTAAACTACGGCACGCGAGCCACATACGGACCAGTCGTGCTTTTTAAACCGGCCCACTCAACCCGAAATTTAAAAAAAACGTAGAACCAATATATTCGAAAAAATATGATTTTCAACATATATTATGTCCCAGCGAACCTACTGAGTATAAGCGGTGCAGCTAAAGAGATGAGATGAGATAATATATTATGTACTGTATTGTTTACATTAAAATAACACTTCTGTAATTGTGCTTTTTTCCCCCAGATTTTTAACAAAATTTTATTGCATTTTATATCTCATGGTGTCAGATCGACACTACCAGCCCATAACAAAAAATGTAATCAAATTTATTTTTCCACCTGGCCCGTAATATAGGTTATCACAGAATTTAAAACAAACCTGGCAATTATACTAGCAGGCTAATGCTATCACCATTAATTGCATTTCAAGTTTTAAAATGTTGTTGACATTATTCCCAATTTATTGCAATTTTTCGACGTAAAATTAGAGATGTATCAAGAGTTAGAATCATCACAGCGTTTGAAAATTGCAGGCACTTCAAAAAATGTGCGCTTTCATTTAAAATACTTGTTTTTTGGCCTCGATTTGGAAAAGCAGGCACTGTAACAAAAAATGGCCGCTTAAATTGCTGGGATGACAAACACACCTTTGAAAAATATTGCATGACACATATTACTTCTAATAAGAAATATAAACATTAAAGTTAACCTCTTGAGTGTTTATTTTGATTATTAGCGAAAACCTTACAACACCTGCCGCACTATAAAAAGTCGATATTAGCATTTAATAGTAAAGAAGGTGTAACAAATGCTCCTTTAATGACACAATATACTTTTCAGTCCAGTTCTTCAGTAATGCAGTGACAATGTTTTAAGAAAGTAACAATTAACAAAAAACTTGTTTCACAGTGAGTGAAAACGACATATTTTAATGGTGTGCATTTTGCTAGAATGAACATCAACAAATTTCAATATGCTTTTCGGGTCATTAAATCTATATTCTTACCATTATTTTGAAAAAAAGATCCTATTTAATTCTGCAGATTTAAACACACACTACATATTTGTATCTAATGTAGTAACTTGTTCAGGGTAGTTAAAATGACCCTAGTCTAAGCTATTATTGGTCAAGATGGAATGACTGCCATTTGAACCAAATCAAATGTTATTTGTATAATTGAAAGTGCTGTATTGAAATATTCAAAGTACAGAATCAAAATAACCCCCCACCCTACAACTTGGGACGCCAAAGACACAGAAGCACATTGGTAAACCTAATAAATCAAATAATAAACCAGAACAATTATCCGCATTGGAAAGATATTAAAGTTTGAGCGTCCCTCAAGGTACATATAGATGAAAAAAAAGACTGAAAAATATAGCTGGTGTCTATCAGAAAAATTACAAAGTGATAGGGTGAAAATTAATCAATAAATTTAAATTATATATATCATGCTATATGTATATATTTTTTGTGTGTTGTCAGAATTTGCAGCTTGAGCGTATGTGTAAATCTTGCAGGGCTCTTTTCTATGGAACATGATCATTTTGCGCCTCCATTGTGTGCTGCTCATTTAGCGCCTTCCTTCCACTCCCAGCATGACAACAGCATGTGTGTGCATGTGTATGTGTGTGCAATCAAAATTCAAAAGAACATTCAAGGAGATTCAGCATGGCATTCCACATCAGTTTGGCAATGTCTAGCACACATAAAACATTTGTACTGTATAGAAAAATATCAACAGGTCCTTAAAATAAAGAAAACAAAACACATGGAAATGACATGACAACATACATAAGTGCCACACTCACCTTATTTCAGCTCAGACAGTCCAGTCAAGTCCTGTCGCCCTTCTTCCTAATCTCAATTCGGCGCTAACGTGTTGTCCCGCAAGGAGGAGGACTCCTCGGGAAGTTGCTCAGGAAAAGTTAACACCAAAAGTTTTGTCTTTGGAGGAGGTGGCCCCCTCCTTGCACGTCGGTGTGCATCAGTGGTTTTCTTTTCGAAAGCCGATATGGACCACAGCTCAGCGTGGGAAAACTTGGAATAGAAAAGAAAAAACATTCAATTATTATAAGTGATAGTTTAAAAACATACAACACTTTACCGCAATGCAAAAATTCTTTATACGCACAACACTTAATATTTCCCCTTGCAAAATTAAAAACCTGAGCACTGGTGTATAGGAAAATAAATAAAGTTAATCCCCGACCTAACAAAATGCTCACAGATAAAGGAAAAAAATACTATCGCAGATGCCCAATGATTTAACAATTAAAAACAGTTAAAATTGATATAAAACATGGCTTCAATTTTGCTTAACTGTTTATTTTATCGTAATCTGAAGTAGACAACCAGTGACAGGGGTCGCCATCCGTTTTGAAGCTGGGAGCTAGCTTTTTGTTACTAATCATCGTGAAAGGCTACTACTCTCATATGCAATTGTCAAATAAAACATTATTACTATCTTGCTGCTATGGTATTACTAGGTTATCACCAGGCTGAAATTATTAGAGGTCGAAATACGGTCAGTTATCCACTTAACTTTAGGCCGGTTAGAATACAAATTTCCTAAAAAGTCACAATGAACCATGAAACATTTTCAGAACCAGTTGGCTATGTGGTCTTAAGCTGGGGTCTTGTGCCCGCGGGCACCATGTTGAAGACCTCTGACCTACGGCTTCTGGACCACATACGGCCATAGAAAGCATTGCATCTAGCCCAGTGTCATTGTCCCTATATATGATTTTTATTGAATAACATTTTTTGTTCCTCACATTCTTTAGTTCACTTACATTGAAATATTTCATAACTATGGATTTATAGGCCATAACGCAATCTGAACTAAGCACTTGATGCTGACTCAATCAGCATTTAAAATATATATATGTAATAAAAACAATGATAATAAGTACATTAAAATATGGAAAATAATGTCCGAGATCAGACAAACAACACTTGCTTGATTTTGAGTGCGTTTAGGCAATGTTTTTGCAGCATATCCAACACATCGCATTTCTAATCTGAATCCTTAAATAGGTACACAGTTTATTTTATCTTCCCATAAAGCAGTTCAGTACTGATTAATAGTAACATTAAACATAAATACATTGGATGGACGTGGTAAGATTCTTTATTACCCTCTAAAGTTATGAAAGGTTGTTTGGGGCTTCCGCAACTGTGCTGGAGCACATGTGGAGGGGTGGACGTCAACCACAAGGATATATTTATAAATATATGGTATGCTTTAAAGAAAATTGTGAGATATGGAATACCAAAAACCTTCAAGGTGCTCTGTTAGTTTGGGAACTTATCAAGAGAAATATAGAAGAACAAGAATGAGTACATGGTTAAAGTTTTTCTGACAGCAATGGAAAAGGTAATAAGACTATGGTATTAACAAGAGCTCCCACCGTGGAGCAGTGAGTGTGCCCTATGGAGGAAATATTTGTAATGGAGAGAACGACATTTTGAATAAGAATAAAGAACACCCAATTAAAGGATAAATTGGGAATAATGGATGAAATACAGAAAAACAAAGGACACCACTTCCAAACAATGAAGACTGGACTTTTGAAAATGACTTGATCATAGTAGATATGGTAGATACATGCTGTAACCTTTGTTGCATTTTTTGTTCTGTGTTAAAAAAAAATGAAAGGCACAATACAAAGCAAGTTAAAAAAATTAAAAATGTGTGTTTTAATAATATTCAATAATTGTGATCGCTAGAATATGTTTTTCGTAATCAATTACGCAGTAATTTTGGTGGGTCGGGAAAAGCGAGAAAGGGGGCGTGCGCGCAGAGCATGGAAGCCCGTGTCACGTGGCTTGGCTCCTGGCCTCCCATTGGTCAGAGGCACGTGTCTGGGAGGATGGTGGGGAAACGTCACTCAAGGGGTGCTTCTCGTACGGAAAATAAGAAGCAAACTCCAGAGTGAGAGTAATAAGAGCATCACTTTTTTCTGCGAGCCCCCTTTTTATTTAGTTTAGTTGTAGGCGTTCGCCGCGCGCGGACGCCCCCGTAAATGTGCGCAAATGGCTTGGGCGCACTTATAAAGGGCAGCAAGAACAGGGGCTCTAATGTCCATAAAAAGTATGCTTTTTTTCCCCGAGAACGCTACGGCGAGCATCCACCTGCCACTCTTTAACCTTTGTTAATTTATTATAATTTGATTTTAATAGATTACATTCATTGCAAACTTGTGCACTTCGGAAGAAAGCGACAAAAGGGTTAAACGTAAAGAGCGAAAAGAAAAAAACCCGATGGAAGAAAACGAGCGCGGCAGCAGAGATGAGGCGGACCGGCGCCAGTCGGCAGAATCCAGCAGAGCCATCCTGCCTCTGTTGCAGGTGCAGGGCAACGCGCAAAACCCGCACCGGGTTACCAACTTCTTCATCGACAACATCCTACGGCCGGATTTCGGGCGCAAAAAAGACATCGGACACCGACACGGGGACGGCACTTTATCGCCGGCCCCTCCTCTACCCCCTCCTCCGCCGCCACCACCGCGGCCGGAGAGTCTCGGCAGCCCTGCAGCTCCACAGACAGAACCGGGCAGCACAGTGCCTGCGGAAGGCACATCCACGCCGCACGCCGACGCCAAGAAGCCAGCCATAGCCGCAACAGAGGAGCCCCCGAAAGGCCGCGGGGAGAACGGAGACCAGTGCCTAAGTTCGGATTCGGACAGTTCTCAAGCCAGCACCAATGCGGCGCAGCAGCCTATGCTGTGGCCCGCCTGGGTGTACTGTACTCGATATTCAGACAGACCCTCTTCAGGTGGGTGCACCCATAAAAACACACCCGGAAGCTTTTCGGCCTCATCCTGCATGCGTTTATTTTATCTCAAATACCCAGACTTAAAATATGCATTTCAAAATACAAATCAAATACACTATAAGCATGCAAAATATTTTAGGTCCACAAATATTAAATTGAAAACTTAAAAATTAACACTCGGGTCGCTTGTATATGCACGTGATGCCATAGACAGCACGTCTTTTTTTCTTGGTCTTCGAGTTTTTCAAAACAAAGTTTAGATGCGTCAACAGAAAAAATACACGCCGTGTGTGGATCAAAATAATCGGAGTACAACTTGTTCTCATGTATTATGTAGCTGGAGGAGGCGACTACTATGCAAGTAGTGCGTAACTGCAAACATACATACAAAAATGAGTGTTTAATATACAGCTGAATAAAAATGGGTTTTGCTTGAAAGCATAAATGTTTTCCCTACTAAACGTGCATGTGTTTTTAAATGAAAATATATGAATGTATTCAGTATTTATTTAAGGCTTCAAAATCTTTGAGCTAAATCTTGAACGTGATTAACCCTTGTGTTGTCCTCAGATCAAAATGACCTTCCACTGTTGTTAAAAACACAGAAATAAACAAAATTATATTTCATTTAGCTTGAAATGTTATTACTTTTCCCAGATTGGTCCCAAAAAGTAGAAACAAAATGAAATGCCTTTTATTTACATTTCCGTGTAAACTGTAGTAAAAAAGTACAAAATGATCCTTAAATGTGGACAACGTGAGGGTTAAATCCGCCAAAAGTGCCAAAATACACAAAGGGTTGTTCATTTTTTGGGCCCCAGGTCCGAGATCCCGAAAACCAAAGAAGAAGAGCACCAGCAAAGAGGACAAGCGACCACGCACGGCCTTCACGGCCGAGCAGCTGCAGAGACTTAAAACAGAGTTCCAGACCAACCGCTACCTGACCGAGCAGCGGCGCCAGAACCTGGCCCAGGAGCTGGGCCTGAATGAGTCCCAGATCAAGATCTGGTTCCAGAACAAGCGGGCCAAGATCAAGAAGGCCAACGGGGGCAAGAACACCTTGGCTCTGCACCTGATGGCGCAGGGTCTGTACAACCATGCCACCATCACAAAGGACGACAAATCCGACAGCGATTGAACATATAACAGAAATTTAAAGGAAACTTACAGAGTATAGTGAAGCGGACTACAAAAAAATATTAAGATGCAATAATATCCTCAGATAGAGGCCAGTTATGAGAGAAAATACCAGCATAAAAACAGAGTCTGCAATATCACGTCTATACAAGATGCTGTATAAAGTTGTCACTGTCTGCCCCACCTGCACCCGAGCTTGGGATCAATGAATTTCTTATCAATGCCACCCACTATACATATATAAGATATAATGATTGTCATTTTTACATCTGCCACTTCTATATGAAGAAGCAAGTCCAAAGAATGTTTTTTTCTGTTTGTTGTTCTTGCTGCATCCATCAAGGCTACTGTGAATTTTAATGCTAAATAATATCATTTGTTTTAAAGTCATGTACAGATATGGAGACACAGCGAAAGAGAGGTCTATGGCATTATTTTCTAACATGTTGCTTAAATATGTGTATTTTTTAATTTGAAATAGCAATATCGATCACTGCAGTGTCCAACGATTGACTGCTGCTTATCGTGTAGCATTCTACCTTAAGTCCCAACGCAGCTTGTGTTCTTGTTAAATCTTTGACAGTATATAAGGTCTTGAGGCATTCATTTGTGACTGTATTAAAAAAAGGATTTTACATGTGTATTTATATAGATTCTATCAAAAAATATTCAATGACCAGTGTTGCTTTAGAGTAGATATCTGAGGTGTTTCACACTGCTTGTTTTATCCTGCAATAATCGTTTTGTTTTTTTCATTATTTTGTGAATGGCAAATGTGTCCACGAGGCCTTTTGCATGAAAAGCTGCAATTTGTTTCTACTTAGTGGTCAAATCTGACTGAGCTAAGGCTAAGCTAAGGCTATATTGTTGTATCGACTGCTGGAGAACCTTTTGCCAATTTGAGGCCCAAAAAAAAAAAAAAAAACATGCGGAGGCAGTGGGGATTTATATCACCATCGTTTGTCCCCGGGCCACAGGTTCTTCACTCCTGCAACCCTCCATTTCTTTTGTTTACCTTTCAATGTGTTTTTTGTTGTGTATTTGCAAAAAAGTGTGTGTGAATTAAAAAAAAAAAAAATCCACCAAACCAGAACACACTTTGCCTTAAGTCCCTGCTTGGACTTTTTCATAAAACATAACTGTGCCGAATCAGAAAAGCAGTACTTAAAAATGCAGAATATTCAAGATGAATGCCTTTTAACAAACACTGCTGGTATACGACATCATGAATTTACTCATAAGCATAGAGCTATCTATATATGAACAATGTTTAAATAAAACGACAGCACAGAGTTGTAGAACACAATGCTATTTTTTATTTTACGTTGGATGCTATCCTTTGGTAAAAAAAAAACTGGAAAAAAGAACTGTACATAATTTGTATCATATATCGTTTTATTAACTGCCTCTTGAAAATTGAAAAAGAGTGAATAAACCTGGAAGATTATAAACAAAGAATACAATTTGTCATGTTTGTGTCATCTTCATGTTCAACCCTCGAAACAATAAAAAAGGCTTCCATTTTGAATGGCGCAATAATCCTCCTTGCCACGCAAAACACCCACTCGGCAGGATCAAATTTAGATGAATACATTGGCCCGAGCCACTAAACATTATGCAAGAGAAAGCCTTGAACAATTGTCGTCCGTGTCACATAACCCCCCCAACGACAATGCCCCATGTGCTTTTGCGTACTCAGGCCGCTAGTCTTTATTTACGCATCACTGCCGTTCTGCCTTTGCCACGGTCAGTCTTCCTCACGCCCTGCTTAAAAATGGACACAAAAAACAAAAATTCCATCTAGAAGAGAAGTGAAAGGAAGGAAGAAGGCATAGAACGAAAAAAAGAGAAATGAAGGTCAAACCGTCATGGCTGCAGGTGGCTGGTTCATACCCTCAATCGTAATCCCCCCCATCCTGCACCCCTTGTCTTCCTCCACCCACCCCTTACTAACTCATTCTCCACCCAGAGCCTTCCCACCCAAATTCTCTTTCCCGTCTCTCATGCTCACACACATCATACTATAACCAACCTTTATTATTTTCCTTCTTGCAAGACACACACACATACACACACGCCTCTTGAAAATATTCAGCGAGATTGAGGATGCTCCCAAATAAAGTGAAGGCCGGGACATTGAATCGTGAAATCTAAGTTCAAGGAAAACCCAGACCGTTCTGAGAAGTTATTAAGTTAATAAATCGTACTCAAAGATATTAACATTATTTCAACTGCAAAAATGTTTCAAGATAACTTTGGCAATAAACGATTGCCTCGCTCCATTAGTAAAACTGAAATTTTGATGACTGAGACTCTTCACTTTAAATCCAAGCTATTTGAAATGGTCACCATTGTTAAAATATTCATTGGTTATGATGTACTGATCAGGAAAAACAGGAAGTATAGCTATTGCTACTGTGGAGACCTGTTGAACTTTTTTTGCAAGACAAACCAGCATCCTCAACTGGAGCAGGAAGTCAGCGTCACAAAAAGTCAATGCAAAACTACAGTTTCTCCTAGTTAGAAACCAGAATAGAAACCCAACTTATCAATAAACTCTTAATGTTACTACTCTTTTGTAACAATGTTATGTTATGACTAGGTTGTAGTGATTAGAAGTAGGGTTGCATTGGGCTCTCTCAACCACTTAAACGTCTGCCTTGTATAAAAGCACTGCGTAATTTGCATGTATCAATTATAGGTTAATTTAAAAGATAAAACTGATCATGCATTTAAAGGCACCCAATATGTCAAGCCAGTTATAAGTTTCATATGCTGGGAAATCACAAAACAGCTCTAGTTTGGAAACAATTGCAACTCAAATGCCAACCTAAAAAGGAATCGAAACAATTTTGTACACTCTAACGTCTGAAAACGACATGTGCGTATTACCCATACTGTACAAAAATAAATCTAAAATAAACAAAACAAAGCTTAGATTGAACTGAACGACCTATTTTTGGTTCATCTGGTCAAACAAGTGTCTGCAATTTACAACAGCCTTTTTCCCCAATCGCAACCTCAAACATTTACGTAGGTGGCAAGAAACTAAACAGCTGTCCAGGAATAGCTGGCAGGCAACAATTGAGTGAAATAAGCCTTATTATCCAGGAATAGTGCCAACAATTGTAGAAAAGCCTTCAAATTGGACGTAAACAGAGTGGAAGCTAAAAGTCAAACACAAGTTATTACTAAGAAATATAATTCCCAACTCGAATTAAAGTAAATTCCTTCAGGAAATAAACATGGATGGGGAATATTAGCGTGGAAAGTTTAACTACTGATCTGCAGTTGATTAGTACAACAAAAAGAAAGTCATCCACTGTATACTGTATAAATCTTTGTAGAAACACCTGTAGCATAGCACGTGTGCTCAAAAGTCAAGTGACGTTCCAATGCCAACAAGTAACGGAGTGTTATTCCTTGAAAATAACCAATGTTCACAAAAAGTGCTTAAGAAAATCTATTCCAGCAGGTAATGGTCATGTCACACATGTTCCCTCATCTTACTTTTAAATGTAATCAAATCGCAACTTTTCTTTGTTCACGTGTATGCGATGCAAGCACAACACGCTGCATCTAGTAGTCTAAACATCCAAGAATATTCAGTAGTATTTTCCTTCAAGTCCTGTTACTTTGAGTAATTTAATTTGTCACCTTAAAAATTATATATATCCATTATATGCACCGCTTATCCTCAGTAGGGTCGCGGGGGTGCTGGAGCCCATCCCAGCCATCTCCGGGCAGTGGGCAGGGGACACTCTGAACTGGTTGCCAGCCAGTCGCAGGGCACACAGGAGCAGACAATACGCTCGCTCATTCACACCTAGGGGCAATTTGGACCAGCCAATTAACCTGACACGCATGTTTTTTGGAATGTGGGGGGAAACTGGAGGGCCCAAAGGAAACCCACGCAAGCACGAGGAGAACACGCAAACTCCGTACAGAAAGGTTGGTAGCTGCATTTGAAACCATGACCTCAGAACTGTGCCGCACACGCGCTAACCACCGCGCCGCCGTGCTGCTTTAAAAATCAGATATAAGCTCTCAGCTTCAAAAAGGTTGATAGCCTCATACAGAGTATTTTCAATATACTTTTTTTTCAGACTATAAATTGCTGTTTTTTTCATAGTTTGGCCATTGATGCGACATAGTCCGGTGTGACTTGTATGTGAAATTATTGACATATTATTGCCGGAAATATCATTTCATATGTCTGTGTTGATAATTTCAAACTTACCCTGATGCGCTGGAAAATGAAAAACATATTCAACCCATTGCTCTTTGATTTTAAATTTCCTTTCAAGATGTCATGTGTGTTTTTGGTGTTGGGTTTTATCAAATACATTTTCCCCAAGAATGCGACTTATACTCTGTTGCGACATATATATGTTTATTCCTTCTATGTTATGCATGTTTTGGCTGGTGGCACTTATACTCCAGAAAATAGGATAGTATCAAGATCAATCCTAATTCATTTTGTTATTCTTCCACGGCCTAAAACAAAAACAAGATTAGATAATTCTTTCTTGTCCCACAATTGGGGAAATTTCTTTTGTTAGAGCAGTAAAAGACAATGAATAACAGCTAAAGAATATCAACAATATAAACAAGGAGTATTTAACAAACATATATTAAAGAATAAAAACCAGAATATTTCGAATGGCGAGTGTGCAAAATTGGGTAGAGTGGCCAGTAATGTGCAAAGTAACATGCAGTCAATCAAAACACATCAAATAATCCCTCCCCAAAATGACTTGTTTAGAATTCCTAATTTATGGGTGGATTTATTTCCAGAATAATATTTGGTATGTTTCACTGCATCTACCTATTCAAAAAACAACAACCAAACCTACCAAAAAAGGGGGCCCATTCAAAAAGGACCTCCTCCTTCTCCCCTACTGTGTCATTTACACACATGCTTCCTCCAGGCCAGAATGGAATCTTCTTCGAGTAGCCCGAGTGTTGTGGCGGAAACATCATTAAAGCGCTGAAAGAGGAAGAATGGGGATGACATCAGGCCAATTTCACACTTGGCACTTGGACGACCGAAGTCCGAAGCCGGGGTGGACTTCGGCCTCGCAACACAGATCAAAGCCTAATGTGGTGAGGTGAAAGGACACCTAACTATGCTAATCCCCAGGACGAATATATTTTAATCTTGTTAGAATACAAGTTAATGCCGCGACTCGGTGGTAAAGACGAAAAGTGTCCGGGACGACTTGCTGTCTACTCTTAGATAAACAAAAAAAGTTGCATGGGCAGATGATAACAAATATCACGCTGTTTTTATTGAAAATGAAAAAGAAAAAAACACCAATCTGAATCCTTGCTCAGGCTAACATGGGAGAGAATCGAGTGTTTCATGGCTCACATTGAGGACCAGGCTCGGCAAAGCACCTTAGTAACCCTTGATCTCTCATGTATGGAAGTCAGGGGCGCTGGTGCCTGCATAGGTTTGACTGGTCGCACAATAGCCAGCGGATGCTTTGGGTAAAAGTCACACTCGGGCAACTCTCATTTAGCAAAGTCTTTGAGGGGGGAAAGAAAAAAAAACAACTTAAGTTTAGCGGTTTTGGATCCACTGCTTCACGGGAGGTTAAGCAGAGTGATGTTACAGATTTATCTAATAAAAATGTATTTGGATAGCACTTTTCAGACATCGGAATGTAACCAAGCGCTGTAAAAAAATATAGAATGTACGATAAGCATCCTCTCCCCTTTCTCTCCAACAAACATCGCAGGAATTTCATATACACGAACACCCGCACAAATTAAGCGATTAAATAAATAAATGCACAATGACAAGGCAAAGACTTTCCATGTGAGGAAAGAGGGGCATATTATCTCTAACCATCCGCTAGCCGCATTAGCCAACAGCTCATATTTGATCTGTTCACATCACTTTAGAAGTTAAACCTGAATAAATTTGCAGTAATGTTCGAAATAAAGTTTTCATTCATTCATTCATTCATTCATTCAGTAAATGCCAGGTTCACAAACCTTACCTACTAATGCTAATGCTAGCAATGTGGACAAGGTCGCTAGCCTCTAACGGTAGTGTCTTTGCATTAAAGCCTAATGATCAACACTGCAAATTTTGATTAGAATGTAGTTAAACCAAGTCAAACCATCTCCAGAAAGTAAATAAAATAAATCACTTTGGGTCAGGAATGGACGTATCAGTTACTTGGGCTCATTTAACTCAACTTCATGCTTTGACAGAGTACTTATTGACTTAAGTCATTTTTAATCAAATAATTTAAACTGTAAAGGGATAACTTTAAAAAACTCAAAGACGTTATTGAACTCATCTTACACAGCTGGCCATGCAAGCGATTGTCGCTCGGTTCCACAATTCAGCGTCCAGACACATGACAAATTCTGCTTTTCTCTTGTAGTCTTTTAATGGCCTTTCTTAGTAGCTTCTCCCGCTCGCTGGAAAGGTTAGCCACTATTTGCTCTTTTCGGCCAATCTGGGTGTATCCAGCTTGCTTGTCTTGTTTTCACTTGCGGGTATTAACACCACTTTATATGTCCTGCTGTTGGCTGAAAGTCATCCTACCCCACGAAAGAAAATATGGTGGGCTTTAGAATGTTGCCAAGTAGTAGCGTTCTTCGGATGCACACGCGTGAGCTGTTCTGAACTCCAATGACCTTTAGTCAAGTCCTGATTTGAGACCAGGGGATGGTGTAATTGTGGCCCGTGCAGTCCTTTGAGAGATTGTGTTTAAGAGCTACACAAAAAAATGTGACTTGACTGGTAGTGAATTAGTACACACCATCGCTTTAAATAAAAATAAATAAATTTTTTAATTTTTTTTTTAAAAAAATTCAATTTTTTTTTTCTAATGATTAATTTAGAGATACTTTAACCATATTGTTAAGCATTTCTTTTTCATGTATGAATGAAAATGTACCAAAAGTTAGCCATGTCCATTGTAGCGACTCAATATTTGTTGACACGTTAAGAGGCACGGTCAAGGACCTAGGACAGTTTCCAAATAGCTTGGTCTCTCACCTTGCTGATACAACATCATGACTGTGAGAGGCACAAAGTGGGAGCTCGGTGTTGGCAACATCATCACCCAAGAAGAAAAAAGGGCCATCCTGTGCCTGACATCTCTCTCCAAGACTGCCACCAGCTCTCGGCACTGAGGAAAGGATGAGGGGGATAAAAACAAAAAAACATGTTCATGGCAAGAGCCAATGGCAAAGTGTCACTCAAAATGGCTAGTTAAACCTTAAAATAGATTGCTAGGGCATTTCCCCCAACCTTGCCAAACATCCACCACACTGCATGTTACGATTGAGTTGGATTTAAGTGTCATTTTAAGGGGTGTGTGCTTGATTCAATTGAAACAGATTCGACTCATATAACCATCATCCAACTGACCGTATTTTTCGCACTATAAGGCGCACCCCAAAAATTAGTCTTTTGTCATACATTTTTCATATACTGGACTACAGTGGGACATCGCTACTTCGCGGTTCGACGTTCGCGGCTTCAGAGCTTCGCGGTCTGTAATGGTTAAAAAAAAAAAATTCACTCCCGGACCGCGCGACGGAGCGAGTTCAGCGGACGCGGCGTCACACGGCGCGACGCGAGAAAAGGCGGCGGGCGTGATCGGGCTACCCCCGTAACTGGGGGGAGTCTGCTCGTCCGACGTCCCCAGTAGCGCGGCTGTCCGCGCGCGGCGGGCGAAAGGCGGCGGACGAAAGGCGGCGGACGTGCGCGGGACCCCCGTAACTGTGTCGGTGTCGTGCGTGTCGCACCCGAAAGTACCCGCGCTGCGGGTTAAGGGCTCGCTCGTAGGAGCGACCCAACGGCACCCGCAGTAAAAACCCTGTCGTGAATTTGTCTCCGATCATCCCGGGCAGACGTAAAATCTCCCAGCTGTGTGACTCTTAGCGGTGGATCACTCGGCTCGTGCGTCGATGAAGAAGGCAGCTAGCTGCGAGAACTAATGTGATTTGCAGCTGTGATTGGCTGGCAACCAGTTCAGGGTGTCCCCTGCCCACTGCCCGGAGATGGCTGACCCTAATAAGGATAAGAGGTGCTGATATTGAGATGAGATTTTTTTTTTTTTTTTTTTTTTTTTTTTTTTTTTTTTTTTTTTTTGAAGGGGTGTCGCTACTTCGCAGATTTTCAATTTTAGCAGGTGGTTTTGCTCCCCATTAACCGGGTCTAAAAAAAATATTTTTTTTTTTTTTTTTTTTGGAAGGTGCGCCGCTACTTGGCGTATTTTCACTTACGGCGGGTGGTTTTGGTCCCCATAAACCGCGATAACCGAGGTCTTACTGTATAAGAAGCATGGAATGAATACTACAAAAAGAGCTACCTTATGCATGTAGAAACATATACATACATACAATATATATATATATATATATATATATATATATATATATATATATATATGAATAAATTGATTGATCAGTCGAAAAATGCCGCTGACCGTAATCGCAATACATTGTATGCAACAGGATGAGAACGCCGAAACCTAACCACTAGACCACTAATGATGCAAATAACATATGAAAAGACATTTGATTGTATGTCATTATCACACTATTTTTTACTCACGATGCTAGAAACGAATGTGAGGGAATGGAGAAAACAGTCGTCCTGAAAGATGAGTAAATACAAAAAAGCACAAGGAAAGGGATAACTCTAATGTATCTGATTATGAATTGGACCTTGTGTTTATATCTATCAGGATAAAATTTCTGTTTTCTCCATTCTTTAACAGTCGTTTCTGGCAGTGTGAGTATAAGTAGTGCCATAACGAGATAAAATGTAAAGCCATTTTGTGTGTCATCTGTATCACTGGTGGTCTAATAGTTAAGCATCAGTGCTCTTAGCACTACAATCTGGATTGGAAACCTGTTGCAAACAATGCATTGCGAATTTGACTGATCAATCATTGCGCAAATACGGGACTATACCGTAACGCACACCTATAAATACTATATGCATTTCCAATGTTATAGTATGTACTTTCAAATTTCTGGCCAGTTTGGGGTTTAGGTGCATCTTATAGCCTTGATATTACGTGAATAGTCTTGGTTTCACTGAGAAAAAGGCTTACATTGCAAATGCATTAAAAATTAACAACCCGCAATCAAAGACAATACTTTCAGCACTTACGCACACAAATGGCAGCATAAACTAGGAGAATGGAGAAAAACAGCATGTGGCTACGGTTCAGGAAAAGTCATTGATAAACCGCAAAATCCCAACATGCAACGCGCTAAACCTGTGTTTTAAATGGCAGCTGGCCAAAGACGTAGGCGCGGGGCTCAAAGCTGACCAGAAAAATTGTAGTAGAGGCGGTAGTTACAAAAATTTAGTTTTAATGCTGGTGTTATACTGAGAGAATTTTCACATTTTTGTTAGTAATGAACTATTGTTTGATAGTACGAGCTTTTACAAATTCAAATGAAAATTCTACTATCAATTTCACAATATGGCCCATTTTTAAATCGGCAATTTTTAAAATGACGAATCTATTCATTTAATTGGGCAAAAACCACTGTCTACGTCTTGGGCAGGCATCGAAGGCAAGCCTGCTCAGTGGAGCGTGCCAAAGCATACCATGGTAGGTGGCTCCCCCAATCTCCTGCCTTTTAACTCACTAACTCAAGCTGCCGCTGAGTGGCGAGCAAGAAAAGGCGGGGTCAGCAACGGCAGCCACAATCGAATCAATTTTCAACAGCAATACATGTAGTGATTAAGACATTGCTTTAATAGAATTTGTATGTTTTCTATGAACAAGAAATGAACAAGAATAGGACGAGAGCCAAAGATAAAAAATATATGGTCCTAATACGATTGGGTTGTGTCATCATAACCTCTATCTTTAGGACATATTTTTAGGTGTTGTTTCAGATAGGTTATAAAACAAACAAGCGTCTAAATTAAAAATAACTAATGTCTGAAAAAAATCTTACTTATAGAATGAAGTTCACAGTTCACAGATACATTAACCACCAGGGTTGTCGGGGCAAGTACAGCCTGGTGGCACCCATCCCTTTCTAGGAAGTATTTTTTGAGGGGTAGGCGTTGGCTCCACCACATGAAACAGATAGTACTGGTTTCCATGGTTACCAGTAGCAGAAGAAGCCTCCTGATCTGACTCAGTGAATAAAGTTATTGGAATTAAAAAGTCATTTTTCTGATACATCAATGAAATTGACAAAATGATTAACAAATGAATCCATGTAAAATAAATGTTAGTCCTAGAATTGAACTTATTTTTACTATTCGGGGAAAAATATGGGATTTTTTCTCTGCGGATTAAATCTTTTTCCAATGTACACAAAACATTGAACTTGTCAATGATCAATAAGACTAAAAATGAATATTTTGAACTAAAAAAAACGTAAAGAAAATATTTTGCTTCCATGTGCATAATCTAATATTTCAATTTAATTTAATCAATCCATCCAGTTGTGTTTCTAGGCGGATCGATGGTTTTTAATTTTCAGAGGTGCTGACCCAAACAGTACAGCGTCTCCTTTCTAACTATCTCCGAGGTCAAAGTTCATGACGTCCTCTTGGCAACACCAGGGCAAACAGGCCAGGGTGTCTAGACAGCGCGCGGTATCAAACCGGCATCCCTGTGGTTGGTTCCGGAAGGAGGGGTCAGGGCTAGCCAAGTGCAGGGTAAACAAGGACGGGGTGGGCTTGGCCTCTGGCCCCCGCCGAGGTAGGGATCAGTGCCTCCACCCTCCAGTGATCAAAGATAGTGGGGTGGTGGATCTTCCTGAGCGAAGAAGAGGGGGAAGATGAACTGGACGTTTGTGTAATCTAGACGTGTCCGAGGCCCCGATTGTCTCCTTTCACACACACTGAAATGGACCCTTCCGGTGCCGCTGATTACATTAGGGAGGACGGACAAAAGAAGCCCTCACCATCTGGTGCCCAAATAAGGAAGACTGACGGAAAGGGAAAAAATCCCTGCCAGCAAGAGAAGAATGAATAGAAGAAACGCAGTTTGAATAGAATGGACAGCCGGATAGATAAGTAAACATACAGTAAAGCCTCAAAAGGCTGTGAGGCAATCCACATGTAAATAAAGCCATGGACCAGCGCTATGTGATGTTGACAGATGTGGGCGAAAAAGGAAGAAAAAAATACAAATCTAGTATGCGTCATTATTCGATCTTTGATGATGAAATGCATCATCGTAAACACCCCGCAAATATGAACAAAAAAAAAACAGATGGTCAATGCCAAAGGTGAAGCTGATGGACGAGTCAGAGACACGTGTCAAACCAAGCAAACGTCTTTTCCTATTAGATCAACAGAGTTTAATGGGCAGTGAAAAAAAATAAAAGTAGGCACAGTGAGGATTCAGTCAGGTTTTTTTAATCCAGACTGCTGATCAAAGTCATTTTGGTGCAAGTGTCCCTGTTGTAGCCCTCTACTACATAAAACACTGTTCTTCATTAAGTCCAAATAAATATTGTCAATTTTACAAGTCCTTTTCTATGTATTTTTTTAATGTGCATTTATATATGTGTATATAAATCCTTCTTTCATGTATTAGTTCCATGAATCAAGACATTTCTGATATGTTGTGTAACAGAAAATATATTTACATCTCGAGTTTAATGCTTATTAGCAAAATTGAGTATATGAAACAGCAACATCATGTATTAATTTGCTTTAATTATGAGTGATTCAAAACCAATTTGATAAAATGGTCAATAAATAAACAAATATAACATGAAATATAACATGTACAAATAAATGTCTGCATCTATATTTATTCAAAGGTACATAGTGGAAAAGTAACACATCTTGTTTCCCCTTGAGCATTGCCATGGTATCGGCCTGAGACTCCGTATTGGCAGATACAAATAATCAAATCAATAATTTTTTCCTGCCTAGTGAGGCTGTTCTGCAAATGTATTATAACTAAATGCAGCCATGACTCAAAAAGGTCTCCCACCACTGGTCAAGAGTCAAAAAATAACCTAAAAAAGTGTATTTCATTTAAAGTGCAAGATTTCCAAGAATGGAATACCAAAGAAAAGACTGCAGGTTACGTTACTGTGGTTTGAAGAACCCAAATAACCGTTCTACAATTCACAACACAATGCCTACAAGGATATCTTGGAAATAAACAGATTCATTAGTGGCAAAGGTGATGCCGCCCTTGACGGTGAGTGGTATTGTCAGGGGTAGCGTACGAGTGTGCGTCAATGTGTTTGTGAGAAAGTGCCACATTGACAAGTCAAGTTGGAACGGTCCATGTGGACCAAAATGGAATTACAGCTTTTATTTCAGACCCGGAAGGGCAAGATTGAATAAAATGTGATGTGTGGACAACCTTCACCACAATAAAAAAAAGAAAAGAAAAATAGTTGTTTCCATGTGAAGTAGCGATACAGGGAGGTTTTTTTTCTACCTACAACGTCAACAAATAATGTCCTGCTTCTCCAGTACCAAAACCCAGTTTTTAATACACATTATATTAAAAATAAAACCAAATATAATGATCAATTTGTGCTATTGTGCATTTTTATTCTTAATATAAATTAAAATTAACACATTACAGCACCTGTGAACTAGTCCCCGAAAAGAAATGTGTTAGCATAGCCCCAGGTGACATATTATTTTCATCAACAGAGTCCAAAAAATCAGTAGCTGGTCTTTGCCTCATCTAGGAGGACATTGCCTTATTCTATGGTGAACAATGTACACAATGTTTTAACCAATGACAATACTATTCTATTCTATTCTATATTATTCTCAACAAAATTAGCCATGTTGCTAGTGTCGAGTGTAATTGTCTACATAAAAAAATATTACAACAGCTTTGAGAATATATACTACAGTGACAAAATTGTGGTTATGCGGGAGGCTTAGAAAAACGGACTTGAGCATGTACATTATCAGGCTTACAATGTACAAAACAACTTAATTATGTAGTGTTACATAAACAATTTCGTGCTTTCATCATCATAGGCAATTATTTCTCCGTCTGTGGGTTACTTTCACTGCCATATTTCATATTCAGTAAAAAATATGTAATGCTGGTTAGTGTTTCTAGCAATGTGCAGACATTCTCACTAATGACTTCTTTTTAACAATAATAACAAACACCATTTCAGGAAACCATTATGGCACAAAATGAGCATCATAATGCTGATATTTTGGCTTTTTAGAATTTACAACATCTACATTGCACACAGAAATATGACGCAGAATAATAAATGGGAAGTAGGACAGAGCACAGTAGAAAAATGAATTAAAATGACGGTCCACTGGCAGGGTTTTGACATCTTCATCCCAAGAGAGGCGGGAATAACTGTGGGTTTATTTTTATTTTTTTTATCTTTATAAAAAGAAAAATCACTCCACATGCCAGAACCACCACGACAACAAACATGAGTTTCTCGGCAGCGATGCAGACATCAGAGCAGTGTTTTCCACCAACGTTTTCATCTGTCATGCCTGCCTTTAGCTGGAATAAAGATGTTGTGACGTGTGATGTTCCGGCAATAAGGCTCGCGTTGCAAAACAAGATAATATAGAGATGCACCACTGACTTGTGCCGACATGATGGTTTAACATGCGTGCCTTATTGTACACATCTCAGCCTGCTTAGTATTTTGTAGCCTCGGATTAAAAAACACAGGATTGTTT
The DNA here is from genome assembly GCF_059441175.1 of Urocampus carinirostris. NCBI lineage: Eukaryota > Metazoa > Chordata > Actinopteri > Syngnathiformes > Syngnathidae > Urocampus > Urocampus carinirostris. The sequence goes on along the minus strand of NC_142366.1, from coordinate 12,596,680 downwards.
GTTAGGCATTTTGAGTTGTGCTGTTATTGATTGAAGCTATAAGGGAGGAAAGAAATTATATTACGGACTATAAAATTGGACAACTTCTATCAATATCTCTAGTTTAGCAGTGTCAAACGAACTGTTCATGATTGTAGTTGACTGGAGGTGCTTAGCCAAACTCCTAACAATTTCAAGTTATCAATAACAAAGAAACATGGTAATAACTCTTCTAAACCAGGGTTCACAAATGTGGTGTCCACAGGCACCAAGTAGTTCCCCAAGAACCCCTGGGTAGCCTGAGGACTGGTTCTGAAAATAGCTCACCAGTGATGGGTCACTGCGATTTTCTAAGAATTGGATTTCTATCCGGCATGAGAAATCATCATTGACATGATCAATGTCTTCAAATGGATGAATAAATCTTTCAATTAGCTTCACATTGTTATTGCACTACGGTTCATTGAAATATTGTTAGGATGCACTATTTTTCATTGCACTATTATTACGTTTCACTTACAACTTCGGCCAGTCTTCAAACACTACCTGGTAAATACTTGTGCCCATTTATCCCAAAATTATTTTTAGCTTCTTTTTTTCGGGTTTATCCTGGAGTGCCATGAGTCATCTCATAAGATACTCACTATGTTATTATCAATGACTTCTAATAATTTTATATGTCAATAATTCAGAGTCTTTACATGAAGCAGATATTTTACTAGTAGAGTGACCCTACTTCTAATAATTGCAACCTGGTAATGACCTAATAGAACAAGAAAGGTATCGTAGTAATTTTAGAAATACATTAAGGACTGGTAGCCCTTAGCGTTAATCAGTAACAAAAAGTAGTTCACCTTCAAAAAGTTAGGTGTCCCCTCTTTTAAATAATTCAAACTAAAACACAGTAAAGGCACCAGAATGATGTACATGTATATTGGGGTGAATTAATGTATTAACCTGACTGGACAGTTAAGGGGTTAGGCAAATATAAGACAGGGGGAGCCAGTCCAGTGGAGTACAACGCTAACGTAGTTAGATATACAGTATTTCCCAGCAGCAGATTATATCATCAGGCCATTAAATAAATGTAATTATTCAATGGCACAAACAAAACAAAAAAAACAATCCAATTCTACAGAGACAGAACGGTCGGATTCCAATGAGGAATGGAGTATTCGTGCGAAACCAACAAGAACCAAGCACCACCTGGCATGATGAAATGGGCTGTTGGACAGTCTCCTATGCACTGCTGCAGTTTTCAGTCCCAAATGACTGAGGGAGAATTTTGAGTCCCGTTACGCTGACGTATATCTACCAATAAGACATTACATAGGCTAGCTGGATGCTAACAAAATGCAAAAAGCCAATGCATCAAGTAGCTTTAATGATGGAAAAAAAAATAGCAAAGAAATTATTGACTGAACTTCACTGAAGTTTAGTTTGCTGTATAACTTTTTTGTGCATTTTATAAATGTATTGTTCTCTGGTAGCCAAAAAGAAAATAACACCAGGCAGATATGCATTTATTAAAGATGCTCAAACTTTTCAAGTCTTTATATTGTATGTATTTATTCATTTGAAATAATTGTGGCTACAAATAACCATTAATTAAACTTAATCAATGGCGTGGACTGTCTGATACGTTTTTGCAAGTTGCATATTTATTGCAGTAGACGACTAAAACGTCAATGGCAGTAAATGAGTTAATAATCATGGATTAATTAATTGATTGCTTTGGCAACTAAGTGCAGACTTTTTAAAGAATGTTTTTAGCAAAAAAAAAAAAAAAAAAACCGCTTAAGATTTGCAAAAAAACAAAACAAAATCAAAAATCCAATAAGCGCATTTTATGGATTATAAAACCCTCCGGTACTAAGTCGCACCAGCCCAAAAAATGCTCAATTAAGAAGGGAAAAAAACGTACATAAGTCGCAACAGAGTGTAAGTCGCACCCTGGGCCAAACTTAAAAAACTGACTTATAGTCCAGAAAAAAACGGTAACTTTGCATTATTGTAATAATATGCTAAATTTGTTTTTATGGAGTATAGCGTCGATAGTGTTATGAAACTAAACACACAAGGTCTCAAACTATAATTAAATTTGTGTTTATAATATTTACAGGTGCAACTTTACTTTATACTTAAAGCAAGAAACACAGGCTTCATCCCCAAAATAGCTCAACTGCATAGACATCTTGGAATATTTTTCAATTTTACAGAAACTAAGCATACAGCTTGGCCTTCAACATATATTTAGACAAAGTCTTAGAAAACACAAGTGGCTTGTCAGTGGCCATTTTTGGTCAATTTCTATAGTCCTTCAAGACAACCTTGAGATTTTGCCTGATTGCAACCAAATTTCACTGGCGAATTATGTCTGATGTCTTCTTTTAAGAACCAGCAGAGTGTGGGCAGAAGATGACAGCAGCGTTTGATGGTTTGCCATAAAACGCAAAATTCAAATAAGTCAACTTGTCTTGCATGTGAGGAAATTGCTCTAAAGGCTTCTGGGGAGATGTTTTGCTTGAAAAAAAATCTTGAATTTAACAGTATTCAAGTTGAGGCATTCGCTCTGGCACCGGCCTTTGTTCACATATCTAACGTCAACATGAACAATTCAAAGACATTAATTAGTTACCAGTTAAAGAGGCAGTAATCTCCCTGCAATGAAGATAAAAAGGACCCAAAGGAAAACAATGAGGTGATGGGTCAGTGTTAGATTTCTCCTTAAGGACCTCAAAACGCTCTTTAGGCGGAAAAATATCAATTTCACATTTGGCTTCACGCGTTCACACTTGGTTTCAGCGACACCAAGGACTACTGCGTGAGACAAAACAACTCCTGGATAAGGATCGTGTTAATGCCTATCAATTAGGATCAAATGGGGATTAAGCAGGATGGATGCGGCGGTTAAGGGGGTGAGTCATTGAATACGAGGGGTCACACCCCCCTGACTTCATTAGGGTTGACCTTTGCCGCAGCTAAAGAAACCCTGCAACTCATCCAGACTAGATGGCTTAGGGGGGGTGTCAAATATGACTCGCACAGGAAAGCAAATGTGAAATATTCGCTTTCACATTCTACGGAGAGACGATAAGGAACCTCCACTGAAGCCAGGTGGTTATTAGCTGCCGACCCCTGGTTTTTAGGGTAAAAGGAAATCACTTGTTTTCTCCCAGCCTCTAGGAGATGTATAATTTACTAATTAGTCGTGGTGCGGCACGGGGTCAAGCGGGTCCAATTCAGCCTGGCCATCTTTATTCGCGAAAAGGTCAAATGGCAAAGAGAAAACAGGTACTTCAGGTGCCTTTGAATAAGCTCCAATTAGAAGAAACCGATGAAAGTTGTGATAAAGCGCCCCTATAGGACAAAATGCTGCTAAGATTAGTATCATTAGAGTGGATACCATAAATCAGGGGTCATCAGCCAGCAGCTTTAGAACTGCATATGGCTATTTAGCACTGCCTAAGGGGCTTTCTAGAAATTTTTCAGAAATGTTTGAAATTGAAATAAGATGGGTAAGTGTGAGGGTTTTCTTTAGAGTAAGTGTTAAACATTAAATGACTAACTTTTGTCCAAGAATCACCTTTTCTTTTAATTTAAAAATGTTTTTTATTCATTTTTTGCGGCTCCAGACATATTTGGTTTTTGGTCCATTATGGCTCTTTTGAAATTTTGGGTTTCCGACCCCTACCCTACGTCAACAGTCACCAATGTGTCGCCTGAGAACACCTAAGTAGCCCGCAGACCGGTTTTGAACAAGTGGGCCATTGTGATCTTCTAGATTCGATTTACAACTGGCATGAGAAATCATTCAAATGATCAGTGTCTTTAAATACATGATGAATTCTTCCAAAATTATTTTTAAATTAGACTATAATTCATACACTGTAGGTTTATATCACACCTTGCTAATTTAACCCTGCTTCTAATAGTTACAACATGTTAATAATATGATAATTACTTTTTATTTTAAAAATGGATAAAAGGAAAGCATTTGGCCCCTATCAGTCGATCTCAGCATCAAAAAAGTTGGTGACCCCAGGCCTAAATTAGGCATTTAAAGACAGCATACAGGTAAATACATCCCATCTTGACTTCAGTTGATCCTTTTGTGGCAGGGCCAACAAGACATTTATTCACAAACTACAGGTGGTCTAGAAATTAAAATGCATAAATATAAAAATAAAACCACTAGGGAAAATACCATTCTAGTAATAGTGTTCCTCTCAGGAAAATAATTTTTGAGAAGTGTTATAAATAATTTTGGTGAACCACAAAAATATTATGTGAGGATATAGTAATATATTTATTCTTTTACAATTTCAGCATTAAAATAGTAGTGGTGAATTGTGGCAATGATTGCTCATCAGCTTGCATTTGAATGTCACTCAGTGCAAACCTCTGACAGGACTATTATTATAATTATTATTATAATTATAATAATTATTTTTCCTCACTGTTTTGTAGCATCATTTTTTTCATGTTAATAAATTACCCTGCTTAAATTTGTTCAATGAAGTAATGTAATGCGACCCAAACAAAAACACACTCCATTTTGTCATGCAAATCTTGATTATTCATGCATCTGTTAGGAAGCCAAAAACAAGGAAAGTTGAAAGTTTCTGGACGTTGTTATCACACCACAAATATTAACTTTTGCTGACAGAAAATGTACAGGTTAAAAATGTATTGTATTGTATTCAGGAGTTACATGTAGGTCTGGGAGATATGGCCATTTAAAAAAGTGCTATCTAACGTAATTGAACAGTTAGTTAAAAAAAAAAAAACACAGGTTTGATCACCAAAAAAACATTTATTGTTTAGAACCATTTTAACAAAATCCAAATTCATAACTTAAAAACATTTAGGTGTTTAGTATCTAATGTAAATACATGCTGATATTGTTGCACCCAATAAAGTAATGTAACTGCACCAGCTTTGAGTTAATCACAATAAAATACAATTCCTTGCCCTTTTTTTATTATTAAGCACCTTTTGTATGAGTCAATATTTTGAACGTCGAATCTTAATTACTTGTTAATACAATTTTTTTTTTAAATGTGTTTTAACATTCATACAAATAAAAAATGAACACTATCACTTAAAATTGTGGGGCACAACAAGTGGCTCGTAGACCACACTTTGAGAAACACTGTCTTTGCGAACTTCAAGTCCAAAATTTTCAGAAAGTATTGCAAATTTAAAATACAAATAAATGCTTTAAATTTTGTTCAAAAATATATTAAAAAGGCTGAGGAGGAGGGGGCTGCTGCTCTACTTTTGCTCCAAACCAGATGCATTGGATTGTTAACACCTTAAGTTGCTCAAGTTCATCTGAGGCCAAAAGTTTGGGCACAGTGTTGAAAATGTGCGAGCGAAGAATCAAATGCGCTCGCTTGGGTCTACAGCAGTCTTTGTAACGGCAATGTCGATGAGCATGCACCCGTTGCAGTGAATTTGGGGGAAATAAGGGGGATTGGGAAGTTATTTGAAGATGAAAACCTAAAGTAATGCTGTGGCTGTCTGCCGTATGGTGTTCGGTGTGCCTCATGGTTGCACACAACAAGTACAAACAAATATTAGAGCGACTGGAACTGAAGCCAGAATACGTTATGCTTGCTCGCTTCGTCTATGCTTGAGTTTTAGCATCCTTTCAAGAGTACAGTGATTTTTGACACAGTTTTGACATCCTTGCAGCTTATTGGAGAATCCACGACGGCTTTATGTAATTTCGTATATTCATTTTTTCAGCCATAGAATAGGATAAAAAATTATTGTCATTGAATAAACAAGATAGAGGGCATTGCTTACAACAAGACTAAGTACACACAACAATAAAAAATTTGAAAAGAATATTAGGAACAGCAATTTTTACAAGATAGTGCTTGCATACTGGCCTTCGTTGTACGTGCTTTAGAGAACAGTGCAGTGAAAATAGTGCGGAGACATGTTTTATCTATTTACCTAATAGAATTTATGGAATAGCAATGGATATCAGAATAACCAAGTTTAAAAAAAAAAAGCTACCATCATTTAGTAGACTAGTTCACAACCGCATTTAGACAGTGTCTAAAAAATATATAAAGAAAGATTGTAACAGAAAAAAAGTTTCATATCTGTGTGTAATTTAGAAAACAAAAGGATTTTTCAAATAAATAAAAAACGGCTGAGCACTACATTTTTTATTTTAAAAAAATGTTGCTTTATTGTGTAGTAACCATTTGAATAAAGCTCTATTTACAGGTGGGAATTAGTCAAGGTTTAAACATGCATATCCTCTTTTTGAATAATGTTAAAAATGTTTGTTTTTTTCAAATGTATTCAAAATAACCCCAGAGTAACATCTTGCTAAATAAACCTTTGAATTTAAATGACTGACAAAATCTTGAACGTCAGACAATACAAAATTAATATTATAGAACCCAAATTCAGAATTAAAGACTAACACACAGGTGAAGTTAAAACACTATTCTATTAGATTACATTAAAATATGAACTTAAAGCAAAGTTTTTGTTTGTTTTTTTTTCCATATCAGGTGCTTATTTCACCAACTTATAGAATAAATAGATTCTGCCTTTTGTTCGGCACCATCAACTTTGTCATACAAAAACAAATAATAAGAAAAAATAAAGTGTTGCCTGGCAGCCAGTCAGGTTTCACCAAAGCCTTTATTTTAGCCCTCATGTTGTGTATGGAATTTGCACCAATAATTATTGATAGCAGGTCTATTTTGACGTAGGGTCCAACTCAAACCCTTCTACAAAAAAGAAAACAGTATCGCTCAATATAGTTAATTCAACATCTTGACAAACAATATATCCTTCCGTAACCATATATAACCATTATAATTAGATGTTATGGCCCTTGACATGCAACAGTTACTACATTTTATAACCTTGAAACAGGTCACATAAAACCCTAACCCAACATAAGGGTTAAACATACAGCAGCAATTTAAATTTTACATATATGTATATATATATATATATATATATATATATATATACACACACACACACACACACACACACATCTACATATATATAAAAACACACACACGCACACAAGGTCTTAGTAGCAGCTGCAGCATAGAACAGAAAAAATGCTTTGAAATGTGCTCAGCTACTTTCATCCAAACACAATGATGGCATCACACACTTCGTGACCGCGCCTATGGGCGGAAACAAAGATGGCAGCAAGAGGACTCAGTATTTTTGTTCTAGGCCTAGACTACAGTAGCAAAAATTTTAAAAATATTTTTTTTAAACTAAAAAGCTGTAGAATTTCGCATGGTTAGATCAACAAGGCCCAAAACAATGTTAGCAATACATCTATTAAAAGGAAATAACAAAACAAGAAGATATTTTACTAGAAAAATAAATTCAGATTGTCAAATGCTGAGATCTATGGTAATGGATAAGCAATTGCACTTTAGTATCACCAGAAAAGTTATCGAAGGTTATACTCACCCATTATCCCCCTGATATACCAATAATAATTCCAAATGGATTATCTTTTGTATGCAATAAATATAAACCATTAGAAGTGGGCTGCATCGTTTGAGGTGTCCTTAAAAAGTTGATAGTACAATACTTACTCTATTAAGTATGTGTTAACAATGAACCGACTGAGTTCAAAGAACGCTTATGTTTATTTTAAAACACACCTATGGGCTTGTATCCTACTTTTATCAAAGATGTTCAGGGCGGAACACATTATGTAGGTTTAATGGGGGGGACCAAGGTCATCCCCACAGTTTTTATTGCGTTTCTATTTGTTAGTGTAGCATGAAAATGGTGAAAGTAAGAAAAGGCCCGTTACAAGTAGCATCCAAATGCCAACCCAAACCTGAAGAAAGATGAAAAAAAGAACGGTTTATTTAAATGGGTCTAAGAAATGCAGGTACTTGCACACATAACCTAAGGAACATGGCAAAAGCAGCAATGATGACACAAGCCAGGAGATGGCGGCTGTGAGTAAAAAAGTTAGATTCCGTACAGCTCAGTTAAGTGCATAAAAAGGTTTTATTTTTGTACTTAAAGAACAGTGTCCATCTATAAGTAATAGCTACCAATTAAATGCCAAGAAAACGTATTGAGCTAATATTTGTGCTTTTCAGATTTATTTGGATTTTTACTGCAATAAACATTAAAAAAAATAAAGTAAACCATATGAAATACTCAGTTATTTAATCGCTGGAATTTTATTCTCCACGATATTGAAAATGGCATATCACACAAAACCTTTTCAGCTTAAATATTAACGGTGCAAAATGCTTAACCGACTTACAAAAATAAAACATGGTCAGTGGTAATAAACACTAATGGATACTGTACTATTGTATTTTAATGTTCGGTGGTCATAATAGAGGTAAATCTATTTGTTGTATTAACATGACTCAAACACTTGGAGAATCACTGCTTCATGCATAAATAAAACAAACAAAGACACCCATTCACAAATCCATTCATCAGGAGATCGGATAGTGGTCATTGGCCATTAATCCACAAAGTAGTCTTTCCTGACCAAGATATAAAGCATTTGCTCACTAGTGGAGCTTAGGTTTCCTAGACCTTTCCCGTCTAAAAACCGAAACCTCCAAATCTGAATATTGAATCTAACTGGTGTAATCTCTTGAGTCAGAATAAAACCTAATACAATGATCAGAGCAAAAGAAAAAAACTTTTAAATGGTCACACAAAATATCACAACTAGCCACACCATCAATGAGCTGTTAAAAATGTACATTTTGTGTAGAATGTTACTCAGACAATTATAATTTCGAAGGATTTTTTATACAAAACCTCCTCATCTATTTTTCCTGCTTTTTAAGACCAACATTTGGAAAACCCTACAACAGACCAATATTTCCCTTAGGCCAAAACGCTGCACACAGCATTCCTGGAATTTCTCATTTCTACTTTCAACGTGTCCGAAATGCTCTCGGTTGAACGGCTCAGCAGAGCTCTTACCAGATGGACAAGCAAGTAGACGAGGTCTGACGTCCACGTGCACCAAAATTTACCTGAGGAATGGTTGAGGGAAAAAAAACATCATAAGCATGCTGATTGTAGCACAATATGTGTATGACAGTGGCACAAATTCATTTTTTTCTGAAGTTAGTTTAGGAATATCAATATTGTCATAAATAAGAATAGAAAAGGGAAATCATCAATGGGGCAAATGAAGGTCAGAGCATCACAAATCAATAAACTTGAAAATGCCACGCCCTCCTCTCCTTCCCATAATTACAATTCCACTCATAGTTGACCAACAACCTTTCAGGAAAACAGTTAAGTAGTCAAGAGCAGCTAAAAAAAAGGATGACAAGTATGTGCTCTAAGTAGGTGAATAATGAAGAGATCCTGTCTAGTTCGGTCACTGATTCGGCAAAGAGATAAACATCCCTACGTCAAAGTAACTTGTCACGATCCCTGCGCATTTATGACAAGTGATGAGAACATGAAAAGATTGTGTGAAACTCAAATTTCCTTTTTATACACGCAACATGTAGGGAAAATGTCGATTAGGGGTAAAACAATATAGACGTGTATCAAACAATAGAAACTGTAAATATTTTGAAAAATAAATGTCGATCTTAAAATGTGGTTAAATAGAATAAAATAACTCCTTAACGTCACTTTCCTCACATCATTAATCTGTGCTTTGCCACGATTTTATGTATTTATTATTTATTCTATTATTTTTTAGTAGTCTATTTAACCGTTGTGCTTGTGTGTGTCTGACCATTTGGTTGCTTGGATGGGAAAAAGGGAAGGACTTTTTTTCTATTGAATGTTTTTATACAGAACCGAGAGTTCAAATTAAACTGGAAAATCCTAGACAAACACAATTTGATTTTGAACACAATTCACTGATTTCACTAATTCTTATAACTTCTAGAAAAACAAAGACAACAATTTTACGTTGAATTCTAGTTTTTAGCCAAGAAATGGTGTCTGTCTGACCATCAATTAAGAAGCAGTAATATACCTTTAGTAATCTTATTCCAAAAGGTCTTCAGTTTTTTATGACATCTATATTTCCCTATTTTATCTCTGACTCTAAGTCGATCATCTTAAGTATTCTTCAAAATATATACATATGGCTTGGAAAACAATCGTTTTTCCCTAGTATTGCTGCATGTCCTAGCGGTTAACAGATCAGGGAACCGTGATACTCTTACAAATAAAAAGTTACCCTTGTGACCCTCAAAAGTTAGTTTAAAACTCATTTGAAATTAAATTAAATATTACTAGAATTAAAAAAGTTCAATAAACTAATCTAAACTACTTTATTCGGGTAAAAAAACAAACACTGTTGGATACGTGAGGCCAGGATAAAAATATTTTATTGACAATGTAAACTAAAGACGCATAACCAAAATAAAATGTACAATGCATTTATTTAAGTCCAAATCATCATCAGGCACCCAAAAGAGTTGTTTCCCTCGTTGAGCCTATTTGTATTTATTTACTTCATATCTTTCAGGACAACTTTCTGTTTTTACCATTCTCTAACATTAGTCTCTGATACAGGACCAAAAATAAGTGTGATAATGCGATAAATTCAAATGCCTTTTCAGATGACATCCATATAACTGGTAGTGTAGTGGTTAGGAATAAACTCTCTCACCGCTGCGACCCAGGTTCAATTAGGTTTGCATTCACCGTTTTGCGATTGTGGCTAGGAATATTTTTCGTTGGCTCAATCATGGCACAAATATGGTAGTATACAATCAAAAACCCTGTCTATATTGCAAACCCAAACTTTGAATTATTTTTAGGGGAGAAAAAAAAAATCGCCTTATATACACGAATAAAAACGGTATATTTTAAAATGATAATCTATACATTATGGTGTGGCACACTTTAGGTGCAAAAACTGTAGCTCATTTTGATTTCAAAATGTTTCAAGACGACCTTAACTTAGCTTGACATTTTACCCAGCAACAGAATCACAGCTGGTACAAGTCGATACAGTTTGTCTTGAATTTGGGAGAAAAAAAAACATTCTCGATAAAACGACGAGAACAGGAATCCAAATTCGATTGGTGAGAACGAGAATAAACGGTAACTTCTGTGAAGGTGGCGCCATGTTTTCACCAATCACGTGGACGCTTACTGGGGTCACCGGGGTTGCCAGCGAAAACAACGACAACACAGATGCCGCCATCTTGGACCCCTGAATGGTAACGTGGAGGAGGGAGTGGAGAAGCCTGCTCAGACTGCAGTGACGGAGCACGAATGTCTAGACAAGCCTGAGGCAGCAGACAATCAGTGGGGGCGTTAAACTCTTCCAGCCAAATACTGAGATCTCTTTGCTTGTCGTTATCGCTCAAGAAAATGTTGACTGAATTATTTTATTTTATCATTGCTTTTTCAATATGCATGGAATTGTAAAAAAAATGGCGAAGACTTAACTTTAACCCATTATAGAAAGTGTGGTCTGGCACAGGGGTCGGTAACGTATTACTCACAGGCCAGGTGTCGCTCTTTTTCATAAGTACATCAGGCTCCGAGATAAAAGTTACTATTCTAACGCATTTAGGCCGGGAGTGCAAAAGTATGTTTCTACCACTAGCAGCAGGAGCAGCACTGTAGCCCATTTTACCTTTAAGGCTGGTGAGAAGAAATGTCAATAGGATTTTCAACATGTTCTAAGCCAATGAGATGCCTCAGAATACGCAAGCAAGGGACATGTGCCCATTACCATTTCCTAGATTTTTCAAGCATAGTTTGCCAAGTAATTTATATATATATATATATATATATATATATATATTATACACAAATAATCACAGATACCCATGAGGAATGTTTGTAGATTTGAAATACATCTTAAAACAGAATGGAGGACTAATATCGACCACTTGATTTCCAGGGTTCTACTCTGATCACGTCCAATAGCCTTAAGTAAATACTTCTGGATCCTTCTACATTTTGTTTCGAAACCATTATTCAGAACAAAGTTGATGCTAAATTAAACTTCAACGTTTTAACTAACTGTGGGAGGGACAGATGTTGATATGGGGCTCAAGCATTTTTCCGTATATTTTATAAAATTGTCAAACGTCACACAGTAAAAAAGATGCACTGAATAATTATCTTTGGTGGCTTTGTTACTTTTTGTTCTAAAATATATTGTGTGGCTTTTACTGAAAATAAATCGATATTTTGCTTTCATGGCTCTTTGAGTCAAAAATGTTTGAGATCCCCAATCTAGCAGTTTTTTGCTTTATTTCTAGCTGATTTGCTGATGTACTAACAATCCAGCTTGATCATAACAAAATTAATGATTGAATAAAATGGTGTTTATTACAGATGCAAATATGTGAAACACAAAAAGTCTACGTCCTTGTTACAGTTTAAGATTTTGGGGGGGAAATGTGAAGACTATATGAGAAAAAATGTTTTAATACACATTTGTTTTCATCATAACTAGGATGGGCTACTCACAAGATTAATAACAATAAAACCTCATGTATGGGTCAGCACATGCTTGTCACTATTTAACAGGCCTCTGATTAGTCTCAGCTAGTAGTTTAATTTCGTTCAATTGCAAAAACAACACACTTTTTTAATTTAATCCTTTGTATTCTAAAGTTTTTTTAAGTAACATTTATGAAAAAATGTTCACTTAAATTGTTGGTTGTATTAAGTTGCTAAAGGAATTACCTCCAGATTAATCACTTTTGGTATTTTATTAACGAATGCATGTTTTTTTCCGTACTAAAACTTGGCTCTTTCACAAATTTAGATTAGTCAACATGTGGGGTGACCAATGTTAAATATTTCCTAAACACATACGTTTAATTGACCAAATTGAGATCAAGATTTTTTTTTTGTTCATTCATGACAAATAGTTATATTGGAATATAATAAAATAAGCAATATTTAGTTTTTGGAGGATGAAATTTTGAATTCAAAAGACGTGTAATTATTCAAATCGTTTAAATAACTATTGTTTTAATCAAAGATTAGTTGTTGCTACCCTAGATTTGCATACAGTGGCTTCTATTGTCCTTGCTCCGTTTTCTCGTGCACTTACAACTTAGGCCAGTCTACAAAGCACAACACGGTAAATATTGCCTATCTATTATAATATTCTTTTATACCTTTAAGTATTTCAATACATGTATATCCTGGAGTTCCACGTTTAATCTGGTTGGGAACAGTGTAACACTACACGGTAAATCAATGACAACAAAAACGATTTTATTCAATCTTATTCAGCTCGATTTTAATAGTTATTTACATGGCAAAGAAGACAGTGAGTATGGAGAAAGATAAACCCGTCTTTGGGTCAAACAGCGTCCTTAGCAACCAACCTTTCGTCATCAACGATGCTCTTTCCATGAACTTGAATGCAACACGCAGGTGACACTTTAAAAACAAAAACAGAAACATACATCAATATAAAAGATTCCAAAATGGATTTTAAATCCCAGTCAATGACACCACAGACAAAAATAAAATAGATTTTAAATTTGGCTCTTGGTGAGAACAACGGAAGTTAGTGATTGTGTTGACATAACGTAGCGCAGCTGGCTAACGTTATTTAATTAGCGGTAAATTTACGTTTTTTTCTTTCAAAACCACAGCGTCCTGGTCTCGTATTTGGTACCGTCTGTCTTTTTTTAAAATTAAGTCATGAAAGCCGTTTGTGAAAATATTTGAGGAAATGTACCACAAAGGCAGCATTTTCTTAGCTAACTCACCTGTCTGCGCTTTCGACCAAACCTGCTGACGCATCGAAACTTTCACCTCGCTTCCCCCCACCAACAAACAATTTTTCTCAAAAACGACAATCTGGTGGGGCTTTAATAAAACCCCACATTCATCTTAAAACCACCGAAGGCAAAAAAACGAGAAAGCACAAAAATAAGAATGAAAAAAAACTCCTGCGCCCCATTTGTCAATTTCAGACACACTCCAGACAGTCTCGCGGCGGCCACGCGCGCTTTCCCTTCCGCGCGTGCACGTCAAATGGCGCGGGAAGAGGGATGGTGTTTGACTGACAGTAAGGTTGACCAATGGTGGAGGGAGGCAGAATGTTTTATCCAGTTGCAGAAGTCAGTATGAAAAGGTTCCCGCCTACTCAGTCTCCTCCGGTTTGTCGTCACACGGGATGCGCTTGAATAGAATAAGCGAGGGATGTGGGTCACAGACTGGTGCAAATTCTCTCCTGGGAGAAAAGATACCGAATGTCACACTTTTACTTTACCTCCAGAAACCTTGTTAGAATATGATATGGTGAAATTGTGAATGTGTTTAATTGCTGTTAACGTGTCGATAAAAATTGTTCAAACCCCATAGTGATAGAAAATGATATAATTAAATTGTGAATGTGTTTAATTGCTGTTAAAAGTGTCAATAAAATTGTTCAAACCAAAAACCGTTTGAAAACGACTTAACATATTCCCTCAGCTTAAATTCTGATAATAAAATGTACAACAGTACATAATAGTTAACAAATTCAAATGAACTATAAATGCAATGCAAGGTTATCCACAACAAATGAGTGTTTACACATTATTTTGTTTTAATTTAAATATAACATTGCATATATCGGCAGCACGGCAGCGCAGTGGTTAGCGCGTGTGCGGCACAGTTCTAAGGTCTTAGGAACCTCCTGCGTGGGTTCAAATCCAGCTCTAGACTTCCTGTGCGGAGTTTGTATGTTCTCCCCGTGCTTGCGTGGGTTTCCTCCGGGCTCTCCGGTTTCCTCCCACATTCCAAAGACATGCATTTCAGGTGGATTGGCAGGTCCAAATTGTCCCTAGGTGTAAATGAGTGAGCGAGTTGTCTGTCCCTCTGTGCCCTACGATTGGCTGGCAACCAGTTCATGGTGTCCCCTGCCCACTGCCCGATGATTGCTGGGATGGGCTCCAGCACCCCCGCGACCCTACTGAGGATAAGCGGTGCAGCTAGTGAGATGAGATTGCATATATCTTATTTGAATGGAATAGAATGGAATAGAATAGAATAGAATAGAATAGAATAGAATAGAATAGAATACAATAGAATACAACAGAAAATGTCAAATTTAAACTTTGATAGACATTCAAAACAAGGTGAGAAGATAAAGATGGATTGGTAACTTGCAAGCAGGACGGGGAGAGAATCTTTTAGATAAGAGAATTCCATCCCATCCTAAAACCCTCCTCCGAGCCCCCTCTTTTCATTAAAATAGTTAAGGTTACCAAAAACATCCATCCATCAATCCATTATCTGCACCGTTTATCCTCAGTAGGGTCGCTGGGGTGCTGGAGCCCATCCCAGCTATCTTTGGGCAGTGGGCAGGGGACACACTGAACTGGTTGCCAACTAGTCGCAGGACACACAGAGACAGACAACTTACTCGCTCATTCACACCTAGAGACAATTTGGACCGGGTAATTAATCTTTCATGCATGTTTTTGGAATGTGGGAGGAAACCGGAGTGCCCAGAGGAAACCCACGCAAGCACGGGGAGATCATGCAAACTCCACACAGGAAAGTTCGATCTCATGAGCTCAGAATTGTGCCGTACACGCGCTTACCACTGTGCTACCGTCTTGCCCCTACCAAAAACATATCAGCACTAAAAGGTGTGGATATCAAAGAATAACAACACGATTGGCCGATGGCAACAATGATGTAATAGTCAAAACAATGAACAACAGTGAGTCCAAATAAGGAACTGGCATCTTATGAAATCTCATACGTATTTGTCCAATATTAAAAACAAAACAGAATAAACTTTAAATTTTCATTCAAATTCAATTTCATTCAATTCATTAAATTTCTCTTTTCATTTAACCGAAACAAAAGATAAATTAAATTACGGCATTGTAAGCATTACTTGATGCCAATATGATCAAATGGCTCCAGCAGCATGATACCAAAAGAGCCTTCCTATTTAACTCGCAATACAATAGTCTTGATTATCATTGATAACAACATTGTACATTGTTTACAACAAGGTTAGACATGGCACTTAAGAATGAACATGCTATAAAAGGCTTTAAAGGGACAGTGTGTATTATTTAGCACCTCCTAGCGGTTAAAAAAACTTAATTCATTAAAAATAAACATGGATTTAAATGATAAGGAAAAATACATGAACTCATATCAATCCTATTTAATTGATTTGAGTCAAATGGGGAGCATTATGTTCGGCAACAGATTGGTAAAAGTGTAAACCCAATGTCTGTAAAAAAAAAAAAGTCAGTGAAAGGTGGAGGAGGAAGTGTGATGGTTTGGGGAATGTTTTCTGCAGCAGGAATTGGGCATCTTTTGTACAGCCACATGGCGGAGTCAGAGCAAATGTGTATCAGAACTTTCTTCAACAGCACATGGTTCCTTACATGCTCATCGCCTAATCAGCCTACAGTCTTCATGCTCCATGCCACGAAGCAAAAGGGGTAAACATTTCCATGAAGGTGAAAACATTGATGTCACGGAGGACCGGACCAGAACTGAGGCAGGAGGCAGGAAGGGAGAACTCAATTGCGTTGATGATCAAAACTTTTATTTAGCAAAATAAAAGTCGTCCAAAACTCAGGGACAAGACAGAACAAACAGGCTTTAACTAAAAACGTGCAAACACAGGTTTCTTCCGACTCAAACAAAACAGGACAGAGCAAAACAGAACGGGAAATGCAGACAGAAAATGCAATGAGCCAGCACCCGCAAAACCCACAACCCAAACTTAAGTAGCACACACGCAAATTAGCTGATCTACTGCAGCCGTGCCCAGGGGGCGGGGCCATCCGGTCACCACGGCGACCATGCTGGACACGACAATTGAATTAATGGCAGGGCCTGCCCAGAATCCTAATCTCAACCCAATAGAGAACCTGTGGAAAATCCTTGGTGACAAAGTTATGGTCAAGAAACCCACTAATATCTCCAAACTACAGAGGAGGCTGGAAGAAGAATGGACCAAAATTGCAGAGCAGTGAAAGAGACTAGTGCCAACCTTTGGCCACCATTCACAGCAGAGGGCTGTACACTTCTTATTAATTGCTGATTGTTGTAACCTTCATATATGTTGATAAATGTGTTTACTGATTTTGATCGGTGCGTTTTATGAAAAATATTTTTTGGTGAAACGCCTTTAGTCAATTTGTGAAAAAAAAAGTGTTGTAGTACCATGATATAGACACAATAAAATATCAGTGAGGATGTTATTATTTCAAAATTAATCAATTTTTTGCAAGTATCTGATGAATTCTAAACTCCAGTGTCTTGGGATTTTCTGCCAACTTGCTGCTATGGGTACCTCAAAAAAAAATTAATCCCATAAAAAGTTCAGCAAAAAAAGTGAAATGAAATGGTGGGGTTTTGTCGCCTGAAGTTTCAGTAGAAGTTTTTAAATTCAATTTCTTGTAATGGAGAGTTTTTTAATGTTTTGTTATAAAAACAAATTTAAAACACTCCAAATTACATACTTGTCAGGTGTCATAGATAGACCAGTTTAACTTTATTTTCCTTTATTTTACAAAGCGAACTCAAAAATGTGTGTGAAAGGAATACATCAATCTTTACTGGGGGAAAAACATCTCCGTCATAAGACCACTTTGTCAAAGCCATGCTTTTCTGTTCTTTGGAGGGGAAATACCAAGTTTTGTTCAGCTTTTTTTTAATTTGCATTGTTATGGAAAACTGCTGGATGTGGACAGGACATAATAGAGTGTGACAGCTTCCCCTTTTCACCATTTATTTGAAAGTGAAATCAAAAATCCTGGGAAAGTGAATCCAGAGGGTAGGGCAATGAAAATCCGTCATATCGCTTTCTGAAACAGCTGTATGGGCTGAATATTTGAGAAGACTTGATATATGGACACACACACACACACACAAACTGATACAGTGACAATACATCTGATTGCTTTTCGTGCATTTTTTCCCCATCCTCTCAATGCATTGATACAACAAATCGCCTCCCTCAGCTATGTTTGCAGATATTGACCCAGTTGGAGCCACAAAATGGCTCCTTCCTCACAGCGGGACCCCATAATGAGGCAATACAATGAGGTTTCACTTCACTGCCCACCTCTCTTTGGTTGTCTGTCGCTGCCTTTGTTGACCTTTTTCAGCCCGGGAAGAATTTCAAGGGGGGCTTAAATTCCACTAAAATGGACAGCTAACGATCGTCTGATATAAATTATGAATGACAGGGAAGAGGATGCTATTTTGAATTTCTATAATGGGGAATCTTCCATGATACTATTCCAGATCAAGTTTTAGCATACTGTATTCGTGTGCAGTCAGTTAAGAAAAAAATGCTGAATTAATTATTATACAAATTGCCTAACCTTTAACCGAGCACTTCAACTCATTGCAAGTGTAGAAGAAGACAATGTCCTTTCTCCTGAATTTACAATTATACTATGCTTCAATTAGATTTAGCCTTTTGAAAATATGTAAACAAACATATCAGTGCACGTATATCAGAGAAAAATATTTGGTCCATCAAAAAAAGAGCATTTTATATTTAGTCTAAGCAGGGGGCACAAGAGTACCCCCTTCAGAACACAAGAGTACCTGAGAATTCTTAAAAAAAGCACACCAGTGATGGGTCATTGTGAATGTCAGAGAAATTTGATTTCTAACTAACATGAGACATCATTAACATTATTCTTTTAAAATTAACCTGTGATTGATATATGTAAATTACTCTTGATTTATTGATTGACTTGGTTGGGTTTCGCAAATTTCCATTTGTACAATAAAAGTGATCAGCAAGGAGGTTAATCAATGTTTCTCTAAAAATATATCAATAGAAACAGATGTTCTGATTTTTAATGCATCATTTTCCTTATAAAGAACTTGTTATGAGTCGGGCAAAATTCTGACTAGCCACATAAACAGATTTTATCAATATTGATAGCGTTGACGTGATCAGCATTTTTAAACACATGATCAATTCTTCCAAAATTATTTTCGAAATTACATTATGATGTAAATCACTCACTGCCCTTATAAAAGAGGTTTTTGGAATTGACAGAGCCTATTTCAAACAAAATTCTAATAATTACGACATGTAACATGATAACAACACAGTAACAACGTAGTAATAACCATCCATCCATCATCTGCACCACTTATCATCAGTAGGGTCGCAGGGGTGATGGAGGCCATCCAAGCTATCTTCGGGCAGTGGGCAGGGGACACCCTGAACTGGTTGCCAGCCAGCCGCAGGGCACACAAAGAAAGACAACCATTCACACCTAGGGACAATTTGGACCGGCCAATTAACCTGACATGCATGCATGTAAATGCTGAAGAGAAGGGGGCCAAGCACAGAACCCTGCGGAACACCACGGGTAACACTAAAGGGCTCGGATGTCATTTCACCATATTTAACATAGTGCGTCCTATCTAAAAGGTAGGATCTGAACCATAAGAGGACGTTTCCTGAGAGACCAATCCATTTTTCCAACCATTCTAGTAAGATATTATGGTCTACTGTGTCAAAAGCAGCACTAAGGTCCAGCAGCAGCAAAAGTGATAATGCGCCAGAGTCCATTGCCCGTAGGAGATCATTGGTTACCTTAATCAGAGCTGTCTCAGTAGAGTGGTTAGCCCTGAATCCTGATTGCATTGATTCAAAAAGATTGTTCTCGGATATGAAATCATTCAGCTGCTGTGCCACTACTTTTTCAAGTAGGTTTGACAGGTTTGACAGAAACTGTAGGTTTGACACAGGTCTATAATTACATAAGCTCAAGGAGTCTCAAAGGGCTGCACATACTACAGATTTTTCTTATCAAGCCATCACCTGATCTAAAACCCACATCAGAGCAAGGAAAAACTAAAAAAAATCTCAGTTTGAGGAAAATGAAGAAACCTTGAGAAAGGATGGCATATGAGGTAATCCCCCTTCCAGGATGACCAGGCTGCAATGGATGTTGCATTAAAGATGTTAAAATAAATTGAAGGAAACATGAACATCGACCTGTGGAAGCAGTTGACCCTACATGTTTATTGGCTTGTCCAATCTGGAGAGTGTGCCGTAATTTAATTTATCTTTTGTTTCTGTTAAACTTTGCTAGGACACTACATATCCATTTTGTCTCAGGGATTCAAACAACTTGAAGATCTCCTTCTTGAGTTCTGTGTACTGTCCAAGAGTTTTATTTTCTCCAGGTATGATGTATTGTAAAACAATTTTACAAATAAAATGGCAAAAATTCAACATACTTTTACCACAAACAGATTGCATCCAGCATGCAAGACAATGTTAAGAGAAATGCAAGGGAAAAATGAGCAGCAGTTTTAAATATGTCCACCTGATGTAGCCAAAGCAAGGCGCCACTCAAAAAAGACACTGTAGCTGTATATCCTTCTCTATCTCACTTTCTCAGTTTCTCTCTTTTTTTGTCTTTCTTTCCGTTTTTCCTCTTTCTTATTCTTCTCTCTCTTTCTATCTCTCTATTTGTCCTCTATTTCCCTGTCTCGTTCTTTTCTCTCTTTGTCTCTCTTTCTCTCTTGGTTTCCCTCTTTTTCTTTGTCTCTCTGTGCCTTTCTCTGTTTCTTTCTTTTTTTCTCTCTCTTTGTCTTCATCTCTCTTTCTTCTTTTTCTCCCAATCTATTTCTCTCTTTCTCTCTTTCACTCTCTTTTTCTCTGTCCCTCTCTTTTTCTCTGTCTCTCTCATTCTTTCTCTCTTTGTCTCTTTCTCTCTCCTTCCCTCTTTCTCTTTCTACAGTATCTATTTTTCTCTTTGCCTCTTTCTCTCTCTGGCTATGTCTCTCTCTTTCTTCTTTTTCTCCCTATCTATTTCTCTCTTTCTCTCTTTCCCTCTCTTTTTCTCTGTCTCTCTCATTCTTTCTCTCTTTGTCTCTTTCTCTTTCCTTCTCTTTTTTTCTTTCTACAGTATATATTTTTCTCTTTGCCTTTTTCTCTCTCCGGCTATGTCTCCCTCTTTCTTTTTTCTCTTTGTCTCTTTCTCGCTTCCTTGGCCATTTCTTGTCTTTCTTTCTCTTTTTTCTCTCTCTGTCTCTTTCTTCCTCTCTCTCCCTTTTATACTTTGTTCTCTCTCTCTCTTCTCTTTCTCACACTCTCCTCTTTCTTTCTGTTCTTTCTTTTCTTTCTCTCTCTCTCTCTCTCTCTCTCTCTCTCTCTCTCTCTCTCTCTCTCTCTCTCTCTCTCTCTCTCTCTCTCTCTAATCTATCGCCTGCACCCTGAGAGCGTTTTTTTGGTATTATGTGACACCCCTTTTCAAAAGGGTTGTGTGCCCTTGGTTTAACTTGTCTGGTTTTCCTCGCCTTGCCGAGGGAGGTCGCTGTTGCTTCCCACGCACAATGGTTTGCTGGGAACGGAAGCACAGTGCTCTGCCATGTTGTTTGTGCACTGCTAGTTAGCACTTAGCATATTTTGAGCGGCGCAAATTTTCCCTCGTCGCGTCTCAAGGGCCACTCTTAGAAATATTCTCCTTATCGAAATGTGGTCTTTCTAAGCAAATACCAAATGATACCCCAAGCTGTGTAGTCTCACTCTGCAAACGGAAAGCGCTCAAGCATTATGTCGGCTAATGACGAGGGTAAGCGGCTCTTTTCTTCCTTAAGGGATGCTAGGCTACCTTAGCCTAGAGGCTAACGTTAACAAATAAAACGAATATATGCTTGTAGGAATAAACCTAAGTCTAAAATATAAACTCAGTCCGGTATTTTATTTTTTTAGTATACGAGCAGGTGGATGAGATTTAGTTTTTCGAAATTAAATCAAGTATCTTGTTTGACATAACGTTGTTAAAATACCGAACTGTCATTTAATAGTTGATCATTCATTGTTTTATTGCTATTGCCTCATCCAAACTAATAATGGTTATTTTTTAAGTTGTCAGTTTTGAATTACTGCTCAGTGCATTGTTTATATTTGTATTACGTTTACGTACGTGGAGTATGAAGTAATACCTCAGCACTTCTGTCTTGCCCAGGTTGTATGTCACGTTCACTTTGAAATGTACGATATTTAAGTCATGCAAAATCGAAAGCAAATGTGCAATGATAAATGTTTTATGAAACAAAAATATGCAGATTAATGCACCATGCTATGTTTTTGCGGAAGTCAAGGACTGTTTGCACAGAACATTTATTCAATCGACTGCACAAAAATGGCAGGAAAGGCTTATGAGAACGAAAATAAATCATTATAAATCACACACACACACACACATATATATATATATATATATATATATATATATATGAGGGGGGAAAAAATAATTATTTATATATATTTATTTGTGTGTGTGTGTGTGTTCGACTATTTAAATGTGTCACTGAATATGTAATCATATTCACAGAGCGCATATAAATGTGGTCCAGATTGATAGATAGATACACTGGAGATCAAAATTACTACTCATCAAAAAATGAACAATTTCGAAATAATGTCATTTTGACTGTCCCACAGTAAAATTACATTTTATTGTGTCTATTTCTTGGATCTACGACACTTTGTTCACAAAATGAATAATGGCATTTCACAAAAAACATTTTTAATAAACGCACTCGTCAAAATTAAACCAAGCCACAGTGATTTGTATAGCCCTCAATCACAAATGGTTTCAAATGGCTGCACAGTTCCACAGTAATAGTTACAAATTATGGAACACACTAATAAAAACTCAAGAATAACAACGGTTTTGGCATGGAAAACAATTCTGAAAGTTACAACAGTCAGCATTTATTAAGAAGTGTACAGGCCTCTGCTGTAAATGGCGGCCACAGGTTGGCACTAGTCTCCCACACAGCTCTGGTTTAATTCTGCTCATAACATTCTCACCAACATGCTCTCCAGCAAAGCTCAGTCAAGCTTTTTTTTTTTTTTTTTTTCTAATGAAGAGTTCCGTTACTGTAGAGTGGGCCTTTAGTCCAAATGCTCTTAAATGATGAGACAAATCCTTACAATGTTCAGCACTAAACTGGTAAGCGATTTCAGCTGCAGTGTGGAAACGATTACCCATTGGCTTCCTCTGCAGTTACTTGTCCTCTCTTGCATTTGTGTTCTGTGGACGACCAGGTTTCTTGGGCAACTTGAATGAGTTTGTTGTTTCGTAACGATTCAATATTCTTAAAATCACAGATTTGGAACAATCACCTTGTCTTGCTATGGCTAATAGGATCGTCCCTTTTGTTGTTATGTGGACAACCTCCTGCCGTAGGCTTTCAGTCACTTTAGAACACCCCGACATCTTGGAATGTCAGTGAAATATGCAGTTAGGAAGCTAGTTAAATAGGTATTGACAGATAATAAAGGAAATTAGCACTGTGTGCTAGATAAGCACCATTAAGTGGGAGGCACCTGGAAGTGTTTTCTAATTTTGATGAGTGCATTTTTGGCAAAATACAGTTTTTTTTTTGTTGAAATCCCTTAAATTTGATTAAAAAAGTGTTGTAATAGCATGATATAGACACAAAAAAATGTCCTTAAACTGTTGAGCAGTGAAGATGGCATTTTTTGGAATTATTCAATTGTTTGTAAATTGTTCTCTAATTTTGATCTCCAGTGCAGATACATATTGAAATAGTTTAAGTTGAGCGCTGGTTCTTTTCAATCTACGCTAACGATAAAATATTGTATTACTGGTTTGATGCAAATTATTCTGTGAAAACCTCAAATAATTGTTATTTGCAGATTTGGTAAAATCAAAAATCGTGAATATTTTGCGCTGATTAAAAGGATAAGCTGACATTGTGTCAATTGTATATAATCTTACACATGTAGTGTCTGTAAGGAGGGCATCTTACTGTGTTTTATTTTGGTGTAGATTTATCATTTGACGAATATGACAAGCCTGGAACAGAGCGTTCTCGAAGGAGGAGGGGTGAAGATGACGACATTGAAAGGTAAGTCACACCCACTGGTCGAAACTTTTTTTGTCTTGTATGAGTTACGCAAAATTACTATGATCCAAATGGGCTTTTTATGTGAAATTGCAATTAAAAGATTTGTAATGACAATGATCATTTTCAGAAGTTTGAAATACTTAATCTGTTTCTAATGGATTTTTCATCAAAAGTGACTTTGAAGAAGATTTGCTGGAAGAATTTTCACCATCTGGTAAAAAGGTAATACGCGAAGCCTAAGAAGTTTATGTTTACATTTCCATTCATGTTTTAAACACTGTTTCTCCTCCAGAATCTTTCTGAAGATGAAGACGAAGAGCTGAATGATGCTCTTCTACAGAGTGACGATGAAGAACACACAAGGTGAGTCTGTTGATTGCCTCCTCACAGATTAAAGTTTACGCCTTGAATTTCAACAGTTAGGGCTGGTAATAGGCATAAATTGGCAGACATTTTTTTTGTTGATCTTGTCTGAATTATTTATTTGGCAAAAGACAAATTAATTTTAATAATTGAGCTGCTTAAAACATTTTCAGGGTTCCCCTCAAGGTTTTAAAAACTTTAAAAAGTTTTAAATTGGGTAACCGCAAAGTAAGGCATTTAAAATGTCTTAAATTTTTTCTTTAAGTCTTAAATGTAACCCTCAAACGTCTTATTTTCCCTTGTCCTATCTGCGTGATAAAGCTAATAACTGTATAATAAACCAACTAACAAAATAATCTAATGTTGTATCGTAAAATTCTTCTTAATTTTCTCTGACTTTTATCAATCTCTGACCGATAAAAGCAATGTGCCGGTCAGAAAATCCAGATCTGGTTGAACCAGGAATTGAGTGGGAAGGGGGTCTTCTAGCTGAAGCCCAAACTATTTGCTGTGGCGGTGGTGCACCCTGCAGGGTAACGGTGGCAGTTTGGCGCGGACCTCCGTCACGGGGTCGCCCAGCCAATGTCCGCAACCTGTCGTGGCGGGGGCGTTTGGGCGCTGAGGTGATAACCGCAGCAGTCGGGTGCAGACCTTCTTCATGGCGTCACCTAGCTGTCATCATTAACCCATTGCAGCAGCGTGCTGCTCCGCCACCCCGGACAATTCCAGTTTGAGGGGAGGGGGGTGCGTGACCCTCTTATTCTGTCCCGTCCTCTTGACGGCGGCGGCTCGTGAGTCTCCTCGGTGCCTGGGTCGGTCTGTACTAGGGGCTGCAATTAACGATTATTTTAATAATAAATTAATCTGACAATTATTTTTTCGATGAATCGTCTTCTTATTTTAAATGTTGAAATTTTTGTGGACAAATGAGAAAATAGTGCACCAAACAGAATATTCCACAATATTAAACAATAAAAAAACCAATGTTTGCCAAATAACAAACAAAATACATAAAATTTATTTTGGAACAAGAAACAAATGCAAATGTGAAACCCCAGTAATGTGATTTTCAACATTAAAAAGCAAAAAGTAACAACTTTCGCTTTTGCTCATTAACTCACTCACTCTTCCTTCTTTGATAACTTTGCCTTGCAATGCCCAAATATGAGCATTTCAATGAGGACCTCCGTGATTACAGTTACTTGCTGAGGCGTGCATGATGTGTCTTTCTCATCATGAAGCTTGTCATTGTTTGCTGTTTTCCATTGAGATAAGAACACAGTACAAGTATTATTATGGCAATATTTACAAGGAGACATTAATCACCTAGACTTTGCCAGAAAAGTAGAACTTCATGCTTAATCTTAAACCTATTAACACAATTGTATGCAAGTTGAGTTTTTTTTATAAAGCAAAATTAAACACTGCTTAAGCTTACTCCCTTCGGGCACATGTTTATGATATTATTGTATTGTTCGGCTGATTTCTTTTCTTGTGTTGGGTGCAAATAATTTGCTGTTCGCTTTTGTTAATTAGTGGTTGGTACTGATTTTTGGTGCTGTGCCCAAATAAACTTCATTCTTTCATTAAATGAAATAAAAAGTACCGCCCTCATACACTATTAAGCTAACAGGCAAACACTAGCACATCAGGCAAGTGACCAGAGACTAATGTTTTGTTTCCTCACTTAATCATTCACAGAAAATATAAAAATTAAAACTTGATGCTCAATCCATCACCATTGTGTGAAAATTGAGTTTTTTCATGTAGCACAATTAAGCACTGCTTAAGATGATTTAGCTAAAAAAAAATCTCCCACACACGAGCGCAGTACTTAATCAGCTGAAATGCAAACTTTAACTTTAGCTAGCTACTAGAAACGGGGTTATGTTTCCACACTTAAAAATGCAAATAACAAATGAATAAAAGCAACTACCGGTAATGAAATGATCTGCATTTTATATAGTGCTTTTCAAGTCAATGAAGACTTCCCAAAGCGCTTTACAATGTGATTCACATTTCCCAATAGCGGCTGTGCAGCCATGTAAGGCGCTAACCTGCTTATTGGAGGCATTAGGGGTTCAGAGTCTTATTTTTTCCAAGGACACTTCAACATGTAACGCGGGATTCGAACTGCGATCTCTTGATCCCAAGACGAGCGCTTTACCTCCTGAGCCACTGCCACCCCGTAATGTAGTGGCTCACGCGGCCACTTCATCCTCCCCAGTAACTCCATGTTTTGGTTTAAATTTGGATTGCTGCCTCACCATTGTGGTGCTCCTGTGCTATATTACTTCTTTGGTTTTGTGTTTTGTTGAGTTCTTCCACACTTTTGCTGACTTTGGTCGAACAGTTTTCCATGTCTGCCATGTTTCATGAGTTGAATTTACCGTAGCCTTTGAAAATAGTGCCTGAGTTTTCACTCCACCCCGCTCTGTTATGCTCGCTGACTCGCGATGCGTCTGACGTGACTAGCTCCGCTACATGCTGAGTGACGCAATCGCCCGACACAACGAATCGAGGAACTAATTAGTTGCCAACGCTTTGAATCATCGATTTTTATTCTATCGATTCATTGTTGCTGCTCTAGTCTCTACAAATCCTCAACCCCCGCGTGGTCTTGCAAACAGCAAGTTGAAATTCCAAGTTGGATAGATTTTTTGAAAAAAATATATGCAAGCCTTGAGGCCATGGTGAGCTTTTGCATAAAAAGCTGTAATAAATTCTGAAATGATGTGGAATCAACTGTTGTGTTGAAAAGTCAGGAAACTGGTTTCAGGATTTGCCCATGTAATTAAAGGGACTGTGTGTAATATTAAGGGCTTCCCAGTGGTACAAAAAACATTGATTCTAATCTATCCATCTATCTACCTTGGTCATATCCGTGCAGAGGGGTGACCGACAGCAAGCCAAACACATACAATAACAAAGAAAATAAAAAGGGAAAAAATGGCAAAAAACACACACAAACATTTTTGGACCATAGCCAACCCAAATGCCCAAATACCCAAACAAGTTAAGGACCTCGGCACCCAAGTTAGTCATGCTTTCGTCCCTCCAGATGAAACGGGACACACGAAAGTGGCCATGTCACTCAGGTCAGGGTGACACAACACACTCTTTTGTTCAACAGCAGGGCCCGACAGCTTTCACAGGTTTGCCCCTGCCGCATCATAAAGGTGCCCTGCCTATCCCTTAGAACACGTCCAAACATCCCACTATCCTTTTACAACACCTCTCCACTCATTCCTATCACCAACAATAACTCTAGCTTTCACTAGATTTAGACCTCTTTCCTGCTGTGCACTCATAACACCATCCATCCACGTCAATCGCGGCCTTCCTTTTTGTCTCCTTCCATTTACTTCCGCTCCGTAGATCCTCTTCAACACTCGTTCCTCATCCATCCTCTCCATGTGTCCAAACTACCCGAGTACTCTCTTATCCACACGCTTGCTCAGTACCACTACTACTCCAGTTCTGTCTCTCACAATTTAATTTCTCAATCTATCCAATCTTTTCACTCCTAACATACTCCTCAAACACTTCATCTCAAAAACATTTAATTTCCTTTTCAAATCTGCGTTCAGGCTCCAAGTCTCTGCACCATACAACACAGTCGGCACAATCACACTCTCATGCAGTCCCTTCTTAACATCCATAGTCATAGTCTTGTTGCTCATCACTCTCCTCAGAGCACCCAAAACCTTGCTTCCTTGATTCACTCTGTGCAATAAATCCTCACACTCCATTCCACCAACTGCAGCCACATCACAACCCCAAGTACCGAAGTCTTTCAACTTCTTCCAGCACCTGTCCATTCAACCTTATTTCTAACGCCATGCCCACTCCATCACGTGAACACTTCACCACCTTACTCTTCCCAACATTCACGCATAACTTAAGCCTATCACATACTCTTTCAAACTCCATGACCAACCTTCTCAATGTTTCATCAGAATCAGCCACAAGCGCTGTGTCATCTGCAAACAACAACTGACTTACCTGCCACACCGTTCCAAAGATTTTTAAAATAGACAAAAATACACTATCATACCAATGTCTACTGGTATATATGTATATATATACATATATATATAATATATAATATAGGTCAAGAAATTTGTATTTCTTTTACACCGTGGAATCCTTTCTTGGATTAGCGCCATGTTCTTCTGGCATCCTGCTGCCACACTCTGCAGCGTATGACTGGACCTCGCTTGTACCAGACAACACAGGGACATCTAGTGGTGTAATATTACACATTGGAGCTTTAAAATGTTAACATTAGCGAAACAGAAATTAATTTCATTATCAAACTAGGAAGTCTGATTATCACATTTGCGGTAAATGCCCTGTTTTTTTTAACCTACTTAATTTTTTGTTTACCTTTACCTTTTAATACATGTGTTCATAATTAAAAAGCTTTATTTTTTGTTTCAGACACTGACAGTAGATCCTGTTTAACTCTAATCTTACTGACTAACTATTTTGGTGTACACAGTCTAATAAAAGACTCATTGTTAAGAATCACTATACTGTCTTACCTAAACGAATCATATAGCTTCAACATGCATGGGAAAACGACGGACTACATGGACGACGCTGTCAATCTCGGCGCTGATGACTACGAAAATATGGGCAAGGTGCCTGATTACGCACAAGACGAAGGGGAAGAGGAATACACCGAGGACTACAACCGAGACGACGAGATTGAAGAACGAGTTGATTACACCGCAGATGAAGTGCTCGACATTCAAATCAATGAGCCCATCGATGGAGAATTTCAAGTGAGTTCAGATCACATCAGTCCAAATCCGCTTTTTGATATGGACGGAAAAAACTAGAGTAGTTTTGCTGGGATTTAAATCTAGGACTTCTCTACTGTCCATTTTGTATCATGCTTATTCCCATTACGTTGTATTTTAGATGATGATGTCGAGATCTTAGTTTCTTTAAACTTATGGAAGGCTTTTAGGCTTATTGTGTTTGTGAGAGATCTCTTTCCCAGTTTAGGTGACACGGAGGATTGAAAATCTGTTAGGTAGAAGGAGATGTCGGTCTCTGCTTTATTTTCTGCTATCTCCTCTCGCTGCCAGTTAATTTCTCCATCACACCAACAACGTTTCCGCTGACGACTTGTTTGGCAGAGGCAATGCTCAACCGAGAGCTATTGTGACCTTGGGCCTTGGTATCTCCGAGTGAGTGAGGAGACGCTTTGTGTGCCAGTTGCAGAGGTTAATGTGTGCAAGAGGGTGGGTGCCTGTTTGATGGGGGCTTTTATGCGGATCTGATAACAGCGTCACACAGGTGAAAAGATTATTGACCTTCATGAGGACACCACTATACAAGTCTCCAATGATTGATGGTAAGCTTCTCTTTATTTGCTCCCCTCCACACTAAGAGGATCAAAGATAAGCGTCGATCCGTGTGTGGATGTCCGCCATGGTCTATTAAACCAAGATGCCATCCTGTTAGGCAATTTATAGATTTGAACTAAAGTATTGGGACGCCTGGCCTCAAACAAGTTTCTAAATTTAAAGATGGATTGGCAATCTCAGTTTCAGAAAAATTAAGTCATGTTTATATGTGTAGTCCTTAATCACAATAGGCCTCAAAGGGATGTACAGGCTATTATTACAGCATCCTCTGATCCAAAACCTACATGGAGGCAAGGAAAAAGTCAAAACTTCGGCTTGAGAAAAAAGAAGAAACCTTAAGAGAGACCTCACATAAGGTAATCCCCCTTCCAGGATGACCAGGCTGCAATGGATATTGCAAGGGCTTCAACAAAACAATACACAGACATTGTCAACATGAAACATAGGTCATTCATAACCTATAGAATATAAGTGTGTTTTAAGCCTAGATTTAAACTGTTTTACTAAGGTTGCAAGTCAAATCTAATGGGGCAGAGTATTCCACAGCACCCGGGCCCAAATGAAGAACCCTTTTGAACTGCAGAGCTCTTCTTGGCTCTTGGGATCACCAGTAGACCAGCATTTTTTGAGCAAACATAGGGGGAAATTAAATCTGAACGATATGAGGGGACAACTCCATGAATAGCTTTATATAATACTAACAGAAAACTTAAATCACATCTTAAGATGACTGGGAGCTAATGCAGGACATCCTAAATCGGGGTAATGTGATCAAACTTTCTGGTCTCAGTTAAGAGCCTCGCTATGGCTTTTTCTACCATCTGCAGGCTCTTGATGCTAGACTTCAGGAGACCGGAGAGTAGTACATGACAGTAATCAAGACGGAAAGTAACAATCACACAAATTATAATCTCAGCATCAGGCTGGGATAGCATAGGGCACATTTTTGCAATCTTGCGAAGATGGTAAAAAGCTGTTCTATTGATAATCTTAACCTGTAACTGGAAGGACGCATTAGGGTCAAATGTAACACCTATATTTTTTGACCGATTTACTCTGGGTGGTATTTGGTAATGTTCAGCGCAGTGTTTGAGAACAAGTCACAGCATTTAGATGGAGCAATAATTAACATTTCAGTCTTATCAGCGTTAAGGCTCAAGAAGTTAAGTGTCATCCATCTTTTTATTTCAGTGAGCAGGTCCTTCACATTTTCATAATTTAGTGGGCCAGATTCCTCCATTGGGAGGTACAGTTGGGTAGTGAGCCCTGGGGAACGTCACAGGTAACACTGTAGGGCTCATATGTCAGATGACCATATCTAACACAATGCATCCTATCTGGGAGGTAAGATCTGAACCCTGAGAGTACAGTTCCTGAGAGACCAATCCATTTTTCCAGTCAATCTAGTAAGATTTTATGGTTCACATTGTCAAAGGCAGCACTGAGGTCCAGCAGCAGCAACAGTGATGAAGCGCCGAAGTCCATTGCCAGGAGAAGATCGTTGGTTACTTTAAACAGGGCTGTCTTTGTAAAGTAATTAGCCCTGAATCCTGACTGCATAAATTCAAAAAGATTATTCTCAGACATAAAATAATCCAGCTGCTGTGCCACAACTTTTTAAGTACTTTCAAAAGATAGGTCTATAATTACATAGGCTTTTCAGGTCAAGGTTGCGTCGTTTAAGCATAGGTTTAATGACAGTGGACCCAAAAGCCGCTGTCATTATTGTCGCACACCTGAGGAGAGCAATATGTTGATAATATTTCGAACTGAAGGGCCAAAGACCCCGAAAAAATGTTAAATCAGCAAGCCCAGAAGTGGGTCAAACAGGCAGGTAGTCGGTTTGGCCGTACTCACTAGCTGTGTAAAATGATCAAGTGACAAATCACTAAAACTAAAAAAAAATCCTAGACAGCCACAATCCCGCGCATCTTTAATTTCTAGATCGTTGACGTGATGTATTTACACGTCATTAGAAATCTCTTCCCGAATGCGCCGAATCGTCTTATTAAAGAATACCATAGATCTCCATTAGGTTTTAAGTACTTCAATTTTATTCTAGAGGAGATGATCATTTTAATATGAATCCATCCAAGGTCCCTGAATTACTTGCCTTTGACAATTTGACTGTTCTTGTCATCGATAACTTAAACCCAAATTAATTAATTCAGAGCACATTTTCCCCTAGGGCATACTTGTCCATCTGCCTGATTGAGCTAGTGTTTTTCTTTATTCTTATCTCGTACTCTTATTTACCATTGTTGGGAACTCTATCAAAGCGTGTCGCCATACACATACCACGTGCGTGCGCGCGCGTGCCCTTATTTGTGCCAATTTGAGGGTGTGTTTTATGAGACTCAATGTTTTAATTACAAGCAAGTCCTACGCCGCCATGAAGGGTACTCATTGTGTCACCATTTGAACGTTGGATTGGAATGCTAGGGATGTTTGATTACAGGCATCCGTGAAAGAGCAACACGACACAAAGTAAAATTAGTAAAAATAAACACAATGTTAATACATTTAAAAATCCCAATTAGCATTTTCCTTTAAATTTTATTCCTGCTTGATTCATAGTGAACAGAGGAGCTATTGTTTTGCCGTGTGCCTGCCATCAGGTAGATTCCGCGTTTCAGTTGCATCAATGAATATGTAGCGGCTGAGCACTCAATTTGTCTGTATGTATGTATGTATGTATGTATGTAATATGTATATGTTTTTAAATATATATATGTATATATATATATATGTATTTGTGTGTGTATATGTATGTGTATATGTGTACCCCTGATCATTTTCAATATTTTCCTTATAAATCATTGGTTGTTCGGATCAGCAATTTCAGTTAAATATAAAAAATAGTAGAAAAACACAGTGATATCTGAGAAGTGAAATGAAGTTTATAGGATTTACAGAAAATATGCAATGTTTACTTAAACAAAAGTAGGCAGGTGCATAAATTTGGGCACCCCAACAGAATAATTACACCAATACTTAGTAAATCATACTTTTGCATAAATAACAGCCTCTAAACGCTTCCTATAGCTTCCAAATAGGGTCTGGATTCTGGTTGAAGGTATTTTTGACCATTCTTCATAACAAAACATCTCCACTTCAGTCAGGTTTGATGTCCGATCATAGACAGCCCGCTTTAAACCACACCACAGATTATATTCAGGTCTGGGGACTGAGATTGCCATTCCAGAACATTGTACTTGTTCCTCTGCATGAATGCCTTAGTAGAATTTGAGCAGTGTTTGGGGTCGTTGTCTTGTTGAAGTATCCTGCCCCAGCGCAACTTCGGCTTTGTCACTGATCCTAGAACATTGTTCGCAAGAATCTGTTGATACTGACTGGAATCCATGCAACCTTCAACTTTAACAAGATTGCCAGTACCTGCACTGGCCACACATCCCCAAAGCATGATGGAACCACCACCAATTTTACTGTGGGTAGCAAGTGTTTGTCTTGGAATGCTGTGTTCTTCTTCCGCAATGCATATACCGCCCCTTATTATGTCCAAATAACTCAATTTTAGTTTCGTCAGTCCACAGCATCTTATTCCGAAATAAATCTGGCTTGTCCAAATGTGATTTTGCATACCTCAAGCGACTCTTGTTTGTGGCATGTGCGCAGAAAATGCTTCTGCCGCATTACTCTCCCATACAGTATCTCCTTGTGCAAAGTGCGATGAATAGTTGAACGATGCGCAGTGACACCATCTGCAGCAAGATCATGTTGTAGGTCTTTGGAGCTGGTCTGTGGGTTGAGTTTGACTTTTCTCACCACCCTTCGCCTCTGCTTATCTGATACTTTTCTTGGCCTGCCACTTTGGGCCTTAACTAGAACTGTGCCTGTGGACGTCCAATTCCCTCACTCTGTTCCTCACAATGGAAACTGACTGCTGAAATCTCTGAGCTAGCTTTTAAGACCCTTCCCCTAAACCATGATGTTGAGCAAACATTGTTTTCAGGTCATTTCACAGTTTTTCTGAGGCTTCCATGTTGCCACTCTTCAATGATTTATAAAGGATAATCTTGAAAATGATCAGGGGGGGGGGGCAAACCTTTGCATATGTGTGTGTATGTATATATATATATATATATATATATCCGCACTATAAGGCGCACCTAAAAGTCTTAATTTTTTTCAAAAGCTGACCATGCGCCTTATAATACAGTGCGCCTTATATATGGCTCAATATTAAATCGCAAGGTCTCGCAACTTACGCAACAGCCGCCGACTCGATTTTCTCCCAAACGTGGAGTAGTCCGCGGTGTATGCTGGGATTTATATACTGGCGTTTCATTGGCTAACCAATGTGTCAATCATCATTTGAATCGATCGCTATTGGCCAAAGTTATTCGGAGCCTCGGATATGCTAGAGGGCCGAAACAAACCCTGCAATTGGCCGAAAAAGATGTGTCAATCATCCGTTAAATTGATCGCTATTGGCTGAAGTTATTCGGAGCCTCGGATTGGCTTGAGGGTCAAAACAAACTCTGCAATTGGCCGAAAAAGATGTGTCAATCATCCGTTAAATCAATCGCTATTGGCTGAAGTTATTCGGAGCCTCGGATAGGCTAGAGGGCCAAAAGAAACCCTGCAACTGGCCGAAAAAGATGACTGAATGGCAAGCTTGCTAAACTACGCCATAAAGAAACCTGTTTCATTAGTCTGTATTTGTAAACATTTTACTCTCCTGGATTTACTACACTCACGGTTGTAAGAAGACCATGATTGCGTATCATTATTGAACGTGAGAACTTAGGTGAGCTATGCGGCTTTATATTTTCCCGGTATCTTGTTTTAGAACGATCTTGATGTTGCTGTGATGAGTTGAGTGAATTAAACTCAATTCCAAGTGTTTATTGTCATATGCACAGTAAAGTTGCGAGCGAAAAAGAAAATAGAAACTAAGGAATGGTTGGCATTTCTTGAATCCCAAGACTTTAACCTTCTGAATGATATTTGAAATGATGCATTTGAGTGACATCGTACGGACACCGCATCCGCACGTGTCTACGACACGTATTTGCTTCTTTGCAAGCTTTGGGAATGTTAAGGGGGTAATCAGTTTGACTGAATCATCTGACTGTTTTGTCGACGTTCCCATTGTAGCGCCTTATAATCCGGTGCGCCTTATCTATGGAAGATATAGGACCAAAAACTATTTTTTGGGGGTGCGCCCTATAACCCGGCGCGCCTTATAGTGCGGAAAATACGGTGTATATGTATATATATATATATATACTGGACTGTCTCAGAAAATTAGAATATTGTGATAAAGTTCTTTATTTTCTGTAATGCAATTAAAAAAACGAAAATGTCATACATTCTGGATTCATTACACATCAACTGAACTATTTCAAGCCTTTTATTATTTGAATATTGCTGAATTTGGCTTACAGCTTAAGAAAACTCAAAAATCCTATCTCAAAATATTAGAATATCATGAAAAAGTATACAAGTAGGCTATTCAACTAATCACCTGAATCATCTAATTAACTCGAAACACCTTGCGAGGGTTTCCTGAGCCTTAAAATCACTCAGCTTGGTTCAATAAACTAAATCACAAGTATGGGGAAGACTGCTGATCTGACTGATGTCCAGAGGACCATCATTGATACCCTCCATCAGGAGGGTAAGACACAAAAATAAATTTCTCAAAGAGCAGGCTGTTCACAGAGTGCAGTTTCAAAGCATATCCACAAAAAGTCTGTTGGAAGGGGAAAATGTGGCCGGAAATGCTGCACAACCAAGAGAGATGACTGCAGCCTTAACAAAATTGTGAAGAAGAGCCGCTTCCAGAATTTGGGGGAGCTTCAAAGACAGTGGGCTGAAGCTGGAGTCCAGGTATCAAAAGCCACAGTTCACAGACGTGTCCGGGAAATGGGCTACAATAGCCGTATTCCCATGGTCAAGCCACTTCTGAACTCAAGACAACGGAAGAAGCGTCTGACTTGGGCTATGGAGAAGAAGCACTGGACAGTTGCAGAGTGGTCCAAAGTCCTCTTTTCAGACGAAAGCAAGTTTTGCATTTCATTTGGAAGTCAAGGCGCCAGAGTCTGGAGAAAGGCTGGAGAGGAGCAAAATCCAAGTTGCTTGAAATCCAGTGTAAAGTTCCCACAGTCAGCAATGGTTTGGGGAGCCATGTCAGCTGCTGGTGTTGGTCCACTGTGTTTCATCAAGTCCAGAGTAAATGCAACTGTGTACCAAAATATTTTAGAGCACTACATGCTTCCATCTGCTGAAAAGCTCTATGGAGATGAGGATTTCATTTTCCAGCATGATCTGGCACCTGCCCACAGTGCCAAAACCACCAGTATCTGGTGCACTGACCATGGCATCACTGTCCTTGATTGGCCTGCTAATTCCCCTGACCTGAACCCCATCGAGAATTTGTGGGGTATAGTTAAGAAGAAGATGAAAGACACCAGACCTACAAATGCAAATGAGCTGAAGGCCGCTATCGAAGCATCCTGGGCATCAATAACACCTCAGCAATGCCACAGGCTGATTGCCTCCATGCCACGCCGGATTGATGCAGTAATCCGTGCAAAAGGATTCCCAACCAAGTACTGAGTGCATCAATGGACATTTTCAAATGTTTGATTTAGTTTTGCTGTTATAAAATTATTTTTTTACTTGGTCTGAGGAAGTATTTTAATATTTTGAGATAGGATTTTTGAGTTTTTTTCAGCTGTAAGCCAAAATCAGCAATATTCAAATAATAAAAGGCTTGAAATAGTTCAGTTGATGTGTAATGAATCCAGAATGTATGACATTTTTGTTTTTTTAATTGCATTACAGAAAATAAAGAACTTTATCACAATATTCTAATTTTCTGAGACAGTCCAGTATATATATATACCACAGCCATATCCCCCTAGTTGGGAGGTGGCTAGTCATTTCTGACTCTGTCTGGGAGATTGATACAGAGGAGGGGATTCCCAGCCCCCTCGCTCAGCCCAACTGATATGTTTGGAGTCATTAGGTGACCAAACCCCCTAATGCCGAGCGCCAAGGGCAATGGGTACCAATGTTGTAAGTCTTAGGTATGACTCGGTCGAGGCTTGAACCACAACCTCCCTGTCCCATATATATATATATTTATATATATATATATATATGTATATATATATATATATATATGTATATATATATGTGTGTGTGTGTATATCTATATATTTATATCTATATATGTATTTGTATTTTACGCACATAATTTGCTAAATAACCTCTTAAGTCACCTCAAGTGAGCTGTAGCCATTCCCATGCTATGCTGTTTGCCAGTTGTGTGATGTCATTTATGAAGTACCACAAAATTAATATACTGTGGGTTCTTGTCAAATGCTGATTGCAATGGTTTATGTGCCTTTTTTAAGCTTAGCCCACATTTTCTGTATCATAACCATCATTTACATCTCATTGACTTTCAAATGCTGTCAGGAATGGTAATGAAGCCATGCTCCTAATGTTATGCTAATTAGCATTTGGAAGATGTGCCGGGTGGGGTTTTACACCACGCCTTCTAAAAATCTATACATTTTTGTTAGCCTCTTTGCAAAAAAATGATAGTTTTAATTGCTTACGAGGACGAAGACCTTTTTTTAAATCTGCAGAAATTCTCATGGGACATTTAACACCATTGTCTGCAGGACGATGAATATCAGGCTTATGAGGGTGAAGACCAGGAATCGGGCCCCAGGCAGGAAAATTTGGGGAATGTACAGCAGCAAGGGATGGATAGGCAAGAGGTATATCCTAAACTACCACTAAAATAACATAAGAAATTTTATTCCATTAAAAATTAATGTCACAATGGTTAATGTATTCCCAGATTGAAAATGAAGCCAACCCTGATGCAATACAAAAGGAGGACTCTGACGACGACGAGGATGAAGACGGAGACTCTGGTCGCATCCGCTTCAAATCAGAGAGAAAGGACGCAGTAGTTGTGCGTTTGGCTGACGCTGGCAGTAAGCGGAGAAATA
Organism: Urocampus carinirostris; assembly: GCF_059441175.1. Classification (NCBI taxonomy): domain Eukaryota; kingdom Metazoa; phylum Chordata; class Actinopteri; order Syngnathiformes; family Syngnathidae; genus Urocampus; species Urocampus carinirostris. The sequence continues at coordinate 12,559,113 of NC_142366.1, read as the reverse complement.
TACCAGAAACACTAGGTACAGTAATTTTGAAGTTTTTTTTAATTTTTCAAATGTCAAAAAATGTACACGGGACGCCTTTACATTTATTTTTATTTTTTTAACAGAACTTTCAGAGAAGGCCAAAAGGGATCTCATAGAGCACGAGCAAAAAGAACGACAAAAACGCCAAAACCGCTACGGGAGCCGGGGGGGTAGGGGAGGTGGCTACAGTGGATTTGGAATGCATCACATGAGAGGAGGACACAGGGGGAGAATAAATGACCACAACTTCCAACCAAGGGGCAACATTCGAATGCGGGTAAAATTAGATGATATTTTAAAAAATAACATACCGTTTTAATGTTTAGTGAAAAATAAACAGCTACCGGTATTGTTCTTTTGTTCTCCATCACTCCCCATACATCACCAGTCCTCCCGAATGCCTCTCCTCCATCTTCCCCATCCACAGCAGCAGCAGCACCACCACCACCACCACCACCATCTTTTGTCCCGGCCGCGGGGACCACACCCTTTCAACGAGCATAGGCGTCCTCATGGACAACCGCCCCACATCTCGCCACACATGACCCACCGTTCGCCGCCACTTCAGCCCCAGATGGAGCCACCTCTGCCGCCCACATCCCGACTGATGGGCTCCCCGCCACCTAGTTTCGGCCACCACCAGCAGCAGCAACAGCAGCCTTCACAACCGAAAAACATCCACATTAACCCCCATTTTAGAGGTTCTGCCCCATCCACTGTACCAGGTTGGTATTCAAAATGGTATAATACCTACAATTTTCATACAGTGAGAGTGCTGTAAAGATAATACATGATTACTTTCTTACCGCTCTGGTTTTAGCAAACCAATTCCTCCTTATTACATCTACTGGCTGCCTCAGGCTCTCGCGTATGTTTTGCATTGTAAATGGAGCCCACTGGATCAGCTGCCCACCCCCCATGCAATTGGAATAAAAAACCTGTGTGCTGGTGCCCACCGCCTCATTGCGTCAAAGGTGTCTACCATAAAATTCAGACTAGAGAGCACACCTGATTATAAGCCGCACCCAGTACATTTTTTAAGGAAAAAACATTTTGTACATACGTAACAGTGTTCTCGTTTGCCCGCTTCCCTGCGTCCTAGATGCATAATTTTTGCTAGGGACGCATAGTCTCAAATCCACGTGCGTCCCGGGACGCAACTTTTTTGACACAAAATTGTCATTATTACCTGATTTACATTTTTTTAAACAAAGATTTACCGCACTCCAAACTTTTCATCAGGCAGGTCTGGCAGATGTTGTTTTGGTCTCGCGGTTCGAGTTTTCGTCTGCACGCCGATCTCGAGTTGTGTGGTGAAAAGTCCGTCTCTTTTTAGAGAACCGGCTTTTTCGGCTCAACTCATTCAAGAGAGCCGGCTCTCAAACCGCTAACTTGCTTTGATGCATTATATTACGAATTATTATGTTGTATAAAGAAGTTTAAGAAAAAAAGGAAGTATAAAAGGAGAAAATAAAAAAAGACAGGTTTGTGGTTATCCCTTTAATTGGTATATTACCAACAATAATTTGATGCAGAAAATGAATTAATAATTTGATGATTAAAATTGAATGAATGTATAGATTTTTATTATATATTTGTCACCGATTTACAATGTTAACCTCGATAACACAAAATTTTGGGGACCCATAGATATCTGTTGGGACTTATAGATTTTTGAGCACGCGAGTCCCCGGGACTCATCACTTTTCACAGGTGAAATGAACACTGTCGTAAGCCGCACCTGACAAGAAGCTGCAATTGCCCACTTTGAAATATGAGTCATTTGCAAAGAAAGATGGTACACAGAAAGAATTGTAATTATATACGGCCCCTTAAATTTCCGAGGTCCCGCCGGTGGGCCGGTAGACTTTTAGTAAACAAATAAGTGTCTGTACGATGTAACTAGTCACTGAAATACGTCATGCCTCATATTGGGAATTAAAATATGATGACTATTTCAAAATATACTCATCAGAGAGAAATATCACGATCAGTCTGAAACAAGATAAAAAATTATAAAGCTGAGATGAATCACCCCTGGCCGTCTTCAACTTCTTTGAATGTTCACGAAAATGGCTTTGTTACATCAAGGACAATCAATTGAATCCAACTGTGTCAAATACTTTCTCCAAAACTCATGAAAATGCCGACAGTTAAATAGGAATCTGCCTCCAACATTTTCTGCTTCGTTGGACGTTTCTCCTTATAATTCGTTTCGCCACTTTATTTCCGTTTACAAATAAACATACTCGTAAAGAATTTCCCAATATGGTAGTTAGCGCCCCCCTTTCGATCAACACCTTTTCCCAGATGAGGGTGTGTTCATGCTAGTTTTATTCATGCACAACGCATGAAGTTGCATTAAACTTGCATCTTTTTCAACACATATATTTGACATATCTTACCTTTAGTGCGCGGGTGGCGCCCTAGGTGACCGTTAGAAAAAAATGCAAAAATGAGCCGCATCATTGCATAAGCCGCAGGGTTAAAAGCTCAGGAAAAAAGTCGCAGCTTACTGTCTGAATTTTACAATACACACTCCAACTTTAATATTTTCAATATTTATTATTAAGCTTTTACTCCAACAATTCTGTGTTCTTTTAAAGGCGTTCACAAGTTTTTACCAAATTGAAAATAATCTAGAATGATTAGAACAAATTTATAAATTTTGTGTTTTCCTCTCTTGGGGGCACCGCAAGTGTTCAGCAATAATGCACAATATTAAATTTTCTCTTCTAGTGTTAAGCTCTGCACGCAGCTTTTTTTATTAATCTGGTTTTAAATTGTGCGCAGGGTTGGGTAGGGTTACTTTAACTGGATTACTTTCAATTACTTTTCGATTACTCCAATACCAAATATGTTAATAAAAGACAAAATAAACTAAATATGAATAAAATTATGACTTACAACACGTGGTAAGCTTTCTCTCCTGGCTTTGATCTCTTTGATCTCCGGCAAAACTTACATAAAATATGACCGAAACAAAATGAAAATAAATCCAAACAGCTTGCCAACATCATTTTTGCCGTTCCATGTATTCCGTTACTCCCCAAGCCTGCACAAAATTTAGTAATTTTATTCATATTAAGTTTCTTTTGTCTTTTCTTAGCATATTTGGTATTGGAGTAATCCAAAAGTAATTGAAAGTAATCCAGTTAAAGTAACCTTACCCAACCCTGATTGTGCAACATATTATGGCCATTTTCTCTGACCTCTGTGTCACCATAACGCGTTTGTTTTTGCTCTCCCTGCCAACTCTCCCTTTCATTGCAGTGCCCGTGATGCCTCCTACTCCAAGCCAGCCAAGACCTGCCCTGGGTCCTCAACGATTCCCTGTGAGTAGCAGCTGCTCCTCTCTCTTCCTTTTGACAGCACTTCAGGCAGCTGCCACGACACACTAGCAAGCTTTGTTGTGCCAAAGTATCATTTCACAAAGTAGAGTTGACCCAGCAATCTTCAGGCCAATTTGTAAATAGTAATAGAAGCTGCACAACTGGAACAGGCACTATAGGAGCTTTTGATGGGTGGCAGAGGTTCCTGCCACGCTGGGACTTACCAGCTTTTCACAGATGGACACAAGCTCAGACTGGTCATCTGAACACATAATGGAAGTTGAGTGACAGTACCAGTTCAAATTCCATTTCTGCAAGTGTCCCAAAGGCATGAGGAGTGGTATTTGAGTTAATGAAAGATTGTGATATGTTCACAGCTCAAGGGGGTGGGTGGGCCCCTCGCCCCTTTGTAACATGCATTTATTCCTGAGCGGAATTTCACATCCGATATCTTGAGTGCCCTTTTAGAAAAGAAGCTTTATTTCAGTTTCTTAAGGATTTTAACAAGGGATGACAGACGTGACTTTAAAGTCATCACTCTTATGAAAGGGGACTGCTCATCCTTTTAGTGACTGTTGGGAATTAAGTGGCAGTGGCCATTACCTCTGCCCAGAAAGCACCTTTTTTAATATATTTGGTCTGTGTTAACATCCGGTTTTCTACTCAGGCCAATCCATGTCAAAACATAAGTATGTTTTTATTTTCCGTGTCCGTCCAACGTCATGCTTCATTATTTTGCCTTCCTGCTCCCAAAGTGGCTCATTTCTGCGTTAGTGATAGCGTAACTGCAGGGAGCTGTTCATTTCTTTCTTTTCTATTAATCTGCCAGCGATGCTAGCAAAGGCATTGCAAGGCAGTGCATGAAAGCAGTTTAATGAAATGCGCGGTTTCAATCCTCCAGCCGCCAATCGAATTTTTTGGCAGCGGTTGCCAAGGACACCATTTGAAATGCTCACGTCATATCAGCCGGGATCGTTCCCTTTACCAGTGGACATGTGATTGCTCGTGATTATCATACATTATCATCCCATCAGAGCCAATTGCTAGGGGGTAGGGTGTGGGTTCAGGCTCTAGAGTTATTGAACACATTTTTTATTACCATCGTTTTGAAATTACTAGTTTTTAATTACGAGACAAAAATTGGACATTTGGTACCTCAACATCTACATAATATTTACATAAATGATAACAGGCATTACATTTACAACAATCATGCATTCAGGAGCTTTTCAATCTGCTTCCTTGACAGCCAAAAATTTGGCATGTAGTTTAGATTAAAAATGGAATACCAGCCCGCCCCTACAGCAATCTGATGATTAATTCAGAAAAAGGTATTTAAGCTTGCAAAAAAAATCACCGTCACATTAGGTCTTTTTTTCTCATTATAAGTAATAATTACTTATGTGAATTCAACAAGGGTTTTTTTAATGATAAATAATACATATAATAAATTTTAGAGATTAACAATATTTGTATTTGATTAAATATTAGAAATGGCAAACAGAAACACAGTTAAAAAAAATAAACATTGTTTAATTTTGTCCATTGTCATTAATTTTATCATCTGAATAATTTTCTACTTTCATTACCTTAGTTCCAAACCTCCCCATGAGTAATTATCAAATTTGCTAATCAAATATCCGATTATTGTGGCTGCTGAATATGGCATATTTGCAGCCTTTTAGGAACAGGCACAATTCCCAAAAATAATTCCATGTTCACTGTTTGCATTCTTGAACCTGTGATTATTCTTGGTTAGCGTTTGCCTGTCAAAAGCTCACAATCACTCACTTATTGAACATGCCCTTAGTCAGTTTTATGGCGGATTAGACCTGAGGATGAGCCGCGTCCATTATATAGACGCCTGCGTCCTCTTTGTGAAAACCTGCCTGTCTTAACCTTTTCAAAAACGTTGAAGGTGCTCCCGAAATGATCCCTCCTGTCTTTAAGCCGCTTTGATTAACTTTCTGTTAAGCAACTTTTTGGGACGCGGCGTGCCTTTCAGCTTTCTGCAGAATGCTCCAACTTGGCCAAGCCGTTGCAGAATGAAGATGGATTAAGCTTTGATAGCATCTTAAGTATTTCACAATCAGCTTAGAAGAGGCAAGCATCCCAATTGTGGAAGTGCCACGTGTTGAATAGCAGGTTAATTTTTCAATACTGATGAATGTTTGAAAGAACAATGGGGATGGTTATGAGAGGTAATTGAATTCGAATAAGGGATTAGACGCTTGTTATCAGCTTTTCCATGGAAAATAGATGGAAAATATGCAATGGCCAGAAAGCTCAAGTGCTTGAAACAATGATGAAGGGGCATTTATCCCTCTTTGAAATTCTATTGGCTTGTTTGCCTCAACATTCAAAAGCTTTATCAAGGCCCTAGTAGCATTAAAGTTGATAATACTGATTGGCACCTTTCTCCAGTTACTGGAACCGCATACGTTGACGCTACATTTTTCTTCAACTGAATGTGATTACCGTATTCCCAAAAAAAACTTAATAACGATGATTTACCTGTGGTAGGATGTCATCCCTAAGAGTCAGAAGTTGTCAGTTTAATCCTTGTCTGGTAATAACTTAGTGTAATTGAATAGAGTACTATTTATGGAATGCCTTTGAGTCATTGTGATCCTAAACAAGTCTCGTTTTTCAAGGGTCCGGGAGGTTTTCATCAGCACATGCCGAATAATTTTGGTCAGCCCCAGCGGCCACCTCATCCCATGGAACCCTTCAGGGGTCAACCCCACCTTGGCCCTTTGGAACGAGAACCCCTCTATATGGGAGGTGAGTCCCTTGCCAAACTCGCACAAAGGTTACAATGCTTCTCCAGGCAGATTTAATATTATTCCACATTACCTCTGGCGGTTGTACCTACAGGGTGTGCCCCACAAGCAACGCTCATGTTAAATGCATGTTTGCACATATGTTGTGCATTCATTTCGTTGAGCTGTGGGAAAAGTGCATTATACACACATTACTTCACGTTGCGTTTTTCTTTTCAATATTAAATGCAGTAGTTGTTGTATTTTACTCTTTCACCTTGATATGACATTCAGCTTTCATTGAAGCCCACACGTACTACACCCGCAAAGGGGCTTATTGAAGGTTAAAAACTCTAAAATGCCTCTAATCTGCTTGTTTTTTTTGTTTTTGTTTTTTTGCCTGTGATGCAGGCCCCGATCACACAGATCCAACGAGCTTTCCAGGGCAACTTATGTTTGACCACCAGGGCCCCAACTCGCTTATGAACACCAACCTGCAGCAGCCGATGCCAGCTCAGGGCCACATGGCATTCAGGGCACCAACACCGTCGTTCCGCCAGCCATGCCCACAGGGCCCACCCGGAATATTTTCAAGGGAGCCGCCAAGACCTAACCTCCCCCCACCCCAAGGTCACCAAGGCATGGTTGGCTTGAATCAACAAGGTCCCCCTCCGAACCAAGCCAGGCAATTCCTGAATCCCCCTCGTCAACCATTTAGCCAGCCGAGTGGCCTTTTTCCTCCGCCACAGCCTCAGTTTGGCATGCAGGTACAAGCGCATTCACTTTTTATAAACAACATCTGTTGTTTTATTTTGTTTAATTCCTCATTGTTTTTAATCATTTCTATTTTAAAAGCAGTTCCAACACTTAGTCTTGTGTTTTTATCATGTTTGCAGTTGATTATTTAAGATTGTTATATCTGAACACTGTTTACATCAACAAATAACGGAAGTAATGATATTCAGTACAAGTGAAGCATAAACGAAAAGTCAAAATACTCCGGAATGCATTACACAGCTTGTCAGCTAGACTAGGGCGCCCTCTTGTGATTAAATACCTGTTGTCACAGCTGTGGGGAAGAAAAAGCTGGAAAAAATCAAATAAATACATGTACTGAAACGATGGTATTGTTTAAATCTACTCAGATATTGTGTGTGTACATTGTTTTATTGTGTACATCTGCATAAAGTTGTAGTAACGTAAGTATTTTCTTCAGGGCTTGGTACATGGCCCGCCTCAGCCACCAATTCAGGAATCCTTACCCACCCATCCACCTATACATCAGCACCAACAGCACCAGCTACACCATCAGCAGCAACCACGACAGCTAAACCACAATGAGATTCCCCACTTATTGCACCACGGACAGAATCTCTTCCAGCAACAACCACCACACGGCAACCCGAGACAACCAAGCCCCCGCATCCAAAACTTGCAACCACACGACGCGTCCCTCAGGCAAAGGATGGTGGGACACTTTTCGCATTAAAACTTTACATTTATGATGATTGTATTTGGAATGGATTTACAATATTTTAGATACTGCAGGCCTTTTCTGACAAAAAAGTTGTGGCTGTTTCAAAAATTTAGCTGAACCCTGATGCATGGTAACGATAAAATATTTTTTCTGTAAAATGAATCTTTCCCCCCTCCTATTTTGCAGAGCACACCTGCTTCCAAGCAAATGCACCCTCAGCGCAACAGCAACCTACGGGAGCTCCCCGTAGCACCTGGCAACGCAAACATTGCCCCCCGCCCCGCTGGTTCCCTTGGCGCCAATATCAGGCCTGTTGCCAAGGCAATGTCAGGCGTGCGTCCCATGCAGCCTGCAAAGACGGTGCCTGGAGGTGGCAGAGGGAGAGGCCAGGTCCCTGCCAAACCCACCGCACAGACCGTGGCTGCGGGGAGAACTGTGATTTCCAAGGAAATTCCTAGTAGCACAGAATCGCAGGTTAGATTTTCAATAAATAAAAAAGCAGTATTCTCATGACTATAAGGCGCACCCAAAAAACGCCAAATAAGCTAGAAATTTGGACGTGTGCTGGTGCACCTTATGTACGGAAAGAAATAGAAATGCATACAGGTGTATTCTTGTATTTGTGCAATAATTGATTGGTAGATATTTACAGCTGGCCACAATTAGATCACAAGGGTGACAATGGGGATCAAATCCAGATAGCAATTGTAAGAGCGCCATATCCTTACCACAAGGATAGTTGGTCTTATTTTTCGTCACAGTACTAGATGCTTCATAGAACAACCGCTGGCGGTCAACAGGGACAAAATAGTTTTGTATTTCAGTGGTCCCCAACCTTCTCTGTGCCACGGATGGGTATAATGTGTGACAATATTCTTGTGGCCTGGACTAATAATAACATCAACAGCGTGGTAATATGACTAAAAATAGTGTGATAATAATAATAATAATAGTAGTGTGACATAAAACGTAATGCCATAACATGTGTTATCTGTATCTGTAGTAGACTAGTGGATAGGATTCTGCGCTCTCCCGCTGCGATATGGGTTAGATTCATGCTGCATCCAATTCTTTCCACTGTGATCAGCAATATATTTCAAATGGTCAATCAATGCACAAATATGGTACTTATTTGTTTTCAGTGCATCCCTAGCCCTTACTGTAGTTTTAATTACATGCGCCTTCTAGTCTCATTGTGTGTTTACATAAAAAAAATATTACAAAAAGATGTGCCTCATAGTGCGGAATATACAGTATCCTATTGCCCAAGTTATTTTCTGTTTTTGGACCCCTTTATATACAACACCCTCAAAAAAAAGAACATATAAGCAATGAGCCTCGTTCTCCCTCTATCCACTGCTTGCATCAGTCAAGCATATTAGTGTGCCAGAATGTGACTCACATTTATTAAAAACCTAATCATTTGGTCGCTAATGGTAGCAGCCTCTTTACAATAGGGGGGAACCGATCAATAATTGCTATAACGTCTGGAATTTTAACTTGGCTTACTTTTCAATGTCATGCCCTTTCAAAACTTTAGATTGTCACTTTTGCGTTTCCACCACATCTTTTTCTGTAGGACCCAGATGAGGATGAAGAAACCCGGCAGTACCGTCTGAAGATCGAGGAGCAGAAGCGTCTCCGAGAGGAGATCTTGAAGAGGAAGGAGCTGAGGCGGCAGATGCTGGCCGGCGTACGGAAGAAAGAACTTCTAGAAAGGATCAATACTCCAACTTCAACCCAAAGCCAACAGCAAACAGCAACCCAGCAAAACCAGCCGGCACCTCCTGTTCCTCAACTCCCGCTTCTACCGCTGCCGCCTGAACGACAGCCCCCACAGCTTCAACAAAGGCAGCGACCTCAGCAGCCTTTCAATCAGTCACTTGGTAATCCCAATGGCGCGGCTCAGGTACAAACAACTCGTCCCAATGTCAAGTCACGCTTACAGATGGGAAAGGGAAATGGCCAGCAGCTACAAACTCTCAGGCCCGGTCCGGACCAACAGTGTAAGCAGCCCCCACAAAGCCCTGTGCTGCAGCAGCGAAGGACAAGTGGCCCACTGAATGCAAACAATCCCGGCACTAAAAACCAGTCTGTTCAGATCCCCCTCAAAAACCTCCCTGTGACTCCCTCACTGGGGCCTGGCCAGCCCCAGGCTCAAGTACTTAAACCTGGGGCGAAAAGAACAGTTATGCAGCGGGCCAAGCTTGCAGATGGTGAAGGCCAGCAGGTGCCACAAAAAGTCAGAGTGGTCAAACTTTCTGGCGTGGTGAGAAGAGATTTATTTTTTCTTTCCCATCCATTTGTATCTGTTTTTTAGGGGAGTGAAGATATTTACAAACGCATACTGTCCCCTTAGCTGGAATACAGTATGTCACAAAAGTGAATACACCCCTTATTTTAGCAGAAATGTTATTATAATGTTTAATATAACGCCACTGAAGAAACGTCGCTTTGACACAATGAAAAGAAGTATGCAAACAAAGGTGATGGCTTACTGGAAAGATATTCTCTGGTCTGAGGAGACAAAGATTAAATGATTTGGCTCAGATGGGGTGAAGCATGAGTGGCGGCATTTAGGTGAGGAGTACAAACAAGTTTGCTTCATGCCGAAATTCAAGGATGGTGTTGGGAATGACATGGTTCGGGGCTGCATCAGTGCAACTGGAATTAGGGAGTTGCATTTCATTAAGGGAACGCAAACTCAAATTATACTGTAAAATAATAGTGCACAGAATGATTACCTCCCTCCAGGAATGGGTCGCAGGCCAGCAAATACACTTCTAAGAGGCTATGGGTAAAGAGGATGGACTGGCCAAGCATGTCTCTAGATATAACTCCAAATGGACATCTTAGGGGCATCCTCAAGCTGAAGGTAGAGAAAAACAAAATCTTGAATATCGCACCGGCTCTGTCATGTCATGAAGGAGTGCAAGAGCACTCTAGTGATAATTTGTGAGGCTCTGGTAAAATCCATGGCCAGGAGGATTAATATGGTTCATCAAAATCATGGTGGAACATCAGGAACTTTAACTTAAAGGTGTTCTCACTTTTGTTACCAGGGGACTAGCTAATAATGTCTATAGTTTTTGAGGGAAAAATAAATTTACACTCCTTCATAAGCTTACACAGACTACCTTTCATTGTGACAAAGTGATGTTTCTTCAGTGTTGTTCTCTTGAACACTACGATGAAATCTCTGCAGAAATGTGAGGGGTGTACTCACTTTTGTGGCATACCGTACATAACAAATGCAATTATCATCTGAGCTATTTCAACACCTGAATCTATTACAACAGAAGACAATGATAATGATAGTCATATAAATCCAAAACATTGAAATTCACTTGACAAAGGTGTACTGAATATATAAAAAATCCTTAACTGAACTTCTATTTCTCATTTACTCTGTAGCTCTAATCAATAGGGTTGGTGTGAGGTAGTCTGAATGTCATTTTGGTTCAATTGATCTTTTCCTACGATAGGATTTTTAAACTGATACTTTTAAAGAACACTGGCGTGTGACATTTATCTCCAAAGTTGTACGGCACCTCATCTGTGCCTTTTAAAGGTTGACATCCTCTCATAAGAACGGCTTGTAAATGGGGGATGGGCAGGGATTGTCTTAGAGTGACTGTAGCCTGAATAAAGCCCATCAGTCTTAACGCTACCCGCCATTTTCCGCTCGTTTGATAAGTCACTACCGTGCCTTTAATTACAATCGTTATTGAATAATCACAAAAGGCAAGCATGTTAAACACTCATACTGATGTTTGGATTAAGCCGCTTTGACTCTCCCTGACTCGCATCCCGGCGGATCACACTGGCTGCAGATAAAGATAACCGGGTGTCAGCGCCTTAATGGAAACCTGCGAGGCAGCTATCAGACGCGCCACATCTTGGAAGACAGGCAGGCAGGCGGGGAGGGGTTTCTGAGAGATGTAAACGGCAAAGATTGCTTCCTTCCGTCATTGTTCCGCTGTCTTCATGGAGTGCTTGACAATGTTATCGGCATTCTTTTCCTCTCCTAGTCCTCCCTCCGTCACTTCCCCCCACGTCGACCCGTCCCTCAGGTGTGCGAGGCAACAAAGGACCGCCAATCCAAGACCCTTGTAATTAATCTTTGCTGCTCAAAAAAGCATGGGGGTGGCAAGGACGGGTGTGCGGCATATAATACCTGCACTAAGAAAGTTGCTACTTAGGAGGATTTGGGTTTGTATGGCTTAGGGAAAATGATAAGAGGCCAAGTATATTTTCATCAAGGCACAAAGACCTGAAAGGAGGAGGTGGAGATGTGAAGGGGGATGGGGGTACACATCCAGCTGCTGTCGTTCCACTGTAATGCGGCTTAGTATTTGATGGGGCATGATTGGGAGCTGGGATTTCAAAACGGGTTTTGATTTCAGAAGAGGAATAATCGCTCACTCCCTCCGTTTGTAGTAAGGGGGAGGTCACAGGTATTCCTCTTGTTTTTCTTCCCCCAATTGGATTTTTGATCACCATGGATTCAAACATAATTTTTTTGAGCTCATACAATAGAAATACAGCATGCAGGTTGAGACTTTAATAAAAAAGAAAAAATGAAACAAGTCACCCCACTACACGGACAGCAACAACAACAGAAAAAAGAATGTGGAACTCCGAAAACAAACAGAAAAGCAACCGTACCTTGTCAAACCTAAAAAGAGCAGAAAGAGTAAATAAACCCATTGCAGTAGGTGGCTCCCCACACCTGAATGCCTAATTATAAAAACAATAGAATAGATAGAACACTAACCTTGTATTGCTTCATATACATGAGGAAGTAAAGATTCCACCAAGCTGGTTAATCAATCCAAGATACCTGGAAAATACATTTTTCCAACATGGTTAAAAAAAAACTTGACCATCTTGTGTAGAAACACAATATTTTTAAGTGAGTATCTATTTTTTTCCAGATGTAAACATTGTAGGGTAAATTTAATCCACATATTGTGGGAAGGTGGGGCTGCAGATTTCCATCTTAGTTGGATCAGACGGTGTGTTAATAGGGTTAAAAAGGCGATGATGTCTTTGTATGGTTTTGGCTATTTCTGAAGTACTTAAAGATGTTCCAAAAAATGCTATCACATAATCTAGTTTGACAGATGTGCCATATATTTTTGAAATACTTTGGAAGATCTCGCCCTAGAGATTATGTTGAGAAAAACCCGAAATTGTGGGTGTGATTGGCTGGAGATGGTATTGCACAGTCCACAGTTTGAGTTTACTTGACAATTTTAGTCTGAATCAGTATCTACTCTCTTCATCACAGCTTCCCAGAGTAGATCTGTTTTTTTTGTGGCCAGTGAGCCTGTTAATAATTGAAAGACTAAGTTTAAGACGAGGAAAAGGAACAAGGAACTTGTCAAATGCAGTCCCTTCTGGGGGAGTGGTTAAGCAGATTTTCTACCTGTGGGCAAAGTTGCAGATTTGGAGGAATCTAAAAGGTTATTGTGAAGTATGCTGAATTTAGCCATGATTTTCTCAAAAGTAGCGAATTTATTTTCTTCCTGCGCATTAATCTGTCACATTAATGTGCAACATTCAATTTCTCCTCACATGTCAAACATATGACTTAATTTGAGAATGAGACCAGCACTTCAATCCAGTCAATTGTTACCAAGGCTTTAGAGTATTAAGAGTTGGTGTAGTGCTTAAAGCATTCTCCAAATGTAGCTTGCTCCCTGACCTAAATATTTTTTAATAGCATAATGACAGTTTTGATTTTTAATATTGACAATTTGGGATGTTTTTGTGGGTGGAAGGGTGCATAAGTTCATTAAATTTCATTTTTTTATGCTTCTTACAGAAGTGTTCAGTCTCTTCATCATTCTTTTATACCTTTTCTATAAAATTGGAATATCTTGCATTGCTTTGCAGCCAGGAAAAGGCCCTGAAACCACGAGTTTCCCAAAACAACAGCAGCAGCAAGGTGCCTGGGCAGACAACCCTCTCAAGCAGGGAGTCCAAAGGAAGGTGACCGTGTTGGGACAACCATTGCAAGGTGCAGGCGGGATGCAACAGGCCGGCCGAGGGGGCATCAGAATCCCGCAGCAGAATAGGGTATGTTTATCTGGAATTAACTGAGTAAGGTAAATATTAAGGAATGCTAAGGGTTTTTAATTTATTCACAGCATAATTATAGAATAAAATTGTCTTTCTTTTTGTTTACGATGTAGTGTCCCATTTTTAAGAGATTAGACACTACACCCTGAGGTTAAACATAGAATAAGAGACTTAAAAGATAAAAATAAGATAAAGACTATTAAAATGGATTGTTAATATTTTCTGGGTAGTGCGTGCAGATTGGACTAAATGGTGTGTCTCAGAAAAAAGTGAAATGACATTAGCATAAACATGGTGCAAAAATAGGAGTGAAGAAAAAATTTTGAATGCATATATGTGAAATATATATATATATATATATATATATATATATATATATGTGTGTGTATGTACATTGTCAAATAAATTCTGTGGAACTTTCAAAGGAGTTAATTCATAGATACTTGATAAAACTTCCCAGCAAATTTTCAGCCGGCCCTGGCAAAATTCCAAATTTCTTGCTTAAAAAGCTAGCTGACTTTTTATGTGAACCATTATTTTACCTGTTCTCTAGATCTTTTGAGGATTCACAGCTGCCTGAGGACTGGCTTAGTGCTATTGTCATACCGATTTTTAAAGGGGGGAGCACAACAAGTGCAGCCAACTATAGACCAGTTAGCTTGACTAGCTGCGTCTGTAAAGTGTTTGAGAAAATTATCTCAGATGCCATATGGAAATTTATACAGGAGCACAATCTTTTTACGTTTAAACAACATGGGTTTAGGTCCGGACATTCTACCATGACTAACTTAATAGCTCATTTGAATAATATTACCAGTATGTTTTTTGTTCACAATATGGCTGGTCATGTTGTTTACTTAGACTTTTGCAAGGCTTTTGATAAAGTTTCTCATAACAAGCTTTTACAAAAACTGAAATGCTATGGTATTAGGGGAAAACTGCTTGAATGGATAACAGCATATTTGTCAAATCGTAAACAATGCGTAAAAATTGATGAAGTTCTTTCAGCGTGGTCGGAAGTTTGTAGTGGGGTACCGCAGGGCTCAGTACTAGGACCATTATTGTTTCTGTTTTTTGTGAACGACCTACCTGAGGCCATTCAAAGTAGTGACATCTCAATTTTTGCCGATGATGCTAAACTGTCGGCTTTCTTACCAAAAACCCAGGTGACAGGAACAACTGATTCTCTCCAAAATGACATTAAATCAGTTTTTCTTTGGTCCGAAAAGTGGCAACTGCAATTGTCATCTCATAAATGCTTAGCACAGTCGTTTTTACATGGTTCTGTTCCGCTGTATAACATTAATGATCATGATTTGCATGTTGTTACTGAACATAAGGATCTGGGTGTCACTCTTACTTCAAACTTAAAGTTTATCACGCATATCGCCAAAATTACCAACAAAGCCAATAACATAGCATCAAACATTTACAGAAACTTTTACAACAAGAACCCAGCATTCTTAGTTCGAATGTTTTGCGTTTATGTTAGACCCGGGTTAGAATATAACAGCGTTGTGTGGAACCCTTACTTACTCAAGGACATTAACCTACTGGAAGGAGTTCAACGACGGTATACGAAGCGGATACCTGGGATGCACAGCTTGTCATATCCGGAAAGACTACAAAGACTAAACTTGGACTTTTTGGAGCTCCGTAGAATTCGATTTGATTTAATTTTTGTGTTCAAAGTACTGCATGGAATGATCGATGTGCCTTTTGATCAATTTTTTGAGTTCTGTCGTGTTAATGGTTTACGTGGTCACAGATATAAGTTACGGGTGCCTAGACCTACCAGCAACTTGCATGGAAACTTTATTTCTTTCAGGATACCAAAAATTTGGAATTTTTTGCCTGACCGGGTTATTAGTGCAAATACGGTGCAAACCTTTAAGCAAAGGTTGGCAGAAACAGATCTGTCAAATTTCCTTAGGGGAGGGGGCGTAAGGTGACCATATTTGGCCATGCTTACTCTCAGCATTAGTTTTTCTTTTTGTGTCATGTTTTGATTAATGTATCCAACAATACCTTCAATAAACATTTCATTTCATTTCCCCCAAAAAAAAAAAAAAAATATATATATATATATATATATATATATATATATATATATATATATTTGTTTACAGTTTTGTGTGTTATTTTAGGGAAGTCTCTGTGCCTGTTATTTATTCTGTTATAAGGGACGGTAGCATCTGCCAGAAGGCAGAACTTCAGAGAGGTGGTGGCTGGGATGAGAGGAGTATTTAGTAATATTGTTCATTGTGCTGTGGTAGCAAGGAGTGTTTTCCACACTGTGCAGAGAGCAACTGATAATTTTCTAGGGTTTTCCTGCCTGCTGCCGTGCACCCGGCATCCAAGTTAATCCAAATTCAATTTTAAGTATTTAAGTGTTGGTAGAGAATTGCTCTGAATCTAGTCATTACAGCTACATTACATGATACTGTGGTAGTCATGAGATGACACGGCATGCCAAGTGTATTGACAAGCAGAAAGCAGTGTTTCACGGGTGCGTTGTACACAAGGTCCCCTGGCCTCTCCATACGCGCCTGTCACCGGCAGGCTGTCGTCATACTCACTGATGCTGACAGGCTCCGGCAGCTACCAGAACACTGCACGCGAACCTCCCCGGCCCCCTTATTTCTGCCACTCGCCCACCTTTCTCTGCATCTGATGCCATATACGTCTCGCTCACATGAAGACTTGCCTTAGCACGTGCAGCCTGCGTGATGTTTTCTGGGGGTAAAAAAATGATAAGTCAATCACTAGAAAGTCAACTGTGTCTGAGGTGTGAACAAAAAAAAGCTTCTCCTTAAGGGATCACAGTCACTCATAGAACTAGGATTGAAATGTCAACTTTGCGGAAAGGATGTATAACACATATTAACTTCTGTGTTTTTTTTTGTAGGTTGTGGTATCCGGTCGTGGAAGAGGGGGCGCTCACGTCGGTCAAGGGGCTCAAGCTAGCGCCCGACCAGGCCAGATAATCGTCGAGAATCAACGGCGCACAGTCACTATTGAGGGCCTCTCGTCATCCACCACCGATGTGCAGCTACAAAGCCTTTTAAGATCCATAGGCCCAATAGAGGTTAACAATAACGTCATTACAATAACTTGGCATACATGACTGTATTGAGAATATACGGTACTGTTCAAAAGTTTGGGGTCACCCAGACAATTGAGTCTTTTCCATAAAAAAGTCACACTTTAGATTATCAGATTAGTTGTCCAATATCTGCTCTTTTGCCCGTATTAATTGCCCCTCTTTTGTTAGCCTGCCTCAGATATGGCTTTTCCTTTGCGACTCTGCCTAGAAGGCCGGGATCTCGGAATCACCTCTTCATTATAGATGTTGACACTGGTATTTTGCAAGTGCTTTTTAACAAAGACGCTAGTCGATGACCTGTAAGGTGTTCGTTTGTCCAACTAGAGACTTTAATGTACTGTACTCCCACTTTTCTTTCTACCATGGTTAAAGCCAATTTAATGTTCTCTTTAGGTAGTAGTACACACTGTTGTATGAGTTTCACACAGAAATTATTTTTTGGGGCATTCTGAAAGTTTAATCATAGCCACAAATGTGATGCTCCAGATCCTCGACTAGCTTAAAGGAAGCTAAGTTTTGCAACCCCTAGCAAAAAGTATGGAACCATCAGTCTTGGACATGTACTCACTCCAACAGTTTATTTTGTAGGAAAAAACTCAGATCACAAACATGAAATAATTGTAAGGTAATTCCAAAGTGCAACATATTGGCTTTCAGAAACACTAAAATAAATTACGAAAAAACATTGCAGTGGTTGATCAATGTTACTTTGTAGAGCAAGTGCAGGGAAATAGATATGGAATCACTCAATTCTGAGGGGGAAAAAACAGACAATATTGCCTATCCTTAGCCTATTGCAGTATTGTTCTTTTGTGTTTGAGCGTCAACAATGGTTTCCTTTTAGCTTTCCTGTATGAAAATCCTATTTGCTTGAAGTGATTTTGCACAATTCTGTCAATTACATTGACCCCAACTTCCTCCCATTTCCTTTTCTTTTGTCTTGATGTGCATTTTCTGTTTTCAAGACATATGGCCTATAGTTGATTGTTTGGACGCCTACATGTCTTCTTGGCCTACCAGTCCGCTTGACTTTAACAGCCTTTTCATGCTGTTTGAAAATGGACCAAATCTTTGATATAGCAGACTGTGAACATTCCAAATCTTTGGTAACCATATGAGTAGTTACCTTCTTCGAGAAATTTGACGATCCTGTCTTTGGTCTAAAGATATATCTCTCTTGTTGTAGCCATGATTCTTGCCTTTGTCCAAAAGCCCTCCTGACTGACGAGCAGTTAATTTAAGCCGGGTGCCCAAATAAAGGAAGGAAATTGACTGGGTGTGTCCTTATTTTCTACTCAGAATGCACCGATTCCTGATTTTTTTCCCTCAGAATTGAATGATTCCATATCTATTTCCCTGCACTTGCTCTACAAAAGTACCATTTACTGACCATTGCAATGTTTTTTGGTAGTTTATTTTAGTGTTTCTGATAGCCAGTATGTTGCACTTTGGAATTATGTGACGATTGTTTTAGTGATCTGAGTTTTTTCTACAGAATAAACTGTTGGGAGAGAGTACTTGTCCAAGACTGATGATTCCATACTTTTTTTGTTAGGGATTGTATAGCTTCTCTAACCAGCTAAACTGTTAATAGCTATGCTAGCATCATTGCGTGTTGTTTTTCTTCCGTAAGCCTTCTAACGCAATTGGCAAACATGATATACTAAACCAACACTGGAGTGCTGCTTGCTGGAAATGGGCCTCCATTCACCTATGTAAATAATGCATTAAAAAACAGACATTAGTAGATAAAATAGTCATTTACCTCGTTAACAGTGTACGGAGTGTATTTCTGATTAGTTTAATGTTATCCTTATTAAAAAAAATCTTTTCCTTCAAAAAATATGACATTTGTTAGCGTTTTCTTAGAGACCCCAAATGTTTAAACGGTAACTTTTGAGGTTCATCTGTCAAAATGTTGCAACTAATCAGCAGTTACTGGTAAAAATATAATTAGAATGCTAATCGTCTAAATGTATTTAAAACTCAATTGTCCTCGTTGATCTCAACGTTTTACCTGGGAAGTGACACAGCACCATCTGCTGGTCGAATCGTGCTGCTCTTCATTCACCATTTAGTTCTTCTCTTATGGGTTCTTTTTCTGTTTTTGTTGAAATTCACACTCACATTTTTGTATTACAGATGTTCAAAATGATACCTCAGCAAAGAAAAGCAATCGCCACCTTTTCCAATCCCCAACACGCCGCAAGTTTTCAATCAAGCTTCCACAGGTAATTAGACTTACCGATACTTCTATTTACATCAAGAGTTGCGAGCTCCTAGAGGCAAATTTGCCCAAAATACGGTTACCTGTCTTTGACTTTAGAGGTGCCACGTGACAATGTTTAGTATCCTCCTGTCTGCCTCGTGTAATTTTATGAATATGTGGTTTGCTTCCCCCTAAATGTGTTTTTTTTTCTCGCTTACCACACAGGCACATGATTGATCTGTCCCACATTAATGTGAAGCTGATTGAAGGATGAGAAGCAAATGTCAAACTTGAGGAGCTCTGCCTCTCTAGCCCTGCCCCACGCCCTCCGAACTCCTCCGTTTTTGGGGTCAGTCTGCCACCACTTCTTAATGCAAACGTTATCCTTGGAACTTGGACCAATTGCATACAACATGGCATGCTTGATTACAAAAATTATATCTAGTTTTGTCTGTACAGTACACGTAGACACTAAGACACAGGATAATGGTTGCTCCGTTTCATAAGAAAATTTCTTTACAACAAACTAACATGGTCATTTTATTTCTCATTAAATTTAATCTTAATTAATTCGTTAAAATAGCTGATTACATGCCACATGTGTAAAAAACATTCAGTGTACAAAAGACAATAACATCCCCTCGTTTTCCCTCACCATCCTGTTGGAGGTTGCATTAGTCTGTGCTGAGCTGTAAGTGGCAGCAATGCTTCACTTATTTCAAGGGAAAAGATCAATTACAGGGGTCTGTAACAACAAATGGCCCGTATAGTTTTCTCTCTGAGCGCCAAGTGGCGCTATTTAGCTTCTATCCATTGGTAATTTAACCAAAAGTTTCTTTTAACTGATATGTGATGTATAGTTTTATTTACAGAGAAATGAACTGTTGTGTACTGATACTTTTAATAAAAATAGGCCATAGGAAACTGGCGTTTTAAGTACTGGATTGCTTCTCTCAAGAGTATTATCATGAATGGGTACACTCACACAACATATTTATATACTTGATATTTGTGAGCCACAACAACATGACTACGAAACATACAATGAATGGACATTTTACATACCACTCAAGTCCTGAGTGAAGAGTGAGCACATATTTTTTTTAACTAATAAGTTTCAGGTTTATGACTAAGACATGGAAATTGAGGGGGCAACCATTATCCGTGTGGAAATGTGATGTACATAATTGGACATTTTCCAGCACGGACGCTTTTCGTTGGCGTTGCTTGCTGAAACTGTGTCAAGTTGACGGATTTTTAAAAATGTAAAATATCCAGGATTGTTTATGTTTTACTATTATCTTGTGTTCAAAAGAACATGGGTGTGATTGAGGATTGAAGAGGGGGAGATTTCTCAAAGAGGAAAAAAAATAAAAAAGATGGCCAATATAACCGTGACGGAGCGGGTATGTGAAGCCGGTTGAACTTGAAGCGTTGTGTGTGACGTCCATGTTTTCGCTGTGTTTTAGCAGGTTGATGTCATTGATTTGTATTTTTTCCTATTTTCCAACATTGAGTCTATTTAACGAGGACTCTTCTGACCTCTTGACAATTTCTACCTCAAAAAAGTCAATGGGAATGCCACTAATGTTGCAAATTACAGCCGATGTTTGTTGAAAATATTGGCAAGTTTTTTTGTCTGGTTTGTCAGGGCTTTTTGTACATTACACACAGGAAGTGAGCAAAAAGTCTTAATTCCCAATACTAATAATTTGTTAGTAACCCTTCCGACAAATGCGACAGATTTGCATACTGCTCTTTTGATTGGCCTATTTATCGGATTTCCCAAAGATGATCCATCTTGGTTAATGTTAAGTTAGTTAAAATTTACGATTGTTACCGTATTTTCCGGACTATAGGTTGCTCCAGAGTACAAATCGCACCAGCCATCAAGAATGATAAAGAGAGAAAACTATATACAAGTCGCACTGGATTATAAGTCGAATTTTTGAGGGAAAATTCTTGGATAAAATAATTGTCCCCTCTTAAGAAGGTGTGTCCACAGCATTGGGACAATGTTGAAAATGCCAACGCTTTCCTTGAGCACTCTCTTGCATTTTGTTGTGGAAATAACATACAAACTGATGCATTAAAAAACAATTTCCGCATGAATATAGGGCAGACCCCCAACCAAATCAGGAAAAAAACCCGTGACTTATAGTCTGGAAAATGCAATAAATACCACTCAAGAAGCCATGTACTTATTTATTTTGTTTGTTTTTAACCAGAAATACCAAAACGCTTTGCCGAGCCGACCTTGTCTTTGTTTTTAGGCAATCTGGATTGTGTTAGTCATTGTGCTGCCTCTATAGCCCTTGCTTGGTACTCTAACTGCTCTCTCCCAATTGGCCATGAACCAATGGTCGTGTTTGGTGTATGCAGTCATAAAAGATCAGAACGCGCGTGCTGTATTGTATTTGTCATGTGTTGGATTATATCGTGTTTAGCTCGTCTAAAGCACTGGTTCTCAACTGGTCTGACTTTAGGACCCACCATTCCACCCCAATGATTAGCGGCAACCCAAATCAAGAGAAGATTGCCACCTTCTCAAATGGAAGGATTTTGCCGTTAAAAGCAGTAGAATATATTCACCTTTTTTTGTAATAACAAAACGACTTCAAGTGGTCAAGTCATGTTTATTTGTATAGCCCTTAATCACAAGGAGTCTCAAAGGGCTGCACAGACCACAGATTGTTGCAAACCACAGACTATTATTACACCATCCCCTGATCTAAAACCTACATGAGGGCAAGGAAAAACTCGAAAACAAACATGAGGAAAATGAAGAAATCTACTCTTACTGCAACTGATATGTTCAAAAAAAATGGGACACCTAATTTACTAATCAAAAGAATACACAATTCTTAAAATAGATCCAATTGTGCCTATTTAACATGGATTAACACAAGACTTCTTCTGACCAAAACACTCTGTTATGAACATGTAATAGATTAAAGAATAATCTTTTTAAGTAAAAGTTTATTTTATTAAAAACTGATTCTGCTAAGTACAAGTCTTTTTTATATTTTACTAAAAATATGTGGAAAGTAAAGCAATAACAATCTGGTATAAAATTAGTAAAATGATCGGCCAAGTACCATGTATACTCGCGTATAAGCCTGCATCGTGTTTAAGTGACCTCCTAAATCTATTTTAAAATAGCTACATACTAAAAAGGTTTCAAAATATTAAAAAAGTATGTATCTAAACATTGATTATTATTTCAAGTCAAGTCATGTGTATCTGTATAGCCCTTAATCACAAAGAGTCTCAAAGGGATGCACAGATCAAAGACTACTGTATTGCAAACTACAGAATATTATGACACCATCCCCTGATCTAAAACCTAAATGAGGGCAAATAATACACAGATATTGTCAACATAAAAAAATGGTTATTCATATGCTTCTTCAATTATGTAGTTAATTAAGATGAATATAATTGTAAATAGGTAAAAATTTAGACATTTTAAACCATCTACTGTGCCTTCCAGCTGCGCTTCAATTCAACTCGTACACCATTTTCATATTTCCTGGTCGTTTCCTCCTTCAACTTAATTGTTTTTTTTTACTGCTTTTCCTTTCTCTTACAACTAACTTTTCTCTTGGGCAGAAAAAAATAGAACCAACAAAATGAGCCGCGCCGATTGACTGAACAGGGAGAACAGATCGAGCAGGGAATTATCGCCATTTACTATTAAAGAGTGTGATTGACCCCCTGTTTTTTATTAGCATTATTTTGCCATAGCAAAGGTCTGCGACCCACTGAAAACCGGTACGTGACCCACCAGTTGAGAACCACTGGTCTTAAAGAATTTAGAATCACACGCTGACAAATTTTGTTATTATTCATGAATAGTATAAGAACAGGTGGTCACTCACTTCCATGTGTGAATGTACTTTTTAGCCGACTAATCTTGGCTTCAATTATTTAGTGGCATTTCCCTTCAAGTACCAAAAACACGTTATTCAGATTTGCCTCCAATCACAGTTCAAATGGAATCACTTCCATTGTGCATGTGAAACTTGATTTGTGTATGTTGTATATTTGTTGTCATGAACTGAATGCCTACTCTCTGGTGCCCCTATCCCTTTTCGCTTTAGTTTGAACTGATATTACAAAGGTTCATTTTCTTTTCTTTTTTATGTTGTGTTGAATTTATTCGTTTTTTTATTTTGTATCTTTTAAATTAAGTACTGACAATGCCAGTCGTAGGAGTTCATCTGATGAGACAGATGCTTTCGTAAGTCCTTAACTGATTCATGTTGAATCTATTTGTACCTCCCTGATGCACTTTATTTTGTTTTTCAAGATTTGTTTAATTCAAAATGCTACCTCGAAGGGTTATTGAAACCCCAAAAACTTAAGTTTGCACTGTTCACCCTGGCATTGGCTCTTAAATATTTCCCTGTGCACTGTCAAATAACATTTATTGTTTCTTTACAGGACCATCTGATGATCAGGAAGTGATTGCTAAAATATTAATCTGCTTTTATTTTCTTTAGGTCAGATCAAGAATCTGCGCAATGGTGAATTTAACAACACCGTATTTCTTCAAATAGTGGCCCCAACTTTTAACATAATCCTCCCATTTTTTTACTTTTCCAGAGTTACTGCCGTAGACCCCCGGAATATGGCATTAATCTGTTCTGGGTGGAGTTTTTGGTAAAATTGCTGTAAGGCGCAGGATAGAAACCTATGATAATTAGGTCCTGTGTTCTAAACCACCAGTGCCCCAGACTAAAACATTTAAACCGCAAAACAGTATATAGTAACGACTAATCATCAAATTAAATTAACTTGTTGATCACTTTACAGGCAATAAATTGACATTCAAAGTGCTTTGGGAAGTCATTGACTTGAAAAGTGCTATATAAATGCAGATCATTTCATTTCATTTAAAAACACTCAGTGTACTATGAGACAATAAAACAATAATTTCCCCTCCTTTATCCCAACCCAAAAGACCATATACACATACACAATAGTTAGAATACAATAAAAACCAAATAAATAATAAAAATGAAATCTGATAATGGAAAGGCACAGACTAAACCAAGTGAGGAAAGGGTCCTGAGGGAGGATTAGCCTCACTGATAGGGAATGCGGCAGATTGCCTCGGGAAACACTGACATCATAAAAATAAAAAGAACTGCAGAACAAAAACATTAAAAAGTGAATTAAAAGTCAAGTATGTTACATTTAAAGTGTTAGATATTTAACAAATCAAACTAAATAAAACTAAACTACTATTTGTATGTAATGAATGTGTATACGATCAACATTATAAATAAATGTAAGTTTAGTGGAGACATTAATTTGAATCAACCTTGACCTGGGCTGGCATCTTAGAGTTAGTGAGTGGATGCAGAAGGGGAATGAGACGGCGTATTCAAGTTAAAACTGATTGTGAGGATTGTCATGCCTTTAGGAGACATTCCTAATGAAAGTAATGCTTTGTATTTCCTGATAACTCCATGGTTCATTTTCATGGTTGTCATCCTCTTGCTTCTCCCCTTAGCATCACTGCAAGTCTTGGGGCCCATAGCTAAACAAAGTGAAAAAATTCAAAGCTTTGCAAAACACCGAAGATTCTGGTTTGAACAAAGGGACAAAAAAGGCATTGCGGGGACATTTTCAGCCATTTGAATATTGGCATCTTCACGAAGCACAAATCAATAGCACACCAGCATCTCATACGATGTCGACCAATAGCAGATGGTCATAACTCGCATAATCATACGGATCAACACAGCAAATATTAAATTTTATAAGTTTTGGGGCACAGTAATTGTTTTGATTATGACGGGAAAATGTCAAAACAAAGGGCCAAATGCAAATTCCATTGTAACGTGAAAATACTGTAAGGTAGGGACGCCGTAACCTGGGATTGACTTCATTAATAAAAATGGCAGAACATTTGAAAAAAAAAAAAAAAAAAAAAAAAATCCCTCGGATAAATTTGAGCACCATCAATTAAAATTCCCCCTCGCCGATGCCACTATGTGAGGAATTATGGTCATCTTTAAATGCAGTGGTGTTGTTATTGTTTATTTTATCTGTGAGCGTATTCTTCTTTTTTTGTTGTTTAAATAGAAATGTGTACTATAAAGGAGCATCGATACCTGCCACACAGCAACAGCACCAGTGTTTTATTCTCACAAGTAACGTGGGATTTTATTTTGTTACCTCCTTGAGCTGTTTTTTCAGTTATTTGCATTGGAAAGAATGTTTTTTTTGACAGTTGGAGCAACATTAGTGCAGAGTAAAGAAATAGTTTAAGGTTGTGGATGGGTTAAACATTTTCTTGTGTCAATTTAACACTTGTGATTTTGCTGTGTAGGAGATAACTTCAATCACAAATTCTTAAGGCGTTTGTGTCATTTTATGGTGATTGACAACACAAGAAATAATAGCGTTATAAATAGGGAAATTAAATGTTATTCCAAAACCGCAAACGATTAAAATTAGTCAAAATTAAACATTTGGTTTTAATGACAATTAAACATATATCAGTTTTTCTTTTTGAAAGAAAAAGTTAAAATTTGATTTAAATTTAAAAAAGTGTATTTGTATTTTTTATATAGAGAATATTACAAAAAATAAACCTCAAAAACATGAAGTAAAATTTCAAAAACCATTGTAATTCAAACGTTTTCCGCCGTATTTTATTTTTCTCTGTACCAAAAATTGGTTTCAATGAAAAACTCTTAAAAAGATTGCAATTAAAACCTAAAAATTCGGGGGGGTTTTTGGGTCAGATATTGGCAAATTTGTTACGTTTTTATTTATTCAAAACAGTTTTTCTTGTTGCAAAAATAAAACAAACCTATTTAAAGGGTGTGTGTGTGTGTGTGTGTGTGTGTGTGTGTGTGTGTGTGTGTGTGTGTGTGTGTGTGTGTGTGTGTGTGTGTGTGTGTGTGTGTGTGTGTGTGTGTGTGTGTGTGTGTGTGTGTGTGTGTGTGTGTGTGTGTGTGTGTGTGTGTTTGCGTGTGTGTTTGCGTGTTTGCGCGTGCGTATGAGAGAGTGCGTGAGTGAGCGAGTGTGAGTGACTGAGTGTGAGGTGCGCGAGTGAGTGTGAGTGAGTGGGAGGTGCGTGTGTGTGTGTGTGTGTGTGTGTGTGTTTGCGTGTTTGCGCGTGCGTATGAGAGAGTGCGTGAGTGAGCGAGTGTGAGTGACTGAGTGTGAGGTGCGCGAGTGAGTGTGAGTGAGTGGGAGGTGCGTGTGTGTGTGTGTGTGTTTGTGTGTGTGTGTGTGTGTGAGGTGCGTGTGTGTGTGAGTTTTTTGTGTGCGTGTGTATGTGAGAAGTTTTTTTTCAAAGAAAACTTAAGCCCAAATAGAAACTTCCAAATTGATTGCAATTTAAAGTTGTTGTTTTTTTCCCCGCCGGTATTTAAAAATGTTCTGCATTTTTCCTCGAAAATATATCCTTGCAAAAAAATTCGCAACTATAAACTCTTAAAATATTGCAATTAAAATCTGTTTTTCTAGTTCCAAAAAACAAAAACACGTTAAAAATTAGTTCACATTTACTAACATATATATATATATATCTATATATATATCTAGATATATATATATGAATATATATACAAATTTAATTTTGAATATGTTACACATTCCTGAAACCTACCACGCCTTGTGAAAATCCTAGATACAGTTTTTCAAACGTTAGATTCGGTTTTTCAGTAATCGGTTCATAAATGAATTTCGCCCAAATTAAAATCCAGTTTTATTTTTGTCATAAATAAAATTGAAGTGATTTGTATTAAACCGTCATTTTCTCACTCTAACTTGTCATGGCCACTCATGGCCACAGATGTCGCTATTTCCCTGCCAGTGTCACCCTTTCCTTCAGATTCCCAAATCACTTTTTGCCCGCCTTAACCATTATCACTTTACAGCGGAGAGAGTCGGCGCAAATCTTCTGCACACTTTTCTATTTTCCGGTATTTCACTTTTCCTTTCCTTTTTTATTCAAAACTTGTGCATTAAGCAGGGTGGCCCCGGGCCCCGGACCGCCACACTGGATGCAAGCGGCCTGTGTACACTTTTTGACAATCGGCGTTGTGCTCATTGGATATTTTTTTACTCCTTTTTTTCGATCTTTTTGTGAAACCTAAGACAATGCACTCGAGTCACTTTGTGGAAAAAAACAACAAGTTTTCAATTTTGAAACTGCCAAATATATTCTGCCTTATGTTCGCACTGTGATGTTTTGACTTGAAAAACTACAAAATCCATGTATGTTGCTTTTTTTATTGGACATTGATGGAGTCCTATTTTACGACCAAGTATTTTAAAGTCATGTTTGAGATCACAAAGTGAGAAGAAAAGAAATAAAACTCTGAAAAATGCACGTCTGGCGATCATTTTCTCTTCTTGGTGTGTGCCAGGTGTCGCAAACTCCGACCTGGGGGCCTATTGCGTCCCCCGCGATGATAGTTTGAGGCCCCTGCTTTGATATAAAAGTCTAAAAGGACAGTGTGTACTTTTCTAGTTTTGTGACAACGTTCAGTTGAAAAAACAGTAGTGTTTAAAAAAAGAGAACCTAAAGAGAGAGATTAGAGCTACAGATTATCGAATGCAGAATCTAGAATACAGATTATATGTATATAGATTGTAGGTTAAAAACATAAATACGTGTATGTGGAGAAATGTGTATTTGCTGTTGTATATGATGCTGTTACAGGTACCCTCAAAACCCAATTCCAGTCTTTTTTGTCATTTCTTTTTGCTTTATTTTTTGTGTTTTGTGTTTTAGCTTTTTATTTTATTTCCCCCCTCTTTTTTCTCTTTTCCTATTTTACCTTTTTTCTCTTTTTCTCTTTCTGTTTTTCCCTTTTTCTTTTCTATTTTCTTCCTTTTTTCTTTGTATTTAGTTTTCTCTTAGTTTCTTCTTTCTTTTTTCTCCCTATTTATTGTTTCCTGCTTTTTTCTTTTAACCCTTTTCTTTCATTTCCTTTTTTTTCTTGTTTTCTTTTTCTGTATTTTTCTTTTTTTCCCTATATGTCTATTTTACCTTTTTTGTTTTTCTATCATTTTCTCTTCATTTCTTTATTCTTTCTTTTTCCATATTCCTTTTTGTTCCTTTTTTCTCTTTACCTTAATTGTTCCTTTTCTTTTTTTCCTTTTTTATTGTTTTCTCTCTCTCATTTTTTTCTGCAAAAGGCAGAGCAAAAAAAATTGAAGAAAAAATGTCAATTTGAGTCTCCGTAGTTTGTCTTCTTCTTTGTAGCACTTATTTTTAGTTTTGCTTCACAATAACGTGACTTGTAAGTCAAATAATACACACTGTCCCTTTAATGTAAGTGTGGCCCACGTAATTTCCATATTCACTTATTACTGCTTGATTTTACCATCATATTAATTCTTATTTTACTTTTAGTGGGTATGTCTTGAAGCGAGTTTTAAGGAACAATATTCAAGAAGAGCGGAAAGCTTTTATTAAAGCTTTTATTGTGGAGAAAAAACATTTGGCCCAACCTCACCCAGACCTTAGTTCCAGTGACTCCCAAGTCAATTGAGTTTTAGACCCATACTGTGGAATAAACATAGATTTTGTTTGATATTACACACTTGCTGATAGTTCTAGTTACAGTAATATTCATAATAGTATTTTTAGCAACTCAAAAACAGGTTTTTGTCATTTCTGGCTGTCTAATATGGCTAATGTCAGGAATTAAGAACATGCCCCTTATCATTTCTAATTTCCCCACACCTGAAACAACCTCTGTTCCGAATTATCACTGTATTTTTCGACTCGGTCGCATGAAAAAATATTGATGTCAAGCGATTAAAATATTTAATTGTAATTAATCTCATTTTTTCATACCTCCTGAGTGTTATTTACATGTAAAAAAACCTTTTGTATCCCTTTGTTTACATTAACCATTTCTATAACATTAGCACGGATAAATAATTAATTTTCTATGACTGATTTTTTTCCTTAATTTTATTTTGAAAATACAGTTTAGAAAGACACACACACACAGAGATTTAAACATAAACATGACAGATTTATAATTTTGCTTTTACTTTTTAAAAATAATTTGACGTCACATCCTTTGTTTTCCGTTTTCTCGCTGATTTTTTTAAATTCTAAAATCTAAAAGGTTTTGTTCTTTTGCCAGGTATTTTTTGCATGTTTTAAAAATTGTGTTTTTGTAATTTATCATCCTTTTCGTGCTACGTACTTCAAAAAGTATGTTTAATCGGAATTTAAAAAATGAATAGAATAAGAAAGCATGTACTGTATAGTAATACTCCTTTTTAAGATTTCTTCCAACAGATTTTTGCTGCCAATTGCATCTGCAAGTTTATATATTAAACTACCAAGAATATTTCGTCTTTTTTATATTAATTAGTATTTATTATCATTATTTTCATTTTTCCCAAGTAATAGAACCTGATAAAGCGCCCCTCGCTGCATTACCACCATTCTCCACATGGGGTCACGTTTGTCCAACTTTTCAACTCTTATATTTACAACATGAAAGTTAAACCATAAAATTACATTAAAAAAATAAAATCGTATTTACATATTAATCATAGTAACAAACTAATTTAGAGTCAGTTCTACTTATATTTAATATATCTGTTTAAGAAAATAAATTTAAATGCTAATGAAAAATGAAATTGTATACAGTATACCTTTTGCGTGACATGGGCTGGTAGAGTGGAGTAGAGGGTGGATTGAAGAAACAGATTTGAAAACTTCCACTTCCACTTTATTAATATGCGCTTATGACATAAATTGCCTCCGTATTCTTAATATTTTTTCTTGATTGTTTATTGGATAAGCCCATATTCATTAGCCAGGGTAACAATGTGTGCGCTTTCTTTGTATTTCACAATAATCACAAGCTTTGTTTTCATGGTTATTGTCTTTTTGCTTCTCCCTGTAACATCACTGCAGGTTTTGGTACCTATGGCATAAAAAAATCAAGTTTTTTTCACGAGTTTCTAAACTGAACTTAGAGCTATAAATGGAGGACTGTTGGAGAGCGTTCAGCCGATAGCATATCGGCATCTTCACAAAGCTGTGATGCAAACCAATAGCAGACCAGCATCTTATATGACGTTGACCAAAAGCAAAAAGGCCTTTTTGATGAATGTAATGACAGTTTGTTTTTATTAAACCACGGTCGGTGTGTGTCCACGGTCATTTCCACGGTCATTTCTGCCTGCAATTCCTGTGGATTTGTACTTGAGCCTAATGTTGTCAGCAAATAGAATATATTTTAATTTTGATGATACATTGCATAAGTAATTAATATACAATCAAACAATCAAGGCTCTAAGACAGAACCTTGATGTACTCCACAGCTATTTCTTGTAAGATTTGCATTGCTATCACCAATTTGTACATGTTGGGATCTATTTGAGAGATCTCATTTTACCCAGTGATAAGCAATTCCTCTTATTTCATATTGCTCTAGCTTTTGAAGTAGTATATTGTGATTTATTGTGTCAAAAGCCTTCCTTAAATCGATGAAAATACCAATGGAATATAGCTTGTCTATTTTTTGCCTTTTTTTCTTTCTTTCTTAGAGACGTTAAAGAAGGGGGTCTCAAGCATTGTGATTTTCTAGGAAATTAAATTCCTAACCAACGAGATGTTTTTAGTATTTGAAGCCGCCTTTTTTAAACCTACTTTTAAGAAGTGCAAGCCGTTAATAACTTAGTAATAACATATGAACAATATAGTAATACTATGCAAATATATTATTTTAGAAATGGAAGCACTTACCAGTTACAAAAAGTAGTTTTCATCTTAAAAGGGGTTGGGATCCCTTTGTGAGAGTTTTTGGTCACGCCAAATAATTTATTGTTGATGTCTTATGGAAGGGAAAATGCTGTAACGAGGAGCTGAAAATATATTATCCTACATCGTAACGTGAAAACACCTTAACCCTTAACTGTATATTGTCCTGTTCTTCAAGACAGTTGTTAAGGCTCTGTAGTCGCAAAGCAGCCCCAGGACCAATAACATAGACTGTGGGATAATAACATCAGTTTTAAGATCTGATTCTTTTAAGCAGGGAATTTCTTTTTAAGTCAATCGAAGCCCCATCCATCACGACGGTTGCCCGGAGGCGGAAAGAAAAAAGCGAAAGAGGCATCTCCTTTGTGTGTCCCGCTCTTGGAAATAGAGTTTTCTTTTTTTTTCCCCTCCGAATGCCAGACGCTTCTCGCTAGCAGAAAGTCAACATTTACCGAAGAACTTCTCTTTCTCTCGTCGAACTGGAGGCGAGACTTCAGGGCCCCTGGAGGGATTAGACTGGAGGGCCCGAGGAGGGGGTTCTGTTTACCTGTTCCCAGGAATGCCGGCGCTTTTGTATCCTGGTGCAGGGACCCCGAGGTCACACTCTGAGACGGACCACCTCGCCCCCACAAAAAAAAGTTTCCACTTGACAATATCAACATGTACACACAATGTGGGAGACTTGAGAGCGAGACGTGGAATTCCTGCTCGTGTTGCGACACTTTCTCGTGTTTTCAGTGGTCTCGTTTACCTTGTTTGAAGGGTTGCCTTTAATCGTTTTTGGAATGCTTGGAAAAAAAATCTGTCAGTTAAAAAAAAAAAGCCATTTGATTTAATAATGTAATGTAACGTATGTAATGCTTGTTCAAAACCCTGCTGAAAGCCAGAACCAGCAGGCTCAAGGACATCTTCCATCAGGCTATCAGTACTCTCTCCCTGCCCTCACCCTTCTTACCCCCCTGCCTTGCTGCTATTTGTTATTTATATTGTGCCCTATTTATTGCATGCTTGCACGTGGGAAAGAATAAGTAATTTCATTAGAAAATATATATTTTTGTGTATTTTTAAAGTATTTATGGGCGTTTTATATATTTATAATAACGATTCTATGTCGTTAAATTTTGTCAGCGTAAAATGTTTTTTTTTAGATTTTGCTAAAGAAAACAAAAGCTTTATCGATGCAATATGTACACTGTTGTAAAATAAGAAAACGTATCGCTTTGTGTATCTTTTGGGGGATACTTTTTATGTGTTTTAAGTATCACTTAAAGGTGAAGTTCGTTTGTAATAACATAAAAGAACTTTGATGTCAAACTTCTACGATAAAACTGGAGAAAAAAAAATGTTTATACTGAATATCCACGCACCAGAGGTTTTTCTTTAAAAGTTTGTGATTGCTGAGGACGAGTGTGGTCTTTGAATGCACCGCGAGTTCTGAGTGTCTCACTTCCGGGTGAGAATCGTAAAATCAAAATATTTTTAATTTAAAAGGAAAACAATCGTCAAAAATAAACTATAATTGGATTTGTACCTGTAGTTGTAATACACTTAGCAATTTATTATTTAAAAAAATAATAAAATAACTGCAGACCATTTACTATTTATCATTCTGTAAGAATATTTTTTCACGTTTTGAATATCATTTCAATATTTTTTTTTAATTTACCATTCCTTAAATACCAAACTGAAAAATTGCGGTTAATGATCATGAAAAACATAAAATATTTCGTAAAATCTTAAGATTAACCTGATACTTTAATTAGCAAATTTTGAATATGATAACGTTTCCGTAGTTGCTCCACACTGCAAATAGTGTGGTTATTGTAAAGAAAAACATAAAATAAAATGTGAAAAATATAAAGTAAAATGAAAAAAATGACCGTAATATTTAATTTAGCAATTTTCGAATATTGTTTCATTTTTTTCCACTATTTTTCAGTTACTCTGTATTGTAAAACGTTGGTTAATACTAATTCCATGATTACTAGTACTACTTCTACTACTACTACTACAATAATAATAATAATAATAATAATGATAATTAATAATAAAACAGTATCGCGTAAAATACAATTAATAATATATAGTAAAATCAGAAAATGACTACAATACTTCAAATTACAAAAAATACTACCAATTTTTCTCAAATTGCACTTAAAACTTTTCGAAGTAGTTTTAGAATAACAAATGTCGTTGTTGTTATTAATACCTATGCAGCGAGATTGGACAAAGCACTCCGGGATAGACATGTAAAAAGACTTAAAATTAGACAAATGAGATTTTTTAAAAAGTATGTCATCTTGAATTACCGATTATATTCCCCTTGTTTTTGATCAATTATTTTAGCACTACAGTATTTCGTATTTTTTGTTGAAATACAAAAAAGTGCCCCTTGGTGCAATACTAAAAGATTCCACACCGTGTCGCTTTTGTCCAACTTTTCAACACCGAACGCTCTTAAACTCCTACCCACTGAACCGTTATCCCCCCAACCACTTTGCAGCCTTAATTTGGTTCCAAATGGGAGATTGGTGACGTCCAAACTGTCCTGGAGCTTTTCAAAAGCCTGTAAAGTGCTCAAAGAGAAGCCAACAAACACGCCTTGTGTGCGCCCAGCTTATTTGCAGAGGGCAAAGCTCGTCACATTTGACGGGAGCGCGCAACATTTCACAAGCACGCGAAAGCTTTTTCCCCAAACTGAGATTTTGTTTTCTTTCTTTCTCACAGATTGTTCTCGAATTCTTTTTTTTAAGGGGGCGGGGGTGTACCAATGACCACACCCACCTCTATTCAATCACAGACATAACAACTCCCAGGTTTCCACACATTTTCTTTATCAGCGTTTTTTTGTAATAAACATATAAATAATAAACTCTAGACATTTGTTTTGGACACACACCGCCATCGTATATATATATATATATATATATATATATATATATATATATAGAGCACGCAATTCAACTGTGCGTCTGCCGAATCTCTATAAAACTATGTTCCTATTTGAAAATATGGAAGAAAACAAAGAGGAGCGAAAAAATACATTTTAGTACATGTAGGCTACATGAGTCACCTATTCATTTATTTAACGAAACAGTTCCACACTGTTACCGAAAATTCTCCGCATTTTCAATTATCTCAGAGGAAAACAAACCATCAAATAATAACAATAATAAGAACGCAGACACGAGGCAGAATTTCGATCCCCCAACTCCCAAAATATGCCTACTTTTTTTTTAAAGTTTCTTTTTCCAACACTTTTCCTCATACTACTGTATTTAAATTAAAATATATTCTCATATCTTTACATCTATTTCAAATTCGGTCTGTCAAAATCTAATTTACAATTCTGCGTAGAAAAATAGACATTTGTGGAACCCCCGCTAAATGTTTTTCTCCGTCCCCCAAAAATATAACAGTCAGCTGCACACATATATTTATATTTATATCTATATATATGCACATTATGAACATTACAACCTGTCAAGAGTTAGCTTCGTCTTCTTAGCCATTTATGACTTTTTTTGTAGTTTTTCATTCCTTGTTTTGCATCGGACACATACAAAAATAGATTATGCACACTTTTGTTCATCTGCAGCCATCAAGTCTATGTGAGAATAAATTACTCATTTTTTAAGGCTCTGTTCATTCTTTGAAGGGGGGGGGGGGCGTTGTCATCATATAGAAAAGTCACAGAAATAATAATAATAAATATCTGCACGGGCGGGGCGTTTTTTTCCTCTTAATTATTATTATTTCATCTACTGAAGAGTTCTATGTTTGTTTATTTTATCTGTATTTTGGGGGGGAGGACGGGGTCTGGTTTTGGAGTCTGGGTTTCAGCTGGTGGTCATGCCGAGCGGGTGCAAGGCGTGCGGGTCCAAGAGCCACGTCCCTAAGTGGTACAGCGCCTTGGGGTACCAATGCACGCCGTCCCCGCGCGTGGAGTTGCCGGCCTGCGCGCCGAGCAACCAATGGGCAAACCGCAGGGGCGCCAGGGCCCAGTGCGCCAGTTCGTGGCTGCTGACCGCCGCGTAACAGGACGCGAGCACCCGGTCCACCACCAGGGTGCCCTGTGCAGTCACCGGCGCGTAGGAGCCCAGGCGCACCTCCGTGGAAATCCGCGCCACGGTGGCGGGCCGCAGGTGCGCGCCGTCCGGCACCAGCACCTGCTGTCCCGGCCGCACCTGGCTGGCGAAGACCGCCGAAGCCCCGCCCCCGGTCGTGTTGTCGCGCACGAAGAGGAGGTGCGCGGCCGTCAGGGAGATGCGGTGCCCTGCGGCGGTCTCCACCACGTGGAAGAGGCGCTGCGTGCTCGAGTCCCGGTCCAGGAAGGTCAGGAAGTCCGTGTAGAGGAGCGCGCCGTCCGGGTCTGCCGCCAGGACCTTGTCGCCGCTCTGGAGGTCCTTGAGAGGCTTGCTGGAACCGTCCTGGAGGGTCGCGGTGGAGGAGGCCGGGAAGCAGCCCCCCGACTTGGCTGCCACGGAGTTTTCTGCGGACGTGCGTGGATTCGTTAGCATTTGGTGCTGCCGTTTTGGCTAGCAAATAACTGAAGTTTTATCATTTTAGATTTCGTTCTGGTCAGATGTATTTTTGCAAATGTAGTCAGACTATAGAACTTTATTGTTTATTCAAAAACACTTGGATCAAAAATAAGTAAAAATGTGGCTGATCCATTACCTGGATCAATTTAATCCAACTGTCTTGTTGTTTTATAAAAGACAAGTTTTTAGGTTTATTTATCACAACGTTTCGGGGTCATTTTACTCAAATTGACCTAATTTTAGGGTGGCATCTTTGAAAAATACATTCACAGTTCTTAAAATGAAACTTTTTGGACGACCTTAAAATGAATAATAATAATGAAAAGTTGTAAAATAATGTATAAAATAACACATTTTATTTTCAACAATTTAAATTACATTTTATATTAAAAACTGGATGTTTTTTTTGGAGTCTTGTGTTTCAAACGGGAACCTTGGGTCTAATTATAACGCACCACCCCCCCCCCCCCCTCTAAACCCCAACCCCAAATGGACCAATTCACACTATAGTTTATACTTGCAAAGTAGGTTCTGCTCACAAAATGGTTGCTAGATTAAGTTTTTTTTTTCCAAACAAAATTATTTTTATGTTTTTGTTTTTTGGTTCCCACTAAACACTACAATACGAAATTTAAAATAAACTACTAATATTTGGCCAAATTCTTCATTTCATCCTATGGACGTGTTGCTGTTTTGGTTAGCAAACTGCTTCAGATGTGGCAGCTTGATGTTTTTTATTTATTTTTTTAAAATAAGAATGTGGCTTTTATTTTGAAAACATATATTAAATCCAAAATAGATATAAAAACTGATTTTCAGGGGGCCATACTTCACATTTTCTAAGTTTTGGTTAGCGACAGGGTTAAATATGATAATTCTGGACTTATAACAATACAAATTGAAATAAAACATACAAACTGTTGGAAAAGAATGCAACTTTCATTGTTGATATTGTTGTTTAGCTTAGCAAGGTGACTATAGATTGCCGTGATCCTAATTTCTTCATATTCACATAAATTCAGGTTTTTTTTTTCTTTAGTTGAAAAGGGGTGTGTTTTCTTTTCAATGAAATTTCAATTAAGATGCTTGCTGACACACAAGGAATGGAGTTTAAAGAGAAAAAGAGCATTCCTCGGCCTATTTGCCCTTCTATGCGTAAAATAAGAAGCTCTGGCTCATCTATTCTTAATTAAAAAACCCAATAAAGAGCAGCCATTGTCATTCAAAACCAGCTTGTGGACAGGCAAAGAACACTTTTTTTATGCGACCCCCCCTCCCTTCAAGATTCTCCCTCCCTTCTATATTTGCTCAGGTGCAAGGACCTCTATGTGGCAATTCTCACAAGCAGGCGACTCGCCACTGACTATTTACCCTGCCAGGCTCTCCACTTGTAGATTTGAATTTAAATGCGGGCCCCCGGACTCCTAAATACTTGCACCCACTCTCCCCCACACCAGCCTGGACATTTGCTTTTGTGGCTCAATCTGATGACAATAATTTTGGCCTTGGTGGGAGCTCTACTTGTCTCTAGGATTCTGCCTTTTGGGGGGTGCTTTTAATCTTCTTTTAGGATTCCCGGGCATGAAATAAGGCGACAACCAGCAAACCAGATTCGGCCCGTCTGACTGGACATTGTTGGGCTGGCAAATCCTTTGGGTAAAGTGGCCTGACCCCAAAATGACACGTCGGGGGCCCGGCCTAAGCTGTGATCTCACAAAGCGTGCGTTGAATGATTAATGACGGATTTATCGGCTCACTTAAGATTTGTGAGTGACCATCAGTGCCTGGAACTTTGTCTTGATTATATCTTAAAGCTGCACCGTGTCAGGATTTTGAGTTGCTACTGCCACGTGTGGCCAAACAACAGAATTGCATTCTCCCTTTACCGCTTAACTCAGTGTTTTATTTATGAAAAAGTTCCGAGGCACACCATCCGTCGAAAAAGTTTCAAAATGAAGTTATGTCAAATATTTCACTGTACTACCTCATAAGCAGATGTTTAGTATATAAAAAGAGTAAAATAATACTTCAAATAAAAAAAGAATGATGTGCTTTATTTATGTTTTTATTTTTTACAGTGCAGTCATAAACCGCTTTGTTAAACAAATTAAGTTTTTAAATGTACTGTGCTACCTCATGAGCAGATAATTAGTATATAAAAAGTACATAAAAATCTGCTGCCACCTACTGATATGGATGACTATTACAGTTCCTCATCTGAAAATACTGAATAATGGCGTGATTTTTTTGAAGGATAAATTTGGCAAATTCCAGCGGCACACTAGACAAGGTTTCACGGCACACTAGTGTGCCCAGGCACACTGGTTGAAAAACACTGGCTTAACTTACCTATAAACAAGCCAAAAAGACCCAACTTAAGTCTGCATCATTCGACTAGTAATTGATTTGACCCAGCTTTTGTTTTTATTTTATTCTTTTGGCAAAACAGCTCCCAAATTTGTTTTTCTTTTAAAAAATTACTCAAAATAGATTATTTTGTTTAAAATAACAAAAAAAAGTTTTAAACACCCCCAAATCAAGTTAATATTTATAGACACCTCCAGAATTTGGTCGGTTTATCAAAAAAAAAAAATCATTATGTAAAAAAAAGAAAAATTCATGCTCAACAACATTACCCAAAATGTACATTTTCTTTTCAAAAATGCCCCAAATTGTGCATTTTTAAAACCTCTTGTATCAAGTAAATTCTTAGAAAAATCTCCAAAATAATTTAGATAAAAATCATGTTTTAATCAACTCAAAATGGGTCATATTGTACATAAAACAAAATGTAAATGATTTTTTTAACAAAGCCAAAATTGTGTAACTTTTTAACCCCCCCCCCCCCCCCCCCAAAAATGTGGTAATTTGTCTGAAAAATCTCCCAAAATTTAGTGAACCCCCCCAAAACTTATGTCAGCTAAAAAAGGGTTTGCATTTTTCCAGCCTCCTAAAAACTGCAATAATTTGTTAAAAACAATCCCAAAATGTGTGTCAGTTTTTAACCGAACTAAAAAATGTGTTGGGATGTTTCAGACACCCCAAAAATATGCTATTTTCTTCTTAATCAGCCAAAAATCCCAAATTCAACCTAATATTAAGTCATGGTGTATAAAACAACCCCTAAATTCTGAATGATTCCCTTAAAACAATGGGATTGTGTTTTTTTTCTTTTCTTTTTTTTTTTTTTCAAAACCCATCATATGTGATTTGGCGCTATTCTTAACCAGAATAATGGGTCCTCTTGTACAAAATACTTAATTCCTTTAAAACAAGGGCCAGCATTGTATGTATTTAACCCCCCCAAAAAAACTACATGGTTAGCAGCAAGGTTGTTGTGAACAAAACAGCAAGTCTAAAATGGTGGCATATAGTACAAAACAACCCCCAAGTAGCTTAAACTGATACAAGTACTAGATTGGGCAGTTTTTGACCCAATTTGGGCAGTTTTCAACTAGATTATGTCTTTGTTGAGATCTTTTTTTGGCAATATACGAATCCCAAAAATGTTCTTTTTGCCACATTTCTTTTTAAATAACACCAGTTTTGCTTGAGTTCCAAAGTGTACGTAGTAGACCTTTCAATGTCGGCCCAATTTTTGGCCCGAATAAGCATTTTTTTCCCAGTAGTTCAGTTTGTATCACTAAACATTAAGTCTGGGATCATACCTGCTTTGACAGAGCAATGGATATGGGCTTTGGACTCGTAGTAGACCCAATCGAAGCCGGCCTCCACCGCCAGTCGCGACAGGGTCCCATACTTGCTCTTGTCCCTGTCCGACGTGGTGATGTCCACAGCCCTTCCCTCGTAGTGAAGGGACTCCTCGAAGTGATGTCCGTCTTCGTCCCAGCCTTCGGTCACCCGGAGCTTGACGCCGGGCCACTGGTTCATCACCGAGATGGCCAGAGAGTTCAGCTTGTCTTTGCAACGCTGAGGATTAACACAATCTGTTTTGAGTTGGTCTGTGAAGCTATATTCCACGTTTTTGTCGTGATATTAGACTCCCAGGGCAAGAAACTATTATGTAATTTGAAAATATTTCAGTACTCTTGATATGTCTCTTATGTCAGTAAGTACAACTGCTTGTATGTTTAAAGGTGGTGTCCATAACATCAAAATATTGTCCTGGCTGATGTCATTTTCTGGTTAAAATCATCATTGCAGCTCCTTTTGTTGTACATGAAGTATGTAAAAGTCTTAAATGTGCTCAAACATATATCTTTTTCGAGGTTTGGGTTGGCATTTCTTTTCTAACTTTCACCATTTTCATCGTAGAATAACAGAATATTGCCAGCAAGCACGTGAAATCACTCTCTTCCCCCACCCCCGGCCTCGTCGTTTCCTGCAGCCTAATGTGCTCTGTGGCCGGAATACCGAGGGTAAAAGTAAGATAAAAGCAGATTGGCGCGGTGGAAAAAACTTTATAAAGGCTCTTCGAACTCAACTGGACATTGTTAAAAACATACGTATTAGAGAAAATATTTAACTTTTTAGGGACACCTCAAACTATGCAAGGATCAACTAGTCGACAACTTTGTATACCAGATTTACAGTTGTTGATTAGAGGTTTGTACCTCTATAATCTAGAATCGTTTGGTAGTTTTGATTGGGATCTGTACTTTTTTGACTGTAGGAAAGATAGGGTATGTAGGGTTAAGAATGTGTCTTCTCCTTAGAGTCTGATAAGTAGAAGTGCTAGCATGTTGTTGGATCCAAATGAACACCTGGATTGTGTACAGGCAATACCAGATTAGGTAATAGTTTTTGGTACCTTAGAGCTTGGTACCTTCACCTTTTTGGAATCTACGAAAGATGAGTACTTTAAAATCCAGAAACTACAATCTTGAAAAATTTGAATATTGGATATTTTTTCTCAACAATAGTGTCACGTCCAGAAAAAAGGGTAGACCTAATCGTGTAACGTTTCTCACAAGTGCATTGAGATAGAAAGAGAAAGGGCAGCGCCCGCGATCCGGTGCTCGCTAGACACGGGAAGCAAGTTGTTCTCGCAATCGGATTGGGATCCGAACACGGAAGTGGATCTTCCGTAGAGAGCGATGGCAGTGTCAGAGACGGAAAAACTGGTCGGTAGCTGGGACTGTGATAACATGGCGTGGTCGGGTTCGGAAATGAGTCGTAAGCCAGAACGGGAGAGTAGACATAGTCGGGACAAAAAGAGGTCATAAGCCGGGACAGGAGAGCAGACGTTGTCAGGATCAAAACAGGTCGTAGCCGGAGACAGACGGGAGCAAAAACGGGACAGGTGGGAGTCAGGGTCAAAAAAGGCTTGTCTAGTATACACAAAGGTTTGCAGACGGACTGACAACAGGGGATTGACAGGGCTGGGTTCAAATAGTGACAAGGAGCCAATCAGAACCCGCAGCGGTTGGGGCCAAATGAGCGGGCACAAATCGGAAATCATGACAAATAGACTATGTCCTGAAATGAAGATACAGCCCTGAACCTAACATGTCAGGGATAGACCTGTAGTTGAATTTCTGACCATTTGGCCATGACACTTTTAAGAAATAAGACTTTCTACACTGGATTTAAGATTGGGAACATCCCACCAAGTATTGGATGTATTTTAGATGCTGGATTTTTGTCTAGTATTAGTCCTTGTTGTATTTCCATCTCCTAAGGTGCTCCATACGTATTTAGCCCTCAAAATAGTCCTTTTGAAAAATAAGTTTCTATAAGGAGCAAGGAACTGCTGCATTTTTTACGACTTTTCAATGTCTTTTCCACTTTTTGATTTGGAGGCATAACTGTATTTACCTCCTCTAAAGTGGTCTTAATTAAATCTCCAAAATTTGGCGTCTTGAAAAATGTGTTTCTACAAAGAAAAAGGAACCTTGGCATTTTTTTGACATCTTTTGCACGTATTTTAGATGTCTTTTTTTTGTCGTTTTAATGTATTTTCACCTTCCCTGTTTTCCTTCTATTTCTTTAGAAGGATAACTACAATTTCCACCCAAAAGACAGTTAGTCTTTGGGATGTAGGATTACGGGGTAAATCTGTTTTCTTCTGGGTTAAAAATGATTGAGTCCATAAATAAACATCTAGAGCTGAATTTAAGCTAAAATTAAAAAAAGTCAGTGCTTGTTTTTTACCTCTTTTGATGTGGTCAAAATTTAATCCTCCAAAATAGTCCTCTTAAAAATATGTTTCGACAAGTAACCATAACAAATTGTTGCCGTATTTTAGACATTTTTTAAAAGTCTTTTTTTTCAACCAAATTGGAGGAATAACTGTAAAGTTTTCAACCTCTTTTACTGTGTATTTGGAAGTGCCATGGACCCAGAATTAAGATTGGGAACCGAAGATCTTGAATCAGATCCGGTATAGTATATGTTTTGGTGCAGAATGCTCTTCTCAAGAGATGTACCATAAAATCCACGAATTGATACTTAGGATTGATCTGTCACCTTTCATTTTACGTTTTCACATTCGTAAGCTTCCTCTGGTTGAAAAGTGAGCTTGCAATTTTCATCCCCTCGCGTCAGAGGGCACGTCTCGGATAAAGGGGGGGAGAGAGAAAAAGCCCGCCATGAAATATTGATAAGACCCCACATTCGCTTCACTGCTCTATAACATGTATGGCGCGAGTAGCATCTAACAACCCCCCCTCCCTTTCAACCATCATCATCTTCTCCAGTTTGTTGATGTGCCCCTGAACGCAACACATCCCCTATTATAACAGCAGGTGAAAAGTGAATTTCCCTTCGGGGATGAATAAAGTATCTATCTATCTATCTATCTATCTATCTATCTATCTATCTATCTATCTATCTATCTATCTATCTATCTAGGTGTTTATTTGGAATTGCTTTGCAATTTAGCCAATGAACCTCCCCCCCCCCTCCCTTTCCACACACACACTCTTCTCAACCTGCCCCCTCCCCCAATGCTTCACCTTCTCCAAGAAGATACGTCAAATAAATAACACCACAAAGGAGCTTTTCGTGGACTAATTTTATTATTCTGGTCCTGCAAAATCTTATGGGGGGGGGGGGGTTATTTGGGGGGT
Organism: Urocampus carinirostris; assembly: GCF_059441175.1. Classification (NCBI taxonomy): domain Eukaryota; kingdom Metazoa; phylum Chordata; class Actinopteri; order Syngnathiformes; family Syngnathidae; genus Urocampus; species Urocampus carinirostris. The sequence goes on along the minus strand of NC_142366.1, from coordinate 12,516,777 downwards.
GGGGGTGTATGACGCGCCTACTTAAGTCTCCTGCTGACTGAAAGACTTGCAAAATGTCCACAAGGTCCCCCCACCACCCCTCTTGCACATCTATCAACTGTCGCAGCTGCTTTATGAGCATCTCACACTTGTAGAATGCGCTGCACGAAACAAAAAGGGGGGTTGGGGTTGTTTAGGGGCATTTTTAGTGAGCCGTAAATCGTCCCTATTTATTAATTCAACAGGTCGTGTGCCGCAAATCAAGCCCAATTCTGTTCAGCCAACCGTGAATGTCCCTCCCGCATGCACTCACGGACTTTGTCCACCGGGAGGGAGGGGGTTAAAGCTGTCTAACAGCCAACCTCTTAATCTGTTTCACAAATGATTTGGTTTGAAGAAACACTTCCCGGCTACCTCTCATTTTGAGGAGCAATTTTATGCTTAATTACCTCTTGTCAATATACCAAGAAACAAAACTCCTTCCACGAAATGACCAATTAAATATTTACTTGGATTCCACTGAAGCTAAAACGAACGAACTCAAGGCGTTATGCAATCAATCCCGGTTAAAACGCTTTCGTCAAGCCTTCGGCGTGCACCCACGGACACAATATGTATTTAACGCCTGATTTAAGCCTCCCAAATCTGCGCGTAAAACCCCGTGCGTAAAAGTCCCGCGGCGAGCCGCTTCTTGCGTAAAGCTGCGCTACACCTGCGCTGCTGTTTTAATAATCTTCATGTGACTGCGATTACGCCGTGGACGAACAAAGTAGTTCCATGTTCGTCTCCACTGCTCATTTAAGACTAAACACGCACCGCTGTACGTCTTTTCGAATGAGATTCTGGGAAAACTCGCAAAACCAACGAAAATCACTTTGACTACGGCACAAATTGATCACACGCCAAATAAGTTTACGCGTCAGGCTTGGTGTAGTTATTCGGCTGTCATCAAATATCTATTTTATAGCTGAAACCCTGGAATTTGGCAACGGGAGTGAGAGGATACAGTTCGCGTTACTGGAGCGGTCGTGCGCCCACACGGTGAATATTTCATCTCGACTCCTCAGCTCGCGTTCGGTCCGCATCAGGACCACCAGCATTTGCATCAGGACCACTGCAAGCCGAAACTTGTGAATAATTAATCAACGTGAGGATAAAAAGAAATGTCCCCCCGAAAGTGTTAACTGAAAAGGATGCACAAGAAGTGCGTATTTAAAGGTATCCCTAAGTTCTAAAACATACAAAATGTGATGAAATAGTACATTGGATTTGCCTTATAGCAATATATTTTTCATTATTTTCCAAAATAATGGATTCTGAAGACAACATGTCTTATCTTTGTGAACTGTGACATCTTCGGAGGAACACCAGCACCCTAGCTAGCCAATTGTCGTATACTTTTACATGTTAATTTGTCAAAGAGGTTATGAGTGTTTTGAGCAAAGTTTTGGTAGTTTTTGTCGAGGATGTAGTAATGGGCGAGCACCCGAAAAAGGGAAGCTCTATAGGAAACACGCCATATGGGAAAACTTGATACGAGTGGGATATTTTGTAACATATTTGCATCATTGTGGGAAAGAACACTACACGTTATTTTGCTCAACAGAAAAAAAGGGAATACCCTTAAAAGAAATTCTGTCCGACTCACTAATTTTTAATTAAGGCGGCAGCTGTAGGAGGATACAAATATAGATACGAGGAACAAGGCTTGCGCATGAATATTTTAAATCCACTGTCACAGAGCATGAAGGCCGTGCGTCCCTGACTGGCCGTGTGCGCGCAGCAGCTTTTGTACTTATTTTCTTAAGACATATATGGTAAGAAATTGTGAGATAAGGTATTAATAAGTAAAAGCGTTGGTTTTTATGTGCGCAGAGTTCACCAGGAGGCTAAAAAGACTTCACTTCCTTGGTGCACAATCGGGATGACAGGATGCGGTGCGTTCAAGGACCGCGGGAAAAAGCGAAAGTAGCCTCACCTGAGTCATGAGCCGGTCTGCGCCCGTGTTCTCCTCATCCTTGAAGATGATGTCCGTGTTGTAGTTGGGCGTGAGCTCTTTAAAGCGCTCCGAGTTGCGCGTGATTTTGCCCTCGTAGCGGCCGCTCGCACCCAGCGTCTTCTCGGCCACGTTGGGGATGAACTGCTTGAGCGCCAGGGGGGTCAGTTTCTTGGGGTGCCTCCTGCGTCCGTATCCCCGGCCGGGCCCGCATCCCTCACCGGGGGACACCGCCAAGGACGAGCAGATTGCGGCCACCAGGACTATTCTGGTCCACGGCAGCATGTTGATGCGAGAGCGGAGGAGAGGGAGGGAGGGAGGGCGGGGAGGGATAAGGGTAGGGAGGGGAGGGGGGGGGCGGAGGGTTCAGGTTGGTGGGTTTATGGGGGAGTCTGCTACTCGTGCGTCCGCCTCACGGTGCGCCTTCGCCGGCTCGCTCCCGGTGCCCTTGTCGCTCTTACCCCCCTCCACTCCTCCGGTTCTCTTGCGCGGCAGGTGCGGAAAAGAGCGTCTCGGGGAAAAAGAAGGGAGGACATCAAAGGAGCCTTCGATCCACTCCTTCTTTCAATAAAGAGCTCAATGCAATTGAAAATAAAAGCAAAGGGACGTATCTTCAAGTCGAGCTGCTGCAGCTTGTGTGAGGCGACCCGCTTTTTACTGCTTTGTATTATAGCAGCGATCTATAGCAGGGGAGGGACTTGATTGGCTCGCCCTCTCCACGTTAGCCAACACCAACCCACGCACACAAAAAAAGAAAAAAAAAGATTCCTTCCACCTGCATGTGTTGCGTGGCTGGGAGGGGCTCCTCCATGGGAAAACATCAATTATAAAAAGAAGGAGAGGAAAAAAAAGAAAAGAAGCTCCTCCTGCCTAAACTGCACCCCCCAGTGAACTTTTTTCCCCCAAATGTGTCCCGTGCGTAAAAGCTTCCGTAAGTGGCACAAGGCGAGGAGGGAGAACGCGCGCGTGCGCACTCATTGCGCACCAAACCCACCCAGCAAAAAAGGTTTAAAATTCGTTATAAAGTCTTCTGAAAAAACAGCGTTATTCGAGGTATTTTGAGCCAAGGGAGACCATTTTGGGTTGAAAAGATTTCGAGGCATAAAAGAGAAATCCAAGTACCAGTTTATATTTTTAAAGATTACATTTTCCTGTTGCCTAAATTGACAGTGCAAATACTGTATTTTATCATTCATCATTTGGGGTGGATTCTAAAGGTAAGATTGGTTATTTATTTTGGTGAATAATTTTACTGTCATTTTGGATTTTACTATATTTTGCTATTTCAGGTTTCATTACATTTGTATCTTCTTCTTCTAGTAATAATACTTAAAATGAGCAAAAAGATCAGTCAGTAGAACAAAACTTAATTTTACTACATCAACCTTTTAAAATAATGAAATATTAATCAAAATGAGTGAAATTATGGACAACATTTTCCCTTTAATTAATTAATGTTAGTAATTATTTTGCAGTGCAATATTAAAAAGCTTCATCAAACAAAAACGTTTTGAAAAACATTCTCCTATACTACATCATGAGCATATAATTAATACATAAAAAGTGAAAAAAATAATAGGAATCTGTCAGGAGCAGAATGAAAACAGGATCCACTTGCGTTATGTTTCTCAGAAGGTTTATTAAAGGAAAGAGGAGGGGCTGTGCCCACGATCCGGTGTTCGCTAGGCGCGGGAGGCAAGTCGCTCTCGTACTCGGATGGTGATCCGAACATTGAAGTGGATCTTCGGTGGCGAGCGATGGCGGTGTCGGGAATGGAAAAACGGGTCAGTAGCCGGGACAGGAGAGCAAAAACGTGGTCGGGGTCGTAAGCGAGTCGTAAGCCAGAAAAGGAGAGTAGACGTGATCGGGGACAAAAAGAGGTCGAAAGCCGGGACGGGAGAGTAGATGTGTTCAGGATAAAAAACGGGTCGAAGCCGGGGGACAGACGGGAGCAAAAAAAGGTTGGAGTCAGGGTCAAAAAAGGCTTGCCTAGTATTAACTGGGGTTTGCAGATGGACTGACAAAAGGGGATTGACAGGACAGGGTTTAAATAGTGACAGGGAGCCAATCAGAACCCGCGGCGGTTGGCGCCAAAGGAGCGGGCACAGGTGCTTCACCTCAGTACTCATGACAGAATCTACTGGTATATTTGGCGTCACTGGAAGAAAACGACAGATACTGAACATTGGCATGCTTTTTTGCAAAGACAATATTGGGAAATTTCCTGCAGCACACTAGACAAGGTCTCACGGCACAGTAGTGTGCCCCGGCACACTAGTTGACATTTGAATAGGCAGCAAGGTCGACTACGACCACTTAGGGATCAAACGTGGTGTTATTTCCATTTTTTTATGTCAGAAAAAAACAAAATTATGACTCAGGTACTGTATTGCTAAAAAAGGATTTTCACTTGACTGTGTCAAACTCATAGCCTGCAGGACAAATGTGGCCCGCCACATCATTTTATGTGGCCCGCCAGGCTTAAAATGTATGAACTTCTAAAAATGATCAGGTCAAAAGACTGCTTTGACCAAAATACTGATGCCCATCAATTACGACATCTACGAATGACATCTAAAAGTCAACAGTATTTGATTTTGATGCCAATGAGTAGAATTTAGAAATAAATGATCTGAAAAATGTCAAAAAGCTTTTGTTATCATGCTATACATTGAAAACGCTAGATACAGGATGAATTTGTTCCAAGATCATTCTTGTATCTAGAATTGCTCATATCTTGAGTAAGTTTTTGCTCTCCTGTCCCGGCTACTGACCCGTTTTTAACTGAAAACTAATTCATTCATTCCCAGCCCCCAAAAGCATCCAGGTATCAGCTAAACCAAATTGAAATAGTAATTATACATAAAAAACAGTAATAAGGTAAATAAGATGATAGTAAAATGCCATCCAGTCTCGAGTGACAATGTCTGGAAAATCTCTTTAATTGGATTTCCTTTCTTATGTCCGGCTACATCAGGGGTGTCGAACTCATTTTAATTCGGGGGCCACATGATAGAACAAAAATTCTCTCGGGGGCCGTACTAGTGGATTAGAGAGAAAGAAAGAGAGAAAGAAATGAGATAAAGTGAGGGAGAGAAAAAAAGAGAGGGTGGGACAAAGAAAGAGAGAAAGGGGGAGAGAGATAGAAAAGAGAGTGAGAAGGGGGTAGAAAGAGAAAAAGAAAGAAATCCAAAGAGAAATAGAAAGAGAGAAAGAGGGGGGGGGGAAGAGAGAAGGGGAGAAAAAGGGAAGGGGCTAGCAAGAGAGAGAGAGAGAGAGAGAGAGAGAGAGAGAGAGAGAGAGAGAGAAAGGAAAAAAGGAACAGAGAGCAAAATAAGGTAAAAAGACACAGAGAAAGAGACAAAGAGGAACAAAGAAAGATAAAAAGAGAGACAAAGACAGTGATAGAGAGAGACAGAGAGAGTAATAGAGTGAGAGAGACAGAGAGAGAGAGAGAGAGAGAAAGAGAGAGAGAAAGAAATACAACTACAGCGTTTGTGAGAGGCACCTGGCTTTGGCAACATCAAGTGGACATATTTCAACCTGCAGCTCGTTTTTCTCTTGCGTTTCCCTCAGCGTTGTCTCGCTGGCCGGATTAAATCCCTTAACGGGCCTGATATGGCCTGCAGGCCGCCTGTTTGACACCCCTGGGATAGATTTTTGCTCAAAAGACATCTCGTACGTCTAATTTCTTGTAGCTCGTATGTAGAGGTATCACTGTATTTAAGTTATAAGATATTGTTTATGCGGAGTGACATTTTTTGAATACAAACGTAATGTTTGTGACTTGAATAATCTTTAAATTCGGAGTTACTTTGCATGAAGGATTAGTTACATTTATTCCACATTTAAATATATTTATAAGTCACATACTGACAGACCTTTGGAGAACGCCACATATGCTTAAGTGGCCCTTGGTGAAAATGAGTTTGACACTCCAGCTTTAAAATGTTTGAAAACTCTCCAAATTGGGTCAAAAACTGCCCAGTTTACTACTTGTATCAATTTAGGCTATTTATGGGTTAGTTTGTACAATACAACACCATCTTAGGTTTGCTGTTTTGTACACTAAAACCTTGCCCCTTTTTTAGGTTATAAACAAATAAGCAATTAAATGACCAAATTTTGGGGGTCTTAGAAGCAAAATATGTATTTTTGTTGGGTTAAAAAAACTACACAATTTTGGCCCCTTTTTTAAACCAATGTTCTTTTTGTTCACTATGGCAAGTAAAAGTTGAAAAAAGGTGGTTTTATAGACGTCGAAAAGATGTGTTTTCGGGGACTCAATATTCACAGGGGGATCAGAAGTTGTGGGTCTAAAACCAGTTGGCACTTCAAAATTGACGTTAAAAAGATAAAGAATTTCCAGAGATATCCTACCAAGCAAAATAATCGAAATACGTTGAAAAGACGTCTGAAAGACTTCGAAAACATGCAGAGGTTCCCCCCATAGGTCTTCTTCTATTGGTTTAAGACAGGGGTCACAAACTCAATTTATTTTGGGGGCTGCAGGGGCTAGGGTCCAAATTCCACTGTTCTCAAATCTAGTTTTTTTAACTCACTACACAAAATAAGATCTATAAAAAAGTATAAATATGAAAATAAATAGATCCATATACTCGGCCAGGGCTGCAGTGTCTTAAAGGGACAGTGTGTATTATTCAATTCCCCCAATGGTACAAAAATAAATTAAGTAAAGAATATCATACAAGTATCATACAAAATGTACATCTTTAAGATACTCATATGTCGAGATTGACGTATTTGACATCATCTAGAGGGAGATGAAATTTTTGTCTGCCGTTTTGCTGCTCCAGGTTACCAAAAAACAAAAGGCTGTGCAAAAAAAAAGTAAAAGAAAAAAGCTATTGAGGCAGTGGTCTCAAATTCACAGCCTAGGGGCCAATTGCAGCCCCGAGGATGATAGTTTGAGGCCCCTGTGTTAATATACAAGTTAAATGGACGGTTTGCATTATTTGCCCACAAAGTATTATGTTGTGCCACCAAAAACGAGTGCTTAAAGCACAATTAAGAAGTCAAAATACAGCGAGTCCCCAAAATGCACCTTATTACTTTTGAAAAGAAGATAATAAAGAAAAGAAATAAGAAAAAGAAAGAAGAAAGAAAGAAAAAAAAAGAACTTAGACAGCAAATAAAACTCAATAAAAATGAAGAATAAAAATAAAAAAAAAAATGGAAAAATTAAAAAATGTAAATAAAAAAGGGCTAAAATTTCAATTTTTTCATTTCGTTTTCTTTTCTATCTTTTTTTTTCTCTTTCTTTTTCTCTATTTTTATTTTTTTTTGCTTTCTTTTCCCTACTTTTATTATACCCATTTTCTTTTTTTGCCTCATTGTCTATTTCGTCTTTCCTGTCTTTTATTAAAAAAAATCTCTTCTGTTTTGTCTTTCTTTGTAAAAAGCTAGGTAAACAATTGGAAGAAAAGGGTGTGTGTGTTTGGCTAACTTTCAGTCTCCGTGGTTGGTAGTCTTCCTTGGACTCATTTTTGGTTGCACTCCACATTACAGCGACATTTAGTGGACAAATATAAAACACTGTGCCTTTAAGAACAGCGGTTCTCATTATCACTGTTTTTGTGGAAAACACCATTTGGCCCAACCTCAGCCGGACCCTAGCTTGAGCAGCCCCCAATTCTATTGAGTTTGAGACCCCTGCATTATGGTCACTTTGAGTCTTTATAATTTTCATTCAAAATTTTTGCAGGTCACACGATAGAATCCTACAACATGTAGTGGTCAAATAAGGCTTAGTACCCCTTTAACTTACAAACTATCACTCCAGGGCTGGAAATTTGAAACCCTTGTACTAGATGATTGACATTGAAGTACTTTTTTATGTTTACAAAAGAGCTTGAAAAAATATTTGAAATGCGAGATCATTTTTTGGGGAATACATTTGGACCACATTTTAAAAGGTAAATCCAACAATGACTATTTTTGGACAAAATTTGCTTTATGGTGGATGAGCTGAACACAACGTAATTGTAGATGTCTGTTTTTGGACTAAGGACTAAACCAGATTTAGCCTAAATCTAGCGTCCAAAAGACGTCCAAAAAATGTCTAAAACACGTCCGGCGTTAGGAAAGAAACCAACCAACCATCAACCAACCATCAACCAACCAACCAACCAACCAACCAACCAACCAACCAGTTAACCAATAAACCAACCAACCAACCAACCAACCAACCAACCAACCAACCAACCAACCAACCAACCAACCAACCAACCAATCAACCAACAAACCAAGTAGCAACCAAGAAAGCAACCAACCAACCAACCAACCAACCAACCAACCAACCAACCAACCAACCAACCAACCAACCAACCAACCAACCAAGCAAGCAAGCAAGCAACCAAGCAAGCAACCAACCAACCAAACAACCAGCCAATCAACCAACCAACATAACTAAATCCATAACTCAATAAATAAATACATTTTTTGAAAGAAACATCTGGAGGCATCTGGGGCACATCATCAAAGATGTATCCCGGGTTCATTGAGTGTTTTGGGTCTCGCAAGATCTGAAACTCTCTCCCAGGTGACCCAGCCAAAATTGATCACGCCTCGACTTGCGGCCGAATAGCAGCCCACGGACCTTGCCTTTTGAACCATAGCCCTCTGGTGGCTATTTTTTGCAGCCTTGCAGGCAGATTTAATGGCTTTCTTCTTGGCTGCCCCTGTTACACCCAACCTAGTCGACCTAGATCAGTAGGATTGTCCAGGAGAACTTCTGCAGCCGACCTCTACTGGCTCAAAGAACCTGTTCCATCCCCTGCACTCAACCACCAGTTCCCGAAGGTTTCCTTTTATTCGCTTCCTCAGTGCGCTCTCTCTACGGGACTGTGAGTTCCAGCATGATCAGGTGTTTCGAAGTCTCAGAGGTGATGATCATGTCTGGTCGGAGCTGGTGGAATGTTCTGGAGGAACCCTAGTTGTTTTCCAAGGTCGACATGCAACTGCAAATCAAAGGGAGATTGGAGGATTCCTGTTGTCTGTTCACATGCCTGGGGGTTCTCTCCTGCCTTGATCAAGGGGACTGCTTTGCTTGGGGCTTGATGGTATTTGCCCGTGTTATTTGCCAGGGCGATGCTCTCAGCTACTGCTTTCACAACCTGGTCATGGCTCCAGCGATAGGGACCATAAGCTACTGCTGAGGAACTGTTCTCAGGAGCCTCTTTCAGAGCAAATGGGACAGCAGGGTGCCTACTCTTCCCCTACACATAAAGGTTCTCTGGGCTTGGTAGGACGCCGTAAACTGCCTGCACATGGAACGGGACACGGTGGAACTCTGGCTCTATGACTTTTGGCCAGGTCACTTTGTGGTGTACTGTTTTCTTCCATCTTGTCCATGCTCCCTACATCTTGAGTCCAACTGCCTTGCTACCAGCTCTTCCTCCACACCTCTTCCTGGAGAAGATGGTGTCCTTCTTTTCCCTGCGCCTGGCTCAAATGCGTCTTTGGGAAGAAGCTCAGCCCCGCTCTCCCTGTCTCCACAACCCCAGCCAGTGTCTTCTGCCTCAGGCGTGATTCTGCCATCTCCACTTCCTTCTCTGCTCTCCACTTCCTTCTGGTTTTAATTTCAACCCCAGCTGTTGACACCTAGCTGTCCTTGGAATCCCGATACTGCATCACCTCTCTAGTACGTGCCACCATGAACTCCTCAGTAATCTCACTAAAAGGTAGCTGGACATTTTTCCTTTTCCCGTACAGAGCAGTGCTGTTGCGGCTGCAGGGAAGTCCAGCAACTTCGGAAGAAAGCCACTGCTCTTCCTTTCGAGTAACCTTACAGTTGATAGCGGGGCTGCATAGACCAAAAGAATCCACAGGACTCCAGGTAGAATACAGTCCTGGTAGATCCAGGCTTTAAATCTATCAGGCAGGCCGGACTTGTCCACCTTGGTGAGCCACATTCCAAGTTGTTCACCAGACTCCTGGATGGCTGCTGAGTCTTTCAGAGTTGAGTCAAAGAGATTTCCACAGGCTCTTAATTGGTTGTTGCGAAATTGTTGGGATCTGGGTTCCAGAGATCAAAAACCTGAACTTATCCACCACCTTAACCTAATGGGCTTATAATAAATAAATAAATACAAATATGGAAAGAAAGAAAGAAAGATAGAAGCTAAGAAGATAAGAAGGAAAGAAGGAAAGAAGGAAAGAAGGAAAGAAGAAAAGAAGGAAAGAAGGAAAGAAAGGTGTTCAAATTTAATTCAACCCCCGACTAATAAATAAAATAATAAAAATAAAAATGAAAAAAATCCAAAAAGTGCATATTCAATGTCATGCTCCCCACAAACAAACGAATTTATGAACAAATAAAGAAATACTTGGATAGATAAAAGGAATTCAAATTTAATACCACCCCCTCCCCCAACTTATAAATACATAAATAAATAGCAGGTACAATTTCATAAAGCTTGTTTTTGGAATCAGAATAATCCTTAGAAAACTGTGTCAAATTTGACCACATGAAAACTATAATCCGACAATGTAACAAGTTATTATTTGCTGAAATATGCTAATTTGCCAGCAGGCAAGATGCTAGCAGAGATAAGAGACAGGAAGCTAGCTTTGCGTTGCTAAATTTGTTTTTGATAATCCCTGAAAAGCAGTATAAGATTTGATGGATAGAAAAAAGTTTAAAAATGATTTGAGTTAATATATTCTGACATAATACATTTTGCTATGCAGACCATTTTACATTTACCATTTGCTAGCAGGCGGGATGCTAGCTGGGAAAATAAGAGACAAGAAGCTAGCTTGGCAACGGTAGTAGTCCATAAAAACTGTCACATTTGACCATTTCGAAAAAAAAAATATTCAAAAATGTATTGAGTACATTTTTTCTGGAAAAAACAAAACAAAAACAAAAATATATACATATATATATAAATATATATATATATATATATATATATATATATATATATATATATATATATATATATATATATATATATATATATATATATATATCTATCCGTATTATGTTGCTATCTTCCATTATGCTAGCTGCAAAAATAAGAGAAAGAAGCTAGATTTGTTCTTGATTGTCCGTAAAAACGACCAAAAGGTTCAAAATGTATGGAGTTTATATTTGCTAAAATATATTATGTTGCTGGCTTGCATTATGCTAGCTGAAAAGATAAGAGACAGAAGGCTAACTTGGTGTAAATTTGTTCTTAATCCTTCCCTACAAAACAACGTTAGATTTGACCAATTGGAAATCTCATTAGCTACACCGCTTATCCTCAGTCGGGTTGCGGGGGTGCTGGAGCCCATCCCAGCAATCATCGGGCAGTGGGCAGGGGACACCCTGAACTGGTTGCCAGCCAATCGCAGGGCACACGGGGACAGACAACTCGCCTGCTCATTCAATTCATTCATTTTCCAATTGGAAATGTTTTTAAAAAATATAGATTGAGTTTTTATTTGCTGAAATACATTATGTTGCCAGCGAAGATAAGAGACAGGAAGCTAGCTCGGTGTCGCTACATTCATTTTTAATAGTCCCTAAAAAAACGGTGTTGGATTTGTCGGATTTTGAGTTCAAAATTGTATTGATGTTCTATTTCCTGACATGAAAAGTTTTGCTAGCAGGTGATGCTAAGTGCTAAGCTATGGGGCAGAAAGCTAGCTCTCTGTTGTGAAATGTGTTCAAAGTGTTAATATTTAAATAATTGAAAAAAATCATCTTGAATTTATTAGTTAACAAGTTATTACCTGCTGGCAGCTAATTTACTTACAGATTTAAAAAATATTCAATATTGTTTACATTGATTTTTGGGGATGATAGCACATTTTTGTACTATTAAAACATTTTTTTGAATGAATTATTTTTTTATTGTAATTGATATCAACGTTGAGAACATATTGTATGCAATTCTATTAGAAATTAGCTTCTACTAATCGTGAACATTTCAAATGCTAGCTGTTTAATTACAAGTAAGCAAAAAATGGCCGATTTTCTTTTGTCACAACGGCCCTCTTCTTTCCCACACTTTTTCTAAGATGCTAACGGGGTGACGCAGCAAATGTTAGGCAGCTTTATTTCAGAACGCTTCTCGAAAGATTGAGGTCATTACCATAGCATTCTTGCTAACAAGCTAATCCATTCTTTTGCTAGCAGCTTTTTGAGCTATGACTATTCGAACAAATTGAAGTTATCCGCCGATTTCTGAAAGTAGTAGGTGAATCCCTTGCATTGGTTAGCGGTTAGCGTCCGGTTAGCCGTGAGGTGACATCACAAATTTTTGTGAAATATTTTCCAAAGGTACGTGTAAGGTTGCGTTCCCCCCACATCCCTACACCCCCTCCGCACTCCCAATTAGCACGTTAAAGCCTTCTCATGTTGGAATGTTTTGTAACATTGTTAGACGGATTAGCCACGAAGGAATAATGGCGCACAAACACGTAAGAAGTATCAGGCTTTTGGCTTGTTTGTCTTGGCGGCAAATAGGATTTCCTGTTCGCCACGAGAATCCGCGGCGGTGTGTGCGAGTAACTAAGTACTGATACTTAGGATATTATATTACTATGTTACTGTTTTTAGCCTGCTGCTATATTGTTTTTACTTTATCTGAAAACGGTTCGATTCTGATTTATTTTCAATCTTTAACAAGATTATTTTTGTGTGTGTTTGCATTAGCCAATATTCGAATTTCACAAGACTATAATGAAATTACTTGATAGTATCAAAATCAAAGCAACGCTAGCTGATCAGGTTTACCATTTTTAGTCTTGTGAAATTTTAAATCTTGTAGAATAATAGTATTATACACTGATTAAACAAATATTGTGGCAACACATTTAATTGAGAAATTTTAGAGTACATTTTAGACTTTTAAATTGTTTTGGGGTCAATATTGTTGGATGGTAAAAGTAGTACTAGCAAAGTCAAAGAATTAATCCTTGAATTTGGGTTAACGCTTGAGTTAATCTTTGGTTAAAGCTTTAACTTCTGAGTAAAAACTGAATTGTTGTATAAACTCAGAGTTAAAGCTTTAAATCTTCAATTTTGACACGCGCTACTAGAAGGATAGAACACAAAATATCCGTCTTATGTCTCATTAAAATGTATTTAATCTTGAGTTAAAGCTTTAACGCTTGAGTGAAAGTTGGTCAATTGTATGAACTCGGGATTACGCTTTAAAGCATCAACGTTCACACTGAGATACTAGAAAAATAGAACACAACATCTATGTCTTGTGTCTAATTAATATGTATTTAGTCTTGAGTTAAAGCTTTAACTCTTGAGTGAAAGATGGTTTATGGAAAAAATTCCGAGTTATAGCTTTGAAGCTTGACCTTTTGACACCCAGTTACTGGTGAGATATAACACAAAACTAGCATAGTGAGGTACCTGGACATAAATTGGGGGATTAATATCCCTCGGCGGGGTCGCCTAGGTGATTGTGTCTGACTAAGACCCCAAACAAACGATGACCCTGGAAGAGTCACTGACGATGTGTCCAGGTTGCAACATGACGTGTATTATCTATTAATTGAGTGAACGCCTTGTTTTGGCTTGAACTCATAGTTAAATGCTTCAAACATTTTGTTTGAGACTAAGGTACAAGCGAGATATATCTATATTTCATGAATATGTAGTCAATCTTGAATAGAAGCAATTCAGACTTTTAACTCAGAGTTAAGATTTTTAGTTTTGAAACCAAGTTACTACTAAGATATCAAAGAAATATATCGGTCTTGTGTCTCAAAAAGATGCTTTTAATGTTGAGTTAAAGCATTAACTGTGTAGGAAATCTGGTTTACATCTTAAACTCAACTTAAAAGTTTTTTTATCAGGTTCAGAGTTAAAGCCCTAACCTTCAAAACCAAGTTACTAGTAAGAATAATATTTGTCTCGAGTCTTATCAATATGTATTTAATCTCGAGTTAAAGCTATAACTCTCAAGTAAAAGCTAGTTCATAACTTCATCTCAGAGTTAAAAATTCAACCTTTGACACCAAGTTATGAGTAAGATTTCACACATAAATTTGATCACGTGTCTCATCAATAAAAAATTTAATCTTGAGTTAGAGCCTGACTTTGAGTGAAGCTTTAAACTTTGACACCAAGTTACAAGTAAGATGTCTAATGTAAATCTTTCAAATGTCTCATATCTTGAGTTAAAGCTTCAACTCTTGAGTGAAAGCTGGTTGATCTCTCAAACTCATAGTGAAAGCTTTATAGCTTTAACCTTGGACATCAAGTTTCTAGTAAGATATCACCCAATAATCTTTGTCCTGTGACTCATAAATAAGGAGTTAATCTGAAGTTAAAGATTTAACTCTTGAATGAAAGCTGGGCAGCACGGCGGCACGTGTGCGGCACAGTTCTGAGGCCATGGGAACCTCCTGCGTGGGTTCAAATCCAGCTACCGGCCTTCCTGTGCGGAGTTTGTATATTCTCCCCGGTTTCCTCCCACATTCCAAAAACATGCATTTCAGGTGAATTGGCCGGTCCAAATTGTCCCTAGGTGTGAATGAGCGAGCGAGTTGTCTGTCCCTGTGTGCCCTGCGATTGGCTGCCCACTGCCCGATGATTGCTGGGATGGGCTCCAGCACCCCCGCGATCCCACTGAGGATAAGCGGTGCAGCTAATGAGATGAGATGAAAGCTGGTTTACATCTTGAACTCAGGATGAAAACTTCAAAGCTCTAAATTTTTACACCAGGTAACATGTAGGATATCAAACAAAATATGTTGTCTCGTGGCTCACAAATATGGAGCTAATCTTAAGTTAAAGCTCCTGAGTGAACTCTGGTTATTATCTTAAACTGTCTAAGTTTCAAATGTTGCCTTTGAGATTATGTTACAGGTAAGATATGACCCATAAAAATGTGTCTTGTTTCTTGTTAATATGGATTTAATCTTGAGTTAAAGGTTGAACACTTGAGTGAAAGCTTGTTCATAGCTTAAAATCAGAGTTAAAGCTTTAAAGTTTTACCCTTTGACACTAAGTTACAATATAGATGTCATTTAAAAATAATAATAAAAAGTAAACAGAATAATTAAACACAAAACATCGTGTTCTTTTTTTATAGAGCTTATAAACTTTGAATGCTTCTATTTTCCGAACAACCTGAGGAACGTTTTAGCCCAAAAGAGAAACATAGCTCACAATAGAAATGTCACAATACAGTAAAGTTCAGAATCACGGCCGTGCCGAGCGTGTAAAGGCTTTTTTATTTGCTTTCCTCGGGGCCGCTCCCAATACTTAAACATTAAACGCCAAGGCTAGACAGCCACAGCCACTTTGAACTCAGGTGAACGAGGGCGGCGGGGACGTTTTTTGCTACGTAGCGCGTGCACTTAGATAGCGTGCATGCAGGTAAGTCAATCCCTGACTTACACCTGACTTGACATTGAAACCAGACATTCGACAAAAAGTTTTAAAATAGCTGCACGTGGGCAGATTCAATGCCGCTTTCCACCATTAGCAAAATAGCTAACGTTCTAGCTAACACTTACAAATACTAGATGGTTATACACCCTCGAGTCAAGCCACAAACAAAGCAATGAGTATTGTACAAATACCATGCTGAAAAGTGGGATGACGCTGCATACCGAAAAACAACGGCGCCCAGATGATGAAGGTGTTGTATCTGAGTCAGATCAGGAGGCTTCTCCTGCTACTGGTCCCCATGGAAACCAGAACTATCTGTTTAATGTGGGGTAGCACACTCCTAAAAAAACGTCCTGGAGAGGGATGGGCACCGCCAGACTGTACTTGCCCAAGACCCACCACAGGAAGTGGCGCCACTACAATCTGTAAGCCTTGAGCATTATATCAGCTGCTTATCCCCACTAGGAGTTGAAGACAAATGCTAGGCTAGTTTTACTTAGAAATATAATTGTCACAGCCAGGAACGGAGACAGGACCCAATAGCGTTCGTTTTACTCGAGAAAGATACCAGTGCTTGAAGCCACGATCCGATGATCGGCGGTCACGGGCAGCTGATGGCAGGAACGCGGAAGTGGCACTTGCGTGTCGAGCGAGGGTAGTTGTAGACAGTGGGAAAACAGGTCGATGGCCGGGATAGAGGAGCAAAAGCAGTAACGAGTCCGGAAAAGAGGTCGGCAACAGGTATCAGGCAAGAAACAGGGCAAAACAGGTCGATGGTCGGGACAGAGGAGCAGAAGCAGAAACGGGTCCAGAAAGAGGTTGGCAACAGGTATCAGACAGGAAAACAGGGCAGGATAATGTCGGAAGGTACAAAGCTAGCCTAGCTGAGAGCATAGGTTCGCGGACGGTCTGACAGCTTCCTCTTGGAAGAAGGGGGTTTGAAAATAGTTCAACAGCCAATCAGATATCCCGTGGCTGTTGGCGCCAACGGGGCAGTCGCAGGTGCCCCGAATCAGCAATCATGACAATAATGATAACATGTATGAAACGACGGGTAAAAGTACTACTATTAAAACATGCTTATTTTGTGCCACTCTTGTCCTAAGTGTCCATAACATTCAAATAGCGGGCTACACTTTTACTTGCTATTTTTTATCATGTATTTACTTAATTCATCAAAATATCAACATTGATTAAATAAAAAATGAAAAACAAATTCTGGGCCTGCCATTTTGCATTTCGAGTCTTTCAATGCATGTTATTAAATTTTGTGCTTTAAAAAGAGAAATCATTTACTACTGTGTTAATTTCCAAATATTTCAAAACAAATTTGATGAAAAGATTTTTTGAGAAGTAAAAAAAATGAAATATAAGATTTCTATACAGGCCAATCTTTTGATATTGAAAAGCACCAAATTTTATCGCTTACTCTATTGTTTTGACACAAAACAATCTGTCAGGATTTTATTTTTGTTGTTTATATTTGAAAAAGCGATAGATAAAAAAAAAGTAAGTGTATTTTTTTTGTTACAACGGCAAAAGGCCGTAGTATAGGGGTCTCCAACGTGGTTCAAGGGTTTCATGGACTAAAAAATATTCAAGTATTGATAACAATTTTTAAGAAGTTAATTAAGAGAATAAAATAAGAATCTATTCATGTATTAAACAAATGTATCTATTGATATTTTTATTGATTAATTTGACAGGATATACAACAAACAATATCCCAATTCACGAGTTTTAGAAAGGGAAGTAGCAAAAAAATATGGAGTTATTTTTTTTTAGCTTTGTCGCTAGCTGTCTTCCTACCTTTGTAACCATCAACAAGCTAACTAGCAATCTTTTGACATTTTGTTGCATGCTATACAGTTAACATTTTACTACTTTTGCTAGTTATCAAGCTGAATTTTGGCCTGCTTTTTAGCTAGCTAGTTAGCTTTTTTTTACAAAAGCTTTCTATCTAGCTGTTGAGCTTTCTTTTTACTGTTTTAGCTATCTATCTAGTTTTCTTTTAGTTTTTTTTACATGTTTACCTTCATAGCTAACTATCAAGCTAACTTCAGATGTTTAACAAGACATCTAGCCATGTTGCTATTCGAGAAATTGCTCTAATTAATTGCTAACTTGTGAGCTAGTCAAGTGTTTCCCTGCTATTTTATTTTCTCAACAAAACAAACAAACTTAAGGACACAATAACATCAAGGATTTTTTTTGGAGATAGCAATTAGATTTGCAACATTTGCCCAGAAATTGCTTGTTAGCTAGCCTAGTATTTAGCCGGATTTTATTACGGAAAATAGAATCTAAGATTGTTTTTGTAAAAGATTGCTGATGGATTAGCAATTAGCAGTGCTTGCCATTTGTTTTTCAAGAAAGGGATAGACAAATAAAAACGATGATTATTATAAAAGATTGTAGTAAATTAGCAACATTAGCCCTTAAATAGCAGGGAAACACTTGACTAGCTCACGAGCTAGTCACTTATCAGAGCAATTTCTGGGCTAATGTTGCTAATCTACCTGCTATCTATATATATAACAAAAATAAATTATTTTATTCTGTCTTTAAATTATTTCATTTTGTTGAGAAAGAGCCAGCAGGGAACCACATGACGAGCTTACTAGCTAGCCACTTATCAGAGTGATTTCTGGGCTAATGTTGCTAATCCATCACAAATTTCCAACATTCATATATCCTATTTATCCTTTTATTTTATTTTCACTTGTTAAAACTAGCAGGGGAACACTTGACTGTCTCACTAGCAAGCCAATTTCAAAGCTAATGTTGCTGACCCATCTGCCATCTTGAAGAAAAATGAGCTCATAAGCTAGCCTCTGCTAACTGCTCATCTACATGATTACGAGGCGTGTCAGCCCAAATATTTTAGCCCTACTAGTAACAACTTTTGCAACCTTTCAGTTTGTTCCGCCGGCTAACAAAACATGGATTGAGGCAGCTTTCAATAGCGGTGCGCCATCAAAAGGACGCTGAGCCTAAATTAGTCGAAACATGCCGTCCGCTGAGTGTTTTTCTCTGCAAAGCGTCGCTAATCCCGAAGCCGCTTTGCTTCCAAACAACACGCGCGCTTTCACAACTTGCTACAATTCAAACAAGAAATTGAGTGGGGGGGTGCGGTCGTGTCGGGACACGTTGCCATATTTGTCGGCGTCATCCGAAAATGGACCGAGAAGAGGACGAGGGCCACTTCATCTTTACCTTTTTTTGGCTGCTGTTGAAAAAAAAAACATTCATTTTAGTTATGTAGGCCCTTGTTTTACTTGAATCGTTATGTTGAAATTGTATTTATATTGTTTTTTTGTAATAATATAGCGTTGGATATCAATTAAATGTGTATGCCAGTTTCATTTCATAAATAAAATATTTCAAATCAACCATATCTATATCTATACATCCATACGATAACAATAATAATAATAATAATAATAATAATACATAGTATTTCAAAGCGCCTTTCAGGACAGCCAAGGTCGCTGTACTAGCGGTCAGTCTGTCTATATACACAGACACTGTACATATATATATATATATATATATATATATATATATATATATATATATATATATATATATATATATATATATATATATATATATAAAATTTTACAACTTAAATACTGCGATTGGCTGGCAACCAGTTCAGCGTGTCCCCCGCCAACTGCCCGATGATTGCTGGGATGGGCTCCAGCACCCCTGTAACCCTACTGAGGATAAGCGGTGCAGCTAAAGAGATGAGATGAGATGAGACAACTTAAATGGTTTTTAAAAAAGTATATACAAAAGAAATATATTATTTTATTATTATGTTATTTGATGGATAAAATATTTTTTTGGGGGGGGAGGATTACATATACTATTACATATACTATACTACATATTATATTACATATAATTTTAAAACTAAGATATTTAAATATGTATAAAACCTGTTATTTTGTATGTACATATTTCATAAATAAAATTTAAAAAAAGTAAAATAAATGTATCTAGTTACCTGGTAAAGATATGATCATGTTATGCATTTAAACCATTATTATTTTTCTAATATGAAATAGAATAATTGCCAGGCACAAGAACAGGATCAGGACCCAATCAAGTGACGTTCTCACACAAATGGTAAATGGTCTGCATTTATATAGCGCTTTTCAAGTCATTGAAAACCTCCAAAACTGCTTTACAATGTGCTTCACACTTACCCATACACACACACACACCAATAAAGGCCATGCAGCCACGCAAGGCACCGACCTGCTTATTGAGATTCAGTGTCTTGCCAAAGGACACTTTGACATATAACACGCAGGAGCTGGGAATCAAACCTGCAATCTCTTGAGCTACCTCCTGAGCTAATGCCGCCCGAGCCTTTTATTTTACGGGAAATGGGGAGTCATGCACGTTAGGGAGCCGGTCTGGCGTGGAAAGACAGGAAGCCAGAGACCGATTCCAATTGCCTGAGTTGTTATCGGACAGATGGGGTCGATACCGGACAGGATGGAACAGACAGACAGGATAGATAATGAAACAGGATATCGAAAATGAAAAGGACAAACAAGACGGGAACGAAAACTGGAGAGAATAATGAACAGGGCAAAAATAGACGGGAACGAAACTGGAAACCGATATTAAACAGGACAAAAATAAACGGGAACAATACCCGACTGGAAATACCAACAGGAAAACAGGACCGGGTCTGAACCCACGTCTTGCGGGGCAGGGGTTCGTTGATGGACTGACAAAGTAAGAGAGAGTGCACTGAGCTTAAAAAGACGGAAAGCCAATCTGTTAATGAGCTGCAGCTGGCGCGGGGCCAATTGGGCGCCAAGGAAATTATATATATATATATATATCTCATCTCATCAGCCGTACCGCTTATCCTCATTAGGGTCGCGGGGGGGCTGGAGCCCATCCCAGCCATCTCCGGGCAGTGGGCAGGGGACACCCTGAACTGGTTGCCAGCCAATCGCAGGGCACACAGGGACAGACAACTCATTCGCTCATTCACACCTAGGGACAATTTGGACCGGCCAATTCACCTGAAATGTATGTTTTTGGAATGTGGGAGGAAACCGGAGTGCCCGGAGGAAACCCACGTAAGCACGGGAAGAACATACAAACTCTGCACAGGAAGTCTGGAGCTGGATTTGAACCCACGACAGGTTCCCATGACATGAACTATATATAATATATACAGTATATATATATATATATATATATATATATATATATATATATATATATATATATATATATATACATACACACAAATAAGATTTAAGCCTAAGATAGATTGTCATTGTGTCTGCTTTTTGTTGTTGTTGTTGTTTATTTTTTAAATTTATTTTACTTCTGTCTTCTTTTGTTTGTTGTATGTTACAAAAGAAATGGAGAAAGTACAATAAAATTAAGTTAAAAAATCTTATTTTACTTAAAACATGTTTCAATGATCTTTTGAATTGTTGACACTCATAATATCATAATAATTGTAACTAAGTAGTATAATAAATGTCCCCTTTTTTGAATAATAAAAAATAAAAATAAAATAAGAATAAAAGAAAGGGTTCCGTAATAAAATCCGGCAAAATATTGTAAGACTTTTATTTTCAAAGCTAAAAAAGATACAAATCATTTTAATTCAAGTAATATTCAGAAAATGTTTTTAAAATATCGGATTAATGCAATATTCTCTAAAACTCAAGCGGAATCATCAGTAGAAAAAATAATGTAGATATTCAAGTGCAGACACTATGCAAAAGTACTCAAGTACAGGACGAGTAACTAGTTACTTCTCATAGCTGCTAATAGCCAACATGCACAAGTGTTGTCTATTTGGGCCCTCCTGATCTCAGGTGAGTTTAGTCCCGCCCCCTCTTCTGCAGGTGGGAAACTCCTCGCGCCCTTTATCTCTTCTGCCTCCGAGCAAAAATAGAAAGTAGAAGAAAAAGCTGCAAAGTTTTCCCCGTGACATCAGAGGCCGGAGGCGCAGGTGTCCCACTGACTTTTTAGTGGCCTAGACCTCGTAACCTGATCAAAACCTCACTTTTAGTTCACAGATGCTACTTGCTCGCCGACTTATTTGATGTTTATTACGAGAGCATCTGATTTTTCTGACTTTCTTTTCATAATACGGGAGCTCAGCAGCAGACGGGAAAATCATACAGAGAGTAATTAACGCAGCCTAAAAGTTCATCGGCTGCTCTCTGCCCAGTCTAGAGCACATTGTGGGATTCCGATACGGTAGCCATCAACATTATAAAAGACTCTTCCCTCCTTGGTCACCACCTTTCTTTTCTTTTTTTCTGTTGCTGCTAAATGTTATTCCATGAAGCTATGAAAATATTTACCTTTGTGGCTTATTCTAGTTTTTTTGTTGCTGCTCAATATTATTGCACTTTTGTTACCATGCCCGTTTTCCAAACATCGCACTATTATTATAACTAAGGACAGTCTCCAAGCACTACATTGTAAATATATTTTACTGCCTTCTGTCCTGATTGTCTTTTATCTTTTTTTGCCTTTTGAAAGCCTTTACTACATGTTTACCCTGGAGTGCCATGTCCAATCTTGTAGAATACAATGTTTCACAACGTTAATGAGAATTTGACAATTAGCTTCAATTGTACAAATTAAAAAAATACTGCCACCAGTTTTAAATGCATTTCAGTAATGTTACTACTGTGTTAATACTATGTTATTACTATGTTATTACAATGTGATATCAGAAACGGAGCTAAAAGACTCAGTAAACCACAAGAACTTCTACCTTAAATCTTGTGCAATGCTTATCCATCAATTTGTCGAATTTTACCAGGTATTTTAAGCTTTATTCATAGATTCCAAACTAATTTTCATAACTGTCAAACTCAGCTTAATATTAATCGCAAGCTAATGATAAACCTTACAAACATAACGCGGCACCTATTTACTCACAGCAAGACAGACTATGTAAAAGAAAGACAAATGTAATTTGTGTAAACAAGTTTATTTTATTTACCAAATAAATAACAAAGACCGTTCTTTAAGCATCTTCGTTCGCTCCCCACTGGCAATAAATTTTGCGTTTTTTACTATACCTAGACTCTTTTCTACAAATGGTTCTATTCTATAAGAGAAATCGTCACAATTCAGTTTAAAACAAATGCTGAAGGATACCATTTTCAAGTGTACTGCGACATTATTAATAATCTAAGATGGGCAAGACGAGATCGGTCTAACAAAGAAAGCAGTTTGAAAAAGCAAAATCTCGTACAAAAATGCTTATTCAGTGTACACTATTCAAAATAATAAAAATAAAAAAGGTATAAAGAGAAAATCGTATAAGTTGACAGGTATGAATTTTATTAAGACATTTTTGAATTGATTAACAGTGGAAACACTATGATAAAAGTTGGATGTTGACAAGGTTGGCTGATTAAATGTTGAAATTAATGTAATTCAATCAATTTAATTAAAATTTAAATCTACAGTATATGTTTGTTGGGTCACTAACATTGGTGTCAACATTTGAGGTCCAAGTTAAAGCTTGATCCTTAAACCCCTAATATAAATGTTTTTCGATTTTCAAAGATGTGTTAAATGTCTATCAGTTTTGCACATCGAGAAACTAATACTTTTGCCCATTCCTCCTTGCAAAACCGCTCAAGCTCAGTGAGGTTGGATGGAAAGCGTTTGTGAACAGCAGTTTTCAGTTCTTTCCAAAGATTCTCAATTTGATTCAGGACTGGACTTTGACTTGGCCATTCTAACACCTTGATATGTTTTTTTTTTGGTGAACCATTCCATTTTAGCTTTTGCTTTATGTTTTGGATCATTTTCTTGTTTGAAGACAAATCTCCATCCCAGTGTCAATGGTTCTGTATTTGGATCCATCCATCTTCCCATCAATTTTAACAATCTTCCCTGTCCCTGTTGAAGAAAGCAGGCCCAAACCATGATGCTGCCACCACCATGTTTGACTGTGGGGATGGTGTGTTGAGGGTGATGAGCTGTGCTGCTTTTCCGCCAAACATAACGTCTTGCATTGTTGCCAAACAAATGCGATTTTGGTCTCATCTGACCAGAGCACCCTCCTCCACATGTTTGGTGTGTCTCCCAGGTTGCTTGTGGTCAACTTTAAACAACGCTTATTATGGATATCTTTAAGAAAGGGCTTCCTTCTTGCCACTCTTCCATAAAGGCCAGATTTGTGCAGTATACGACTGTTGTCCTATGGACAGATTCTCCCACCTCAGCTGTAGACCTCTACAGTTCATCCAGAGTGATCCTGGGCCTTGTGGCTGTATTTGTGATCAGTTTTCTCCCAGTATGAGCTAAAAGTTTAGGGGGACGGTCCGATCTTGGTAGATTTGCAGTGGTCTAAAACTCCTTCCATTTCAATATTATTGCTTACACAGTGCTCCTTGGGATGTTTAAAGCTTAGCTTTTTGTATCCAAATCCAGCTTTAAACTTCTCCCCAACAGTATCTCAGACGTGCCTGGTGAGTTCCTCGTTCTTCATGATCCTCTCTGCACTTTAAACAGACCTCTGAGACTATCACAGTGCAGGTGCATTTATACATAGACTTGATTACACACAGGTGGATTCCATTTATCATCGTTAGTCATTTAGATCCACATTGAATCATTCAGATATCTTCACTGAACTTCTGGACAGAGTTTGCTGCACTGAAAGTAAAGAGGCTGAATAACTTTGCAAACCCACTTTTTCATTTTTTATTTGTTAAAAAAGTTTTAAATATCCAATGAGGTGTGTTCCACTTGATGATTGTGTCCCACTTATTGTGATACTTCACCAGAGTTATATCTTGATGTTTGAAATCTGAAATGTGGCAAAAAGTCACAAAGTTCAAGGGGGCCAAATAGTTTCGCAAGCCACTGTATTTGAATAAATTTACGTTTCGTTTTTTTAATGTGTTTTTTAAAAAATCTCCACATTTTATGTGGTTGTGATTCCAAATTTCTTCTTAAATTTTGTGTGTTTCTAGATTTTCTCATAACATTAGGATTCGTTTTACTTTTTGTTTAAATTTTCAACTTTTCCATAAAATGTTGTGATTGGCTGAAACTACCTGTTGAGTATAATCTATTGCACCGCGATAGAATATCTCATCTCATCTCATCATCTGCACCCCTTATGCTCAGTAGGGTCGCGGGGGTGCTGGAGCCCGTCCCAGCAATCATCGGGCAGTGGACACCCTGAACTGGTTGCTAGCTAATCGCAGGGCACACAGGGACAGACAACTAGCTCGCTCATTCACACCTAGGGACAATTATGGACCGGCCAATCCACCTGAAATGCATGTCTTTGGAATGTGGGAGGAAACCGGATTGCCCGGAGGAAACCCACGCAAGCACGGGGAGAACATACAAACTCTGCACAGTAAGTCCGGTAGCTGGATTTGAACCCACACAGGAGGTTCCCGAGACCTTAGAACTGTGCCGCACACGCGCTGACCACTGCGCCTCCGTGCTGCCCGCGATAGAATATATTAGAATATTATTAATATTATGAAAATGTGTTTCAAAATCCCCCCAAATGCTGTGATATAGCTATTATAAAGTTTCTCGTATTCAACATTAACGATATAATTTGTTTTACTTTCATTGAGCTTTTCAAACTGGTCTGTAAACTTCCTCATTTGTGATTAGCTGGAAAAACGTCATGAGTGGAACCTATAACGCCGTCCTACTGCCTACTGTTGGAATATATTAACGCTTTAAAAAAAGTTATAAAAACCCAACATTTGTATTCGTTTTTCCAAATGTTCTTGTACACATTATTATTCGTTTTACCTTTCTTTAGTTGTGGTTTTAAACTAGTCTTTCACTTTCCATGTTTATATTTGGTTAGAACGGCCTCACAAGTACTATAGCGCCGCCTTTCTGCCATCTGTTAAAATATATTTACTTTTAATAACTTTAAAAATCTACTAACCACTCAAAATTTGTATCAGTTTTTCCAAATTTTCTTGTACACATTATGATTCGTCTTACTTCTTGTTGTGGTTTTAAACTAGTCTTTCACTTTCCATGTTTATTTTTGTTTAAACCGGCCTCCCAAGTACTAGAAAAACCCAACATTTGTACTAGTTTTTCCAATTTTTTAGTACACATTATTATTTGTTTTACCTCTCTTTCGTTGTGGTTTTAAACTATTTTCTCACTTTCCATGTTTATGTTTGGTTGGAACAGCCTCATAAGTACTATAGCGCCGCCCTACTGCCATCTGTTAGAATATATTTACTTTTAGTAACTTTCAAAATGTGTTAAAAACTCAGAGCTTGGATTAATTTTCTGTATTTTTTTGTACACATTATGATTCCTTTTACTTCTCACTGTGATTTTAAACCAACCTTTACATTTTCACGTTTTATGTTCGGTTGGAATGGCCTCATAAGTACTACACCACCACCCTACTGCTATCTATTATAAAATATTTATATATACTTTTATTACATTAAAAAATATGTCCCCGAATTTGTTCTCGTAATGTTCTCGTAACATTATGATCGTTTTTATGCCCCTTAGGAATTTTAAACCAGTTTTTAAACATCCCCATTTGTGAATGGCTAAAACTGCCTCATGAATACAACCTATAGCGCCGCCCTTCTGCCTTGGAATGCACCACACATGCAAGCATGTATTTTCATTATCATTTATCCGTTTTTTTGCCTGCAGAGCTGAAAAGGTCAAACGGGTAATTGCTTATTCAAATCCTCCGTCAACTTGGTGAGCTTCCACTAAGCTGGAAAAGGTTTTTTTCGAGCACATCCCGAAAAGTGACGCAGGGGTGCGTAAAAGCTCACCCACTTGCTAGACCGGAGGCCGCGTACACAAAAACATGTTGAATGTACCGACTTTGGTTGCTTTTCCGGAAAAGGTGGCGGGAGGGGGAGGAACGAGGCCTTCTCCAGGACTGTGAATTTATGAATTTCGACGGGCTCGGTCATAACATCTCGAGTTTTGTCCGGACTTGGACTTCCCGCTTATGTTTTCGCTCTTATCAGCTTGTACTCTGAACCCGCCGCCGCTCTGCCGCTCTGTAAAAGGCCATTAAGGCCGTTCGTGGTACTAAAACTTCTTGCTCATTGTGCAAGTATTGTGCATGCGGGCGGCGATTGCTTTGTATTTGTCCTGTCTTTTTTCCGATTGAATTCTATGGCCGGGGTTAGCAAACTACGGCTCGCGGGCCGGATCAGGCCTGTCAACTTACTGGGATAGCGAAGGAAAAAAAATTAGCCGCTTCTCTTCAAAAAATGCAGTTTAAATATGTCCATTGGATGTCGCAAAAGCCACGTGCCACTCCAAACAGCCTACTGTAGAGAAAATTTGAGAAAACGCCCAACCCGAGGCTATATTATTTAAAATAGAAGTCTCCATTTAAAGCAATACGATTGCACTCAACTGGATTTATTAGCCTGTGTCCCTTTGTGTACCCCCATGACAAACTATACTTTTTGTTGCACTCATGGCCAACATTCAAGTAGTTTGCAACGTATTTCTGTACTGTGCTTTTTTTCAAATCAATTTTATTCATCAAAATATTAAATCTAATGCAATAAAACACAACTGAAGTAGCCCTATTTCAAGGTAGATGATCCAGTGTAGTAGACAGTACTTAACTATTACCTCCAGTCAAAGTTTTTATCTGAAAATAAATATATTTATTTTTGTATTTCCAGTGTTTCAAAACCGATTGGTCCCTTAATAAACAAATAGACACTGAAACGCAACTTGTACAGGTGAATGCAAATGAGAATAAATGTATTGGCCTGTGTTATGTTAATTTCCCATGTATTGCCATGGTATCAGATTTAAGATTCCCTCATCAGCATACACAAAAAATTAAATACACTAATTAGCCATTTTTTTCTCTGGCTGCTTTTCAAATCCTTTTAACCCAACGCAGCCTGCGACTCAGAGTTTGTTGCACGCAGTTCTGATTAAAAAGAAAAACAGTTAATACGTTAAAAAAAAAAAAAAAAAACAAATTTTACAATAAAAACCACCAGATTCTAACTTTAAATTAACGGAATCATTCCAAGTCTCGACATTAGCGCCGACACCAGTCTTATTTGATGGTAGCGGTGTCAAAGTTAACGCTTTAATCCTTGAAGCTGCTTTAACTGTTGAGTTAATCTTGAATTAGAGCTTTAACTCTTTAGAGGGCAGCTAGTTTAAAGCTTAAACTCGGGGTTAAAGCTTCAACTTAACACTTAGCTATTGATAAGCTATCACTCCCAAATTTCTGTCTTGCGTCTCAAAATCTTGAGTTGAACCTGTTACTCTTGAGTATTCACGGCTCCCTTAAACGTCTGGCGGGAATCACTTTGCCTAAACTCAGAGATAAAACTTTGAATCTTCAACCTTTCACGCCACGTTACTAGCAAAATATCACACAAAAAGTTTTGTTTTGTCTCATAAAGATGGAGTTAATCTTGAGTTAGTGCCGACACTAGTCCTATTTGATGGTAGTGGGGTCAAAGTTAAAGTTTTAATCCTTAAGGATGCTTTAATTCTTGAATTAATCTTGAGTTAAAGGTGGTCTAAGGCTTAAATTTATGGTTAAAGCTTGAACCTTTAACACCAAGCTACTAATAAGATCTCAAACAAAATATCTGTTTTCTCTCATACAGTGGCTTGCGAAAGTATTTGGGCCCCCTTCACTCTGTGACCTTTTGCCACATTTCTGACTTCGAACATAAAGATATAAAACTGTAATTTCTTGTGTAGAATCATCTCCAGCTTTAAACTTCTCCAAAACAGTATCTCGGACCTGTCTGGTGTGTTCCTCGTTCTTCATGATGCTCTCTGTGCTTTAAACAGACCTCTGTGACTATTACAGTGCAGGCGCATTTATACAGAGACTTGATTACACACAGGTGGATTCCATTTCTCATTGTTAGTCATTTATATCAACATTGAATCATTCAGAGATCCTCACTGAACTTCTGGACAGAGTTTGCTGCACTTTTTCGTTTTTTATTTGTTAAAAAAGTTTAAAATATCCAATAAAGTGTGTTCCACTTCAAGATTGTGTCCCACTTATTGTTGATTCTTCACAAGAAATTACAGTTTTATATCTTTATGTTTGAAGTCTGAAATGTGGCAAAAGGTCACAAAGTTCAAGGGGGCCAAATAGTTTCGCAAGCCACTGTAATTATGGAGTTAATCTTGAGTTCAAGTTTTAACTCTTAGGTAAAAGCTGTTTTTGCTCAACTCAGAGTTAAATATTTTTTGCTTTAACCTTTGACACCAGGTTACTAGTTCTGGAGTTTTTCCTAATATTTGGGCTGGTAAACTAACAACCCCCATATTTCACAATAAAAAAGCACAGAATCACCAGATTACAGCTTTAAACTGATAAAATCAACCAGGTCTCGACCATCGTGCCAAATCAGTCTTGTTTGATGGTATCGGTACTCGCCACGATGGCAGATATCCTGATGAGCCGCCCTCTATTGGCTGTTTTAAAACCAGTACTAAAAATTAGACAATTGACCTATTGTAATTTATTTTATTTAAATTTGAGGGTTGGGATTTAGTAATTTATTTACAACAGTGAGCTTTCCATGAAAAGTAACACTTTTTTTAATTTATTAAATGAGTTGCGAAGTAAATAATAGGTATAGTCGAGACATTGCTAAGGTTAGGAATAATGATTGATTTTTATTTTTTGAAAATATACTCTATATATATATATATATATATATATATATATATATATATATATATATATATATACGATGCAAAGAAACTGTAAAAGAAGAAGAAAACTCCCTTGAAAGTTGCACAAAACTCATGTAATGTGTTGCAAATCCTCCACACATGATTTGGGGGGCCTATAGGGGGCACTGGGGGGCTTAATCTTACCATCTGCGGCTCTGCTGTGCTTTCCTCCACAATCCACATCACTACTCTTGTCTATGGAGGCTCAAAGTCGAGTCATTTTCTTTCTCTTCGTCCTGCAATCAAAAAAAAAAATAAGTAGGGGTGTTGAGAGGTCGCCATCAGTAACATGTAATCACGCTTTGATTGGCACCGCGGTAAATCACTCACAAGTCAAGTGGCCCTCAAACGGCTCCGGGAAGAAATCAAATCATTTGTTCTGTTTCCTGTTGTTGTTTTTTTTACCTATGGACGATTTTTTTTCTGAACTTGCTACCTTGGTATTTACATAGTATACATATGTATAAGCCACTTCGCACTTTGTGGCCCTAAGGCATTACAGGTAGAAAAATAATCATTTAAATAAGTGAACAGCACGTATGATGTTTTTTTAAATTTGTTAATTATGCCTAAAACACACTGGACTCGGGCGAACGCAATCCATTATTCCCGATCGTATATTGCTGTGAGCGGGAGGGGCACAGTGCACTTTTGTGGGCCTGACGGCTCTTTTGTGCCGTTAATTCTGCATAATATAATCTGCACTCAAACAGCCGCATTCCATTATCCCAGATTGTTTAGTGCTGCGAGCAGGTATGGGAAAAACACTTGCATTAGTCTGGCTTTTTTTTCGACTTATAATGAATTACACACGAGCAGCTATGATCCATTGTCCCCGAATGCGTACTGCTGCAAGGAGGAACCGGCAGAGTGCACTTTGTCAGGAGTGGCGTTTTTTTTCATGCCGTTATTTCAACCAAAAATTAACTACACTCATGCGGCCGCATTACATTATCCCCGATTGCATATTACTGCATGTAAGAACTTGCAAAGTGCCCTTTTGTTGGGCCTGGCAGGAATTTTTTGCCATTATTTCCACCTAAAATGAACTGCATACATGTTGGCCTGATCCATTAGCCCCGATAGCATTTAGCTGTGAGCAGGACCCAGCTGAAGGCATTTTGTCAGTAGGTGTGTCATACTTCTCCGTCCAAAATTAAATGCACTATTGTGGCCACAATCCATTACCCCTGGTGAACTGTTGCTGATAAAGCAAATTAGAGTCATGCATGGCAGCTATTTTTCCCATTTTTTCGGCGTAAAATTTCTAGCATCCATGCGTTGTGATCCATTATGTCATGTCGACCATTGGTGGGAACAGGTTTCAAAAAAATCAAATTTGTGCCATTCGTAGCAGCTCTATTATTAACCATAAAGACT
Organism: Urocampus carinirostris; assembly: GCF_059441175.1. NCBI lineage: Eukaryota > Metazoa > Chordata > Actinopteri > Syngnathiformes > Syngnathidae > Urocampus > Urocampus carinirostris. The sequence goes on along the minus strand of NC_142366.1, from coordinate 12,486,307 downwards.
ACCTGATTCCAGTTTATGTTCAAGGGGTCTCCAACGTGCTGCAGAACACCTGGTAGCCTGGGGAATCGGTTCTCAAAATAGCTCATCAGAGTCCTTGCAATTTTCTAGTACATTGAATACTATCTGATATGATGTTTTAGTGGTTGACTGCACTACTTCTATTCATTATTACTTGGTAAATTGTAAATGGTCTGCATTTATATAGCGCTTTTTAAGTCAATGAAGACCTCCCAAAGGGCTTTACAATGTGCTTCACACTTACTCATTTACACACACACAAATAGCGGCCATGCAGCCATCTCTTGATCCCAAGACGAGCGCTCTACCTCCTGAGCTAATGCCGCCCTATTGGTAAGAGGCGTTCGAAAACCGAGGTTCCACTGTATATATATATATACACATATATATATACATACACATATATATATATATATATACACATATATATACATATATATATATATATATACACATATATATATATATATATATATATATATATATATATATATATATATATATATATATATATATATATATATATATATATATATATATATATATATATATATATATATATATATATATATATATATATATACATACCAGCTCAGTAGCCTAGATGGTAGTGTGCCGGCTTTGAGACTGGGAGGTCGCTGGTTCGCGCCTCGACCGAGACATACCTAATTGGTATAATGGCGGCGCCCTCTGGCTGCGGCTGCACCGACTCGCTACAACGGGTCAGGTGTATCGACATTTCGTTCTGTGTACATTGTTACAAAGAATGACAATACAAAGGAAATTCTTATTATTATATATATATATTCCAAAATGTTCCATTCCATTTTAAAGGCTTTATCTTCAAAGGAAAAGATCACCAAGGACAGTGCTTTGTGCCTTCTTCAGAAATATGGTAAAGAAGGCACCAACTACAAATTTGGACACAGTACCAAACATTTAAATAGGTAAAGGACTGTTTATATGAGTTTGGAGTGAGTAGTATCGACTTGATATGTGCAGAGTCGCTGGTAGAGCTCATATTAAACATTTATGAAAATCTGTAATGGAACCATCTATTCATCCATTATCTGCACCGCTTATCCTCACTAGGGTCGCGGGGCTGCTGGAGCCAACCCCAATTATCGTCGGGGAGTGGGCAGGGGACACCCTGGACCAGTTGCTATGATTTTGGAATGTGGGAGGAAACCGGAGTACTCGAAAGGAAACCCACGCAAACATGGGGAGAACATGCAAACTCCACACTGGGAGGCTGGACTTGACCCTGAACCTGTGCACCGTGGGGCTGCGTGCTGACCACCAAGCCGCCGTACCATTTGTTGTAATTTTAAACAATGAGCCTATGATCTACAATATAAAATGTATTCAGTTTCAATAGGCTCCATCAAGTAGTTTCGTAGATATGAACATTTAAAATGGGGTCAACTATTTTGGAAAGCACTGTACATATGTATATAACAGCAATGGATGCAATGGAAACTAACATTGAACCTCACCCTTTTGTGTGATTCATGCATCCCAGGAAAAAGGTGAGCAAAGCACAGTCTACCTATTGTGTGTGTGTATGGGCAGAGACGCAACTAATGCAGCATGACAAAGACGAACGAGCCAAAGAAAGAGAACTGGACGCTTCAACAGCATCCGACCCTCCGACACCAATTAGCAGATTGATTATGCGCCCGAGAGACGAGCGAGACGCGTGTCACTCGCCACCACACAGGGCGAGCGCCAGGAAGGAGGCCCGGCTCCCGGATTTTTTTTCCTTCCTTCTACGTGTACCTGGAATGTTAAAGCCGCAGAACAAGAGGCTGTTCCAGGCAGGCCATACAGAAGCACTGATCCGTGCTCCACGCCGACGGATGCTGGGGAACCTCCGTCGGGTTGCGAATACCTTACCATTTTGCCGCCGTGCTGCACTTAGAAACGGGAATAAAAATACTTGCATGTTTTCGTGGGGTAAATGTCGTTCGTATTTGCAAGTTATTGGACAAAATAGTTTTAAGATTGATTTGGAAGTACAATATATTCCACAATATGACACACAGGATTATAAGGCGAACCCCCAAAAATTAATTTCTTCTCAAATATTTGTCATACGTAAGGCGCACCGGACTTTAAGATGCATGAAATTGATTTCATAGTACACTATAAGGCTCACCAGATTATAAGGCACAACGCAAAAAAATGGTCTTTTGTCATATATTTTTAATACATAAGGCGCACTGAACTATAAGGTGCATGAAATAGATTTCTAAGTACTGTACAGACTGTACTAATAAGGCCCACCCGATTATAAGAGGCAACCCTAAAAATGTATCTTTTGTCATATATTTTTCCTATGTAAGGCACACAGCTACATTAGATTTTGGCTACAGTAAAAGCCAGCGTGTTTATGTTTGTACAAACATGGGGCTCTCTACTGTATACACCTACGGTATACAATAGTGCAATAATTAGTTGATAAGTAACGCTGATTTAAATCGCAAAACATTGTTTGCAGCAGGAATCGTGGTGAAGAGAGCGATGACACTTTGTTACTAGATCACCAGTGATACAGACAACATATGAAAAGGCAGTGGAGCAGAGGTCTCCAGTCATTTTACTACCGATGCTAGGAAGAAGGATTTGCGTAGTTAACACTTTTTTATGCCATTAATTTACGAGTGTGGCCCTCAAGCTTGAATGAGTTTGACACCCCTGCTCTGTATGATTGAGGTCTGGACTTTGGGTTTGGCCATTCTTACACCTTTTACTGTTAGTTTTGAACAATTCCATTGTAGATGTTGCTTTATGTTTAGAGTCGTTGTCCTGTTATTACCACGATGCCATGACGTAAACCAATAGCAGACTAGCATCTTTAACGGCGTTGACCAATTGCAGAAAGACATCTTGGAGATGTAACCCGACATATGCACAAACACAGCAAGTTTTGAACACGCAAAATTATTTTATGTTGATATTCAGGGTTGGGTGGGGTTACTTTACTTTACTAATTACTTTGGGATTACTGCAATACCAAATATGTTGATAAAAGACAAAAGAAACTAAACATGAATACAATTACTACATTTTGTGCAGGCTTGGGGAGTAACGGAATACATGGAACGGCAAAAAGCTGTTTGGATTTATTTTCATTTTGTTTCTGTCGCATGTTATGTTAGTTTTGCCGGAGATCAAAGAGATCAAAGCCAGGAGAGAAAGCTTACCACGTGTTGTGAGTCATAATTTTATTCATATTTAGTTTATTTTGTCTTTTATTAGCATATTTGGTATTGGAGTAATCCAAATGTAATTGAAAGTAATCAAGTTAAAGTAACCCTACCCAACCCTGTTGATATTGTATAGTGGGGAAAATACTGTAAAGGGAGTTAAACAATTATCGTACTACACACTAAAGTAAAAACAAGATAAGTCCGAGTTATCCTATCCCAGGGGTCTACAATTTTCAAGTTTTGGTGGTTCCAAATCGGTAGAAATCTCACCAAATCGGTCTCACCGGGTCACTGGCCGTAAAACAGCCCAACGAGCTGAGCCGTGATTCAATTTGAGAAGCATTAGGTGGTACTTCCATCCATCCCGTACCGTCCACATAAGCGAACCTACGCTAAGAGGATGAGACGATGACATCATCCGATACTTTCTCGGCGTCTGAAGGAACGGAGGGGAAAGCGGCCGAGGGCGGGCTGGAAATCAAAGAAAGCAATTTGTGAGATTAAAACAGTTGTGGCGCCTGATTTAGAAGCTCTGTTATGTGACGTTGCTGCAAACACACACATCCAAAAACACAAATACACGATCAGGCCACTACTTTCTTGTTCTGTTCTGCAGACAAGGTCGAAGCTTGTGAAAATGTCGCCATTAGGATTCCAACCGGACTCCACTTGGCAATAATTTGCCAGGTCATGACGGAACGCGGCACAATGTTTTGATGAGTCACGGAGTTTTTCACAAGTTGAATCACAACAGCCGAACGTTTTCTCATTCGTCAATCAGGATCATTGGTGGAAGTAATGTCTTACGTAGGAATGCAATTACCTTTTCTCTGTACTCTAACCCTGTTATGTTTTAGAGGAAGATGGACCCTTGTGGGGGATGCGGGAACTGGAGGCCTGGTGCTCAAAAAGAGGAATTGAATTTAATAACAAAAAGGAGGTTCAAAGTCACAAACAAACATGGGTTCACAAGACAAGGAAATGTCCAAACCAGAAACCAAGACCAAAACTGGAACTGTAAAATGCATGGAACAAAGAAAAAAACCTGATGACCAGTATGACAATGGCATAAACATCATGTGAAGATCAAAATGTCCTTATGAAGGATTCAGGAAAATTGGGCACAGCTGTGTGGCGATGAGACACACTTGTGCCCAGTTCAAATCCTGGTTGGGGCCCTCTGGTGGAAGGAGACCTAGTTGTTACTAATAAAACTCAACTTCCATTGCTGCGATACTCATTTAATGTGGATAATGAGGTGCGATGATCTCCGACCGCTTAACAATTCTGCATCACTCATATTGTCACATACAACCTCTGTCGTTTGGGTCAGTTTGATTATATCTACCAACAAAGTACAACTAAACACTGTTGTAATGTTGCCGCCTCAAGCACATATTACAAAGACGCTGAATTTAACCTCATGTAGATATTCTCCTTACTGTATATACTCAATTGTAAGCCAAATTTACAATTATAAAATAAAATCTTGAAATCAGGGGGTCAGCTTATATGCGCATATTTGGTTGTGTTTCACCAGTAGTGAATGGTAGCATGTTATGGAGTGTGCGTGGCTTATAAAGGTACAACATACCGTAGAAATTGACGAAGAAAGAAGAAAAAATAAAAGGAGACAAGCCCTGCGACTGGCTGGTGACCTGCCCACTGCCCAGAGATGGCTGGGATGGGCTCCAGCACCCCCGCGACCGTAATGAGGATAAGGATATGGGGCGGCAGTAGCTCAGGAGGTAGAGCGCTCGTCTTGGGATCAAGGGATCCCAGTTCGAATCCTAACTCGTCCGTGTTACATGTCGAAGTGTCCTTGGGTAAGACACTAAACCCCCAATAAGCAGGTTAGCGCCTTACATGGCTGCAAGGGTGCTATTGGGAAATGTGGAGCACATTGTAAAGCGCTTTGGGAAGTCATTGACTTGAAAAGCGCTATATAAATGCAGATCATTTCATTTTCATTACATTTCATAAGCGGTACAGATAATGGATGGATGGATGGAAAAGGAGACAAAGAAGAAAAATAGAAGAAGATAAAAGGATGAAAAATACTAAGAAAAAAGGACGACACAAGCAAAAAAAGGAAGAAAAATAAAAAAGCATGAAAATAGAAAAAAGAGGGGTTCTTTTTTGTTTTTTGGGGTACCATTGCCAACAATATGACAAACATGTGAGGTCTCATTGAGCCTCATCTTATGTCAAAGAATTGCAAATTTCTCAACCTAAGACTATATAAAAAATGCATGTTTATATAGACAGTGTACTTTTGCTTATCATTTAAAACAAAATATTTTTATTTAATGAAAGAAGATTTTTTACCACTGGGAGGGGCTAAACAATATAAATCGTCCCTTTATATTCCCCTGCCACCAAGCTAACAACGCTAGTCTTTTTCACTATCCATTTCATGGGGCGGGCATTTTGACATGTCATTTTTTGGGGGGAATTTTTGCAAAATGTTTTTCCTGGACATACAAAACGGTGCTAGCTGTAGATTTTTTATCAAATGAATGGTTCTTATCATGGTTATTATTGTGTATGGCGCCTTTCCTGAGAAGAAAGTCAAGTGTAATTGCAAGGCGAGGAGAGTCTGCGTGATTGTTGGGCTTGATGGGGGGAGCATTTGGGGTTTGCCGCCTTCATAATGAAGGTAAACACGACACTTGGCGTCCTAGCCGCTCTCAATCACATGTGGTTTTCTTCTCGCTGGTTTCAGATCGTCATGGCGACACAAAAAAGTGCATTAATTATGTTGGGACGTGGGAGTTCGTCCACGTGTCGAGGTTGTGCAGGACCGGACTTGTTAACAATTGGCGAGGATGTGTTTGGGGATAGCAGGGAACCACAAAATTATTTAGGCCCCACGTAAATTTGACAAGCACACAATTTGAGCTTGTATCTATCTATCACTCCTCCATCATATCAAGATAGAGTTACTTAAAAAAAAAACTTTTTACCATCAAAAATTAGCAACCTTATCGACAGACCTATCCATCAGCTTAGCTCCCACTCTATATGGCCCACGTCTGTCCCATCAACCAGCTTACCAAGCGGCCACAAAACCTAAATACATGTACCTTTTATCAAGTTTTCCCCCAAAAAAACAATTTCTTAACCAAACCAAAAACCTACCAACAAACCTAAGAACCCATTTACCAATTAAACAATGCTTTAATCATACCTTACCAAATTGTAATACTTACTACTTTAACATTGAACCAATTAATGACCAAACTAAATATTTGCCTACCAAAATACCATCAACAACCCTACCCACCAATTTACTGACTAACCGACCAACCAACAGACCAACAGACCAACCTACAAACAAACCAACAATGTACCAGCCTACATATACTGTACCTATTTATCATTTGAATGAACAACTTAAACCCTACCAAGTAAACTACCAAACAACTTAGGTAGCTAAGCAACCAACTTATAATGCACCAGCTACAAATACGAATCGACTGAATGACCTAAAACCTAACGGCTAAGAAAACTAAATGCCTACTTGACAATCAGCTAACCAACCAACCAACCAACCAACCAACCAACCAACCAACCAACCAACCAACCAACCAACCAACCAAACAAACAAACAAACAACCAACCAAACAACCTACAATGTACCAGCATACCTACTAACCAATTTGTCACAGTCTGTCAGGTTTAGTTTCCTCTCCATCTCCCCTCTCGCTTTCCCACTTCCTCCTTGGCTCTGATTTTTACTCACACTTGGACTCACACTTGGGGTCACTTGCCCTGATTGCTCTCTAATCACCTCTCCTGCTCACTATTTAAGCACTCATGTTTTCTAAACTCAGTGCTAGTTTGTTGCTTATTTTACTATGTTCCCAGCCTTCTGCTCATCGCTTTGTTTATTCCCAGTGTACGGAACGCTTACCTCCTTTCTTGACCATGACTACTGCCTCTAGTGATCAATGTACTACTGGCCTGCTATCGGATTCCCTGTGAGCCGAACCCTGTTTAAAATAAAAAGTATTGCACATTCTGTGTTTCTCCATTGTGCTTCAATGCCACCATCAGCGGGTCTCTGACATAATCAACTGATAAAACCATAATTAACCTACTAAGTAAACTCCCAACCAACTTAAAAACCAGCTAATCAACCAACCAACCAAACTTCAATGTACCAGCCTACAAATACCTACTTACCAATGGGTGTGTTGGTGGATTCCTTAACCACTAAGGTTGTAAGGGCACGATTTCCTGTTGTGTGTCTTGGGCAATCATATTTTGGTGATGCCAATCCCTCTCCAGACCAATAACTATAGACAGAACAAAAAACAGGTAGTTTTTTTCAACCAACCAACTCCCTGCCCACCAATTTATAACGTACCAGATTACAAATACCTAATTACCAATCAACTGAACAACACGAATCATACTATTAGGTAAGTTATCAATCTACCTAACAATCAGCTAACCAACCTATCACCCAGCCAACTAACCAAGCAACCATAAATCAGCCAGCAGATACCTACTTACCAATCAACTGAACAACATAAAACTAGTTGACTAAGTAAATTACCAACCTACTTACAGCTAACCTACCTACCATAAGTAAATAAAATCTGGCATTTAACCAAATGAACAACCGACTTATCTGCCTAACCAACATCGACCATCTACCACCAACCAAAACATGCTTACAAGATACCTACTTACCTTATCAATTGACCTACAACCCACAAATCAACCACCTGAGTCCACTCCCAACCTACTTAACAACCACTTATCTTACCATTCGATACACTACCCAACTAACCGTTCCGTGTACTTGCCAGATGATCTTGTGCTGACTGCAATTCCCCACATTTTGAATCTGTTTTTCCTGACTTTTGTGGATCTTGTGATCATCCCCGCTTCTTATTCACTTTTAATTGCAGTCTTTTGATGTACTCTTCGACACAATTACAGGAGACCACATGCATACATTCTGCCACATATTTTTTTGTGGCTAGCTAAGTCAAATCTTACATAAAGGGCCGCTGTGAAGTTTTTCCGCGGATGCTGATTTTTATAAGGCCAGCTTTTTTAACACAGGATGCGTTCTGGAGAGTGGCGTCATCGACCTGAAGCGCTGTCATTTGGTTCACATCTCTCATTTGATGTAGAAAAATGTTGGTCATTCATATTCACTGCTTCAAAAGAGCATTTACAAGAATTTAATCTCTATGCTTTGCAAAAACAGACATTATTACAGCTTCTGTGTCACATCGTGTAGTTGTTTTTATTCAGACTGCCTCCTAGTGGCTTGGGTCCAAAAAGCAGGTAAAACCAATCCCAGGCAGTGTTCCCTCTAAGCTGCGCGCGTGCGCAATTGCGCACTGCTCGCACAATCTCAGCGCACAAGAAAATCTAGCCAGCGCACAAAAATGAGGGCTCAAAATTACTTATTAAGAAGCGACATAAGTCAAAGTTGCAGTGCATGAAGGTAAAAATACACAGGTTCCCCTGACGTTGTGTCCTAAATGCGTTATTTCGAAGTTGAGTCGAAGTAGAACGAAGTTGAGTAAAGTTAGTAGTTTGACAAGAAACGGCTTCTTCGGCTCGGCTCACTAAAAGGAATCGGCTCTTTCGGGTCCTAAACGGCTCTTCAGGTTGTTTTTGCTTCTTTAATCCCAACATGACCAAATATTATGTAAAATTATGCACAAAATGACTTAAAGGAAGGGGGGAATAGAACGAAAAAGAAAAAAATACCAAAATGAAAAAGTAGTGAAAAGCTGAGAAAAAAAGAAACAAAAGGAAGAGAAAAAAGCCAGAAAAAAAGCCAGAAAAAAGAAAAGAAAGAAATGTAGGAAAAAAGTAAATAGAGAACAAAATGAAAAAAGTAACAGCTCGGAAAAATTATAAACAATGAGATATTTTTTAAAGGAATTTAAAAAAAATAGAAAAAAAACACGTAAAAAAAGAAGAAAAAGTTTGTGTTGCATTCAAATAATTTCCAATTATATCAAGTGAATCTTGTTGCCAACATTGTACTTCCACTAAAAATATGATTAAATACATTTGTGTATCGTGCAACCGACTAAATAAGCCCCCAAAAATGTTAATACTATGTGACAAAATATATCAGGAAATAAAAAGAAATTGATATCTTGTGAAAGAATTGTAAGAACAAACGACGTTTGTAGGACATACAACCTTTGCAATAGTACATGAGTCAATTCATTCAAAAGAGAAAAATAATTTTGCATTGCCGGAAACTCAGCAAAATGTAACTTGATGTCAAGTTTTGGACATGTTTGATAATGACTTAGTTGCCACACTTTGGATTGCTGTTGCTCACTGTTGTTTCAAGCGTTGCTCACCGACTTTGTGTGAACGCTCAGACCCCTGGAAAATTACAGGGAACATTGATCACAGGTTGCAAAAATCAAAGTTGTTTTTTATTTTTTGTAACTTTTTGATTGGAGTGGCCCCAACTGCCATCCCTTTGGAAAACCCCTAAACCTAATACTTAACCCTGACCCTCTAACCCTAAACCCTAACTCTAACCCCTAACCCTGACTCATATGTTGGTATTGTAATCACTTGCTACTTCACACTTCATGAATTGCTTCAGAGCATCGTGGGTTGAAAAATATTTCCGCAATCCTTTATCCCCGATTGCATATTACTGCAAGAAGCGACCGGCAGACAACTTTTTGTCCTAGTGGCTCTTCTGTTCCTCGTTACTGTATTTCCGACTAAAATGAACTGCACTTGTGTGAATGCGATCAATTATCCACAATCCCATATTGCTACAAGTGAAGACCAGCAAGTGATGCTTTTGTCGGGCCCGCCTAAAATGAAATTCACAGTTGTGGCCAGAATCCATTATTCCCGGTTGACTATTGTTAAAACTGCCGAAGCTCTCCTCTCTGGCTTGCCTAAAATTAACTGCATAGTTATGGCCGGGGTCCATTACCACAAGTCGACTTGCTAAAAGTAAAAGCCGTGAAAGGAAATTTGCGTGATGCTTGGTGCCTCCTTTTTCCGTATAAAATATCAATCGTGCTGCCGCGATCCATTATTCCTAGTTGACTATTGCTGAACGCACGAGCCGTTAGTGCAAATTTGAGTAATGCTTCACTGTTTTTTTTCTGTTCTTTCTGCCTGAAATGAACAGAACCTGTGCTGTTGAAATCCATTATCCCGGGTCGAGTATTTGTACGAGCAGGGGGCAGCAGAGGGCTTGTTAAGAATGGGGAGGGCTAGGGGTGAGGGATCCACATTTAAAAAAAGATTAACAAGGGATTACATATTATCTGCAATTTTCTTGTATTAAAAAAAGATTTATAGGATAAAAAGAAAATAAGTCATTTGGATAAGAGGTAAATAATATCAAGGTGCTTTTTGCAAGCAATGAAAGTCAGAGTGGCCTCTAATATTAGTTGTTGTCACCGGCAATTAGGGACTCCCTCAATGACAGGCTGTTGTGTTTTACGAGCTCAAAGTGCTGATATTGATGGCCGGGTAATTCTAGTTCTGATCCCTTGTGTAAATAGCCTTTGGGCTAATGGGCCATGCTGGTTATACTTTCACGGTATTTCATTTAATTTTTTTAGGCGGTAATATATAAATGGGTTTAATAATTACATTTGCTTGTAAAACTAGCGGTTTTCTTTTTTATAGAATCACAGTCATGGCTGATTTACGCAAGAACTGCAGTACTTACCTTGCGTTAAAACAATTAAACAGTACCATCATCCTTTAAAAGGGACAGTGTGTATTATTCGACCACCAGATGTCTCTGTATTTTGTTTTACAACTGAAAGTGAGGGCTAAAAATCACAGGAAGAATACAATCTATGGACACTCAAACACTCATTTCATATTTAATTGATGATTTGTTTAACCACTTTGAGGCGCTATATGATGCCCACTGTCCCTTTAAAGTATTAGATGACCACATCGGAATTAATACTCCATGACGAGAGGTAGTCTCGAAACTTAGCAAGCAAAATGAGTTGAGTTTTACCCCAAAAAATTAATACATATGCTTTGACATTGACGTTGTCGCTGGCTTTAAGTTCTTCTGTGTGTGTGTGTAGGCGGGGGGAGCTATTTGTTATGTCTGCATTTAAAGAACTAGGTTGAGTGACGACTGAAAAGCTAGCAAGTGCAAACCAGTAGTTGAATATGATGGTACACTTCCATTAACTTGTTCCACAACATGCTAATGTTAGGCTACACGTTTCTAGGTTTTGGACTTTGTAGTCAGCTTGTTCTGTTAGCTTGTTCTGCAACATGCTAGTGCTAGACTACAACTAAATTCAAGGTTGTGGACTTTGTGGTCAGCCTGTTCTGTTAGCTGGCTCTGCAACATGCTAATCCTATACTACCAATTTCTTGGTTTTGGACTTTGGATATGATGGATTATTGGTTATGATGTTTTTCCTAGAAATCTTTTTGTCTGTGTAAAAATACGCAAAATCGACGTGAACTGGGACCGGGGCCTCATCCCTCGAAGGGAGTGTCGCAGCTTGGTCGAGTGCTAACACGCTAACGCGCCTGCAAGTTTATATTTGCCCTTTTCCAGTTGATATAAGGGATCCCAGAGTAAGACGACAGGAAAAATAGATTGAAAGAGTTCCAGACCAGGAGAAGGGCGGAGTTTCTTTTGGGCTTCTTTGTTTTATTTTTGTCAGGTGAAAAAAGTAAAAGCGTTGGTCTTTTATCCGCTAAACCCGCCTTGTATTTGCTTAGTGACAATTGGGTAATAATGGATTTTTCTAAACGAGACGACATGAAAGAGACACTGAATAGAATGCTGTTATTTTTTCCGGAGAAAGCGAGACAAGCGAGCTGACGGGATCGCAAAGGCCTCGCTTTCCCACAAGCCCCGGCGTGAGTGATTCATCATGTCAAAAGGGAGTTTTCCACAACATCAGGCGAACAATGACGCTGTGATTGCGAGAACGGCCAGGTTTTCGATTGAAAGATACCAGGCGTTGCCGTTTCGCGGTGAAAATATTTGACGGGAGAGGGTGGAGTTTAGGGTTTGGATTATCTGCAAACCTGAGTACGGAAGCTATCTTTAAAGTTTTTGTCAAAATACTTTAGTGAATGACATAGAATTTAGGATTGAGCCCTGTGGAACGCCCTTTGGATGCATTTCCATTTAAAGCAGGGGTCAAACTCAATTGACTTGGGGGCCGCTTTAAATTAATCCATAATCTTCTCGAAAAAATGTATTCATTAAAAGAAAGGATTTAAATGATAAGAAAAAATACACCAATCATCATATAAATGTACACTTCTTAAAAAACTCATAGGCCAAGAAATCTATTTTAATTTTCCATTACATGATCCTCACCTAGAGGGAGATGAGATTATTGTCCAACAAAATTGTGCTTTTTGGTCATTTTGAGCCTCCATAGTTATTCCTTGTGCTTTGTAGCACTAGCTTTCCATAATATAGTAACACCTAGTGGTCAAATAATACAAACTGTCCACTTAATGACATTCATGATAATAATGATAACAAAGAAAATATTTAAAAATACTTTTTATGATTACTTTAAGTCTTCTTTTAACGCAAATTTTCAGTTGCTCGACAGAATACAGTGACATCTGGTAGTCAAATAAACACACTGTTCCAGTAACTTTCATATTAAGGAAGGGGCGTTAAACTATCATCCTGAAGAGCAAAATTGGGCCACGAGTTTGAGAACACTGCCTTAATTTTGTTTTCAATGAGAATTAAAAAACAAATCATATTTATCAGTACTATAAGTAATAAATGTATCGGTTAACGATCATAGAGTATGTTCATGATGAACACTAACTTAAAGGGACATTGTGTATGTTTTACCTTCTTTTAGACACTGTTTCTTGTCTAGGAGGCGCCAAATCATACACATTGTCCCTTGTCTTCACAGTTCACAGATCCCTTAACCACTAGGGTCGTTGGTGCACCACTTCCTGTGGTGTGTCTTGGGCAAGTACAGCCTAGCGGCGACCATCCATCTCTAGGCCGTTTATTGGGCCGTTCTTTTCTATTCCCCACATGAAACAGATGGAATTGATTTCCATGGTTACCAGTTGCAGGAGAAGCCCATTGATCTGACTCAGATACAACACCTTCATCATCCGGCTGCTGTTATTTTTGAAATGTCAAGCGTCATCCTGCTCTTCAGAAGTGAACCGAATCTCAGTATTGTCTTGCAGATCCTGGGGAAAAACTATTTCGTTTCGAAATAATTAGTGTCACAGCATACATTATATTCATCTACATTAAGTTTTTTTTTTCAAAAAATGTCTAGTATTATGCAAAAATAAATACAAAAACAAGAAACGGTCAAAAACGTATACCTTCAAAGTCCACTTGAATGCTGCTTTTATTCATGATTTCACACGCTTAATACTTACTGGGATTGAAATCATAATAGTACTTACGATATATTTTTGCAATCAGAGCACCCTGTAGAAGAGTCCAAAGATGCTTAAATTTGGGCTGTTTGGAGGATGGCTATGTTTTGTCAGCTACGTTTTGAACTATGATGGTGACACAAAGAGCATGAAGAGATAGCCAGTTTGTTTACGTTCGGGAGACTCTGGGAGTTGCGAATAGCAACGTATACTGAACTTCGACTTCGTAACTAGAGGTAATATTTTCCTGTTCAGGTACTTTGTAACCTGAAACCTTTGTATGTAGGGACATTTGTAAGTAGAAGTACCACTGTATAGCCCTTAATCACAAGAGGTCCTAAAGGGCTGTACAGGCTACAAACTACAATTACACCACCCCCAGATCTGATATCTACATGAAGGCAAGGAAACACTCAAAAACCCTAGTATGAGTAAAATGAAGTAAACCTTAAGAAAGGGCCACACACGCTAGAATGACCAGGCTGCAAAATCTATTGCAAGGGCATCAACAGACAATACACAGACATCATCATGAAATGTTGGTAAAAACAAAATGTTCGGTTGACAGTTTACTGATCCAAAATCTTGCAGCAGGTTCTAGATCATGGCGTACGTCAGGTCCAAGTGCCCGTACGATGGCTTGATTGTATTGTATTAACCGTGCAACAATCACTGTGGTTGCAGATCAAATCTAGTAGGGCAGACCCTTCCAACGCACCGGGGCCCGAATGGAGAATTATCTCGAACCTGTGGATTTCTTCTTGGCTCTTGGGATCCCTCGTAGACAGGGCGAAGGCTCCGGGCAAAATTTTGTATAATCCCAAAACACCTTGGACTTAAAATGACAGGGAGACAGTGCAGGTCCGAGAGATTAATCCATTTTTCAAGCCTACTAACTCTTCATGCTATAGAAATGTGCTCTTTCTTAAGAGTGAATAAAAAGGTGTGTCTGTGGGAGAGCGTTTGCCACATAATGATCCTCGGTAATAACTAATGTATCCTTTTTATCAACCTTTGCAGCTCTTGTATTGGAGGTGGTTATATAGTGCAGGTGTGTCCAATGAAAAGCCTGCTAAGTGCAGATTTTCCTTTGAATGCGTCCTGTCTCTTTTATTGCAGGCTGCAATCACTTGAATGTAGGGGGGGGCATGTTTCAACATTTCAACAAGGGCCAGGCTATTTAGTCCGCTGCCCGATTACTTTTTAAGGAATTCTTTCTCCCAGGTCTGAATGAAGTCGCTGCTTACAATTAAGACCTTTTTCCCTGTGAACTGCTGTCTGCAAAGCGAGGAGGCCTGACACCTGGGCAAACACGCGTCTGTCATCGGGCGCGGAAGCTGCCGAGCAACCTGCTCGTTTCTTTTTGTCTTTTTTGTCAAGGCACAAAAGAAAATGCCTGAAATTAATTTAGCGCTCGGCATTCATCTGGCGGCGAAGGGCTTAAGGCCTCATTGGGAGCTTGCGAAAGCGGCAGAAAAGGAGGCTTGACGGAAGAATTCACTGGCCCAGCGCGGCTAAGACGTGACTTGTCAGGCCAAGTATGCGCATCCTGTTAATTCTGAAGTGGCGCTAATACCTGGGATCTCTCAACTTCCCTCCTCTGATCTTTTGACGCAGACCACGCCAGGCTTTTCCAGCCGGGCAGATAATCGTCGATTAGTCAGAACGCTGATCCGATGCTTCGAACGTCTATGAATAAGTGTAAGTATTTTGGAAATGTCTCCCTGCTAAATAGTTTACTCAGATATCTGATCACAGAAGTGCTACAGCTTGTAGCAGTGGTCCTCAACTGGTCTAAGTCATGGACCCACCATCCTATCCAAATGACAAGTTGTGACACGAATAAAGAAAAAGAAAAATACACTTCTCAAATGTAATTGAATGAAATGATTGTGCAGGATATAGCAGGGATAGTAAAACATGTTAGCCTTGATTTTTTTCCCAAAAACAAAATGACCAGCAAAAGCAATACGACTTCAAATACTCTATGTACTCATTTATAAGCCTTCATCATATATAAGACAACCACCTATAACTGCTTTGAAATAGCCCAATATAAAATGATTTTTCCAAAATATGAAGGGACCCTACGAAGCACTGTTGGCAACTGTGCACAGATGAAAACTGCAGTGGTATGCTCACGTCTTAAGATCATCAGGATCCATGGCACAGTCCAATGGGATAAGAGAAGAGGAAAACCAAAGATGAACTTTGCTGACAACATCAAGGAATAGACTGGTACCATGACCCAAACTCAGGCCAGGAACCATCAATTGTGAAGAACATTTTTAAAAGTTGTGTCCTCGTGGTGCCCGGCCAACCAGGTGGTTTAAAGATCCATGAACAATGAACTGTACCTAAACAATAATAAGTATTTGATTATGTCGATGGTAAAAATAAATAACAGTTAAAAATAATAAATAAAATAAAGGAATAAAATCAAAATTTTAAACCATTTATTGTTCATTCAAGCAGTGCTTCAATGACTGACACTTTCTTGGGACTTTTTATCGTGGGCGAAAACAAGGAAACAAAACTAACAAAATCACAACAAAATGAGATGTGGCCCTTCTCTATCACAATTGGGACAGCGCCGATTGACTGAACAGGAAGAAGAGATCGAGCAGGACATTGTTATCATCAGTTTTTTTCTCGTCTGGGCATTACTTTGATAAAGCAAAGGCCTGCGAGACACTTTTGGGAGTTATATAAACAAAAAATAATATATACAAAAAAAAGTATTGCCTGTGATGTGCTAGTAATTTAAATATTTCTATGTCACTATGGTAAGGACAAATGAAAGACATATTAGTATTCTTAGCATATGAAAATATCGGCATGAGACGTGATCCCGATGCCCCCCGTAAAGAAAAACACCAATAAGAATCTTAGCTCAGATTGGAGTCATTGTCCAGGAGGTAATAGACTAATTAAGAATTCTGTCCCTCAATGTGCCACGTCCAGGACCCCCTTTAGCCACCGGGGCAGATTAATCCGGCCACCCCCTACCCGGGCCCCGACTGCGGGCTAATACGGTCCCCTTGTATGGAGCCCATGTCGGGTGGGGCCGGCTGAATGGTGGCTTACAGCGGCTAAAGAGCTGGAGAGGAGGGATTCCTCGAGGATTACGCTTCAACTTCTCCCTCAAGTGGGAAATCAAAACAGTCTGAAGCGTCCAGGCGCTGGAGGATCATCCCCAAAAACATTCCAACACTTTTTGGGCAATATTTGGTGCTCCCACTGCCACCTTTTTTTCCGGTGGCCGCTTCCAACAAGTGCCACTCGGAGGGGATTAGTGTAAGTAATTTGAGGCCCATAATGAAATCATAGGATGAGGAGCTCTTGTGAGGGATTTCGATACAAAAGAGATCCAAATTACTTTTGCTTTTTGTCTTTTTTTTTTCTTTCTTTGGTGGGGTGCGATCTGTCGCTCACAAATGGTGAGAACGGTAGGAAAATATGATGACAGCCCCTTTGCTTTTTCAATAGAATGTTACATTTCAAACATAAACACATTCAAAACACCATTGGTAAGTATAGAGTTTAGTAGAAACTCGAAAAAGGAGAAAAGACATCAATAGATTCTGAACTTGCAAGGAGAACAGGAGAGCCCAAACAAGACTATAAAAACAATAAACAGATGGCAATAACTGTACTACATGAATGTCTATATAAATTGACTTAACCATAGAATGACTTGTGATTACATAGTCAACAGAGGTTAATGAAATATGTAAAATTTAATGTGGTATATTTAAAATAATGCAACAAATTAAGGGAGTCTGTAAAAATGCTCAGAAGCGAATGACAGTAGAGGTGCCACATGTATCTCTAGGAATAATCTAAGCATGGTTGTTAGCTGTGTTCGGACCACTCTAGCTGTAGAGCAGGGTTCTCAAACTCGCGGCCCGGGGGATGATAGTTTGAAGCTCCAGCCTTAATATGAATGTCTAAAGGGTCAGTATGTATTATTAAGTGCCTCGTGGTGGTAAAAATATAATTCATTATAAAAAAAAACCACTGATTTAAAACAAATAGGGAAAAAACTTGAACTATGAAATAAACATCCATGTTTTAGAATATTTTTAGGTAGAGATATTTAGCATTTATTTATGTAACATTAGATGTAATCTAGATGGAACTGACATCATTGTCAGCCATCTTTCTGCTACAGGTACCCTTTTTCTCCTTTTTTCTTTGTGTTTACGTAGCATTTTACTTCTTTGTTTCACTTTCTTTTTTCATTTTTTTTTAACTTTTTTATTCTTTTTTGTGTATTTTTTCCCTTTTCAATTTTTTTTTCTTTCTGTGCAAAAGGCTGGGCAAAAAAAAAGAAAAATGTTGTGGTTTCGTCACTCTTAGTCTCTGTAGTGTCTTCTTTCTTTTTAGCACTGTTAGGTTAAATGTCTCTTTCACAATACTCAAATTGATAATCTCACTCCAAATTATTGAACATAAAATCACCATTCAAACCGATGTTGACCTGAGCTTCACCTTACTTAAAAATTATGCGTGCTCTGTAAGAAAGAGGACCAGGAAACCGATCAGCTGAATCACCCGAGATTTTATTCCTAACAGCAAAAAACTATTACAATATCGGGGGCTCGGATCCTGTGGCCATCAGGGAGAGGCACTTTTTCCCAATATTCAAATCAGACAGCAAAAACTACCCACTCCTATTTTATTGGTTACATGACATCTGCAATCTGTTTCTTTACATGCTTATTGGCTCTCTTCCCTCGCGTTCTCAGATGACGCCCTTTCTTGCGTAGGTGACTGTGGAGAAACACCATGCCATCTGGATTCCCAGAGGCGGGGATTCTTCGCTCGACTTTGGGCCCCCACCTCGTCAGTACTTGTTTTGTCTGGTGGCTAAGCCTAAAAAACAACTTTAAAACAGCCCTATTGAACTTATTTGCAATACAGCTTTGAATTGTTAAAAAACAGTTAGCATAGCACTGCATGTCTGCACAAAATAATTGAATCCTTCAGCACTCATTTTGTCATCATCACTGATGGGAATCACCTGTGCCCACTCATTTGGCGCCAACCGCCGCGGGTTCTGATTGGCTCCCTGTCACTATTTGAACCCAGTCCTGTAAGTCCCCTGTTGTCAGTCTGTCTGCGAACATCAGTGTATACTAGGCAAGACTCCCAACTGTCCTGTTTTTGCTCCCGTCTGTCTCCGGCTACGACCTGTTTTGATCCTGACCACATCTGCTCTCCCGTCCCGACTTACGACCTCTTTTTGTCCCCGACCATGCCTTTCTCTCCGGCTACCGACCAGTTTTTCCGTCCCTGACACTACCGTCGCTTGCTACGGAAGATCCACTTTCGTGTTCGGATCAAAATTCGAGTACGAGAGCAACTTGCTTCCCGCGTCCAACGAACACCGAATCGTGGGCATAGCCCTTTCTCATTCCTTCAATAAAACTTGTTGTATGGTACGCAATTGGGTCCTGCTTCCCCGTTCTGGTCCTGACACATTTTCGGTTGCACGGCACAACAAAGCAACATCTAGTGGTCAAATGATAGTCAAGTCAAGTCATGTTTATTTGTATAGCCCTTAATCACAAGGAGTCTCAAAGGGCTGCACAGACCACAGACTTTTGCAAACTCATACTGTCCCTTTGATGTAAATGCAGACCCACGCAATTATGGATTAATTTATTACAGATTGATTTATTTTCTCATTAATTCTTTATTTTTTATTTTTAGATCTTGTGTAGCATTTTTTTACTATATTTGAAAACAATTGATTTTTTTGAATCAGAAGATGATAACCATTGAAATGAAGCTTTCAGTTATCAAGAAATATCTATTACCACCCTCACTAAATCGCATGCAACAAATCAACGATATTCAAAAAAGGGGAGGCCATTAAATAAGGAAATCTTCTAAAATGTAAATGTTAATTTAGGGGGGATCTGCCCCCTTCCATTTTTTCCTATGTTACTTGCACTCTCTCCTCAGCAGCGGAACGCATCGGTGTGGCGTTAATCTCTATCCTCTCTTTGGGATTACGCACACACATTTTTAGTGTCACATCACGTCTTAATTACTTCACACCAGCCCGCTCTCATTATGACATTCTGTACTTTTATTTTGTTGGGTTTATACTTCCTGTTTTGATTACACCACGGTTAATTTGATAATTGTGCGTCTTTTTGTGGACTTTCTGTGCATCAGATCATCATGTGAGTACCAGTGTTGGGCAAGCTACTGAAGTAAATATTTTCCGTTACTAGCTATTGCTTTTAAAAGTAATCCCGTTACCCCCCCGGAATACTGACTATGTAGTGACAAATTTCCGTATATACTCACATTGAAGCTGACCATTTTAAAACTGCTATTAAGAGAAATAGAAGAAAAATAGAAGAAAATGTACACACGAACTTGTGGAAGCAGTGAATCCTTCATATTTTTTGGCTTGTGCAATCTTGCGAGCTTGTAAATGAACTCTTAGCTAAGACACTCCATATCAATTTTGTCTATGGGCTTCAAACCAATTGAAGATTTCTCCTCTATTACTGAGTCCTGTCCAAGATTTTTTTTTTTTTTCAGGCGTGGTGTATTGCAAACATCTCATCTCTCATTAGCTACACCGCTTATCCTCAGTAGGGTCGCGGGGCATTGCAAACACAGTTTTACAAATAAACAAATCAAATTCAGAACACATTTACCGATAAATTCTTTGCTTACTGTTTAAGCCACGGCCTCTCTGCACACGCTGCCTACCATTTACTACTGGTGACACACAACCAATGTTGTAGATAGCCTGAATTCAGTATTTTTTATTTTATAGTTGCATGTTGGCGTGGATGTGAATATAAATGGTAGGGAGGATATCAGTAGGGAGAAATTCTTGCACTCTGTGCTTGAGACGGTACCACCGTAACTCGATTGAGTTGCTAAGGGTTAGATAGGGATGAAAAGCATTTTTAAAAAGTAGTAGAGTGTTGCACCATGTTGTAACAACCTTTAAGTTTCATTTTTTATTAATAACATGTTACAATACTCGTTACCAAGAAAAGGAACATGTTAGTAAGTAAAGTGTTACTCCCAACACTGGTGACCACGTATGAAAGTCGAGGTAATTTACAGGTCAAAGTCCATCTATGTTGCAGACTAATAAAAGACAGAAACTTTATGGATTTCCCAGAATTCCTCTTTGAAAGGAAGTAGCGTTTTAGGAAGTTGGCGTTGCATTCCTCAAGTCGGCTGGACCGCCGTCTCGGAGGAATGTTTTCGTCCTCTGGAGTTTAATATTTAACGCCATGTGCAGAGTGGCCGCTCTTATCGGTGCCATAACAAAGTATTTATGGCCGTCCCGTGATTGATGCGTGTTATTGCTGTTCACTTAATGCACACGCTTACAATGGAATATGTGTCACAGGGAAGAGGCGGCTAACATAGAGGACAACGAAAACGTTTGTTTTACAAAAGAAAAGAACTATCTTGTCAACAATAGGTCCAATTTTAGGTTTTTAAGTCAAGAATTGTATAAGTTCACAATTTCCAATTGTCTATCATTTTTCATTTAAAATAAACTGGAATGGTTGAATTCACCATGGTCAAAAAAATAAATATCAAAGTCATGGCAATGCTGAGAGAAGCCGGTGAGAAAAACGAGCTGCCGTTGCGTCAAACAATGAATTGCAGTTTTTAATATGTCCACTAGATATTGCTAAAACTAAAATCCAATTGCAAAGCACCCACTCAAGCTGTATTTGTTGACTACCATTTATTAACCAGAGGACATAGAGGACATCCATCCCAGTATTATTTGACCTAACTAGAAGTCATGGATGCAAGGTTAAAGGCAATACAAAATATATATATTTTTTTTTTAAAAGCGTCTTGATGTTTTTGCAGATGTTCAAAGAATCATTAGCTCCTTTCTATAACTGATATCAAATCTAGCAGTGAAGTTCCCTGATTCAGGTAAATATTTTCATTAAAAAAAAAAGAATAAATAAATAAAAAATACAAAGCATAAAGGCTGTCACATCATTATAACAATCATTTAAATTAGTTTTTTTTTGCTATATTTGTCACTTTCCAGTCTGCATGAGTTTCCCCCAGTTAAATAAATTGTAGTGGAATGGAATTCCATTGTTGTTTTGGCTCTTTTTAAACAAATGCACAGTTGATAAACACTACGAGACATTAAAACTTAGTGAAGAAAAACAATATTCAGGAAAAAAAACTTCAATAATTATTTCATAATCAAATCTTACATCCTGGAATCATAATTTAATCGTGAGCCTCCCAAACGACCCCCAACCCTACAGCTAAGGCACACTTTTTATGCCAATAGTTTACTCGCCCTGTGAGAGTATTTTTTTTGCAATGTGGCCCCTGAGCCTAAATGAGTTTGACACCCCTGGTCTGGTACCTATGTAAGTTACCTAAGTAAGCTAGGTAACTTACCTAAGTAAGCTTGGGCTCCTTCCTGTCAGACATTTTCTTTCTTTTTCCTCAATCACAGTAGTGGATTTTGGATTAATTGTGAGAGGAGGAAAGAATGTGAATCAATCAATACAAAAATCAATATATCAATCATTAAAACTTTTTTCGTCAATCCACATCCTTTTTTAAATACCATATTTGTTTGTATATAATGCGCACCCAATTTTAGTTAAAAACAAAAATCGGTATAAAATTAATCAGATTTAGTGGGGTTGTTTTCCTCTTTGCTACTTTTTGCATAATTTTATATCTCTCAGGACGACTTTCTGTTTATTCCATTTTCTACATTTGTCTCTAGTACTGTGAATAAAAACAGTGTGATGATGACATAAAATTATTTTTCGTAAACAAGCTATATCACTGCTGATCCAGTAGTTAGGATATGGTACTCTCACCGCATCGATCCACGTTTGATTCTGGTTGCATCCAATATTTTGCGATTTTGGTCATGTCGTACTTTTCAACTGATCAATCATTGCACAAATACAATAAATTATTTTTTAAAACAGTGGTGCTCATTACGTAAATCGTGATCTACTGGTGTATCGCACAGGTAGTCCTGGTAGATCATGGCAAAGTGCATTTGTTGGGAAACGCTACCATTTTGTGGCCAAAAGCAGCATGTGAGCATCAATGCCAATGTTGGTTATGCTGCAGTAACAAATTGGAGAACTCCAAATTTTGTCGAAGAAAGGTGATCTTTATTACAATCATAAATGTTTTTACTGGCCTTGATTTTTTTACTTATGATTAAAGAAGTACTTAATGATTAAGAGTTCAAATGAAATGTAATATTTATGAAGTTTACACCGTGTAACAATAGGATTTATCAATATGCCTTACAGACCAATAAAGACAAAATTGTGTTAATTAATTTACTATTCAAGTATATGTTGGAATTTTGATTATTAACCAAACATGTACTGTCTTTGCCATGATTAAGTACAGGGTATTTGATCTTTTCAGAATAAATGATCGGTACTACACCAGTAATGTTATTTCTCACAAGAGTAGCATTGGACACAAACATTCGCAACAGAAAAAAGGACTCACTTAAATTGAGTCATGACGTTGACACTTATTACAATTCAACTGTTATATTACATATTTTCCATGTTGATTAAACATATTGAGAGACATTGCAACCATTCGATTCCACTAAATTGGACATTTAAAAAAAAAGAAATGCGAGACTAACCTTGAATCTCCATTTTTAAAGGTGAGTAGATCATTTTGAATGGATCGTTTTGAATTTAACCCTGCCTCAAAACCTCGTGTAAAACGCGAACCAAAACTTTGAGTTCTGTTTTTAAGTTTAAAAAGAAACGTCCTATACACAAATAAATACAGTACAGTAATCACCAAAAAGCATGAACACCGTGATTCCGCTATATCCTTCCTAAATGGAAGATGAGATAATTCAACCCCAAAAATTTGTCATTAACAAAGCAACAAAAGCGGATGCTTTAAGTCAGAATAAATGAGGCGAGAGCTTGCAAACACAAGCCGACTTGGTCTCCGATTGGATGACAAAGATGAAAAAGAGGGCCTTTTCACCAACGCCACCAAAACTACCCCCCAATCCTAATGTTTACGCGCCGTGTTGCCCCGGGTGCGTGTGAAATGTTTGGCGCGGACAAAGTAGAACGCGGCCGGTACCCGAACGCCATTGTCCGGCCGGGCCGCCTAAAGGGCTCTCTTCACAACTCCGGCAAACACGCTCTCCAGACTCTTGGCATATCTCTGAAGATCCTCCTTTTGTCTGCAAAAACACATGAGTCTCTCAAGGAGAAACAAGGCAAGGCCGGTGAAAAGGCTTAAGTGTCTCACGGAAAAAAGCTCGCCTCCTCGCCACATGATAATTGGGCCCCCAAGACACTTTTTCTCGGCCCCTAATTCAGTGAGTAAATTGCAACATGAGGGAAAAAAAGGTGAATGGGCGCCCTTTTGTGAGACGCCCACAAAAGGGAAATGTTCTGTTAATCAGCATCAGATTGTGAGGCGCGGGGAAGTGTGCCTCAAAAGACGACGACCGAGCGTGAAAATTGAAGATTGGGCGAGTGGTTTCCAAATTGTTTTCAAGAAATGATGTTACAATAGGGGTGGTGAAAGATTTTAAGTTCTTGAGTTTGAAAAAAATAAATCAGCGGGGCAATGTTTAGTACAGAAAAGTAACACGTTGTGCCATGATTAGGTCTTAATCAATTAGCGCAGCAGACAAATTGAAATCAAAACATACGTAGGAATGCGACAAAAAACATTTCCAAAACAAAACTCAATGTTCTGTACTGACTCAAACTCTGAAGCCCATAAAATCACAACAGTCTGTAGAAATGCAAAGCCATGTGACTGATCTTAGGCTCCCCAATCCCTTGCACAGATAATAAAGTGATAGAGAGAACAAGTATTGCTACTACCAGTTAAAAACATCATTATATGTGTGATGCTCACAAAAGGAAAATTGTAATCAGGCTTAAAAGACAACAATCGAGTGTGAAAATTGAAGATAGGGCGAGTGGGTTCCTAAGTGTTTTCAAGAAATTATGTTACAATGGGCGGCATTAGCTCAGGTAGAGCGCTCGTCTTGGGATCAAGCGATCGCAGGTTCGATTCCCGGCTCCTCCGTGTCGAAGTTGCAGGGGTGCTGGAGCCCATCACAGCTATCTTCGGGCAGTGGGGACACCCTCAATTGCTGTCTGCATTTCTACAGACAGTTGTGATTTTATGGGCTCCTGCGTGTTGAAGACACTGAATCCCTAATGTGTGAGTGTGTGTGTGAATGGGTATGTGTGACGCACATTGTTAAGCGCTTTGGGAGTTCTTCATTGACTTGAAAAGCGCTATATAAATGCAGACCATTTACCATTTACAATGGGGGTGGTCAAAGATATTAAGTCGTTGGGTAAATTGGGGTTAAAAAGTTGGCAATAGAGCCGGGAGGAGAAAAATATTGATTTTAATTTTTGTATCTACGGACTCAATCAGGAATCCGATACCTCGGGAGTAAATGAGGGAAAACCGTAATGTTGGCCTATCTCCATTTTTTGACAAGTTTAAAATGACACGTTCATTCTGTTAAATAAAAAGCACGTAAATTCCAGACCATTGAGCGCTGGTCATTAAAAGCTACATGCACAAATTTAAGGAAATAACTCAAGGAAAATCCACGGGGAAAAGTCTAGTACAGAAAAGTGACACATTGTGCCGCGATTAACACACCCGTTTGCGGACTCTGTCCACAGCTGTCATTCTTAAACAACTAGCGCTGATAACAATACTAATTAGGAACAGAAATGTGATAAAAAAAACAGTCTAAAAAAACTGAAACTGAAACTAAAGTTCTGAAGCGGGTACAATCACACCAGCTTGTACACATGCTGAGCCATGCGACTGATATTAAACTCTCCCATCCCTTACGCATATGACAAAGTGATACAGAGGAGACCAAGTATTGCTATTACTAGATATAAACATTATACGTGTGGCACCAACAAAAGGGAAATGTTCTGTTAATCATCATCAGATTGTGAGGCGCGGGGAAGTGTGCCCCAAAAGATGACTATTTGTTAATTTGTCTGTTAAAATTCTGGGTGTAAAAACTGTTACTCAGCCTCAGAAGACAACAACCGAGCGTGAAAATGAAAGATTGGACCAGCGGGTGCAAAATTGTTTTCAAGAAAATGGTTGTTAAAGTTTTTAAGTTGCGGGCCACATTTGGGTTATTTTCAGTGGCTCAAAATTTAGTTATGATTCAGAGATTAAGATTTGATTATAAAATTATATTTTTCTCCACTAAGATTTCATCAATTGTAGTATTTATCAACAACAATTGAAATTATTTCCACTACAGTTTATTCAACTAGGGGAAACTCATGCAGACTAGACAGCGACAGAAATAGCATACAAACACTAATCACGGTGTGGTATGCGGGGTGCACAGCAGCAGACAGGAAAAAGCTCCAGAGGATCATAAAAACAGCCCAGAGAATCGTCGGCTGCTCTCTGCCCAGTCTGGAGGACATTGCCTGCTCTCGCTACCTCAGCAGAGCAGAAAACATCGTCAAGGACTTTTCTCACCCCGGCCACCATCTCTTCGACCTGCTGCCTTCCGGCAAGCGCTACAGGTCACACAAAGCAAAAACGAACAGACTCAGAGACAGTTTCTTCCCCACAGCCATTACCACCCTAAACAGACACCGCACAAACAACTGAAAACTGTTGCAAAAAAAAAAATACCTCACACGTATGTAAAATGGTACTCACGTACATGCTGTCTGCACTATGTTTGTTCACTGCTCAACAGCCCTTTAATGTTACCTGCGGTGTTCCGCAGGGTTCAGTGCTCGGCCCCCTACTTTTCAACATTTACATGCTTCCATTAGGTGATATTATTCGCAAGTACAATATCAGCTTCCACTGCTACGCAGACGACACTCAACTCTATCTTCCGTTGGAGGAATCTTCCACACTAAACTGTGGAAATTTGGAGGCCTGTCTCACTGAGATAAAAGAGTGGATGTCACTCAATTTCTTGCGTCTTAACTCTGAAAAGACCGAAATGTTAGTCATTGGTCCTTCTAAATGCCGGGACTTATTCGCAAAAACTGCTGTGAACATTGACAAATGTCACATCACACAGAGTGACTCAGTTAAAAATTTAGGTGTCATATTTGACCCTGATCTATCCTTTGAGATGCATGTAAAGCAAATTACTAGAACTGCCTTCTTCCATCTTCGCAACATTGCTAAAATCCGTTCAATACTGTCTCAGTCTGATGCGGAAACAATAATTCATGCATTTGTTACCTCCCGTCTCGATTACTGCAATGCACTACTCTCCGGTCTCCCGAAGTCCAGAATCAAGTCTCTTCAGCTAGTACAAAATGCCGCAGCGAGGCTTTTAACTAGGACAAAAAAGTACGATCACATAACACCGATTATGGCTAACCTGCATTGGCTCCCAGTTAGCCAAAGATGTGACTTCAAAGTTCTCTTAGTATTGTACAAAATCATACATGGACTTGCTCCCTCTTATCTTTCAGATCTGATCTGCCACTATGTCCCGGTCCGAAGCCTACGATCTGAGAGTGCTGGTCTTCTGATGATCCCGAGAGCAAAGAAGTCTTCTGCTGGTTCGAGAGCGTTCTCCATCCGGGCACCGGTGCTGTGGAATGCTCTTCCCCCTGAGATTCGATCTGCAACCTCAGTGGAAATGTTTAAATCTAAACTTAAAACTCACTTCTACTCCATTGCATACGAATAACCTACTCCTCTTGTCGGTTGAAAATAGTTTGTGTAATATAGTGTAACAATCTGTGAAGCCCTTTGAGACTCTTCGTGATTTAGGGCTATACAAATAAAAATGACTTGACTTGACTTAACAGACACCGCACAAAAACTGAAAACTCGTGCCAACACTACCTCATACGAATATAATGTTACTCAAGTCTTGTTCTTGCACATGTCGACTGCACTACGTTTAATGCTCAAATTGCACAATGTCTGACCATTTCCTTTTTTTGCACTATGATGTCTATGCTTGCACCAATGTATATGCGGACTATTTTTGCACCATGATGACTTTGCACCAAATGCAATATTGCACAACCGTTACGATACAACGTTATCACGACAACCCTGTATGTAACATCCCACATGCTGACATTGTTGTGTAAATACCATGTAAATTATAACTATAGCCTTATTCCCCTTGTTTTATAACATTATCTTCTCTGTTCCTTTATCTTCTTGCTCATACCCTCACTATGTGTAAAACTGGAGTGTCATGCCCAATTTCGTTGTCACAATATGTTAGCCCATTTGTAACAATGACAATAAAGGTATATTCTATTCTATTCTATTAAATGATTGAGATAACGATTAAGAGTTAAGACTTTCTGTGTCATGATTACAGATTTGAATCACCTGTGCCCGCTCATTTGGCGCCAATCGCCCAAAGTTCTGATTGGCTCCCTGTCACTATTTGAACACAGTCCTGTCTGTCCCCTGTTGTTGGTCCATCTGCGTACCTCAGTCTATACTAGGCAAGCCTTTTTCGACCCTGACTCCCACCTGTTCTGTTTTTGTCTCCGGCTACGACCTGTTTCGATCCGGACCACGTGTGCTCTCCCGTCCCAGCTCACGACCTTTTTTTGTCCCCGACTACGCCTACTCTCCCGTTCTGGCTTACGACTTGTTTCCGACCCCGACCGCGCCATGCTCTCCCAGTCCCGGCTACGACCAGTTTTTCCGTCCGTGACACCGCCATCGCTCGCTACGGAAGATCCACTTCCGTGTTCGGATCAGAATCCGAGTACGAGAGCGTCCAGTGAGCATCGGATCGCGGGCGCTGCCCTTCCTCTTTCTTTCAAAAAAATGTTGAGAAAACGTTACGCGATTGGGTTTACCCTGTGTGCTGGTCGTGACATTCTGCTTTTTATTTTTAGTTTTGTTTTTATGAAAACATTTGCCAGAATAAGAGAACTTTTCTAATTTTATTTTTAGTTAAAGTTTCTTTAAACTTTTGCACAGGCACTCAGTTTTTAGACTCTATAAGAGAGAAAAAATAACAAATGAATGAATATAAAATTATAAAAAACTTCAGATAAGAAAAATAATTTACCAACAGATAATTCAGACATAATATATAAATAAATGCCGAATACATTTTCTAAATCAAGAAAAATAGGGTATCCCAATCTATAATTCAGAGAACAAAATAGAATGACAAAGTAATGTAAGAGAAAATAAATCAATCAAAAGATAATCAAAAATATTTTAAATAATATGATATGCATCAAACATCACACCAAGTGTATCGAAACCACCAAATAAATGCAATTAAGTCCCAAATTAAAGTCATAATACAGCATGCAGGTTGGAATGCAAAATAAAAACCGACCCGAAAAGTTGTAGCTTCAGGCTATCGGAGGAGAGCATTTCCCAAATGACTACTTTCCTCTTATTTGCTAGTACCTGCCTTGCCTGGTGCAGACAGACAACTCTGTTATTACGTGTGTAAGTCAATCAATATGATGGAAGACATTTTGTTAAAATTTTATGTTTAAATCATAAAAATCATTTGCTACGTTTTTACGACCTGTTTCTCTGCAATTTACGTCAGCTCAGTCCAAAAACAATTGTGCGGGATCTATAATAAAATCCATAAAAACTAGACTTGTATCTTTTTAATCGGATGTTGCTCGCCATACAAATTGTACTTTTTGTGGAAAAACATATTACAATACATTTAGTGCTTTAACGTATAAATACGTTTTCAGAAGTGTTGTCCATGAGTGCCAAAACGTAAAAATAATTACATTTTTCGAAAAGCTTTGGCGCTGCCGATCAATAAGTATCAAGTCTCTGGGAATGGTTTCAGTAAGATAAATCAACACTAGATGGCCGGAATGACTTTGATCAGATCTTTATCCACACATCGAGGAGCCTCCACTTTCTTGTGTTATAGCTTTAACAAGTTAAAAGCTTCTTTTATTACCGGATAAGTGATGCATACCTCCAATTCTAATGGACAAATGTTAGCAAGGCAAGGTCTAACTAGCGCAATTAAGCGTTTAGCTGTCCCTGTTCCTTCAGCTGCATTTATAATCTTCTTGGAATTTCCCTGGCATGTTTGGGGACGGGGTGAGCTGGACAGTGGAGTTGAAAGGTCAACAGGTCCAGTTTGCCAGGGCCCATCTGTTGCAAAACAGCCCCGGCAACCTTTACTGTTTACAGGAGTGTGCAAGCTATGGCCTGCAAACCACATGCGGCCCTTCAGGCGTTTCCATCCGGTCTGCCAAAAGAAAACGGTCAAAGTGTATTGTCAGTGTATATAACAGTAAATAAAGTTCTTCGAATAAAAACATATTTTCCTTTGGTGCCGGATTAGTCCCCGTTGTCTCTTTTTTGTCTGCTACTAAAATACTACGAGAAAAATACTAAAACAATACTACACAATTCCTACAAAACTGAAAGATAAAACTTAAAACAGCAATCTAATGTATCATTTAGCTTTCATTCTGACAAGAAAAATACAT
This sequence comes from Urocampus carinirostris, assembly GCF_059441175.1. Taxonomy (NCBI): domain Eukaryota; kingdom Metazoa; phylum Chordata; class Actinopteri; order Syngnathiformes; family Syngnathidae; genus Urocampus; species Urocampus carinirostris. The sequence goes on along the minus strand of NC_142366.1, from coordinate 12,456,171 downwards.
AATACTACAGTAACACTATAGTAGAGAAATACTACTACAGAAAAACAGAAATACTACAATAACACAATAACAGGAATACTATTACATTAATAGTACAACAATACTACATAAATTAAACTACAGTGATACTACAAACAGAAATACTTTAAAAATATTAATAAAAAATGTTTTTAAAACACCCAACTACAGAAGTACTAAAAAACTAAATATCAAATTTAGTGCTTAAAACAGGGACCTAATATATTATTTTGCTTTCATTCTGAACATGAAAAAATACCACAGAATACTCCTACAGTAGCACTCCTAAAATTCTAGAGAAATACCACTGCAGGAATACGACAAAAATACTACAGAAATACTTCTACAGTCATACTACAAACATACTACACAAATACTTAAAAAAGACTTCCAGATAAATACTACAAAACGGAATACAAAATTGATTACTTAAAAATAGAAACCTAATATATCATATTGCATTCATTTTGATCATCGTAAAAATACTACAGAATACTACTACAGTAGCACTCATAAAATACTAGAGAAACACTAAAGGATTACGACAAAAACACTAGAGAATTACTTCGACAGTCATACTACAAACATACTACACAAATACTTAAAAAAAGACGACTACAGAAATACTATAAAACATCAAATGTAGTGTCAAGTCAAGTCATATTTATTTGTATAGCCCTTAATCACAAAAAGTCTCAAAGGGCTGCACAGACTAGATACTATTACAGACTACAGACTATATCACACCATCCCCTGATCTAAAACCTACATGAGGGCAAGGAAAAACTCGAAAACTGAAGAAAACCTTCATCTCATCTCATCTCATCTCATCTCATTAGCTGCACCGCTTATCCTCAGTAGGGTCGCGGGGGTGCTGGAGCCCATCCCAGTAATCATTGGGCAGTGGGCAGGGGACACCCTGAACTGGTTGCCAGCCAATTGCTCATTCACACCTAGGGACAATTCGGACCAGCCAATCCACCTGAAGTGCATGTCTTTGGAATGTGGGAGGAAACCGGAGTGCCCGGAGGAAACCCACGCAAGCACGGGGAGAACATACAAACTCTGCACAGTAAGTCCGGTAGCTGGATTTGAACCCACAGAGGGGGTTCCCAAGACCTTAGAACTGTGCTGCACACGCGCTAACCACTGCGCCGCCGTGCTGCCCTGAAGAAAACCTTGTGAATGGAAAATTAAATCTGAAAGATACGAGGGGGAAAGTCCATGCATGATTTTGTAAAATATTACAAGAAGAATTCTCTTCGTGGCTCTTGGGATCACAAGTAGTGCTTAAAATGGACCTGATATATTAATTTGCTGTACTTGTGAGTGTTTCAAACCAAATTTAATAACACTAATATAATTCAAAACAAACATTAAAAAAATATAGTGTAGATGTCTTCCTGTATATTTATCCAGAAATGAGTAAAAACTGGACAGGTCTTCAGGCCCGGCCACCTTGACCAAATGTTTTAACCCAGTGCAGCCAGTAAATTTATTTATCGAACTTTTCTGCAATTTTCACCCAAAATCAAAAGCGTGCCACGAATAGACGTGACAGAAAGCGCTAAAAATAGACAAGACGCACAAGTACACACTCGACTATTTCAAAGTACAGCAAGAAAACGGTTGTTGTCATTCGCACCGTCTGTGATTACTGTCTAATAACACTGTGAGACGCAAGATAGCTGCCGCTCCAGCTGATGAGCAGCTATTTGATATCACAATACTGTATTTAGAAGGGGATTTTTTTTTTGCCTTGACGTGTAAAAATTACAGTCTTGGGTATGTGTTTAAGTTAAGCTTAGGGATCGACCACATTAAAAGCGCAGAATTTTCCAATTTAGCTTCAAAGCGCTCGAGTGGAAAGCAAGACCTGGCTGGGAAAATAAACATTATCTAATTAAAAAAAAGGAAACATTTTGTTATGTTTAAATGTTCATGTAGATATAAATGTACACAACACCATTTTAATTACAGCATTATTATTATTTTTTTAATAATTACAGTGAAACCTTGGTACACAACCATTATCCGTTCGGCATCGGTTTTTGAACCATGAATTGTTCATGTACTGAAACATGGTGTTTATTTTTTATATGTTCGTACGCATTCCAAAATACCCGAAATATGGATAAAATGTATACCTTAAAAACCATAAAAACCCAAATATTAAAAAAAAAAACATGTACCAAAAAAACAAATCATTTAAATCTGTAATTAATAAGGATAAACATTTGGAACCAAAATAATTTTAAGGTATTTACATAACCTTTGAGCAGTGGTCCGATGGTAAAATCTTGAATACCATTTTCGTAATTTCTTTTTTCGACTCCATTGTTGTTCTCACTCTTTTCCAACCTCCATCTCTAACTATCTTGGAACACATTGCTAAGGGTGAAAATGGGAAATAAAACCAAAAAAAATCCCAATAAAATTAGATGTGGTCCCTCTAAACACAATCAGGATGGTGCCGACTGACTGAACAGGAAATAGAGATGAGGGGATTTTGCCAAAGTAAAAGCCTGCGACCTACTTTTGGAAGTTGAAAACCATAAAAAATATATATCAGCTTATCTTACTCGGCCACACATTTGGCTGTGTTCGGGTTTGTTTGAGTTCCGATTTTTGGTCTTAATACTGAAAAGGAACAGCTTTTCTTCCTCCGCGTTGGTTCATATTGGGTTATAAAACAACAGGCCGGGCAAAACAAGTGCTAAAAATGAGTAGTTTCATTGAGAATTTTATTACAGAATATCCCGGGCAATAATGAGATACACAAATGTCTGTGAAATTCACAAATACACAAATTCGGCCCTTAACAAGTATTAATATCCTTCAGGGCCATTTTCTGACTTCAAAATAAAACTGAAGGAATTGAGAAGTTGAAAAAAATAACAACTGAATGATTGAATAAACTATGAAGTAAACTAACTAATGACAACTAAATGAATGAATACATTCAAAAGTTAAATTGATCACGACGATAAGAATGACCAAAATAATAAATGAATACATCGTACAATTATGACTATAGATGTACAATGTCCACTTCAATATTACAATACCAAAGCAAAAACATACTTATTTTTTTGTTGGAATTCAGTCGTTTTGGTTCATTATGAACTTTTGAAAGTGGGCAAAGTGGAAAAACCCGGCAAACAATAGCAACTTGTTTGAGCAGAATGATTAAGACTCAAGCACATTTGTTTGGCTAAAGCGGCTTAAAAGCGAGGAGCCGGTTTAGGAAATACCAAAAGTGTGACCGGACAAACAATTTCATGTGTTTCTTGGCAGATTTTCACACGAAAGTTCTATCAATCTTAATAAATTTACATCTTTAATGCAAAAGATAGATTTAAAGCTGCTTTACATTTTGACTAAAATCGTTACAGCTGAATTAACCCTGAGTTTGAGTTTTAACCCTCAGTTTAAAACTTAACTTTAATAATGTAATATGTGAATATTTTTGCAATACATTTTTTCCCTTTATTTAGACATTTATTCGGAGTTGGAGCTTTAACTCGGAGTTAAAGTTTGAACTTTGAGTTGACGCGTTATGAGTAATGATAATCTGTGAACATTTTTGCCATACATTTTTCACTTTCATTGAGAAGTTTTGTAGCCAAATCAACTCTGAGTTAAAAACTTAACTCTGGGTCAAAGCTTTATGATTGATGGTAATCCGTGAACATTTTTGTACTACGTTTTTAGCCTTTACTTAATTTTTTTTTAGTGTTATAGCTATATCTACTCTGATATCAAGCTTTAACTCTGAGTTAAAAACAACTCTGAGTCAAAGCTCTATGATTAGTGGTAATACATGAACATGTTTGCCTTTTTAGCCTTATTTTAGCGTTACAGCTAAATAATCTCTTGAGTTCAAGCTTTAACTCTGAGTTAAAGTCATAACTTTGGGTCAAAGCTATATAATTAATGGCAATAGACCTTTTTTAAGTGTTATAGCTAAAACAACTCTGAGTTAAAACCTTAATTCTGGGTCAAAGCTCTATGACTCATGGTAATATGTGAACATGTTTCCATTATATTTTAGGCTTTACTTAGACTTTTTTTAGTGTTATAGCTTAATCAACTCTGAGTTCAAGCTTTAACTCTGAGTGAAAGTCATAACTCTGGGTCAAAGCTACATGCTTAATGGCAATATGTGAACATTTTTACCATACATTTTTCACTTTCATTTCGACTTTTGTTTTTGAAAGTGTTGTGGCTAAATCAACTCTGAGTTCAACCTTTAATATGAGTTGGAGTCTTAAGTCTGAGTCATAGCTCTACGATTGATTGACATTTTTGCACTACATTTTTAGCCTTTACTGTACTTTTCTGTCCTTTCTTAGTGTTATAGCTAAATCAACTCTGAGTTCAAGCTTTAGCTCTGAGTTAAACTCTTGGTCAAAGCTACATGATTAGTGGCAATATGTGAACCTTTTTGCGATACATTTTTCACTTTTATTCAGACTTTTATTTTTGAAAGCGTTATAGCTAAATTAACTCTGAGTTCAAGTTTTAACGATGAGTTGGAGTCTTAACTCTGAGTCAAAGCTCTATTATTGATGGTAATATGTGAACTTGTTTGCAATACTAGATATTATATTTTTGACCTTTAGACTTTTAATATTTTTAAAGCATTATAGCCAAATCCAATCTGAGTCCAAGTTTTGTTTAAATTGTGTTGATTTACTATTCTTTACCATTCAATCAATAGTTGTTCATCAACATCATGAAATGTTACTTCTTCCCATCAATTGATGACGTTATTGGTAATTGTTAAGACATTGTTTCATGAAAAACATTTTTATTTTATAACTTTATTATATCAATATACAGTCAATTGGGACTACTTTTCACATATTTTTTTTAATGTTACGATATTTCGCAAATACTGTAAGAAAACAATTAAATGATTCTCAACAGTTTGAAATCAAACAACTTTTTGTCGTTTTTTTTTTTATTTTAAGAATTGACGTTTGTTTTTCGGACTGCATGCATTTCATTTTACATATGTTTTTCAGGTACAGTCAAGCTCTCTTTTATTGCAAAATATACTTGACTAATTGTAGAATGAATGTCATCATAACCATAATTGTTTACTTGAATCTTACTGAGGCGGGTCACACTCCATTTTGGTCAACTGTCCGATGTGCTTTCTCTCGAAATGTTCATGCATCACTAAAGTACTGCCATGATACGCAAGGTCTGCTATGCAAACTTTGCAAGTCATCTTTTATTTGTTTTATCCATGCTAAATATCTCCCAAGCTTTAGATGTTTTGGTTCACGTAATTGATGTTGACGTTGTCATTTCTGTATGTTACCACTCGAAACAGAGACGCTGTTGAGCATGAGTTTATAACAATGTAAGATACCTCGCACCGCAAACCGTGTCAGGCGACAATGGAATTCATTGTCGACTAGTTCTATTATCAATTTGTCGATTAAGTATCTAGAAATGTGCTGCAGTCTGAGATGGAGCTTTACTTCATGCCACCACTGAGCCTAGCATCGATCCTAAAAGTTAACAATAGAAAGGCAAACCGCCATTGTGAGCAAAGTTGTTTGCTTTGATTTTACTGGATTTTTAAAAAAAAAGTTGATTTTTTTTTGGGGGGGGGGATTGATGATTACAGAGACCCCTCGCTAATTCGTGCTTCAGTTATGGCTGGTTCACTGCTTCGCGGATGAATGTACATTGTGTTCTAATCAGACAGCACACAGCAAAAGCTAACAAGGGGGGAGGTTCGGGAGAGCTGTGCATGTAGAGTAAGTCTGCGCGACTGTAATAGGCTGGTGCATGCTGTTAGTCAAACAGCAGGGGAGCGTTAAAGTGGCCACCAAACCAAGAATTATGTCAAGCATGGCGCCAGATAGTTTTTAGCTTGATTAATAAAGTCAAGTAGCCATTTTTTTCCTTCAATTTCTCTCAACGTTTAAGAATATATTATAATACTTTCAATTTCAATTATCAAATGCTCCACTCAAAGTTTTGTATTCACATAAAAAAATAACACATTTTATGAAAGTTGTCCTGTTTTTTTTTAATTAATTGAGCAATTTTCAAAAAGACACCCATATTATATTTTGCTGCCCAGAATTTTGATGACAAAAAAAATATCTGCCTTATTAGAAGCATGGCCACAGCAGCTTGTTAGATGAAACTGTTAAGCGTCTTAATTGACATTAACAACCAGCATTAGAAATTCATCAATTAAATCGGAATCTGAGGAAAGTCAGAAGAGCGCAAAAAAACAGTGATCCCCACTGGTGCTCTGTGGATTATTATCAGCAAGCGACTAAGAAGGCATCAGGAGAGAAGGTTGCGTAGGCTAGGCTAACAACTCTCTTAAGACACCCCTGCCGATCCTGTATCTCACCAATCCATGAAACCGATGACCTGGAGCTACAACTCGTGGGAAACCATTACATCCGAGACAGTTGTATTTTAATTGTCACAGAGACCTGGCTTAATTTAAAGATACCTGATGCTCGAGTGCAGCTATCCAGCAAATATATTGAGACAAAATCCACCAAACTGCTAAACCCACTCTCCAAACAAAAGCTTATTCTTCAGCACATTTTTTTCACTGTGTAACATTTGATGATCTATGAAATAATAATGATGCCAAAGCCTGTGTTCAATGTAAATGCTTGGGTGGGTGATCCCTTAACCACTGGGGTAGGGGAACCACTTCCTCTGGTGTGTCTTGGGGAAGTAGAGCCTGATGGCGCCCATCCCTCTCCAGGCCAACCTACGTTTCCACATTGTCTCTAACCGGTTAACTCTCGCGTGTTAGGCGAAAGTGCCCGCAGTTACTTAAGAATAATGGTTAGAAAAGTCCTAGCAAAGTTATTTTATTTTCTTGTCACAAAATTCTGCAAACAAGGACCTCACATATTTTCTTTCGACCTAGACGGTGCGTGGCTTTTCATCATAAAGTGTCTCAACAATGAAGATAGATTGTTTAATGAGCTTTCATATAACGGATTTAGCTCAGGCCGCATTAGCTCAGGAGGTTTAGCGCTCATCTTGGGATGATCCCCACAGGTCGCAGGTTTGATTCCCGGCTCCTCTGTGTTATATGTCGAAGTGTCCTTGGGCAAGACACTGAACCCCTAATGCCCCCAATAGCAGGTAGCTGCCTTGCATGGCTGACACTGCTATCGGTTGGTTGGTGTGTAAAAGGGAAAAGTGTGAAGCACATTGTAAAGCGCTTTGGGAGGTCTTCATTGACTTGAAAAGCGCTATATAAATGCAGACCATTTACATTTACATTTACTTAGCGATGTACAGCCAAAACGAGGTTTTAAGTGGGACACCTTGACTGTTAACTACAGGTAAAAATGTGCCCTTTACTGTATATGCTGGACAATACCATTATTAACGACAGCATATTGTGATGATTACTGATGTGAGGCACCTGTGCCCGCTCCTTTGGCGCCAACTGCCTCGGACTCTGATAGGCTCCCTGACACTATCTAAACCCCGTCTTTCTGTCACCTGTTGTCAGTCTGTATGCAAACCTCAGTTCACGCTAGGCAAGCTTTTCGACCCTGACTCACTCCTGTTTTGGCTCCCGGCTTCAGACCATTTTCTGATCTCGACCTCGTTTGTTGCTTCCCTGTGAGAAGAAAATGACATCCAAGAAGTTGCCGCCAGGATGAACTCATGTCAGTTTAAAGACTTTTTCTCCTCACGGTCGATATAGTGTCTTGCAAAAGTATTGGCCCCACAAGACCTGTTTTTTCCGCTCCCGACATCGCCATCGCTCGCCACGGAAGTCCCACTTCCGCGTTCAGAACAACCTGATCTCCGTGAATCAGCAATCCTTTACCTTCTGCCCAATAAAAATGAGAGAAACGTACGCAAGTGGGTCTGGTCTTGACACATATGTTTGGTTCACGCAAATTTGGAATAACATGGAGAAAATTTGCATGGAGGTTGCTTATAAATACAGCCATATATGGCGAGTCACAGGTTCTTGATCCCTGTTTTAACCCTTGGGAGTTTTTATGAAGCTGCAAAGCTACTTCATTATTTGCGAGGGGCTCTGGTACCCATTAACTGCAATACCCAAGGATTACTGTATTTATATTTTTTAATATTTACATCAGCAAACCCAATCCTTTCGAAGCTCTTGTTTTCTTGCAAGGGGGCATATAATTTCCCCCTTCATTCAACAAGGCCGCTGCGGTAGTTAGTAACTCCATCCCAAAGGTGCGCTTGTTTACTAAACGGCGGCGAAGGCAATGCTGTCGAGTGATCTCGGGCCCGGCCGCCAAAAAGATGAAAGCTCGGCGAGACGCTCTCATCCGATCCCGGACAGCTGGAGCCGGTCCCTCGCAGGACCGGCGGAATGGGTGCAGAATTGCGAGGCGATTTTGGGTTTGATACACTTTGATTCCCCCAAAGAGGCAGGTGATGAGCAGCGACATGTCGAGGGGGGGGTCGCGGCGTTTGTTTATTAATCACTAGGTTGTGTGATGTGTCTCTCAGCGTGCCAACAGGTATAATTAAGCTTTAAAGGACGCCGATTTTTTTCTGTTTTATCTCCTTTTGAAGGCGTGCGGGAGCTTGCGTGTACAGTGCGTAAATAATCGTGGTCGAGGGTTCGCAGGGAAAGGGGGGTAGGATCCTCTCGCTAAACGTTCCCACCTTGCATGACCTTGTAGGTGTCGGTTCTCACGCCATTTTGTTTGCTGCTTTTTTTTTTCACTTGCTGGAGTGACAGTTCAAAGGTTGGCGAGGGAATAGTTTGCTGCTCTTGTGACATGTTGGCAGCCACAATTGAGTTTCCATGTTGGGGAAGGATGTTCTGTAAAATGAAAATCAATAATGTAATATACAGGGTCACGGTTCATTCTAAAATCAGGCTTTTGGCTGACAGTAAGTGTCCCGGCGCCTTGGCTTTGTAGCGTATTATGAACTGACCAATAACGGATAATGGCTAATGAATAACAAAGATAGAACAATAACCCTTAAAAATCCCTCCCCCCCTTCATAAATAAAACAGTAAATGATTGAAAATATCTTTTGTAAATACATATATAAATCATTCAATGAAATTGTTCCATTAAAAATACATAAATAGATAATTCAATAATTTTTTTACAGTAAAAATACATGAATAAATAAGGTAAATCCCTTAAAGATTTAAAATAATAACGCTATAATTCATATTATTTCAAATATCTATTTAGTGCAGGTGATACTGGTTTTAGTTGAACCGATACCTTGAAAAGGCTTATACCAGTACCAATACTGGTACCTAGAATTACTACTTGCCAAACCATTGAAATAGCAATATTTTTTAAAAAAAGATGAAAAATTGAAAACCGGAATTTCTAAGAATAACGTTTTTCATGACATTGCAAGACACAAATTGCAAAAAAATATATTAAAAAAAAAAAAAAAAAAAAAAAAACTTGGTATAGCCTTGTACCAGTATCAATACTGGTACCTAGTATCACTACTTTGCCAAACCATCGTATTGGCACTATCCAATTAACAAAAAAGCCACATTTTTTTAAAGACTGGCCTTTATGAGTATATATAATTCATTAAATTGCAAGACAAAAAATGAAAAACATTAAGCTGTTGTACCGATACCTTGGAAAAGGTTTATACCAGTACCAATACCGATCCCTAGTATCACTGCTTGCTTGACAAACGATGTTAATGGCACCTTCCAATTATATAAAAATAAAATAAAAAAAATAAAAATTAAAGACTTGCATTTCTCAGTAAAACATTTTGCACAACATTTCAGGACACAAATTACAAAAAAAAAATGTCCAGATGTTTTACCGATCCCTTCATTTTTTTATACCGGTACCAATACGGATACCTTGCCTATCCAATCTGATGAAGCCCTTAAATTATTAAAAAAAAACATTTGACGAGGCCCAGTGAACATTTCTCATGAGACAACATTGATTTTTTTTTTATTGAAAAGAAACACTGGGATTCGTTATTACAAGTTATTATTTAGCTTTTTATACAAAAGAAAAAAACCATTACGTGCTGTATTTTACTCTTTCAATACATTAAGTGGCACACATCAAGTCATCCTTTACTACAGTTTATTTTTGCGTCGTCATGGAAACAACAACTTTTCTTGTACTCATCCGCGGCCGCCTTGATCCGAGGGCGGTGCAATTAAGTGGCTGACTATTAAACATCAGTAAGTTAACGTTGACACTTAACAAAATGATTAAGCGCCAAAGGACAGAAAAAAGCCACGTTTGCAGCAATTTCTCATTACTGCGGGGCACATTTTGACGTGAATAGATGAGAGCAGGTTTTATGTATGTGTAGTGTGTACGTGCCTTGATTATTAAAGTTACAGTGAGTAATATTTCACTGCAAGAAGTCACTGTAGCTTATAATGGAGCAGAAGTGTGTGCATTTGATGCACTAAGAAAACCAAAAGAAGCAGCTAACAATGTTCATAGAGGCTAGCGGCGAGCCATAGCAAGGAGCCGAGTGGCTAACATGAAGTTACTAGAGAAGGAAACAGTAGGAAAAAGTCATAGATGACCAGCAGTCAAAGGTAAGCGACACTGAAGTACAAAGGAAGTCGTATTATGACCGAGCAGCTAACATTAAGAATGGCGGCTAGCCATAGCCTGCAGCCAATTAGCTAACATGAGTGAATCATGGAGAAAACAGTGGAAAAACAGTTGAAGATGCTAAAATCGCAGGACTTGGCTGCCATCACATGCAAAGCTCAGGTGTGTGCAGTCAGTGGCCGTTAAGTGCTGAAAGCACCACTAGGAAAAGCTAGCTTTGCAAAGATACCTTCTGTGGTAACAAGACGGCCGCAAAACACATCGGGCATCAAAGATTGCATAGTATAATTGAAAACTTCAAGAACTACGAGTCTTAAAAAAATATGTTTTTACGATAGTAAAGTATTCTTTTCCCTTATTATTGGAAATAAAGGTGTTTTATTTAAATACGTGAAGTATTTTGGCACCACTAGGGGTCGTTAAATAACACACACTGGAGCTTTAAGGTTATCTTTTATTTTGAAAATGAGAAGAAAATGAAGTCCAAGAAGTTGCCGCCAGGATGAACTCATGTCAGTTTAAAGACTTTTTCTCCTCACGGTCGATATAGTGTCTTGCAAAAGTATTGGCCCCACAAGAACTTTTCAACATATTGCCATATTTTCATATAGATAGATATTTTCATAGATAAAAACTCAAATATTTTCCAAGAATCGACAAAATGTCAGACAGAATCATGACAAGAACATTTTTAATTGTGCTAACAAATTAAAGATTAAAAAGGAGGTGATAAAATATTGAGTTAATACTTTGTAAAACCTCCTTTTGCTACTAACTCAGCCGACATTCTTTTTGGGTTTGTTTTTACAAGATTTGCACATCTTAAAATAGAAAGATTTGCCTATTCTTCCTTACAAAACAGCTCAAGTTTTTTAAGGTTTGATGGTGATCATTTATGCACATCATTTTTCAGATCTTCCCACAAGTGCTATAAATCGCTTGTGTCAAACTCGAGCTCGCCACATCATTTTACGTGCCCCGTGACACAACGCTGAGAGAAGCAAAAGACAAAAATGATTTGCATCGCGTCACACAATGACTTGCAGTTTTAAATATGTCCACTGGATGTTACCAAAGCCAGGCAACAATCACAAAGAACCGATCACCATTAAACAACCAGAGCACATTGAGGAAACCAAACTCAATGACTAACTTAAAATAAAGTCATGGACAGGCTGTTTAAAAATGTAAATAAAAAAGTACCTGGATGACTTTGTAGAGTTTATTGAAGCTGTATGTCTTTCTATAATAGATAAAATAGATGAAATCCAACTGGAAAGTTCCCATAATCAGGTAAACACTTTCACAAGCAGAAATACTTTTAAATCTTAACATCAATTATTTGAATTAGTGTTTGATAGATAGATAGATAGATAGATAGATAGATAGATAGATAGATAGATAGATAGATAGATAGATAGATAGATAGATAGATAGATAGATAGATAGATAGATAGATAGATAGATAGATAGATAGATAGATAGATAGATAGATAGATAGATAGATAGATAGATAGATAGATAGATAGATAGATAGATAGATAGATACTTTATTCATCCCCGAAGGGAAATTCACATTTCCAGCAGCATCTCTGAGCTGAGAACAATACAATAATAAAGCAAAAAGAATACAATATACAAATACCCAGTGTGACGTGCAAATGCCAACTGTAGCGTGTTATATAGAATAACTAAATAGTGCTACACAGAATACATATTGCAATAAGATTCGGTAATATGCAATGTAGATGGAGTGGTTTACTGTGGGCTTTTACTCTGCCGGGTAGAGTTAAAGAGCCTCATGGCATGAGGAAGAAAAGATCTCTTCAGTCTGTCCGTAGTACAAGACAGTGACAGCAGTCTGTCGCTGAAACTGCTCTTCTGTCTGGAGATAATGCTGTGTAGTGGATGCGATGGATTGTCCATGATTGACCGCAGCTTTTCCAGTGCCCGTCTCTCAGCTACTGTTGTTAGGCTGTCCAGCTCTTTGCCCACAACAGAGCTCGCTTTCCTAGCCAGTTTATTGAGACGAGAGGCATCCTTCTTCTTGACGCTGCCTCCCCAACACGCTGTCGCATAGAAGAGGGCGCTTGCCACTACTGTCTCATAGAATAATTTCAGGAGCTTTTTGCAGATTTTGAAGGAGGCCAGCATTCTGAGGAAGTAAAGTCAGCTTTGCCCTTTCCTACATAGAGCTTCTGTGTTGGCAGTCCAGTCCAGTTTGTTGTCCAGCTGCACACCCAGGTATTTGTCACTTTCCTGTCTTCATGAGTTAGCCCCTGTAAGAATAGTTCTTCTTCAATGTGGTTCCTGAGCTCAAATAAGTTTGACAGCCCTGGTCTATATGATTGAGGTCTGGGCTTTAGCTTGGTCAATATTTCACCTTTTATTGTTCAATTGTAGATTTTACTTCATGTTTAGTCATTGTCCTGTTGAAATGTTATGCTGGTCCCCATTCTCAGGTCTCTCGCAGACTCCAACAGATTTTCTGCTAGAATTGCCTTGTAATTGGCTCCATCCATCTTCCCCTTAACTCGAACCATCCTCCGAGTCCGTGCAGAGCATGATGCTGCCACCTCTATGTTTGACAGTAGAGATGGTGCTTTCAGGGTGATGTGCAGTGTTACTCTTGTGCCAAATATAGCGTTAGGAGTACAGTGGTACCTTTACTTAGAAATTTAATTAGTTCTGGGAGTAGCTTCATATTCTAAAAACTTCGTAAGTAGAGACACATTTTGAATGTAAATGTGCTAATCGGTTTCAAGCCCCGCAAAAGTACTGTAGTATTTTATTTCAAGTGCTCGATTTGGGATCGAAAGGTCGCAGGTTCGATTCCCAGCTTCTCCGTTTTATATGTCGCCGTTTCCTTGGGCAAGACACTGATCTTAATGCCCTTGATAGCAGGTAGTTACCTTGCATGGCTGACGCTGCTATCGGTTAGTTTGTGTGGAAAAGGGAAAAGTGTGAAGCACATTGTAAAGCGCTTTGGGGGGTCTTTATTGACTTTAAAAGCGCTATTTAAATGCAGACCATTAACATTTACATTTTAATTCAGCCCAAAATCTCAATTTTGGTCTCTTCTGGCCAGATCACCCTGTTCCACATGTTATTTGTGTCCCCCGTATGGCTTCTTGCAAGCACCAAATAGACATTTTAATTGCCTTTAGAAAGGGCTTTCTTTTGGCCCGTCTTTTCTGAGCTTTTAGAAAAGGTACATGTATGTAGAGTACGAGTAAAAGTTGTCTTATGCAGTTTGTCACACCTCTGTATCACGAAACCAGAACAGACCAGTGGACCCCAAAGCATTCGTTTTAGTTCTTTTATTAAGGAAGCGTACAGGGCTTGCTGGAGACGTGATGGCCGTCAGACGTCAGCAGCAGGGCCGGGGAGATACCTTCGGATCGAGTGGGCAATCGGAGTGCGGAAATCAGGCAGGTCGTGTTTACCGGGGCTGGAGAGGAGACTGAAGCGTGGGACGGAAACAGGTCGGAACGGAGGGAGGCAGAAACGGGTAAGCAGAGTTCTTAAGTGAACGGGATATCAGGAAAAAAACACAGAGTTACAAATGTAGAGAAGTGCCAGCCAATCTAAGGCGCCCACATGATTGCTCCAGGTGATCTGGGTTAGTAATCATGACACTCTGCTGTTTATGCTTGCAGGTTATCCAATGTAATCATGGGCATCTTGGTTGCTTTTCTGATTAGATTTTTCCTTAATTGGGCCAAAAGTTTAAAGAGATAGCCAGGTTGATATTATTACTCGCACAGTATGAAATCTTCCTGTATCTCATTCCTGCTTTAAACATTTCCATAATTTCATCCCAGACCTGCCTGGTGTCTTCTTTGGTCTTCATAATGCTGTCTATTCTCCAGTGTGTGCTTTCACAGACCTCTGAGCCCATCACAGAGCAGGTGAATTAAAACTGAGATTTATTGCATTCTGATTGTCATTGTTAGTTATTTAGGTTGACATTGGATCATTCAGAGGTTGACAGGGAACTTCTGGAGTCAGTTGGCTGAGCTGAGAAAACAGGGGGGCATTAATTTTGCAACAAGTTAAGTCAAGTCATGTTTATTTCTATACCCCTTAATCAAGATTGACTGTACATATAACATGAAATGTCGAATACATTACGTTTCTTTTCTCAATTGTGTCTCACATGTTGTTGAGCCTTCGAAAATATTTTCAGTTTTTAGCTTTGAGTTTGAAGCCTGAAATGTGGAAATATAGCAAAATGTTCTTGGGGGACAACACTTTGGCTAGGCAGTGTACATGATATGTTGGACATTTCTCTCGGAAACTGACTGCAATCAAACAGTTTCTTCTCCCCCGTTAGGAGCCTAAAAGGTATGATTGGTCTGCGTCAGGCACATTGTTGCAAAAGCAGCATGAAGTCAGAATTGCAAGGGATTAAAAAGAAATCGCGTGGCGGGGGTCGGGCTACAATTTGCGGCCATTACGGGAATCTATTTGCAGCGGTCCTGATGGGTTCGCCTCAATTATTGTTCATTACATGAAAAGATGGCCGCCATCGAAGGCATCCGCGGCAGAACTTTTCAAACTGACGTTCTTGCTTCTGAACATTTATGCCTCGTGGCCCTTGAGAAAACTGATTCCTTACTGCTGGGTTGGGACCCAAAAGTTGGTCACATTCCCAAAAGTGGGTGTCAGGAAGCGGACAGGGAAGCAGGAAGTCGGAACTCATATGCGGAGACGATCCATCACTTTAATTAGGAAATAAAATTTGTCCAACGCACAAACGGACCAAAGACAAAACAAAACTGGTTTAAAGGCAATCAAAATTACAAACTAGGTATTACTCAGCTCAAACAGGTCTTCAACGAGGTAAAGCAATGGTCTGGCAACGGGCAGTCCCAAAAGGAGTGTTTAAGTACTCCACAAGCAATCAGTTCAATGCGTCTCAGCCGGTGTCATGGGGCGGGGCCAGCTGGGTGCCATGACAACCGTGAAGGACATGACAGTCAGACCCATTTTCAATGGGTCGCGGGACTTTGCTTAGGCAAAATAATGCCAAAAAAATAAAAAAATAACTGAGGTTCAATTACACTCCTTAACAGTAGGTGGTGATAGTGCCCTGTAAATGTGGGCTGACACCCGCTGCTTGACACCACAGAAAAACACTGATAAAGTTTACGCATGGCCAAGGGTAGCACCAGCCAATAATTTATGAGATGAGATTTTGGATATCTTTAGGACAAAGCTACTGACCATTTTGAATTTCATTAAAATGAAGCTAAATAAGCATTGTGCAGTGTGTCGCTGTATTGTGTTGTGCAACCGAAAAAAGACTACTACAAAGCACAAGGAAGAATAAAAACTACAGCAGGTCTTCATTGACTTTAAAAGGGCTATATAAATGCAGACCATACACATTTACACTTACATTGTCAAGAAAAAAATTAAAACGAAAGAAAAAAACTAAATAAAAAGAAAATATAGATTACAGCACAAAGAAAAACAGGAAGAAGAAAGGCATAAACGAAAAAGGGGAAAAGAAAGAAAAAATAAACTCCTTTTTTTTCAGGTACCCATAGCAACAAGATGGCCGACAATTATGGTGCTACTTCAAATAAATGCAAATCTCTTGAGTATTTTAAAAAATAGATATGTATGTATATGTATATATATGTATTACATTTATGTAGCATATTATATAAATCAAATGTTGTTTTTTTAATGAAATAAGTTTTTTGTTTTTTTTTTACCAGTAGCAGTCACTAAAAAAATAAACACTTTTCCTTTGAAGGGAATACTATTTTTTTAAGTTGTTTTAGTTTTTCTGGTCATTTTGTTTAAAAAAAAAAACAATAATAATAACCTGAATCGATAATATTATCTCTGGTTTAAACTGCACAATCCTTTCATTCAATAAATTTGAACATTTGTCTGTAATTAGGGATGGATGGTGGGTCCCCCAGTCAGACCATTTGAGAACCATTGCTTTAATACAAATCCAAGGCAACTTTTGACCCTTCTAGGACATTCCAGATACGCAGGGTCTTTAAGATTGTAAGCAGCTCACATAACATCGTTTTTAAGCCTAAACAGCATACATTAAAAATGTTACATATGTAGCTTTGTATCTTTTCAAGTAACCCTTGTTTGGTATTCTGTTATTGCATAACACTGTATTTTCCTAACTTGAAGGCACACCTGAAACCCAATATTGGCCAGAATTTTAAATGTCCGCCTTACATAACGGAAATTACAGTGGGTAGAATTGGAAATATATCGTTTTAATGAAACTATATTGCGTATGGTAACTGTTATCGCAACATCCATTGGAAGGGGGGTTACCTCATGTGAGGTCCCTTCTCAAGGTTTCTTCATCTTCCTCGTGTTGAGTTTTTCCTTGCCCTCATGTAGTTTTGAGATCAGATGGTGTAATAATACAGTGTAGTTTGCAATAGCCTGTCTTTTCCTTGAAAACAAAAATAACTAATTTTTCCCTTTCTTTTAATTCTACATTTCTGAACTAGTTTGAGCGTTCAAACTTTATCCTATCTTTCATATTTCTTTGAAAATTTCGAAATAAAAATGTTCGGCTTGTATGTTTCTGTCATGATCCGATTCAGAGCACCTGCGACTTCTTAATTGGCGCCACAGCCGGACAGCTGATTGGCTGTTGAACTCCTTTTAAATCCCCGACTTCCTAGAGATCCCTGTCAGATCGTTATGCGAACCGTTGCTCCCAGCTCGGCAAGCTCTCACGTCAGACTCTGTTCCTGCTGTTTTTCTCTGCCCTATCCTCGTTGCCAACCTGTTTCCGGACCTGACTCTGCCCCGTTCTGTCTGCCCGTTATCCGATCTGTTTTACCCCGCTACCTACCTGCCTCCTGTTGCCGACTTCGTTTCTGAACTTGACACCGCCCTTGCTCTCCAGTCCCGGCTAACGACTTGTAATTCCTGCCTGTCTTCGACCCTCCTTGCTAAACACGGAAGTACCACCTCTGCATCTCCTGCTCCCCTTGTCCGTCAACCATCGGATCATGGAAGCAAGCCCTGCTCTCCCTCTTTATTAATAAAAACTGAGAAAACAAGCGCTATTGGGTCCTGTGTCTGTTTCTGGTCCGTGACAGTTTCCACAAATTTTAAACATCTCAACTTAAATCTTACTGTCAACCATTTCTAAAGTTTATTATTATCTATAATTTTTATTTTTTTAATCCACAACAAGTCATTCCGTGTTAGAATAAAAAAATAATTCACTCCCAGGCTTGACCTACATTATTGAGGTAGGCTTTTATAAATTTTCAAAATGTTCTTATTTACATTGTTCTTGCTGCTGTTCAAGTTGAACAGCACTTTGTCAAAATCTTCTCTATGCTTAGATTATAATTAATACAACTATATTTCATTCAATTTAAATGTACTTTAAACTTCAAGTCTCATTCAATGTGCTGCATATATATAATGGCAATGTTTTGTTGTATAAGTTATGGAATGAGTAAACAGTGATGCTACTGACTTTCTTTTTGAATAACCTAATACAAAGGCTGTGTCAACGCTAGTGGGCATAGACAGGTGACAGGAGGAACGCCAAGAGGTGATTCTGAGCTTTTTTTGCTGACACAAATGGCAAATAGGTTGAGTCATTCCTGGCACAAAGCGCACCTAATCGAGTCAGCCACCCACGCTATCGTTATGAATCACAACGACCGGATCAATAAGTTCTCAAGTGCTAATAAGCGCTGGCACATTTGTTGATATGCGAGCCCCTTCGTCATTTCAAGCGGCCGCCGATTTATAGGAAATCCATTGTTGCGTCCAAAGTATGAGGTAATGTAGCACTTAGTAAATGAAGTCCCAGCCAAAAGCTTGCCCGCTGATTTGTATTTCATTTACAAAGGGACGTGTCTCATCATTCGGTGCTCTGTAAAGCCCCCTACGTGAAAAAAAACAGGCGAGGAGCTTCTTTTATAGACGCCGGCCGGGTCCTGCCGGTGGGGCCGGGTGGGGGCCAACCCACGTGAACGATTAAAGTCATGTTAGGGGAGGCATTATAGGTCAAGTCGTAAAATAATTGGATTTACCGATTGCTCTCCCGGTCATCTCTCCGGCTGACATAATTGTTCATTAGCCACTACCGGCTGCCCTTTCTCATCTATATCTTGGAGCAGGGGAGTGGCCCGACAACAATGCTAACTGCGGTTGCGATTATAAGTGCTATGAAAATCATTGAATGTTTATTACAGATTTGTCAAAATTCATGGGACATTTGTTTTTATTTATTTTTGCAATGAAGAATGCTTTTAATGCAGGGTCATTCTGTTTTTAATTATCAAACAATGCCAGAGTTGGTTTATTTCTTGAATGGTAATCATACATTTGTCGGAATTAACGTTACATTTGTATTTATTTGTTTTTGCAATGGAGAATGTTTTTAATGTAGGGTTGTTCTATTTTTAATTATTAAACAATGCCAGGGTTGGTTTGTTTCTTAAATGTTAATTATACATTTGTCTGAATTAATTTTACATTTGTTTTTATTTTTTTGCTTGCAATGAAGAATACTTACAATGCCGGGGTTGGTTTAACTCTTGAATGTTATTTATACATTTGTCAGAATTAGTCTTACATTTTTTTTGTTTTTTGCTTAAATTGAAGAAAAATAGCTTAATGTTTGTCATACAGTTGTCGAAATTATTCTTATATTTTTTTATTCTTCTGGCAATGAATAATGCTTATAATGTAGGGTAGTTCTGTTTTTAATTGTTAATCACTTATCATTAACAATCATATCTCTCCTTTTCTTAGAATAAAAAGGGGGAATGTGATAAGAAAATCATTGAATGATTATTATTCATTTATCAATATTGAATTTAATCATATATGTTTTTATTCCACTTGCAATGAACAATGCTTATAATGTAGGGTAGTTCTATATTTAACTATTACTTTTTGGGAAAACACTTATAATGCAAGGGTTGGTTTATTCATTTGTTTTTTTCTGAAATAAAAAGGGGACATGGTGGCACGGCAGCTGAATGGTTTGTGCGTCTGTGGCACAGTTCTGAAGTAATGGGTTTAAAAACAGCTACCAGCCTCCCTTTGCAGAGTTTGCATGTTCTCCCCATGCTTGCAAGGGTTTCCTCCAGGCACTCCGGTTTCCTTCCATATTCCAAAGACATGCATGTCAGATTAATTGGCCGGTCCAAATTGTCCCTAGGTGTGAATGGGCGAGTGAGTTGTCTGTCTCCGTGTGCACTGCAACTGGCTGGCAACCAGTTCAGGGTGTCCCCTGCCCAATGCCCGAAAATGGCTGAGATGGGCTCCAGCACCCCCGTGACCCTACTCGGGATAAGCGATGAAGAGAATGGATGGTTGGATGGATGGATAGATGGATGGAAAAAGGGGACGTATAATACGAAAATAATAGAATGGTTTTATATTCATTTGTCAAAAGTAGTCTTACATTTTTTCTATTCTGCTTGCAAGGAGGAATGCTTATAACGTAGGGTACCTATGTTTTTAATTATCTTAAGCTTTTATTGAAGCATACTTATAATGCTAGAGTTAGTTTATTTCTTTGTTTTTGAGAAATAAATTAGAGCAACTATGATGGGAAAATAATTTAATGTTTCTTATATAATTGTTAAACTTTGTTTCACATTTTGTTTTTTTTTGTTTTTGATTGCAAAGAAGAACTTTATAATGTAAGGTAGTATTAAACACTTGCAATGAAGATCGCTTAAAATGTATTTGTTTTTGTGAAATAAAAATGGGGGCCTGTTAAGTAAATCATTTGATGTTTACTATAAATTTGTCAAAATTAGTGTTCCATTTGTTTTGTTTTTCAGATTGCAATGAAGTATGCTTATAATGCCACGGTTGGTTTCTTTCTTTGTTTTTGTGAAATAAAAAGGGGGGATATGGTAAAAAAATAATTGAATGTTGACACTGAATCCCTAATGCCCCCAATAAGCAGGCCGGCGCCTTGCATGTCTGCATGGCCGTTATTGGTGTGTGAGTGTGTGTATGAATGGGTAAGTGTGAAGCACATTGTAAAGCGCTATGGGAGGTCTTCATTGACTTGAAAAAGTGCTATATAAATGCAGACCATTTACAATTTACATTTGGAATTAGTGAACAGTAAACAAGAGCAGAAAGCTTTAGAAATATCCAGGCGTTCTTGCTAACACTTCCTCAATAATTGTGTCACGCGACCAAGCCGAAAAAATAATCTGTTAACTATGGAAAAACAAGAAGAAAAAAAACGAATGTCTGTTGAAAATAAAAACAGTAAGCAATGTAAAAAAATTATATTGATAAAAAAAAACAACAACAACATTGTAAATCCCATATAAAACAGCTGTTTCTGGAAAATTGAACAGTAAAAAAGAGAAGCCAGCCCCCCCTAAAAATGTTGTTTTTGCTAGGTTTTTCTGAATAATATGTCATGTGACAAAGCTGAACCAATCAACTGTTAGCTAGAGAAAAAACAAGAAAATCAAAACTCACAGATATCTTATGAAAATAAAAACCGTCACCAATGTCAAAGATCAACATTGTAAAAATTTTACTTGTCATGTAAAACGGTATACTTACAAACAATGCCGTTTTCTAGAGCTTGAACAATAAACAAGAGCAGCAAGCTTAAAAAAAAGAATTCAGACGTTCCCGCTGAAACTTTCTGAATAATCGGGACATGTGACCAAGCTGAACCAATCAAGTGTTAGCTACAGAAAAACAAGGAAATCAAAATTCAAACATGTCTTTTAAAAAAATTATAATTCTTACTATTGTAAAGCTCCTAATTAACATATAAACTGTATAATTACAACCAAAGCTGTTTTCTAGAGTTTAAGACAAGAGCAGCAAGCTTAAAAAAATCTGTTGTTTTGCTAGCATTTCCTGAATAATTGTGTCATGTGACAAAACTGAACCAATCAACTGCTAGCTACAGAAAAACAAGGAAATCAAAACTCAAACATGTCTTTTAAAAAATAACAGTATGCCAGCAATCACTATTGTTAAGCTCCTAATCGTCATTTAAACCGTATACTTACAACCAAAGCTGTTTCTAGAGTTTGAAACAAGAGCAGCAAGCTGTAAAAAACAAAAACAAAAATCAAGTGTTCTCGCTAGCACTTCCTGAAAAATTGTGTCATACGACCAAACTGAGCAAATCAACTGCTAGCAACAGGAAAACGAGGAAATCAAAACTCAAACATGTCTTAAAAATGTATAACTGTCAGCAATGCCAACAATCACAATTGTATACTTACTTACAACCAAAGCTGTTTCTAGAGCTTGAGACAAGAGCAGCAAGCTTAAAAAAATCTGGTGTTTTGCTAGCATTTCCTAAATATTTGTGTCATGTGACCAAGCTGAACCAATAGAATGTTAGCTAAAGGTAACCCAAGAATTCCACTTTTGACAAAAAAACGTTAAAAAATGAAATGAAATACGCCATAACGCACCCTCATCAGAATTTAGTTCCTATTTCACATTTCAACGCAGCCCTGCGAAGCAAAAACATCAATTCCTTTCAAACCATTCTCCTTTTTTCCCCCAACTTAAGTCATCAACTCTATACACGTCAAGGTGAGTTGTCTTTTGCGAAATACCACAGATCAGGTTAAGAGATCCACGGGGGGAAGAAAGTTAAATAAAAAGCCCTTTAAAAACGCTGAAGACAAACACGCCGGCTGTTGAAAATAAAAGCACACAGCCAAATCCGTTCCGATGACAGTTGGAAGAATGCAGGAGGGGACTTGAGCCCCGTCTCGGCCCTATCTTTTAAGCGTGATTATTTACTTAAAACAACAAACCAAAGCCTGGAGTCTGGCAGGGTTGAACGTTGAGGCCTTTGATTGAGCCCGAGCTTGAATTCTTAGCTAATAAATTGCCCCGCGCCTTTGTCTGCGGCATTAGCGCCGGTGCTCTCGCTTTTTCTCGCCCTAATCTCAAGAATGCGGCAACCTCTTGAGAAGCTCGGGAGTTTTTTTGCCGTGCGTCGCGTCTCGTTTTTTTGTTTTCTTAGATTGACAGGATTCACCGTTAGCCTTCGTGCTTTTCAGTAGGGGTGGGCGATACTGGGATTTTTGGTATCGATCCTATCCCAGAAAAATGCAGGGTAGTATCGATCAATACCCATCCAATTCGGATACTTTTTGCTCTGAAATCTCATGAAAATTGACCAATTGAACCCCTACCCCGAGTTACTTTATAATTATGATAAAAACAAACTTAAATTTGTCTATCTTAAATTCAATAACTACGAGCAACCATTGAGAGCTCAATAACAACTGTTTCTCTCACATTTTCTGTGGGTCGCCGACCTTTGCCCTGGCAAAATAATGCGTAGAAGAAGAAGCAGAGTATCAATCACACACTAGATGGCAAAAACGCCCTGCTCGATCTCTTCTTCTTGTTCAGTCATTCGGTGCTGTCCCAGTGTTTGAGAGGGAACACATCTCATTATATTGTGATTTTGTTTGTTTAATTTCCTTTTTTCTGACCATAATGGGTCCCAAGAAATTGAGTGAAAAGAAAGAGAAGTGGAAAAACAGTGAAAACAACGATCAAGTCGAAGCAGGAAATGATTGCAGAATATGAAGATATTATGTGAGTGCATGCCCTTGCAGCACTGCTTGAAGGTACAGTAAATGGTTTAAAAATTGTATGTTTCTATTTTTTTCACCACTATATTGAATTTTATCATCTACACAATAAAGTAATTATCATAGTTTAGTTTTTTTAGTATTTTGGGTCCGAACTCTTTTTTAGTATGTCGCTATTTAAAGCAATTTTCAGGGGATGCTTATATGCGATGTAGGCTAATAAGCGAGTAATTATGGTACTCAAAGTTGTTTTTGTTTTTCAGGTCATTTAGTTATTTGAGGAAAAAGGTGAATGTATTCAAACTGTACAATCCTTTGAATACATTTGAGAAATTGAATGTTTTGATGTGGGTCGCAGCTTGTCATTATGATGGATTTGCGGGTCCTCAAGTCAGACCAGTTGAGAGCTACTGGTGTAAACAGCAAGATGTAAAAACCTCTAAGAATATACTAAAATACTTCAACGACAACAACTGTTTCAGAACAAAAGTCAGACCCAAAAGCAGCAACACAAACACAAATACTGTATAAGAATGTCAACAAAACAACAAAAAATACCAAAATTTCTACACTATAAAACCCCAAATATACAGTACGGCTCAATCGAGCCCTAATTATAGTAAACACATTCAGAAAAGCATAATTACAACGAAATGCTTCTACATATCAATTAATCGATTCATTTCAGTTGTAAAACCAGGTTCACCCATATTTATGAACAGCATTTTTTCTTCTGTTTTAACCTCATGCGTCTTATAGTCCGATGCTACTTATGTATAAAAAATATTTTTCACAAGGGGCTATTTTTGAAGGTGCGTCTTATAATCAGGAGCACCTTATAGTCCGGAAAATACAGTGCCTTTCATTGGACATCCATCCTCTATTATCTGCACCGCTTATCCTCAGTAGGATCGCGGGGGTGCCAGAGTCAATCCCAGCTGTCGTGGGCAGTGGGCAGGGGACACCATGAACTGGTTGCCAACAATCGCAGGGCAAACAGAGATGGACAACTCACTCGTCCATTCATACCTATTAGGGACAATTTGGACCAGCCAATTAACCTGACATGCATGTTTTTGGAATGTGGGAGGAAACCGTATTGCCCAGAGGAAACCCACGCAAGCAGGGGAAGAACTTGCAAACTCCACACAGGAGGGCTGGTAGCTGGATTTGGTCCCATGACCTCAAAATTGCGGCGCGGACGGGGTAACCACTCAACCACCGCTTTCATTGCACAATATTTTGAAAATAAAATGGTGCAAATAAAGTGTCACCATTTTTGGATCAAATTTGCAAGTTATAATGGATGTGTAAATTCACTACCCACTATCAACATTATTTTAGCAATGGTCAAAATGGAAAGACAGTATCGTTCTTAGGATAATAGTTTCAATTTGATTGAAGTACTCAATCAGGATCGATAATAACGATATTTGGATCGATTTGCCCACCCTTAGCGTCTCGACATTTTATTTTTTTAGATTGACATACCTCACCATTAGCAGAGGTGCTTTTCGGTTAGGGTGAGTGATAGTGTTTTGTTTTTTAAGTACTCGCTCAGGATCGATAATATCGATATTTGAATCGCTCTGCCCACCCTTAGCATCTCGCTTTTTTGTTTTTGTAGATTGACAGGCCTCACCGTTAACCGTGGTGCTTTTCAGTGTCAGTCAAGGTTGCAAAGCGTTAAAGGGAGCATTCTGGACTTTGAGCAAACTTTTCATCGAGACCTTTTTGGGAGGGGCGGTGTTTGTGAGTATGATTTTTTTTTCCAATGTAAAGGTGACCTAGGATAGATCCCTGAGCTCACGGTACAGGTATGAGGAGCTTAGCTTTGTTCTGACGACAGCTGGCTCGGTGAGTCACATTGACTGGCCTTCTTTGGTCAGGTTCCAACTATGTACTGACAACCTGACAATAAAATAATCATTAGGAGCGATCAAGCCACGCAACAGGAGGATTTTTGAGCTATGTTTCCGATACCAAAAAAAAAAAAAAAAAACCACACAGACACAAAAACACCAAAGACAAGTGTGGAAATTGTTATTTAATCTTCTACTGAATTAGTTTTATGGTTGATCAATTTCTTACTGACATTTTTTATACCAGTGGTTCTCGATTGGTCTGACCTCAAAAATCTACTTCTCAAATGTATGTAATGAAAGGATTGCGTCAGAACCAGAACAAATGGTAGACCCAAACGCGTGACGTTTCACTCAAAAGTTTATTGGGATATCGAGGAAACAAACGCCAGTGATCCGGTGCTTACAGGAGGAGCAAGCAGCTCACCGGATCGGAGCGTGATGGGAATGCGGAAGTGGATTTGCCGGGACGGGAGATCAGAGCGTGGTCGGTGGTCAAAATCGGGTCACTAGCCGGAAACAAACGAGAAATCAGGAACAGACGAGTAGAATACGGATGAAGACGGGACCGACGGGAGGCAGAGTCAAAGTGCTTGCCTTGCGTATGCAAAGGTTCGCTGACAGACTGACAAGGAGTGACTGGAGTACTAGGTATAAATAGGAGGACCAATCAGTCAACTAGCAGCAGCTGGCACATGTGAGTGCAATGAGTAATCATATTGTGCACTTTAAAGCAGAGATGGTACAATATATTCAACTTTTATTTAAAAAAACAAAATGATCAGCAAAACCAAAATGACTTCAAGTCCCATGTATATTTGCATACGTCGCATATAATCGAATCCCTTAAACTGCTTTTAAATGGCCACATACTAAAAAAATAAAATCGAAATATTAATTCAGCATTTGCCTAAACATTGATAATTTTGTCATTGTTAATAATTATGATAAATATACCGGTAAAAAGCTTAAAATATTACAATTTTAAACTATTTACTGTGCCTTCTAGCAGCAATTCAATTCCAGACACTCGTACAGCATCCTCGTATAACACAATCATTTTCATCTTGGACTCCAATGTTGTTGTCACTGTTTTCCACTTTTCCTTCCTCCTATAACTACATTTCTTGGGAACCATCATTATCGGCAGAAAAAGAAAGGAAAACCAAAAAAATCACAGTAAAATAAGATCTGGTCCCTGTAAGTCAAGCAGATCAAGCAGAGTTTTATCTGCTGTTACTATGTGTTATTGAAAATCTGTGTTTTGTTTTCAGCATTATTTTTCCAAAGAAAAGGCTTGTGACCCACTGAAAACAGGTCTGTGACCCACTTTTGGCTCTTGACCCACCAGTTGAGAAAAACAGTTATATACCATCCCACCAAAAAGCAGGGCTACCAAATACGAAGACCTTTAGTCTATTACTGCAGTTTATTGTAAAAAAATTGTTTACCCATTTTCTATGAAAAATATGAAAATAAAAAACAAACAAAATATTCATTTTTCATCAATCATGTTGCTAAAAGTCGGAAACAGATATTTTCATGGCATATTGACAGTATAATAATCGGTGTTTTTTTTTTTTTTTAGTTTTTTAAAGTGATAACATTGTCTAGGAACCACTTTGAACCTAAAATTAACCTAAAAAAATAGATAAAAATACAAAAGAAGCGTCACAATTACCGATTGGAATCACCTGTGCCCACTCATTTGGCGCCAGCCGCTGCCGGCTATCTGAATGGCTCACTGTCCCTATTTAAACCCAGACCTGTCACTCTCCTGTGGTCAGTCCATCTGTAAACCTCTGTTTATACAAGGGAAGCCTTTTTCCGACCCTGACTCCCACCTGTCCGGTATTTGCTCCAGTTTGTCTCCGGCTACGACCTGTTTTGTTCCCGACCACGTCTGCTCTCCCGTCCCGGCTTAGGACCCGTTTTTTGATCCTGACCATGTCTGCTCTCACGTCCTGGCTTACCACCCATTTCTGTCCCCGACCACGTTTTTGCTCTCCTGTTCCGGCAATCGACCTGTTTCTCCGTCACTGACTCCGCCATCTTCCGCTACGTAAGATCCACTTCCATATTCGCTTGCCTCCCGCGTCCAGCGAGCACTGGATCGTGGGCGCTGCCCTTCCTCTCTCTATCAATAAACTTGTGGTTGACGCTATGCATTTGGATCCTGATTCCGTTCTGGTTGTGACATATTCATTTTCCATCAATCATGTTGTTACAAGTCATGAACAGATATTTTTATGCCAAATTGACATTATAATGATTGGTGTTTTGCAGTTTTTTTAAAAGTGATTACATTGTATATGAAGCATTCAGAACCTAAAAAAAGTCTTACGTATTTTAGATAAAAATACAAAAGAAGATTAATATATCAAGGGGTTATTTGGGTATTGTATGTTATAAGAGTCACTAGCGATACAATTCCAAGTTTGTAATGTCATTTCTTTATTTTCTCATTTTTTTGGTGCCATTAGGTATTGTTTTTTTGCTTTGATTTTGAATGTGTCTTCCCTGCAAGGAGAAAAAAATGGAATAGGGGTAGGCACTTAAAAGCTTCGACTTCAGCCGACCACCTTTGGGAACATGTTTAAGTATATTATTGTATTCTACAGCTGTTTTTTGAGCAAATCATTACATTTTCCTTTTGTTAACTCATAATTGATGCATTTTTTTTGACTGTGACAAAATAAAATGCCACAAACAAACAGTAAGTACAGTAGACATTTCATTTTCATTTAATTTTATCCATCCATTCAGGCAGGCAGGCAGTGGCTCAGGAGGTAGAGCGCTCGTCTTGGGATCAATCCCGGCTCCTCCGTGTTACATGTCGAAGTGTCCTTGGGTAAGACACTGAACCTCTAACACCCCCAATAAGCAGGTTAGCGCCTTACATGGCTGCACGGCCGCTATTGGGAAATGTGATGCACAATGTAAAGCGCTTTGGGAAGTCTTGACTTGAAAAGCGCTATTTAAATGCAGATCATTTCATTTCATTATATTCTTTGTGTACACCTGTAAATATAACCTAAATCATAACATAATGCCTGAAAGGGAGTGGGACAAAGGCATCTTATTAAATCCCACCCCTTTTCTCTCATATACAAAACTTAAAGCAATTTAAATTAAATTTCCTGCCACTTTTGTAGAACTGATATTCCCAGCAGGGGCGATGCAGGTTTTTACAGCTCACACGCAACTCATATACAGCAAACAATATTTTTTGGAACAGAGTAAAACATTTGTTACTGTGTTATTACAGGTAATGGACCAATAATATTAGATAGTATAGAATAGCGTGGCAGCACGGCGGCGCAGTGGTTGGCGCGTGCGCGGCACAGTTCTGAGGTCATGAGATCGAACCTTCCTGTGTGGAGTTTGCATGTTCTTCCCGTGCTCGCGTGGGGTTCCTCCGGGTACTCCAGTTTCCTCCCACATTCCAAAAACATGCATTTCAGGTTAAGTGGCCGGTTCAAATTGTCCCTAGGAGTGAATGAGCAAGAGAGTTGTCTGTCCCTGTGTGCCCTGCGACTGGCTGGCAACCAGTTTAGGGTGTCCCCTTCCCAATGCCCGAAGACAGCTGAGATGGGCTCCAGCACCCCCGCGACCCTACTGAGGATAAGTGGTGCAGATAATGGATGGATGGATGAATAATATAGAGGGTATGCAACATACAATATACAATATAAATGAACGAAACATGAAAGTGGGACTACAAAGGATATGGTAGAATAAAATCTGGTTCTAACTGAACAAAACATGGAAATAAAACGGCACAAGAATTAGTCCTGCACGTGGCTAGAACAACAGCAAGGGTGCTATGAAGATGAAACCATGAGCAATTGTACTAATTACTTGTGATTGAAAAAAATAATAATAAAAATAGGACGACACGGGGTATGATTGGAACACTGACTAGCTTTAATTGAACACAAAATGAAAGTAAGACATACAGGATATATGTTGATGAATAAAAATTGTGAGTGTCCTTATGACAAGACCATAAAATACCAGATCTAAAAAACACTACACAATCAAGTCAAATAAACAA
The DNA here is from genome assembly GCF_059441175.1 of Urocampus carinirostris. Classification (NCBI taxonomy): domain Eukaryota; kingdom Metazoa; phylum Chordata; class Actinopteri; order Syngnathiformes; family Syngnathidae; genus Urocampus; species Urocampus carinirostris. The sequence continues at coordinate 12,427,064 of NC_142366.1, read as the reverse complement.
ATTTGCAAAAATGTATATATAAAGGCGCAGCACGGCGACGCAGTGGTTAGCGCGTGTGCAGCACAGTTCTGAGGTCATGAGATCGAACCTTCCTGTGTGGAGTTTGCATGTTCTCCCCGTGCATGCGTGGGTTTCCTCCAGGTACTCCAGTTTCCTCCCACATTCCCAAAAAACTTGCATGTCAGGTTAATTGGCCTGTCCGAATTGTCCCTAGGTGTGAATGAGTGAGTGAGTTGTCTGTCCCTGTGTGCCTTGCGGCTGGCTGGCAACTAGTTCAGGGTGTCCCCTGCCCACTGCCCAAAGATAGCTGGGATGGGCTCCAGCACCCCTGCGACCCTACTGACGATTAACACTGCAGATAATGGATAGATGGATGGTATATATAAAGGCAAAATAAAAGGGTAAAAGAAAGATTAACTTGTATTTAAATCATCCTTAATTTATCCCCCCAAAATCAATTATGTTTGAATTTTATTTTTGGTAATGTTTTGCATTGTAAAATGACAAGTTATATCAGTAAAAGTTGACCGTTAATTTCTGGTGATTCTGAATATTGACTCCCTTCCATCAAAACATGTTTCTTGTGTAAAACACGGCGAAACTTTTGCTTACATACCAAGCCAATAAAATAATAATTCAATACATTTATCTAGACAAGTTGGGAATCATGCTCTAATCGTTTTAACAGTCTCTCAGAGGATATCAGCTCCCTTTCATCACATGATCACACCATTATCATATTCTATTTCTATTCATTTTGTTTTGATTGTATTTTAACTATTGTATGTGTCCTTGTATTAGTTGTTTTGACTGAAAAGTGCTTTACGAATAAATTCGATATATTTAATAAGCTGTTTCTGCCTTTTATTCTGAAAGCGCTCTAGTTTCTTTCTCATCCGCCAATCGGATGCGGGCAAGGAAGGACACGGCGGTGAATGCTATGTTACCTAGCAACCGATCTAAACTGTGCGTTGATAAGATGGCAACGAGGAAGGTTTGGCTTTCGCCTCTTTCTAAAATTGATATAAAATAAACAAAAGCGTCTCAAGAAGCACTTTTTAGCGTCACGTTTTTGTGTTCGGGTAGACACACGTATTCAAGACTAAAAGTTTTGTGTTGATTAATGTAAATGAGATGCTTACGTACTTGTAGTGACTCTGTACCATAGCGCAAAAAAAAAACAGTTAAAACGCGTGGTTGTTTTATTTCAAAATGAAACACTTGGAGAAAATGGATTTTTCAGGGACTACCAATTTTTGTGTTTTTTAACTGTTGAATAAAAAGACAAGGATTAAAGTTTGATAGTTTGAGCAAACCTATCGACACAAATGTTACTCTTGTTCCTGAATTGATTAACAAATTACTGTTTAAATAGTGTAATAAGCAATGTATGGCATTATAATTACTTTAAAGAATTAATAAAATTACTTTCCAAAAACATTTCTCTGATAAGACTTTGTCTTTACCAGTCATGCCTTTTGCCTCTTTTTGCTAAACATGCATGAATTGGAATTGTTTGAAAAAAAAATCTATTTTGGTGTCCTAATTAAGAAGGGCTTGTAGTTATGAAATGTTTTCCTTTTTGACAGGACTCTAAAGTAAACAGCCGGTTGGTGTTCACATCAGTGGCCCTTCAAGATCACATCACCCGGAATCTTCTGGAACCCGATTTCTTGCTTTCGGACCCGTTGCTTACGTTCAGGGGCAAAGCAGTTTGCCGTATAAAAGAGAGAGTGCCCCGACGCATAGATCCTCTGGGGTTTGGTGAGGATCAAGAATATGTGCTGGACCCAACTCCGCCCCCTCTCTCGCTAGGTAGGACGCTAGTTCTCTCTCTTTTTTTAATTTAAGAAACAATTTTATTACAAGAGAAAACTACAGTGGATTCCTGGGATTTGACAACCCCACCTAACATTGTTTTTGAAATTTTGGGAATACAATGTTTAGACTTTCTACAGCATTTTCCATACCAACCAAAAATATTTTTGCATGCCCAAAAACGGATTAAAATCATATTTTGCAGTGCTGATGCATATAGAGAGTTACTACTCAAAGATCCCTGTCTGCTATTGGTCGCTGTTATAGATCATGCTGGTCTGCTATTGGTTTCCGTCAGGGCATTATAAAAATGCAGATATCTTATTGGCTATGTTTTCTCTTTATTCAGTTAAGACTAATCATCAAGACTTTGCAAGTCGGAGATACTAACAGTATTTTTTATACTGTGCTCGCTAAGGCTTGCTGGATGCTAAATGGGGAAGCAAAACCATGATAACCAACTACAGTAAGACTACAAAAATAGATCTACAGTTCAAGAATTCCTTAAACACCTGGGTGATCGGGGCACCACTTCCTGTGGTGTCTTGGACTGAGCCCATCCAGGCTGTTGTTTTGGATAGGGGTTTGTTCCCCCACATGAAACAGATTTCCGTGGTTACCAGTAGCAGGAGAAGCCCACTGATCGGACTCAGATACAGCACCTTCATCATCCAGTTGCCATTGGTTTCGATGTAAAGCATCACCCTGCTCAGAGAAGAGCCAAATATTTGTATTTACGAATAGCGGTGTGTGACAAAAATGATACTGGACCTTAAATCACTGAGGAAATATCACAAAAATACTACAAAAATCCTTCGACAGAAATACTACAAAAACAAAACAAAAATACAACTACAGCAATGCAACCCAACTAAGCATCATTTTTAGTGCTTAAAACAAAGACAATATATATTATTTTGCTTTATTTATGAGGATTTAATTTAGAACTAATTAAATGAGACTAATCTAATTAAAGACGAACATAAAATGAATTATAACATGTAGATGTTGGCACATATATTTATTCTTGAATGAGTATAGGATATCTATCCAGGACCAGTTCCATGGCCACATTTTTAACCCAATGCAACCCATGACTTAGTGTTTGCCCACCAATCTGCAATATATTACTTTTGTTTGGTATTTAAATGGTTTTATTTGAGCGACCAGAGGTTCGGAAGTTATTTAATATAGATTTCTATCCCTCTCTAGAGTACAATTTTATTTTACAATCCCTACCGCAGAACAGATTAATGTCAGATCTCGGTGGTCTATTGTAGTTTCGCAATTTTTAGGATAAAATTTGTGATTGGTTTGATGTTTTTTTTGTCCACCAGCTCAGAAGATGGGCTTAGTGGCCTTGCCCCCGAAGAGGCTGAGTGAAGACGAGTGGATTTTGGTAAAGGCTAAATCGGTCCAGCAACGAGGATCGGAGCAGCCTTGCGCCATATGCAGGGAGGCATTTTGCCTTTTGCCTCAGGTAAAAAAATAAAAGAAAAAAATAGGGTTTGTACTCCGTTTCATTGCCAAATTCAAGCACTTTTTAAAGGACCTTTAAAGCCAATTTTCGAATTTCTCCAGTACCATTCATAGAAGAAATCCAGTGTAAATCTTGTATTTTGCAGCTGTGATTTATGTATGCAAATTTTAATCTTGCATGTCCTGTCACGACCAGCACAAAAGGTAGACCCAATCGCGTAACGTTACTCACAAGTTTATTGAGATAGCGAGGAAAGGCAGCGCCCGTGATCCGGTACTCGCTGGACGCGGGAAACAAGCCGCTCACAGAATCGGAACGTGTTCCGAATGCGGAATTGGATCTTCCGGAGCGGGGGATCGTGGTGTCGAAGACGGAAAAAACAGGTCGATAGCCGGGACAGGAGAGCAAAACATGGTCGGCATCAAAAACGGGTCGTAAGCCAGAACGGGAGAGCAAAACGTGGTCGGGGTCAAAGAGCAGGTCGTAGCCAGAGACAAACGGGGAAATCAGGAACGGACGGGTGGAAAACGGGTGCAATAAAAGTGCTTGCCTTGTAGAAACAGAGGTTCGCTGACGGACTGACAACAGGCGAGTGAAAGGACTGAGCTTAAATACAACGGGGAACCAATTAGGAAGCTCGCAGCAGCAGGCGCCAAACGAGCAAGCACAAGTGGAGTTAATCAGTCATCATGACATGTGCATGTATCATACATACGCTTTTTAGTCTTGAGTTTTTGAAATTTCTGCAAATATAGGTGTTGGATAATAATGACTTATACAAAGCTTACTTCGCATTACAATTGATGATTGAGAAACGCTACCTTAATTTGTTTGCATAGCCCATAATAAATATCCATAATTGAAATGTAATCCTTGCACTGATACGGTGCCCTGTTTAGATGTAGCATTAAGCTGTCTTCTTGGGAGCACCCCGTATGAGGCGATGACGCTGCACAGGCCAATGTCATACAAACTAATGCCAGCTGTCGTTCATCACACGGCAAAAAGAAATGCAATGGCAAAGCAAAAACACCAGAGAGAAGTGTTGGCATGATTTTTAAGCAGATTTGTTGAGAAACATGGCAACAATTTCAAAAATTTGCAAGCACTTTACCCAAAATTCAAGTACTTTTCAATCCTTGAAAACAACAAGCATTTTCAAGGATTTCGAGCAACTGTACAAACCCAGAATAAATCTATCAATGATGACTTTGCCCTGTCAGGCTCTGGCTTGTAGCGTCTGCTCTAATGGCTTCTGAAAAGGGGACGCAGCAGGGGGGGCCTTTTTCAGTGTTGTGGTGACTGTGGCCAAAACAAAGACAAATCAATATTAGCCCTCCTCCATGTCAACTGCCTTGTGTGCCAATCCACATTGCCCAAAGGAGCATAAAAGAGGTCCGCTTACAGGTAGTCCGAGTTCCAGCCGCCTCACAGAGTCTCCAGCTGGTTGCCTCTTATCCTTTGGGCAAATAACACCTAGTTACACACTTTCATATATGGGCTTGAATACACGTCTTGAGCAGGAAGCACGTGTTTGAAATGTCTACAAAACCTTTTCAAATGTAGATTGCTTATTTATTGAAAAGAGAGACAAAATGAAATATTTGACCTACCATGAAAACAAAAACTGTTGGGTTCTTTTCTAACATGTTTTTGTTTATAAGAGGGTGTATGGAAAAGAGGGGTCTTCAACTCAATTTACCTGGGGGCCGCCAAAGCTAGGGTCAGGGTTGTAAAGCACAAAGTGTGTTATAAGAATACTTCGTGTATAATAAGAATACAAAATCCCCTCGTTCTTCCCGGCCCAAAAACCCTCCATCAATCCATTATCTGCACCGCTTATCCTCAGTAGGGTCTCGGGGATGCTGGAGCCCATCACAGCTATCTTCGGGCAGTGGGCAGGGGTCACCCGGAACTGGTTGCCAGCCAGTCGCAGGGCACACAGGGACAGACAATTCGCTCGCTCATTCACACCGAGGGACAATTTTGGACCGGTCAATTAACCAAACATGCATGTTTTGGGGGATGTGGGAGGAAACTGGAGGGCCTACGTGGGAGAATATGCAAACTCCACACAGGAAAGTTCGATCTCAACACCACAGAACTGTGCCGCACATGCGCTAACCACTGCGGTGCCATGCTGCCCCTACCCAACAACCCAAACACCAAATACACAGACACACATAATGGTTAAGATGAAAACAAAATAAATAAATACAATTATGGCAAGGCACAAAGTAACCATGTGAGGAATGGGACCTGAGGGAGGCTCATCCGTACTGATAGGGATGGTAGCAGATGGCCTCCAGAAAGGATGTTATCAGAACTCGAACAGACGGTGAACCCAGACGCGTTACGTTTTCACACAATCTTTATTTTATGGGAATGGGAAATTCATGTGCCTGAACACAAACGCCAGTGTTTAGGCGATCGCTGGGCAGAAAAAGTGAGATAGAGGAGTCAGGCGCCAGAAAACAGGAAGCCAGAGGCAGACGAGATCGAAACCGGACAGGACAGACAGGATAGATACCAGATACACGAGCAGATACCGGACAGGACGGAACGGACTGGATTGATACCGGATACTGGAGCAGGATACTGGACAGGACTTGACAGACGGGATCGATACCGGATACTGGAGCAAGATACTGGACAGGACGGAACAGACAGGATCGTTACCGGATACATGAGCAAGATACTGGACAGGGCAGGACAGAGGGGATTGATACCGCATACAGGATACTGGAGCAAGATACCGACAGGACGGGACAGACTGGATTGATACCGGATACACGAGCAAGATACCGGACAGGGCAGGACAGATGGAATCGATACCGGGTACACGAGTAAGATACCGGACAGAACAGGACAGACGGGATCGATACCGGATACTGGGGACTAGAGCAAGATACTAGACAGGACGAGACAGGCGGGATCGATACCGGATACTGGATACACAAGCAGGATACCGGACAGAGTCAAAATATTCTTCTTGCAAGCGCAGAGGTTCTTTGACGGACTGACAAGGAGTGAATGATAGCACTGAATTTAAATAGGAGGGGAGCCAATCAGGAAATGAGCAGCAGCTGGCGCCAAACGAGCGGGCCCAAGTGAGGGCAATGGGCAACCGTGACAGATTTTCAGTCATTGAATCACACCCTACCTTATTATTTTTTGCAGTGCACGATTTAAAAAAAATAATACCACATAACCTAGATGCGTGTCATATTATTCTACGTTTTTCTATGTGGCCAGGTCTTGCTGTCGTGCTCGCACGTCTTCCACAAAGCGTGCCTGCAGGCCTTCGAGAGGTTCTCGGGCAGGAAGTGTTGCCCCATGTGCCGTCACGAGCCGTACCAAACGCGAATCATCCACCACGCCGCGCTCCTTTTCCGGAACCGGTGCGCCACCAAGTCAGTTATTCTACATCTAGTGCCTTGCAAAAGTAATGCCCCCAAGTTCCAAACGTATTCATAAATATTTTCCAAGAATCTATACTATGTAAAACATAATTGTGGAAACAAACCAAATGTATTCAACATTTCATATTGTGTTAGCAATTTTTTTAAGTAGACATTGCAAAAATAGTGGCCCCCCCGTTGAGTTAATATTTTTGAGTTTCTATCTCTAAGTTTTGCACATTTTGAAACAAATATTTGCCCATTCTTCCTTACAAAACTGCATAAGTTCCTTTAAGTGTGATGGTGATTTTTTTTGTGCACAGCATTTTTTTTTTAGATCTTTCCACAACTGCTCTATAAGGTCTGGTCATTGGCTTGGCCATTCTAACACCTTTATATTGTTAGTTTTACACTATTTCATTGTAGATTTTTCTTTAAGGTTAGGGTTGTTGTCCTGTTGGAAAGGGAACGTGCGCTCCATTCTCAGATCTTCTGCCAGAATCACCCCGAACTTTGCTCCATCCATCTAACCAATAAAATCCTAACAATTTTACCAGTCCCTGCTGAAGAAAAGCAACCCCAGAGCATGATGCTGCCACCACTATATTTAACAGTGAGGATGGTGTATTAAAGGTGATGTGCAAAGTCTAATTTTGGTCTCATCTGACCAGAGCACTTTTTTCTATATGTTACGTGTGTCTCCCAAGTGGATTCATGCAAATGCAAAATGGGCCTCTTAGGGAAATGGCTCTCTTCTTGCCACTCTTACGTAAAGGTACGATTAATAGTTGTCTTATGCACAGATTGTCCCACCTCAGCTGTGTATGCCTGCAGGTCATCCATTGTGATCATGAGCCTCTTGGTTGCTTCTCTGATTAGTTTTCTCTTTGTTTGGGACAAAACCTTAAAGGGATAGACAGGTCTTGGTAGGTTTGAAGTGGTTTTATGCTCTCTTTATTTTGATATCATTGCTCGCACGGTACTGAGGGAGATGTGTAAATGTCACAAATCCCATTCCTGCTTTATCCTGGACCTGCCTTATTTATTCTTTGGTCTTCACAAGGCTTTCTGTTTAGGTGCATTTAAACTAACATTAGTCATTTAGGTTGACAAGGATCATTCAGAAGCCTTACTTGCTCGAGACACATCACAGGAAGTTGTGCAGCGACGACCCTGGTGGTTAGGGGAACCGTGAATACTATCATACATCGATGTATTAAGTGTTGATGTCACTTTCTTCTCTTAGAATTCAAGCGTTCTGGAAAGGCTACGTGGCTCGGAAATGGTACGGGAATGTCCGGAAAACCGTCTGCCCGAAAGACAAACGCCTCCGGCGCAAATTCTTCGAATTCAAGGTGAGTTGGTTTCGATCGTGGTTCCATTGATTTTTGTTCCACCGTAATGGGTCGATGGAAAAGTATGTTGTCGAAAGCACTCGCTGACCCCGGTACTCCGCCTTCAACTGCGTTCATCCTCTCCAGCCCCTTTGATGCTTTGTGAGGTCCTCCATATTTGTTCGCTAATACGGAGAGAGAGTTTTTGTGTTTAAGTCAAACAGTCTGAAACATTCCAGACTCCTCACAAAAGCCCGATGCCCTCCTGAGCTTGTTTGGGTTCTGCCGTTCCTTCATCGATTAATGAGTGCGTGCTTGTCACATTCTGACCCGTGTTTGTTTGCGTGTTGATTGATGGCGTTGCGTTTGTGGCGCCTCGTAGCAACAAGCCGCGGGGGAGCCGAGTTATCCACAACATTTAACACCCAAACAAAAGGGGGATATACGTTATTTTTTAAGTACCATATTTGGTTGACTAAACCGCACTTGAAAAACCCAAATTTGCCAGAGATTTAAAAGTGCACATTATAACCCGGTGCACCTTATATACCGCAGAATACAATGGGAAATAGTTTAAATTCATACAGTAGTTACACATGTGCATTAATATACGAGGTTTTATGGTATAGTACCGTATTTGTGTAATGACTGATCCGTCGAAAAACAGTGTTGACCAGAATCGCAAAATATTGTGTGCGACAGGAATCAAACCTGGGTCATGGCGGTGTGCGCGCCGACTCTTATGAAATAGACCAAATACAGATGACAATTGAAAAGGCATTTGACTTCATCTCATTATCATACTATTGTCATGATGCCATAAACAAATGAAAGCCTGAAAGATAAAATAAACAAAACGTCCAATTCATCATCACTTAAACAAATAGTTGTTTCCCTCGTCATGCTTTCTTCCAGGACGACATTCTGTTTTTCTCCATTGTCTAACTTTAACTTCAAATTTGAACTTATTTCCTCTTCCTTGCGTGGAAACGTGCATTAAGTAGGCACAATTCAAAAAACAAATACCAGCAAGGTCAAAAAAAAGAAAAAAAGGCTGCACATATCAAATAAAAATTGCAGACCATAACACCTATCTAGATAGAGTTTTGCATTAATTTGGCAGAAGGCAGATGGGTGGGAGGGGGTGGTGTAGGGTAGGGAGAGAGTTCAGAGCCTGATGGAAGCCTGATTGAAGAAATAGTCTTTGACCCTGCTACTCCAGTTCTGTCTCTGATTTTCCCTGACGGCAGCAGGTTGAGTACGCTATGAGATGGGTGGGTGGGGTCATCTGCAATCCTGGTAGCTTTGCAAGTAAGGCAGGAGTAGTTGTTGTTTTTGGCACCGTGAGTAAAAAAAAGTGCGATAATGAAAAAAAATTAATGACTATTTGTATGTCATCTGTATCACTAGTGGTTAGGGTCCAATCTGGATTGTCTCAGTCACTGGTAGCAGACGACAAGGTCATCATAGATTGCTATTATGGTTGCAGTATTCTATATAGTCTGTCTTGCTTTGAATAAATAGGTGCCATGATGTATTTGTTAGGTTTATTATCGCTTAATAAGGAGAATAGCAATTATTAATAAGGGGAGCAATTGGCTGAGGTTGACAGGTATGAGTTTGTCATGTGAAAACTGCAATACATTCTGATTTGATCTTGTGTTTACAAAAGCGATATGCCTGCTCTTAAACGTCTGACAGCACAGCGCAGCAAAGTTCAGAGCGAGCACATGGCGTGTTTGCTCGACCCGTCGGAAAAAGGCGTCCCGCCTTGTAAAGGAGCCTACGCTCGTGTGCTTTGCCGTTGTCGAATAAGTGATAAAGGCAAGCTGTAAAGTAATCTTGATTGCTTTATACCGGGAAAACCATGTTTTATGTAACGTGATGACATTGACCTACTGTACAGGCTTTACGGTAATCAGATTTTGTCGCCCTTAATTGAAAGTGTTTAGATTGTTAAAGGTATCAATTATGGCTGCAACGATTAGTGGATGTGGTTGACAAAAATCAGAAAGAGAAAAAGTTGGCGATGAACTTAATTCCTAACTTCTAAAGTCGCACATGCCCTACGATGTTTCTGTCTCAAGTGGTAACATACAGAGATAACTGCGTCAACATCATGAAATGAAATGAAATGATCTGCATTTATATAGAGCTTTTCAAGTCAATGACTTCCCAAAGCGCTTTACATTGTGCTTCACATTTCCCAATAGCGGCCGTGATCTGTGCAGCCATGTAAGGCGCTAACCTGCTTATTGGGGGTATTGGGGTTTCAGTGTCTTACCCAAGGACACTTCGGCATGTAACACGGACAAGCCGGGATTCGAACTGGGATCCCTTAATCCTAAAACGATCGCTCTACCTCCTGAGCTACTGCCGCCCCAACATCAATTATGCGTACCAAAACTTTTAAAGTTTGGGAGCATTTTAGCCTGATACGGCTACTAGTTACTAGTTGACTATTAGAATAATTGTTAGTTGCAGCTAGAGGTAAGATCGGGCCTAAAAATTCCAGCCCGACCTGGGCCCGCAGGTGTTAAAGCCCGCCCCAGCTAGAGCCTGACCAATTAACTTGATTTGAGTGGCCAAGCTAGAATCAAACCCGAAGTTTTATATTTCATTTGTGAGGACTCAGGAGAAGGGTGATTTTGGCTGACTCAGCCCCCCGCCTCCCTCCTGCCGTGCAGGCAGAACGTGCATGCTGCGTTGTGCAGATCCTCCATAAAGAAAATGAAAAAAAAAAAAATCTATCTACCCTGGTCATATCCCTTGAGATGGGTGACCGACAGGAAGACAAACACATACACACAAAAAAAAGAAAAGAACAAAGGGAAAAAAAAAAATTAAAAATTAAAAAATTACCATGGCCAACTCAAATTCCCAAACACCCAAGTTGGTCATTCTTTCGTCCCTCCACATGAAACGGGACACGAGAAAGCGGCCATGTCACTCGGGTCAAGGTGACACAACACATTCTTCTGTTCAACAGTAGGGCCCAACGGCTTTCACTGGTTTACCCCTGCCGTATCAGACAGGTGCCCTGCCCATCCCTTTGAACACGTCCAAACATCCCACTATCCTTTCACAACACCTCTCCACTCATTCCTATCACCAACAAGAGATCTAGCGTCCACTACATTCTATTTACTTCTGCTCTCTGGATCTTCTTCAACATTCGCTCCTCATCCATCCTCTCCATGTGTCCAAACCAACAGAGTACTCCCTTATCCAAATGCTTGCTCAGTACCACTACTACTCCAGTTCTGTCCCTCACAATTTCATTTCTGAATCTATCCAATCTTGTCACTCCTAACATACTCCTCAAACACTTCATCTCATAAACATTTAATTTCCTTCTCAAATCTGCATTACCTAGCCACTCCTTTGCACATCTGTTCGTACTCCAGTGTTATTGTTATTGTATAGTGACTTGTTTACCTGACTGCCCATTTTGCACATCTGATTAGCTGCTCCTCTTGCACTCTTTGCACTACTGTATGATACTATACATAGCTATAATTATTTAATATATTATTAGTACTTCAATACTCCAACTCAATACAACATTTTATTTATATCTGTACATTCAAGGAAACTGTGCGGGTCAGATGTATCGACATTTCGTTCTGTATACACGTGTATAAGAATGACAAAGTATATCTGAATCTGAATTCAGGCTCCAAGTCTAGATGGCGACGCCCCTGTTCGGCTGCGGCTACATCGGCTCGCTACAGTTTTTTACACATCGGCCATAAAACCCAGTCTTCGACTCAGTTTTGACGGCGCACAAAGTCAACTCAAACTGCAGATTAATATACGATCGCAGTTTTTGTTGCTAGATATGCGATCATCCAGACATCAAGCGCTCGGTGCTACGACCACTCAGGAGTGTTTATTTAGCCACGGACTGCTACATCAACAAGACCCAGCGGCCTACAAAGCAGCAAAGCAGAGTGGCAAGAGAGCGGTGTGCCGGAGGAGGAAGCGAGGTTGTCGGGCCGGGCTAACCGCTAGGCTAAACCCTTCAAAACGCCTCTCCCATCCATTTTCCTCTCCAACGTTCGCTCTCTGGACAATAAACTGGACCATCGAACCGCGAGATGACGAACTGCTGCGCTAAAATTCTGACGAACACATGGTTAATCTTATCTATCCCGGCTGATGCTCAAGGAAACTGTGCGGGTCAGATGTATCGACATTTCGTTCTGTATACACGTGTACACGAATGACAATAAAGTAAATCTGAATCTGAAAGTCTGCACCATACAACACAGACGGCACAATCACACTCTCATACAGTCTTCTCTTAACATCTATACTCATACTGTTGTTCCTCGTCTCCTCAGAGCACCCAAAACCTTGCTTCCTTGATTCACTCTGTGCAATACCTCGCACTCCATTCCACCAACTGCGGCCACATCACAACCCAAGTACCTAAAGCTTTCAACTTCTTCCAGCACCTGTCCATTCAAGCTTATTTCCAACGCCATGCCCACTGCATCACGTGAACACTTCACCTTACTCTTCCCAACATTCACACATAACCTACGCCTATCACACACTCTTCCATACTCCATTACCAACCTTCTCAATGTTTCCTCGGAATCAGCCACAAGCGCTGTGTCATCTGCAAACAACTGACTTACCTGCCACACCATTCCACTGTTATCCATCATCTCTACACCTTTGCCAAATACTCTTGCATTCACCTCTCTCACCACACCATACATGTACACATTAAAAAAAAAAAACAATGTGGTGTGGATATTTTTTTTTTTTAAAAAGTCAGTGAGATGCCTGGCCTGAACGTAATGATCGACATCTTAGTCCCGACCAGCTGTGGGCTGTGCTCTGGCCCAAGATTTTACCTCTAGTTGCAGCTCTTGTGTCAATGTAACTTTCTTCACATTTTGAAAATTTTAACACAATTAGACCTCATATGAACAACATGCATGAGTATATACTGGCATGCTAATAGAGCGCTCCTTTTCATCAGTTGCAGGAGCTGACAGATGACTTGGTGCGACACTGTCACATCGACGCCGAAGCTTTCCTCCGAGATATCGACCGCTCGCTGTCATCGAGCCGACAGATTTTCCGGCAGCTCGAGAGAAAAAAGATAGTCGCCGAACCTCAGGAGGATGACTGGGAACGCATACACAGTCAGGTCAGGAGGGGGAAAAAGTCAAAAGGTTGGCCTTCAATTACAGCATTTATTAGTGTATAACACCCATTTCTTTACATATAAAATAACTCAAAGTTTGGGTTCGCATTCTACATGAAGTTTTACCGAATCACTGACCTCAATCACAAAATATTGGATGCAACAGGAATCAAACCAGGGTTGTGACAGTGAGAGCAATGAATCCTAACCACTAGACTGCCAGTAGTATAGCTGACATTCAAAAAGGCATTTGATTTCATTTTATTATCACACTACTTTTTGTCACAGTACCAGGAACAAATGTTGAAAGGAGAAAAGAGAAAGTTGTGCTAAAAGACATACAGTACTGTTCAGAATAACAGTGCAATGTCTCTAACTAGAATATCCCTGGTTAATAGTATATTTCTTATTTGTTACATGCCAGACAAGTTACCAGTAGGTGTAATAGATTTTCAGAAAACAAACAAGACCCAGCATTCATGATAGGCAGGCTCCGAAGGCTGTGCAATTAGCAAAATAGTTCAAAGGGGTGTGTTAAAAAAATAGCAGTGTCTGCTGTTGACTATACAAACTCAAAATTATTTTTTATTTCCCAAAAAATGGTAGGACTTGGCAATCCTAACATTAAGTTGCATGACCAGTGTTTTATAACTTCTTCACTTGTGTGTGGCATAGAGTCTACCAACTTTCAGTTGTTATTTTGCGCCGTGACTGCTTCAGAACATTCTACAATTCATTTAAATTTTTTGGTTTTGCTTCACAAACAGCATTTTTCATATTGCCCCACAAGTTTTTGATTGTATTGAAATCTGGGGATTGGGCTGGCCACTCCATAACATAAACTTTATTGGTTTGGAATAAAGACTTTGTTTTAGTTTCGTTATTTGGTTGTTCTGGTTTTTTTTTGCCGTTTTTCGGTTACTTTTCGTTCATTTACATACATTTGAGAATGTACTTTTTTTTACTCCTTTTCAAAATTTCTAAATACTCTCAGTACATCTTCATGCTTGTCTATATTTTAAAATATTTAGGTCCGTTTCTGGACTTTTTCACTTTTCACGAGCTTTTGTACTTTTACGACACATTTCAGTACTTTTCCAGTTATTTTTAAACTTTTTGGTTCATTTTCATTTAAAGGTCTGTTTTTTGACCATTTTTTATTCATTTTGTGTATTTCAAGTTGTTTTTTGGTCGTTTTGGTAGCAGCAAGGAGGACACAAGAGAAGGCATATTTAGAACAGTTCATGTTTACTGTTAAATTCATGTTTAGAACTTTTAATACTGGCAATTTAACCAATTAAACATTTGTTCTAGTCAGACACTATATGCAGTTTAGTCAATCTTTGATACCTTCTGGCTTATTCCCATTTTCTTGGTTTAGTATGTTTATTTACATTTTTAATATTATCTTGTGTTGCAAAATAAAGATTTTTGAAAACATTGAAATGTTTTTTAATCAGCGCTATATTTGTGAAAACCTTTTACAGCCCTACCTCACCCAGGAACTGTTCCCAGCAGCTCCAAGGTAAATTGAGTTTGAGACATTTTCTCTAAATATTCCCCTTTTTGAATGGGCAGGTGACCCAGCGTGGGGTCGGCGACTGCCCCATCTGCCTGACGTCGCTGTCTGGATTAACTACAGAGTCTGCACGCTTCAGTTTCCATAGACAACGGAGACGCTCTGTTCTCCTGTCCTGCTCGCACATCTTCCACCAGGTCTGTCTGGATGCCTTCGAGGCCTTTGTAGCAGACCGCAGTCCTGCCTGCCCCCTGTGCAGGTCCACCTACCACAAGAAGCTCATCTGAAGCTGGTAGGAAAACCAGAATGTCATTGTTTGTAGTCATGATTAATTCAACTAGGTGGTACAGAAGAGGGCGTCACAGCAGCTGAGTGGTTTGCTCTTCCGCGGAGTTTGGGTTTTCACCCAATGCTTGCTTGGGTTTTCTCCCACATTCCAAAAACATGCATGTCAGGTTAATTGGCCGGTCCAAATTGTCCCTAGGTGTGAATGAGCGAGTGAGTTGTCTGTCCCTGTGTGCCCTCACTGGCAGGCAACCAGTTCAGGGTGTCCCCTGCCTACTGCCTGAAGATAGCTGGGATGAGCTCTAGCACCCCTGCAACCCTACTAAGTGGTGCCGATAATGGATGGATGGTACGGTAGACCACGGGATATGAATTTCATCCGTTCTGAGGAGATCGCAAACAGATATTGCTGAATAAAGTGGTGGGACTAACATGTTACAAAGGAACGTGTTTCTGCAACGCAGTTACTTTTTTCGGTCAGTAGTACTTTAACATTTTGTAACTCAATTGTCATTACAATATTGAGTATTATTCTGCTACTTCAGTAGATCATGACTTAAAACCTCGCTAACTGTTCCTCCTTAGCGCACAATAACCCTCAATCTGCCAGCAACTTTTAGATAGATAGATACTTTATTCATCCCCGTAGGGAAATTCACATTTCCAGCAGTCTCCTCTGTTGTTTATTAACAGATTAACAGGATGCCCTCGGGATGCTTTGTTGTAGTTTAGCCACAGCGGAGTGGATGACGTCACACACGCCAGTCCAAAAGTTCGACGTCCCTGCAGCAGATGGAAATCTTTGTGCCCAGGGATACACCACCTCGTGTTAGCGAGTCCACCTCCTCTCCGCTTCCCGCAGGCATTCGTGTCTCTGTCTAACAGCGCTGAAGGTAGCTACACGTTAGCGTCCGGGATGCTAGACGTGAGCCACATTTCCACACAGCAAACTGCACTCCCTGTGCGCTTTGATGTTTTTCACCAGCACAGCCAGTTCGTCGGTCTTATTTGGTAGAGTTCACTTTTACCATGATTACGGACGGTACCGAAGATTATAACGCCGCTAGCCGCTTAGCTAGCTCCAGCTCTCCATCCACGATAGGGCCCCTCATCACGCCAGCACGAAAATTCTTCAGGGCAAGGAGTTGATTCCTCGAATAAACGCATTTTTGTGCGTTAAAACCCATAACGATAGGATAGAAAGTAATCCAAAGTGTAGTTGTCAAACGGGACGAAGAACACCGAAAATAGAAGCAGACATCAAAACAATAAATCATAAAAAGTGTGAATTAACACGGAGCCGCTGGAAAGGCTGCCGCTCGCGGCAGCGCCGCTTTGATCCTAAAAAAAGCATCTGCCGCCAGTGGGCTTGTGGCGGTGCAGCCCTGGTCCGGGACAAAGTTATGTTTAGAAACAGGCTCGGGGGCCGCGCGACAGGGTGGCCGTGTACCTACAAAGTATAACTGAATACACTAATTCAATCTGCCGCCTTAAACACAGAGTAGGAGGATGCTGAATTTCTCCAAACTGATATTCTTTCCACTGTATGTACTCGCAAAAAAAGCCATATTTACAGCTATAAAATAAAATCCTAAAATCGATTTGTTGTTTTGTCATCTTCGAAATAAAAGTTTTCATTAATTCAAGTTTCATTCAGAATTGAAAATACAGTCTTAACGGATCACACAAGATTCTGACCTTAATAAGGAGACAGAAAGGCAGCCAATGGCATATTGTTATTTTCATGAAGCGTTTCGTAAAACAATAGAAGACGAGCGTTTTGTATTAAGTCAATGAATAGCAGTCAGGTATATTGGAGATATAGCTTGTTGTACACACAAACAATGCAGTTTTGGGGCACGGAATACAATTGGTTGTTGATGACGTATAGTGCGAAAAATGCTATAAAGATGGGCAAAAGACTCCCCCATTGAATTCTAAACAGTAAAGTGGAAACGCCGTAATGTGGGGACACCATATCCCAGGGGGTCCACTATATTGGTGTTTTAGTATCAGGGCATATTTTCAGAGTACATTCAACAGTTGAAATTTTATTTGCAAACACACAAACATAAAAAACACATACTGGAGCCAACTAAGAAATTGTTTTTTTTAAAAATACATTCACGAAAAGTGTACCCGCCTAGGGAAAAAAAACGCACACTCAAGAGACTGACCTGCATTACTTTAGAAGTAAATGCCCACACACCCCCACAGCACCGAGATGAATAGAAAAACCCTATCAGAACCAGACAGTAGTCCACTTTGCAGGAACAGTTCTTGAGCCGTGCTGTCTAGACACAGTTTTCACACAGCAAGACTATTTCACAATGAAAAGTATTTTCTATATACAGCGCTAAAACCAGATCTTTGGTCCTGCTTTGCTTTTCACATCCAATTAGAACTGCATATTCAACAAAGTAGCCCCTACCTCTAATCACAAAATATAAGAGGTTGTTTGACTATAATTCATACTTGTTCTCACATTTGACATCGTATTGCACAACTATGCTCTCATACCGATGCGCAAACACCACTATACTCTCACATACATACTATTATACTCTCAAACATTCTTCTATAGTCACATATACATGCTCGTATACTCCCACACATTCTACTATACTCACTCACCCAGATTACTGTGCACACATGCATGCACGCACACATTACTTTACTCACCCTTATTACTTTACTCTCACACACACACACTACTCTGTCACACATACCACTATACTCTCACCTATGTTTGGAGCAACTCCAGTTTGACGTTAAACTGTAAAGCATACACACACATATCAGTGTGCATAACCATAGTTACCAAAAGTACCAAAAGTAAAACAACACTGAGAGTGAAGGTGATCATTATGTTGGGTGTGAAAAAAACAATAGTAAAAGGATTCTTTATGGTGTGTGAGAAAGAATAGTAAATTGTGTGAGTCAATAGTGGTGTGTGTGAGATCATGTGTGCGTGTGTGAACCCATAGTAGTGTATGAGTATAGTAGTATGTGTGAAAGTATAAGAGTATGTGTGTATGAGAATATACTAGTATGTCTGAGAGAGTAGTGTGTATGAGAGGGTATAGCCCTTTTGGTGCATGGGTATGTTTATGTCATGCACCTGTGAGAGTGTGATGTTATATGTCAAGTAAAGTCAAGTATATATGTGAGAGCAAGTATGATTGACTTCTCAAACAACCTCTCATAACAAGACGCTAGCTCACACACACACACACACACACACACACACACAAACGTCCAAAGAACTTTTCATTCTTTGACATCATTTGTTGCCATGACAACACATCCACAGTACACGAAACCGTAATCAGTAGCTGGCGTTTGCAGGACTGGCGACCGTTTCTATGACAACATTGACGGCAAAAATAAATGAGAGTGCACATTGTACGTCGCTGGCTTCAGACTAACCTGGCTAAGATCACAGTGGAACTGTCTAGAAAGCAACTTTAAACAAAAAAAAAGAAGACTCGGCACGACCTTTAACGTTAAACCCGCTCACAGGCTTGTCGTTTAAGGCATTTACGGTGCTTCCGCAGACTGAAGGCGGCCCGTCAACATGCCGACCTGAGTTCAAAATGCACTTTTGTTTTTGTCTTTTTGTGTGCATTCGATTGCATGAAGGGCAAACTCGCCACATTTACGATCAAATAATGCAAAAATGAAACGTATACAAGTGATTTTAAAAAAAACAACAACATATAAATCGCCCTTTTTTGGAGTGGAAGCAAGATATCCTTGTGCATCGTATAAAAAGAAAGCAAACTTTTGCATTTGAACTCAAGTATAGAGCACCTAAAACGTTCCATCTCAAGACAAAGTCAGGCTCAATGACAGCAAGATACAAAAATCCAACACCTTTTTTCTACCGGACAAGACTCAACATTGACATTTTCCCTCTATATACAATGTATGACATCTGGACAGGTTTCTAGTACATTTGCATAAGAATTAAGACGAGAAGTAATTCAATTCTGAAAGCTTACCTGGCAATCGGGGGCAACTTTTTCACTTTCTTCAATTTAGTCCCCAAATCTTTTTCCCAGACTATAATCTAAGACTCAACCTGAATCCACTTTAAATCCAATGTAAAGCTGTTTCAAAGTAATTGAAAAACTCAACATTCCCAATCAATGTGTAGTAACATAGTGCAGTTGTAAAAATGGCAACAAGCTAACCAGTGCCCCCACGCACCATACGTTTTGCTTGGTACATTTTGCATTACATTTTGGATAACAACATTTTTGGTACCAATTTGTTTGGTTAGTCTAGTTAAGATTGACCCGATTTAACCAAAAGTGTACCACTTAGTGAAAACGTGAGGGGCAAGCGAGTCGAGTTCAAATAGACAGCGGCTCGGGTGCTCCATTTCACTCCTCGAGTCTTTTCCTTGGCCCAGTCCCAACTCCCATTTGGCGCAAAAGGACGGAATGTCACGAAGGAAAATGGCCGTGGGCTTCCATTTGCGGCGTCTGCCACATGCCGTTCGGGCCCCATTAAGTTGCCCGCCAATCCCTTTCACCTTTCAGCGGCTGGGTCGGCTGCTGCGAAAAACCTTTTCCCTGTCGATTCTGTCACAGAGTTTTTTGATGGCCGTTGGATGAGAGCTTCCCAGATTCTGGGTCGGTGGGGCTGTACGACAGTTGCAATTTATCCAGACCTGGGTAGGGAGAGATAAGGAAGACACATTTCATTAAGACTGAAATCTTCTAACCCAGTCATTGCATCCACCTGCCTCAAAACCACTTAGGGTCAACAGCTTTATAGCTTTTGTTGGGAATATACTAGTTTGGAATGCTCCCGTTTTCAGCGTAGAACAACGGTGTCAAACTAGTTTTAGCTCGAGGTCGCAGGATAGAAAGAACATTCTCACAGGGGCCAGAATATTAAAGTACTGGAATAAAAACTATGCCTCAGCCTGAGGGCTGGGGGTCTTTTTGGAGGCTCACAATTACATTGTGATTCAAGTATGTAGGATAATTGAAGGTTTTTTTCCTTAATATTCGTTTTCCCTCACTAAGATTTAATCTCTTGTAGTTTTATCAACTGTGGAGTTGTAAACAAACAAAAAAAAAACAATGAATTCAATTCCACTACAGTTTATGTAAGTAAGGGAAACTCATGCAGACAGGCAGACAAAATAGCACAGAAACAGAAATTTAAAGTCACATAACAAGTTGGGTTCCCTTTAATGTTCTCTGGTTGATTAATGATAAAAAACACATGGTACTTTGTGAGTGGCACCTAGCTTTGGTTACATCTAGTAGACATAATTAAAACTGCAAGTCATTGTCTGATATGATCTAGGTCATTTTTTTCTTGAGGTTCTCTCAGAATTTTCTCACCTGCAACATAAAATGATGAGTCTGATACATGTGAAGTAGAGGATCATTACATTTTATCATTTATTAATTTTTCAACCTAAACTAGTCAAAGAGTGTATGGTGCTTGGGAGAAAATAGTGTATGGTCTGAACATTGTAAGTCAAATACATTGAAAAATCAATCAAGGGCTGTATTTCGTGCAAGACAGCGATAGGCATTCTCTAATGCAGGGGTGGCCATCTATTTGAAGGCGCGGGCCGCATTGGTTAAAAAATTTGGCCAAAGGGCCGATCCTTAAGAAATATCCTATTTTTTCATTCATATATAAATATACTCGTAGATATTTACATGTTGTATTTATTTATATTTGTTTTTAAATAAGTTACAATGGATTTTCTAACCCTAACACTCCCAATTAGAGCAAAATAATTTATTAGGTGCTTGTTACAAGTACAACATTTGTATTTAGTTTTGCACTATTAGTGTAGTTGTATTTTTTAATAGTTTTGTACAATTTCTGGAGTTGGGTTTTCGTGGTATTTCTGTAGAATTTTTCATAGTAGTACTGAAGTTTTTTTTGTAGTATTTTAGTAAAATGAAATGATCTGCATTTATATAGCGCTTTTCAAGTCAATGAAGACTTCCCAAAGCGCTTTACAATGTGTTTCACATTTACCCATTCACTCACACTCATACACCAATAGCAGCCATGCAAGGCGCCAACCTTCTTATTGGGGGCATTAGGGGTTCAGTGTCTTACCCAAGAACACTTCGACATGTAACACGGAGGAGCCGGGATTCGAACCTGCGATCTCTTGATCCCCAGACGAGCGCTCTACCTCCTGAGCTAATGCCGCCATAGTAAAATTTCCATTGTAGTTTCATCCAGTACATTGTTATTATTATTATTATTGTACTATTACAGTATTTGTTTTTTTGTCGTATTTCTGTTGTAATATTTCTGTAAAAGTATTTTTGTTGTATTCCCATCTAGTATTTTTGTAGTATATCTGTAGTATTTTTGTATTACTGTAGTTGTAATATTTCTCTCCTTGTATTTTTGTAGTATTTCCGTCGTAGTATTTTTGTAATACATCTGCAGTGTTTTTGTACAATTATTGTATTTGGATTTGTGTTGCATTTGTGTCATAATATTTCTGAAGTGGTGTTTTTTATTATAGTATCACTGTGGTGGCATTTCTGTAGTGTTTATGCAGAAGTATTTTTGAAGTTTTTCTATTGTTGTATTTCAGCAGTATTTCCATAGTCATACTTTTGTAGTATTTCTTTAGTATTTTTTTAATATTACTGTTGTTGATTTTTTTTTATTATTTATGTAGTGTAGTAGTAGTGTTTCTGTACTACAGTTACTGAAGGGGTATTTTAGCATTTTTTTCTGTGGTATTTCTTTTATTTCCAGAATGTAAGTAAAACACGTTGAGCACTAAATTTGATATTTATTTTTGTAGTAATTTAGTAGTATTTCTGTAGTAGTATTTTTGGTAGATACACAAAGGAAAATGGGGACAAAGCATGGCAACAAAAAAGCTTGTTTTTGTTTGTTAGTAGCACTTTAGCTATTGTATACATTGTCTATACTTGGACCATTTTTGTTCAGCAGGCTGGACTAAAAAGCATGCCGGGACGCATGTGGTCCGTGGGCCGTAGATTTCCTCTGCCCTGAATACACACTCAAATTTTTTTGAGAATTGTGTGCATGTTTGTCACATTTTGACTGGTTTCCACAGAAACTATGAATGTTGACGGGGGACTCTCATAACAGTGAAAAAAAACTTCAACAGATAGGAGTTGTCGAAACTATTTTACCTAAAGCCTTGAGGAGTTCCTCCCGTACCGCCGATGTAAACTTCCTGACCAGGCACAGCGTGGTCACCACTGCGAAGAGCAAGTTGTATGACACCACGATGTAGAAGTTCCCAAGCCAGTTGAATCTTCCAAAATCTCCCAGCAGATCGAATCTGGTGATCCCTAAAATGACAAATGATCCAACAAAAGGAAAAAAAAGGCAGAATCAGTGCACGTTATGGAGTTGCCCGTAAGAGCGGGAACCCTGCAACATAATTAACAGCCACTACAGCGGTTTGGAAAGGGCCGATGGTGACTAAGCACTCCGGTTATGCGGGAAGACTCATCAAGCCACAAAGAGCTCCTTCGGAGTAAGAAGGTGTGGTTGTTCCTGTTCAAACTTTGCAATCTTAAAAGGTGGACACCTTCAGATCAGTCAGGTGATCCTATTCCAACTGATAGTCCATAAGCATGACCTTGGCCATAAAAGGCATCAAGGACACTCACAGAAAAATCTTTATTAAGCATAAGTCGTCCAATAATGTTCCTGCGCGCTTATCTATATCGAGAAATCAGACTGTGGGAGTCTTGTGACATCTTCATAGCCTCCTCGGTCAAATGGATTGGCCGATCGATCGGGTGTCTGCAGAGATCTATTTACAGCCGCGGTAAGCACTTCGGAGGCATCAAGGACCTTTAAGAAAATTGCCCACTTGAGCTCACCGCTGTGGTCGGCTTTGTGATTTTCTGATCGTGACTGCCAATTGATGGGAACTTGGTTTTATTAATCTGTGAAAATCGAATTGTGGGATACAAGATTTTAGTAATGCGAGGAATTGATCCGCCAGTTCAAAGGCTGCAACTTCATGACAGGCGGGATTATTAAGACGAATTTTTCCCAGAGCCGACCTCAGCCAAGGCTGAACAGTAAAGAACATATCTCGCTTATTCTCTTATGTCTGTTACAGCCAGCGTTTTTCCATCTCACTCTTTGGAATGTCCTGATTTTTGATGCAAAGCATTTGGGATTTAAGATGACAAGACAACAATTAGGACAAAGTGACTCCTCATCCATTCAGTATCACAAAGAAAAACCTTTTGATATTGTGTAAAGCTTCTAAGTGAGTCAGTGTAGGCACACACTCACGCACACACTGATGCTATTTGAACAGCTGTGCTTTGCACTCTGCATGTTTATTAGAGCCATTGTGATGTGACAGTCTGGTTCCTGTCATTTTTTTTTTTTTTTGCTTCCTTCAAGGAACTTATTTTATTGTAAAATCACAGTGTGATTTTATTCAAGTGTGGCAGTTGTGGTACTTACCTAATGTTCTGGACATCACTGGTAAGGCTGAACTGAGCACTAGGATTGATACGCAGCATCCAATAATCTAAAAAATAGGATACAATTATTAAGTCATAGAGTGGTGCCTCAGCTTTAGAACAACTCCTCACTTGACCAACTTAACCTTCAAACCAAAAATTTCCCTCTCTTTTGACCGGATTTTTGCTTTAGAACGGCCCGCATCGAGCCGGGATTACGTCAGGGCAGCCGTAAGTAGGCAGAAAATTTGGACCAAAAAGCAATATTGTTCCACTTAGACGTTAAGGATGTCCGGAAGAGTTAAGAAGTCGTATACACAAGGCTAGAGTATGAATTGATCAGAGAACTGACGGAGCTGTTAATTTAGTTCATAAAGTAAAAATCATGTTTGTTGTAATCATCAGTGAGTACATTACAAAGAAGGAAAAAAATGCCATCACAAGTCACTCCAAAGCTATGTCGTCCAAAAAGGCGTTTGTATTAACGTATTATTATTAGCGTTTTTTCTCGAGTCATATGGCTCACCGGATTATAAGGCGCACCCCTCAAAAATAGTCTTTTGTCATATATTTTTTCATATATATAAGGGGCACTGGACTATAAGGTGCATGGAAGTAAAACTACAGTGAGAGCTACTGTTTTTATTTTGACCCATTTTATATTAAAGCAATGATTGAACAATCGAAAAATGTCGCTGACCAAAATCTCAGAACATTGTACGCATAAGTAATGGACCCAGAGTCCCAGTGGTGAGAACACTGGAACCCAACCACTAGAAATACAGAAGATATACGAATAAGTTACATTTCATCTCATGATCACACTTCAGTGCCAGAAACGATTGTGAGACAATGGAGAAAACAGAAAGTTGTCCTGACACATAAACAAACGCAAAAAACATTGACATGGGAAAAAGATTCTGTATATTTCATGATCAATCAGACTGCGTTTAGTTATAGCTTTCTGGACAACATTTCTGTTTTCTCTTATCTCTAACATTAATTTCTGGCATGGTGAGTAAAAATACTTTAAAAACAGATTAAATCTAATGCCTTTTACATGTCATCTGCATCACTGACAGTGGTTAAATATCGACGCGTTCAGCACCACAACCCGGGTTCAATTCCAGTTGCATACAATGCTTTGCTATTATAGTCAGTGATGTTATTAGATTGATCAATCATTGCACAAATACGCTAGTATTCAGTAAAATCCCGCGTAGTAACGCACACCTATTAATAATGTATGCATTTTCAATCTTAGCCACCGTATTTTGCATTATATAAGGCGCACTGGGTTATAAGTTGCACTTTAAAATTTCTAGCCAATTTGGGGTCTTTCAGTACACCTATATAGTCCGGGAAATACGGTATTTATTATTAGTATTATATAAAACTACAAGTAAGGATTACATTGCAAAGTTAGATACATATTTTATTGAGAAAAAAAAGAGCCAGAACGTTTATCGGGTTTACCGTTTTTTGTTATTGGACAAATAAATTTAGACCTCGAACGTCAAACAGAAACAGATTAAATTTGATAGGAGAGCCACCTGTAAATTTGCATTTCAATTTTAGACAACCACTTCAAACGTTATTTTTACGTATCGATTCTTATGCTTGGGCTAAACGAAGAAATGGGAGGTGTCTGGGGAAAAGAAGTGGCGCTAATTAAAGTGGCCACACACATGCAAGACGACACTCCATGTTAAATAGGCTTCCCATATTGTACAGTCGGTGCCTGTGAAGTTGCTCATTACCAGGTTCTCTGTGGACGATTGTCCTTTCACCGGAGCATCGCGGCTAGTTAACAGGCCTCACCACTCCCAAACTCATTACCAAGTGAATGGGTGCCACTATTGGCCCAAAAGAACTCACATCCTCCTACCCCCTTTGCTTTGACAAGAAAAAAAAAAACTCCTGTTCTCTGATGTAAAAGAAAAGAGCTTGCACTTTGCCAGTATTTGCGCACCCCACAAACAAATATTGAAGCGATCGACTAAGGCTATTGTGAGGCCCGGAGGAAAACATTAGTGAGCAGTAAGAGGATGTAGTGGGGGTCATTCTCAGCACCCTTACCCCCACTTCACCCCGACCCTAACCGTCTTTACCGTTGTCATGGTGGTATCATCCTTCCTGGGCGTGAGACCCTCAAAGAGGCGAAGACTGTAGAAGCCGACCACGGAAGATGCCATCAAATAACTGGGAAGGAATAAAGTTAAGGAGCATTCAGAAAAAAAAAAGACAAATTATGCTTGTAAACAAATCCGAAAAAAAAACCCATCTCAAATGCTTTTAAAATGTTCACCTAGGTACTAATCTTGTTTTTTGGGGGTTAACATTTTTTTTTCAGTGGTTCTCAAGTGCTCTGACTTGAAGACTGACCATTCCACCAAAATTACAAGTTGCGACCCAAATCAAGAAAGAAATTCCACTTTCCAAACTTATGAAATGACATTATTGTGCAGTTTAGCAGAAATAGTAGAATATACCTTTTTTTCGAAAATCAAAATGACCAGCAAAACCAAAACGACCTTTTATATTCACATATAAGCCTTCATCGCATAAAAGTGTCCCCCTAAAACTGCGTAAAAATAGCCACATACTAAAAAATATCATAAAAGTCGTATACCTACTGGTAAAAAAATAGAGAAATATAACATTTTTACCCATTTCTTGTATTTTCAAGCAGCGCTTTTATGGCAGACATTCTTTCCATATTTTCGTATGTTGCAATAATTTCCGTCTTCAACTCGATTATTGTCACTTTTTTCCACTTTTTCATCCCTTTACCACTTACTTTCTTGGGACCAATTATTATGAGCATAAAAATGAAATAAAACAAACAAAATCACAATAAAATGAGATGCGGTGCCTCTCAAACACAATTGGGACAGCGCCTATTGATTGAACAGGAAGAATAAATCAAGCCGGTCATTATCACCATCCTCTGTTTTTTAATTCTTCTTAGTACGTATTATTTTGCCAGGGCAAAGACCCGGGAACCACTGAGAGCAGGTACTTGACACACTTTTGGGTCCCAACCCACCAGTTGAGAAACAATATTTTAGATCTGGGGTCTCAAATTCTTGTCCCAAAAGGACACCAGCTACAATATGCAATGTCTCATGTCTCCTTTATTCGAGTTCAATGGCTAGCTTGTTGTTCTGCTTGCAGAGCCTGTTAAGAGAAGTATTGAGGCTTTAAATGTGCTGCTTGGCGCTACATGTGTTTTATTTATTCATTTGATTAATACCATTTTTATTTTATTGTTATTTAAAGCACTTTACGTCGATTATTTTAATCTATTTTTAAATTAAATGTTTTTTTTCTGGATTGGATGGACTTTGATCATATGATGATCTGATTGGTTGTTTAAAAAAAAATCAATAAATGCAACTTTGCAACTCAGTATTTGAGTAATTTTTTCACCAAGTACTTTTTTACTTTTACTCAAGTAAGTATTTGGACTGCAGGAAAGAGGTCTAAATACAATGGAAGCTAGAGCTCTTGTTGGTGATAGAAAGGAGTAGAGAGGTGTTGTGAAAGGTGGAATGTTTGGACGCGTTCTTAAGGACGGGCTGGGCACCCGTATGATGCGGCAGGGGTAAACCAGTCAAAGTCGGGCCCTGCTGTTGAAGAGTGTGTTGTGTCACCCTGACCCGAGTGACATGGCCGCTTTCTGGTGTCCCATTTCATCTGGAGGGACGAAAGCCTGACCAACTTGGGTGCTGAGGTGCCTAACTTGTTTGGGTGTGTGGGCAATTGGGTTGGCCATGGCCCAAAAATGTTAGTGCGTTTTTTTTAATGCTAGTTATTTCCCTTTTATTTTTCTTTGTTATTGTATGTGTGTGTCTTGCTGTCGGTCACGCCTCTTGAGGGATATGACCAAGGTAGATAGATAGATAGAAGTATTTGGATGACTACCTTTACTTCTGCTCAAGTAATATTATTCTGAAGTAACAGTACTTTTACTTGAGTACAATTTTTGGCAACTCTGCTCATCTCTGGCAGCGACTTTTTTCCCCAAGTTTTCAACCCTGCGGCTTATGCAACCATGCGGCCAGTTCATGCATTTTTTTCAAATGGCCACCAGGGGCGCCCGAACAGTAAAGGTAAGCCTTAAAAAGGGAAGTGTAGAGGAAGACACAACTTTAATGTAACTTCTTGCTTTGTGCATGAATAAAATTACCATGAAAAGACCCTCATCATGGAAATGATGTCAATCGAAAGGGGAGCGCTAACTACCATATAGGGAATATTTTTACGAGTCTCGTTATATAGCCGCAGCCAACAGAGGGCGCCGCCGACCACTTTTTAACCACCACGAACCACCGACCTCCCAGTCTATCAGTATCAGAAATATTTTATTAACACTCCACTTATTGAAACATGAATATTTTGTTTGTTTGTTTGTACATGATTCAATTGTTTGTTTGTTTGTAAATGATTCAAATTGAATCTTTTCTTCCGGCGCCGTCACGAATGGCAGCCACTCCAGCAGCTCCCGTGTTATTTTCGATTGTTCTCGATTGTTCTCAGCTCAGGGATGCTGCTGGAAATGTGAATTTCCCTTGTGAATTTCCCTTCGGGGATGAACAAAGTATCTATCTATCTATCTATCTATCTATCTATTAGTAAACGGAAATAATGTGGCGAAATGAACGGATTACAAGAAGCAACATCCAATGAAGCAGAAATGTTTAAGGTGGATACCTATTTATATTTTGGCATTATCATGCGTTTTGGAATAATTATTTTACACGGTTGGATTATGTGGATTGTCCTTGATGTAACAAACCATTGTCGCAGAGGTTCAAAGAAGTTGAATCTGGCCAGGGGACTTAATGTTGAGTTACGCTGACATTATAGTTTTGGGGTATCTTGTTTCACAGATCGTGATGTTTCTCCGATGATTATATTTTGCAATGGTCATCATATCTTAAATCCCAAGAGTTTAAGCTTTGCAAAGATATGTGGAATGACGTATTTCAGTGACTGGTGACATTGTACAGACACATACTTGTTTATCATTAATTAAAAATAAAAAAATGTATTAAACTTTTTTCGCAGTTTGATCTATCGCCTATATGAAGTCCATATTCAAAGAAAAACAGTTTTCCTTGCTTGTATGTCAATACCGGAAAGCAGCTTAATTGCCTTTTTTGAAGCCGTTCCAAGCCTTCTCCATTTTCAGCATTTAATAAAAGGTGACAAAACGGCACATGGCATATCTTCCGGAAGGTGTGTGGCTTAACTACGTCTTGGATAAATGCAGCGGGTGTTTATCTTAGCTGTGGAGCGTGCAAACAAAAATAACAACAACAACAAAACCAATTGGAAGCGTGGAGAAGTGGTGTAGGTTCACTGAAAGGATACAACATGAGGATGATCTCCACTGCGGCTTGGACCACGCCAAAGGTGGACAAGGAGGTGTTCCCAATTCCTCCGCGGTCCTGGAAGGAAGAAAAACGTATTATCTAGGGCAGCGTTTCTCAACTGGTGGGTCGGTATCCAAAAGTGGGTCGCAGGCCTTTGCCTTGGCAAAATGATGCTAAAAAAAACTCGGGGTC
The DNA here is from genome assembly GCF_059441175.1 of Urocampus carinirostris. NCBI lineage: Eukaryota > Metazoa > Chordata > Actinopteri > Syngnathiformes > Syngnathidae > Urocampus > Urocampus carinirostris. Next base: position 12,398,019 of record NC_142366.1, on the reverse strand, counting down.
AATTCTACTCCTTAACAGGAGATGGTAATAATGCCCCACTAAAGCGAATTGACACCCATCATTTCACACAACAGAAGAAACATTTGAAAACAAAACCACAGTCGTGTATGTCAGAAGACGACTTCAATCCTTGAGGACAATAAAAAGTGTTTTATCAATTGTGCTTTCTAACCAAGAACCGCCACTGCTTGCATCTTTCCGGGTGGGACATCGTATCGCAAAGCCCCACGCCATTGCTGAGGACTTAATCTAACCTGCAGCTATGGACATGCTCTGTGAGGTTTTGGATCAATCTGCAGCTGAGAAACCAGAAATGATACCTCTGTCAAATTACACAATTGGTCTCTGAATTGAAGATATGACTGAGATTAAAGCAGGTGGTAATTTGCTCTACAAAAGGGAAGATCTGCATTAACAAATTAAGCCGTTTATATTTTATGCGAGGCATGCGTGAGACCTTACAAAACCATTTTTTTCCGCACAAGAGTACTCCTCATTTTCACCACAGTGGATTTATGTTTAGTCAACTTCAGCTGGGACATTTGCATCAATTTCACAATTGTCGGTGTTGCCTTTGTGACAAGAAAAAACTGCGTGGGGGGTCACTTAATTTTCTTCAACGATATCTTCCAAGTATAACACGCACCCCTAATTTTTGATTAAAAATCAGTCAAAATTTTGTTTTCACTTTTTCTCAGGTCAAACTAAGAATTATAAGTGACAAACGTTGTTCAATAAACACGGCCATCATCAAAATAATCAACTGACAATGCAAACTATAAAAAAACACACCAACTCGTGACTCGGGTTCGATTACCATTGCATCCATGGTTTGGCGATTGTGGTCACAGATACTTTTCGACTGATCAATCATTGCACAAATACAGTATTATACAGAATCCCCTCGCTAATTTGCACTTCGGTTATCACTGGTTCACTGCTTTGTGGATTTTATATTGTGTATCGTGTTTGGAGCGGACAGCAGACAGTAAATGCTATCAAAGGGCAGGTTAAGAAAGGGCTTGTGTGTTGGGTGTAACTGTCTGTGTGCGCGAATGAAATGAGTTGGTGTTTGCTGTCAGCCAAACACCAGGGAGGACCCACAAGTCAATGTGTCCAAGTGGGTGCTCCGTGGATTGTTATTGGCTCTGGGAGGCGACTTAAGCGGTGTCAGGAGAAAAGGCAATAGAGAGGATGCAGGATAGGTCGACTGCTACCCTTAAGCCACCCCTACTGAGCCTGTAATCTCATCCACGCCAGATCCGTGGAATCTTGTGGGAAACCAAATTCTTTGTAGATCTCTAGTTGATGTTTCTTTACAGTTATATACTGTCAGTTTCTACAACTGTAAAACTTTGTGTAAAACAAGGTACTTCAAAATTCCTCTTTCTCAAGCCAATCAAAATCATGAATGGAACAAGATGAAAGAGGCCTCCTTTTGAAATTGCCGCACATCGTACAGTGTGTGAACAGGTGTTCAAACAAGAAAAAAGATTTTTCGGCAGGAGAGGGGGGGAGCATCGAGTCTGCGAACGTGCCAAAAACATAAAAAACAACACAACACAACAAATTCTTGCGCAAACACACTCACATCTAGGCCTGAACGCCACCAGCTTAGCGCCCGCAATGCTTTTGAAAGCGGAAAAAGGGCATCCATCGACATGCTCGGCACATAGCCTGCACGGCTCTAGTGGCTTGATAAATATTTGCTTTTCTGACACTTGGCACCACCGTTTGCTCTTTGGGAGGAACGCCATATTGTACGGGGCTACTCACGCTCACAATGAATCCAAATTGTCAATGGTTCACTTTTCATTTCCAGCTGGGCTGAGGTGCATTGATTTTTTTGGTGGTGTCAATGTAAAATGTGTTCATTTTACTCAAGTCTTGATGATTCAAAGCTACTCTAAATCAAAAAGGTGACGCTTTAACAAGGTAAAACCTCAAATTTAGTAGGGCAGATTTTGAGTCTTTTGCATCCAATGTTTTGTGATTATGGTCAGCGATATTTTTCAAAGTAATATATTTCAGTAAAGCGCACAACCAAACTGAGATTTTGGAAGAAAAGGCCCACTCAGATGTTAATCAGATCTCCAACTTTGCACCAATACACAACTTGGGTTTACCAACTTTTTACCTTTTTAAGGTACTTAAAAAAAAGCACATAATACACTAATATATACCATTGATTATTTACTCAAATCTTGACATTTTGGGACTGCTTGAACTCCAAATTAAAGTTTAAGCCTGCTTTTATTAGGGCAACTTTTGATTATTATTCCGAAGTGTAGCCACAAGTGAAAATTCGGTATGTCTTTCAAATGTCCTTCAAAGTATAATTCCTCGTTAGATACCCCATAGACTAGTTCCCCTAGTTTTGCTTTTTTGGTTTTATCTTTCAAGCTGTCTCTCGTCGAGTTATTTAGGCTTTATTTATTATTTAGGATTATTTTTTGTTATTTGCAGTCTCTAAAAGTCTCAGGCACATTAGATTTTCGTCCGACTGCTTGATTTCCACAAATTTCAGCATGATTGGCAACATAGAGCTTGACAGAGGCGTCATATGCAGAATGCTTGTTGCCATCTAACTATAACTCTAGATATTGGTAATAACCTAAAATAGCAATGCTTAACTCACGTTTCAGTGTGGGGGGGAGCAGAAAAAAGGGGCGCCGCCTCGCCTTTGTGCTTGAATCATCAAGAATTACCTTATTTATTGTAAAACATACGTGCGAGTGATTTTACTAAAACAGACGGAAGATGTCTTGTGGGCCGGGAGATGTGGTTGCATTCAATGTTTTGTGATTGTGGTCAGAGATGTTTGTACTGGTCAATCATTGACCGAAGTACGGTAATATACTTCCGTAATATCTCAATGTGCACCCAAACTTGGAGTTCTTTTTTGAGATAAACAAAATGTGCGTTATACACAAATAAATACGGGAATTAACTGTTAATTAATCGCAGCCTGACAAATCGCAGGCTTGTGTGTTTGTACGGATCCTTCACATTTACATTGTGTAGCCATTGCAACTTTTCACGCCTATCAGCATAATGCGTCCGGTATAGGCGTAATAAACACGACATAGAATTATGACCTTTCTGACGGCATCAATAAAACCTTTCATAAAAGTCTAGCAAACAGCAGGGAGAAAACACTCTCGAGTCGGGGCTCCGGATCAGTAAGGTCCAAGTTTTAGATTATTCTTTCTAATTATGTTTTATATATTTCTTAGGCAACCTCGAGCGTCGTTATTGTGATTTGTTTGGTGAAGGAGCCAAAAGTGAGGTTGGGGGAGCAAAGCTGGCAGGTTGTTTCATAGCTTTTTATGCAACGGTCATCCCTTGTGAGTTCACTGCGACGTTGTGGCGCAGTGCTGCTACACTGGGAATCAGCAGACGGTGCGTGATGTCATTTATTAATGGAGGAAGGGGCAAAAGGTTGTGTATGTGCGCGAGTTTGGTCGCAAATGCGTAAGCTCGGGGCGGCAAACTTTCTCATAAAAATTATTTTCAACTCTTCTTTAAGGGTTCGCACACCTTTTTCATGGGCAAATTCAAGCACTTTTTAAGAACTTTTAAGGCCAATTTTTCAATTTATCAAGTACCAACAGAAGAAGAAATCAACTGTTATAATTATAGCTGCGATTAATTTTACGTCTTTATTTATCAAAACATATCATCTTTAGACCTTCAGTAAATCGTGAACATATTTGTGGAACTGAACAATACAAATGTAAATATTTTGGAGACAAATTTCTCCGCATATAGATTTTGGGTAAAATGACGGTACAGTAGCTTACTATTTCAGTTGCGGGGAGTTCTTCCTATTACAATTTATCACTGGGAAACACTACCTTAATTTTGCATGGCCAATAATAATTGTCCATAATTGATATGTAATCCTTGCACTAATACACATTTGATAGTGCCCTGTTTAGGTGTAACACGCAACTGTCCTCTTGTCGCTCCCCCAACCGATGACGCTTCCTAGGACAATGACATACAAGCTAATGCCAGCTGCCGTTAATCACGAGGGATGAAATGCAATGGCAGAGCAAAGCCAACAAAAATCAGTGTCTGTTGCTTTTTTAAGCAGACTTGTGGAACATGGCAACAATTTTAGGCATTTAGAAGCACTTCACCCAAATTTCAAGCACTTTTCAATCCTTGAAAACATAACATTAAAATTTAAGCATTTTCAAGGATTTCAAGCACTCGTACAAACCCTGTTATTTTCACCCCAGTGGCAGGAAGGCTAACGACGGGGTAAAGTGGGGAAGGGGCCTTATTTTATGTTTTTTAAGGCTGGTCCATACAGCCTGCAGCACTACAGTCATAACATTTTGCGCTTGCCACATTAACGCCTTGTTTGCACACAATGACTACGTTTAGATCATGCAAAACGCACAATTGTAAACATTCCGTTTTTATTTTTTGATGGACAGATCATGCTGAATCTCCATAGTGGTACCTAAGGAATATAATATATAAATTATAGATTTGCCACTTGGTTTTATATATACAAATTGGATTGGTGATCCGCAACCTTATTTGTACCACAGACCTGTTAAATGTCTGACAATATTTTTGCAGGCAGTCCCAATTATAACATTAGTCATAATAACGATAACCATAATGAACATAAGCCTAAATTTACTGTGTAAAGGTATCTAGATGACTCAAGAAAAAGCATTTGATTTTATCTCATCATCACGCTATTTTTACTTACGGTAGCACGTTGTACAATGTTGATTTGACTCTTTTCCCACGATTCCCCATTACAACATTGTACAAATATAGTGTATAGTGTGATGATGAGATAAAATCTAGAGCCTTACTACTTCATCTCCATTCTTAGTGGTCTTGCAATTAGTAAATTTAGTCAGCGGTATTTGTCGACTGATCAATCATTGCTAAAATACAGTAATATTTTGCGATAAAACCTCTTGTATCCCAAACGTTGTAACAATATTTTATACATGGTCTGTATGACAGACACGAAAGAGGAGAGTATCTGTTAATGCTGCTTTAGTCAACCATCCAAGCTCATCAGTCTCTCACAAAATATTCTCTCAGGGAATTGGAGTTATATTTCAATGTCTCCGGTCAACCCCTTCCTTTTTTGGAGGGGCAAAAAAATAAAAATTAAAAGTAAAATGAAATAAACAAAATACGGTTCATGCAAAAAATGAATCAACTTTGCCTTTTTCTTTTTCCTTTCTGTACGGCCTGATACCAAATGACCCACGGAATTAGTCCAGGTCTGCAACCCGGTGGTTACTGACCACTGCATTGGACCTTACGATGTTTTCACATTGCAATGTGTAATAAGATGTTTTATCTGCTCGTTGTTCTAAGATTTTCCCCACCATCAATGACAAGGAGGCAATTAACGCAACAAAGTCTTTTAGAGGCATTTTAATCCTCACAAGTTAACGATATAAAACAAGTTTTAATTTTAATCGTCTGTTTATGTCTCTTCCCATTCCTGCATCAACACGTTACTCCACTGTACCAGCTGAAGTCACACCACACCAAAGGTAAATAAACTTGCTTTTTCCTTTACATATTTACTTTGTTATTTAATCATATACTTGTATATAACAAATAAATAGCACCTTGAACCTTTTGTTAGATAACTAGTAACCATGTGTTTTATCCCTCGCCATTTGGCAATTTCAATTTAAGACCACCACTTCAGAACGTATTAACGTCATATCCCTACGGTATTTATCTCATTGAGGAGGCTAATTTTAATCATTTTAGGGAAATTTTATATATATATATATATATATATATATATATATATATATATTTATTTTTTTTTATTTTTTATTTTTTTTGACCTTATCCGAGGAAAAATGATTCAATTTACCTTATCTGTTTTTCTTATCAAATCAAACCGCACAAAATTTTACCTCATTGCACAAGCTAGATATCAGAAGGTTTCCTCACAACCATGACATTCTTGATGAAGATATATTTTTAAGGCATTTGGCAGTTGGTTTGAATAGAAAAAAATTATACTTTTTATGACCTATTTGAATAAATAAAAGTTTAGTTTAAGTAGGTGTCAAGATTTTATATCCATATTCTGTAGTCTAAAAATTATATACTTTAGTCACCATCTTTACATTTTTTTTCTTGAAATGGCAAGATAATTTCAAGCATCTCCTTTGCAGTGATAGATGTATCCATCCACTTACGAGCAGGATGTGTGATTTACAGTAACAGGAGTGATTCCAAAGACGCTGTTCGCACGGTAGCGTCATTCACAAAGGCAATAGCCGCCGAGATTTGTCTTATCTGTGCCTTGGGCTGGAGGGCTTCTTAGATGAATGACTGCCATTGTTCAGCATACACTAAATATTTGGAGCATTTTTTTGAATCCTTAGGTCATTTATTTCCTGTTGGCTAATTAATACTAATAGGAATATTGTTGAATTATATTTTTTCATTTGAAAGGTTTTAATTTTGAGGTGCTGTATAGGTTATAACCCATTCACTGCCAATGACGGCAACAGACATCAGAGACGTCAATCCTCCAATTTTCTAAAGGATCACCAACGTGGTGTCCGCGGGGCCCCTAAAAACACAAAATAGCTAATGAGTGATTTTTAGAAAAAGTGATTTTGATCTTAAAATACATGATCAATTCTTCCAAACTTCCGTTAAATTTAGCCTATAATTTATATATGTAAATAACTCTGTGCCCTTTTGCAGTGCAGATGTTTTACTGGCTGAATTAGCCAATTTTAACCCCACTTCTAGTCAAGTCATTTTTATTTGTATAACCCTTAATCACAAAGATTCTTAAAGGGCTGACAGCTCAGGATGACAAAAACAAGACACGATGTCTTCAAAATGCATTATTTCAGAAAATAATTGGAATATACGGATGAAATTTAAATCGAGATTTCATGCAAAACCCATAAACTATTTCCTCACATTTTGCGTGTTTAAGAATTTGGGAATACTTTTTTAAGATAATTGTTGAGAAGCTCTGGGTTGCAAAGTTGCTATGCATGCGCACGGAAGGGAGGAGTCGAGACGGCCGCTAATAGTCCACTTAAGGAAATACAGTGTCAAGTGTTGGACTAGTGGAGTAGTCGGCCCGCAGTAAGAATTTTATTAGCCGCTCTTAGTGCTTGTTCATCAGGCAGTAAAACAAGGTGTCCTTTGACAGTCTCGCATCCCTCCGCTTATTTTCCTCCCTCCCTCTGCCTCTTTCATCAATGCTATTCACCTGCTTTCCCTCTTCGTCATCACGCCACCGTCATCATCATCATCTCTTTTCGCCTCCATGCTGGGCCGCCTGCTCAGCATGCTTAGTTGGGAAGGGAAAGGCAAACACTGACAGGGCAATTCCATTGTGTCTCGCCCTCACCCCTCCACTCAACAATCAGCCTCATTTGACTTTCCCACAGCCGGGGTCTCTTTGACAACGAGCTTGGCTTCTCGACACCGTTTTGATTCTGATATGATGCCTTCATTCGATATTATAATCATCCATCTTGATATTAAAACATCATTAACTCTTACCATTGGAATTTAGTATGAAATTATATTCCTCTATTTACTGTGTTTTCCATTTTATTAAGTGCACTGGATTATAAAGCGCACCCCCCAAAAATAAGTTTGTTAACATATAATTGTTATATATAAGGTGCACTAGACTATAAGGAGCATGGAGTTAAAGCTACAGTACCAGCTACCATATTTATTAGTGTGTAACCGGTGCACAATATATTATGGTGTCTATATAAATAGAAGGAGAACTGACCATTAGTGCAAAATAGTGTATGCAACAGGGATCAATCCCAGGTTGCAGCGTTGAGAGCGCTGTAACATAGCTACTAGACCCCTTGTGATTCAGATGACAGACAAAAATGCATTCAATTTTATCTCATTATAACACTATTCTTATTCATGCTGCCAGAAACGAATGAAGAAAACAGAAAGTCGTGCTGCAAGATACAAATAAACTCAAAAAAGCACGACCAGAGAAACAACTCTTTGGTGTATTTGATAAGGAATCAGACTTAACGTTCATTTATATCTTTCAGGACAATTTTTGTTCATTCCACTCTCTAACACTCACTCCTGGCACCATAAGTAAAAATAGTGTGATAATGAGGTAAACGCTAATGCCTTTTCATGAAATCTGAAAAACTGGTGGTCTAGTGGTTAAATGACAGCGCTCTCACTGCCACGGCCCTTGTTTGGTTCTCATTGCATACCATTTTTCACTGTTTAGTACAGCAATTATTGTAAAAATGCACACGTATCAATACTGCATCTCTAATCTTACCTTTTGAATTTTGCTGATATAAGGCACCATGTTAGAAGATACACTTTCAAATTTTGGGCCAATTTGTGACTTTTGGGTGTGCCTTATAGTTAATTGTTTTTTTTCCCCCTTTTTTTTAAAGGCATGTCTGTACCTTTTCTTAAATGATGAAATACGATAATAATTGCTTAAAAGTAATTGGGAAATAAAGCAATTGTTTTTAAAGACTGCACATAAAATGACTCCTCCCTTAAAACAGTTTGGGTCGAAAAAATAACCCAATCAGAGTCAAGAGTGCACCAATACACAACTTGGGTTCAAAAAATCCCCAAATGTTCAGTTGTATATATTTCTAATGATAAAAGTAAGTAAATAAAAATTAAAACTTTTTAGTTAAAAAAACACAAAAAGCGATAACAGAACGTTATGATACGTTAAAGATTGAACCAAGCACAATTTTGTTTCATTTCTGACTGGATTCGTGTGACAATGTCAAATAGTGAACATAAAAGTTTTTTACGATCCACAAACAGCTTTTTGATTGGACAAAGAGTGGCTGGCCTAGACACCTATCAATCCAACCTCCTTTAAAGAGAAGTTTGTATTACTTCCAACAAAGCACAGAACAGCAGAAAACTCTAACCAAGCATTCCTCCTTTTCATGAATTTATAAATGCTGGTAGACAATTTTACACTGTCAGTGTCAAATGAATTGATGGATAAACACCATACATAAAGTTGACCTCCCTGAGACAAGAATCCAATCCTGCTCGCACACATACACCTCAGTCCGTGTCGATGAGACCAGATAAGCCATGTTTAATGCGCATCGCATGTTAGGCGGAGATGGAAATCTGCCAGGTAGCGAAGAGCGACTCTTTCAACCGCCACAAACTTCAGACGTGCCGTGCGCTGATTATTCTTTTTGCGACATGACTTTCAATGACTTTCAAAACAAAACAAAAAGTTGGAGATCTGATTAACATCTGAGTGGGCCTTTTCTTCCAACCATGCACCTGAGCATATCCGGAATTTGATTCATGTCTCAGAATGTGGCAGGTCAGATAGGGTTTTCCATTTTAGGTGTGTAGTTGGTAGAAACATATCACTTAGGTTAGGTTCACACTGCAGACCTAAACGCTCATTTTGGATTTTTTAGTCAAATCTGATGCTTTTTTGAGATTGTTCATATTTCCAACTAAATGCGAGTTGAATATGATCTCCTGTGTGAACGCCGCAAGTGTCCTGCAATGCGCTTAGTGATTGAGGAAGTACTCATGGATGAGCGTGTCCCCTCAAATATTAATAGATCTAAAACCTAACTTTTCCTCCTTTGAATGCTTTCTGTTTTGTCCGCCATAGTTGTTGATTTCTCCACTTCCTCCAGAATAATAACATCTGTTGTTTATCGATGACGTGTAGGTCGCATGAATGCGTTTCAACTGTTCACAAAGCAGTCACATTCCAAAAGATCAGATATTAGATTTAGGACCACATATGAAAGAGGCCTGGGTCTTGTATGAAAAATCCGATATTTGCCGTTCAAAAGTACTTTTACTGATCGGATACAAGTTCAATGGTATAAATATAAAAATCCAATTTTACTGCAGTGTGAACGTAGCCTTAGGTACCCAACTCTTCTTTCTGTGCTATAAACTTGGTGTAAAGATAACACTAAATCATTACCGTGGAACCCTTGGGCATGGCTGTCTCATCAACGAGAAGGTAGAGAATGTTCAGTGCCACCAGGAGAACTGAAATTGTCTGTGGCAAGAGAGATCGAGTTAATACATAAATCAGGTGTCACCTTTTTGGTACTGATCAGCACAAAGGGTTACCACTTCCAAATACATTAATAAGGCATTCCTACAATAACTCATCCAGTTATTACAATGTCTTAACTATTTTATCATTTTTAGTACCAGATTGTAAATTTTAGGAAGGGTTGAAATATTCAGTTGAACATCTGCCTGGTATAAGGGCACTGATTGATTTACAAATATAAATTATAGGCTATCCTAAAAATATATATTTTAGAGGACACGAATCATGTATTAAAAGGGACAATGTGGATTATTTTTCGCCTCCTAGTTGTAAATAAACATAATTCCTTAAAAAAACTATATTGATTAGAATATTAAGCAAAAATATATGAAAAAAAAGTATAAATGTGCATTTCTAAAATACTCACAGATTAGTACTGTATTCATTTTACATCACGTAAGGCTCACCTAAAATGAGCTGACATAATTGTCCGCCATCTTTCTGCTAATGGTACCCAAAAAGCAAACACATTGTGAAAGGCTGGGCAAACAATTAATAACAAAAAATGTGCAGTTTGGTCACTTTGAGTCTCCGTACTTTGTAATCTTCTTTGTGCATTGATGCACAATACAGTGAACATCTATTGTTCAGATATTACACAGACTTCTGTCAAAGACACTGATTATGTCAATGATTTCTCATGCTAGTTAGAAATCCAATTTCCTAGAAAATCACAAGCTAATTAGCTATTTTCAGAACCAGTCCGTGGGCTACTGAAGTGCCCCCAGGGGACTACCTGGTGCCCACAAGTAGGAAAATTGTTTAAAAAGAGCTCTATATTCTATAACATCAGTGAACACCTCACTAACTCACCGTTCCTGCGAGTAGGATCAGCATCACCATGGGATAAAGTAAGTTTTTCTCCCAGCCAGACGCTTTCTTTCTTCTCTCTAGAACAAACGTGACAGGAGATTTTTCTTTAGTACTGCTTACTTCTGTAGGTTTGTGCTTCCTGGCTGTGTTCCATTCTGTTTTTTGATAGATAAACTCTTAAATGAGACACTTTGTGGTTGATTAAGCTGGTTAGTTCTTGATTAATTATTGTCAAATTATGTGTTTTTCCTGTTTTATGTGTTATTTTAATCATTTTAAACTGAGTATGCGATGTATCAATTTTAGTACGGGAAAAAAAAACTTGTTTTTTGTTTGACCAATCTCATCTTGCCCATTTTGGCTCTAATGATGATCGTCTTGGTTATTGGTAACAGAAGACAACGTCATCGCAGATTGCTAACATTGTCGCGGTACACTAACAAATGTTACCGTATAATAAGCAACACGAAATTTACTGCAAGTGGGGAAAGAAATAAGAACGATGCTAAAAGAATTGTTTGTGTGAATAAAATGAACTTGTTTGTACAATTAATCTTTGATTTTATTCTACATAGTCTGTCTAGCTGTGAGTAAATAAGTGCCACATTGTGTTTGTAAGGTTTATTATCTCTTAATAAAGGGAATTGCAACATCAATAAGGGGAGTAAATACCTGATGTTGACAGGTATGTTAAGGCCTTGGTTTAAATTTGAATTCATCTGGTTGGTGATGTTTGACTGTCTTTTCTAGTTTATAATATATATATATATATATATATATATATATATATATATATAAGAAAAAAGGATACAAACAAGTAAATCTGCAATCAAGTCTAACACATAGAAATGAAGATGTGCTGAATTTATCATGTGCATTTCATGTTGGGTGAAAAAAAAGAAATCATTACTGAAATCCATGCAGTTACTCTTCTGTGGATAATTAATTTGTGCTACCTTGAGTTTCACATATAAACATAAATCACAGGTGTGTGTACCCAACACATAATTCTCTCTCATCATAGCCAAACACTCCCCTTGGCTATTTTCTTGAAAAGGAAAAAGAACTACCTCTTTAATTAGTGGCGCTCATCATCACCTAAACGTCACTCGTAAATCTTCCATGAAAAGTTATCAACTAATAACTAAGGATGGGGAATGTATATTTAGTGTCCTTGTGTGCTGGTTTTATGTTGACATCTTTATGCCATCTAACTCATCAGTCACGCGATGCATGGCCGACGATCACGGCCATATTGACCCGTTGAGCTTAATTCCCAACCTCGTCAGGCCTTATTCTCAAAGTGCACCCGCTTCTGCGCCCCCGCCGACAACTTTGCCAGCTGCACTTTATAAGCACCATCCTTCTAAATTAATGACATCACTAAAAGGCTCGCTTCAATATAAAGTTTGCTTCTTGTCCAATATCCCTAAGTGCCTGTAGTCTCCACTAACTCCCTCCCACCGCCAGCAGACTCTCCCCAAAAGTCTCATTTATAATATCCTAATATGGATGGAAAATGATCAGGCAGGTCTGGCCTACGTCCAAATGAAGAAATAAAAGCGGACAGCGAGAAAGGGAGTGTCCATCAGCAATATGTTAAAAAAAAAAAATTACACCGCATAGAGCGCCAAATAAGCATTTTTCTATAATGTCGGATACCTACCCAGTTTATTCCTCAAGTGTCTGATGCTGTTCAGTTCCTTGTTGAGCTGGTGGGTGAAGCCTCCTCGGGTGTACATGGAGGATCCTGATTTAATTAAAAAAAAAAAAAAAATGTTTTAGAACACCAAATTTTCCAGGGCCACACCGTCAACCGTTTTCAATTCTGAGTCCGAATGCGCTAACACCCGAGTTGTAAAGTATACCCAGAGATATGGATTTACAACGTATTCACTTTACGATGTTGACTAAGATGTTTTCAGGCCCATATATAAGGCATTTTCCTAGAGCTCAAGGCAAGTTGAATAAATAACTTAATTATTTTTTAATGCCTTTTGAAATCATTTAAGACCAAGTGGACTAAAACCCCATTTAAAAAAGAAAAAATGCCACATAAATTAGAGGCCATCTTAAACAAATATTTGTTTTTATTTTTAAATCACATTTTGGTCCAGTTGAAAAACATAGCACTTTCCAGCGTTTTAGACATGTATATCAATATATAAATAAAATAGACATTTACAGTATATCATGGATCCTTTGTCAAAACTGGCAGAAAACTACTAAGCATTAATAAAAAACATGAAAAATTACTTTTACCAAATGTTTTTAGTTCTAAAAAAAATATAAATCCTAGTAATTTCTCTACAATTTTACGACTTTCAAAAATTGGATTTAAGACATTTTAATGCCAATTAAGGCCTTCTTTTTGGAATAATGAATTCAATGCCTTTTAAGACTGATTTCCCACTAGACAATCTCAACAACTATTTATTTTGTGTTCACAAAAACTGTTTAAGTATGGATCCCAATACTTGCAGTGATGCTGAAGGGAGAAGCAAAACATTATATCCAGCTAAATTAATTTTGAAAATGTGCAGAAGTGTCATCGCAATGTTACCCTTGCTAAGAAATATGGCCATAACCATAACAATTATTAAGATAAAGAAGGTGATTGCAGTAACAAAATCTTCTAATAGCATGACAATACTCACAAGTGGAAGTTTTAAGATTTTAAGATTTAAGACATTTTTGATTAGCCTCTGCCGTCTCTTCTACTCCCTGCATCCACCCTCCAACTCTACTGAACCAGCTCAAGTCACATCACACCATTGGTAAATCAAACTTATACTTTACATATTTATTTATTTGTCATATCATTTAATATTAAATCAATTTTATTTGTCAATTTCTCAAATGTACTTGACATACAAGAAACCTAAATTCAGTTTCCCACACTCCCATGCACAGACAACAACTGACAACATAAAATATACACATAAAATTGACTATTTCTGAACACTGCTACAAAAGTATTAGTTACTATATACTACAGGGTCTCCCAAAACACACTTTGACATTAAATCGCAAATAAATTGTTTTTATATATTTCAGATTTGATTTTGGAGTAAAAACGTCAGGTAACAAAAAATATTTCTAAAAACATTCTTCAAATGTGAAAATAAAGCTGAAGTGCCAACACATCTTTTCCCTTCAGCTTTGTTTTTACATTTCCATAATTTTTTTTCCAGATTTTTTTTTTCACAAGCATTAACATATTATCCTCCAATGGTCAAAAACCAAATCTGATACAGAAAAAAATGTCAATTGAATATTTAAAAGAACAGTGTTTAATATACTGTATGGTGCCTCTTAGTGGTACAAAAAAAAAAGACATTCAGAAAAACTAAAACACAAATTTGAATAGTAGGCAAAAATACATGAACTACTAAAGTTTTTATAAATATTCATATGTTGTCAAATTTGTTTTTTTTTTTTTACATGGCCGAATCCTTACCTAATACTCGTCGGCTTGCTGCCATGTTTGTCTATCCTCTTGCAGCTACGCTGTGCTCATTTGGCACTGGTTGCCATTCGCCTCAGACAAAGTGCCATCTAGTGGTCAAATATTACACAGCGAACCTTTAAAGTCAAAAGAGTTAACATTGTTTTGGGACACTCGGTATTTTGTTATTTTTATGTCTTTATAAGGGGCACTAGGGGTCTACACAATACTCTCAGTTTCTATCCACTGCTATGTCAATTTCACTTTGTGATTCCCACCTCAGAATGGATTGATGTTGTATCCCGGGGTCTAATCCAATTATGATTAAACTAATATTTGCACAGTTGATGCTTGTTATGTTGCATTTTAGACATTAGCGCTATCAAATAATGGTTGAAACTTTTCATATGTTGAAATAGTAATTTTCACAGTCCTTTCAAAGAAAACGTATTTCCTTGGAGGTGAACCAAATAGCCGCAAATCTTCTCATCCTGAAGATAAACAATGCATTATTTGTGTGAATGCCACCCGTGGCAGATAAATGGTTCATCTGATAGATATTATGTCCTTAATAGTGAATAAATCAGGGAAACAAAGGGCGCTATCATCACCGGAGTGAAGTAGTAATGCAGCCTTGGCAGGATCTCAACCGCAGTATCCGAAGTGACGTCATTCCCAACTGAAGTTAAATATATCCTGCCTTCGCCTTCTGCTGGCAGCATCAAGTAGGAGACTGAGTTACAGCACGGCAGAGATGCTGAGCCAGGCTCCTGGCAGCAGAGTAATGCGAAGTACCCTCGCTAACCTTGTGCCACGTTTGAAAGAATGACGTAACCCGGGCGGAGGGGTATGCAAAAGAGTGCGCCGAGACAATCGGAGGCAAGGTCGTCGTGCCGCAGAGCATCTGGACAGAGAGCAGTTGTCTACATGTCACACTTTCTCAAGGACGTTGCTACATTTTCCCATATTTTTCTGAAGCAAACCTGTTGAAAAAATATCCTTTTAGGTTCAATTTGACCATGTGTTATTTTAGTAGTTTAGAAGCATATTGCAATCACCAAGAGACATTTTTTTATTTTTTTATGTATTTATTTATAATTTTTTTTTGCTAACTATTTTAGTGCTTTTGCGTAATACCGTGGTACCTCTACATACGAGTTTATTTCATTTTAAGATTGTGCTCGTAGCTCGAATTGCTTGTGTAACGAGAGAATTTTACCTATATGAAATAATTTAAAATGAATTGGTTCCCCGATGGGATGGAATTCAGCACAGAAAGATACAAAAGTAATGACCAACAATCCCCAAGGTATCACCACAAACAGGCCATTGAGACGCAATGGAACAGAAAACTTCTAGGCATCAGCGACATAACTGATGTGAAAAAACAAACGGTGTGTAAAACCATCCGAGTTCCCATTGTACCCTATGAAGAATTGTGGTCAACTGTGCGCAGACAAAAACTTCAGTGCTATGGTCACTTCACAGGATCATCAGGACTGGCCAAGATCATTCTCAAGGGTACAGTCCAAGAGGGCAAGAGGAGAGGAAGACTGAGAAATAATTGGGTCGACAACATTAAGGGATAAACTGTTGCCAACTTTGCCACAACCCAAAAACAGACCAGGAACCGTCAACAGTGGAGAAAGCTGGCCAGAGTTACGTCCTCATTGGTGCCCGATGACCCAGGCCGTTAAGGGATCTGTGAACCGTGAATTGGTTTCCGACCTCCCAAAAGCATCAAAGTAAAACCTAAATAGCAATAAAACACATTTTCCTGATCACTAAAAATTCATTTAAAGTAGTGCAGTAGCCGACAAATACTACCAACCACTTTTGCAGAGCGAGTATTGTAATAAATGTGTGTTTGAGTGTATTTTAAAGTAGCTATAACAGATAAGCTTCGCTTATCAAAAATCCCTCACACAGTCAGTGCGTATTAATTTTAAAAAAAAATCTGTTCCCTGATATGGCTCAACAGTGCACATCTATCAACACAAACGGCAGGCTTTGGAGTGTGTCACATGAACTTTCCAACCTTCCTAGTGGCAGTGCGAGCAGGTTCACAAAAAGTATAATGACGCGTTTATATCCGACAAAAACATTGACCAGTTTTTTTTTTTTATTGCCCATTGCTGTGACATTGAATAGATCAAACAACTCCCGCGGGTGATAAGCCAGAGATTGCAATTACTTCACTGTTGAGTTCAAAGTGCTGCGACGTGGAATGAGCCGTAAGGAAGCACAACGCTCAGGTGGCGCTCTATGGAGGTGGCCAGCGTAGTGTTTAAAAACAGGCTCTATCGCCAAGGTTGATCTCTCATACCTCCCCGGTGCAGAAAGACTCTCGCATCTGTACACTTGGTTACGCGCCTGACTTAATATTAAAAGTAGCTTTTGGATGGTTGCCAAAACTTCCTGCCTCTTGAGAATTTTCAGTCTTCCGCAAGGAATTCGCAAACACAAGAGGACAAGGAAATGCAGGCGAGGAGGGCGGAACAAAAAAAAAATCTAAACACCTTGCCAAACTTCCTCTGGGCTTTCACTTTGTAACAAAGTCAACAGACGGCAAACGGGAAACTCTGCCTGACGTCCTTTTTATACATTCCGTGAAAAGTTAATCAGTGACACGCATGCAATAACCCCATTGGAAATATTTGATTTCTGGAGCAATCCGAATGCATCGTTTACATGCCTAAAGACCAACTAATGTTGCCTGCGAGTAATCCAATTACAAGGGGGAAGTGTGTGAGACGTCTTTAAGCAAATAGACATTGTTTCTGCATTTATCTATTGCCATAAATTTCACTCATGACACTCACCAAATTCAACAAAGTACAGTGCTTGTTTCCTCTGTGTTTCAAAAGTGAGCTTCATTGATGTGTCCCGTGTGTTAAGAGAGTTGCTCGTACGTGGCTACCCAAAAGCACATCCTTACACTATATATTGATAGATATAACAGAGACTCCACTATATAGATGGATACACATGTGGTATATTTCCCGTGGGGCCAGAAAACAAAATGGAAGTGTCCAGGGAAATCACCCAATACACATGAGGAGTTTTAGCTAGTGAGCCAGAGTTTGCGTGTATCATTTGTCTCTGTACTGCATCTCTTAAAGTGCTTTGTGGCATAAAAATATCCTGGATGAGTAAAACTGGGAGTGCATACGTGCAATTGGATTACTCGAATGCGTAAACATGCATGAGTAATCAGAAACTCAAGAGAAGTAACCAAACCATTGCCATCGGAAAACTCACAGTCAGACTAAGACCTTTATCGATAATGTATACATTACGGATTCCTCAACTGCCAGGGTCGTCAGGTCACCACTTTCTCTGGTGTGTCTTGAGCAAGTCCAGCCTGGCAGCAGCAGGGCCGTTTTTTTGGGTAGGGGTTTGGTCCACCACACAAAACAGATAGTATATGGCAGGGGTCAGGAATCTATTGCTCTTTTCATGATTACATATGGTTGAGAGATAAAATACAATTTGTATATTTACTTGTTTTATTGTTACATTTAGAGCCAATTGTCACACGTGCAAAGCCAAGACAATGCAAGAGGGTTCGGTCCAGTACTTATAGGATACATTTTAACCAAAGTTTACAGTCAGGGTGTCACACTAACAGACCCAGTTAAATAATCCTTTACAAGGAAGCGATAATCAATCTATGTTCATTGACGAGACATGTTATGATGAAAAACCGCAGCATAAACTTTAACCCAAAACAAACTTTTTACCCAAAAGCTTGAACAAAGCACCCAGAGCAGTTTGATTGGGTGAGGGGTACGGATGGGGGGAGCTACAGAATACACAGGACAGGACGTGCGCACTCATTCTCGTCCAGCGTTGTCTGCACCGAAGGTAAATGTGTTGGTATCCTTGTTTGCAGTATTTCGTCCCATTTTGACAAAATAACTCTGCTCTTACCATGTTTTGAAACCATTGTTTGGGACAAAAGTGACAAAATGAGCCTCAACATTTTTTAAGTATATTAACATATTGATATAGGACACAGGTTTGGGCGTTATTTTTCATAGATTTTATCAAACAGCACACAGCAAAATGAGCTGAAGAATTAGCTTTTGTTTTGGGGAGCGGGCTAGGTGGTTTTGTTGAATTTTGTCTTAAAATATATGGTGTAGCTCCCTCTCCCAAAATATATATTTTTTTAAATATTGATGCTTTTATGGTTCTTTGATTCAAAAAGGTTCCTGACCCCTTGTATATGGCCTCAAAGCCCTAATGTGTAATATTTGGTCACTACATGGCACGGTGTTGTGTGGTGCGAGTAAGGGCCATTGATAAGACGGCATAGCGTGGCAGCGGGATGCCGGACAAACATGGCTCTGACTTAAGTGGGGATTTTGCGGTGTAAAAGAAATAAAAATTTCTTGACCTATGTTTTTTTTTTTTACTGGATAAAAGTTTCTGTACCACTAGAAAGCACTAAATATTACACACTCTCACTTAAAATAATTGGAATACTGGCAATATTTCGTTTTCAATCAGATTATTACCTACCTTATTTACAAACAATTTCAAAAGCCCTCAAAAACGAGATTAGTAGGGGGGACGGCACTGCATAAAATGTTTGCCCTTAAAGCGAGAGGGACAGAAGCACGTGGATGTCAAGTGCGTGTCAGCGCGCTTTCCTCGCTAATTGATTCCAGCACCGTTTGCTCCATCACACCCAATAGGGCACTCAGACCCCTTTGCCCTCCTCTATAATACACCGACAGGTCTCGGACGGACATACCGTTTAATCTCCTCTGAAGGGCTTCCTCTTGCAAATGGATGCAGTAAATCTGCTCATCCAGGTCCTCCAGGATCTGAAGAGCGACGGAGAGAAATGAAAATGGGTTATAATTAGGGCCAAAGTGGTACTGGAGGGATGGCAGATGGGAGGACAGGTTGGTGACGTATTTGTAGTCCGTGCCTGGATTTATAAAGAGCGGAAAGACATAGATGATTTCTCACACTCTCTCCGGGTTTTTAAAGTTCTACTTTGGAAAAATAAAACACTAATTTAGTGTCCTACCGTTGGCTTTACAAGTAACTGGCCCATGACTGTGAACATCCGTGACAATCCCACTGGCGTGCACACTACAAGGCGAAAAAACAAAAACACATTCAAATACCTAATTACCAAGGTTTGAAATGTAAAGTAAACATTAATAAAATATACATTGAACAAGCTTACTCAGTAAAAGTAGTCCTCCCATAAGAGATATACAGGAGTAAAGGTAGGGTAGGTAGAATTCCCAAAGATCTAAGGAGGGAAATGCTTAAAATCAATACATGCAAGACAATTAAAATAAACTTAACATGGAAAATATGGTCATGAAATTTAAAATTCAAATATAATTTAAAGAAAAAAGTTACAATTAAAAATAAATAACAGTTTTATTAAAATAAAGAATAAGCAATGTGTAGAAATTGTCACTTTACAGCTGAAATGATGTAAAATATGTCTAGTTAGAAAAATATTACAACTATAAAATGAACAAGTGATTAACCATAACTAAAATGAATGCATACAAATGAAAGGAACAGAACATTTTGAATATAATTTTTGACTAAAAAAAAAAGAGTCAGGCTAGTTAAATCTTTTTGTAGATTACAAAAGCATGTACTTTAAATTAAATGCACAAAATTGCTTAAAATCTAAAATTGTTCTTAGTTAACTACATAAAAAGCTGACATCCAAGGAAAAAGTCAATAAATTTCTTATTTGTAAGGCTTGGATTGAAAAATAAACAATTATTGGATTTTAAAATGATTTTCTTTCATTCATTCATTCCTTACATAATCTGATTTTGATTTATAAAAGAATCAATTCCTTCTTTCAATGCTGTATCTTCTTTCACAAAAAATGTGAGGAAAATTCCATTTCAAAAGTCTACTCTTTGTGCATCTGGTTATTTCCTTTTTTTCTTTAGTCGTCACCTGAATTTTAAATATAGCATTTTAAGACAAAAATATTTACAATAAGAATATTTCCGTTTAGTATTTATTTTAATTTTCGAACTGCAAATAGTAGTCATAGTACAGTTTAACAAAAAATAATATTAAAATCATCTAATTTTGTATTATGTCTTTATGATATCCTTGTTATTCCAGAAGAACTATGCTTCTATAAATATGAATATACAGGGTGTTTTAAAAGAATCAATATCATTTGAGCCCTGCGATTGGCTGGCAACCAGTTCAGGGTGTCCCCTGCCCACTGCCCGATGATTGCTGGGATGGGCTCCAGCACCCCCGCGACCCTACTGAGGATAAGCGGTGTAGCTAATGAGATGAGATGAGAATATTATTTGAGATGAACTTATATGTTCTATATGCGCACCGCCTGAGACAGGATATTTTTTTACATCCGGTCAGTAAGCCAGTTCCTGCCATACATGCTAAAGATATCTAAGGTAGCAGTCCCCAGATTACTATACTACTATTATTTTAAATACAAATTATCTGCTTGTGAGTTAGTAAAGGAAAATACATATATTTATAGGAATAATTATTTTAAAAAATTAAGGATATCAGATTTTTGAAACACCCTGTATATTGAAATATATTTAAGAATATCAAATGGAAAAAATCTGACTGAATTCAACCATTTGAAACAAAATTGCATAGATTTTAGTATCGATAAAAATCCATTGTTAGATGACCTGTGTTGAAATCTAATCTTTTTTCTCGTACCATAGAGTGACTCCATACTGGCCGCATCATTGTCGATTAGCGCCGACGCCACCCACACAATGCCCAGGATCAGCAGTGCCAGCAAGAAGAGCATCACAAACGTCTCCAAAACGCGGGACTTAATACCCTAACATAAACAAATTAACAGATGTTTTTAAAAATGTTACAAAACGCCATAAAACCTCCAAACTTATTACAGTGTAGTGAAAAAGTATTTTCTCCTTCCTGATTTTTGTTTTTTGCATTTTTATTACCCACAGAGATTTCAGATCATCAAACTAATTTTAATAACACACAGAGACAACCCAAGGAAATACAATATACAGTTTTGAAATGTCGATTCCTTTTGATGAAGGCACAATAAATCAAAACCTACCGTAAATTCCGGACTATAAGCCGCTACTTATACAGTGAAGCGGCTAATTTATGAATTTTTTCTAACGGCCACCAGCGGCGCAGGAGTTTAAAAGGTAAGATTTAGACTAATAGTGTGCGCCAAGAAAGACTGCAATCTCGAAGTTTTAGCATACATTTTCTGCAAAGTTGAGGTACATTCCGAATACTGAGGGTGATACTGAGGAAGATGCCCTTAAAGGCAGTACTTATGAGAAGAAATGTTTTATACATTGCGAGCGTGATCCTACTAGCGTGTTGGTACCTTTCAAAGGCACGGTTTGGGATGAAAGTTATATTATTATTATTAAAGCTTTGAAAAATCTCTTAGTGTACCGTCTTTCTTCGTAAATATGTGTAACCATGTATAATATGTATTTGCAACTGTATATTTTTGTAATGTATTTATTTTATAGATTTATTCTGTTATGTGTTCTACAGACGAATCAAAAATAAGAGGCGGAACAAACGCGGGCTTATGGGAAATGTGGTAAAGCTGAGTTACCGGTAGATCTGTCTGTTGTTGCAGCAGAAAATAGTGGATATATATTTTTCCCACTCTTAACTTTGGAAATAGACATTTTGTTTCCTTGAATTACTTTCAACGGGACCCCGACTTTACAAGTCTGCATCATACCCTAATTACGGGTATCATTTACTATACGTGAGGTCAGCTGTGGTTCTGGATTAGAGTACTATCCAGAAGCTACAATTGTGGGACTTACAGCCTGGCATGGGATAAACTTGTGACTCTCGCAATCTTTACTGCGGGTGCCTGCGGGTTGTTCATGGGTGCGAATTGTGCAAGTACAAAAGTGTCAAATCACTCAAAGTGTTGTGAGTGCGGTTTATAATCAGGTGTGCTCTATAGTCCGGAATTTACGGTTATCAGCCCTATGTGAAAAAGAATTTGCCCCCTGAACCTAATAGCAAGTTGGCAGCAGTAACAAAAATCAAACATTTACGATAATTTGTCTTTCACAACACTGTGAAAGAATTTCAGCCCACTCTTTGGAAAATTGTTTCAAATCTGATATTGGAGGGGTTCTAGCATGAGCTGCCCGTTTAAGGTCAGACCACAGCATCTCAATTGGATTTAAATCAGGACTTTGACTTGGCCTTTAAAAAACCTTTATTTGGGGATTTTTTTGAGCTATTCAGAAGTGGACTTGATGGTGTGTTTTGGATCGTTGTCCTGTTGCAAGAGCGCCTGAGTTTGAGGGCACGGATTGATGGCCAAACATTCTCCTTCAGGATCTTCTGGTAAACGCTAGAATTCATTGTTCAGTCAACCACGGAAAGTAGGCCTGGTCCTGAGGCAGCAAATCAGCCCCAGACCATCACACTGCAACCACCATGCTTTCCTGCTGGCATCATGTTGTTGTTTTTTTAAATTCTCCTCCATTTTTACTCATCGGTCCACAGAATGTTTCTCCAAAAGTCTTCAGAATATTTGAGGTGCTTTTTGGCAAATTTGAGATGACTGTGTTAGTCTGTGACAGCAGTGGTTTTTCGCCTGGGAACTCTCCCATGGATGCCATTTTTGGCCAATGTGTTTCTTATAATGGAGTCATGAACACTGACCTTAACTAAAATCAGCTAGCCCTGAAGTTCAATGGATCTTTTTCACTATTCTTTTGTAGCCCCTTGGAGTAATCTTAGTTTATTGACCACTCCTGGGAAGCTTGCCCACTGTTCCCAGTTTACTCCATTTGCGGATATTGGCTGTGAAAGTGGTTCACTAAAGCACTACAACCTTGGAAATGGCTTTGTGACCTTTTACGGACTGATATGTTTCAATCACATTTTTTTCTAATTTCTTGTGGAATTTCTTTGGATTGAGGCGTGCCAATTTTGTTCTTGAAATTTTGTAGCCTACTTCACTTTGTCTAACAAATACAATTTAGGTGAATTATTGATTCAACGCAGGTGGCAGCAATCAAATTTGGGTGTGGCCTGTGGATTTGAACTCAGCTTTCCCAAAATCGTGGTTAGTCATGGTTACCCTGTGATTCAACAAGGGGGGGAAAAATACTTTGTCAGGGTTCCTACAACTTAACGGCAAGTCGACTTCAAGACTTTAAGACTATTTTAATGCCTTTTGAAATCAAATTTATGTCCAAGTCGACAAATATATGAATGTATAAATATATATGTATATGTGTATATATATATATGTATATGTGTATATATATATATATATATATATATATATATATTTCTTGCACACAATACATCGTGCCTCGTACTAATTACCTAGTACAGCTTTAGGCCATAGAAAACGTTCGTCGGACAGCCACTTTTCAATAAATTAACACTTTCCCATGGTCCAAAGTAAATGTCTCTGTTCGAAGTTCTCATGTGTATTGTGGGTAGATCTAAGACATGTGTCTGCTCTGAAAGGCCCGACTGAAACCACATGACAGTTTTGATAGTTCACGCAATGTTGCCACAGAAGTAAAACAGTGAAAAATTGGGAAAAACAATTGATAAATGTTACAAAATCTTTTTAATTCAAACAAAAATAAATCTTGTTAATGTGTTCACATTTTTAAGACTTTTGAAAAATTGGATTTTAGACATTTTAATGCCAATTAAGGCCTTCTTAGAATAATGAATTTAATGACTTTTAAGTCTTTCCAGGGATCCGCGGGAACCCTGTTTTTTTACATATGGCCAGATAGGCTTGGATTTTTTTATGCCTTAATAAATTGAATCAACATTTCAAAACTGCATTTTTTTCATTTCATTGTGTTGTCTCTGTGTGATGTCAAAATATGATTTAATTATCTGAAACCTTATTGTGTGTTAAATATGCAAAAAAACACAGAATTATGAAAGCGGTGAATATTTGTTTACAGTGCTGTAAACAAATATTCTGATCTTTTTCTCTCTTTCCCATTCCCTTCAGTCTGTTAAAAAAATGTGACATAAACCAACATGAGTATAAAACAACTCTTTTATATACATGTATTGCACTCTATAAACGACGAGGCGCTAGCAGAGCTGAAATTAAAAGAGAAAAGGGGGCGAGGGCAGGGTGCCAGGTCAGCTACTGTCTTGCGATCAAGAGCAGGCCTCCCATCTGGGCCCGATTAGGAGTTCCTCTAGCGCCGCTGTATCCTGGGCGGTGCAGACGGACGGCTTTTGGGGTAATTTGGGTTTTCCGGGTCACAAACCGCTAAGTGCTTCATAAGGCCCCTCCACCTCGCCTCCCTACCCGATTCTACCTGCTTGCACAGGCAAGGGATCGAGTCAGTTAGGGGGGCCGGGCGCTCGATAACAAGAAAGGGGTTAGGGGGCTGACTAAATTGGCTGCACATGAGCAATTTGCAACCACCAAAGAGGAAAGGTGACACGGTCGCTGGTCAGCATTGGCCGACAGGTACGCAAAGAGGTCGCCCTTTGAAAGCGGCACCCGCTAATCGGCACCCGCTAATCGGCAGCTAACCTTTTAAGAGCGCAAATGGCCCGAATCGAGAATTTGTTTATGACCTAGACCAAATTGACCTTATGTCACAAACACTGCCTGATACGAATAAGAAATGCATTCAAGAAACATGGAGCAAAACAAAGAAAAGCCTAAATTGGACCAACCTGCCATGATTATTTTTTAAATGGGACATTCTAAAAAGAATGACCCATAAATTTTTCTTATACATTTGTAAAACAATTTTATCTTTGAGTTTGCTTTTAACAAATTGGCACCATTTAGGAGGAGTTATAATCAAAACAAGTGAATCTCTCTTTTGAGGGAGAAATACTAGACCAGATGTCGCATGGAGCATCGTGCCGGCACTTGGACCTGATGTACAACATAATCTAAAACGGGGATGTCAAACTTGGTTTAACTCTAGAGTCTAATCCAGACTTTTTTTCTCTTAGGCAGGCCAGATCAGTAAAAGAATGTTAACTTAAAATGTTTAGCATACCATAGTTTGTCTTTATAATGCTTTATCATTCAGCCTACCCTACATATTATAATCATGGAGGAATGTGTTAACTGGTTTGTTTTAAGTTTTTGAGTTAATGCAGTTTTACACCTGAAGCAACTCACCCCAATATACAAATTCAAGGCACAGCTATGAAAAAAATGGTTGCCTTTATTGTCATACTGGTTTAAAATGAATCAAAAAGAAATACAAAATAAAAGTTTTAGGGGATACATGGGCAATAAGACTAGACTATATCGGGTCCACCAACTAGGCTGGGCCTACAAAAGGTGAAAGTATATCCTTTACTGTCCTCTAGCATCCAAAGGGAGCATTTATTTAAAAATAATAAAAATCACACCTTTTGATTGAAATTACTTAGACACTTAAAAATGTATGGTGGGCCAGATTAATTCATACAACAGGCCGGGGACGGCCTCCGGGCCATATGTTTAACATGGCTGACTTAGAGCCTTCTGCATTGGTCAGGTTTTTGGGGCAGGAAGCCGTAAGCTGCATTTTTGAAAGACAAGAGCGCCAGGGCAACTATACTGTGGCGAATAGTGCCAGATTGTAACACGTCGTCTGTGTTTTGTCTTTTGGTGGTGGCTGCAGTACAGGACCATATTGCATTCTCTTGTTATTGTTCCTTGAGGATTAAAGGTAACTTCAGAGACCTGACTTTAAGGCTGATGATACGGAAAGTGTAGCATTTTTGATAGATAACCTCCCCTGCTGTTCAATTTGGATGTATAAATTGAGGACTTCATTTGTTGGTGAAAAAGTTAAAATATTGTGAGCAAAAAGTAAATATTCAATGAAGTACTTTTGAACCTCCCATTTTGCTCCTGTTATGTCTTATCTGAATAATGTTGCAAAAATTGTGCAAAAACATCGACTAATTTCTCTTCTAAATAGGTGTAATAAATGTTTCCAGTTGTCACTCTGTTTTTCTGTATTCGGAGCGCATGCGATCCTGAAAAGAGCTGCTTTCTTTTTTCCTGATTGTCACCGCGAAAGAAAAAAAAGAATACGCCGCACCGTATTTAAAGCCACAGTGTTCAAAATTTTGCGAAAAGGTAGCGACCTTATCATCCGGAATTTAAGGTAACTACAATTTGAGTTGACAATTTGGGTGAATCACTTTGTGGAATTTGAGGTAGGCTGTCTTAAAAAAGATATTGTTGAAGATACTGCTTCAAAGTGCCATCCTGGGGGAAAAGTTAGAGGAGGTGAGCAAAAAATGCTTTCAGCATTAAACGCTTTAAGAGAGAGCCGGGCGTCCGCTCAGGGCACCGTTCCATCTCAACGGAGCGAAATGCAGGTATATTCCCTTTAGATAGCCTCTCTCAATCATGTATAAATCATTAGTCCTTCAGATCTTTTAGGGCAAAGGCACCGCTTGCCACCTCCATCGCTATCATCTCTGTGCTCGTTTATTCTCGTCGCTGTACTTTGTTCACCCAGGCTTTTATTTGAAACAGAGAATAAAAATAGCGCCAAGATGTCGCCTGTCAAAAGAAAAACTGTCAACGGGCAGAAGGTGTACAGGGAAGAATGGATAAAAAAGACCGACTAAAAGTTTCTATTCTCGACATTCTAATTGTGTAACTTGGGCTAAATATAGCTCTTCTGAAATATTTAGCATCCCACGATCCTCTCCGTGACATCGAGGGAGTGGGCTGGTTAGCTTGTGCACAGACCAGGACAACTTCTAAGAATCCTGCAGCGGGACCAAAGGGCAGTAAGATGTTTCACACTTTGCACCCTCCAGGTCATCTTAAATTGAATCGGATATTTTTGGGTGTGAAACTAAAATTTAAAAAAACACATTCACTGCCAAAGACGACTATAGATGTCCACATTTTTCCATTGAGTTCACCCAGAAAACTGCTTGTGACATGGTAAATTATCCATCAATCCATTCATTATCTGCACCGCTTATCCTCAGTAGGGTCGCTTGAGTGCTGGAGCCCATCCCAGCTACTTTCGGGCAGGGGACACCCTGAACTGGTGGCCAGCCAGGCGCAGGGCACATGAAGACAGACAACTCATTCGCTCATTCACACCTAGAGACAATTTGGACCGGCCAATTAACCTGACATGCATGTTTTTAGAATGTGGGAGGAAACCGAAGTGCCAGGAGGAAATCCACGCAAGCATGGGGAGAACATGCAAACTCCACACAGTAAGGTTTGATCTCATGACCTCAGAACTGTGCCGCGCACACGCTAACCACTGCACCACCGTGCTGCCCATGGTAAATTATAGTATGTGGAAATGCAAGTGAAGCATAAAATGTACAGAAAATGTTTATTTTTTTAAAACTGATTTTTCAGTCGGTTTTCTGTAATTGTCTGCTTACATGTGTGTTTTAATTCATTTGTATTTAATCATTTATTTAGGGGCATTTTATAATCATTTGTAGGTTTATTTGTTTGAATATATTTTTATACCTATTTGCACTTATGTATTTATTTTCTGGGGAATTCATTCATATTTACTTATTTATAACTGTATTTCTAGTGTATTTTTTATATTTATATATGTATGTTTTTTAAAAAAAGGGGGGTATTCGGATTTATTAATTTATATTTTATTTATTGTATTTATTTTTATAATCATTTATTTGTTTATCTATTTGTTTAAAATAAATCATAAGCATATCAAAAGGTGCACAAATTCAATTTTAAGGTTAAACAAAAGAGCCAATTTCCGGGTCACAATAAAAGTGATTTCAACATTTTCTCCCCAACAATCGATTTAATTTTCTGATACCTCTAAGGACATCAGTAACCAAATTATAAAGAATTTAATTTTCACATTTTTACTGGTTTTATAATACAGGGATTTTATCTGATTAATCAACAGCAGAATAATCAACAATGAAAATAATAATTTGTTGGAGCCCTAAACATTATGTAGGTATATAATTTTAAAGCAGGGGTTTTAAACTTGCAGCCTATGAGATGATTGTTTGTCCTGCCTTGGAATAACATTTTTGAATGCAGTCCATTTTCACTGATTGATTTATTCTCGTAATAATCCATATTTTGTGTGTATGAAATGTATTTATTTACTTAACTGCTGAATTATTATTCTATTTATTTATTACTACATACATGTCAAGATATATGTTTCCCCGTATGTTATACGTTTCTCAGTATGTTATTCGTTATTTTGATATTTTCAAATTGTGTACGCCATACAACAGTTTTTGGACATGGATTTTTTTTTTCAATACATTATAAAAACGTGTTGTTGTTGTTTTTTTGTCAGACCGATCTCATCTTGCCCGGTACAGCTTTAATGCGGCTCGTATTAGTCACTGGTTGCAGAGGACAACGTCAACGTAGATTGCTAAATTGTTGCGGTACAATAGCAAATGTTATATCAACAACAATTATATTTAATTTTGTTGACAAACTTTGTCTTGTGGTGAGTCAATAGGGGCTGTGTTGTGTTTTGTAAGGCGTATTATCGCTTAACACGAGGAACTAAAATCATTAATAAGGGGTGCAATAATAGGTTGAGGTCGACAGGTATTTGATGGACTTTGTTATTTTCTTACTAATTTCAAAAAGGTTAACGTTATTTTTGTAACTTTATTTTGTGTAAGGGGGAAAAGATATTTAAAAACAATGGAAAGTTTTGAATCAGATTTCCTTTTGGGCCCCACCTCACCCAGACCCTAGCTCCGGCGGCCCCCAAGAACGTTGAGTTACAAACCCATGTTTTAAAGGTGAAATACAATAAATGAATACATCAGATTTTATTTGTAACGCTATTAGGGCCTAAGCTTGTCACAACTTCCCAGGATCATCCCAAAGCTACCCAAGCCTGCAGAACAAGAGCCAAAGAGTACAAGTGAGGGAGCAGGGGGGGAAAGGCCCCTGCCAGATGCCCAAGGACCTTATTAGCGCATCGTTGAAGGACCTCAAGTCCCACTGCAATGGGCGTGTGAGGAGACGCAAAGCAGAGAGGACAGAAAGAGGGGACATGCCGGCCTGTAGAGCAAAGAAACGGACTTCTAAGGCCTCTTTGTAAAAACTCCTCGAAAATGACGAGAGGCGCATGGAAAATGATCAGCATCACGTCGTATTGTTCAAACACGAGCGATTGGTTGCACAAAAACAACTTGTTTATGGTCCACCAGAAATGGCCACTGCTTGTGTGTGCTATTTTATTTTGTTGTATTTTTTAGCTTTGTATTTTTTAGAACAGTAGCAGTTCCTTCCAGCCACATTAACCTGAGAGAAGTAAATTTGAGGCCCAAAAAGGTACAGATCGATTCATTTTCGATTTACAAAAATTCTGTCAAAACCTAGCCGCTTTTGAAGATTCCAGAAAAGCTGCAAGCAAAGTGAACCAAAAGTTCAACTTAATGAAAGTTCATTCCAATGACAACTAACCGTGCAACAATTCATGGATTCATCTAAAGATCATATGTTTTCAAAGCAGAAAGCTTTTTTTTGTTTCTGATTAGTGCAAAAGGCTACCAATGTGATTGATATGCATTTCTAAAATAGCAAATAATCATGGTATTACTATTATGCAACTGTTTAACTATTGAATTAATACCAGGTTGTAATATTTATCGATAGTAAGGTCAAAATAGGTTAGAAATGTCCTAATAAATCACAATTAGTTTACAATGAGCTCACTTGTGAGGTATTCATATATTGAGCTAACTGGTCTGCGGGCTACTCAGGTGTTCTCGATGGTCTACCGGATAAATCAATAATCAAATTAATCAACAACTATTCTTTCTAACCTTTTAAATTTTTTTTAGATATATTTTTTAGTAGAAAATCTAAAAATCACCAGAATCTTTGTGTCTCAAAATGTTCCACTTTTGTTGATTGTCTGACATGGCACAGTAACTAAATTAATATTTATACATTTATATACAATGAATAGTTTTGAATAATGGACATAATTAAATGTGTTTCTAATATTAAAACGATTGTTTGTTGCAGCCCTGAGTTTGTCTTTCCTTGCCATCATGCAGGTTTCAGATGAAGGGATGTTAAACTCGTGGCTAGTGCAGAAATGTTTGGTTCATCTGTACAGAGAAACATAATTACAGACAATATCTTTACCTACACTTAAAAAAACTATGATTTTATAATATTATTGTAACCACGAATTATCAAGGTGATAAACTGGTTGCCATGTGTATATTGCTGTCCCTCATTTAACATCTCCATTGAAAAAAAAACTACTAGACTGTTTGGAAAAGTGAATCAATTGAGGAGGAGGTCATGAGGGAAAGAACCTGAACGACTTGCCTTTTTTCCCCCTTTTTAAAATTCCAGGCTGAAGCTAATATGTTCCCATGGCAACCCACATTGTAACGGGCAAGCTTTAGGGAGACATTGTGACCTTAAAGGAAGGTATGTAAACACCACTTTATATTCCCGGCCGGCCCGGGCCCAAAAGAAGGCCTGGGAAAAATGTCTGCATGCGCAGGAGATTTGAAATAAATATCCCGGCTCCCATTGTGGAGGAGCAACAAAGACGAGTATCTTAGTAACACCACGCCGGCTTCGCTGGGTAAGACGTTCTCCTGCCCTCGGCTGCCCCTCCCGCCACAATAAACACGCTCCTCATCATCGGCTTAGGATGAGATTGATGAGGAGTTTCTTTAACGGCCAGATGAAACCTGTTGGCCCTCTGCTGGGTCAGTCAAAGGGTCAGACTGCTCGCAACTCCTTACAGGATCAAACGCATTTCCACACCGAGGGGAAGACGCGGGCCACTTTTCACTGCGAGGCCTGATTTGTAACACCGCACTTTCGCACTCGCCCAGGAAGACGACAGAAAGACTACGAACGAGCCGCTGAGGATTTTCAATGGCGTCACATTACTTGTAACAGTTGTACTACTGCTTGCTTGTGGTAGTTATTTACAGAGGTGCCTAGAATCTATTGAGGTACCGTAATGTATTTTCCAGGCTATAGCGCACACTTAAAAACCCCAAATTGGCCAGAAATTTTCAAGTGTGCCTTATAACCTGGTGAGCTTTATGTATCTCAGAAGACAGTGGATATGATTGGAAATGCATATAGTAATTATATGAGTACGCTACAACACTTACGTTTTTCAGTATCCTACTGTATTTGGGCAATGATTGATTTAATCGATTACTGACCAAAATCGCAATTAATTGTATGCAATTGGATTCAAACCCAAGTCGTGCCCATGAGGGCACCAACAATTTATTTATCATTTTGAAATCCAGTATTTTTTCATTAATGTATCCTATATATTCACCAGATGTTGGTAAGCCCATTATTGCATGAAAAGTCTGTAAACAGTAATGCCACTATCGCACAGGAATATGTTTTAAATATTCGCTAATTAGCGATTGTTTCGACAAACTCAGTATGTGGTGTCTATGGACTAATTAAGTGCAACTATTTTTTCCCAGATGTGACAGTTCAATTATAATTACCGTCAGTGATGCCAGTTTTACATGAAGTAAACGATATTATGTAAATTACATATTATTATTATATTTAAAGACACTGATTATGTCAATGATAATGACAGCAAGAAATCTAGTTTCCTAAAAAATCACAACAATCCTTTACTGATGAGTTTGTTTCAGAACCAGCCCGTGGGCTACTCAGATGTTCTTACGAGATACCTTGTGCCAGCTGGCCCCCGCTCTATTCGCTTGAATGGGGTTCATTTAATGTATTGAGGGAATTGTTTAACCATGGTAACACAAATATAAAATGAAAAGCAAAGTAATCTTAGTCAAGACATGTCTTTTGATACCGTGATTATTTGCATATGTTAAAAAGCTGTAAGCAGGTGTTATTAAGGAAGAAAAAAATATCACGGCTCAAGAATCCCTTGAACACCACGGTCATAGAGGCACCACTTCCTGTGGTGTCTCCTGCACTTTATTTAGGGTGATTTATTTTAAATACATTGATAATATCCAATATTCTAAGATGCGACAAAATAAAACAAATAAATATTGACCACAAGTAAAATATAAACTGATACACTCAAGATGTAACCCTTAATTAAAGCATTAGTGCTTGCTTGTAACATACTTTAAAAATCCTATAGTTAGAATGTTTCTCATTGGATAAACATTAAGGCGTGGATGTAGTACTGTGGTAATGAAAACTGCTTGCCTTTTGCTAAAATAAAAATAAATAGCATAGTAATCTCACCAAGACACCATATAAAATAAAAGTAAAAATTCCATTATTTAATACTGCTTAATTAACTTCAGTTCAGATCATAAAAGTAAAGACACCAAAATTAGCATTGAACTTATTAAATGAGCATGCGTGCGGGGGCAGGCGAGCAGCTTGTTTTCAGTAAACATAGCTGCGAGATATACCTCTCATCACGTAGGGAAATTAAACCTGCATTAATTTTGTGATATAAATACACTTAGTCAGAACACGCATGAAGAACCCGCAACTGGTGGTCACTAAGTGACTAGAACACTGCAAAACATTGCACAGCAGGCACCAAATATACATTTACTTCTTTTTGCTCAATGACATTGCTGAATTCCACCCAGAAAACAAAGTAAGCCTGGATTAAAGCAAAATCAAGGTGGTCCGCCAGTCTAATAAAGCCCTGGAGGAATCCTTATCGTGTATTTATGTGTTTGCTTTGGGTTTGTAACATTATACTTAGTTTCTCTGTTTCAAATATGAACATGTCCAATTAACATAACTTGAGAGCCCTGCAAGACCTGTATGACTTCATTTTATGGTGTTAAGTACTTGTGGAGACTAGCAATACCAGCAACTGATACTTCATACAAAAAAAATGTATGTTATTGCATTTAAATTGATTGCTTTTAAATATAACATTAGAAAAAGTTAAAGGGACGGTGTGTATTATTTAGCAGCTCCTACTGGTAAAAAATACTTCACTGAAAAAAAAATTATAAATATATCAACTTAAATAATAAGCAAAAAAAACATGAACTACAATGTACACATACTTTTTTAAAATACTCATAGGCTCAGAAATTAGCATTAATTTACGAACTGTATCATAGTCAAGTCCTGTTTAGTTGTATTGTCCTTTATCACAAGGAGTCTCAAAGGGCTGCACAGACCACAGATTATTGCAAACAAAAAACTACTACTACAAACATAAGCCTCATGAAAAAAGAGAAATGACATAACTGTCCACCATCTAGCTGCTACGGTACCCAAAAACCTAAAAAAAAGCTGGGGAAAAAAAGAAGTAAAATGGTCCATTTAGGTCAATTTCTGTCTTCATAATTAAAGTTGTACATTTCCTTGAGCTTTTTAGCACTCGTTCTTGGTTGTACCGACTAAACATGACTTGACTTGATAACATAAAGCGACACCTAGTGATCAAATCATTCACGCAGTCTCTTTAAGATTGAGAAATATAAAAAAATATAACCAAAAACTGTCGTCGGAAGCAAAGCTAGCTGTTCCAAAATCACGTCAGCTCTTCTTGCACTTGTATTGGTGCCAGGCCATTTAAATAAGTGATTGTTATTTATCACCTTTTATGAAATATTGACAGATCTGGTTAGGCTTGAGAAAAACAAATTCCGTAAAAAGAGAGACCGAGAATAAATATAATTGCTATATAAATCACCAATAAAGTCACCATCCAAATTTTATAGCAACAATAAAATTTGATATCGCTTTCCAGCCAGATGACAAACATGGAGTTAGTCCACTTAGTTTTTATCAGTGTGTTATTTTAACAAATGTGTTTAAAAGTAAAAAAAAATAATAATAATAACCTGAACCCCGGATTGACCTCCTGAGGCCTGAACGATGCAACAGCTCCTGGGCGAGGATTTGAGCACCCACCCCGTAAAAGGGGGAGACATTTTACAGCAGCAAATAAAGCTCGGATCATAACATGAGAAGTCGGGACCCTTAAGTCGCTCTGATTCATCCACAATTTGGACAATTTGCTACACTATTAATCATCTGGCTGACACTGCCACCCGACAACGAGCTGAACAGTTAAAAGAAAAAATAAACTTCCGTGTTTCCATCTTTTTTGTCGCGCCGGTGTCTTTTTAGTGCCTCGTCAAATATAAACCCGGCCACATGAAAAGGCTGCCTTGCACAATGAGCCGCTAAAGTAATCATTCGCTTAATTTCTGCACTCAAAAGTAGCAGCCGGCGAGCAAGCTTGAAATGCCGCATTAACAAAAGGACGTGCATATTCATGGTTGCAATGCTCATCATATTAATTTTGGGTCACAGGGTTCTTTTTTACCATGCTTTTATGGCACAATATATAGTGCTTTATTATAATTTGCAGATAGCATTATTCCCAACATTTTTTGATAATCATTTTCATATTCGATTAACTGTCAATTATTAGGTTGATGAATCAGACAAATAAGTGCTCCCCCCATTTTAATCGCTGTAAACTAAAAAAAAGCCACATCAAGCAACTACAAATTACCAAATTACCATAAAATAAAACGTTATTAAAATTAGGTTCCTGGGTTTTGCCTCCAAAATAATCACTTAATCATAAAACACCAGTAGCTATATAAAGACATAAATGTTGAATTTTTCCCCTTTAGATTATATAGATATATTTGCATATATTTACAAGACCAATCTTACCAATTTCTTATAAAATGACGTTGACCAAACTGTGATTTCTGAAAGTTACAAATTTATATGACATAATGATATAATGTTATCTTATGTAATATTATTTAAAAAATATGATAATACATTTCAATATAAGTCAGTGAATATGTACTGCCACAAGGCTGAAATTAAAAGAATTTATTTTCCAAAAACTGATTTAAATATCTCATCTCATCTCTCATCTCATTAGCTGCACCGCTTATCCTCAGTAGGGTCGCGGGGGTGCTGGAGCCCATCCCAGCAATCATCGGGCAGTGGGCAGGGGACACCCCGAACTGGTTGCCAGCCAATTGCAGGGCACACAGGGACAGACAACTCGCTCGCTCATTCATTCACACCTAGGGACAATTTTGACCGGCCAATCCACCTGAAATGCATGTCTTTGGAATGTGGGAGGAAACCGGAGTGCCCGGAGGAAACCCACGCAAGCACGGGGAGAACATACAAACTCCGCGCAGGAAGTCTGGTAGCTGGATTTGAACCCACAAAGGAGGTTCCCAAGACCTTAGAACAGCGCCGCACACGCGCTAACCACTGCGCCGCCGTGCTGCCTGATTTAAATATAATTAATATAAATAAAATTGAACACAGTGGTTAGTACGTGTGCGGCACAGTTCTGAGGTCATGAGATCGAACCTCCTGTGTGGAGTTTGCATGTTCTCCCCGTGCTTGCGTGGGTTTCCTCCGGGCACTCCGGTTTCCTCCCACATTCCAAAAACATGCATGTTCGGTTAATTGATCGGTCCAAATTGTCTCTAGGAGTGAATGAACGAGCGAATTTTCTGTCCCTGTGTGCCCTGGGGCTGGCAACCAGATTAGGGTGTCCCCTGCCCACTGCCCGAAGATAGCTGGGACGGGCTCCAGCACCCCGCGACCCTACTGAGGATAAGCGGTGCAGATAATGGATGGATCTTCTTTATTATTTATTTCCATTGATTAAAAACTTAGTGAAGCATTGTATGTAACGAGATTAGACATGGAATTCTAAGGTTAAAGTATAATAAAAGCTTCAAAGAGAAAAATGAGATAAATGACTGTCAGGATAAAACGGCAGAATATTGAGAATATTGAGCTTAGAGACTAGCCTAAGTTATAATATTAGTGCAATGAAAAGCAGTGCAATAAAATTAAGCAGCAGTCTAAAAAAAATCTTTAAAAGTTCTTTGGCTTTTCTTTTAGATGAGTGAAAGTAGCTATTTGTAACTTTTATCATTGAGTAATTCAATTACTCTTTAAGCATGAATAATGAATTGGGATAAACCTAGATATCCATGCATTAAAAAATGAATGCTTGTGTATGATTTAGAGGCACGTATTTGCATAAATGACAAAGATTTTTCCCCTTCAAGTTTTAGTAAGCATGCAAGGGATTTATAAATGGATGTGCAACCCAACACTAAACAGACCCAACACACAACCGGCCTTTTGAATCAGCGGTAGAAAAAAGCAGATTTTTTTAAAGAAAAAAAAAGAAGCAAATTGGGACCTTCTTTCTGGCTAAAGTCGGCCTGAACAAATTAGAAACGAAAAAACGTGGACCTTGCTCCTACAGTACAGAGCAATTTTTATGTCCTATTTGCCAGGATGACATAAACCAGGGGCGTTTCAAACTGTGACACAGGATAGAGGTGTATTAAAAGGAAATCTTTCCCCCTCCGTTTTTGCAAGCTGGTATTGTGCTGTCACGTCGCAGCCGCTTTATGGACGCTTGGAACACGAGCCCCCAGCCGCTCACCCTCTCTTTTTTTTTTCCCTCTCCGAGGGTGGGGTGTAATCAATTAAACGAGGAAGTTCGTTGGGCCTTACAACTCGATTATTAGCCTGCCCTTTTGAAGTTTTATTTTAGGGGGTTGGCAGGGAGGCTTTCCCCCCACAAGGAATCAGGTTTTAAATCAGCGGGGCCGACTCTGCCGCGACCGAGCGTTTGCAGCCGCCGCGGCCTTATTGCGAGGCCTTGTCAGGATGTGGCGCGGGGCGAAGACCAGATTCCTCACTTTCATGCCTAATGAGCTTTCGGTCGGTGCCGCAAGTCAGCGAGAGGGCACGCAACCAGGCACCTGCTGCTGCTGCCCCGCCGCCACATAATCACCGACAGTAAAAAGTGTATTTCTACCTTTTTAGATCCGGCAAAACCCTCCGACTCCAGGAAGAAATAGGCAAAAGGCATCAGGACAAAGAGGCAAAGGTTGGAAAAGAGGGAGACCAGATTCCACAGACCTGAAAAGTGTATGATACAGACAAGGAAGATTATTACTTTTTCTATATTTCAACTTCTACCTTTATATCAGCTCCAAAATCGCAAACCTGTTGCATATGAGGGATTGGAAATTGCCCAATTTCCCTTAAATTAGCGATGTCAAACTCAGTTTGGCCATGAGCTTTATTCAGATCAAGACTTTCTGTTCTCAGACGGGACGGATCAGTAAAAGAATGTCAACTCTAAATGTTTAGCTTTGTTTTTCAGTATTATGCTTATCATGCAGCCTACATTTAGTAACCTACCCTACTTATTATACCAGCTCAGTA
This sequence comes from Urocampus carinirostris, assembly GCF_059441175.1. Taxonomy (NCBI): domain Eukaryota; kingdom Metazoa; phylum Chordata; class Actinopteri; order Syngnathiformes; family Syngnathidae; genus Urocampus; species Urocampus carinirostris. The sequence goes on along the minus strand of NC_142366.1, from coordinate 12,360,435 downwards.
GCCTAGATGGTAAGGCGCCCGCTTTGAGACTGGGAGGTCGGTGGTTCGCGCCCCGGCCGAGTCATTCCTAAGACTTAAAAAGTGGTCGGCGGCGCCCTCTGTTGGCTGCGGCTGCATCGGCTCGCTACAACGGGTCAGGTGTAATCGACATTTCGTTCTGTGTACATTCTTACACAGAATGACAATACAAGGAAATTATTTATTTATTTATTTATTTATTATAATTACGGATGACAGGGTTTTTTTTCTAAACATACCACATTTATATACCTATTAACATTACCGCTTTTTGGCCCTTAAAAATGCCTAGCGATTTTTTATAAAACCCAATTTTTCGATTTTAAACAGCAAAAAACAATCCTGACTCAAGATTAGTAATTTAAGCTACTGCAGCTTTATTTTGAAGTGAGACTGTCTTTGTGAGTGAATAAACCGCTTCAACGATCACATTATTTTTCCCAAATGGTAAAGGTTTGCCACATAATGTTTTAAACAAGCCCATATTGTTGTTGTTTTTTTTTTTCCAATATTCTGGAGACTAATTGTGTTTGGCGCATCTAGAACGAGTACACTTTTTAATGTCAAAAGGTTGGCATGTAAGCATTTCTTCACAAACAATGGGTAAATAAAGATTGTCCTGATCAGCATTGTCATCAACGGGTTTATTTTTACAGTTGAGTGAAAGCAGTTTTAAGCCTTGACCAACTCACCATGCAATACAAACAACATTGCCCTCTAGCGGCCGGAGAGGGCGTTTGGTTTGCATTTATTTTAAAAATAAATCATGCCTTTAGATAGAATTTCTTTACATACTCAAACTGATGCCGGGCCTGATTACATCATCCAACAGGCCGGGTCCAGCCCACGGTCTGTATGTTTTGACATGCCTGACTTAAATATTTTTCCTCTGACGGCCACGTACAGAAAGAATTGTTACAAGGGCCACATAGATTTTTTTTTTTTACTTTATTATACCAAGCACACAAAACCTTATATTGCAAAGCATGATTTCATTTTATGTTGAAACAGAAACCCGAATTGCTTACCATTAGGTTCGTTTAGAATTTCTCCCCCAAAAATATCAATCTAAAATAAGAAACTGATTTGTTACTTTAAATATGTATAAAGTTAAATAGTGAAATTAGGTAAATAACTCATTTGCTGACTTTTACGGATAAAGAGATGTATAATTGATGAACCATTTTACTCGCTTGGTGATGAATAAATAAGAATAAGTTATAGGGTATGTAAGTCACATTTTTAGGACCATCACCCTTGGGGCTTTCGAAATATGGTCTGAAAAGCAACAAATGCTGCAATATTCTAGAAAAAAATGCCATCTAGCAGAGGGCTGCAAAAGTTACAGTAATAACTAGGGTGTCCACTATTTTTACTGTTTTTGGTTGTGTGATGCTGTGAGAGTGTTTTCTAATGTGTAACAGAAGACTAATAATAAAAGATGTTGCATGATCAATCAGGATAAACCCAAACCGTATTTGATGTCTTGACAGAAAGTACCAGCATTTCACTAGAAATCCCGCGCTTTTTGTGGTTCAATTAAAAAGTAAAAACCTGACAGGCCTGCCTATCTATGTGACGGACTCTACCGTCCTCTGGTGGCAGTAACACCGCAAAGCAAGGTTTCCAAGCAGCATTGCTGAGCAGGGAAGTCACAAATCAAATCATTTTTTTGTATAGCACTTTTCAGGCAACGAATTCCATATCATCATGCCGTATAAATACATTTATTGTACAATAAAAAATGAAAAAAAAAAAAACTTTTCAAACCCCCCTACAATCCAAAATGTGAATTTCCCTTCGGGGATAAATAAAGTATCAATCTATCTATCTATCTATCTATCTATCTATCTATCTATCTATCTATCTATCTAAAAAACGCCAAATACGTAACAAGTTTATTTACCTGCGTACACGTAAACCAGATTCAAAGACTTACCGTGGATGAGGGAGCCATTGAGCCACTGGATGTAGTAATTTTTGGGGAAGGACAAAAGGATCTCGTTGCTGACGATAGAGAACGGCAGCAGGAAGACAGCGCCTCCTGACACAGCCAGCGTAAATGTGCATAAGTACAATCTGCGGGTACATAATATTTTTTAAGGCACGTGGTTATTTCAAGAGTGAAGACAGTAAAACGTTGGACTCACGATATTCTGTTGACAACAGCATCTTCGTCTTCTTGGTCATCTAGATAAGTAGAAAAAGCACAGCAGTTTGAAGGCTGGATTTGAGTATAATATTTCAGTTCTAAAAATGTATATTAATTGGAAGTTCTCTAGAATATTCTAATGATGGCATATCTTGTAGAGCAGGGGTTGGGAACCTATGGCTCACGGGCCATAAGTGGCTCTTTTATTGAGTACATGACTTGGAGATAAAATAGAGCTAGCGCAGTAATTTGAATTATGGTTACACACAGAGTCAATTATGGCATGTGCAATGAACAATGACATCTCAAAGGTTTCGCTCCAGTGTATATAGACACAATTTTCACTACAGTTTAGTCAAGGTGTCAAAAAAACAGACCCCGTTTTGGCTGTAAAATGCTAAATAATCCTGTATTTGGAAGATCTCTAGGCATTCTACATCCAATGTTTAAACACTTTGAAGTTTGCGGTGGCTTTTAATTATAAATTACAAATACCCAGAAGCTCTAGCAAAGCACCGAGAGCAATTTGATTGGATGAGGCCCACTCCTTCGTAACCTTTGCAGTATTTTGCGACATTTTTACAAAATAACTTTGCTTGCACCTCGTTTTGAAACCATCATCAGGACAAAAGAGACAAACTAAGTGAGCCTTAACACTCTTAAGTAACTGCAGGAGGGAGGCAAATTTTAAGTGATACTGTATATTCATATTGATATGGGACACAGGCTCTGATATTATTAATATTTCATAGATTTTATCAAATGAGCAAACATAACAAAGTGAATTAAAATGTGATAGAAAAATTTGCTTTTGTCTGGAGAACGGGTTTGGCTGTTTGTTAGATGTTGTCTTAAATTATATGATGTGTCTATCTCTTAAAAAAATAAATCAAAATATTTTTGCTTTTATGGTTCTTTAGGTCAAAAAAGGTTTCCGAGCCCTGCTGTCGAGTGTAGTAGGATGTGTTAAGAGACATTTTAGTCATAAAACACACACGAATGACAATAAAGTATATCTGAATCTGATCTGATAAGTATTGATGTCTTGACTTCTTGAAGTGCAATGCTGCCTCGCGCTGGTTAGTTTTTGGAACTGCAACAGACTGTGTAAAGAGTAAGCCATCATCCAGATTCTTCCATTTGATTTTATTTTTTATTGGTTCACCACTTTTTAAAACTTGTTATTAGTTTTTCTACGACAACTCAGACCTCAAAATATGAACTTACCAGTCTTCCTCCTGTAACGGGTGATAATGAAGTAGGAGACAATGTAGAGTACTGCAAATAGGAGGAAGCATATCTGAAATGGCAAAAAGAACATTACTGGTAGCTATTTATTTAGATAGATAGATAGATAGATAGATAGATAGATAGATAGATAGATAGATAGATAGATAGATAGATAGATAGATAGATAGATAGATAGATAGATAGATGGATAGATAGATAGATACTTTGTTCATCCCCGAAGGGAAATTCACATTTCCAGCAGCATCCCTGAGCTGAGAACAATCGAGAACAATCGAAAATAACACGGGAGCTGCTGGAGTGGCTGCCATTCGTGACGGCGCCGGAAGAAAAGATTCAATTTGAATCATGTACAAACAAACAAACAATTGAATCATGTACAAACAATTCATGTTTCAATAAGTGGAGTGTTAGTATATGTGTGTACTGTGAAGAAGAAAGTTACGGTGCTATTGCTTTTCTGCTTTAGGACTTGTGTTCACAATGTAGCCTCAAAAGTAGCCAAGGGTGTTAATTTACGCTGCTGCAAAGACTAATAAAATATATGATAATTTACAGTTATTCAAAAATATCTGCCTCAAAACCTATTACAAATTTTCACCAAGATCACCTATCTTTTTGAAGCTAAAAGCTACTTTTTTGTTACTGATTAGCACAATTGGCTATCAGTTTTATACACATTTCTAAAATATTTTCTCGTTATTAGTATGTTGTTTCCATTTTTTTATTATTATGGTATTGCTCTGTTGAAATTATTAGAAGTGGGGTTAAAGGAATATTATTTCCTACAGCACGGCGACTGGGTGGTTAGCGCGCAGCCCCACGGTGTGGAAGTTCAGGGTTCAATTCCAGCTACCAGAGTTTAGATGTTCTTCCTGTGCCTGCGTGGGTTTCCTTTGGGGACTCTGGTTTCATCCCATATTGGAAAGACATGCATGTCAGGTTAAAAGTGTCCTTAGGTATGACTGAGCAAGTGAGTTGTCTGTCTCGGTGTGTCCTGCGACTGGCTGGGTGTCCCCTGAGTGTGCCCCTGCCCAATGCCCGAAGATGGCTGGGATGAGCTCCAGCACCACCTGCGACCCTGGTGAGGATACGCGGTGCAGAAAATGGATGGTTAAATTAAACTCAGTCAAACAGCAATTATATTTGCCTTTTATAGGGATTCATAGGGTAATTTACAAAGAATTTTGAAAGAATCGATCGTTTATTTAAAGCATGGATGTCAAACTCAGTTTGTCTCTGGGGCCAGATGCAGACTTGCTGTTCCCAGGTGAGCTAGATCAGTAAAAGAACGCCAACTCTAAAATGTTTTGCTTCTTTTTTCAGTATTATAGAAATTGTAATCACAGATAACAAGGGATCTTTTCTAAACACAAAACTTTTATCACAAACAATGGGGAGAAAATATTTTCAGTTGGGCGTTGAATGTATAAACTGCTTTATTTTACCAGTTTATTGAATGCAGTTTTACACCTGAACCAACTCACCTAACTATAAGAACTAAACACATACTCAGAAATGTATGGTGAGCCAGATTAAATCACCCAACAGGCTAGATTTGGCCTGCTTACTGTATTTTTCATGTTCTCAGAAGGGATCCAGCATGAAAATAGGTCAGGGCTTGAAAATGTGAGACAGGTGTGGAGGAAATACTGTTTTTTTGTGCACCCGCAAGCCCTAATTATTTTTTTTTAATTAAAAATCGGTACAGATTTTTTTTCACTTTTTCTCAGGTCAAACTAAGCATTGAAAGTGACAAACATTGTTGAATATATGCAGCCATAATTCAAATCATTTATTGACAACTATTAACTCAATGCCAACATAAAATTTAAAATGTACGTACTAATTGAATGTCCTTCAAAGTCCGATTCATCATGACATACGCTAAAGAGTTTTTTTCCTCATCGTGCTTATTTTCCGTTTATTTATATCTTTTAGGAAAACTTTCTGTTTTCTCCATTTTCTAACATTTGTCTCAGCTATCGTAAATTAAAATACTGCGATAGAATGAATTTCAATGTGACTTACACACAAATAAATACAGTACCGCTGCCCGCACCAACTACACCAATTTTAATTCAAACCTGATTTACTCAGGGAAATCTCACAACACGCCCCTCCTCACCTCAAAACATTTTCCCCTCGGATCTGTACAATTCACTTGTGTCACCTTTTTTTTTTACTTCAAAACTGTGAATTTTCCTACATTGTGCCCACAGGCACCACAATGATAACCCCAGTTTTATAGTCAGAAAAATGTGAAACTGTAGTTCCAATTACTCCAAATTTGAGCCAATTACTCTACACTATGTGCACACATTTCATGACAATAATTTGGCCAACCCATACCAGATGAGGCTCATCAAATCTGCTGACGGATAAGATCCCATTGCACATTCCCCCGCCTAATGTGTCAGCAAGCAAGACGCCCAGTTTAGAAAGTTTAGAGGCCGCGACTTAAGCGCTTGGCACAGCGTCAGCCTCACGATGTGACTCAGCCTGTGCGATGCCGCAAAAAAAAAAAAAAAAACACGGGATGGGATCAGGTGTGCGGAGCTGATAAAGCAGCACAAAAAGATAGCGACAACACTCGGGGAGAAGATTACACGGAAACCCTCTCGGAAACACAACATAGGCCAGGACATTGCGCCCTCTAATGCAATACAAGAGACAGTCAACACATGAAGATATTTCACACCTCAACTTGACATGATTTGCAGTTACATTTTAAGCTTATTTCATGCCTGCGCCAATTGGCAATTGCCAACTCATCTCTATCCTTATTTTTTTTCATGTTAGTCTTTTATTACACGTTTATACTGCAGCGCCACGTCTTATCTCATTGTGAACATTGTCCACTTCATCATCAATGACAATAAAGCCAGTTCTAATTATATTCTGCATAGCAGCTGCAGACTGCTTTCAGTCTTTCTCAATTGAATAAAATAGAAAATTATTTCCAATTTCATGGCATCTAAATCAGGGAAGGTTGGATTTAAAAACAATTAGCTGTCAATATGGACAGACATTTCCAGAATTTTAACCTCTGCAGGTGAGGAAAAAAGCCAGTTTAGCTTTATTTTTCACGTCATATTATGTATTTGTTATACGGAATAGTATAAAATGACAAATGGGAAGAATAAAAAATAAACCGGGGACCGATTGCGCGTTAGGCAAATGTGCTAACCTCTGCACTGCGGAAACATGATTACTGTCAATAATCCAATTTCTTGAACACAGACAGTGGATAAACATTACAAATGTTCAATAATACCTTTTTTTTCAGACTTATACCCAAATCTTGAGTGGTCAACAATTCAGATACCATTATTACACAAATTTCCCTCCCCTCTGTAAAAACAAGATGACTGTTTTTACAATAATATGTTCAAATCACAATCAAATATTTCCCATTAACATTCCTTTTAATTAATGGTGATATACATGTATTTAATTTTAGGCCCATGATTTTTAATTGCTTTGAAGCAGGGGTCACCACTGTGGTGCCTGTAGGCGCCAGGTAGAACGCTAAGATCACCTGAGTAGCCTGAGATCGCTTCTCAATATAGATCACAGTGATAGGTCATTGTGACTTGATAAACCACTGACAACATCAGTGTCTTTATAAGATTAGCACCTATAAGATTCGTTTTTAAATTTGCCAATATTTTATGTCTACTCACACATGCACACACGATACAAGGCTGATGTTTCAGTGGTTGACTGAGCTCAATTACTCTACTCCTGATACTTAGTAGTAACATAAATATGACATAGAAAAATCACAGTGCAAACAGCTATTAATTCAGGAATGCATATTCAAGTATTAGCCATTTGTAATAATGACTTTCAATAAAGTAGGTCTCAGCTTCAAAATGGGTTGGTGATCCCTAGTTTATAGTAAACGGACAGCTAATTTTCGCACGTAGTGATTACTTACTTAAGATAGCGACACAAACACTGATACTTCGTGTGAAGACCCTTCCCTTATAGATAACACAGACAAAGTTCACTGTTATTTCACAGTTTCCCAACCCCAAGAACAGAAGATGAATTAGATAAAGTATATAAAAGAGTTGTTTATATAGGTGACCTATATTTGAAGTTTGAAACTAATTCTTAATAAAAGCGCGACTTTGTTGTGTATCGCATGTTTAATACCTTGTCTTTTTATGTTTTCTTGTAACTTGAAATAAAGAAAACATAAATTTATGTAGTAAGGAACGCAAGGTGCCCCAAAAATCTTGTAAGACGTAGTTTTTGCAATAACAACGATTTTCAGTAGAAATGACAGCTCGAGCTAGTTAGCATTAGCTGTGTAATTATTTTGTTTTTCGAAGTACGTCGTTAGCCGCCTAGCACCTGCCTAGCGGTTAAAATACTCACAATGTACTCCCGGACTTGGCTGTGGAAATTCTGCTCCCTGATAGTAACGTCGTCTGCTTCCATTCTTCATATTGCAAAAATTCCAAAGGGGCTCCAGATTCTACTACATATCCACTCTTCTTCCGTCCTCCTAGCCCGCCGTGACTGGTTAAAAAGACGCTTTACGTCGGGGGGAGGAAGCCCGCTTCGCAAAAAAAGCCCCTTCAAAATAATTGACGTCATCAGTCCACGACAACAAGGTTGTGACACCGGAAGTTCAATCTAATGCAATCGCAATGTACTTCCGTGTACTATTATCGTGGCACGTGTGAACGTGTTTATTTATAAGCAAATACCCAAATTGTGTGAACAGATAGATGTTAGCTTTCAAAGGTAAATGCTACATTTTACGTGACATCTTGAATAGGTGTAGTGGGTCAACTATAAGCTTTACCCAGCAAAGTTGAAAATAAAAACCGCCACCATGAAAGGTAAGCGGAAGGCAGCCGGCAAAAATAAAAACAAAAAAGGCAGCAGTATGTTGCATAAGTTCATCGACGATGTGGACGGGTTTGTCAAGAGCAAAAGTGGCGCCGAGAGAACAGAAGATGACGCCGGTTTTAGGTCGGTCAAAAAGAAAAGCAGGAAGGAACTACGCAAGGAGAAGAGAAAAATGAAGAAAGCTAAGATGAATAATTATTACGAGGGGAAAAAGGCCAAAAATCTGCCGAGTGATGTCGTTAAACATCAGACTTCAAAAGCTCCAAAAAAGGATCCAAAGAGTGGCAACAAGAAGGACGATGTCAAAGAATTGCCTAAAACTAAACCAGAGAAACCCAAAGTGGCACCTAAGAAAACAAACAAGCTTCTAGAATCGAGGAAGAAGGCACTTCTTGAGGCCAACGAACGGGAAGACCGTGAAATCAAAAAATTAGAGCGCTACTTGAAAATGAACAAGAGGAAAAACAAGAAAACCCTGCCTCTGTCATTTGTGGCTGACGGGCTGGACTACATTCTGGGAGCACTCGATTCTGGTACTTTGAACACAGGGATATACGATAGCTATGACAACTTTGACATGGCCAAAGACAACTTTGAACAGCTTGATGATGACAACTCAGATGAAGACAAAGAGGATGGACCCAATGATGGTGAAGATAATAATGATGATAAAGCAGAAAAAGAGGATCAGGATGAAGTACCAGGTGAGGAAGAGGAGTCGATGGATGAGGAAATGGAGGAAGAGGAGTCGATGGATGAGGAAATAGAGGAAGAGGAGGTAATGGATGAGAAAGAAATGGAGAAAACAAGTGATGTGGATGAGGAGGAAACAAAAGAAATTGCAGAGCCAAGTTTGAAGACAGTGAGTTGACACTGTTGTCATTAGCACCTCTCCATATTTTTGCCTTAGTCATGTAAAATGCTTAATTTCTTTTATAGACAACAAGCAAGTATGTGCCTCCCCACATGCTTGATATGGGAAGCGGCCAGCGCCAAGTTGAATTAGAAAAGTTAAAGAGGAGCGTTAAAGGACTCGTCAACAGGTAACTAATGAAAATTTCTTCGTGTTGGTTCCAATTGAGCTCTGTCAAGCTGAGCCTCTACTTATCTTATTGAAAACTTTTAAAAACGTTTTTAACGTGTTCCCGTTTTGTTCCGTCCTATATCATTTTAAACCCTTAAACAATTTTTGTGCAGGAACTTTATTTATTTAGAAATAAATCTATGATGATTTTTTTAGCTCTTATTCAGATCATCTTGGTCTCTAGTAGCAGATGAGAATGTCATCGTAGATCATTAAAATTGTCGCGGAACACTAGCAAATGTTATCTTCGATCACACATTACAGTCCTTTCCAGGCTATAAATCACTCCGGAGTATATGTCGCACCAGCCAAAAAATGCATAATTGAGAAGAAAAAAAGCATTTAAGTTGCACCAGAGTATTAAGTCAGATTTTGGGGGGAAATTTATTTTACAAAACCCAACACCAAAAACATACATGTCATCTTGAAATACATTTAAAATAAAAGAGCAACAGGCTGAATAAGTTCGTACGGTACAACAAACGTAACATTACTTGATCGACATGCCTTTTAATATCAGTAACATCGCAACATCATATTCTGATAATTCTAGCATAAAGAACATGCTTACCAAACTATCAGTTGAACTCCAAATCACTAAATCTGAAGACATTTTTTCCCGGCAGCAATGAGTTTTTCCTTGCTCGCATGTTGGTTTAAGATCATGGGATGGTGTAATTGTATCCAGTACTTTGAGACATTTTGTGATTAAGGGCTATATAAATAAATGTGACTTGACTTGACAATGCGCCGCTTCCTTTTCCGCCTCTTTGTCGCTTATGTCAAACGTAATTTCCGATTCTCGCCGGTAGCTTACAAGTGTTGCGTGTTGTTTTGTGGTTGGTTTCGGCTCACACATCAGTGTAAAAAATTAGCGTGCATACGGTTTTGTGGGCGGGCGACACAGCCGGCACCAGATTATTCAACAGACAATAACTCTAACTCACAGTCTCCTGACATTCGGTGCCCTGCTTACGTCATTCTGACGCGCCTAATTTACAAACTTTCTTTCTTTCGGCTGCACACCTCACTATTTGCAGCTTATAATCTGCTGGATATGAATTTCTTCTCGGGTGCTTTTATAAATTACCGGTGTTGTGGGGGAAAACTGCGATGTATAGTCTGGTATTTGTCAACTAAAATTAACTAGTTTACACAAATAATCGTTGTTTTTATTCTACATAGTCTACATAGGTGCTGCATTGTGTCTGTTAGGTTCGTTATTGCTTAAGGGTAAGTGTATTCATTAATAAAGGGGGCAATTGCTCAAAGCTGAAAGGTATGTAAACATATCCGATTTCTATTTTTCCAGGCTGAGCGAAGCCAACATGTCTTCCATCAGCAACCAGCTGGAGGCGCTCTACATGAGCCACAGCAGGAAGGACATGAACGACACGCTGACGGATGTCCTGCTAGCTGCCTGCGTCACACCCGCACTGATGCCCGACCGGCTGCTGATGGAACATGTCCTCCTGGTTAGCATTGTCCATCACACCGTGGGCTTAGAGGTGATGTCATTTTTTTTTTTTATTCCTACTCTTGATTATTGAACAGGCATTCCATAGAATGAAATAATTAATTCCTTTTGACCATCCCAGGTAGGAGCCAATTTCCTGGAGACGGTTGTGCGCCTTTTTGACGCCACGCACAAAAAAACAGAGGAGGGCAAAGAGTGTGACAACCTGCTAGCCATCGTAGCGCACCTCTACAACTTCCAGGTGGTGCACTCGATCCTCATTTTCGATATCTTGCGGCGGCTGGTGGCAGAGTTCTCCGAGAAGGACATCGAGCTGGCACTATTCGTGCTACGCAACGTCGGATTCTCGCTACGCAAGGACGACCCGCTTGCCCTCAAGGCGCTGATCACAGAAGCCCAGCGCAAGGCGGCCGACGTCGGGAAGAAATTCCTGGATCAAACTAGGGTAGGGAGTGAATAAGTGTATTCTCTAAACAGGAGCTGGATTAGTTTTTTTTTCATTGAATTAAATAGTCACCTAACCTTTCATTTAAATCTGGGGTTTCAAACTTGAGGCCTGGGGCTCAATTCCAGCCCCCAGTATGATAGTTTGAGGCCTCCGCCTTAGTATGAAAGTAAAAGGGACAGTGTGTATTATTTTCCTACGAGATGCTGCTGTATTATGTCATGCTGTCGAAAACGAGTAATAAAAGCACAACGGAATAAGACAAAATACAGAGACTCGAAAACAAAACGCACGTTATTACTTTTGAAAAGTAAATAAATAAGATAGAAATAAAAGAATAGGGAAAAATGAAGAAAAAAATTGGACAAAAAGCTATTAAAAAATGGAAGAAAAAAATAGAAAGAGAAAATTCCCTTTTTTCGCTCTTGTCTTTTTTTCTCTTGAACTCCTTTCTTTTATTAATTTATTCTTTTTTTTTTTTTCCCACTTTTTGCTTTTTTTTTCCTTACTTTTCTTTGTATTCTCATTCTCCTTTTGACCTCCTTTTGTTAGTTATTCTTCCCTATTTTTTATTCCTTTTAAAGAAAATCATTGTTTTTGTCTTTCTTTGAGAAAGGTTGGGTAAAAAATGGAGGAAAAAGGTGCTTTTTGCTTACTTTCAGTCTCCCTCTCTAGTTTATAATTTGGACTCTTTTTTTTGGTTGCACTTCATATTAAAGCGACATCTAGTGGACAAATATAAAACACTGTACCTTTGAAAACAGTGGAGGAACGTTTTTTTTTATCAGCACTGTTTTTGTGGAAAACCTCATTTGGCCCAACCTCACCTCTTGCCTCCGGATCCTAGCTTCAGCTGCCCCCAATTCCGTTGAGTTCGAGACCCCTGATTTAAGTAGTGTTTGATAACAGTGTTTTTAATCTTATACTGTTACTCAGCTCTTGAGTAGACACTGAGACTGATATTTAGGTGACTAACCCCTATATATATATATATATATATATATATATATATATATATATATATATATATATGTAGATATATAATATATGATATAATTATTAAAAATCAACCTAAGAATAGTAAGATTTTCCACAGAAAAGGGTCAGCATTTTTTTCAGGAAGAATTGTAAAATACAGGGTATTTTAAGAAAGTATATCATTTGAAAGTAATTACCACTGATAGTAAATGATAAAGGCAAATTAAATTAAAAAGTATTAATGTTGAAGAGCATAAGATTTATTCTTCCAAATCTGAATGAGAAATTCAGAAGCATGCCGATTATGCAAATGATTCCACAAATGAATTCATGCGGAAATGTTTTTTCTCCAAAGAAAAATTAAATTTTAAGAGAAGTATTTTTTTCCCTAAAACTTTCTGCCTTGCAATATTTTTTCAAGATGGTTATATTATTGCATGAATAAAATTGGAGGGAAAGGAGGAAGCAATTTTGCGTATTTTTATCATGGAGAGTGTAGTTTTTATATATTTATGATGTTAGTAAATATTGGAGGATGAGTCAAAGTTACTAAATTAGTTATATGGTTACAAGATTGAGATATGTTTTTTTCCAGAATACCAATGTAAGAAAAACTAGGAATCAGTAAATGCTGTGTTTGTGAAACAACTAACATTATTTAATCTTGACATTTTTACTGAAGGTGCGTTTTATGTTGGAAACTATGCTGGCATTGAAGAACAACGACATGCGCAAAATTCCGGGCTATGATCCCGAGCCTGTCGAAAAACTTAAGAAATTTCAGAGGACTCTGGTGAGTACTGAACTATTCTCAATTTCAGATTTGGATTGCAGTCTTTACTTTGGCCCGTGGGTGGCGTCAAAGAGCTGTCTTTAACCCTGAAGAACCCACTGGTCAAAATTTTACAGATAGGAAAAATGTTCTTGGGTTCTCCAGGATTAAATACTATGTGTAAATTGGAAAGATACCGTCAATAACCTCATCACATCAATTTGTTTGGTACATAGATCCAGCGCAACACATCAGGCAGTGACATGAAGCTGCGGGTGTCCCTGGACAACTTGCTATCCGCTGACCAGGTGGGCCGCTGGTGGATTGTTGGGTCATCGTGGAGCGGAGCGCCCATGATAAGCGAGCAACAGAATAAAAGTGTCCCTGAAGGACAGGTAAGTAAGACACATCCACAAAGAAGTTGAAAAAAATGTTCAACAATTGTTAGCAGGTAATTTTTTTTTTAGTTCAGCGCCAAAGTTTTGGAGCTAGCCCGAAAGCAGAGGATGAACACGGACGTCCGAAGGAACATTTTTTGCGTGCTCATGACCAGTGAGGACTACCTGGATGCGTTTGACAAGCTGCTGAGGTATAAACAGTCTTATATTAAACGAGGATTTTGTGACACTGAATTCTGACAAGGAACCTTATTGCATGTTGAAAGGATGGGACTAAAAGACAAGCAGGAGCGGGAGATTGTCCATGTGCTGATGGACTGCTGCTTGCAGGAGAAAACGTTCAATGGCTTTTACGCCGTGCTGGGAGAAAAATTCTGCGCTCACGACCGCCGCTTCCAGGTATTCAAGATCTTATTTAGCTAAATGATAAGGCCTCCCTGTCAAGACAGGAACAAGCAGTGGACCTAAATGCGTAACGTTCACACAACACTTTATTAAGGGATCGAGGAAGTCAGGGCGAGAGGAAAAGACAGTGATCTAGTGCTTGCTGGACAGGTGGAACACGAAGGCCCCACAGCCTATGACAGGTGGCGGGGCCGGAGAGCAGAGCGTGATCGTGGATCTTAGCAAGTCGGGTTGCCGGGACAGGAGAACAAAGCGTGGTCGTGGATCGGACAAGTTGGGTAGCCGGGACAGGAAAACGAGGCGGGACCGTGGATTGTAACAAGTTAGGTTGCCGGGACGGGAGAACGGAGCGTGGTCGGAAATGAAATTAAATGATCTACATTTATATAGCGCTTTTCAGGTCAAGACTTCCCAAAGCGCTTTACAGTGTGCTTCACATTTCCCAATAGCGGCCGTGCAGCCATGTAAGGCGCAAACCTGCTTATTAGGAACATTAGGTGTTCAGTGTCTTACCCAAGGACACTTGTAACACGGAGGAGCCGGGATTCGTACTGCGATCTCTTGATTCCAAGACGAGCGCTCCAATGGGAACAATTCGGGTAGCCGGGACGGAAGAACGAAGCGTGATCGTGGATTTGAACAAGTTGGGTAGCCGAGACGGGAGAACGAAGTGTGGTTGGAGATCGGAACAAATCGAGGAGCTGGAACAAGAGATTGAAGCGTTGTCGGATCAATACAGGAAGCAGGGGACGGAATCAGGCAGGATACAGGAACAGGTCGGGATCAAAACGGGAGCCAGAGTCAAAAGTGCTTGCCCTGCATGCGCTGTGGTTTGCTGACGGACTGACAAAGAGTGAATGAGAATTAAGTGCTTAAATAGGGAGAGGGATAATTGGGGAACAAGGGTCAGCCGGGGCTGAAAGAGTGAACGCAGATGAGGGCAATCAGCGGGCAACTGACAGAATCGTGACACTCACAAATTGCAGTTTGATTTCAACATAAGAGTTTAGTTCTATTCAATTTAGATGTTTTTTTAAACCCCATGTACTCCAAATTGTCTCCCCAACTTTAAAGATAAATATAATCATTTCTTGGCCTGGAGAGGGTTGGCCGCCACCGGGCTGTACTTGCCCGAGACACACCACAGGAAATGGTGCCCATACATCCCTTGTGGTTAAGGGATACGAGCACCCAACCACCCATATTCATTGAAATCAATTTATTTTTAATTCAAAGGAGTTTATACATTATTCAATTTATTAATAAATTATGTTGTAGGATTTAAAAAGTTTGATACTACTTCATTAATTCATACCTGTCAACACACAGTCCGCCGTTTGCTCCCATTATTGACGATTGCTATTCCCCTTAACAAGTGAAAATACACTATATACCTTACTAACACAATCCAACACTTACTCACAGCAAGACAGACCATATAGAATACCACTACAATATTTGCAATCGTTTGGCATTGTTGTTTGCTACAAGCACAGAGACAATCCGGATTAGAGCTAAAATGGGCCATACGAAATTGGTCTCATGAAAAAAAAGTATTCCACAGCGTACACAATTGGAAATGATAAAAGAACAAATAAAATAAGGGGAAAAAGTTTAAGTGGACCGGTATGGTAATTGTAATTCAATAATAATTTTGTTGCATCTTATAGGTAAATAGTTAAGAATTATTATAAAAATACGTAGTCAATGTATTAATCAACAGCTATCAGATTATGTAAAAGAAAAGATTAGTTATTCATATTTTTTTTAAATCACTGTCCTAGAATATATTGCATGTGCGCTCTAATCCCACTCAGTACTGAGCGGAAAAAATAAATATATATTTTTAAAAAATATTTATTTATTTATTTATTTATTTCAAAATCAGTAATAAACCTTTTATGAGTATTATTCAATTCCAGGGTGTCATTGTTCTATTTTGAAAAATTTCTGAAACCAAAGCATTATTATTATTTTCATAATTTCCAGAAATCTTAAGCATTAAATGCATAAATCCTGCATCATGCATCCATCATTGCCTCAACAGCGGAAGTTTCCTCTGATATTATCAACAATTCCCAAACGCGAACAAATATAAAAATTCTCTGATATCATTTAAAGGCCCTCAAAAAGAACCCATCAAAGCCACTGTTGACTCATGCTAATCACGCAATTGAGTGCTAAATAAGTCTGCATGCTAATGTCTAACTTCCACTCAGGGGTTGCCTCTCCCGAACCTCGCGTGACCTGTGAGGTGGGATCCTCTCGCACCTTTCCGCCCCCTGTGAAGTGAGCCCCACTCCACCTTTGACCACAAACGAAAACACTTCCATATCGGTCTCCCACAAGTCATTGTCCTCCAAAAGCACGACGGGAGTGTTTATTTTTCACGTGTGAGCTTTTAAGGTCTTTCTCGTCGGTTTCCACACTTTCTTCTGCTTCCTTTTGTCCACAGATGACCTTCCAGTTTAGCCTGTGGGATAAATTCCGGGAGCTTTCCAACCTTCCCGTCAGGACTTTCAACAATTTGATCCAGCTTGTGACTCGCTTCCTCCAGAACAAGTGCTTCACGCTTTCACTGTTTAAAGTAAGCAAGATGGATGCATTTATTGTAGCATTGGTTTATGTTTTCCCTCTCGATGGTAGTAAAACGTTATTCAAAAAGAAGCCAGGTGTGCTTTTGTCAAGAGGTCTACACAGAACTATTATTGGTTCTCTTGTTTTTTTATGATCTTTTGGCATTGTAGGTAATAGAGTTTGCAGAGCTCGACAAGCCCAAAGTTCGCTTCCTGCGCCAAATTCTCACACGGTTGCTTACAACCACAGATCCAGAGGATCTCTTCAACATGTTTTCAAGGTGAGAGAAATAAATGCCACATCTACTTCACTAAAGGAACATAAATGGATGGCACAACTGCAATTTTTGTTACTCAAGGGTGGACTCCTAGCCAAGATAAATTGAGTATTACACCCCTGGTTTAAATCATATAAATATCCAGACATAAAATGAAATGACTACCGGTACACTAAAGCATTTTTTTGAACTTAAAAGGTAGCTTTTAGTTCATTTTTGCAATACAACCCAGAGAAAAGTAACAAAATTTAGCACATTGGGGCATCTATTTTAATCACTAGCCAGCATAATTTTATTTTTTTACAATAACCCAGACACCCTCTCGAGCTAAAGCCCCAGTGTTCAACATTTGACCTCTAGATGGCACTGTTGTCTAATGCCAACAAAATCAGTGCCACAGCAAGCAGATAATGCCAGACAAACATGGCTACGACTACTAGGTATGCGTTCAAGTACGTACAGTGGTGCTGCAGTTTTTTTGTTTTGTTTTTTTGAAGGGGCGTCGCTACTTCGCAGATTTTCACTTTTCGCGGGTGGTTTTGGTCCCCATTAACCGGGTCTAAAAATAATAATAATTATATATATATATATATATATATATATATATATATATATATATATATATATATTAGCATTTTTGAAGGGGCGTGGCTACTTCGCGGATTTTCACTTTTCGCGGGTGGTTTTGGTCCCTATTAACCGCGATAACCGAGGTCCCACTGTATAAGAAATACATTTCTCAACCTATGATTTAAATATATATGAAAAATTAAACATTTCTATGAAAACTCCAGTGACTGAAGTAACGTTCGCCTGGACACCCGGGGCGTGCATCTTTTACGTCTGTCGTGCAACTTACAAAACGTCTCTGCCCGGGTGGCCGACAACTTTTTCAAAAAGAAAAAAAGACAAAGATTTGTTTTCAAATCAGACGTTTGCTTTATTTCGAAATTTCGGTTCGTTTGGCAATTTGCATACTCGTCAGCCGATCAGAAGCCTGCATCGAATAATTTCGTGCTTCCGGACTTTCCAGAGCGTTATAAGGTCGTGCATTTGCATATCATTTCGTAAGTAGACGCATAGAGAACACAAGAAAAATTGAGAAGTGCTTAGGAATCAAGCCAACACTTCAGACCCAGAAGAAAGATTCAAAAGAAAAAAAAATTATGACGCTACAAAATGTAAACGTATATTAAAAGCATTGTGGAAAGAGGAGTTCACGTGGCTTGTAGCAGACGACGCAACGCAAACATTGCATGAATGAAGATGAGTAAACACAGGTACATACTGATGGCAGATGGAAAATAGCGATATCATACACATGCAATGAATGTTATAAGTAGATTTAAAATAAACATAATTTAAAGTGTTGTTCTGTTATATATTCTGATTATCAATCCTTCATACTTTGCAATAGTAGCTTTTTTTGCGATTAGTCGTCTTATTGTGTTTCAAGTTGTGAAAAATGGGGCTGGCAACTTTTCAGAGTTGTCGGCCCTGGTGTCCGGTAACATTTTGTCATGAGTTTCAGACACTAGAAAGTTAATATATTATTCCCTTGACTTGTGTTTTTTTTTGTTTTTTTTTGTTTTTTGCTGATTGAACGTTTTTTGCACCACTAGGCGGCACTAAATCTACACAGAACTTGCAGTAACACATTAAGAAGACATATATTTGTTTGAACTAAAGATTTAGTAACATCATACCAGTTGTCTTCTTTTAATAATTCACCGATTTACTTTCGTGGCATGACCACGATTACGGAACTCTCAAAGCGGTGATGTGGTTTCAGTCGGGCATTTCTGAGCAGACACATATCCTAGCTCTTCCCACTGTACACATAGCAACTTCAGACAGAGACGTTACTTTTGACCATGGAAGTGTACATTTAATGAAAAGTGGCTGTTTTGCCATTGCTAAACGCTATGCTAGGTAAGTAATGTGTTCGAGGGAGGATGTAGTGTGTGCAAGAAATATTTTCGTTTTTTGTTTTGTTTCAATTGTGTGTGTGTGTTTTTTTTTGTCGACTTGGTCTTAAAATTGATTTCAAAAGGCATTTAAAAAGTATTGAATTTATCTTCCCTGTAGGAACCCTGTTAACCCTCCTTACTTGTTTCCCACCTTCCAGGATTTCAGGAATTCCCCAGTTGAAAATGCTGCGCGAGGGCCTGAAGCTTTTTATCAGCCACTTCCTGCTGAAGAATGCTGGACCGGAGGACGCCACCCTCAGGGAGTGCGCCGCCATTGCCACCAAGGCAATGGAGGCCAAAGAGGTCAAAATTAAACTATGAGCGCTAACAAAAATAACGATAAATATATATAATTTTTGGGGAAAATCACTTTTCTTCACCGCTTGATTATTGTATTAAAATCTTCCATCCATTTATTTGTGGTTACATTCATTCCACTGTAGATCACCCAACGCTTTGAAGTGTGGCGCGAACGAGAAACAAGGTGTATACAGTGGGATCAATGGGCTCACTGTGTGCGCTTCACACACTGACCTTTGTTTGCCACTTTGCAGCAGGCAGCCCTTACCTGCCCGGTCGGGCCTGACCCGGGCCTGAACTCTTGATCCGTAGCCGTCAAAGTAAATAAGGCGATTTGATAAACATAGGTCCTCCACTAAAACCGCCTGTGACCAAAATGATTGGAATTACTGCAATAAATGAGCTTGCATTTGCTGAGGAAATTGAAGAATAGAAACCAAGAAATGTTTGCGCTTGAAATTTAACAGTAGGTCAAGCTTGTCAAACGTACGGCCCGCGGGCTGGTTCAAGCCTGTTGGATGATTCAATCTGGCCGGGCATAACTTTCTGACTCAAAAAAGAAAAACGTTTTTAGGTAATTTCTATCATAAAGTTACTATTTTTTTTAACCCCTTAACGTCCTGACAGCCCGACTGTTGCTAAACAAAGTCGTGTCTTCAAGATGTCACCAGTCACTGAAATACCACCATCATGACACATATCATTGAAAAGTTTAAACTCTTGGGATTCAAACATACTCATCAGAGAAACATAACTCCTAGGGACTATTTGGACCAACCAATTAACCCTACACGTATGTTTTTTGAATGTGTTAAGAAACCGCAGTGCCCAGAGGAAATCCACCCAAGCATGGGGAGAACATGCAAATTCTGCACAGGAAGGCTGGTCGCTGGATTTGAACCCTTGACCTCACAACTGTGCCGCGGACGTGCTAACCACTCAGTTGCCGTGCCGCACTGAAAGATAAATTATGCTGATAAATTATGCAATCTACGATGACACCTGCTGCCAGTGACAGAGATGATCCGCATCAGACAAGATCCGTCTAACAAAAGTTTTTTTAATTGAAAAAAATTCCCATACCATTTTTTATATGGAGTACACAATTTAAAACGATTAAAAAACAAATAGAATACAAGGGAAAAGTATAAGTTGACAGTTACGCAATAATATCTTGAACTAACTGCCTGTGAAAGATGTGGTCATATCTAAACTTCCAGATTTTATCTACACATGAACTCCTCTTTCCACGATGCTTTTAATGTTCGTTTACGTTTTGTAGCGTCATAAGTTTTGTTAGCTACTTTCGAATCTTTCTTCTGGGGCTGAGGCTTTGGCTTGATTCCTAACCACTTATCCATTTTTCTTGTGTTCTCTGTGCGTCTACTTTGGAAAATGACATGCAAATGCACGACCTTATAACGCTCGGGAAAGTCCGGAAGCATGAAGTTATTCAATGCAGGCAGAGTATGCAAATTGCCAAACGAACCGAAATTTCCAAACCGAACGAAGATTGCGAAATCTGAATAAAGCAAATGTTTGATTTGAAAAAAATTTAAAAATAAAAACGAAAGATTTTTTTTTTCTTTCTTTCCACCAGGGCAGAGACGTTATATAAGTTGTACGCCCGACGTAAAAGATACACGCCCCGGGCATCTGGGCAGTCGTTATTTCAGACACTGCATATATGTAATTTTATTTATATCCATCTATTTCCTGTTCTGCTTATCCTCACTCCGGTCGCAGTGGGGCCGAAGCCTATCCGAGCTATATTCGGACAGTGGGTAGGGGACACCCTGAACAGGGTGCCAGCTGGTCGCAGGGAAAGCAGAGACAGATGCAGAGACAGATGCAGGCACAGGGAGAACATGCAAACTCCACACAGGGTGGGTGCGGTAGCTGGAACTGAACCATGGACCTCTCCATCGTTGGGCTGTGCCACCCTTTTTTATATATATATATATATATATATATATATAAAAATATAATATAAGATCATCACTTTAGCTTTTCTCGAAGATGATAAAAAAGAGGTCGCCTGTGAGACCTACCTCACAACTCACACACTTTTAAACACTTGTTACATCTAAAAATTATATTTTGCTTGCAAGATATAGAATTCACATCGATCTGCTAAACCTGACTGTACATATATAAATCTCATTCAATGTTTTTCATCTTACAGGTTGTGTGCAATAGACATCAACGAAAAAAAAATAAAAACCCAGCCCTGTTAGAATTTAATCCGAACTTTATCCCTTTCTTTAACCCACTATTTTTCTACAACGGTGTCTGAATGCAAGTCCATTGGTGGTGTGGCGTGAAATGTTTCTTCTTCTCGCTGTTTGCCCACACGGCACGTTCGCACACATCCGAAAGCGCCATTAGCAGTCATTCCCATGACCCCAAGCTGTCAACGCACAAGGCTGCAAGTGTCCGGTGCTATAAATCAAACCCTAGCTACAGCGTGCACATGTACTAAACACATTTTTTGTAAAAGCACAATATTTATTGGGACACTTTTTGCACCAAGACCACGATCAAGCATGCTGTTATTTTATGTAATAAATACAGTATAGAAAAATAAACACAGTTTTTTTATTATGATCAGGCCAACATAAGAAGAGGTTATTGCTGATATACATTATGAACCATATTATATTTTAAAAAGTCAGCTTTGCATAGAGATACATTGGTATCAATACGGCCAAGTTTGATATCAGTGTTAGAATTGGCCCATATACTGTAGTTTTGTTTTGTTTTTTCACTCTCTGTGTTCTGGAATTTACCTCGAAACTTAAAAGAGGTGGGACAAAATATGGGGATCAACAACTTATCGATTAATCAACAACAACAAATTGACTCCAGATTTCAGCTTCTTAATAGTTAAAAATGACATTTTAGGAAATTATCATTGTTTTTAACGATGTAACATTTTGCTAACGTCAGAACTTGTGAATATTTTAGTTTTATATAGGTCTGTATTTTTTTCTGCCTACAAAGGTGTGAAATATTTATTTTACAAACTTTTGATCATTTTAGGGGGTTTTATTTAAAATATTGTCGGCAAATGCATTGTTTTAGAATTAAAATTGGAATAAGAATTGTTTTTATTGGCATTGATAACGCTTTGATCATTGTTTACAACACAAATCAACTCTTGAACAGTCAACTGATACCACGGACATATACTGATACCACTTGTACCAGTAGTTTCATCCTGACTAATCAGTTTGTTGCATTTCGAAAAAATAATATACCAGGAGATATTTTTTGCATGTTTTTTGACAGTATTATCTTAATATGTAACAAAATTGTCAAGAATTATTTTTTTTAACAATAGTAATTTAAGATAAATTCTGGGATTTTTAAAAAGCTTTATTTGTCCAATCGGCAAAGTAATTTATTGACTTGTATAGTAAAGTAAGATTGCTGCTGCTTTAAAATAATTTTACTTTGTTATCGCGTTGCCTTCACAGACTGTAGATTTTACTAATTTCCACCTATACAGGGGTCAGTAACAGAAAATGTTGAAAGAGCCACAAAAGCTTAAACAACGAAAACTAAAATGTCTGGAGTTGCAAAAAAATAAGACCTATATAAGCCGTTTTAAAATCAAAAAATGGATTCATACTTTAGAGTTACGCATTCTACGTTATAAACAGTTTTGAAAACGTTAGGAATATTTTATTTGTGTTTGTCTTATTATTGAAAATATATATTTCGCTTCCTCATCTTTTTCTGTTCCCAAGCATTTTTGAAAAAGTACCAGAGAGCCACTAGGGAGGCGCTAAAGAGCCGCAGGTTGCTGACCCTTGACCAAATAGAATGTCCAGTTAAATATTGTGATTTATTGATCTTAATCACATTTTCTCTATGATTCAAATGAAAACCATTTTTATCTTCACCAGTATGACAAAGGTTCGTCGTTTCCCATTTCGTTTACAGCCGAAATAATGATAGATTTCCTGTTTGACCTTTTTTGTCATAGTTTATCTTTTTTTCTGTGAAAATGTCAATAATAGAAAGGCTTTTCATGCAAAAATGGTCCCTCCCCATTCAGGGCCGCGGGCTGAGCTCACAGTTCCGACTGCGTTCGTCATCCGAGGAACAGTCCGAGGAGTTGTAGAGGAATTGGTCGCCCTCATCGTCACTGTCCTTCATGTCTCGTATTCTGCCGTTTTTGCACGTGGAAGCGGATTTTCCGCCCTCATAGTCTGACTGCTCGCCATCATGTTCGGCTTTGTCGGCGCCACGCACGCTTTTGCCGCCCTTCTGCTTCTCGGCCTCCTGCGCCGCTTGTTCTTTGGCTTTTTTGCTCCGCTTCCACTTCATGCGTCGGTTCTGGAACCAGATTTTCACCTTGGAGAAGCCAAAAATAAGATTAATCAATATGTGCCAAAAAAGGAGGATTAACACAGCATCTGGATGGAAATAATTGCACATCCACACCAGTAGGTGGCTAAATCACGTTTTTTTTTTTTTTAAGTGTATATGGAGGATTGCCCTATCTTTGAGATTGGGAACACAAAATGTTGAGGCCATATGGATAAAAAAATAAGATAACATGTTTAGAGGCGCAAAAATTAAAACGCTTTATACAACCCAAATAGGGTAGGCAACACATACTAAACTATTTTATATATATAAAAGGGCAGCACAGCGAGCGAGTGGTTAGCGCATCTGCGGCACAGTTCTGGTGTCGTGGAAAACTTTTTTTTGTGGAGTTTGCATGTTCTCCCCGTGCTTGCGTGGGTTTCGGCCGGGCACTCTGATTTCCTCCCACATTCCAAAAACGTGCATGTAAGGTTAATTGGCCAGTCCAAATCGTACTTAGATGTGAATGAGCGAGCGAGTTGTCTGTCTCTGTGTGCCCTGCAACTGGCTGGCAACCGGTCTAAGGTGTCCCCTGCCCACTGCTCGGAGATAGCTGGGATGGGCTCCAGCACCCCCAGACCCTACTGAGGATAAGTGGTGCAGATAATGGATGTGTGTATATATATATATATATATATATATATATATTCATACACAAAAGCTAAAATTGCCCCTGATCGGCACCGATACCTTGGTGGTAGGTACTTGCCCGTGCTTGGTAGTTTCAGAGACTTATATTTAGAGTCACAGTGGAGTTTTTTTGAAGGAGTAAATGATTGGACACGGATCTAGCAACAAAACATTACAATATTGGAAGATGATACGGCCAGCTAGCTGTACCTGCGTTTCTGTGAGCATGAGGGAGGTAGCCACCTCGAAGCGTTTGGGCCGAGACAGATACTTGTTGAGTTTGAACTGATGCTCCAGCTCCAGAAGCTGCTGGCTGGTGAAAGCCGTCCTCGGACGCCTGCACTTTCCTAGGAGGTTGGACTGCGCCTGGGCTGAATATGTACACACCAAAAAAATGCATTTACTAAAAATGTTTTGTTTGATATTAAGAACCTGGCAATGGTGGGTGGTTAATAGTTCTTCTGAAAGCTGCATAATGGCCACAAATCAATGTGTAGAATCCCATTATATTCCGTAATTTCTGGACTATAAACTGCACCCAATCAATTTTTAAAGTAAAAAAACATTTTGCAAATACAAAGTCTACACCTGACTATAAGCCGCATGCACACAGGGGAAACACTCTGCTCTCCGTGCGTTAAGCCTTCAATAATGTGTCCTAGTTCGGAACACCAGTTTTTATTACCCCTGAAAGCTTTTTTTAATTTTTACATTGCTCCGGTTCTTCTCACTGCCGATTCCAGTTTCGGATTATCAACTCATCAATGCAAAGTTCACGTGCAGCACCCTTTTTTTTCTTTATCAGACAGCTCGATTGCTTTAGGCTTGAAAGCTGTGTCATATGCTCTCCTTTTTGCATTTTCGACGATAAGGGTCTGTTTATGCAAATTTGATTCATTTACAAAGCGTATGTTAAACTTATTCTTTGGTGTTTATTGGCAGTTGGGACTTGCGTCTTCTTTGACACCACATATCTTACGCTTAACTTTTCTGCTTGATCGCCCTGGTGGCCGTTAAGAATAAAATGCATGCATTAACTGCATCTCTGTATAAGCTGCAGGGTTTAAACTGTGTGACGAAAGTTGCTGTTTATAGTCCGGAATTTAGGGTAAAATTAACATCTTGACTTATATAAAACACCCCCCCCCCCAAAAAAAAAAACATATATATGTATTTCTTTTTTATCATAGAAATCTAGACCAATGGTTGTTCCGAGTTTTGCAACTTTTTACAATTTGTGCTAAAAAATATACATTTTAAACGGTTGGTAAATTGTGCCAAAAACTAAAATGTTGCCCCATCTTTACCATGTTGTTTTTCTATTTGTGTTGCTAAAAAAACAACTTGCGCAAAGACGCCATAAAAAGCCCCTGGGCAAAAATGTAAAAAGTGCGAAATTAGCAAAAAATAACAATCACAAAACCGTACAAAAATTCCCTATCCTAACTGAATAGTTATTAATCAGTATACAAGTATCAACATTGCAAAAAAAATATATTGTATTTTTAATAATAATTAAAACAAATCTTTAAACATGAATAAGATTTTAGCTATCCAAAGATGTTGCCAAACGTTTTGCCAAACGTCCAGTCCTGAAGACCTATCCAATTGTTTTCATTTACGAATGAATATACATGCAGATATATCCACATATTTCTGATATTTGTTTTCAATGCGATTAGTCTCATCAAATTAATTCTGAAACTGAAACAATTAAAGCAAAATATTACATATGAGGTCCCTGTTTTAAGCACTAAATTTGATCTTTAGTTTCTTCAATAACGAAATGCTTCAGATTATATATATTAAAACTGTCAAAAAGGGAAAATTTGTATGTATTTGTGAAAAATCCCCCCGAATATTTTTCTCATCATTTCTCCATCCCAGCACAGCCTGGAAGACTCCACACAGCGTATGACCTCGCCGCCGACTTTTTTTCTTGACCCAAATCTTTTAGAAACGAGCATTGACAAAAAGGGCAGTGTGTGCCGATGAGCAAGTAGCATGTCCACTGTGGCTTTCGCAGTGCACTGCCACTTTCCCACTGTCCATTATCTGTCCATTTTAGTTCCTCTCCTAAAAATCATCCGTCAATGTCACCTTGTTCATATGCACTCTATCATTTGCTTCCACTGAACAAGCATATCCGCGGTTTTTCAAAACACAGATACATACCGTAAGTTTCTGTAAGACTACAGGTATTGTGTAATTTTATTTTTAATTGTACTTTTACAATTTTGATGATGAATTAAAGTTTTTTTGACACTGTTTTTTCAGTGTACAATAGTTAATCAGATGACTTATACATTTAAAGGCTAGAAAAAGTTGGAACAATACTTTATTAATATATTATAAATAAAATGAGACACTGAATCTCTTTTTTACTAACTTCTCCAAAATATGTGCTCTTTAAAATATCCAATTTGTGTTACAATTGTATAATTTATATTACTTAAAATAAATAAATATAAAATGTTTATTTTATCATAAAATATGTTGTGCTGTAGCCTATATGGATTTTTAAGCCATGAATGCAAAATGAACAATGTTTTGAACAATGAAAATTTTTTGAAAAATCAATTCTAATTAACCAATGCGGAAGAAATATGTACCATGCAGGGGCTGTGCGTGTTGAGGGGAAAATATTTATTTTCATTTGTATAATTCAGGGAAAGATAAAAAAAATTCTGACATAATCAGATATTTTTTAGCTAAAAAAAACACAATGTTGGCCCAGGTGCATTTGAATGAAAATAAAAATCTTGAATGTCTCTCTTTTTAAAAAAGTGATATTTCAATGTTGTTAAGATAAATATTGTATTTAAAAAAAATCTGTTAATGGTTTTTTAATAATAATACTGAATAAAATGATATTTCTATTTCTGCAGGACTTGAAAATGGCGGTTGGGACTTGCAGTAATACATTAAAAAATATATTTTTGATTTTTAATTTTTGTTCTTTAATTTTCTTCTTTATATGTTTTAAAATGTTTTTTTCGATCATTTCTTTGATATGCTTATGCTTATGTACCTGAATATTTTCAATGTTTCTTTTTCCTTTCGTTTTCCACTCTTGTTATTTTTGTCTTTTAAATGTTTAATTTCCCTTGTATCTTTCAATTTTCTTCATTCAACTATTAAAATAGGTATTTCAATGATTTATTTCGTCCTTGTCTTTAATTTTTCTATTTATCTAACTATTTAATTATTTTAATATTTTCTTTCATTCTGTTTTTTAAGTATTTTTTTCTTGTCCTTTTTTTCAATGAATAAATTATTTATGTATTATTTCGAAAAAAATGTTTAATTGAATGCAATTCTGCTGCATTACCCTAGAAAATGCTATCATAGATCAAGAATTTATTTGGTTAGTAAATGAACTCGATGCACAAATTATTTTTGTTTTCATTCCTCATAGTCTGTCTTTCTGTGCGTAAATAGGTGCTGTATTGTGTTTGTCATGTTTATCATCGTAAATAAAGGGAATTTAAATCACTAATAAGGGAGCAATGCTCAGGTTGACAGGTACTTAATAATGGAAAATGTGGTTTTATTACAAACTAAATACATTCTCAGACGGATACTCACAGTTAAAATCTGTCATTTTCGGCAGCATCATTCCAGCAGTGGAGACCCGCAGCCAGTGGTCCAACTGGAAGGTTCCGGCGGTCAGCTTGATAGGGTCCGCCCCTGAGTGGTGGTGCGGGTGGTGCCCGTGATGGGAACCGTGCGGGTAGGACGCGTAGGCCAAGGCCGGGTGCTGCGCACCGAGCGCAGCTGCAGCCGAGTACGCGTACATGGGGTGGCCGTAGAGTGCATGCGCCGGGATCCCGCCACCACCACCTCCGTTACTATTCTGGGGGTGTAACCCCACCACCCCGTGAGGCCCGCTAAGAAAACCCGGTTTAGGGATGAGGCCGTGCGCGGAGATCCGCGGAGGCGAAGGTGTCTCCGTTCGGTTCCTGAGCTCCGGGGGGGCGTCGGTGCATCCTCCAACGCTTACCGGGGTGGTGACAAGGGCCAGCGGGGACGTCTGCACTTTGGGAGCGTTGTTCGCCAAAAGCGCGTCGATGCAGAAGTTTTTGGATTTCTCCATCTCGGTGGGGGGGTCAGAGGACCGCGTGAAGATGGGACGCAACCCCGAGTGGGAGCTTGGAGCTCGGCGTGACACTTAACGCAAGTCCGGTGAAGCTGATTGGCCCGGGGCGATGCAGCCCCTCCCCTTGCCGGGGCTGGTTTCAATTTCAAGCGAAAGAAGAAACTTTAACGAGGCGCCATATTTCACACCAACAGCTCCGTCGTTAATATTCGTTTATGGAATTAAAGTGCAGCACTTTAGAAGGATTTTTGCAACCTCTCAAGGTCACCCGCGGCTCCTTGTTCCAGATACAAACATAATTGGCATTAATATTATTTTAAACGGCAACTAAATCAAATACTGTTAAATAAAACACACTTGAAATATATTCATTTTGGCATATTTTTGTTTAATTTAGTGCATTTTATGCTATATAAAATATTGGTTATTTTATTCTAAAAAATGTACATCAATCAAATAAAAGTAAATATGTGTGATCTTTAATAAATATCTCGTGCATAATGCATATTATGATTGTTTAACATTGGTTATATTTGATATTCCTGTAAAGAAATAACGATTTAACTTAACAGTTAATTTATTTTATTTGTAGCTATTGTTCACCATTGATTTTGAATTTGAAAAGTCTTTGATTATATGAGATTTTTGTTAAATGGATGATATTACTTTTTTATGTTTCATTTTGGCTGAGAAACAAAATGACAACATTTTAACATGTTGGAACATTTTTTTCTTCATTGTCAACTGTGTTTGTCCACATTATTGAAACTTTCCAAATGTGTATGGAGCCGCATGCATTATTTTCTGTTTTGACGTCAGTGAGCACTTGCAAGAGTAAAGTACAAAAATAGTAGTTATCAAATAAAATTGTGTCAAGTATGATTTACACTGGACAAGATACCTCTTTACTGTAAACTCTTTAGTGTAGAATTTTAGCAACACAAAGGGGGTGACTTTTCCTCAATAGTGTAGAACTTGACTAACACTCATTAATGCGATGTAGTGTAAAATAACAACACATTTACTCTGAAAATGTATACGTTCAGTGTACATTTTATACACGAGATCGAGGGGAGAGCGATGGGCGCCGCCAGGCTTTACTTCCCCAAGAAACATCAACGGAAATGGTGCCCCTACGCAGCGCAGTGGTTAGCGCGAGTGCGGCACAGTTCTGAGGTCATGAGAGCAAACCTTCCTGTGTGGAATTTGCATGTTCTCCCTGTGCTTGCGTGGGTTTCTTCTGGGCACTCCGGTTTCCTCCCACATTCCAAAAACATACATGTTGGGTTAATTTGCCGGTCCAGATTGTCCCTGGCTGTGAATGAGCGAGTGAATTGTCTGTCTCTGTGTGCCCTGCGACTGGCTGGCAACCAGTTCAGGGTGTCCCTTGCCCACTGCCCAAAGACAGCTGAGATGGACTCCAGCACCCCCGCAACCCTACTGAGGATAAGCGGTGCAGATAATGGATGGATGGTGCCCCTACGACACTAGTGGTTAAGGGTTCCACTCAAGAAATGAATATATATTCACTGGGGTAGTATTAAAATGTACTCTATGTGTTGAATTGATACTGGTTATTTTACTACAAGTGTAGGGTAATATTATTGACTATTTTCTTATTTTTTCCTCGATCGCATAGCCAAGAATATGTTCTTGAATTTTGGTTTTAGTTAATCAATTATCAAAACTCTGGGCAGTAAATGAAAGACTACATTTACATGAAAGTATTGTTTCTTATTGCGATATTTTTTTATATTTAGTATCGGTAGACATATATTCATTCACGCATATTTTTTTTTGTAGTACGGTATACCTTTTTGCTATAGAATTTTAATGTGTATTTATTTAAAATAATACCGTTTCTATTGTCTAATATTTCCATTTCAGATTTCTTATGTTTTAAATAAATACAAAACACAACTCATTTTAATGTATTCGTTTAGCCACCCAAAAATATATTTTACCTTTAAATAACGTAAATAATGAACTTCCAACCTCAAAACTGTAATTACAGTTAATTAAGGACTTAAACATTCTTAAGGCAACATTTTATTGCTTTTCTTAAATGTTTATTTATTATGAATGTGTTTACTTATAATAAACATTTTTAATAAATACTCAATTTTTAGATCTCATTATTTATAGTGGATTATTTAAAATAATACTTTTTCCTCTGTTTAACAATGAAATCCAAAAAATATATATAAATAAATACGGAACACAACTCCTTTCAATTTATTTGTTTTTGCTCTATATTTGAAAGGGGGTGGGGTGTTGCCATCAGGTTATGTAAATAATTGAATTTCCAACCCTGAAACAATTTCATTTATTTAAGAACTTAAGTATTCTTTTGGAAATGTTTTATTGCATTTATTGGTTGAAATATTAAGGATCTATTTACGTATAAATATATTTTTATAATGGGTTGAATTAGACTAGAATAGACTAGACTAAACTATAGAATAGAATAGAATAGAATGGAATGGAATGGAATGGAATGGAATGGAATGGAATAGAATAGAATAGAATAGAATAGAATAGAATAGAATAGAATAGAATGGATTACAACAGAGTTTATTGTCATTGTAACACGTGAAACGCACAACAAAATTAAAAACTGCCCTCCTGATGGGGCAAAAACAAGATAAAATACCACAGTTTAAGATAATATGTTATGGGTAAAATATGAAACTAAGTAACATTAAATTAAAAATTAAAAAATACACATATAAAGACTGAATTGTTATCGTTAAATTTCGATTTTTAGGTGCCTTTATTTAAATCCAAAGGTTCCTGTGTTTAACATTTTGATTTATGATTGTTTATGTTTTGAAATAATTCAAAACACAACCCTTTTTAATCGTTTTTGTTTTTGATCTATATTTAAACGAAAAAAGAAGAAAGATTTTTTTTACCTCGCGTGTATACGCGAATAATTGAATTTCCAACCTTGAAACGATTATAATAAATTAGGAACATTATTTCTATGACGCAGCAAATGAGTATCGGAGGCCAGTTTAACACTAAAATAACCATTTAGAATAGATGAAACTGAATTCATTCGTCTCGCTTGAAAGGTGAACTGCCACATTCCCCGATTGGATTTAGATGACAAATTAGAGAAACCTTCAGTAAAGAGGTAATTCAGAAATCGGAATCGGTATTATTATCATCATCATAACCATCAAGAGGGGAGAACCAAGCCAGGATGGAGGGATTCATAAAATTGTGATTAAATTAGATAAGCCGGGAGATTCACTCATGCGTGGTGGCGTTTTTCTACACTTAACAACTTGTAGAAAAGTGAAAAACGGGGGGAAATGAGAACTGAGCGTCAAAATGAGTC
The DNA here is from genome assembly GCF_059441175.1 of Urocampus carinirostris. Lineage (NCBI taxonomy): Eukaryota > Metazoa > Chordata > Actinopteri > Syngnathiformes > Syngnathidae > Urocampus > Urocampus carinirostris. Next base: position 12,329,013 of record NC_142366.1, on the reverse strand, counting down.
CCAATTCGAAAGGCGATTTGGCGTCAGGGTGGAAGGGAGCGCGCATGCGGGGTCTAATAAGCCACTTAAAGTTAATGGAAGAGGGAGGTCACCGCGAGAATTATTGACACCCCCGTTGGCCTTAACCTGTCTACCAATAAAGCTGATTAGTTTTGCCCCATTCCTCAGCGCCGCGCCCGACGTTTTATTTGCTCGGGGGAAATCAACAAGTCAGCGACTGTTTTTGCAGCTAAAGGATCGCCATTTAATTGCGAGCCCTCGCCACCAAAATGATGGAGGGATGAGAGAGGAGAACAGATCAAATCTGGTGGGGTGAATCATTTGTTGCGAGGGAAATACAATATCTGTTTTGATTGCAACATTATGATGGAAAATTTACATATATGGTACATATTATTGTAAGTCGCTGTTGTTTGAATTTTGTAATATATATTGATACTTTGATGATAGATTTTTAAACACAATTAAACAATTTTTCGTTCTAAATGGTTACATTATGAAGTAGCATTTAAATGGGATTATGCATCAACAATGTTATCTACCGTATTTTCCAGCTATTAATGCGAACCAGCAAATTTCTGGCATTTTTTATGTGTGCTTTATGGTCCAGATTTATGGTAATTAGGAATTGGTGAGTACCGATATATTGACAATTATTAGATGGAGATTAGGAAACAGTTCTATACTAGTCTAGTCTAGTCTATACTTACTTACTTATACTTACTTGGAGTTTTATTCTATTATATTTTAATTGCGAACCAAAATAAAGACACACATTTATTAATGAGAATAATAATTAGATTTTGTATCTGTTTTTCTGAATGAGGCATGTAATATGAAAAAAAGTTCTGTAACCATATGTATATGTCATAATTGCCCTATTTGGAACACCTGTGGCGGCTTGATTGGCACCGACAGCCCGGAGAAGCTGATTGGTGCCCACACCCTTTTTAAACCCCCGACTTCAGTTCAAACTTTGTCAGATCGTTGCGAGCTGTTGTGTTTCACTCAGTGAGTGTTCCCGTCTGACTCTGTCCCTGTTAAAACCTGTTTCCTGCCTGATTCCCATTTTTCGACCCGTTTCTGAACCTGACTACGCCTGTTTTGCCTGCCTACGACCATTGTTACAAACTTGACATCGCCTCTGATTTCCAGCCCTGTTTAAACGACTTGCCATTCTCGCCTGTCTTCTTTCGACACGGAAGTGTCACTCCCGCCTTGCTCGTTCCCGCTCTTTGCCAGTACTCGGATCAAGCAATCAAGCAAGCCTTACTCTCACTCTTTTTCAATAAAATCTGAGAAACGCATGCAATTGAGTCCTGTGTCCGTTCTGGTCTGTGACAGTATATGTGTGTGTGTATATGTATATATACATATATCTATATATATATATATATATATATATATATATACACATTATCTGCATGGCTTATCCTCAGTAGGGTTGCGGGGGTGCAGGAACTCATTCCAAGTCAAGTCACATTTATCTATATAGCCCTTAATCACAAAAATGTCTCAAAGGACTGCACAGGATTACAATTACATAATTACACAATTACCTGATCTTAATTCCAGCTATCTTCGGGCAGTGGGCTGGATGTTTTCAGTTATCGGGTACTGTGAGGGGGGAAAAAACGGTATCGTGCTCCCCAAACCCTATTCATGATATATCTTTTTTGGCGGAACGATTATTTCGTATAATTTACAACATCTGTTTGTACTGTGGTTAATTTGCTTTTTAAAATCATTAAATAATGATATTGTTATTGTCAGAATTGGAGACTCGATGTTATCAATTTTCAGTACCAGAAGGAAAACGGATACCGTGCATCCCTAACCCCTTTTAATGTTAATATATAGTTTTTGGGACAATTATGTTTTTAGTTCATAACTGCTATTTATAAATTTGTTATTTTGCGGTCTAAAATTATTAAATTATTGTATTGTTATTGTTGGTATCGGTCTCTAGAAATAGGGTGTTATCAGTTGTCACTATCAATAGAAAAACTATTGATAATTTATATAAGACGTTTTTAGGAGCAACTATCTCCAATTTATAACTGCTATGTAAAAAATGTACTGGTAGGAAAAAAACAAGTATCCAGAGACCTCAATCCTTATTAATGATAGAATATCTTTTCGGGGAACAATAATCTCTGTAAACTCAAACAGCTATTTATTTATTCATAATTGAACTTTTGAAATGGATTAATCATCACATGTTCCTGTCAATATCAGTATCCATAGGCAGGATGTTAGTAGTCATTGTCGAACGGAGGAAAAAACTGGCATCGCGCCTCCTTAATCCCCAATACATCTTTTTTTTCAACAACAACTTCTAAAATTTATAACAACTTTTTAAAAAAATCAAATATTTAGGTTTCTATATTTATTAAATTATCTTTATGTTATTGCCATTTTTCATCACCAGAGCGAGCTATACAGAATGATTGTATCTCCATCTACCTCCTGCTGCTTTAATTTTCTTAAATGCAGCATGAATATTTCTATTAGGCTTGCAGTGAAATATGGAGCCATTTACAATTGGTCGTTACAGATTTATGACCCCCACCACAGAAGCCCCGCCCCATTATCACATCCAATAAGGAGAGAAAAAATGGGTGAGAGGCTCCCAAGTTCCTCGTCATCCATGAAAGCTGTTAATATAGCCCCTTAATGACTTGGACAATTATACACAATACAAATCAAGATGACAAATAGCTATAGATTATTTATTATTAATTACATTATGTGCTCAGTTTGAAAAGCCAAACTTCCCATTTGAATTCATAGATTATAACTGGTATCGGTTAACTTTTCTGCCCATTTTTTTCATGCCAAAAATTATTTAATATACATAACATTTAAAATGCCAAGACCCGGCTCATCTCTGAAGAATGGGATGATGCTTTACACCGTAAAGTTTTGGTGACCAAAGTATGAAAGTGCTGTACCTGCTTCAGATCAGGAGGCTCCACCTCCTACTGGTAACCATGAAAAGCAGTGCTATCTGTTTCATGTGGAGAAGCAAACCCCTATCTCAAAACCTGGAAAGAAATGGGCATTGCCAGGGTGTACTTGCCCAAGACACACCACAGGAAGTGGTGCCCCAACGACCCTGACTTTTAAAGGATTTGTGAACCGTGAATTGTGATTTATTAATATGAAGTTATAATCATGCTTTAAATCAGTACGGAAAAGCTCTGATTGTGCATTGTTTATTATTTAATTAAAATAAAATAATTTTCTACAAATAATACAAATATTATTGTAAAGTGTATGCCATTCTCAAACTTAGCAGATACAATATTTATTTTTACAATGCAGTAGGGGAACAAATCCCTACTAAAAAAACGGCCAGGAGAGGGATGGGCGCCACCATGCTTTACTTGCCCAAGTCACCACAGAGGTGGTGCCCCAACGACCCTAGCGGGATCTGTGAACTGTGATAGTGAACTGTGAACTCCTCTTTTTCCAAAAAAAGATCTTTGTAATAGAACCTTTTATTCCTAACAACTATTATACATTTAAATCCTCTGTTCTACATTGAAACACAAAAACAAACCACTTTATACAGGCTTAAACATTTGTTTAACTGAAAAAAAAAATTATAAACTTTATTCTACACACGGTACTGTCATAAGTAACAGTTATAATCAGCAGGAAGAGAAAAAGCCGCTAGATTTTTCGGTCAATAAGAACACAGAAACAATACCCGATGCAAATCAGTGAAGTAGCGAGATCGTGAAAAATGAAGCGCGTTATAATATGGGTTTACTGTTAAGTAGCGCTTATGTGGGTAGCTGGGAGATATATTCAAATTTGCTTGGAAATGTCAGAAGAAAGTTGGGGATATGTCAAAAAATGCTATTTATCGCACAAAAAGTCTTTTATATCATAATTTTGTACTTTTTTGAGAAATTTTGAAATTAAAGGCTTTAAAACTGTTTTATTTTATTTGTTTGTTTAGGTGATTCTTAAAAATCCGATTCTAAATAGTTTCTAAAGGCATCATATTATTTACGTCATTGCTGTTGCTTCTTTCATCCAATCACCTTCGGAGAAGAAACAAGAAGCGGAAGTACAGGGGTCTCCTTTTCCACTGTTATTGGCTTCTTGCGAGCAGAAGGAAATAAGTCCTTCATCTTCATCTCAAAATACCATACATCATTATACCTCTTTTGTGGTTCACAAATAAAGGGTAAATATTCTTCTTGCTACCACTGTACCGGTTCCGTCGGATTCTGTTTTACCCTAACAGAGGACAAAAGCAGGCACCCCACAGTGAAAGTGCTATAATTGCTAGCGCGCATGCTAGCTAGTCAGCGCCGATGCTAACGTCAACAAAGTCGTGGCACGCGAACACTAGCGTCGAAATGCTGGGAACGTGTCTCCAGAAAACTAATATAACTCACGCTATACATACGCAGATTTATTTTTACATTTAAAATGAAAATATGGACCGCCGCTTTCGGAGCATGCCTCTTGCTGTGTCATATGCTAGCTGAGGAAGCCGGGTTAGCGCAATGTGATCAGAACCGAATCAAAATATATAAAATTGCCGTTAAAAGCCATTGAAAAAAAAAAAGTTAATATCGCTATAGTTTATGCGCAGCTTGTTATTGTTTCTCATTAATGCTAAATCTACAGCTTCTCTTTCACCAGCTTGAGGTAAACTATTTTTTTTCTCTCCAGGCAGAACTGAGTGTAAAAATCGCCATCAGTCAATGGGAAAGAGGTGAAAATGTTTAGCTTCGAGGGCGAATTCAAGACGAGACCTAAGGTGTCACTTGGAGGAGCGAGTAAAAAGGTAAGTGTGGGTGAGGAATCTTCTCTAATGATCAGTCATAAGATACAAATGATCATCTATGCCAGGTGTCACCAACGTGGTGCCCAAGGCCACAAGGTACCCCCATTCCGAACACATACCTGCCAACCTCAGCCAATTGCTCCCCTTATCAATGATGGCAGTTCCCATTTCACATCACAACGAGGCACCTATTTAGTAAGACTATGTAGACTAAAAACAAATATAGTTTTGCAAACAAGTTTATTATGCAAATAAACAACACAAAAAAGTATTTCAGCATCTTTCTTAGTTATTTCCCCATTTGCAGTCAATTTAGGGTTATTTGTACAGATCAGTGCAGGATTTTGCACACTTCATCTGCTCGACAGATGGGTTTACTCCACGAGAAACTGAAAATTAAAACCCAGAACAAGAAATGAGAACTTTGTTGAACAAGAAATGAGAATTCTTTGTTGAGAATTAATTCCATTCTGCATATTTGCCTTGGAGAGACTCCTGATCCTTGAGTTCTTCTCTTCTTGTCTATTCTTCTATGCTTCCCCCACAATTATTTCTGCTTGATACTTTGATTACACATACTGACAAAACTGCAACACACTATCTATCTACCTTGGTCATATCCCTCAAGAGGGGTGACCGACAGCAAGACAACCACATACAATAACAAAGAAAATGAAAGGGGAAAAATAGCAAAAAAACACACACAATTTTTTTTGGACTATGTCCAACCTAATTGCCCAAACACCCAAACAAGTTAGGCACCTAAGTTGGTCATGCTTTCGTCCCTCCAGATGAAATGGGACACCAGAATGCTGCCATGTCACTCGGGTCAGGGTGACACAACACACTCTTTTGTTCAACCGCAGGGCCCTACAGCTTTTACTGGTTTACCCCTGCCGTATCAGACAGGTGCCCAGCCCATCCTTAAGAACGCGTCCACAATCCCACTATCCTTTCACAACACCTCTCCACTCCTTTCTATCACCAACAAGAGCTCTAGCTTCCATTATATTTAGACCTTTCTCCTGCAGTGCACTCATAACACCATTCATCCATGTCAATCGCAGCCTTCCTCTTGGTCTCCTTCCATTGACTTCTGCTCTGTGGATCCTCTTCAACATTCGCTCCTCATCCATCCTGTCCATGTGTCCAAACCGACCGAGTACTCTCTTATCAACACGCTTGGTCAGTTCTACGAGTACTCCAGTTCTGTCTCTCACAATTTCATTTCTCAATCTATCCAATCTTGTCATTCCTAACATAGTCCTCAAACACTTCATCTCAAAAACATTCAATTTCCTTATTAAATCTGCGTTCAGGCTCCAAGTTTCTGCACCATACGACACAGTCGGCACAATCACACTCTCATACAGTCCCCTCTTAACATCCATACTCCTACTGTTGTTCATCACTCTCCTCAGAGCACCCAAAACCTTGCTTCCTTGATTCACTCTGTGCAATACCTCGCACTCATTCCACCAACTGCAGCCACATCACAACCCAAGTACCTAAAGCTTTCAACTTCTTCCAGCACCTGTCTATGCAACCTGATTTCTAACGTCATGCCCACTCCATCACGTGAACACTTCATCACCTTACTCTTCCCAACATTGACACATAACTTAAGCCTATCACATACTCTTCCAAACTCCATTACCAACCTTCTCAATGTTTCCTCAGAATCAGGAGCAAGCACTGTGTCATCTGCAAACAACAACTGACTTACCTGCCACACTGTTCCACTGTTGTCCATCATCTCTACACCTCTGCCAAGTACTCTTGCATTCACCCCTCTCACCACACCATCCATGTACACATTAAACAGCCATGGTGACATCACACACCCTTGTCTCACACCAGTCAACACAGGGAACCACTCACTTGTCTCACTCCATACTCTTACACAGGCTCTGCTGTTCATATAAAAACGTTTCAATGTTTCCAACAACTTTCCACCCACTCCATACATCACCATCACTTGCCACAACGCCTCTCTATCAACTCTGTCATACGCCTTTTCCAAGTCCATGAAAACCAAATAAACATCCTTACCCTTTGCTAAAATATTTCTCACACTCCTGTCGTACTGCAAACACCTGATCCACACATCCTCTTCCTTTCCTGAAATTACTCTGCTCCTCCATCACCACCTCATTCGTTCTTTCTCTCACTCTCTTAATCAAGACCTCACCCACATCAATCTGGAAGATATCTCTTTCCACTCCACCAATTTTTCCTTTGCTTTCTCACTCACAAGCACAGACACTCCTTCTCTAGCATGTCCACCCGTAACTCCAGACCTTCGACCATACATACTTCCAAGCTGTAATTCACCCTTTCCTTTCATCTTTGTTTCACTCAAGGCTAACACATCAACCTTCTTTTTACTCATCACATGAAAAATAAATGCTCGATCAAGGATACTGTTTGCTCCTGTAGCGCGAGAATATTAGCAATCTATGATGACGTTGCCAAAATAGGCAAGATGAGAGCGGTCTAACAAAATAAGTTTTTATTTTTGTAATTTACAAAAATACAAGCATTGTTATACATTTTACACAATTTAAAACAATAAAAAAAATATATAAAAAAATTGGGTAAATATATAAGTCTACGTATATGAGAACACTTGAGTAGCTTGCGGACTGGTTCCTAAAATACCTTCTTTGTGATTTTCTTTGAAATTTGATTTTCCACCTTGCGTGAGAAATTATTGACAATCAATGTCTTTTAAATACATGACCAATTTTTAGAAAAAAATCATCCCTTTTAGACTTTTTGTGATTAGGGGCTATACAAATAAACATGACTTTTTAAAATGAGCCTATACTTTTTAATTTGTAGATCACTCGGTGGCCTTATTTTAAACCTACTTGTATTTTCAAGTTGGAAATAACAATTAAGTAACGACATAGCAAACACTTGATAAGTTGCTATTTTAGAAATGCACATCAAACTGGTAGCCCTTTGTGCTAATGAGTAACAAAAAAGTAGCTCTCACCTTCAAAAGGTTGGAGACCCCTGAGCTATGCACTCATAAATCTAAACAAAAAACCACCATATAAGTAAAGTTTAGGTGTTCTATTAGCTTGATAATAAAAAGGTTTTCTTTATGCTCTGTACATATTCCACCAATATGGTAAACGGCCTTTTTCATCTTCTCAGGAAGAAAAAGCATCCCTGCTGCATCGCACTCAAGAAGAAAGGAGAAAAAGAGAGGTGAATAATCGCTAATCATGCAGTTCATTGGAATAATGTTTCAAATTGTATTTATAGCATTATACATATTGTCCGACCTGTTTTATACATGTTTTCAAGTTAGTTTAACTCTTCCTTTTTCCCATATCTCAGGATGACAGAAGACGATTGAAAAATGCAATCATCATTCAGTCCTATGTACGCGGCTACCAAGACCTGAAACGGCAGGTAGATGTATTTTCTATGTTTTATTTTGCATCACATGGCTAGAACTTTTGTGTCTTCATGTATTTTCTATTTTACTCAAGTATGCAATGCAAAGAGCTACATTTGACAAGTGTGCCAACCAGACACAGCAGGTTTTGGAAGCACAGGGTCTCAGTCTGTTGGCAAGGCAGCTCATCTTTTTCTACAGACAGAGCGTGGATGCACATAGATTGGTGAGAGGACAACTTTTATCACATCAGACTCTTCATGTTTTTTGTCTCATGATTCCAATTCTTGTGTTTCTGAAGGTCTGGCTGTGCCAGAACATGGTGAAACACAATTGTGAGTTTGTCAAGCTTCTAGTTGGCCCGCACAGGCAGACCTGTGTGTTTCAGATCAAGAGGATACTTGGGTTTTGCTGCAGGTAACAATAACGTCTCTCAGTTAATGTGTCGTTTATTTAGGGATCCAGAAAAACTATCAAGACAATAACCAATAAAACCGATAATGGATGGATATGATGTCACAGCCCGATAGAAAAAAAATAAACGCCGTTATTACTATTTGCTTTGCTAAAATATTCAATTGACTGACACTACTTTTAAAAAAGATTCACACCCTCATTAGAATATGTTTTAGTTTTCTATAGAAGTACTAGCACAAGGTCATCCTGCCTCCTCTCTCCCGCTCCGTAATGTGTGTGAGACACTAGAGAGCTCTCCCCTATCAGTCACATGGCTCAGTATGTTATCATTGTACTGGCTTCAGAACTTAAGCGATTACATTGAGTTTTGTTTTTTTTGTTAGGAAAGTTGTTTTCTTTTTGTCACACTCCTGTGTGTGTATGTTAATTATGATGAACAACTTGATTAAGATTGAAAGCTGTCTGATATTGTCTGCAAACTACTGTCTTATTGCATTAAAATGTGTTACTTTTCTGTACTCGACATACACAAAGTGCAGTGTACATATTTGAATGTTTTTGCTATGAGAAACCGCTAAAGCTGTAATTGGCCAAGTGTTACATTTGTCTGATGTAGCATTATTATATATTTTTACATTTCTAATAGCTACTAATGTGTTGAGTTGAGATAAAGACACTTGATATAAATGAGCAATATATTTTTCATAGCCGAGGCATTTGTAAGTATTGGAGCACTTGTAAATAGACTTAAAACTAATTGGATTCTACGTTTTTTTTTTTTTAAATTTTCTAAATTTAGCGTGCATTAAGAAAAGGAGAGATCAGTTTTCGGTAACTGTCCGCAGGAGCAGGTCTTTGTTGGTTATTGCTATTGGTGTGAAATAATAGTCATCGTGCATCCCTTTTTCATTTCTCACAAACTATCTTTGAGATACAAAAACAAACTTCAAATACGTTTCATACTAGACTCCTGCAGAACTGCAGCAGCGAAAGCTTAAACGTGGCTGTTCCAATGCGGATGTTGGAAATCTTCTCCTCAGAAAAAGTCTACTCGCCCATCTTGGCTGACACCAACGATGTGGCATCAACAGTCGAGCAAATTTTGCACTATATGGTCCAAACGGGTAAGGAAGCAGTGGCAGTCCACTACTATTTAAGTCTCACATGCTTGCTTTAACAGTCGTTGGTTGCCTTTTTTCAGGATACTACAAGTCGCTATACATATTAGTTAATCACCGCCTTCCCCCCAGTCTGGAGTACACCGACTCTCCTTCCATTCCTTTGGCAAGCACACTATTGGAGCACATTCTAAAACCTCTGCACTTTAGCTACTCCTCCTGCACAGCGGACGCCAGGTATGACAAACGACTTCTTCTTTGTTTCGTTTGTGTGATGCTTTCTTCCCGGAGTCAACAGTGAAGTCAATTTACAACAAGTTGTAAAATCCCCCCTGCCACAATCAAGTCATGTTCGCTTTCCTCCTTGGAGAATACCTGAGTGTTTGCGTTAAGTGGTAGACGTTCTTATAAGCAAACATTGAAAGGTCCTCCTTTTCTTCTTTGAAGAAAAGCAAGGCGGGAGCGAGAGGAACTTGTGCACACACCGTAGTGTGACAGTTCATTATGTGACTTGGGGGGGCGAGTGACGGGGGTTGGGTCACCAGATGTGAGCCACACAGAGCGCGTCTGTTTGGTGAGATAATAGCCGAGTGCTCACTTAGTGGAGTGATCAACATGTCTTACACATCATAAAGCAGGGGTCACCAGTGTGCTGTGGGCTCCAGGTAGCCCCCTAAGATCACCTGAATGGTCAATGGACTGGTTCTAAACATGGCTCACCAATGACGGGTGATTGTGTTTTTTTTCCCAGGAAGTTTTGATACTGACATGATGTTTTAGTGGTTGACTGACCCTAGTTTAACTATATTTCAAATAATTACAACCTGGTAATAACATAGTGATAACATAGCAACATTTTGAAAACATGACGTGCTATTTTACAAATAAATAAAAAACTTTTAGCCCTTTATTCTAATTAGTAATGGAAAAGTAAATCTTAGCTTCAAAAAGGTTGGTGACCTTGATATATTAGTCTTCACCCAGTTAGAAACTACTGTTCAAAAGTTTGGGACCACCCAGAAATTGTTGTTTTCCATGAAAAAGTCACACTTTTATTTATCAAACAAGTTTTCCAATGTCTTTGTACCAATATAAATATCTTCCTTTTATTGGCTTGTCTTAGACATGGCATTTTTTTTGCCACTCTGCCTTGAAGGCTAGCATCACGTAGTCGCCTCTTTGTTGTATATGTTGGCACTGGTGTTTTGCAGGTGCTATTTAACCAAGCTACTTGTTGAGGACCTGTAAGATGACTAGTTCTCAAACTTGAGACTCAAATTTTCGTATACTCTTGCTTTGTGGTGCTTTCGACCTCTCTTTCAACTCTGGTTAGAGCATGTTTGTGCTGTTCTCTTAAGGGAGTAGTACACGCCTTTGTTGAAGATCTTCTCTGAAGGGAGTAGTACACGCCTTTGTTGAAGATCTTAAGTTTCTAGGCAATTTCTCTCATGGAATAGCCTTTATTTCCTAGAACAAGAATGGACTGTCGAGTTTCACACCAAAGTTCTATTTTCTGGCCATTCTGAAAGTTTAATCATACCCACAAATGTGACGCTCCAGATACTGGACTGGCTCAAAGGAAGTCTCACCGTTTTTCTAACCATCACAACTCCTTTCAGCTGTGCTAACATCATTGCACAAGGGTGTTTTTTTTTAATCATCCATTAGCCTAACGGAATGAGCAAACACAACTTTTAGAACACTGGAGTGTGCTGGTTGCTGGAAATGACCTCTCTACACTTCTGTAGATATTGCATTAAAAACAAACATTTGCAACTAAAATATAAATTTACCACGTTAACAATGTATGGGGTGTTTTCTGATTAGTTTCATGTTATTTTCATAAAAAAAACAGCTTTTTCTTCAAAAAAGGACATTTCTAAGTAGCTCCAAACCTTTAAACAGTAGCATATTTAAACAAATCTAACAAAGTATAGTTCTGTAGTTAACAGTCATTTTTTTACCCTTTTTTTGTCTCGCAGGCATTTTGTCTTTGCCGCATTCACCGAGGAGTTTATCTCAGCACCCTTCACAGAGCAGATCTTTCACTTCTTTATCCCAGCCCTGTCGGACCCCCGGCTGGCATTCCCCTTTGAGCCCTTCCTCAGCTCCCTGCGTGGCACTGTCACCTATTCCCCGGTCGCTCAAAACCGCGCACCCTGGATATTTTATTTTGTCCTATCTGCAGGAGAGAACTGTTTAGGTGTGTGACCCTATATAGGCAAATGTTTTAAGTGACCATTTAACCATCATTATAAATGTATGGTGTTGCATTAACAGAGTCCCTATCAGAGGAAGGTTTGCTGCTATATCTAAGTGCTCTGCAGACGCTGCTGCCTCTGCTGCCCGTGACAGAGAACTGCAACCGGCTAGAGGTGGGCAGCGACTCAGAGGATGAAGATGACACTGACGTCCACCTGAAGCCCATGAAGGTACCATATGAACACTATGTGCAGTCTTCTCACCCACTTAAATGTGTTTTTTATTTTTATTATTAGGACGACAGTCACATCTCCGTGCAACTGATCACTGATGAATGCGTGCGAAAACTGGACACTAAACAGCAGACCAACACGCTGCTCAACTTGGTGTGGAGGGACTCGGCAAGTGAGGAGGTGTTCACTATGATGGCCTCCATTTGTCACACGCTCATGGTGCAGCATCGACTTTTGGTTCCTAAAGTCAGGTGCGTAACAACCAAACAAAAATTATAGCATTGTAATGTCGGGAGTCATGCGATGTTATAATTCCCAACATACATCACAATGTTAAAAGCAACATATCAACAGAGGTAAGATCTTAAGCTCGAGTCCGCGCCCGACCCAACCGCAATTTCGGCCCGTGTTGGGACAAAAATTTCAATCATTATGTTTAGGTCGAGTCGGGCTTTGCTATCATTTTTTTTTAAAGAAATGTTTATAAAACTGTTTATTAAAATAATTTGCGGGTACTAAAACAAAAACATTTATTGAAAAAGAAAATAAATAACCATACATCAAGTTTGTTTTTCTTTGTCTTGCTGCCTCTCAAAGTGCCTCACTAGATCCATAAGGACTATCTACTGTTAACCCGTCAATCTGGCGGATGGCCTCAAAATTTTCCCGTTAATCCCCCCCCCAAAAAAAGCGTCAATCATGTAAAATTGTTTGTTAATGTAACCTCTGAAGACACAGAAATATAAAAGATGTAAATCTTTATACAGTCTTATTTAACTTAGATTTCATTACAAAAGACACAAGGCATAAACATCTTTCAACTTTTTCACATAAGACAGGAGTGCTAGATGTGTCTGGGGATAATCTTAGCCTAGTTGTTGGCCTGTTCAGGAGCAAGTTAGCTATAGAGAATAAGTCACCACAGTAACTGAGCCTAGGAAAATTTAACCTCGTGACTTGGGACTTAATTCAGCCAAGATAATAAATTTATCAATATTTTGTTGGTTTATAAAGTGCACCGGAACATATGTCCTCCTCACCCTTCTAACCTTTTTAACCACTGGTCCTTTTTCAAGCGCAAGACAGGTTATGATTTGTTATCATAAATCACTTCTCCTCCCGAGTCCTCACAAATAAAAAATGAAATTTCGGGTTTGCTTTAGGCTTGGTTCTGCAAATCAAGGTAATTGGTCGGGCTGGGTGGGCTTTTAATACCCGAGTCGAGTCGGGCCTGATGTTTTTACGTCTAATCTTACCTCTATGTATCTGTTTCGGTGTGCAGTTTAGCACCCCCTGGTGGCTAGGTTATCAGTGCAGTTTAATTTGATGTACGGCAGGACAGTTTGTCCACCTTGGGGGTTAAGACTCATTCATACTAGTATTTTTCATCATATCCATACAAAATAGTGTTTTCCTTTTTCACCCCAAAATTGCATTTTGAACTATAGAGACTAGTGGTGTCCAAAATATGTCTCAGGGGTTCTGAAAAAACAATGCCTTGCACAGACATTCCAGGCAATTCCACTCATGATTGCAGGACTTCATGTGTTTCCTGCACCAAATAGACTATGACTAAATTGTAATCATTTTATTTTTGCAATATAAAGAAGCACTTACGTCTATTTACATTTGTTCAATTAGCAAAATTCCCCCCAGACACGTTTAAGGGTAGGAAAGTAAAATAAACAACCATGCAAATGGAGAGACGGTCAGACATCTTTTCAATACCACGCAGCTTGCTGGCATTTACAACCGGCAAGAGGAAGCAGAAGATGTCAGTGAAGCTGTCAGTGGCAATTACCTCTTCCCGGTGGGCTGATCACATTAGGGCCAGGATGTCAGAGGTGCTGATTGCCTTCCTTGTGTTTGAGGCTGCGTGCTTGGTCAACTGGATCCGGTTAATCATTAGTAAAAGCCTCATGAAATCCATGTGTGTGGTTTACTTAAACAGTGCTCACTTGGGCCAGATATGGTAAAATATCAAGTTTTTCTTAGTTGTTCAAAGCAGATTATAGATAGCTACATTTTAAAAATAATAGTGAGAGTAATACCAGCCAACAAAATTGATCACCTCATATATCTCCCGGGTATGACATTTATCCGTTCTGAGATGGGGATTGCAAAGTGGAAAAAAAGGAGACGCCAGATTCAAGTTAAGACTGATTTTACAACTAGGATTGTCATGGCCTTAGAAAATGTGGTGACTTTAATCACCTCCTTATTCTTAATAATTGCCCTGATCATCGATTGGTTCCAAACATGCAACTCAGCAAGGGTAATAATGCATGTGCCTTCTTCGCATTACTTGATAATCACAAGCTTCTTTTCAATGGCTATTATATTTTTGCTTCTCCCTTTAGATACACTGCAAGCCTTGCGACCCAGAGTGAATAAATACAGTACAAAAATACAGTATTGTATCGCTGAAGTCTTTACAAACTAAATGCAGAAACAGAAAGACCAGCATCTTATACAATGTCGACCAATTGCAGCCAGGCATCTTGGAGACATAACATGCACATGAACACGGCACAGTTTGATTTTTTTTTGTGTTTTGGCACATACAATAATCTGTTGTTCATGCCTGTGCAGCCCTTTGAGACTCCGTTTGATTAAGGGCTAGACAAATAAACATGACCTGACTTGATGTCACATAGTGGGAAAAATGCTGTAAAGAGGGTCCGAAAAAATATATTCTTTCTCACCGTAAAGTGAAACAGGGTAGCAATACATTGTAGGTCAACTGTATCTAGAGCTAGACCTGATTACAATGACAACCATATTATCTTCACGTGCTCAAAATATGCAACATGGACAAGACGATTGACTCATAATTGTTAATTTCGCTTCTCCTGGAAAATCTCAAGAGAATTGCTTGTTTTTCCCTTCCTTTCTCGCTGTCACTTATGCCATATATCTTCTCCATCTTCCATCATTATTGGATATCTGTACAAAATAATTAGCTCGCAGGGTAAGATTAATTGCCACGAGAGCGGACCGGATAGCTTTACAAGAGGCTAAGGGGAGCAAATTGCATCCCCGGTCTTGATTTACTGTGCTGAGGAAGAGGGGGAAAAGCGTCTTGCCAACCTTGCGTTTTTTATTAAATATCTGCAAAGTCAGAGCGCGATTAAAATCCAACTCAGGACCTCTAATAGATTGAAATTGCTTTTCTAATGCTCCCCTTGCCCACAGTGTAATGCCGTTTTGATGGTTAGCATTAGATATTTACTGTCATTTAGAAATGCGGGAGCAGCAAGTGATAACACGCCAACCGGTTGGGAGACAAAAAAGAAACGCAAGCAAGCTGGTTCCTCAAATCTTCACTCCAGGCCTCGATCCTGCCATGATTCATCACAGTTTTTTTCCTCCCCCTGGCTGCTTCTTTTGCCTTTTGTTTATTGGCGGTTCATTCCGTGATTGAAAAAGGGGTTTGGGTCTTCCGGCAGGCCGTAAATCTGCGTGTCAGCTGGCGTTTAGTGCTTTGTTTCCCATTTCAATCAAACACCAACACCGCTTGTTATGAGTCGAATGCAGCACTCTCCTCCCAGAGCTTCTCTCCAGAGGCTTGTAGTGCTGACAGATGGCGCGTGGCGGGGCCGCAGACCATTTTTCAAACCCTCCTTATGGAGTCTCGGGGTCATCTCTTCGTGTCGGGAGGCAAGCGTCTTTTGAATGGGGGCGATTGGAGGGGCAGAATTTCGATTAACACATGTTCTTGCCGGCAAAACAAAAGCATCCTTGTGTGGTTGATTATAACAGGTTTCATACTGGTGCTTGAAATCCTTAAAAAAGGTTGGATTTTAATTTTGTGCTTTTGAGTTTTAAAAAGTGATTGAATTTTGGGTGAATTGCTTGTAATTGCATGAAATTGCGGCAATGTTTTATGACTGCCTGACTTGATAGACCACTTATTAAATGAATAAAAATGAAGCAAGTCTGTTTAAAAATGACGCCAACACGCTGGCTCAGTGGCTTCGCTCTGCCATTGCATTTCATCTTCGCTCGTGATTAACGGCAGCTTTCATTAGTTTGTATGCGGGGTTCATACGGGTGCTTGAAATGCTTGGAAATACTTGAATTTTAATGTTGTTTCAAGATCAGGAAAATATTTGAATTTTGGATCAAGTTCTTGAAAATATTTAAAATTGTTGGCATTGTCTGGTTTATTGGCAGTGTGACTCTAAAGACTTGGCAATATATGAGGAAACATTTTTGAAAAGGGCATGAAAATGACTCTAGTGGCTTGTCAGACTTATAACATTGGTAAAATGGCGGCGCCCTCTGTTGGCTGCGGCTGCATCGGCTCGCTACAACGGGTCAGGTGTATCGACATTTCGTTCTGTGTACATTGTTACAAAGAATGACAATCCAAGGAAATTATTATTATTATATTATTATTATGGTGCTGTCATGTGACGCGTCACTGCGGAGCCACTGTTCGGAGCCAAGAGGACAGCTCTATTTAAAAAACTGGCTCTTTCGTTTAGATCACTGAGAAGAGCCAACCGGCTCTTTCAGCTCTCAGACGTCTCCATAGATTTTTTGTTTTTCTTAACGATATGCTAACAATAATAAAAAACATACACCAGATTGAAAGATTAAATGCACTCTGCGTTGTTGAAGCAGAATTGCAGAATTCATGTCAGTTTATACAGCCCTTTGACACAAAAAGATCATAAATCATAGACAAGAATCGCTTAAAATACCACAAAGTATGTGCTAGCAGCAAGATGGCGACATTATTTTAGTCGTCCAAGTAAAAAAAACAACAACCTTCTTTAAATGCTAACGGATTTCTTCCTCTGAAGTTACTGAAAAAAATGAAAGATAGGACCTGGAAGTGCTTGAATAGTGCTTTTACCTGTCCTGCTTAAGAAGACAGGTGCATCAGACCAAGATGCCGGGAGGCTGCCGTTTTATGATCAATGGCTAAGAAAAAAAATGGCTAAAATGTCGAACAAATCCATCCACAGCATGCGACAAAGTATGCAAAAAAAGATATTAAACTCTTCACAATGGGAGTCGGCTCTCTCCAGTCACATGAAAGGTAATACATGAAGAGGACTAAAACTTTTTTTTCTAACTGTTTGTTACATGCTACGAAAAATAGAGCACTATAAAATGTGTATTAGTGCAAGGATTACTTCGTTAGTGTTGGTGGCATCAATTGCAATAATGAAAAAGACGATTAATAGTTTATATCAACCATAATGTATTATTTGTTCTGTTAATGGTACTTGAGAAATTAGAAAATTGGATTTTCAAGTCCTTAAAAAGTGTTTGAATTTGGCCAGGAAAAAGGCGTGCGAATCCTGTTGGATAAGACATGCAAAAAAAGACCTGACGGTCACACTGACCTACACTGGCAATGTGGCTTTCCATTAAAGGGACTGTATGTTTTATGTAGTGTCTCCTCGTGGTTAAATAAACTTAAATCATAAAAAAACAAAAACGCACAAATACATGCACTATTGTCCAAACATGCATTGTTTATTACTTGCTTGTCCACACATTTGTTTTTATCTTGCACAATATGAGGCTCACCTAGAGGGAGCTGACATGATTATCTACCATTGTGCTGCTACGTTTACCCCCCAAAAAACAAACCTTTTGAAACGCTCGGCAATAAAATGAGAAGAAAAATTATGTGGTTTGGCCTCTATGAGTGTCTGTAGTATGTATTCTTCCTTTAGCTTTTCAGTTAAACTACACAATACAGCAATATCTAGTGGTCAAAATAGTGCACACTGTCCCTTTAAGAATTAAACAATTACAGTGGAACCTCGGTTTTCGAACGCCTTTCAGTTCGGACAAATCGGTTCTCGGTACGCCAGGGGCGATGCTGAGCGGCGTACGGGTGTAGATTGCCCCCACCCCTCGTGAAGAACTTTTTTCACGTGAGCGCACACTCCTTTTTGCTTTCGTTTTTAATATCGGTGAACGGAGTGTTTTAACCCCTAATTATGCCTCGGAAGAAGGTCGGTGCAAACAGCAAAGTTGCTACAGGTGAAAAAAGAAGAGTAGTGCGTACAACTATTGCATTTAAGAAAGAAATAAGAGCAAAATATGAAGAAGATGTGCGAGTTTCCCTTCTTTCGAGGGAATAGAGCATGGCTTCTGCAGACCACCACAAAGGTAAGAAATCCTATTCATAAATCTTTTCTTTATCCTCTAACCGCTTACCACTTGTTGTGGAGACCCGGGTGCTAAATTACGTGTAAACGACCTAATTTTTTTATTTTTACACGTTCATGTTGGCGTAATCTTTCGTACGGAAGATTACCCTCACGCGAACGTACGATTAGCCTGGGTTAGCTTCATGTTTACTTTCATGGTAAACGTTCAGGGTGTTGTAACGGATTAAAATGATTTTAAATTACTTTTAATGGGAAAAACGATTTTCGGTGATCGACCAAATCGGTTTTCGAACAGGGTTCTGGAACGGATTATGGTCGTGAACCGAGGTTCCACTGTATTTCCAATTTTTATTTAATCTATTATTTTTTAAATCCAATGAAGCACATTTGAAAATATTTGAGTTCCATCCCTTTTATACAAAAAATGAATAAACAGGTTTTAAATGAAAAAAAAAAAACAACAACACACATTTAAATGATTTCAATTCAGTTGCAGGTTTATAAATATATTTCAAAAAATGCTTTTTGGTTTTCCGCAGTATGAATACATTTGTGCACAATTTTCATTTTGATGTAACACACGAGTCATAAAATTGCCCCTGATGAATTACAAAAAAAAAAAAAACAATCACAGTCTGATGATATGGTGGGGTGCTGACTACTTAAATGTATTCATTATTAAATTATTCTTGATGAATTTTATAAACTTTGTTCAGAGGTTTATATTTATTTCTTCTGAAGGCCATGTTAAAAAGTAAGATGATTACAAGTACATTTTTTCCATTGTAATTTAATTAAGTCATATTTAAAATTATTTTAAATCAAAGCTCAAATCCAGTTGCTTTCCATCAGGCTAAAATCAATAACTTTGATTAACAATTGATAAAACAGAAAAACTAGAAAAAAAAACCGAAACTTATCTTGGTCCCGTCCCTTCGGCAGGCCAACCACTTTTCACCCAATTCAAATCACGTAACCAAATGATCATAACAAGGTATAATATGTAATGTGAATCTCATCATCACTCAAGAGAAAACGACATAATCATGAACATGTGATTTGAAATCAAAACATAAATGTAGAATTATAATTTTCCATTACACGGTTTGATGCATCAAAATCACAAACTATTTGCCACTTCCTCCTCATTTTGGATCAGGTCTTGATTTTGTCTCAGATTTGTTGCTACCCGAAAAGCCAAGGGAAAAAAATTAAAAAGGCAATCTCTATCCGATGAACAGGGTACAAAAAATAATTTAAAACACTTTTTAGGCTGCTCAACAACGGCCGGAAGTCTGCATTTAGAGACTTTCAAGATGGTGTTTGAATAATCAATGAAATTGGTACTTATTTTTGCTTGACGAAGGCAGGGAGTATGTGTGTAGATGCATTTATTGTCATCTTGGCATCCTGCTCGTTTCCCTGCTGTCTGGGTATAAACTAATTATAATACAACAAGTTTTGGGATCCTAATAAATTCTATTAGTATTTGGCAGTTGACTGAGGGGTCCTAAATTTGATGGTAGTGGTCCTAAAAAGGCTCCTAAATGTGTCTGCTTTTACTTTGTGGGATAGACCTGCTTGCATACTTAGCACAATATTGTCACCTGCTCTTGCCCGCTGCGTGAAAAGCGATGCAATTCAGGAGTTTACACAAAGACTGGGAACACAGAGCCGCTTCGCACCTCGGTGCCGCAGCCCCCGCTACTAAATGCGAGGTATGTGAGGTCTTTTCTCGGCATTATCACGTACTTCTCAGTGAGCAGGTTTGGAACAGTAAGGTCACGACGGGGACCTTGCCGCCTCCTCTGACCTCCATTGTCTTCTTGTCCCCTCTCGGCTATTAAGCGAAATGGGGCAGGAAGCTGCAGCGGCCTCTCTCCTGTCGCAGGACCAACTAGTTTACTAATGGAAGGTTGCTCGCCTAAATAAAGCTTAATGGCTCATTTAATCTTCTTTTGGAGAGGGCAGGCCAAGAAGATTCCACGTTAGAGTAGAGTGTCATTTATTTCTCTTTGCGTCCTCGCTCGTTAAACGGGGTGCGTCAGCAGACGCGTTGACGCAAAGTCTTCTTACAGTTCTTTTCGGCGGGTTGTTTAAGTGCCGGATGATGAATGTTGACATTGAACGCAACCTCAACTCCTTTCCTCTTTTGTTCTCCAACAGACTTCTGTACAGTTTAGCCTTCAATGCACGTTTCCTGCAGCACCTTTGGCACCTCATCACCTCCATGACCACCAAAATGATAACCGGGTGAGCTTTTACTGATATAACTCTGCAATTTATCAACAGTGGAGTCCAAAATGACCCATTTCTAATCCTTTTTGTGATGAATCTATTACCTGAGTTCCCTCAACAGGACTTTTTGAGTTGTAGAGAACAATACACTTTTTTTTTAATAATGATCGAAAGTACATAAAAATGCAGCCATCTTATTTAAAACAACCCCCCAAATTTGGATTAAATTGAATCGTCTTTATTGTCATTGATATCAATGTTGGAGAATTTTGTTTGCAACAAGATTCGACATGGCAGTCCAAGGTAAACATGTAATAAAGACTTAAAAGAGAAAAAAAAGTATGATATTTTCGGAATGAAAGGCAGAAATAATATTTGCAACTTAGTGGTTAAAGACTGGTCTAAGTTATAATAATAGTGCAATGTGAATGAAAAAGAATAGTGCATCGTAACAATAGCGCAATGAAAAGCAATGCAATAACATTTTACCAGCAACAAAAAAACTAAACAAAAATAGCTCCCAAGGTATATTTTTTTAGAGTTTCATGCAATGAAACTTAGCAGCAACAAAGAAAAACAGTAGTTTGCACAAAAAAAAATCAGACATTTGTCATGAATTTAAAATTACCCAGAACATAATCTTTGAGTTTGAAAGCCACTAATTTGGTTTATTTTGTACCCTAAGCCATTTCATTTAACCCTCTTGTTGTCCTGCCATTTTGTTGTTACAAACATCCCCGAAATTATATTTTGTAACTTTGAATTTTATGATTTTTCTTCGTGTCAACAGTAGAAACAAATGAAAGCGCCTTTTCACATTTCCATGTATAAAAAAGTACAAAGATGTCCGAGAGGCTTGATTAACCCACCTGCTGTGCCTATAAAACGATATTGTTAAGCACAGAAACTCTTTTGAAAACTGTTTATTTTTCATAAAAAAGGGTCAATTATATTTGTTTTAATTCCCCAAATTTGGAAAAAAAATTCAAACAAAATTCGATAGTATGCTTGTTTTTTTGTATATTTCTATTTTGAAAACAAACGGGAAAAACAGTAATTCTATCACAAATTCCCTCAATTGGCCTTCCAAAAATATTTTCAAAAAGCCCTAAATTTGTGTTAAACAACAGCCCAAAAACTGGTATATTTTGGTTTTAATAACTTATGTTTAAACCTTAGTAGACACTGAAAATGAGATGAGAAGACATCGATGGATTTTGAACTTGCAAGAAGGACCGGGAGAGGTGCTCGGATAAAAGAATTCCATCCCTTCCCAAAGCCTCCACCGAGCACCCTTTTTTTATTAAATGTTCAAGGTTACAAAAACAGATATGCCCTTAAGGGTGTGGAAAATCAAAGAGCAGCAACATGAATGGCTGACAGTGACATTGATGTAATGGTAAAAACCATTAAGGACAAATGTGAGTCAATATAAGAAAATCTTCTTTGCATTTGTCCAGTATTTAAAACAATAAAAACGTATCAATGAATGAAAAGATTCGGTCTTTTTGTTGACAAAAACAACCAAAAAACTATCCATCTTGATCAGTTTATACTGTATTTGACAAATTTAAACCTGCCAAATTGCTGACACTTTTTTTAGCTGAACTGCCTTAATCCAACTGACATATTGCGCTGTAAGCAATACCCATTATCTGTGAGAAGGGATCTTTGACGCCTCTAACCATCAATGAGTTCATATCCGCTTTCTCTTCAGCTCAATGATTCCGCTCCTGCAGTTGATCTCCCGAGGCTCGCCCATGTCCTACGAAGACTCCAACCGCATCATTCCGCTTTTCTACCTCTTCAGTTCGCTTTTCAGCCACTCACTCATCTCTGTTCATGACAGCGAGTTTTTCGGACGCGAAATGGAAGGTAAGCCATCTCCTGACATATATCGCTTATTCGGAAACAAAAGTAGCAATATTATTAAATGTATTTTTTTTATTTAATTTTTTGGGGAAATACATTTTAAAAAAGTCTATACGGATGACCCGCGGGATACGACGCTCACATTTTTTGAAATACATTTTGAAAGAGTCTATTCAATAGACCCCCGGGATCCGTTCAGATGTCGGGATCTTAAGGGCAAATTGTTTTATGGCAGGGAATAAAAACCTGTGACAACTAGCTAATGCGTTACAAACAAGAAAAAACATGAAAATAACAAAATAGTAGATAGTCCTACTTACATGTAAATACATGTTTATTATTCAATAACATTACATATAACTGTAAAGAGGGCAGCACGGCGGCGCAGTGGTAAGCGCTTGTGCGGCACAGTTCATGTCATGGGAACCTCCTGCGTGGGTTCAAATCCAGCTCCAGACTTCCTGTGCGGAGTTTGTATGTTCTCCCCGTGCTTGCGTGGGTTTCCTCCGGGCACTCCGGTTTCCTCCCACATTCCAAAAACATGCATTTCAGGTGAATTGGCCGGTCCAAATTGTCCCTAGGTGTGAATGAGCGAGTGAGTTGTCTGTCCCCGTGTGCCCTGCAATTGGCTGGCAACCAGTTCAGGGTGTCCCCTGCCCACTGCCCGAAGATGGCTGGGATGGGCTCCAGCCCCCCCGCGACCCTACTGAGGATAAGCGGTACGGCTAATGAGATGAGATGAGATAACTATAAAGAAAAAAATAGATTTTACTTGCCTCTGGTGTGACAAGACTTGAGCTGGTACAGCGGAGTTAGTGGGTGGATGCAATGGATGGAAAAGATTGCGACGGCAGATTAAAAAAATAAAACTAATGTTAGAAATTCCACTTGCAAAGATTGTTGTACTGTTAGAATTTTTGTTTTGTTTTTAAGCACCTCCTTATTTGTTATAATTGTCCAGATTGTAGATTGCTTACGGCCATCGTCCATAGCCTTCTTTGTATTATTTGATAATGGCAAGATTTGTTTCTGTTTTTATCATCAATGCAAGTCTCAGGAAACTAATCAAATTTTGTTACCCGAGATTCTGAGCTTAACAAAGAAAAAGGGAGCATTTTAGGAAGGAGTTCAGCAAATAGGATATCAGCATCGTTATGAATCCCTGAAACTGCTGTTATGCTATTCTTTTTTTCCATGTTATTTCAAATGTAATTTATTTGTATAATCAAATTATTATTTTTTGTTGTAAAGCTTTTCATAGGCAATAAATTGTCACTCAAAGTGTATCAAAACATTCAGTGTACAATAAGACAATAAAGTAAGACTTCGACCAATAGCAGACAGGCGTCCGAAAGATGTATAAGGCATTTATCTGGCACAGTCATACATACAGACTCCGCAAAATTGATTTTGGGCACGGGAAATAATTTCTTGTTAATATCATAAGGTTGGGGAATATGACTTACGATGGGCTGACATAACCACATTTTCCACACGGTAATGTGAAAACATTGCAAAGTAAGGTGAGTGTAACCCAGACATCTGCTGTATTAATGGGAATAATACAATTGAGATTCAGTTTTTGTACTCAGTTTCAGAC
The DNA here is from genome assembly GCF_059441175.1 of Urocampus carinirostris. Classification (NCBI taxonomy): domain Eukaryota; kingdom Metazoa; phylum Chordata; class Actinopteri; order Syngnathiformes; family Syngnathidae; genus Urocampus; species Urocampus carinirostris. Next base: position 12,304,971 of record NC_142366.1, on the reverse strand, counting down.
GCTCAATCCGAAAAATAACAAGAACTGCCTTTCAGGTCAGACGCAGTCGTCCATGATGCCTTTCACCCTTTCGGAACTAGTGAGTCTTTCTCGCTGCCTTCGGGACGCGTGCCTCGGCATCATCAAACTGGCCTACCCCGAGACCAAAACGGAGCACCGCGAAGAATATATGGCGGCTTTCCGCAGCGTCGGCGTCAAAACCAATGCAGAAGTTCAGCAGCGCATTCAGGCTGAACAGAAACGCTGGGTGCAGCTCTTTAAGGTCAGCCCTATACTTGGATTTATTTTTTCACACAAATGCACTCACACATTGCACAGCCACTTATTTAAATATGACTACACGTGTTTTGAAATTTTCTTTAAAAATTGTCTCTCTGCCCCCCACTAGTGGGACAATTAAGTCTACTTGTGGAATGGCTAAGTTAAGAATATTATTTCATGTAATATTGCATAGTACTGAAAAAAAATTTGCCACATGAGGGCACATTTTTTTGGCTTATTTTTTTTCCTAGAATTTTTATAAACTTATGTATGCCTATATAGAAACAGAAATATTTTTTTTACCAAAGGGTAATATTTTACTTTCTTTTTTTTTTTCATTAAAAGTTCTGTGACTTGTACTACTATCAGCACAGAGGTAGTTCACTAGCTAACACAACTAGTTCTCTCTAAAATTACTGCCAGTGTTATCAGGATATATTAATAGAATCGATGAATTAAAAAAATACTGCTCTACTTGTGTTTTACATTTCATTTGTTAGCAAAGCTAATACAATTTACAGCTGTATTAAGAAAATCCGCGATTGACGTGGATGGATAGTGTTATGAGTGCACTGCAGGAAAGAGTTCTAAATTTAATGGAAGCTAGAGCTGTTGTTGGTGATAGGAATGAGTGGAGAGGTGTTTTGAAAGGATAGTGGGATGTTTAGACGTTTTCTAAGGGATGGACAGGGCACCCGTATGATGCGGCAGGGGTAAACCAGTGAAAGCTGTCAGGCCCTAGTGTTGAACAGAAGAGTGTGTTGTGTCACCCTGACCCGAGTGACATGGCTGCTTTCTTGTGTTCAATTTCATCTGGAGAGACAAAAGCATGACCAACTTAGGTGCCGAGGTGCCTAACTTTGGGTGTTTGGGCATTTGTGTTGGCCATGGTTCAAAAATGTGTGTGTTTTTTTTGTTACTTTTTTCCTTTTTTTAAATTTTCTTTATTTTTGTGTGTGTTTGTCTTGGTGTCGGTCACCCCTCTTGGGGGATATGACCAGGGTAGATAGATAGATAGATAAAAAAAATCTGCATGAGTGGGGGTAATTGCATGGTGACCTGTGCTTTGGTGGAAATCAAGCATGAACAAATGAATGGGCAAATACAAAGAGGAGCATCTGTATAGGTCATCCGTCGGCTATTTACCTCAATGAAATGAGATGGAAAACAGGTCAACTTTCCCCTTACCTCCCTCATTCCTGGTTCCTTGCTGCAATTAAAGAAAAAAAGCAATCAGGTGACTTTGTAGCGGTTTACCCGATGTAGAAAATCACCGCTTTTTTTCCAGAAGGTGGGTAACTACCTGAGAAGCCAGTGGGCGGCTGATTTTCATAAAATATCCGCTGGAAGGCCTCTTGTCAGCTAAAACGACCCATTAAAGAAGTGGGGAGCAAGGAAAGTGCATTTTCCAAATTGAGCGCTGGGATTTACAGTCGCTTTAACGCCGCTGACCCCTAACACGCTAATGTTTGCTTGGTGTCATCAGCCGTCCCTCCCCATCTTTTATCGTCCCCATTGTCGAGCTATCTATTTAATTGAAAGAAGCTAATTGAATGAAAATGATCAACTAAGCTTGTATTAATATTGCTAATGGAACTTCCTTCTTGGCCATGTTTGGAGAACCGTGTCATGCCGGAGTTTGGGAGAGGCCCATTAAGGCTCGCACTTAACCCGATGGGCTGATTAAGGAATGCTTATTCATTCGACAGTCGGGGGGCGATGCGCTCCCAACACATCGCTGCCTTCCATTTACAGCGTTTTGCACTCGCTGTTATGGCCCGCGCTGCCAGATTAATCGGCGTTTTATAAAAATGACGTGCTTTAGGGGAGAAGTCTTCGATTTGGACCGTTTAGCCCGTGCTTCATATGGAAATTGTCCTGCCGTAACTGTTATGACAGGACGTAAGAACTCTTAGGAGGGGGGGTTTTGCAGTAAGGTTAAAAGGCATTTTCAAGCAATAGTGAATACATCTGTAATTCAGGTTACTTTTTGTTTTGTTTTTACAAACATTTCTTTTCGCAGAGTCAAGTCATGTTTATTTGTTAATGGCTATCCATTAATCACAAAGATTCTCAAAGGCCTAGCAGACCACAGATTATTGCAAACCATAGACTATAAATACACCATCCGCTGAGCTAAGACCTACATGAGGGCAAGGAAAAACTCAAAGTCAAAACCTCAACATGAGGAAAATGAAGAAACCCCGAGGAGGGACTGCGCATGAGGTAATCCCGCTTCCAGGATGACCAGGCTGCACTGGTTGTTGCAATAACAAATAATACACAGATATTGTCAACATAAAATATAGGTTATTCATATGCTATAGAATAGAAGTGTTTTTTAAGCCTAGATTTGAAAATTTCCAATGAGGTTGCAGATCGAATCTCAGGGGGAAGGGCATCGGGGCCCAAATGGTGAACGCTCTCGAACCCGCGGATCTCTTCTTGGCTCTTGGGATCACTAGTAGACCAGCAAAATTAGAGTAATAATAATTCAAAATAGAAATTGAACCCATTCCAAAGTATTCATATAAATTAATTTTTAGATTCTTGACAGTAACCAAACCACCTAACTTTACTTTAAAGGGACATTGTAATATTCGACCACTAGATGGAACTGTATTGTCTAGTGCGATCAAAGACAAGTTTTAAATGAGCACAACGTAGCAGCAAGATGCCAGACAAACATGGCAGCGACTACTAGGTACAGATTCTGCAATGTAAAAGATATACCAAGTTTATCGACTTATAAATATGTATTAAAATTAAGATTGACGTGATTGCTCATGTATATTTTCCTATTTTTTAAATCAATGTATTGTATTTTACTGAATGAAGATATATTTGTACCACTAGGAGGCACTCAATATTACACATTCCCTTTAAGTACAGTGAAAGATGTTTGTCTTTTTTTTCTTAATGTATACTTTACCTTATGAAATGAAATTTCATTAGTGCTTCTCGAGTAAAAAATATGAGAACAAAATAAAAATTAGAACTATAAATAAAATAAATATACAGGTTTTTTTTTAGGAATGCCAATTTGAGATACAAACATATTTACAATTTTTTTATTTAACTGTAGTTTTTAAGCTTGTTTTTTTAAAGGCAAAAAAATCCTAATACAATATTCTTAATTTTCTTTATATAAATAAGTAACAAAAGGGTGATAAAACTGTTCAGACAATTCTGTTTTTTAATTATTTTTTTCTCACAAAAAAATTGCAATTTAAAAAAAGAAGCATGCAAGCATGGGGAGAACATGCAAACTCTGCACAGGAAGCCTGGTAGCTGGATTTGAACCCATGACCTCAGAACTGTCCTGTAGACGTGCCGCACTGCAAGACAGACTATGCAGATTACTGCGACAATATTAGCATTCTACACTGACGTCTGCTACCAGTGACGGACGGAGACGATCCAGATTAGACAAGCTCGGTCTAACAATTTTTTTTTAGATTAAAAATAATTCCCATACAAAATTTTGTACATGGAGTACACAATTTCAAATGATTAAAAAACAAATAAAATACAAGGGAAAAGTATAAGTTGACAGGTATGCAATAATATCCTCACCTACCTTAATCAATCCGAGATTGTGGTCATATCTAAACTCCTTCCCTCTTGGGTGGACAGACAGATAGTGTGAAGCACATTTTAAAGCGCTCTGGGAGGTCTTCACTGACTTGAAAAGTGCTAAATCTAAATGCAGACCATTTACCGTATAGGTAAATGAATATTTGAATACTTATCAGATCATATAATTTATCGCAATTTTAGTACATCTTTTGTTGTTAATTTTGTGGATTCCCTATTTCTGTGTGTTTTTACCAGGTAATCACAAATTTGGTGAAAATGTTGAAAGCTCGCGACATCAGACGACCTTTCTGTCCGTCGGGCCACTGGCTCTCCCAGGAGGTCAACATCCGAGCCGATAAGGTACCATTTGTAGAAGAATAAATGAGTTTTTTTTTCTTCATTTATTGAGTTTAAAACATTCCTGCGGCTACTCAGGTCACTCAACTGTACGTGCCGTCTGCCCGACATATGTGGCGAACGAGAAGGATGGGCCGCATCGGACCCCTTCAGTCAACACTGGATGGTATAATTATTTTTTTTTATTTTATTATTTGATCATGTGGCCAAAGATCTTCTAACTTCTACTAGTAATATCCAAAGTTTGTGTAGCAAATTTAGGGATCAATACATTATTTGAATACATAAACAATGGGCGAATGACAATGAAGAGGTTAGTTCAATCTTTTAAATTGCCTCGACTTCTAGGAGTACCACATTCATTTTAAGATAATTTAATCAGGAAAACGGATTAAAAACCTTGCAAATAGTCTCAAGAGTGGCTACACGACAATTAAGTTAATTATTTTCTACCGCATTTGGAAGTTTGGCATAAACACTCAGAGTTAGGGAATTTTGGTTTACTTATCATCTATATAAGAAACTTTAATGGAACACACACAAAAAATTATAAGAAGAAAAAGACAGTCAGACAGAAAGAAAGATAGGTTGTGTTTCTGGCAGGTATCATTAGGATAGCAAAAGATAGAACTTTAGGCAACCAGGCGTTATTGTAATTTGCTCTAATTCACCTATATTCACACCAATATCTACCTAAAACCGTTACGATACCGGTAACCATTTGGTTGAACTTTGTTTGCTGTGCGTTGATGCAATGATGGTTGAGGCTGGTTCAGGGAGTCCTTATGGGAGACTGCAGTGTGCAATCCTCAAGTCTTGAGGCCTAGTTCCGACCAGTATCACTGCTTGAAGTGTGTTAATGTAGCTTTGGTTGTCTGCTGGCGGCTTGCGGGTCCGTTCTTTGTCCCGCGGGGCTCCTTCTGCCAGCATATGTCAGGGTCCCCTACGCTAACTTTTGGCCCAACCGTGAATGAGCGTGCGATTTGAACTTTTTGGTTGTTTGCTCAAAACACAATACAATTCAATCACATCGTTTTGACACAAACAGGTCATATTCCAATGATAACTCTTTCTTGTATGTGAACTCAGATGGGTTGGTTCAATCCTCTAGAGTTCACTGGGGAGGGGTAATTCATGTCTGTGTTGCCTTCCCCGGAAAACCGAAGGCTGTCCAAAATTGATGTACGCTACACTTATACCGTTATATATATTTTTATTTACATGGAGAGTCTTGCAAATAATTAGGGCCATGAAAGCATAGTAAGACCTTGCTCATAGTACAATAAGGAGCCATTTTAAGTGTGTGTGTGTGTGTGTGTGTGTGTGTGTGTGTGGGCGCGAGACTGTGTTGCATCAAAACAAGCTACTAACAATGTGCGTATGAGCTACCTAATGTCACTCTCAAGTTGTATGGCCTATATTCAATTAGCTTGAAAGTACCCGCTGAACTCGGCCACATCTGCCCCTGCTGTTTGCACGCTCCTTTTCTCATTTGTTTAAATGGACATTCCCCCTTCCCTCGTAGTCGTCCCCCCACCATTGATGAACGAGCGGTGTATTGACCAACCCTGACGGAGGCAGTATTTCTTCTCAAAGATGGAAAGCTGATGGCGAAATGCAGATCAGACTGACTAATTGAGTGGAATAATTGAGCTGGAGTGGAGGCTAAGTGAGGAGTTTTGCTATTGTGGCGTTTTTCCCTCCCTCATGGAGTTTAATAGAAAACAAACATCAACTTAATGGATAAATGCCCGGCAAGCGGATAGACTGGTCGATTTAATGCAGCGAACCATGTGTGAACCTTAAAAAGTATGAAAAAAAATAATAGAGCATGTAAAGAAAGGCCTTTTACCCCTAAAATATTTGTTTATATATATATTCCCCAGTGTATGCCTTTTTTACAAGCAAAAGTTGATTTAAGTGACAAGACAAATTGTTATTATTTTTTGCAATATTTTTTCTCTGCAGTGGGCTCTGAACCTCCACAGTTGTCTGTGTCTGAAGAGAGACATTTGGCCATTCTCACCGAGCTCCCTTTTGTTGTTCCCTTCGAGGAGCGAGTCAAGGTAACGGCCGTGCCAACATGTAGCCGGTTTAGGCAAAATATATTTAAGATCAAAAATGTCAAAATAAAATTAATGATTAAATAATCACATGAATAATAAAATAATGTATAAACGGATGCAAGAAATAGTGATGAAAATAGAAACAACAAAATACACAAACAAAAAAAACTGGATTCAAAACCAAACTATCAGTTATACGAATGCAAATAGAAATTGTATTAAATCTCATTCGGTAAAAATGTTTTCCCTTCTCTTTTCAAGCCGCAGATGCTGTTAGCATGATATACTTGATGCATTGTTATCCAAATTATGTATTGATATCTGAATTATTTTAGATTTATTCTTATTTTTCGTTTATTTAATTTTCATTTTTGTTTTCTTTCATATTTTAAACGGAAGATTTATTTATTATCTCAAGCATTTTTAGTCTTACATGACCGAAAAGTTTTTATAACTACACTAAAACAGGTGAATGAAGAAAAAGTATAGAAATGTATCTTTTGTACTTGGACTAATCATATCTGATTGTTCCTTACCAATAAAATAATTTGAATTTTGTTTGCAAAATAACCTTTAAGTACTTATTTTTGATTAAATATGCAGCAAATATTAGTATCCCTTTTATTTTAATTTGATGAATCCTAATCTAAATGTTACAATATGGTGTGCTAGATCTTCCAGAGGTTAATCTTTGCTGACAAACGCGACGTACAGGGTGACGGGCCCTTCTCCAACGGCATTGTCGTCACCATCCGACGCAACTACATCTACGAAGACGCCTACGATAAACTCTCGCCAGAAAATGGTACAACTATCTACAGTTTTTTTTTTCCTTTTTTGTCACATTATTACTATCAGGAAATTGTTTCATCGACTTCCACTTGGCAAGATGATGCAAGCGCAGCACTGTAAACATTCACACTCTTTCTAAAACTCTTATTCAGCCCTATAAAATCTTTATATGAAGGATCAAGGTAAAAATCAAGGTTAGCTCCCCCGCCCGCGTCACGTATTGGATTTCGAGCGAGGCGCACATAATCGCGCTTGCGATTATTCTAATGGAAGGCATAAAAGGCGGAATCAATTATTTTAAGTCACCTCTTTTGTGTTTTGAATTGAAAAGGCCACCCGGTCCACTCTGATTAAAAAGAGTAGTAGGCCGAAGACATGATCTATATCATTTATGCGTCTATAAGTTATTGCCTCTTGATTTACCGCCTTGCATTAATGATTCTGAGGAATGACCTTTTTAAAATATCCTACGGTGAACGTTTTGGCCTTGCAAAGGTTTTTTTTTTTACATTTTTTGATTTGTGTATGTTTTTGTCAAATTGTGCTTTATTTTTATTTTTTAACATTTAAATTTAGTTTCAGAAGGATATATCTATTTTTTATTAACTTTGAATTAGGATTTTTTTTTTACATTTTGTTTTTGTTAATAATTTTTTTATTTTATTTTTTGTTATTTATTGTTTAATTTTCTCAATTGATGTTTTATTATTATCTTAGCTTTTATGTAAATATGTTATTTATATTTCATAAAAAATTATCAATATTTTTGTTCATTATTTTTATATTTTTTTTCTCAGTTTTTTTAGATGTTTACTGTTTGAATTGTATTTCTTTTAAACTTTTTCTTTGCATTTATATTCTATTTGTTAAAATAATTTTGTATTTTTATGTTTTATTTTTTAATGTTGTATTTTCATTCTTTTGAATATGTATTTTTCTAATTTTATCAATCGTTCATAGTTTTTGTTTACGGTTTAATCTTTAATTTAATTTTTACATTTGTACTTTTTATTTTCATTTATTTGTTTATTTTGTTTGTTTTTATTTTATATTTTATTATTTTGTACTTATATTTGTAACTATTTGTATTTATTAATAAGTTTGTATTTTTATCTTTGTTTTCTTTTTTCTTTTCTTTTACATGTGTATTTTTTATTATTTGAATTTTAATGTTCTTGTCATTTTTATGAGTTTTGTTTTTTGATATTTTTTACTTTATTTATTTAATCTTTTATTTTACTGTAAATGTTTTCAAATAATTAGAACCAGACTTAAAGAAAAGAATCCGGGTGCACCTGCTGAACGCCCACGGTCTGGATGAGGCGGGCATCGATGGAGGGGGGATCTTCCGTGAGTTCCTCAACGAGCTCCTCAAATCGGGCTTCAACCCCAACCAAGGTGTCTTCAAGACCACCAATGAGGGCCTGCTTTACCCAAACCCCGCAGCCGAGACCCTAGTAGGGGAATCCTTCACACGACACTACTATTTCCTCGGCCGGATCCTGGGAAAGGTGAGCTCTACAGCAAAATAGTGAGTGATTGATTATGTAGTCCCAAAGTCGGTGTGTTGATCAAAAATCATGAGCTGGTTCATCTCACTGATTGACATTGACATTTTTATTATTTTTCCAACTGATCATCATATACAAGGTTATAACAAATTCAAGATCAACAGCTTAGATAAACCATTGAGAAAACAAAAGGGAGAAAAAAGGTTGGTAGGAAAAAGCCAGAGCTTATCTTGGACAATCTGAACACTTTCACATTAATCAAATCATGTATCCTGAGTTTTATAACAAGGCATTATTTGTGCAATGTGAAAAGTGTCCTTCTCGTTTGATTTTCTTTACTTTGAAGACTCCTCGGACTTCATTCATAAAACTGTGCATAGGAAAGATAACTAAAGGTGGCATCGATTACGCCGCTGCGTTTTTTTCAAATGTACCGTTCATATGTGTTATGCAAAAGTAATGTTTTTTTGGCTCAAATGTATCTATTTCAGATACTTTCTTTGGTTTTATCTATCTATTGTTTTGCCGTAGTTTCTTGTTTCTCCAGATTTTGCGCGTACGGCAAGGCCAGAGCTCCCGCGAAAGACCGCACATTAGCCATTCAAGTTAGTGTTTTATGAACATGAAACCTTGGTTACAAATGGCATATGCCTTTTTTGTGCATACGTAGTCTTATATAAGGCCTGGTCTGATTTAAGAGCTACAGTGAAGTTGAAACCATGGCCAAGGCTGCCTTCTACAAACTGCAGTGTTTGTAAAACTTGATTTAATTTATATTTTTTAATAAGTCAGTCAAATCAGCTCAATGCCCGGGCTTGATTGTTTACTTATGTTTTTTCTGCTCCTGTGTGTGCATCTCATGCTAATCGCTTGAAATCAGCCTTAAAGGTATTCCCAAATTCTTCACAATGGGGTGCTTAGTTTTAGGTGTCCTCAAAATGTTTACAATTAAATATTTTCTCTACTAAGCATGTGATAACATTGCCCAACTGAGTTCAAATAGCCTTTACATATTTTTTCCACCGTGCTTATCTGCATTTATCTTACTTTTCCCCGGCAGTGTTTCGGCTAAGGAGCACTTTACGCTGGAGGAGGGAGAGGCGAGGGAAGGAGGGAGGAAAGTGATTTCAAGTGCAAGTGCTCGGTTTTCTTTAATTCCAGGAGTAAAATTGTGAAAGTAGGGAAAAGATCTGTTTCAAATACACTCAAAAAAAAAAATCCAAAAAAAGATGAAAAAGAAAGGATATATTTATAGCACAACAAGAATTTCACATACTTGCACCCGCAACAAAAGGACCTGACAGCGACTGCAATAATAGTTTCAGCCAGAAGATGGGGTCAACAAGTCCAAAATTTTGAATTTATCTAATTTAATTGTTAATTAGTCATAAAGGCTACAAGTGTTTTAGGCGAGGATTTGGTAGTTTTTGTGGAGAAAGCCCAAGTGTTGCGTCGCAGGTAGATGCTAACGGTGTTGGTCATTAGCTGTTCGAAATTAGAAATATCGCGGGAAATTAGATGAAATTTGTGAAGAATACGCAAGAATAGAAAGGACCTTCAAAATGGTCATGGTTGTGCACATTGTATTTCGAGAAGGATTGGCAGACTGAGAAAGAAAATCAAACTGCTTGCAAAAACGTCTGTTGTCGCAAGCGGTTTGCAGTAACCTGATGCCTGCTCCGTTCCTAAAAATTAGTTCTGTGGGAAGCGATCGGACACCTTGACTTAATTGAAAAAAACAAAACAATGATTTGGGAACATATTTTAATGCGTCCGCCGGTTGATAAGAATAGCTTCCATGCAGAAGCTATCATTCCCGACTGAGAGGAGCAAACAAGCGTCTGACAAGCAGTGGCTTCCCAATTAGAGTTTCCATTAGACGCTGATTCGCTTTCCCTTGTTTGTGTAGCCGGCCTTAAATCAGTTGCGCCCACTGCACATAAATATGCATTAGAAGCATGAGCTAATAGTGTTTTGATCTGTTTTATAGTCCAGGCTTTCTTCTTTTCTCTGTAAGCACTTCAGGTGGAGTTACTGAAAAACTAATTAGCTTTTTTATTTAAGAATGTTTTGACCATATTATGTGCGACAGTGTACCTCAACCTTTTTCGTTGGCATATGCCTATGACATGTTTTCTTTGACGTTTCTCTTATTTTATATTGGTATTTGCCTAAATATATTTATATTTATTCCCAATTTTTATTTGGTTGTGTTAAATAAAAAGTATTTTCTTATTTTAATAAAAAAACTATAACTATTTGCCATAATTAATATTAGTGGATTTATATTGTTTTTTTATATTGTTATTTCTAAAATGTATATTCATTTCATATTTTTCTTGTGTCTCTTAAAAGTGAATGTTCTTATTTTAATTAAGAAATATATCTGATTAATTTTTTTTTTGTGAAATAATACTCTGCTCATTTTCATTTGATTTCTTACATTCATATGATTTGAATATTATTATTAAATATATTTATATTTATTAATTTTCTTCCTAGTATGCAAGTATTCTATTTTTGGGGTAAAAAAGAGAAATAATATCTGCCATCACCCTTATGACAACTTTGATCAATTTATTTTTAGTTAGGTTTTTCTATTTCTGTTTTTATAGTATTTTTTTATGCACTTATTCATATTTTTTTTTCGTGTTAGTCAAGTAACATATTTGGATTTTCTTTTTTATTATAGTTTAAAAAAATAAAATTTGAAAAAAAACAATTCATAATTAATTTTTTTCATGTTAGTCAAGTAACATTTTTTTATAGTTTAAAAATTAAAATAAGGAAAAAAAAGGCAGCACGGCAGCGCAGTGGTTAGCACATGTGTGGCACGGTTCTCAGGTCAATGGATCAATGTGTGGAGTGTGCATGTTCTCCCCGTGCTTGCGTGGGTTTCCTCCTGGCACTCAGGTTAATTGGACGGTCTAAATTGTCCCTAGGTGTGAATAAGCAAGTTAATTATCTGTCCCTGTGTGCCCTGCGACGGGCTGTCAAACAGTTCAGGGTGTCCCCTGCCCACTGCCCGAAGATAGCTGGGATGGGCTCCAGCACCCCCGCGACCCTACTGAGGATAAGCAGTGCAGATAATGGAAAATGAGAAAAAATATGCCATCCTCCAAACGAGATAATTATGCTTATTTTACAGATTTTTTGCCCTATTTCATAGAAAAATTAAGAAAAAAAAATTATTTAAAAAATATTACTCAAAATTAGAATACTGCTTAGCACCAATTGTTTTAAAAAGTAGTTAACACAAGTTTTTAAAATAAAAAATTAGAAGAGTAATATTTTTCAGTCTGGGTACGTATTTGCTGTGATAATGCCCCCAATAAGCAGGTCGGCGCCTTGCTGAATGGGTAAGTGTGAAGCACATTGTAAAGCGCTTTGGGAGGTCTTCATTGATTTGAAAAGCGCTATATAAATGCAGACCATTTACCATTTAGATTTGAAATGCATTGATGCCACTTTAATACATGAAAGCCTTTAATTACCCCTTTTGAGAACCCCTGATGTACTCCATCAATATGTATATTAAACAGGATAACAGGATTGCAGGTTTCACTTCAGGGGATGTTGTAATTGTGGCCTGTGCAGTCCTTTGAGACTTTTTGTGATTAAGGGCTATACAAATAAATGTGACTTGACTTGTTTTAGTATTGACGTATAAAGCAGTGTGATAGTGCAGAACTCGAATGGAGTGAATTTGTTCTTCCAGGCTTATGCTTTGAATCTGACAAGAGAGAAAACGCTCATATCAGACCCGATTATCGGTTTAGGTGAGCATAAAATCCACTTATCAGAACATCAATTTTGTGTATTCTCTTTACACTCACTCCTATCATCCGCCAACGCTAATAGTGTTGGAAATAAATGTGAGTTTGACTTTCAATTAACCTGAGCTCAAGTTCCTCCCTCCCGCCATAAAAATGGACGTTTGAGCGGCCATTTTGAGCGGCCCCGTCGGTATTTGTTTAGCGGCAAAGCCTTTATATAGATTGCCATTGCATCACCGGCGTGGCTCAAAGGACACGGGAGATTAATATAGTTAATTAATGTCGGAGGCGTGCCATTGTTGCGAGGGCGGGTGATGCATTACAGGCGCGAAGGGGCTTGTCTAGTGGGGTACTCACCCAAATGGGATTGAGCATCAGGAGCAGCCGACGCCTGTCATCCTTCTTCCTCACTTGTCCACCCAGTTGACAAGCGGGAAGATTTAAGGCGTAAACATAAAAAACGTTTGTGTTCCAAACCAACTCGCAATAGGTGGAAATCAGAAGCGTCAACAATCTTTTTTCCATATCTGCAGTTCTCCTTAATGCTTTTAGGATTGCTCAACGACGCTTACTGTGAATTCCAAACAACGGGCAGCTACTTTTTTCCCTACATTTTAAACAGAACAGTTACAAATACGATAGGCCGGTTGCCTCAGCCGGTGCCTAGAAGCTAGCTTAGAACTGGTGCAGACCAGAGGATTTCGATTGTTTGAGTAAAACAAAGCAGCGTGATGATGAGGCGATTTGAATTCTGACAAGTGCTCTGAATGTCAAAGTATAGAAATTTAATGAAGCACAGGTAAAAAGCATGAATAACTATGACTCTCTTCGGTAGTCAATTGCCTCATCATCTAATTAGTGATGCGCATAAAAGGATGAAGGAGATTCCCACTGTTCTTATGGAGCAGGATCGCGATCTTGACAGAATCAGCGACATTTCTAGTACAGAAAAGTACCACAATGCTGATAGCTGATAATTTTCTTTGATCATGAATATTTCATATTTTATGATGTGAATGATTTCAGTCAAATAAGTGAAAATATACTATCATAATAATCTCTAACCTTATTTATTTACCTCTAGTAATCTTTTTAAATGTTTTAATTCAGGTTAAAAGGTAAACATGTCCTAATAATAATAGTTCAGCTCAAGTTTTTTTAAATAGTTTTATTTTTATTACCATATTAAATCCTATTCTAACGGTTATCTTGTTTTGATATTTTTTTTATGAGGATAATAAAAAAATAACATTTAAAATGAGCATTCTTTTTATTTTTATTATTTAACTCTATATTTTTTCTTTTTCAGCATTATTTTTCTACTAGGGAAAAGAAATCGTTAGACCAATCCTTAAAAGGACCAAAATTGTTAATGGAAAAACATTTGTTATTATTTTTCAAATAGCACCATTTTGATAATCGTGCTCCCACAGTTCTCCAAATTAGACGAAAAATACCTTTTTCTGTGTTCTCATTCCAATTTGAAATTGATATTAAATCAACACAAAGTAGTTTGATACATATAATGGTGACTTGTTAGCAATAATCTAACACTGACACATCATGCAATGCGATGGACCTGCTATAGGAAATGGTTACATACATTTTACTATTTTTCCAGCGTATATACTGTAGTTATTTGTCCACTTGATTTTTCTGTATTTTTGCACTCATGCAAAGCAGATATAGCAGCGCATTGCCACCATCTTGTGGCCAATGCAATCCTTGAAGATCATCCAATATTTTACTACCCATTAAAAAAAATCTCTTGCATCCCAGAGAGAAGTTTGCATCTCTAAACAGAGAAAGCGCTTTCTCACCCCCATTAACTGCGAAGGTGAGCACACCGAGCCCCCCACCTTTGATGGATGTTGATGCCTTTTAAAGGCATTATAATTTTATTGATTGCTAATGTTGTAAATTAAGTGCTTTATTTGGCAGCCAACAGAATGCACCTGCAATGTTGTTGGCATTTATTCCACCTGATGGCGCCGAGATCTGTTTTAATTGCGCCGCCGCTGCACTCACTTATATTAAAACGCCCGGAGGGCCATAATAATTAATTCTTAACGTCCCCAAGTCATTTTGGCACAATTTCTGGCAATAAACACTCGTAAATAAGGTAAGTGGTGCTGGGGAAAAAACATGACGGCAGTTTCTTTCTTTCTTTCTTCTTCTTACCATCCATAAATGTGGCCTCTTCCCAGCACTAGCCTTATTGATAGGTTCCCAGGGGCCATACGGCACATATGGTTCCCAACGAGCACTGGCCTGGACTGAAAACACTAAGTGGATTATTTTTGCATAAAAAATAGACAAAGTTTGAAGTTGCACAATTAACCTGTGTTTAGAAAATAGCCGTGATTTACGAGCAGGCGCGCGTGTGTGTTTAAGATGCATGCATTATGGAAATCCTTTAGATTTATAATCCATTTAGCTGATGCGGTCAGGGTTTTTAGCGCTATCATTTATAAGGATACGCATATTTTAGCCTGGCCAATGGGACTTCTTTTTCGGGACATTAGCTTTAGGGTTTTATGAGTCACCTGCTTGCTGCTGCTTCTTAATGGCGTTGCAGGTCAAGGTGAGAATCGGCATTTATAAAAGTTTCGGATGCCACCTTAGATGGATTGTGTTACGATGTTGCGCCGGCAGATTTACAAGCTTATTGAAACAGTCGATAGAAGTTGTTGTATTGCGCTCTGTGTTTTCTTACACTTTGGAGTAGATGCTTTTCTAAGTTTTTTTCAGAGCATGTTATGAGAATTGTAGTTGAGTAAAAAAAATGTGAAACAAAACACTACCCCCCAAAAATATTTTTTTTATTATCCATGGTTTGTACGGGTGCTTGAAATCCTTGAAAATGCTTTAATGTTATTTGAATTTTAATGTTATGTTTTCAAGGTTTGAAATGTTCTTGAATTATGGCTAAAGTGCTAGTATATTCTTAAATGTTGCCATGTTTCCCTTTGTTGATAGACTACGTATTAAACTAATAAAAATAAATGTGTGTGCTTAAACATTAAAGACGAAAAAAGCAGAGTGTATTCGAGCGTGTTTACGAAATGCACTTACTTGCACGCGGATCATTAACGAACTGATAGAGGCTGCAATAATGACTTAAGCCAGAAGATGGCGGCAGAGAGTATCATGAAATGAAATGATCTGCATTTATATAGCGCTTTTCAAGTCAATGACTTCCCAAAGCGCTTTACATTGTGCTTCACATTTCCCAATAGCGGCCTTGATCTGTGCAGCCATGTAAGGCGCTAACCTGCGTATTGGGGGTTCAGTGTCTTACCCAAGGACACTTCGACATGTAACACGGACAAGCCGGGATTCGAACTGGGATCCCTTAATCCTAAAACGATCACTCTACCTCCTGAGCTACTGCCGCCCCAAAGTTCAAAATACAGTTACAGCTCATTTTAAGGCAATATTGGTAAAACTCATGCATTGTCATTGAACGCTTTAATCGCCAAAACTCCATTTATACTTCTGGCAAAATCATATTTCCTGCTTCTTTTGCTGGCTCAGGCTCTGTACGAGAACATGCTGGTGGAGTTGCCCTTTGCCAGCTTCTTCCTGTCGAAGTTGCTTGGCACCAGCGCGGATGTGGACATCCATCACCTGGCCTCTTTGGACCCAGAAATGTACCGCAACCTTCTCTTCCTCAAGAGCTACGAGGGTGACGTGGAGGAGCTTGGTCTCAACTTCACAGTGGTCAACAATGACCTGGGAGAGGCTCAGGTGATTTTATCTCGAAATAAACTGATTTCATCCGGTTTGTGAGACAACGCAGAGAGCAGCTCAAGAAAAATAAGATCAGCATCATGTTAAACTGTGACCTGCAGTTGGTGCATGGATGTCTCTTTTAAGTGAAGCATTTGTTATTATGTTAATTCGAAACTAAAGGTCAGTACCTGGATTAAAAATGTCTCCTGGGCGTCTTTGCAAAATTTTAAACACGCCTCACTTCCAAATAAATTAAATTTGTGTCTTTTGTTATAAACACACTGTCATTAGACACTACAAAAAATGTAATCAAGTCAAGTCAAGTCATTTTTATTTGTATAATCCTAATGAACTGAAAAACAATACTGTATATAGACCCCCGGGATAAGAAATTTAGCATTTCTTAGGTGGGAATCGCAAAGTTAAATTGCCGTGCAGCAAGTAATAAAACCCTATTATTAGTTGATGCTAATGGGTTGCAATTTGCGTGGCTGCTTCGTATTTCTGGATAATCGCAAGCTTACTTTTCCATAGCCATCATTTTTGCTTCTTCCTTTAGCATCACTGCAAACAGTGGTTCCCATAGCAGATGCAGTAAAAAGTCCCGCTAAGAATTTACAAAGCACACAAATGTCTGAACTGAATGAAGAGAGAGAAAAGGTAGAAAGTGGTATAAGTTATATTGATATGGGACACAGGTTCTGGCATTATTATTATTTAAATAAAAAATTATCATCTTCAAACGCCTCACTCTGAAATAGAATGCCCTCGAGGATAAGCTTTTTTTAGTGGATTTTTGCGGTTTTGTTAAATTTTGTCTTAAAATATATGATGTGTACCTCTCAAAAAACTAATCAGAATGTATCCTTTCATGGCTCTTTGGGTCAAAAATGTTCCCGACCCATGCCTTAATGCCTCGTATTAGCTCTCCTCAAACAGTGCCTGAAAACGGCAAGAGCTGCAACTCGGCCTCTGCAAACATGATAGCAAGGTAAACAATTTGTGGGAGATTAGGCACACACCCGGGAGCAGCCTGCCCTCCGTTTGCCCCCCTCCTTCCCAGATAGCCAACCACCGGATAAGCAACGTAATTCTTGTACATTAGCCCATAATCGCACTCTCTGCTGTGCTGCAAAAAAAACAGAGCAAACACTTTCATTCCGGAGTAGTCTGACTCAACACTCTTGTGAAGTTTATCACAGTGTGGTTTTCGCCAGACACGTCGGAGAGGCCCTGATTCAACTCTGGTGTAATGTCTGACTGTTGAGCAAATAATGGTAAGCCTGTCTTGGGCACTAGGAAAAGAAAATGTCACGATTAGGCTTTAATCCCTCTTTCCAAATGACCACTTGACATTTTTGATTACTCTCTTAAAGCTGGAAGTATTCTTGCAGGCATCAACATTTTGAGTGTTTTTTTAATATGAAAATTTCATGGAAGTATGTCAAATGTTCCAAATCAAAATAATTACACAGAATAGATTAACTGTTTCCCTGTTGGCATTTTTTTTTTACTCATTTTGAGATTTCCTTAATTTTTCACTTATTTTTGTCATAAAGTAACCAAAATAGTCCTTAACATGAACAATATCTATATGTCTGTCTGTCTATGTGTATATAATATATATGTTATATATATATCCATCCATCCATCATCAGCAGCGCTTATCCTCAGTAGGGTCGCAGGGGTGATGGAACCAATCTGAGTCATCTTCAGGCAGTGGGCAGGGGGACACCCTGAACTGGTTGCCAACCAGTCGCAGGGCACATAGAGACAGACAACTCACTCGTTCTCTCATACCTAGGGACAATTTAGAGCGATCAATTGACCTGACATGCATGTTTTTGGAATGAAACCAGAGTGACCGGAGAAAACCCACGCAGGCATGGGTAGAGAAGATGTAAACTCCCTCGGGGAGGCTGCGGTAGCTGAACCTTCACACCGTGGGGCTGCGCCCTAACCAATCAGCCGCCGTGCTGCCATTTATTTATTTATATATATATATATATATATATATATATATATATATATATTATATCATCCGTCCATTATCTGCACCGCTTATTCTCAATATGGTTGCGGGAGTGCTGGAGCCCATCCCAGCTATCTTCGGGCAGTGGGCAGGGGACAACCTGAACCGGTTGCCAGCCAGTCGCAGAGCACACAAACAAACACCCAGGGATAATTTGCATCAGCCAACTAACCTGACATGCATATATACAGTATACTGTATATATAATATATAGATACACTCATCCCTCTCTAGCCAAAAAAGGTATTATGTATATGTTAATGTGAGACACGTGAATGAGTGCATGAAGTAAATGGGTGGATGCCTGAAAGGATTCTGTGTAAGAGGGTATTAAATTGCATTAATCATTTCATGTTATTTAATTTATATGTTCATACTGGTTTGTTGTATCTTGTCTCATTCGCTGCACTTATGTTTTTGGTCATATAGTCATGTTTTGTAAGCGAGCAGCTACGTGAGTCCTTAGAACAAGTGCACCAGCGCATGTGTGTATAGGATGTGACCGCAGAGAGAGAGGAGCAAATGGACATGGCGAATGTAAAGAACGCCAATACGAATGAGTAAAAGAATATAAAGTCAAAAGCAGTGCACACTGGATTTCATCATCGTTCCCTGAAATTTACAACATAGATATGCTTTTAAATAAAATTGTAATCTACAAAGTAATCGTTATTTTTATTAATTATACCTGTAATTTGATTACCTATTTTCTCTGTAATGGACCATGATTTTTTCATTAATATATATATATATATATATATATATATATATATATATATATATATATAGATTGAAGAAAATAAGTATTTGAACACCCTGCTTTTTTGCTTTTACTCCCACTTAGAAATCTTGGAGTGGTCTGAAATTTTCATCGTAAGTGCATGTCCACTGTGAGAGAGATAAACTAATAAGAAAAATCAAGAAATCACAATGCATTATTTTTTAACAATTTATTTGTGTGATACAGCTGCAAATAAGTATTTGAACATTTGAAAAAAATGAATGTTAATATTTGGTACAGTAGCCATTGTTTGCTGTTACAGAGGTCAAACATTTCCTGTAGTGTTTAACCTGGTTTGCACACACTGTAGTAGGGATCTTGGCCCACTCCTCCACACAGATCTTCTCTAGATCAGTCAGGTTTCTGGGCTGTCGCTGAGAAACACGGAGTTTGATCTCCCTCTAAAGATTTTCAATTGGGTTCAGGTCTGGTGACTGGCTGGGCCATGCTAGAACCTTGATATACTTCTTATAGAGCCACTTCCTGGCTGTGTGCTTCGGGTCGTTGTCATTTTGGAAGACCCAGCCATGACCCATCTTCAATGCTCAGACTGAGAAAGGAGGTTCTTCCCCAAAATCTCAAATACATGGCCCCAGTCATCCTGTCTTTAATGCAGTGCAATTGTCCTGTCCCATGTGCAGAAAAACACCCCCAAAGCATGATGCTTCAGAGTAGGGATGGTGTTCTTCGGATTGTTCTCTTCATTCTTCTTCCTCCAAACACACGTAGTTGAATTATGACCAAATAGTTCTATTTTGGTCTCATCTGACCACAAAACTTTCTCCCATGACTCCTCTCTATCATCCAAATGGTCATATGCAAACAGAAGACGGGCCTTGACATGTGCTGGATAAAGCAGGGGAACCTTTCGTTTCATGCATGATTTCAAATCATGACGTCTTAGTGTATTACATGGTGAATGGTAAGTGGTCTGCATTTATTACCGCTTTTCAAGTCAATGAAGACCTCCCAAAGCGCTTTACAATGTGCTTCACACTTACCCATTCACACACACACTCACACACCAATAGCGGCCATGCAGCCATGCAAGGCGCCGACCTGCTTATTGGGGGCATTAGGTATTCAGTGTCTTGCCCAAGGACACTTCCTACAGTACACCTACAGTAACCTTGGAAACGGTAGTCCCAACTCTTTTCAGGTCATTGACCAACTTCTGTCAAGTAGTTCTGAGCTGATTCCTCACCTTTCTTAGAATCATTGAGACCCCATGAGGTAATATTTTGCATGGGGCTAAACTCCTATTGTCCGTCATGTTTAGCTTCTTCCATTTTCTAATGATTACTCTAACAGTGGACCTTTTTTCACCAAACTGCTTGGCAATTGCTCCGTAGCCCTTTCCAGCCTTGTGGAGGTGTACAATTTTGTTTGTGGTGCGTTTGGACAGCTCTTTGGTCTTCGCCATGTTATTCTTACTGTCTTGTCTTACTGATTGTATAGGGTGGACAGGTGTCTTTATGCAGCTAACGACCTCAATCAGGTTCATCTGATTCAGGATGATACATGGAGTGCAGGTGGACTTCTAATTGGCGAACTAACAGGTGTTTTAGGGTCAGAATTCTAGATGATACACAAGTGTTCAAATAATTATTTGCAGCTTTATCACACAAATAAATTGTTAAAAAATCATGCATTGTGATTCACGGATTTTTCTTATTAGTTTATCTCTCTCACAGTGGACATGCACCTACGATGAAAATTTAAGGACCCCTCCATGATTTCTAACTGGGAAAAATAGCAAAATAGAACACAGATTTAAATAGAATGATTTTCATGACCGCTCTGTTCACGCTTTTGTTTCGATTTGGCTTGTCCCCATGTGACCAAAAACAACAACATAGAAATTATGAATAAAATAGAAAATTAAATTGAAATTTAATTTGAAAAAAAAGTGAAAGTAGGAATAAAATAGATGAAAATAAAATTAAAGTACATTAAAAATAAAACAGAAAAAATAGACTAAAATGCAATAGAATGGAATATACAGACAAATTCAAATTCAAATTGAAAAAAGTTAAAATGAAATTGAAAATTAAAAAAAAATTGAAATAAAATAAAACAGAATACAAACACTAAAAATATAATGAGTAAAAAATAAATAAGTAAACTACAAATTAAAATACAACTAATTTGAAATACATTATGATAAAATCATAAATTAGCTAAAAGGAATATTATTTTAACAAAAACATTATTTCAGGCTTTTACACTTTCTTTGGTCCTGGTAAAAGTGAGTAAATCGGACGCCGTTAGCAGCAAAAACGCGCCTCGGACCCTTCTTGTCCTCCCGTTGCCATTATGATGTCATCATAAACCCACCTTTATGAACCGCGATGAGCCCATTTTATCGAGCGCTAACTGCTCTAAAGCTAATGAAAAGAGAGCTCGGGGCCAAATTGTATTGGAGCAGATGTTCATTGGCCGCTCTATATTTAGCCCACCACTTAACCGCACCTTTAATCAGTGTGCTGCTGGATAACGTTTTAATTACCTCGCCGTGATTGAGTTGCGTCCGCATCGCAACATTAAAGCTGCCTAGTTTTTGGCTTTGCTATTAGGAAAGTAGTAATTGCTTAAATGTCTGTGCAGGTAGTGGAGCTGAAGCCAGGCGGAAAGGACATTCCCGTCACCACGGCCAACCGCATCGCTTATATCCACTTGGTGGCCGATTACAGGCTCAACAAGCAGATCCGGCCCCACTGCCTTGCCTTCCGGCAGGGGATAGCTAACGTGGTCAACCTGGAGTGGCTACGCATGTTCGACCAGCAGGAGATCCAGGTTAGGAAATCTTAATAGGGGTTGTGTTAATCCTATCAAATTGAGAGATAGTCAACATTTTTTTTTGTTTAAACAGGTCCTGATATCTGGTGCTCACGTGCCAATTTGTCTTGATGACCTGAAAAAGTTTACAAACTACTCAGGTAAGAAGAAATTATTTTCCCTTAGAAAGTACTTTAAGCCAAATTAAAAGTAAGATTGGGCCTAGTTAATCCAGCCTAACATGACTCGGCCCGCAAGTATTATAGCCCGACAAATCATATATATATATATATATATATATATATATATATATATATCAGGGATGTGATTTTTCCGCTAATTCGCGGAATTCCGCTTTTTTTATCTCCAAAAATAAAATTTTAAAATTTCCGGTGTTTTAATTGGTAAAAAAAAACGATTTCGTCTCGACAGCATGCCATTTGAGTGTTTCCGTAACTGAAATGAAACGTACTTGCGATTGGTTGAAGTCTCGTGTTGACCAATAAACGCGCTTGTTATAGGAGTGTGCCATTGTTCATTTCTCACACGTTTTTGCCGGGTGTTTAAAGAAAGATGTCCGTGATCGAACGCAAAGATGCTCCGCGAGCTAAAGAAATTGATAAGATTGTAAAAAACAAGTTTCGATGGGACTGGTTGGAGAAGGAATTATCTACGAATGTTGGAAAGAAGACTGTGACGAATTTGTTCAATGACTTTATTCGGAAGATCGATCGTGCCGGGAAAGCACTTTGCATTTGGTGTCATGATACCATCGACTATGGTGGGAGAGGTTTCAAAGCTCTTGAAAGTCACGCAAAGAGCAAAAAACACGTGAAAGAACTCCAGTCAAGAACGACAAATTATTCCATCGCTGGAAGTTTCGGTGCCCAAACGAAAACTCCAAAACTTTACGGCCTCCATCCCTTATTGACATCACAATCGGAAGCGGTAATAAAGAGACGTGATCCACCCCAACAACCTGTACCAGTTGCTGATAGAGTCGTGAATTTTGAGGTAGGTGGTAAACTTTTCAAATTTATTTGACAGTTTTCCCATTTTTTTCGAAAATATTATAACGTAATAAAAATGGCCATAAATATTTAACAATTACAATAATAGATTTTCATGTGTACATTACACCAACACTTTACTGTAGGGCCTATACTTATTGTACTTTTTACTGCCCTGGTCCTACCTGGTTTCCCCCCCCCCCCCCCCCCCAGCTAGCAATCACCCCCCCCCCCCCCCCCCCGCTAATTTTCAGATAATTTCACTTTGGTCAAATCACATCCCTGATATATATATATATATACATTGGTAATGTAAATCAAAGTAATAAGTGACGTATTTATTTTTGATGTACGATAGTTATCAGATTGAAACATAAAAAAAACGTTAAAACCACCAATTAAATTAGTTATAAAATAAGAAAAAAAACAATTATTATAATAGTCAGGGAAAGTGCAATCAAATATTATTAGAAATTATTAAGGACTATTTTCGTTACTATAAATCAAAGTGAGGTAAATGAAATATCGCTTACTACCACAAAAAAACATCTAATAATCATTTATTGAAGCGTAGTTAGTTAAAAGCACCAATTGTATTGCTTCCATAACATACCGTAATACAAATAATGATATTGCAAAAGTTACTCCTTAAAGATACTTATGAATCAATATCAATGTGGTGAAAACATTGTATGCAATGAGATTAGACATGGCACAAAGTTAAAGTCTCTCTTTTTTTTACTGTGAGATAATATAATCTAATATTAACAATTTTAAAGGACCCTTTTAAAGTGCCGTGCAGCATCTCAATGGATTATGATATAAAGCAGGGGTCTCCACTTTATCATAGCCTATAAGGTCTATCCGAGGCGCGATTATTGGTTGAAACTGTGGTAACCCCCAAATATAACATGGGTCATTGTGATTTTCTCGCATGTTTGATTTTTAACTGGCATGATGCTTTGTGGTTGACTGAACCTATTTTAACCTCTACAAATTACAGCCTGTTTAAAACATAGTAATAACATAGTAACAACATACTAATAACATGTTAGTTTAGCCATGCATATCAAACTAGTAGCTCTTCCTTCTAATCAGTAACAAAAAAGTAGCTCTCAGCTTCAAAAGGTTGGTGGCCCCTGACATAGAGCCATGAAAGCACCATAGTTAATTTTTTTTTAATTGGGTTTAGACTAGCCTATTACTTTAGCGACAAATCTAGTCTCACAAATGTGCTTTGTTGGTATGAAATTAGGCGGCTACACGGCCACGCACCCGGTCATCCAGATCTTCTGGGAAGTGGTGGAAGGTTTCACAGACGAAGAGAAGCGCAAACTGCTCAAATTCGTCACCAGCTGCTCCAGACCTCCTCTGCTCGGCTTTAAGGTAACTACACTCTCAAAACTCACTTAGACTGTCATTGATGACTATGCAAGTTGAAGTTATGTTCTTCTTTACTGGAATATGAGCATGAGTAAGCTCCCACTGCAACAAATCAAAGCATCCCATTGAGCGTAAACGTGGCTTTGATGTGTTTGTGATGCAAAGAAGGAAAAAACTTTCAGAAAGCAGCTCCCGATAAAAGAGGTCTGATAGGTTTATAAGTCTTATCAGCTCTGGTTCACGACCCCGCTCTGCTCGGTCTGGACAAACAGTCATTTTTGAAAAGTTAGAAGCAGAACTGAACTTTCGAACTTTTTCCTTGATTGTTTCTTACATTTCCTTGCATTGTGGCTCTATCACAAACTCTTCAGTCTCCGATCCTAAAAATGAATCTGGTATCATTCTGTATGTGTCAAAGGTTTCTTTTTTCTGAGGTCATATTTTAACCTTTATGTAGTCATCAAAACAGGCCTTTAGTTACCGTGCTTTCTGGACTATAAGGCTCAACCAAAAAACTAGTATTATTCAAGAATTTTGTAGTGCGCCTTTAAACCCAGTGCGCCTTAGATACCGGAAAGTACAGTAAATAGAATATAATGGAGTGTCATTGTAACATGTCCAATGCATAATGGAATTAAAATGTGCCGTCCAGATGGTGCAAAAGCATTTACAAGATAAAATACCACAGTTTGAATAACAAGTTAAGTGTGGTAGGATAAGAATACATATTAAAATGGAATCATCCCCAAATTAAATTGGAAATGTATCATTGCGATTAATGCTACTGCATACAGTAACTACTTATGATCGAATGAATCATTTCATGTTGTTAGAGAAACCAGGTTTTTATGTTCTTTGGAATTGATTGGTATTTTCTGACTTTTTTTGTAACCCTAGCTTTTGAAGTTGTTTTTATTCTATGCGCCTTATAGTCAGCTGCGACATATATATATATATATATATATATATTTGTTAGTTTTTTTTTGCAAAAAAATATTTTTTAAGTTCTGACACAACCTTAAAAAATGGCGCTTTTGTGCCACGTATTCTCAAACATATGTTTTGTGTTGCCAATATGCTGCAAAAAAAAACAAAAACATACACACTTGTTCAATTTTTCAACCGAACAATTATTGTACTAGGCCGAATACGTACGGGATCTCTATTACTTACTGTGCCTTATATATGAAAAATATATGAGAAAACACTATTTTTTCGGTGGTGCTTCTTATAGTCCAGTGCGCCTTATATTGTGAAATTACAGTACTTAAAGTTGTTTTCCCTTAGTTATTTGACCCCTTCAGTGCCATAACGTGTAAATACATTTTCAGACGTATTGACACTGTGTGCCAAAATGTAAAAATGTGTGGGTTGTTTTTGTTTGAAATATTATTAAAAATGCTTTTAGCGCTGCCAATCAGTAAGTAATAAGCCTCTGGGAATTATTAAAGTAGGATAAATCACCGCTAGATAGTAGGAATGGCTTTGATCAGATCTTTATTCACACACTTACTGGCTAGTTTTGCTTCCTGTATCCAGCGTTGGCCAGTGTAAAGGCGGCCAATTTGACGAGTATGCAAAGTTAAGCAGTTTGGTGAGAAAAGCAAAGATATAAGTACAGACCGTTAACGTTTCAAAGCTTTATTCTTTCTAAAAAACGATGACAAGGTCCCTTAGTCTTTGTCAGGGCAGAGTGTGAGGACATTTCATGCTTGTCCACAACCACCAAAGCTGTTTTTCTTGGAAGTTTTCTTGTAAACAAAGATTTTCAAGAAACTTAGCACTGTTCAACTGTTGTTTAGTAAACAATGGTAATAGCTAGAAACATACTTTTTTTATATGTCCTACACAGCTACAAAATTATTTTTTTTGTAGGCCTTTAAAAATTTCCATTCGAGAGAATGTTCAGACAATGAATTACAGTAAAAGATTAAAATAAAAACATTTTAGTGCAAAGAAGAGAGTGGAACTTAAGGAATCTGCATCAAAGTGCTTGCTTAAAACTGTCCGGACTAAATAAGTGTTGAGGGTGTCATAAAATGTCCTAAGCACTGTACATGACCACATTACTAATTGGGGCCTTGAGCTAAAAAGGTTTGAGAAGTATCAACGATGTCCATCGGGATTGTATCTTTTTATTAGCGTCATTAGCTCTGGAAAAGTTTATGGTAGTCCTGTGCCAGCCCAAAGAACCCAAACTCTCCACAGTCGCCTCCTCCCTTTTTAATCCAATTGACTTTGGGCAGCACGCGAGGGCGGTCCTCCCACTACAGGCGTTCATTTGCGGCCGGCAGGGGCAGCACCCCCTGACCCGGACCCCCCGGCTCCAGCCAGCTCCGCCTTAATTAGCTGTCGTGAAAGGAGCCAGAGATTCATTAGCGAGAATATAGATGCTGTCAGGCGGAGCCATTTAAAAAAGATGATGGAAACTGCACTTTCCCCGGCCGGGCCGGCCTCTCCCCGGGAACGACGATGGCCGTAACGACGCCTTCTCAATAAGCAACGATAGTTTAATACGGTAATTGGCGGAAAAATGGGGTCGGTGCCGTTCGGCCCCCGAAGGGCCATTTAATCGGGATGATAGGATATTTGCTGACTTGAAAAAGCGTGGCGAGGAAATCGGAGCCGCTCGTTATGACGAAGCTCAATGTCACAGTCGGGGATTGAGAAAAAAAACATGAAATGAACATTTCGTGCTAGGTCAAAGTGCGGCCTGCTTCCTAAATTGCAAGGTGGTACAGAATACAATTAACCTTGGGGAGATAGAGCGATTTAGGGAGATAACCCACAATGATTGCTGTTTTTACCATCAAAACTGTCATTACAGTTTTATTGATCATTTCTAATTTCCTTTTCAAAACCATGTTTCATGAAAATTAGCGTTATACTCTTCTACACTAAAAACTAACATCCTTCCTCCGTCAAAAACGTCCCTGTTTTTCTCCTAAACAGGGTTTGTATGGATACTTGAAATCCTAGAAAATATTTGAATTTTAATGTGGTGTTTTCAAGGTTTAGGAAAATGGTAGAATTTAGGTGAAGTGCAGAAATGCTTGAAATTGTGGGCATTGCCAGGTTTTTTGGCTCTATGGACCACAGAATAAATTAAGATTTTTTTTAAGAGGTGTGTGAAAATGACACCAACACGCCTGCTCTGGTGACTTCGTTATGGCGTTGTCGTGTAAGGCGCCACCGCCCCCTACTGGTCGCACCCAAGAGGACTGCTCTATATAGGATGCCGCCTCTTTCAGCTCCCAAAGGGCTCCACAGATTTTTTGTTGTTATTTAACAATATCTAATAAATAATAATTTTATGCACCAAAATATTAAGTAATTAGTAATTCTATGTTTTGCGTCGGGATCCCTGAAAAACACATTAAATATTAAATAAAATGTTCACAAAAAAATGGAAAAATAGACAACAATGTTAAGCTTTTTACACACTGGGCAATGTTAAAGTCGAACAACAACACAAAATCCCTGAAAATACATAATAAAATCTAAATTATTAATATTAACTCTTCAGTGCTATAAATAACTAATGAAATACAAAACAATCAACTATTTTAAATTCTTTTTTTACCAATTTAGACACAGATCCTCTGAAAGACATTTAAAAATAACTTAAATTAGTTAAAAAAAAAAAGGAAAAGATCTGCAGTTGATTTAAAGATTGAACGTACTCATTATCATGAAAACAAGGGCCAAATTTGGCTCTTTTTTTCAGTTCTTATGCATACAGTCTTTTTTTTTTTTTGTCTTTCGTATTGAACTCATTTATTACCCAACACCCCTTAGAGCATTTCTGTGTTTGTGAACAATTGTGTCCTAGCCAAGCTGCGTTTCAAGTGAAGTCATGTTTATTTGGGTAGCCCTTCATCACAAAGTCTCAAACGGCTACACAGACCACAGATTTTTGCAAACCACAGATTATTAGGACACCATCCCCTGATCTAAAACCTACATGGGGGCAAGGAAAAACTCGAAAATCTCAACATGAGGAAAATGAAGAAACCTTGAGAAGGAATCATGAGTTAATTCCCCTTGCAGGATGACCAGGCTGCAGTTGATGTTGCAATAACAAATAATACACAGATATTGTCAACATGAAATATAGGTTATTCATATGCTATAGAATATATTTGTTTTTTGGGCTTAGATTTAAACAGTTCCACGAGGTTGTAGATCGAATCTCCGGGTAAGAGCATTCCACAGCACCTGCAGATCTTTTCTTAGCACTTGGTATAACTAGAGGACCAGCATTTTTAGAGCGAAGTCTCCGGACCGGAAAATAGGGGGAAATTAAATCTGAAAGATATGAGGGAGCAAGTCCATGCATGATTTTGTATAATACCAACAGAATCTTAAAATCACATCTTAAGCTAACAGGGAGCCAATGCGGGTTAGCTAAAGTCGGGGTAATGTGATCAAACTTTCTTGTCTTAATTAAAAGCCTCGCTGCAGCATTTTGTACGAGCTGAAGGCTCCTGATTTTGGACTTCGGGTGACCAGAGTGAAGTGCATTATAGTAATCGAGACGGTAGGTAACAGACGCATAAATTATAATCTCCGCATCAGACTGAGACACCCTAGGGCGAAATTTAGCAATGTTGCGAAGATGGAAAAAAGCTGTTCTAGTAATATTCTTAACGTTCATTTGAAAAGACAAATATGACACCTAAATTTTTGACTGAGTCACTCTGGATAATATTACATTCGTCAATGTTCAGAGCAGTTTTTGAGAACAAGTCACGGCATTTAGATGGACCAATAACTCACACTTATGTTGTTAAGGCAGAATTCATGTCAGTTTATAGCAGCCCATTGACACAAAAAGATCATGGATGGGAATAGCTAAAAATCACTCAAAATATGTGCTAGCAGCAAAATAAGGATTTTATTTTAGTCATCAATTCAACAATAAAAGTTGTTTTGACCAGCGCTAGATTTCTTTCCTTTGAAGGGTCTGGAAAAATTGAAAAAAATGTGCTTGAAAATGCTTGAATTTGTCCATATAATGGGTGGACTAACTCGGTCTAAAGCAAAAAAAGTGATGCCATCTTTTTTTATATTTCAAAAGCATCTTACATCTAATTCTTCATGCAAAACTAGCAGTGTTTTATTCACTGCCTGTTAAAAAGTAGCTCCGTCTTGTACGCCGAAAACAAATCGTCTTTCACGAAATGTAGCTGTGTTTTCAATGCTTTTTCTGACCTTTTTCTTGTAGGAGCTCTACCCAGCCTTCTGCGTTCATAACGGTGGCACCGACCTGGACCGGCTGCCCACAGCCAGCACCTGCATGAACCTCCTCAAGCTGCCCGAGTTCTACAGCCAGCAGCAGATGAGAAACAAGTTGCTTTATGCTATCGAGTCCTCGTCCGGCTTCGAGCTCAGCTAAGGCTGCACCGTGCACTGACTTAAACTCATTTTTTGCGTGTATGAGTGTGCACTAGATGCCACGGCATGTTTAAAAGTTTTTATTTTTTTAGTTATTGCAAATTAGCTCATCAAAAAAAAAAACGTAAAGACGAACGGCCATTTTCCACTGCACGACACCCAAGTTAATGCTCTAAATCACAATTCAATTTTATTGTAATTTTAAAAAAGAAATACAGACAGGGTAGGAAACTTGGCCATGCACGTAAAAGCAATCAAACGATCACAAACAATGCAGATGGGGTTTGGCCGTTTAATACAATAGCGTCATATCCTTTATCCTCTGCGAGGATCTGAGAGAAGGTCTTTGATTTACACACGAATGTGCTCAGGACCATATATCATGTACTGCCTTCTGGTGGCCAAAGCGAGGAGCAGCATAATCATTCATTAGGTGGATAGTGAATGTTATCTTTTCTTCCCCCCCAATGGCTGCCTGAGCTGCTTTTCATTCGCTTTCAGTGTGTAAACTGGATTATTTTCAGCTACAATTTCAAACACCATTGTACATTATACCCCTTTTCTGGTGTCTTGGTTGTGTTTTCTGAATTCCGCCAAATTTTTCAGTTTGCTGTGCTGGGAAACTTAAACCGTGGCGAGCAGTGGAAAAGTGACACGTGTATCATGTTTGTTTTCACCAAAGATGACGCTATATATCTCAGTATAACTCATTAACCCCCAGTCTAATATGACAGAAAATAGACGTCTATAAATGTCAATGGCACCGAACGTGTCCAAGAAAAGGCAATACTAAAAAAGTGGGACTGTGAATTATTTTACGATTGCTGAGAAATTTTCAGTGTATGTCGCCACGGTAATCAGCGCGTACAAGGGTTTTGCTGAGGCAGATATATCCGAAAGGATGATTTATTTGTGTATATGTATATGTTCTCTCGATTCATCATTCAGTATTTGTACAGGTTTGCTTCCTGCGTGTGTGAGCAAGCGAAGGCGGGAGAGACTGTGTCACGTGATGAGAATTGTTCTGTGTAGAAACGAGTGATTGTTTGGAAAGGAATAAATCATTTTTATTCATCTTTTCATCTGTCATTTCAAGGTAAAATCAAGCAATCAATGGGGGGGAAGAAGATGCATCCTGGATCTTTATGACCTCTGACGTATAATTAAGGAAACATCCAGTTAAGGAACACGAAGCAGAAATATTCTGGCCTTGAGATGCATTACCGGCCTTGTGTGCGTTTGTCATAAATCTACTTACGGCCATCCATCTGTGTTTTTTTGGACCCAAGCCATTGCCTCTCAGCAACATCGCTGCATCCCCCTCAAAGCTTCATCAGCACAACTCAAAGTCGTAATTGGGTCTTAAGAAGGCCGACTTGTCATTGAAATGAGGGATTCATCTCAATTAGGTGGAGATTTATTCCCTGCTATAACCCGGTGATAGATTATAACTGTTAATGTGGGATCCTGTGAATCATCCACGGCATCTAATAAGCTTTAGTTCGACAGTAGAGGCATTTTGAAGGCGGATTAAAAATCTAGTTTTGGTTTGATAAACTTTGCATCCTATTTCACTATTGTTTCCACATTAAAAAGGCCAATCATTGGTTTCTTTAATCACAGATTCTCAACCAAAAAGCCTTTTTTCCCCCCAGTCTGTGGCTCCCTCTAGAGGCACAATGGTGAAACTGCATTGGTAAGTACAATAACAACATGAAGTGGCCTAATTTCTTTGGTAATATCCAGCTAAAACGTTTCACTGAGCTCTTTCAATCCTAGATTCCCATAAGAGGAGGTTTTTTTTCACTCCCGGTCTATGGCTCCCTCTAGAGGTCTAGGGAATCAAATACATTGGCATGTATAGTAACTAATAACATTAAGTGCATTTTGTGCTCCCTTTATATTTAATATCTGGAAATAGGATAGCTTCACACTGTACTAAATTTTAAGTTCACATGAGAATCACATTTGTTGAGATTAGAACTCGTGTCACCTAATGTCTTACATTATAGCTCCAGGCAAATTGCCATTTACGAGCTCTTATCGGCCCTAACGACAAGAGCACGGGCGAGGCTGGGCGCCGTTTGTACCGTGACACATGGGGGCCGGTGTTGTGCCACCGGCACGATAGCTTCCCAAAAAAAAAGAAAATAAATGTGCGCTGCAAAGCGGTTTTGTATGATCTAACAACATACTACTTTGCCTCTTGTCAAGCGGGGGCTCCTTCATGCAGCTTTGACACCCATGCTTGCTGCAAAGGTATGCAGAGAGACTGACACTCAGTAGGAGAGAGGTGGCTGGGGGACAGTTCACCTCTGACTGGGTCTACCAAAATGAACGGCCCAAAGGGGGAGGATTTACTCCATTACTAGATTTCCCGTCTTCCAAATAACACACACTATTCATAACCTCGCATTTTCCCCGATTCGTGTGAAATGAATAAAATATTTAAATCAAAATCGATTAGAAGTTCACTCAGGTGAATTAATCTAGCCTTGACAGCTTGACGTGAGAGACAGTATGAGGATGGGCATCGCTTGGCAAATGTCTCGCCCTATGGAGTAATTAAGTAGAACCGCCACTGAATGACCTTCATTTTACATCGGAGATCAATGTGAGAATTGTTTCAAGCATTCTTATTATCATATATATCAAGGAATATATTGCCACTGCCTTATTTGTTTTATTTCTTGATCCGAGGTGGTTCTTTAACTAAAGGAATACTGTGTATTATTTGGTGCTTCCCAGTGGTAAAAAACACAATTCTTTAAGATATACATGTTGATATAAATAATAAGCAAACAACATACACTATCATATAAACGTGCATTATTGAAAATACTAATGGGTCACGAATTGGCCATTCATTTCATTTTTCTCAATCCATAAAAAGCTACAGAGGTGACATGAACTTTGCTACTGTACATATATGACAAACATTTGACATTAAAACGCTGCAGATTCTATTACGAGCTTTATTTTATGTGCAAAAAACAGTCTCCAGAATATTTAAAAAAAGCAACGTATGTGTGTTTAAAACCGGAAGTGGCAAACTTTTACCAAAACAAGTCAAATGCAGGGCGGCACGGCAGCACAGTGGTTAGCGCGTGTGCGACACCGTTCTGAGGTCATGAGATTGAACCTTCCTGTGTGGAGTTTGCATGTTTTCCCCATGCTTGCGTGGGTTTCCTCCGGTTTCCTCCCACAATCCAAAAACACTCATGTCAGGTTAATTGGCCGGTCCAAATTGTCCCTAGGTGTGAATGAGCGACTGACTTGTCTGTCTCTGTGTGCGTTGCGACTGGTTGGCAACCAGTTCAGGGTGTCCCCTGCCCACTGCCCACCCCTGCGACCCTACTGAGGATAAGTGGTGCAGATAGTGGATGGATGGATGGATGGAAGTCAACTGTGATAATTGAAGCGGCTTATTCACGCACAAAGACTTGGTCTCACTTCAAATAAAGCTCTGTAGACAAAAATACTATACCAAATAGAATAAATCTGTAATACAAAATCAAGTAGTAAATCAACCGAATAGTTCTCCCCGTGCTTGCGTGGGTTTCCTCCAGGCACTCCGGTTTCCTCCCACATTCCAAAGACATGCATTTCAGGTGGATTGGCCGGTCCAAATTGTCCCTAGGTGTGAAAGAGCGAATGAGTTGTCTGTCCCTGTGTGCCCTGCGATTGGCTGGCAACCAGTTCAGGGTGTCCCCTGCCCACTGCCCGATGATTGCTGGGATGGGCTCCAGCACCCCAGCGACCCTACTGGGGATAAGCGCTGCAGCTAATGAGATGAGATGAGAGTAACATACCTGTCAACCTGTACATTTTTGCCATACAAAGTACGTTTATTATGCATTTTAAGACGCGTACGATGTACAAGAAAATCTGTACGGAAAAATGCAAATTTGTCAATGATGGGTACCATCCGGTATACACCAACTATCATGAAACGGCAAATCAATCAAGTCAAACGAGTTCGCCGCGGTAGCCTCTATCTCAGTATAGTTTTTCTTTCGTTGCGAGCGGTTTGATGTTACTGTGTGCATGCGTCTGCCGCCTCGGATTTCATGTCGTAGTTGTGTAGTGAAAGGAAGTCCGTCTCTTTTTAGAGGACCGGCTTTTTCGGCTCAACTCATTAAAGAGAGCCGGCTCTCGAATGGCTTACTTGCTTTGATGCATTATATTACGACTTATTATGTTTTATAAAGACGTTAGGAAAAAAAAGAAGTATAAATGGAGAAAATGAAAATGTGGTTATCCGTTTAATCAGTATATTACCAACAATAATTCAATGCAGAAAATGAATTCATAATTTGAATAAGAAAATGTATTATTCTGCTTAAATATATTTGCATGTATTTTTTCCTTCTACAGTGAACGTCCAAGCTACTTAATTTTTTTATAATAAACCTCATTAATGTCGAGCAACTCAGTATCTCACAACAAAATGTATCATATATATCCATCCATCCATCATCTGCACCGCTTATCCTCAGTAAGGTCGCGGGGATACTGGAGCCCATCCCAGCTATCTTCGGGCAGTTGGCAGGGGACACCCTGAACTGGTTGCCAGCCAGTTGCAGGGCACACAGGGACAGACAACTCACTCACTCATTCACACCTAGGGACAATTTGGACCAGCCAATTAACCTGAAACGCATCTTTCTGGAATGTAGGAGGAAACAGGAGTGACCGGAGGAAACCCACACAAGCACGGGGAGAACATGCAAACACCACACAGGAGGTTCGATCTCATGACCTCAGAACTGTGCCTCACATGCGCTAACCAATGCGTCGCCGTGCTGATATAACAAAACACATGTACAATATAACATGTTAAACTACATAAACACGTTTGAAAAAAAATATGCTGTAAGATTTTTTTTTTTGTATTTTGTAAGGGAAAATACGGCAGTTTGTAAGGGCATGGAGCCGTGGAGGTTGACAGGTGTGTAGTAAAATGCTATCAAATAAACTTGAGCCAGGATTTTGTTGTTTTAATTTGAAAAAGTGGTAGTTCTTTTTCCTAATCAGTAGGCGTTTTGAAGGGTGTGAAAAGTGGTAATTTTACGTCTAAAGCGCTAGTGTTGGTGTGTATATACAAGTCCAGTAAGTAGTACAAATAGTGGAAGCTTGTCCTTTAAATCAATGAACTCGGGTCGTTTATGTCCCCCGTTACTCCACAGGTGGCGCAAATAAACTCAAACCCGTGTAGAAAAAGCGGACTGTGAAGTACTTTGATTTATTTCTTTTTGTTGAAGCTCAGAAGTGTGTTTTTGTATTGAATCATGACGCGATAGGCTTTTATGACGTCATTGATTTTACGTAACACGGATGTGCCAAAAGCTCCGTCCACGCTGAAGGCTTGCCCCCTTCGCGTGCACCTCGTAATAAACGCATATGCTTGTGATCCTACAAAGAGGCGGCACTGAGTGAACATAAAGAAAAGACAATTTAAGCTGATGTTTTTAGAGTTGAGAAAATAGTATTTTTTTGTGATATATCTCTGTTGGGTGAAAGCAACTTATCTAATTTGGGAGGGTTTCTGCCTAATTTCCGACGGCTGGTAAACGCAACGGCAGCAGCACATTTGCGGTTGCTCAGGCGGAGGATCACCAGCAGCCCCCCCCGGTGTCATCGACTGCCGTTCGCCGTTGCAAGGAAGAGCTAAAGCGGCTACAATAAATCCCAATCGCCGGGACAAGTTTTTACAAACAGGCAAGTGAGTGAACATTTAACTACAAAAGCTGTTATTGAAGTCACTTTGTCATAATTGGGTGCATTCTTCCACACGTGGCTAGCTACCAAATTTGAGGAACCGTTTGAGCTAAATATATTACTAACTCAAATATAGAAACGGAATATAAGTTCATACATTATTCAATATTCAAGTGGAACATCTTGAGTAAGTCGACTTCCAAACACTAGTCACTATTTTTCTTAAATTTTCCTTTATTTTATTGTTTATTCTGTGACGTGTCCAGGTGTTCCCTATAGACTCATGAAAAAGTCTTAATTAGTCCTTCAAAGGGTTTTGAGGTTTTTTTTTTTTTAATCTGATAAAGTTACAGTAATTTTCCACTTGAATTTTCCCACAAATCACGCGTTTTACCTTAGAGACTTTGCTGTTGTCACGGTCGGATGACGTCACAATATCGAAGTGACAATAGGAGAAGATTTAAAACAAATGATAGTTATAATTTTACTAAACTTTAATGTAGATTCAAAGCACCAGTGTGTAACATTTGACCACTAGATGGCACTATATTGTTTAATTCGAATGAAATCCAGTGCCACAGAGCACAACATAGCAGCAAGTTGCCAGACAAGCATGGCGGTGACCTAAAGCAGAGATTCCACAAAAAAAAAAAAATTCTCGACTTTTGATTTTTTTTTAAAATTACATTGGTATGTTGATTAAGGTATTTTGGGCTAGTACAGACGCTCCCCTACTTACGAATATTCGACTTACGCAAAACGGTACATACGATCATTTTTTTCGTGATGTCGAAGAATATCCGGCCATTGCTGTAATTTAGATTTTGTATTGTGTGCACCTTTTCCAAGTAGAGGACAGTACTTTAGTGCTTCTTTCCGCCGTGTGGCGCTGTGAGAGGTCACCCAGCATCCACCCCGAAGAAATACAACTTCTACTTCCTGGTTCATGTGTAAACACATTGCACTGTATCTTTAGCGTGCTTAGAATTTTGACATTTTTATTGATTAATACAGTGTTTTCAACCTTTTTTGAGCCAGGGCACGTTTTCCTACATTGGAAAAATTTTGCGGCACACCACTAACCAAAAATGTTATAAAATGACTTATTTATATTACTCCCAGTTTTCACAGATCAGACACTTAATGTTTGCAGAAAATGATTCATAAATGTATTATCAAATATTAAATTTTAAAAAGTGACAATGGATAATTTCTCACGGCACACCTGACGATCTCGCGGCACAGTGGTTGAAAATCACTGGTTTAATATATCGTTTATTCATTCAAAATGGTTGGTGTAAAGAAGTTGTGAGGCGTTTCTTTTGAAATGAAAGTGGAATAAGAAAGCTTGATGCGGTTGAGAAAATGGTTGGATTGCTTTTTTTCATCCACTTTTACCATGGAGGAGGAAGTCGCCTAGCTATTAAACTTATCTTTATTTATCTTTATAGTCAAGTCAAATAATGTCTATTTGTATAGCCCTTAATCACAAGGAGTCTCAAAGGGCTGCACTGACCAGAGAATGTCATGTGTTTTTCAGTACTATGCTTTATCATTCAGCCTGCATTGTAACGAGCATATTATTTTATTAAACGTTTAGTTTTCAGTTTCAAAACAATAGAGGCTACTCATACAGGCCTTAAACTTACCTGTATATTCCATAAACATGCATTCCATACAAAATATAACACGGAATCAACTTACGAACGATCGTCCGGAACCTATCTTGTTCGTAAGTTGGGCAGCGTCTGTATTCAAATATTTTCTTTTCTTTTTTTTACTGAATGAAAGTTTTTGAACCGTTAGAAGCACTAAATATAACACACTGTCCCTTTAAGATTAAAGATAGCATATGCAAATCGCAGATATATTTGTGGCTCTGCAAATTAAATGATTAACATCTGATTTTTCTGTTCTTTTAATGGTACTGGAGAAATTGTCTTTGAAATTCCTTTAAAAGTGCTTGAATTTGGCCTTGAAAAGGTGTACGAACCCTGTACCTTCTTCAGCAGTTTTGATTTCCTGTTACTTATAATCTAGATTTACAGAAGACCATTTTTGTAGATGCTCTTCATGATTTGGTGCGCCTTATATATAACATTTTTTGGGCAAAATGACTTATTTTTGTAGCGGCACTTTATAATATGGTCTGCCTTTATAATCCCCAAAATACGGTAGTTTATTTTTTTAATTTTTTGCTTTTCTTTACATTTTGGAAATTGGGTGTCAAAAGTCAACTCACTAACCAAGTTGGGAAAGTTTAAAGCATTCATGTAGAGGTTGAAGCTAGTTGAAAATTTACAAAGGTTAAAAATGGAAATAATTATTTTTTTCTACTAACTGAGGAACAGTCACAGCCCCAAAATAATTAAAAAGTTATAGATATCTTTATTGCTCCATTTATAAAGCTTTTTGAGTGAGTTATCACTAAAATCAAAGCAGTCCTTTTTATGCAAGTTTTGATATAATTATGATCCCCAAAAACATATTTTGCTTATTAATATGATGCATTCTCACAATTTTAGTGAATCATTAGTAAGATAAGATAGCCATTAGCAAACAGGCGTTGTCGACAACCCTTTCCTTTCAACCGCCTCTGCTGCTGGTCACGTGGCCTTCTGAATGAGGCCATTCTCCTTTTATTCTGCTTTTATGCTGCGTGCGTCCTTGTGGAAACCTAACTGATACCCATTTTGCTTTCCGGTCGTTTTTCGGCACAATCCAATCAAATGACATTTCGAGATGCCTCAAGCATCGCACTATTGATTTCCCCACATCTTAAGTTGCCATCGAGCAGAAGGAAAGCTCACCCGATAAATGCGATGAAAAGTAAGAACACAATTTAGGCTGTGGAACTAATCCAGCTATTCTCTGCAGGCACTTGTCCTTATTCTCCATTTCAGCCAATAAAAAACAAAACAAAAGAAAAGTAGGGCTGCATTGAAATGAAAATTTGGCTTTAAAAACAAAAACTTGAAATGCCTGCCCAAAAAAAATACATTCTTATTTTTTTTATTCCCATTTTGAAAATCATTAAAAAATGTAAAACCAAACAAGATAAATAATTAACAGGCATGTTACTGGATACGAATTTTACGTGTTTCATTTACATTATTAACAGACATTTATAGTATTCCTTCCTGTATAATGCGCATCATTTTTAAACTAAAAAGATAATTCGAAGTGAGCCCGCCCTTTTTTGCCGTGATTGATCAGTCAAAAAATATCGTTGACCACAATCGCAAAACATGGGATGCAATAGGAATCAAACTTGGATCACAGCAGTGAGCTTGCCGAATCCTAAACTCTCGAATACCAGTGATATACAGAAGCTCCCCTGCTCACGACCGTTTGACTTACGTCTTTTTTCGGGATGTTGAAAATCATCCAGATATAAGTGAAAGTTAGATTTTGTATTGTGTGCACCTTTTTCCGAGTACAGGACAGCAATGTAGTGCTTCTGGCGTGTGGGTCTGTGAGAGGTCACCCAGCATCCACCTGGAAGAAGAAATCCGTTTCCTCTTCCTAGTTTGTGTCTAAACATTCTATACTGTATCTCCAGCACACTTAAGAACTTTTGACATTTTATTGTTTACTAGCTTGTGCATCCATTCAATATGGTTGGTGTAAAGCGTAAAGAAGAGGCGAGCTATTTCTTTTGAAATGAAAGTGGAATAATAAAGCTTGATGCGGTTGAGAAAATGGTTCGATCGCTTTTTTTCGGCCACTTTCTAACACGGAGGAGAAAGTACCCTAACTCTTGAAGATCATCTTCCAAAAGTAAGTTAAGCTTAATTTATATATATAGTGCGTATTATTTTACGAAATGTTTCTCTTTTAGTACAAAACAATGCAGGTTACTTATACAAGCCTTAAACATATATAAACCTTAAACATACAAAATATAGCACTGAAGCAACTAACAAATTTCACTTATGAACCATGTCCGAAACATATCTCCTTTGTAAGTAAGTCTGTAGATGACATATGAAAAGGCATATTTGATCTCTTTAACACACTATTTTTGTTGACGTTATCAAGAAACAATGTTGAGAATGCAGAAAACTGAAAGTTGTCCTGAAAGATAAAAATAAAACGCTAAAAAGCACGATGAGGGGAAACAACATTTTGGTGTATCTGATGATGAATGAAACGTTGAATGCCTTTTGAAAAAAACACGGATTTTTATATTCCCTTTATCAGGCGATAATTAAACTTCTAAACACAAAGTGCTCATTTACTTAAAGCAGTGCTACCAGTGACCAAGACAATACAGAATAGAGCTGAAATTGGCAGGACAAGATCGGTCTAACAAAACAATTTTTTATTATTATTTTCTTCTCATACAAAAAATGCTTAACACAATTTGAAATGATATAAAAAAAAACATAAAATATGGTGAAAACTTAGAAGGTGGCCGCTATGTAATTCAAAGATGTATTTAAAGCGAGCACCAATCAAATTATCCAAAGGACAATGTTGCCAAAATCCCCCCTCCCCCAAAAGAGTCCTAACACAAACACAGTAACCGCAAAGGCCACCGTTATAAATAGCGAAGAGCAAAACAGGATCCGACGGACGGCGCAGTGTAAACAGTCCCACTCCACTTTGTTGTGTGTCCCGTCACTATGACAACGACGTGTATCTTTACCGTCAGTTAGCTGGACGCCGAATAAGACATCGTCGGGCTATTTCTGAAAGGTCAACAACGAAGACATGTTTTTTTTGGGGGGGTCTAGTTTTTTTGGGAATAGTATATTTCTTGTTCTTAAGAGCTAAAATTCTAAAATAATATACCGTATTGAGGTTTTTCAAGGGGGTGGGTAAAAAAAAGAGCAAATCTTTGTTTTCTAATCCTGCTAGTTGACAGAAAACTGGAAACAGGTATCCCCGCCACCCCCTTTGAGCCCACAAGAAGATAGTAAGGTGGTGGGCAAATGCATTGGGTTATTGAATTTGTGGGTGAGGGTTAAGGGGAGAGTGGGTTTTGGCCAGGCTGGGAATGGATAAAGTTTCCCTTTTTTGTATACCGATACTCAAATCCGATATATAAATAAAAATTATGTACTAGTATAAATACATTTGAAAGTAAGGATATCCAACATATCATTACATTTTGACCGTTTTCGTTCGGCGGACCGTTTTAAAAAACCTGACAGGCCGTGCGTGGCTCATACTTTCCCCAACCTAAGTTATTCAATCACTCTCTGAAGCAGACAATTCTGCAAACAAACAATTGGATAAACTAACTCGATTGAAAGACTACCTAAGCTTTGTTATTATGACATCCTTCTCTCTTTGTTTGCCTGAGTGAAAACGTGAGACCTGTTCCGACTTGCCAAACATGCCTCATTCTTGGTGATGTTCTACGGAAAGATTTATTTATTTTTGACAGCCCCGGGGGGCTCACGGAAGGCTGTTAAATGCATCACGTGTAATTTCCGCTTGTCTCTTGGTACAGGAACCAAGTGAGCCATGGTGGAGTACTACAAAGTACTGGGTCTTCAAAAAAATGCCACGCAAGCTGACATCAAAAAAGCGTAAGTATGTTCCAGAATAAAAAACTAATCTCTTGAATGTGGTTACTTATAACAAAAAAATTACAAACTGCACAATCTGGCTTTCCCCTTTCTGTATAGCAGGGGTCTCAAACTCGCAACCCCCAGGATAGTAGTTTGTGGGCCCCGCCTTGAAATGAAAGTTAAAGGGACAGTGTGTGTATTATTTTCCAACTAGATGTCGCTGTATTCTGTCGTGCCACCGAAAACGAGTGCTAAAGCACAACGGTAGAAGGCAAAATAAGGAGGACTCAATTATTTTTGAAAAGAAGCGAAATAGGAAAATAAAAGTTAAAAGAAAAGAAAATTGCAGTGTTTTGTCTTTTTTTTTCTTTAAGTTCTTTTTTCCTTCCTTTTTTTCTTTCTTTTCCCCTGCTTTTTATTCCTGTTTGCTGTTTTGCCTATTTTTCTTATTCTTCACTATTTGTATTATTTTTAGAAATATATATATTGTCCTTTTTGTCTTTCTCTGAGAAAGGCCGAAAAAGGGTGCTTTTTGCTCACTGTTAGTCTCCATGGTTTGTAGTCTTCTTTGGACCTTTTTTTGATTGCACTACACATTACAGCGACATCTAGTGGACAAATATAAATCGCTGTCCCTTTAAGAGCAGCAGAATGTTTTTATCTCTGCTGTTTTTGTGGAAAACCCTGTTTTGCCCAACATCACCTGGATTCTAGCTTCAGTGGCCTGCAAGTCAATTGAGTTTGAGACCCCTTCTTTAAAGGGATTGTGTGAATATTTTGGTATGTTAAGAAAAGCCTTTGTTATACAAAACAATGTAATTTGAATAATTAGCTAAATCATATTCATGCATTTTTAAAAAGTAATCTTTTTGTAAAGAAATGGCTGACATGATTGTTCGCCGTCTTGCTGCTATGGGTATCCACAAAGGATTTCTGAGATCTCTACAAGAAATGTTGTGGTTTGGTGACTTTAAATATCTGTTGTATGTATTCTTCCTTGGGTTTTTTGTGTACGTTCAGTTTAGTTTTGGTTGCACAACACAATATGGCAACATCTTGTGGTCAAATAATACATAGTGTCCCTTTAACTACATATTTTTGGTGGCATTTTATCCCTCAATGGACAGGAGAGTAAATAGTGACAAGAAAACTGGACTAAGTAGGAATTGGTGATTATGGTGCAGTGGTTGTCGCAGTGTAATACAACAAAATAGTTTATAGTGACAAGAAAACTGGAGTAGATGATAATTGGTGATGATGTTAGTGCGGTAGTGGATGCAGTGTAATAAATGGTAAATGGTGTGCATTTATTTAGCGCTTTTCAAGTCAATGAAGACTTCCCAAAGCGTTTTACAATGTGCTTCACACTTACCCATTCACACACCAATAGCCGCCGTGCATCCATGCAAGGCGCCAACCTGCTTATTGGGGGCATTAGGGATTCAGTGTCTTAGCCAAGGACACTTTGACAAATAACATGGAGGAGCCGGGAATCGAACCTGTGATCTCTTGATCCCAAGACGAGCGCTCTACCTCCTGAGCTAATGCCGCCCTAAAGCTAATGCTGTAATGCAACGAGGGAATCGCAAGAAAACTGGACAAAGTGATAAATGGTGATGATGTTAGTGCGGTAGTGGATGCAGTGTAATGCAACAAAGGAATCACAAGAAAACTGGAGAAGGTGATAAACGGTGATGATGTTAGTGCGGTAGTGGATGCAGTGTAATGCAACGAAGGAATCACAAGAAAACTGGAGAAGGTGATAAATGGTGATGATGTTAGTGCGGTAGTGAATGCAGTGTAGTGCCACGAAGGAGTCACACTATTTGCCCTAGTAAAATAATGATAATATAGCTTAGTGCTAGCTAACGGACTTTGGAGACAGAGTGAATGACTGCCTCACACAAAGTACATGTTTACGATTATACATGTCTCAACTGTTGTTTAAGTTAGCGCTATAGTGTTAGCATATAATCATAAGTAAAATATTGTTAGCCGCTAATAAAAAACGTAGGAGCACGAATTTTGGAGAACATGTCTAGGTAAAAGCTCGCCAGAGCTCCTTTTTGTTTAGTTCTTTTCTTTTGCCCGGAACCAATAAATGCTCTTTTGGTCGTTTTTGGCAGAAACATTTCACTGTAATCCCTTAAATATGTCCGCCCACTTAACTTGGCAAAGGTTGAAAAGTGACACAAAAGGGAAATATGTCTGTGGTGATACAAATTGTTCACAAATTCCGCCCGTTTCATATTTTCTTGCATCTTTAATGCGTGTTTATGGTTTGTTCCAGGTACAGAAAACTGGCGCTTAAGTGGCATCCAGACAAGAACCCCGAAAACAAAGTGGAGGCCGAGAAAATGTTCAAAGAGTTGGCCGAGGCTTATGAGGTGCTTTCGGATGGTAAGGAGAAAGATTACTCCAAAGCAAATTTAAATTATTTTCACACGTTTTCTGTCTTTGTTTTGATCCATTATAGAAAGTAAGAGAAATATATATGACAAATACGGGAAAGAAGGCTTGGCTGCTGGAGGAGGTGGAGGAGGAGGTAAGGAGATGAAGACATATAGGACAATAATAGCTCACTTGTGCTTTTATCAATCAATATTTTTTTCAAATTCCCCGCACAGGAGCCCACAACAATCACTTTGGCAGCTTCGGATTCACGTTCAAAAACCCAGAGGACGTCTTCCGGGAACTGTTCGGGGACAGGGATCCCTTTGCAGATTTATTCGGTGAGCCCGTGAGATTTGAAAGGAGGAGGCTGGTCGCGTGGAAGGCATGTGTGCTCCCAGCTCTAAATATGGAGAGCGGGACCAACGAGAGCTTCGACATCATCTGGCTGGAATGCTGGCCAAAATAGCCCGTGCATGAAAGTGCACGGGGAAAAACACTGTCACGCTTAATGTTTATTAATGTGTTAAGAGTAAATGTAAACAGGAATTGGAATTATGAGTAAAAACAATTTTCTAGATAATTAAGAATTTTAATCAGTTTAGACGATAAACTCTCCAGGCAATGCACATTTATTTAAAGAAGGTCTTATTGGTTATAAATTTAACTGTCCTGGACCAAAAATCAAATAGCTATTCATAGTTTGGGGCTAACTTGCCTCAAAGGCCAAAATACAGTTGCTTACATCGTAAATCCCAAATTTAAAATCCTCCATTTTGAAATTGACGGATGAGTCAAATTATTTGGATTTACAGTGGGCCCTCGCTACTTCGCGGTTTGACGTTCGCGGGTTCAGAGCTTCGCGGGTTT
The DNA here is from genome assembly GCF_059441175.1 of Urocampus carinirostris. Lineage (NCBI taxonomy): Eukaryota > Metazoa > Chordata > Actinopteri > Syngnathiformes > Syngnathidae > Urocampus > Urocampus carinirostris. The sequence continues at coordinate 12,261,009 of NC_142366.1, read as the reverse complement.
AAAAACTAATAATAATTAATTAAAATCGTTAAAAAAAAAAAAAAAAAAAGCATTTTTGAAGGGGCGTCGCTACTTCGTGGTTCCACGTTCGCGGGTTCAGAGCTTTGCAGGTCTCAATAATATTAATAATAATAATAAAATAAAATCATTTTTTTTTTTTAAATGTATTTTTTTTTTCTAAGCGTTTTTGAAGGGGCGTCGCTACTTCGTGGTTCCACGTTCGCGGGTTCAGAGCTTCGCAGGTCTAAATAATAATAATAAATAATAAAATAAAATAATAAAAAAAAAATATTATTATTATTTTTTTTTAAAGCATTTTGGAAGGGGCGTCGCTACTTCGCGGATTTTCACTTTTCGCGGGTGTTTTGGTCCCCATTAACCGCAATAACTGAGGGATTACTGTATTGACCTATTTTGAGCTTTTCTTTATACTACAAGCACTTCTTAAATCAGCCCAGTGTGTTTCATTTAGCACCTAGTTGTAAAAATACATAGGAGTCTCCAAAAAGTAGAAAGTACTTTCCCGTGTAGTCCATTATTTTCCCCATTAAATACTACAAAGCTGTTCAGGGCGGAACACATCAGGAGGAATTGAGATAAAGGGGGTGCTGGAGAGTGATTTCATGTTTATAACTGCCTTTAGTTTCTATTTGTTAGTGTTGCATGAAAATGGTGAGAGTAAGAGGCCTTCTTCAAATACAGTCCAAACACCAACTCAAACCCGAAAAAAGATGAAAAAAGATTTTCTTTGCATGGTTCACGCAAGTCCTAAGGAACTTTAAAGAGCCTGCAATAATTAATAAAGCCTACAAGGTGACGGCCGTGTGTAAAAAAGTTCCAAAATCAGTACAACTCTTTTAAGAAAAAAACCATGTTAATTTAACCCCTTAATCTTCTTGTAAGATTCTCCTAAAATTCCAATGCACAACGAACCCAAAGTAAAATTGAATGCTTTTCTTAAACCGTTGGGAGAATATGGACAGTTTTGCTCTTGTTTGAAAGGTAACAGTCTAGTTTTTTTCCCCAAACGCAAATAATTACTGCAAGTGCTACGTACATTGAGTAATCTGAGTTGGAACACACAGAAATCGAATGGGTTTTTTTTGGCTGAATTTCTTTTTGCAATCAAATGTCTGCAGATGATTGTAGCATGGGCATCTTAGCTGGAAAGCAGGCGAGACAATAGCTTAAACCTTTACCTTGTACCTTGTCAAAATTGATAAAATCTGAAAAACTAAACATTGTATTTTACACATTTTTATAATAGTATGTCCAGGCATTTCCAGAAGTGGCCACGTGGAGACTACCAGTTTACAGCCCTAAAAACTTTGCATTTGTTTCTTCCATCCATACATCCATTATCTGCACCGCTTATCCTCAGTAGGGTCGCGGGGGTGCTGGAGCCCATCCCAGCAATCATCGGGCAGTGGGCAGAGGACACCCTGAACTGGTTGCCAGCTAGGGTGGTCCTTAATGGGGGTCGAAATTTTTTTTTTTGAAATATTGGGCTCTGACCCCCCGCATATGTTCTTATATCGATAAAAACACACTGTGTGCAATTTTGAACAATTTGGATAATATTTAGAGGTAGCTCAACGACTTTGAAATTTCCCAAAATGGTAAAAATTTGGCAATTTTCGAGAAAAAATGGAAATCTTAACCCTATGTGTACGGCGTTTTAGAACATCCAATTTCAGTCCATTGCTTATAATTGTAACACAAGAAAAGTTACAAGTAACTTTGTACACTAGGTCTGATATAATGTGCGAAAAATCCTTATTTTTCATACCAAAATTTCAGAGGCCTTGAGCGACCTCTAAATATCCTTTGATTTTGATGAAACTTTGCCTAATTACGTTTTGTATATATTGGAACATATTCAAGGGGTCAGAGCATGAAATTTTAAAAGTCGAAAAATAAGGACCACCCTATTGCCAGCCAGTCGCAGGGCACACAGGGAGAGACAATTCGCTCATTCACACTTTGGGACAATTTAGACCGGCCAATTAACCTGACATGCATGTTTTTGGAATGTGGGAGGAAACCCACGCAAGCACGGGGAGAACATGCAAACTCCACACAGGAGGTTCGATCTTATGACCTCAGAACTGTGCCACACGTGCCAACCACTGCGCCACTGTTCATTCATTTCTTACTCTGGCCAATTTTTAGACATTGTAAAAGAGTTGTAAATGTTTGACTCTTCTTACAAGAAGTGATACCGTGATTGTGCACGCTTGCGGGTTATAATGGTGCGTAAAAATGAATCACGATTGGAGTTTTGCACGTTTACCTGCAGCTCACTTTGAATACACACTGTAAATGTGTACATGTTTACGTTGGAAATTTTATTGGCTAACCAATGTGTCAATCCACAGTTGAATTGGTCACTGTTGGCTAAAGATCTTTGATGCCAAATCGGACATGAGGTTTTTTTTTGTTTTTTGTTTTTTTTTTCCCCTTCTCTTCCCATAGGTTGTCACAGGCTAAGGACGGTAAAAAAAGCTTGCAACTTAGAAAAATGTGGCGCAAATTTATTTTCTGCTCCGATTTCAATACATATCGCAAAATTGAGTTGGAAATTTCATTTACTAACCAATGTGTCAATCCACGTTTAATTTGGTTACTTGGCTAAAGATTTTTGAAGCCGAATTGTTTTTTTTTTTTTTTCAATACAGGGCCTCATAGGTTGTCACAGAGTTTGCCAAGACTGGTGACTAGGGTGGTCCTTATTTTTCGACTTTTAAAATTTCATGCTCTGACCCCTTGAATATGTTCCAATATATACAAAACGTAATTAGGCAAAGTTTCATCAAAATCAAAGGATATTTAGAGGTCGCTCAAGGCCTCTGAAATTTTGGTATGAAAAATAAGGATTTTTCGCACATTATATCAGACCTAGTGTACAAAGTTACTTGTAACTATTCTTGTGTTACAATTATAAGCAATGGACTGAAATTGGATGTTCTAAAACGCCGTACACATAGGGTTAAGATTTCCGTTTTTTCTCGAAAATTGCCAAATTTTTACCATTTTGGGAAATTTCAAAGTCGTTGAGCTACCTCTAAATATTATCCAAATTGTTCAAAATTGCACACAGTGTGTTTTTATCGATATAAGAACATATGCGGGGGGTCAGAGCCCAATATTTCAAAAAAAAAAAATTTCGACCCCCATTAAGGACCACCCTACTGGTGACAATCGAAAGGTCAGAATAAGGGCTATACAGGAAGTCAACTGGCACGTCTGTTTATTTTTAAAGGGCAGTTTTGAAGCCAAACACATATGACAACATTAATCGTCAAATGAATCAGGAATGTGTTTAGGCAGATTTTTTTTTTATGTATCTCTTAGCATTTTTCTGTGATGGACTTTTGTAACTATAATAACCAGGCCATGTCTGGGGGATTTGTTTCATGAGTGGAATATTTTAAGGCTTTTGGGTGAGTTTTATTGGCTTAATAGTTTTCAGTTATCTTGTTACAGACTGTTCGTGATTTTTCCGTGTTGAGTATATTATGAAATTGTCATATCTTGAATCCCAAGAGTAGAGATTTATTATTTACGTGTCTGGTGACATCATGAAGACATGACTCTATTTACCAACAGTGTGACAGCCTGCCATTGGAACGATATGGTGTTAAATGGTGCGCCAATAGACATAAACAATCACAAAACTTTGTACTTTTTTAAAAGTAGTCATTGGTAGAGAAATTGTATTTCTTTTACATAACTAGACAAAGTATGCTGGCATAATTATCTGCCATCTTGCTGTTACAGGTAGCTTAATGCTTCAAAAAGGCTATGCAAAGAAATGGAAAGTAAAATGTTGCATTTTGGTCCCTTTGAGTCTCTGTATCTTGTATTATGTGCTTTGTAACACTCGTTTTCGGTTTGACTTTACAATTGGGCAACATCTCGTGGTCAAATAATACACACCGCCCCTTTATGCTGTCATTCGGTATCAAATCTTTCATTTATCAGCAGTGTGACAGGTTGGCCTTATATTTCCTGTGTAGCCCATTAATTGATGAAATAAATTGAGGTGTCTTCAGGGATGGCCTTAATTTTTTCGGCTTTTCATTCCAAAGAGAGGTCACTTTTTGCTGCTTTTGTGGTTTTAATTCCAACCAAGCTTATTTGTGTCTCCCTGTTTGATATGCTTTTGTGTTTTTTTTTTTTTCAGCTGGCGACCCATTCAACGATTTTATCGGGCACACTCGCCACACGGGGTCCACACGAACCCGGACGGGAGGAGGACTTTTCGATTTAGGGGGGTTTTCGTTCGACTCAGGTGCGATGGAGGTGGTCGTCCCCTTGCACACATTTTAATTATTTGTCACCTAACAATCCCGACCTGTGAAGGTTTTAACACATTTGGTGACATGGGCGGAGGCAGGGGCAGTTTTTCCTCCTTCTCGTCATCGTTCGGAGGCGCCGGAGGACCAATGGGCAACTTCAAATCCGTTTCCACTTCCACAAAGTTCATCAACGGCAGAAAAATTACCACCAAGCGGTATGTATTTAGTTTTTACTCATTTTTTTGAGTGTATAATAAAGCATGGCAAAGATGACTGGACTGAATTAAGAACTCCCTGTCCTATGCAAATTACAAACCGTGACTCAAAAAAAATACAGTTCTCAAACTTATTCAATAAAAGGATTGTGTAGTTTAATCCAGAAATAGTAGAATATTTTCATGTTAAATAACAAAAGCAAAATGACCTCCAAAACCAAAATAATTTTAAATAATAATTTTCCCTTTAGCTGCATTTTTAATAAAAGCCAAAACACATAACTTCAGTGGCCTTGTATTCAAGAAAATAAAATCCACATATCATATGTCTCTCACGGTTTCCGTTTGGCCATGTTCAACACTTGTTAACAAATACTGTGTTTTCCTATGGTGTGAAATTGGGTGTGTCAACTCACTTTTTAGTAGAAGGCGATAATTTCCTAAAAATGTAATTTAAATGACCCTCAGTTTGTTTTTACTTCCTTGGCATTATTTTTGCCAAAGCACTGAAAACAGGTCTGCGACCCACTTTTGGGTCATGACCTACGAGATGAGAAATACTACTTGATATGCTATTTTATAGAATCTATCATTGCTTTGGGGGGGATAAAGGAATTTTAAGTATAAGAATTGTTGACCAACATTCTGAAGCTGAGAGATACGTTCCTGTTACTGATTAGGGCATATGGCTACCCGTTCGATTTGTATTTCTCAAATTCCTCATCGTAGTATTATTACCAGGTTGTAATTATTAAAATTGTGTCTAAAATAGGCTCAGTTAACCACTCCGAAGTCTGTACGACGGGTTCTATGTCAGCATGCTAGCAGAACAATTGGACAATTTTAGGTTATCAACTGAAATTAGAGTGGATGACCAGTCATCAAACTAAAACAGGGTTTGTAAACAACGATAAACCAAATTTATGATTTCTTATCCAACACCTTAAACCAAATGAGAGTGTTCTTTCACTTTAATTTGTGTTATTAAACTACTATAGACAGTCCATCACAATGTTTGTCTTGTACATTGTTCATTAAATTGCCGGTTTTTGTTCAAATTTGTTGACTCTTTCTTCTGTTAATTTTGCCGCTATCAAACCCTAAACTAGTCCAGTAGCTTTTCTCCCCCTTGTTAGAAGCAGAAATGGACAGTTTTAAATAAAATTAGTTAATTTAGAACACGGATCACCAAACTGTTTTAAGCAGAGAGATACCTTTTTGCTGATTAGCGCATACAACTACCAATTTTATAGGTGTTTGTAAAACTTGTTATTACTATGTCATTACCAAGTTGTAATTATCAGAAGTACGGTTAAAATCGACTTGGTCAACCACTAAAATTGCTTGTATGAAGGCACCGGGTGATTTACATATGTAGATTACAGGGGAATTTCAAAGGGAATTTTGGAAGGATTGAGCAAGTATTTAAAGATACTGATTGTGTCAATAATTCCTTATGGCAGTTAGAAGTCAAATTTCTAGAAAATGGCAAGAATCCTTCCTTGCTGAGCTATTTTCATAACCGGTTCACAGGGCACTCCGGTGTTCTTATGGGGCTAACCATGCTGGTATCCCTTGGTCTTGCGGTTTCGTTTGAATGGCTGAAATAACTTATTACTGTGTTATTACTATGTTTTCACTTTGTCGCTGCAATACTTCTATATACCCCTGATCCAAACGGATGTATTCTGGCACAGAATCGTGGAGAACGGACAAGAGCGCGTGGAGGTGGAGGAAGACGGCCAGCTCAAGTCGCTGACGGTGAACGGTGAGAAGCAGTCCTAAGACCGATAGACAAAAAAACACCTGAAAGCACCGCCGCCAAAAGCGCCAGCTGCACAAACCACCGAGGGAGTTGCCTCTTTATTTACTGTCCTTCCTTGGGTTGCACACACAGCATCTTTGTTGTTTTCTGTGATGTATTTTTCTATTTTGTTGAAATATTTTGTTCAGCATGTAAAGTGATTTAAGTCGGGGTCTGGCAACCTGTGAGGAGAAAAAATGGTTCCTCAACCCTGCCTTAAATCTTGCTAACGCCACTATGCTAACCTGTTCGTCGCCATGTGTGATCAATAACAATGGACTTTTGAAAACCAAAACGCCCACAGCATGACTGCCATGTTTTGTACTAGAAATTCATTCCATGAGGAGAATGTTCAATAAAACTTTGTGGTTGTGTATAAAGTTGTGGCAAGTTGCACTGTGTGTTTTCTTCCCCCTCACACTTTTGCCTGAAACCTGTTATCACCCGGAACGCCGTTGCCCAGGGTTTGGTTTAATTGTGATGCTTGTCATGTTTGTGTTTAATCTGCTAACATATTTTCTCATCTCAGAACAGGTGTCTCACCTTCATTGCTTGGCCATCACACTTTTGACTGCCTGCCTGCGCTTTCTTGACCCTTTGTAGGCACGCAACCGAAAACAATTCTGGCTTGATTAAAGGTAACAACGGGAAAAGGAATGTTTTGCAGAGCAACACTCCCATCTAGCGACGTTTGGAGATGTCTACGTTTCCAAAGAATGCATGTTGTTTTTATCGTCCATGAACGCATATTTTATGTTTCCTAACAGACGATTTGAGAAATGTTTATACACCCCAGAAAAAGCACGCCGGTATTTACACAAGGAGGAAGCGATGAAGATAAGAAAAGGGAGGGGGCGCGTCTCAGGTGTGTCACATTCCATACGTACGAAGCAGGGGACATTGCGCCTACGTTGTTGCTTAGCGACACTGCTGACAAGTGACAGTCGCCAGGGAGAATAAATACCAACCATATGACATTGAAAAACGATATTTGATTTACGTGCAAAACACGGTACACCTCCGGAATATTTATAAAAACAAACGTGCTTGTTAAACACTGGAAGTTGCAAACTTACCAGAACATAAATGTACTGTACGGTACACACACAGACTAAGTCTCGTTTCAAAATGAATCAGCCGTAGACTCGAAATACTAGTATCTAGTAGTTTTTTTTTTTTTTTGTCATTCACATTTGAAAATGCGGCAGTGTGTCTTAACGACTTGTGGCCACTTGAATTCGCTGTTTGCTGACAAAAGAATTAACGGGATGTGACGAAGAGAAAACTTGATTCAAGCAAAAACACGTTAAATGTCACGTGCTTTAAAGAAAGTCGTATGTGGAGAAATTTGTATTTTGCGTAACATGAGGCTCACTTTGCTCCTTTGGGAACCCCCCAAAACAATCCCTTTTATTTTTTTTCCCTCCCCCCTTCTCTTATTTTTTTTTTCTTTATCGTTCTCTTTTTCCTCATTCTCTTGATATTTTTTATTTTTTCCTCTTTTTTCGCAAAATGTTGGGTAATAATAATAATGCGGTTAGGCGACTGTGTGTGTCATACTAACACTGTTCGCCTCCAAAAGGCTGCGTTCATCAGGCGTGACTAGGACTTATTCATTTTTATATACTGTCCCGGTTTATAAAAGGGAAACACACGTTTTCCGTATTTATTTACTTATCTTGATCACATATTGTCGACAAATTATTTTTAAAACTATTTCTAAGTCTCTACCTGAAAGATAAGAGCGCCAAATGAAACCCTTTGTCAATCTTTAGCTTCTCAAGCCGAATTGGCTTGAACTTTTGTCTGAACGCCCGGGTTAATTACACCAAATTAGATTGCTTAAATTTCCTCTTGCCCCCGTCGGAGACCTCCTCATCCCCCAGACAACCGCCTAGTAAAAAACCTGATTGATTTGGTGGAGCGAAAATATAGTTTTATTCTCAGTGGTAGCGAACAATTAAAGCAACATTGAGCTTGAGGAGAGGCCATTATAGAAGTATATCATGCTTGCTCTTATAACATACTCTCACACATGTACAACAGTCAAACCCATGCACAAACACTATTCTCTCTCATACATACTACTATACTCTCATACATGCCCCTACTATACACACACACACAAACTCATATACTACTACACTCTTGTGCACGCTACTATACTCTAATACCACTGTATTACTATATTCATTGCTATACTCACACATACTATTATAATCTCATACATACACAGTTATACTCTCATGCAAAGTCACTACTATACTCTCACTCACTACCATACTCTTATATAAACACACTACCATACTCTTATACACACACTATGCTTTCATACGCATTCTATCCCCCCACACACTACTATAGACTAATGCAAACTATTATAATATCTCACACAAACTACTATAGACAGTCCATCACACTTTTCTACTCTCTCACACATCACAATCTCTATTACTGTCGTTTTTTTCACAAAAATACTAAATAATGGCCTGATTTCTTGGAAAGATACAACTCCAGCGGCACACTAGACAAGGTCTCACGGCACACTAGGGTGCTCCGGCACACTGGTGGGAAAACACTGGTATAACTGACCAATTTATCTTCCACTATTCTTGTTCATCAAATAACTAAAATACGAATGTGAACAACATGTGGAAAGGCCTGTAGCCATTCTAACTTCAACTTTTTACCACACATGCACACACACACACACGCTTCTTTAAAATATTCGCCATCAGTAAATTGTTTTCCGTGCTTTGCTATTCAGTGAGCAATTTGTCAGATAGCTTCAGTGGTGGTATTTTATCAGCGTGTTTTAATGTCTCCGCCTTGAATTCTTGTTCATGTTTTGTCTCGTAATGACGTTTAACACTTGATGCGCGAGGTACAACGCTCTCAAGGCATAATGCACAAAACAGCACGCTCATTTTTTGCACAAAGCCTCATTCGTCTGTCCACGCTGGCTGGAAAAAACGAGATGTTTTCGCTCGAGCATCCGTCATGATTCGTTCATTTGTGTGTGTCGTTGGCTGCGTTAAAACACGGATGTCTCCACTGCGGGGCGCCGCGCAACCACGCACTGACACACAGAGGGGCGCTAACGTAAATGGTCTGCATTTATATAGCGCTTTTCAAGTAAAGCTTCTAAATAACACGGTGCGCAACTGAAAATGTCTAAACTTCAGGTGAATGCGTTTTAAATTTAAAAAAAACAACATTATTTTGCCGTTTGCTCGCGTGCCACTGGTTAACCTCTTGCGTGCCACTGCTGGCACGGGTGTCATAGGTTGCCGACCCCTGGTATAGAGTATAGTGCCTGTGTGAAAGCATAGCAGTGTGAGTATGAGGGTATTATAGTATTTGTGTGAAAGAGTATAGTAGTGTTTGAGCATGGGCATAACTGGCAGCATGAATATAATTGTACTTGTTTGAGAGTTCAATGTATTACGTGAGAGCAAGTATGAGTTCTCAAACGGCCTCTCATAGCTGTTGCTCAAACTGAGCTTGGGGAGCATCTGGCCTCTTTCTCCCCGCCTCGCTTCCTTCATTACCCAACACAATGAGCGAGATTGGGCTGCTGTAATCTGGCGCCTTTATCCCTCTCCCCTACGCTGCGCCTAATTCAATAGAAATGGAAATGACCTGTGGGGAACAATAAAGTAAAATCCATTTTATTTACACCATAATCGCGTGAATTATGAATGCATGAATATGAAGTGTGAACTCTCCTGCAAGTACAGCGGGTTTTGCTAGTTGATAGGGATGCGTGATACTAGGAACTTTAGTAGGTAACGACATGGTGGTATCGATCCGATACAGATACTTTTTGGTTGGGATCATTGAATAATTTAACCCTCCCCCATTGAGTTAGTTTATAGTTAGAATAAACAAAACAAAGATTTTCAGCACTAAAATTGTTTCATATTACATTGCAAACTTTAACAGTACATATTTCTATTGCAACTGTTTTAGAAAGTCAAAGTAAGGAAAATACAAATATTGTATAATATCAACTCTAGAACTAGTATACCTTTGAGTTTTGTGATATTTTGAAAATAGTAGTGCAAACTCTTGCCATAATAACGATGGATTCACAGGTTTTTGATCAGGAACAGTAACATGCTTAGATTTTTGGTTGCGGCTGGTTGCTCTGCTTTTTTAACGTGTTTATGTAAATTTGTTGTGTTGCCATTGTAGCGGACTACTTATTCTCACAAATGACACCTGACATTGTACTTTCCACTAGTTAGTAAAAAAAAATGTTACGACGCGCTGTGTTTCTTGTTTGCCTGAGTCAATTTTAGTTTCTGGTAGGCATAGATTGGCCCTCTCTCCTGCCTAGCAGGCAGGATTCAGTGGCAGGCCAGTTAGGGAAACGTGCTAAAAAGTGTGCCTGTCAGTCACCCAGGCATACATTTAGGGAGTGGCTGAGGGCTCTGGGTAAGAGAAAGAAGTGCTGCACTGTTTACACGAGCAAATTATTGGAAGAGTGAAGTATCAACCCCAGGACAATAGTATTGTTCTGATCCAAGTACATGCTAAGTATTTATAATATCAATATTCGGATTGATCAGCCCACTCCTATTTGATAAAACTCTCAAAAGTGTTTTCTCTATGACAGATGTGCCGGCAGAAGAGGACGAGTATCCCCGGCGCAGACACAACCCTCTCCCCATTGCGGGTTTGCACCAGCAGCAGCGCCTTCTTAGGACGCCCCCAGGCGGCCAGGAGGACGAACAACAGGAGGATGGAAGCCACAGCCTAAACAGAGGTGATTTGATTGACAAGTGGTAGCAACACGGGAGTAGGTGACAGGTGTCAATCAACCAGATTTTTCTTTTCCTGTTTCATATCATAATCTACACCAGCAGTCTCAAACCCGTGGGCTCGGGGCCAATCAAGGCCCACAAGATGATAGTTTGAGGCATGTGCCTGAATATGAAAGTTTAAAGGGACAGTATGTATTATTAGGGACTATGTAGCAGTAAAACAATCAAACTGTCTTGGTTTTAAAAAATAAGCAAAAATACATGAAGTATGTATTTTAACCTAAAAAAATATAAAAGCTATTAATTTAACATATTTCTATCTTTTTTTCTTATTTAGAATTTTGACTCTTCTTGATTTTTTTTCTCTTATTGCTTTTTTCTTTTAATTTTCCCTTTTTTTTCTTTCATTTTATCGTTTCTTTTTAATCCTTGTTTTGTTTTTTTCCATTTCATTTATTGACTTATCTTCTCCCCCCTTTAATCATTTTTCACTTTTTTAATTTTTTTTTTTCCATTTGTTTCCTTTTTGTTTTATTTTTAATTTCCTTTCTCTTTTTTTCTCTAATAAATTTTGCTTTTTATCTTATAGGGCTGTTTACGTCTTTAAAGGTTTAGCTTTTGAACTCTAAGTTAACCTAAACAGAGTTAAATCTTTAACTCGTCAGTCAAACCGCAAAATCAATTTTCTAAAACCAAATTGTGTGAGTGGTAAGATTATTTATATATTTCCTAGAGCTGTTTAAGTCTTTACATGTTTAACTTTTGATTGATAAATCTTTTTACTCTTGAGTTAAAGCTTTAAGTCCATTAAAGTTAACTCAAAGTCAAAGCACAAAATAAATTCAATAAAACAAAATCGTATGAGTAGTAGGATTATTTTCTAGAGTTGTTAAAGTATTTTAAAGGTACAGTATAACTTTTGATTAATAAATGTTTTCACTCTTGAGTTAAAGCTTTAACTCTGTTGAAGTTCACTCCAAGTCAAAGCACAAAATACTTTGAATAAAACTAAACTGTGGCCAACCTCAACAAGACCCTCGCTGCGGCTGCCCCTGAGTCAATTGAGTTGGAGACCCCTTATCTAAACATTAGGACTCTTATTTTCCTTATGGCAATAATGTGTCACAATTATGATCATTATGGTAATTACACTTTTGCAACTGGAATAATGACATGGATTAAAGGAACAGTGTGTAATATATTTGATGACTATGTCGCCGTATTGCGTAGTGAGACAAAATAAGGGCTAAAAAGCACAAGGAAAAATGTAAACCACGGAGACTCAGTGACCAAAGTGCACCGTTTTTCCCTTTTATTTTTTTGCCCAGCGTTTGTAAATGAAAGATAAAATGGGAATAGAACAAAAAAGGGAAGTAGAAAATGAAACAGGAAAAACAAAAGAGGAAAAACAGAAAGGAGAAAGAAAAAAATAACAAACAAAATAGCAAAATAGAAGAGAAGCAGGGAAAATAACATAGATGATCAAAGGAAAAAAGAAAGAGACAAAACAAGAACAAAGGACAAGAACAAAGTGAGGGTAAAAGAAGAAAAGAAAAATGAGAAACGTAAACGGAAAAAAAGAAGAAAAATAAAATGGAAAAACTGTAAATAGAGAAGTGAGGACAAGCGGCGCAGAAAATGGATGGAGGGGTACACTTATTAATAAGATGGCTGACGAATACGTCAACTCCCTGCAGGTGATCCTCATCTTATTTTGAATAAAAAAGAAACGAGTGTTTTTGCTTAAGTCAATTTTATTTTATTTTAAATAATGTTTGTCCCATTAGGAGGCGCTAGATAACACACTTCCTTTACATTGAAAGGACAGATTTTCAAATGCGCTTACTCCATTTTTACTTATTCTTTTTTCAGTTTACACGGACCCCAAAAGGAAAAAAATGTGGCTGAAGGAATCAAGACGGAGGAGAGGGCCACCACCACCGACGCCGCCTCGATTTTTCTTCCCCAGCTTCGGAGGGTTTGGTCCTTTTTTCTAAACCGAAATTAAAAAAAAAAAAAATCTCAAGTTTGAAGTGGATTTTCCCACATTTTGTGCCCTAAAGCGATTTGGGTTTGTAAAAACAAACCTCCCTTTCTGTATTTTATTGTTTTTGGGTGTGAATGCGTAAAAAAAAAAGTTGATTATTTTGTTATAAAATGTTACAAAGAAATAAATGCGCTCAGATTCATACATTAAAAGTGAATTTTAAGTTTTGACAACCCGGGAGCAGTATTTCAAAATAAAAGGGCATTTAAGTGAAATGTATTGCATATTATGGCCACTTGGTGGAAGTATTGCACAATCGGAGAGAATTGTAGACACTTGTTTTTTTGTAGGCGTGGGCGATACTTGGAATTTTGGTGTCAGTCAAATACAAGTAAATACAAGGGGGTATCGATACCAAACTAATACTTTTTGCTTGGAAATATAATATTTAATAATTGACACCCCCAGTTTAGTTAGTTTATCATAATTATGATAAACACTGCACAAAGTATATCTTTATTAAACAGCTACAACGTAGATTTTAAAGGGACGGTGTATTATTTGACCTCTAAATGTCGCTGTAATGCGTAGTGCAGCCCAAGACGAGTGCTAAAATGTCCAAGATTGCAAACTACGGAGACTAGTGACCAAAACGCATTTCCATATTTTTCCCAGTCATTTAATGCTTTTGGGTACCATTAGCAACAAAATGTTAGACAATAACTTCAGATTCAGATCTTCAGATTCAGATCTACTTTATTGTCATTCTAGTACACGTGTATACAGAACGAAATGTCGATACATCTGACCCGCACAGTTTCCTTGAATGTACAGATATAAGTAAAAGTTGTATTGTATTATGGCTACGTATAGTATTTTACCATAGTGCCGATAGTGCAAGAGGAGTAGCTAACCGGATGTGCAAAATGGGCAGTCAGGTAAACAGTAACATTAACACTGTAACAATAACGCTGTAAGTACAATAGTGCAGAGAGCAAATGTGCAAGGAGTGGCAAGCTATAAAGAACTGCCAGTAGTGCAAAAAGTCAGATTAGCAGCCTTTTAGATTTAGGTTAACTATATGTTAGATTGACCATTTAACAGTCTAATGGCCAGGGGGACTAGACTACTGCGGAACCTGGTGGTCCTGCACCGCACACTGCAGTACCTCTTCCCAGAGGCTAACTTAAAATAAATGCTAAGAAAGTGCACGTTTGTATTGTGGTTCAAGTATTTTTTTGTTATATACTGAACAGCTGTACACTGTCCCTTTAGCAGTATAAAAATATTCACTAGAATAGCCGATCGACATGTCATGTAACATGTCAAATTCACAACACAATTAATAAACAAAAAAAATTCAGAGTCAAGTGGAGTGAAGTATATCACAGGATAGTAGTGTCGCTTAGGTCCAAACTCTTAGTATCGATAATATCAATATTTGTATCTCACATCCCTACTTCTTTCAGGGGTTTAAGTTTATGGCTTGTGAAAAGTAATTGGTGAAAACGTTAAATTCGTGTGAATTCTTAAAGCCCCAGTGTGTAATAATTGACCACTACATGGCACAGTATTGTTTGATGCAAATGAAAACCAGTGCCAAGAGCACAGCATAGCATAGCAAGACGCCAGAAAAAAATGGTAGCGACTGAAAAGTAAGGATTCCGCTATGTCAAATAAATACATTTCTTAAACTTTGATTTCTTTTGAATACAAATTAAAATTGGTATGATAGTTCAGGTATTTTTTTGCTTATTCAAATGTTTTTTTTTTAAACTGAATTAAGTTTTTTTGTACCACTAGGAGGCACTAAACATTACACTCTTCCTTTAAGTTGAAATGTGCAAAATGACACAAAACCTGTTTTTATGTTCAACTTGTAATTAGTTTGAAACACAAATTGTTGCTAATCCCGCCAAGTATCAAAAATGCTTTGAAACGAGGATGGGGCGCTTGATGCAGCCCGGGCTTTTGTTGCATTCAAGGACTCACCGCTAGCGTCGGATGAAAGAAAACAAGCTTGGGGGATTTTTTTTTCTTTGAAGAAACACTTGTTGAGAATGAAGACGCGACTGGCGAGGAAATACAAAAAAGCCACCTGTCGTCCTCAAACAAGCACTTTGCACTACTTTTAATTGACAACGCTGTTGCCGGGCGGATTAGTAGAAAGGATATTAAAAACGATGTAGTTATTCTTTGGGGATACGTGTACTTCAAATTGTTCGGGAGGTTTGAATGTCTAGAAAAACGCTTTTTTCCTCAAATGTCCCCAAAGATATAAAATTGAGCACATTTTATGTATTTTGGTTGTGTTAAAAATACGTTTTAAAATGCCAAAAAGCTTCCATTTTAAAATCCATAACAATAAGATTTTATTTTGAAGTGTCTATCTGAAAATCTTAATCGTTTAAACCAAAATAAATTAAACAAAACTAAATCGCATGTGGTAAGAATTTCTTATTTTCTAGAGCTGTTGAAGCCTTCAAAAGTTTAACTTTTGATAAATGGCTGTTTTACTCTTGAGTTGAAGCTTTAACATTGTTAAATATAGCTTAAAAACAAAGCAACACATTTTATAATAATAATAATAATAAAACAAAACCGTATAAGTGGTAACATTTCTAATATTAAGTCTTTAAAGGTTTAACTTTTGATTTTAAATGTGTTTGAACTCTTAGGTAACCTAAACAGAGTTAAAGCTTTAACTCGAAAGTCGAAGCACAAAATACATTCTATATAGAGGTTAAGATTTTTTTCTAGAGTTGTTAGTCTTTAAAGGTTAAGCTTTTGATTAACTGTTCTTATTCTTGAATTAAAGTTTCAACTCATTTAGTTAACTCCAAGCACAAAAAAATGGTATGTGTAGTAAGATTATTTTTTAGAGTTGTTTAAGTTTTAAAGGTCTTACTTTTTCATCTCTTGAGAACTAAATTGAGTTTAAGCTTTAACTTGAAAGTCAAACCACAAAATACATTCTACAAAACCAAATTGTGTGAGGGCTAAGATTATTTTCTAGAGTTTTTGGTCTTTAAAGGTTTAGCTTTTGATTAACTGTTTTTAATCTTGAATTAAAGTTTTAACTCATTTAGTCAACTCAAAGCCCCAAAAATGGTATGAGTGGTAAGATTATTTTTTATAGCTTTTTAAGTCTGTCAAGGTCTTACTTTTCATCTCTTGAGAACCTAAACGGAGTTAAACCTTTAACTTGAAAGTCAAAGCACAAAAGACATTCCATGAAACTAAATTGTGTGAAAGGTAAGATCACTTTCTAGAGTTTTTGTTCTTTAAAGGTTTATCTTTTGATTAACTGTTCTTAATCTTGAAATAAAGTTTTAACTAATTTAGTTAACTCAAAGCACAAAACATATTCAACAAAAATGAAATTGTATGAGTGGTGAGATTATTTATTTTCTAGAGCTGTTTAAGTCTTTGAAGGTCTTTTTCATCTCACGAGAACCTAGATGTAGTTAAAGCTTTAACTCAAAAGTCAAAGCGCAAAATACATTCAAAAAACTAAACTGTGGTTTTTAAGACCATGTTTTTATTTCCTATTAAAGTCATTTAAAGGTGTTACTATTGCTTTATAGCCGTTTTTTTACTCTTTGACTTAACCTTAACCGAGTTAAACCTTTAACTTGAAGTCAATGCACAAAGTAATTTCAAATAAACAAAATCCAGCGGTAAGATTATTTTCTAGGAATGTTAAACATTTGACTTGCAAATTATACGGAACAAACGTTTTTTACTGAGTGAAAGTTAACTCAAAGTCAAAGCACAATTTTCTTTCCATCAAAACTAAATTGAATCGCTGGTAAGAATATTGATTTTCAAGAGCTGTTAGTCTTTAAAGGTTTATTTTCAGATTTATGGCTTTTTTTACTCAGACTCGACTCAGACTCGTCAAAGTTAACTCAAAGCACAAAATAAATTCAACAAAATATATTTTTTTGAGGGGTAAGAATGTTATCATCTAGAGCTTTTTAAGTCTTTAATTGTATAATAATTAGCACTAATATAAGGATATTGTGTAAATACTACAAGATATAGAAAAAATGCGATTCATATATGATATACATATAATATATTATATATCAAAGTATTGTGTGTGTTGGCGTGAGACAAGAGGAAAAAAAGGTCGCGCATCCATGATTCATGACGTTTCCTGGTGAGGCTCCGACACGGCAACCCTCCTAGTAACCGTTGCCTAGCAACATCCGCCACCGGAGCAGCCAATCAATGACACCGTCACCCGTTTGTCGGAAAACCAGTGTAGCCCTCGGACTAGTTCTGAAAAGAGCTCATAGTGATTTTCTAGGCAATTTGATTTCTAACTAGCTTGGCGTTTTAGTCTTGGACCAAACCGATTTTAGCACTACTTCTTATAATACAACCTGGGAAGAACATAATAATAACAACATAGTAACATCAATTTCTGGATTATAGGAAGCACCTTCTTTGTCTAGCTTTTAAGTCGTGGCCCATTTCTTTGTCCATGTTTTAAGTAGAGCCCCTTTTCTTTGCCCGGCTTTGAAGTTAAGTCCTTTTTTTTGTCTGACTTTCAGGTCAAGCCCCCCGCTTTTGTATTGACCCTTTGCACACATGTGACCTAGCCACGTCACGACACCATGATGGATGGTAGTAAACTGTAGTACACGGTAGACGACAGCAATAAAGAAAGCTATACTATTCAACACCATTGCCAATGATTAGTCAAAACAATATTGTGCGGCTGTCGGGTGAGGTGGCTCACCATGTTGGATAGCATAGTATTAGCAATGCTAACTACTAACCTATACAGACTTCCTCCAGAAATCTAACGGAATCTTCCAGTCTGCCTGACTTCAGTCCTCACCATCTCGACAGCTATATTGTAAATGGAGTATCCCCATACACCAGTGCTAATCTAAAAGCTTATTGAAGTCTGGACACTTACCAGTTCTTTGTAACTAGTACGCGTTGATAAGCTTCTTTGTGCAAAAAAATGAACGCCAGGCGTAGTATGTTCCCCTCGCCAATCCTTACTAAGACGAATTCGTATCTGTATTCTGGGGGAACGTTATAGAATAGTAAATCGAGCGGCACCTTAAGAAAATCATTTCTGAGCATGTTGAATATATTTACTTTGGCGAAATGGCGTTTTATAAACTGAATGTTCGTTTTTCGTTCCATCTGTTGATAATTTAACTGTTCATTTCGGCGTAATATGTTTTATAGTAGAGCGCATAACAGTTTGATACATGTGATTTTTTTGGAAGATTCCTGTTTTGAATCGCTGGGTAATCGCAATGAAAGCAGCTCGTTTACGTGGTAAGAAATAGCAACAGTAAGACACTAAACTAGCTAGCTAGTTGGCACAAGCTAACTTATTTCTTCTTTTTATTTTGGCCAATGATATTGTCTCTTACCTGCATAACATAAAACTTGTTGGAAATGCATCAAACGTACTTTGTAAAAAATGTTTGCTGCAAATGCTAAATTACTTGGCACAATAGAGTCCCCCTTGTTTGAATTGCAGATACACATTGCCTTCTACTGTCTTCATCAAAAAGGATACAATTCCAACCCTTGCCCACCACAAAGCAATAAATCACCATCCTAAAAAGTGGTGCTTATATTCTTCTGCTGTGATTATTGCTATTTGTTTCAAATGAAAATTCCCATTCAAGCGCTGACCATTAGGGTGCTTCGGCCGTCCGTCATAGCTCTCATACTTCCAGAGAAGACATGCAAAAGCTCAACAACTTTCAAAATCCAGTCCCCTTTTCTTTGTACAGCTTTTAAGTCTCATTTATTTGTTTGAAACTATAAACTTATCAGGAGCATTTCATTGTAAGTATGGATTTACCATATTTTACGGCTGATAAGCCGCACCTGCTAATTTGTTTATAGTGCTCGTTATAGTCTTGAAAACAAGGTAATAAGATGTTTTGGAAAGGCTAATAGCCGTTTTCTCTAATAAGTAGCTCTCACTTTCAAAATGGTGGACACCTGTTGTAAGTCTTGCGTGTAAAAAGTGCATTTTTAATTATTCCCGTCTTTGTTCAAGGAGAGGTTCATAGCCGCCTCGGCCTTGGAGCCACATGAAGGCTCGATTGCGTTGATCTGCTCGTTTTTCACCCAAGCGGCACGATTTGTTTTTTCTTTTTGGGTTCCTGGAAGGCATCCCGGGCACGTTTCCAAAACAAGCGCTACGCTGTGGGGTTGGCCCTCTGCCGCGTTGTTTCGTTTGTGTCGCTAACAATTGAAGTTGGTTTTGGTGAGGGAAAATAAATAAAACCCAAAAGTAAAAATGGCGAAACAAGAACTCTGCCAAGTTTTAGCAACGAGAAATTATTTTCAGTTTCCCCCTTTTAGTCAGCTGGTAGCCTAGTTTTGGCTAATGTTTACAAGCTAATACTAAAGAGCTAACTTATTTAAGTGAAGCAGTTTTAGTTTAACAATTGGAGGAAATTACCAGTCCATTCGTCCTAGAAGCCGCTACCCTAATTTTGGCTAATGTTTTCCTGCTGACACTACAGAGCTGACTACAGTATTTAGGTTGTTTGTCCTAGGAGCTAGCCTAATTTTGATTCATGATTACATGCTGAATCACTACGCTTAACCATTATCTTTGTAAAGTTGTGTCTACATTGATTTAAGGGACCTAACCCAAAGCTGCATCTCGGCGCCGCGCGTACTTCATCCGAACGGCCCCGAAAAGGCAGCTTTGGGTTTACTTTGGGTCCGGTTTCTCAAATCGAGTTAATCGGTCACGTACGGGCTTTTATACCCGATCTTAACGCTTATCAACGTTCAGTTTGTTTATTCCAGAAGTCCCAATCCTAATGTTGGCTAATGTTTACATGCTAATACTACATATAGAGCTATCTTCCTGCATTTAAGCAGTGTTCAGATTGTTTGTCCTAGAAGTTAGAAGCCCTAAATGTTGTGTTTTTTTTTAGTTTATCAGTGCAGAATTGTTTCCCCAAAAATATTTATTATTGTCATCTGAAATTTATTCTGATGTTCATGGCCAAGCCTATCTAGCTTCGGGCCAAAATGGTCATTTAGGCAGAAATAAGAAATGAAAACTCAACACGAAAGCATGTTTTTTTTTCTTTTAAAGCGATCTTTATTGTCTTCTGTTACCGTGGTGACACAAATTCTCTCAACAAGGAAGTAATACTGTTGTCATGTTGCACAACATCACAATGTGAACAAGCACAATGCTAGCACGCTTCCTAGTGATAGTAAGAGAAAACAAGACGCTACTCGTAATTATTATTAGCGATGACACAGCTTCAATGCACAATACATTTGTACAATAATTTTATTCAAATGTACATACTTGGAGACGATAAATACATCATTTTCAACAATACGTTTTTGTATATTTTTTCCTTAACTTAATGTCAAAGTTGACCAGTGGCACCAAAGGGTTGCGTTCAGGTACATCTGTATATTGCAGTTACATCTTTGAATTTTTTGTTTTGCCAAAAATTAAAAATAAGATCTGGCCCTTACACTTCTGCTAGCATTAGTTTTTAACTCATTTGAAAATTGGAATGAACTGCGATTGTCATATATCTTTGCCATATTGCCAATCCCACCTAATCAGTCTGTTAGCTTTATGCTATTTGTGTTAGCATCTACCTGTAAAAATAAAACCTTTTCCTAATTTAAGTTAAAATTCTTTATCAAAATTATATATTTGTTAAAATGAAGGCAAAAGTATTTTTTGGTAAATTTATATTTGATATTAAATACAAAATAAAAAAAATTGGATATACAGATGACCAAAAATTAAATATTCTTGTAATATACTGTATACATTTTACTCTGTCTTTATATAATCTATTCACTTTATCTTTCTAAAAATAAAATCTCTTAAAACCAAGTTTTCATCCTTAAAAGAACTTACCAGAGGCGTGTTCAGGACAGTGATCAGACATGTAGTCTCTTGATAATCGCTTGCCGCGCACTGCTGAACGTTTTGTAATCGCTCACTGTGATTGCCTTACTGATCCAAAATGGCCGACGACAGTACAATGGATTTCGTTCTACAGCTTGCTTTGAGCGAGTTGGCTGATATGAGCGACAGTTCGCATATTGACACAGTTAAGGTTATCCTAAACGCAGTGGAAGGGTCATACCTGTCTTGCATTGTTCACAAACATTACCAGGCAATGTAAGACGATATATTACATCGCCAACAGCACTCGTCAGGGTGAGATCCTCCATCTTCTGCACTGTCGACGCCATGTTGGAAATCAAAGTAAGCGGTATTTCTCCCGTGATTACTCGGGCACGCGAGCGCTCAATAATCACTGGCCGTTCAGAAGCTAGCGATAGCTCGCGATAGCAATCACTCACTCTCCTGAACACGCCTCTGTTTTGTAGTCAAACCGTATATAGTTTTCACGCACTTGTAACGTCAGCGCCCTGAAAAACGACGGTACCTGAACGCCACCTTCCCCCACTGGGCAAGTGATAATGAGTGGACCTAGTATACTATAATATAGTCTATATGCATCCACGTATGGAGTGAGGACAACAAAGAGAAGGAAAAGGACGTCGGCCTTCACTGAGGCAACGCTTTGAGGATGGCGTTCACCTCCTCGGCCACGGCTGTCAGCGCAAACTCAAACTGCTCCTGAGGGAGCACAAAAGTCGACAACGTTGGACACAGAAAGCACTCGAACGCACCGTTTTTTTTCCTGTGTCAAGTTAGAAAGCATCAGGTGAATCCAGCATCACTTTTGAGTCATTCCCCCTCCCACAAAACTGCCATCGAGGTTTTTGCACTTTTCCCCTTAGGCTGGGGGGCAAAAAAACATGAGCGGAGGAGTGTGGAAGCATTCAGATGCGTCAACACACAGAGGTACAAGTCAATCGATGGTTTATCAGGTTTTTTTTTTTTTTTTTTTTTTTTTTTTGCTTTTCCGTTTTTTAGAGTGGTTATGTCAGAAATGTCCTAATTTGGATTTTTTTTTTGCCCCCCGACCCCAGGCCTCCCTAAAAAAAGGATTCTAATCCTTACCTTAGTTTGGACCATGCCGGCTCTCTGGTCCCTCAAGTGCTCCAAGGTAGCAGCGATATCGATCTCTTTAGCACCTGTAAGGTAAAGTCACATTTATTTGTATAACCCTTAATCAAAGAAAGTCACAAAGGGCTGCACAGAAATTGGTATATGATTTTTTTTTCTTATTTTAGTCAATATTTTTCCTTTTAACAAGTAGGATAAGAATAATCCATAAATGAGAAGTATTTCATTAGAGATAATTTAGCTTTAGAGATAGAGAGAAAATGTTTAAAGGAAAACACCTATTTATTTATTTATATATTCATTCCGAGCATGTTTTCATAAATGTATATAAAAAAGGAAAGTTAAGTTACCTTACTCTTACCTGTTGTTATAAAAACAAGTAGAAATAAATACTTAAAAAAACGTAAACCCTATTGAGGTATGTTGATGGTCAACAATAGTAAGGCAAATAAATCACACAATACAAATCTTAAAATATAATAAATAAAACACTTTAAGACAATGTGTTCAAAGCATTTTTGAGCAGAGCTGCACTTTTTTCGATTGTCCGTCGGTTGAAAATGTTTAAAATGGAATTCCATGAACCGGGTGTTTTTGTTAATCACAATTCTGTTTGTTAGCTAAATAAATGGTCAATAGTGTCAACATTGCTTTGATTCTTTTTTAAAGATGAAGAAGACAAAAAAATGTAAATGTATGATTGAAAATAAACTATATGGCACCGTTATAGATCCTTGATCCTCTGCATAATGCAAAAAGGACATTTTGTCTGTTAGCTAAATACTAAAATGTATGAACTTTGCATCCATTTGATTCTTTAAATACCTTGAACATAAAAAATAAATTAATGCATGTGTTTTAAAATCTGACTCTACAGCACACAGGGCCGGCAGTAGCTCAGGAGGTAGAGCGCTCGTCTTGGGATAAGGCGGCTCCTCCGTGTTACATGTCGAAGTGTCCTTGGGTAAGACACTGAACCCCTAATGCCCCCAATAAGCAGCCTTACATGGCTGCACGGCCGCTATTGGTAAATGTGAAGCACTTTGTAAAGCGCATTGGGAAGTCTTCATTGACTTGAAAAGCGCTATATAAATGCAGATCATTTGACTTGATTTCACACAGTCCTATATTCTTCTTCTGCATAGCGCAAATCACATTCTATCTGTTGGCTAATTGCTAAAATAGTATCAAAATTGTGTAACTTTGATTCCTCTAGTGAGGTATTTAATATTAAAAAACAAAACAAAATGATGCATGGCTTTTAAAATCAGACATCACATCATCACACATAGCAATATATTCATGCTCTCCGCATAGCTCAAAAATGATAACATTCTGTCCGTTAGCTAATTGCTAATGTAAAATAGTATCAACATTGCGTCTCTTTGATTCTTTCAAAGACTAACTGAATAGAAAAAAGCCCTGCAACGCGCAAAAATAATCCCATTCGATCTGTTAGCTGATTGCAAAAAAGTCAAGTTGTGTCATCTTGCTTTTTGTTAATAATAAATACTGAAATGCAATACTTTTTAAATGACTCAACAGAACATAGTATTGATCTTCTGCATACAGCGAATTACAACACTTTGATTCTTAGTGACTGATAAGTAGAAAACACTGAGCTTAATAACATTCTGTCTTTTAGCTAATTACTAATGATAAATAGTATAACAATTGTGTTACTGATTTGACTCGTAGTACAGAAAATACAATCTAAGGCATGACTCTTAAAATCAAGACTATATGACACACGGTCATATATTCTTGATCATCTGCACAGCGCCAAAATAATCAAATTCTGTCAATTCAACATTCCCTTGATTTGATTATTTTAGTACTCCTTGAATTAAAAAAAAAAACACTGCAATGCATGACTTTCAATTAAGACCACATGTCACATAGTTATATATTCTCACCCTTCTGATAGGAAAAGAGCTAATGGAATTTCATTTTCGTATAATAGTAAGAATTTAATAGTAAAATGCCCCCCAAATTGAACTTTGATGTGTAAGAAGTGAGGGCTGAATTCTGGACAAAAGCTTTGGAGAGCCAGATTATACCAATGTACATGGTAGAAGTGGAGGGGGAGGGGGGGTGTTTTCTAAGGAAACAAAGTTCAAAAGAACCGCCGAGTGGCTTTCATGGCTCCGGACAACGGGGGGGCATTTGTCACTCAAAAACCCGAGCCACCCTCTTCTAACGAGCGTCCATTTTGAGTTGGTGTAAAAGGCAAAGTTGAGAGGTCAAAGGGCGGAGGGCAGGACCGGGCCCTAGGTAGCTTCTCTAATTGACATTGGCTGACCTTTGGATGTCCCACCACAATGGATAGAAAATCCATTTGGAATTTGAAATGCTCTTCCAATGATTATGACTGCAACTTGCCGAGTTGTAACCGTCCTTGTTTGTATTACGCAGGGTCGGGGAGTAACAATGTCACGTAATTAGGATACCCCAAAAAATGTAATTGTATTTCGTTTGTTACAGTAAAGAGACAAATTACCGGTACATTTAGTTAAAATAAGCATTATTTTGCATTACTACCGTTTTTAAAATATTGATATATTACATGATGTGCCGATAGACCAGTTGTGTCAATCATAATTTCAATCACAGAGAAATGCAGCGTACATCTGATACTAATGTCCGTATATAGAATAGAATACAGTGGGACCTCGGTTATCGCAGTTAATGGGGACCAAAACCACCTGCGATAAGTGAAAATCTGCTAAGTAGCGACTCCCCTTCAAAAATGCTTAAAAATAATAATAATAATAATAATTTTATTCTATTATTAATATGATTTTTTTAGACCCGCGAACGTGTAACCACAAAGTAGCGACGCCCTTTCAAAAATGCTTAATTTTTTCTTTGATTTTTAAAAATTATTTTATTTTATTATTATAATTTTTTAGACTTGCGAAGCTGCGAACATTTTTTAGGGGGTGGGGTGGGGTAGGCTAAAAATCCAAAGGGTCTACTGCCATCCCTAAGCCTTCAGGTCCCTTTCCTCACATGGTTAGTCTGTGTCTTGCCAAAATCACATTTTATTTCTATTTCTATTTCTTGTTTTTACTGTATTTTAACCATTGTATATACCTGTATATTAGGTGTTTTGGGTAGCCCTAATTATCCCATTGTACACGTAATGTTTTACAGCACTTTTCAAGCCATAAATGTTTTAAAAATAAATTTGATTTGATTCGGCCACCTTTGTGTGTTTAACATATTGGGTCCCTGATATCCTCTTAATGTAAACTAAACCAGAGCATATCTTGTCTACAATTTTTGATTCATAAACGATACTTTTTAAAAAATGGTTAAAATTTGAGCATTTTTGTAGGACCACAAGCATCTACCTGACCTTGGTTTCCTCCAATTCTTTTTCAAGGTTACATTGTTCATTATGTTTATTTGGTATTGGAGTAATCCAAAAGTAATCGAAAGTCATCAAGTTACATTCATACAATATTGAGATATTTGGATTATTCTGCCGACTACATTTTCCAACTGGTAACTAGTTACTGCATCGGATTTCATTTTTCAAGTTACCCTGCTTCCTAGTGGTTGATCAAGGCACAGCATCCTTTGGAAGCTCAAGGTGCTTCTGTTATTGTTGTTTTCTACACACAAAAAAAATCTACGCATATAAAAAATTGATGGAATTGCATTGGCATGCATGCGCCATCTAAATTCACGGCTCGATACGGCGTGCAAAATAAATGTCTACTGAATTACTCATGCTCATTTGGACGCCTTTTCGTTTTTTGCTGTTCCCCGCGTCACCAAGACCCTTGGAGGAAAAGCTGAGTGTTACCACGGCAACCCAAGCAGAGGAGAAAGCTTACCTTTTGCCATCCTGTTGAGGACCATATCGATTAGAATGTACGTCCCGGTTCTGCCGGCCCCATCGCTGCAGGGAAAATAGATCAATTAAAACTGGTGTCTTTTGAGCAAACGGAATTTTTGTGGACATGTTTTTGTGGGATGCATTCTTGGATTTCACAATCCATGTCATTATTTGCAACTAAATGCGTATTTTGCTAACTACCGATGGACAATTCCAATTTTTCAGTCTGATAACACTAGTGCATAGACTTTCTTCCCCACTAGCCCTCAAAATAGCTCATCATTCTAAAACAAAACCATTATATTTAATCTGTTCTAGTACAAAACATTGAGCGACCAATAGCGTTATCAGTGACTACCAGTAGTATCAATTCCTGCCATTGGTACTCACCCAGCCCCAATTCTAACATTAGGAAAAAAATGTCTCATTCTGGAATATACATATACCATTACATAAATGTAATTATTTGTGACAAAATATTGACTTTGTGGCATAAAATGTCTTCCCCACCAATTCTTAAACTAGCTCACAATTTCCAAACATAAAAAGTATAGAAATAAATTATCTCTGTTTCTCTAGTACAAACAAGAGTGTGGCTAATCAAGTTATTAGTGACTGCCATTAGTACCGATACCTGCCATCGGTAGCTGCCCATTCCCAATTCTTACGCTAGCTTATGTCTGGAAAATGAGAAAGATATTAAATTTCTAACTAGAAATCCACAATCCCAAGTTTTTTTGTCTGATAGTACACACTAATACCACTAATTCATAGAATTTCCTCCTCCCACACACAAATCCTTTCTATTGTTTTACTATAAAACAGAGTGCAGCCAGAAGTGGTATAGGTGATTACCACTAGTAAAGATAACTGCCATCGGTATTCATCCATTCCCAATTTTTACATTAGCTGTAAAAAAAGAGGAATACATTCTCATATTTACAATCAAATACATGTAAATATTTACGACAAAATATTTCGCTAGCCATGGATGCCAAATGCTAATTTTTTCAGTCTGATACTACGCATAGAATTTCTTCCGCAACACCCCTTAAACACAGCTCATTATTTTAAAAGAATTTTTTTTATTTCTTAATATTTCGTGAGTGTGAGGTTGTTGAAGAGGATCTACGGAGCAGAAGTAAATGGAAGGTAAATGGCGATTGACGTGGATGGATGGTGTTATGAGTGCACTGCAGGAAAGAGGTCTAAATGTAGTGGAAGCTAGAGCTTTTGTTGGTGATGGGAATGAGTGGAGAGGTGTTGTGAAAGGATGGTAGGATGTTTAGAAGCGTTCTAAGGAATGGGCAGGGCACCCGTATGATGCGGCAGGGGTAAACCAGTGAAAGCTGTCGGGCCTGCTATTGAAAAGAAGAGTGTATTGTGTCACCCTGACCCGAGTGACACAGCCGCTTTCTTGTGTCCCGTTTCATCTGGAGGGACGAAAGCATGACCGACTTGGGTGCCAAGGTGCTTAACTTGTTTGGGTGTTTGGTCCAAAAATCTTTTTCCCTTTTTATATTTTCTTTGCTTTTGTATGTGTTTGTCTTGCTGTCGGTCACCCCTCTCGAGGGATATGACCAGGGTAGATAGATAGTTAGGTAGTGAGTGTGACCAATTATCGGATTGGTGAATGCCAATATTAAGTATTGATACCTGGGCCATCGGTACTCACCGATCCCTAATTCTAAGATTAGCTAAACATTGTGACTAGAGAAAAAAGGATTACATTCTCGACTTGAATGTAATTATTTGCCACAAAATACTATTTTTTTTTAGTATATTTATTTTCTGATACCAAACACTGAGATCATTTAGATAGTTTTTCCCTAAACCGCCAAAACTGACTCCCAATTTTACAAGAAAATAAGATTACTTGTTCCTTTTTTATAACCTTAATGTAAAACAGCATGCTCGATAGTGGTATCGGCCACTGCAACTAGTATTGATACCTGCCATCGGTATCCGCCTATCCCCAATTCCAACATATATAATTTAAGTGTTGCAGTAAATGAAGATTATTTTTATTTAAATTACTTGTTTTTTAAGAGACAGTGTCAAATCCCCCTATTGCCTGTTTTACACTGGGCAAATGGAAATGAGAAATTCAAAGATTATTTTATTGCCATTGATTTCAAGCAGGAACTATTCTTTCCACCGCAGTATATAATATATTCTATATTTTTCTCTGTAATTTAGCATTGTGACTCCCAGATGACACAAGGCATGTAATTGACTCATGTGTGGTCGAGGAGGGGAGGAGGGCAACGGCTTCTGAGAGCCCACCAAAGGACAAAGGCTTTTAAAAGCGAGCACGTCGGGAGCAGGGGAGAAGGTTGCTAGACCAGCGGCGGTTTGAAGAACATTTTTATGTTTTATTTTAAAGGGCCTTGCAAATTTTTTTTCTCTTTCTCTCTCGCCCACTCTCTCCATTACTCCAGAGACGTAGCGTTGAAAAGCCCCCCTTTGTGCCCGGCGGCCATTCAGTAGCGCTGCATGTTAATTGCAAACAAGGCGACTAAAGGGGGTAGGAGTCATTCATTTTCAATAGATAACACGAACATTACAGATTTTTATAAATAAATTGGCCATTTATGTTAACGTTATTCAAAAACGGCTTGGAATACTTGCCTGCAGTGGACGATAATCGGGCAGGATCGGCCTCGGTAGCACTTGTTAACCTTTCTGGAATTGAAAAACAAAAATCAATATGAGGTAAGAGATGGATTAGAAACAGGCATGTTGAACCTTCAGTCTGACCCGCCATACATTTCTAAATAAAAAAGAAGCAAGTCATTTCGATCAAAGTTATGATTTTTTTTAATAAATGCCAACCAAATGCTCTCTTCAGCCGCTATAGGGTAGAGTTGGTTCAGGTGTAAAACTGCATTCACTCAACTGTTAAAATAAACCAATGAATAGATTCAATGCCAAACATGAAAATGTGTTTTTCCCCATCGTTTGTGAATAAATGTGTTTGGAAAAGATCCCTTGTCGTTTGTGATTATAATATCTAGACAGGCTACTATGGTAGGCTGAATGATAAAGCATAATAACAGGGGTGTCAAACTCATCTTAGCTCGGGGGCCGTATGGCAGAAAAAGCTCACGGGGCCAGACCGGTCGGTGGATGAAAGCAAAAAATGAAAGAAAGGAAGGGAAGAGGAAAAAATGGATAGAGAGAGAAAGAAAGGAAGAACAAGAGGAATAAACCGAAATAAAGAAAAGTGAGAGAGATAACTAGAGAAATAGAAAAGGGAATGAAGAGAGAAAAGGACAAAAAGAGGAAGTAACACATATAAAGAAAGAAAAGTGAGAAGACAGAGAAAGTGGGAAATAGAGAAATGGAGAAAAAGAAATAGAAGCCAACCTCAACAAAAAGTCTGGATCTGGCCCCAGAGCCAAATTGAGTTTGACTAGATTAAAATCACGCAGCATGAGGTTTTTCCTCATTTTAGAGGGCAGCCATTTTGCCACATGCTATCAACTAAAAATGGCGTCACGGTCACTCGGAGCAATGAAAACCATGTTTTATCACATGATTTCTCATTCAATTCTAATTATGTGATGTCCCGTCTTTAATTTATTCAGTGCCATAACATAAAAATATGTTTTTAAGAAGTGCCAAAATGTAAAAGTACGTTTTTGTTGTTTTCTTTAAAAAAGTGATATATATAAATACATGTATATCTAAGGCTTTGGCATTACTGCTCAGTGAGTATCAAGCCAAGGCCATACAAGTCAGTTGCGTGTAAATAGGTGAAACTCCCCATGCAAAAGTGAAAAGGAGAATAAGGAGTGGCAGGAGAGGGGGAAGGGTGTTGGGGTCGTGCACAGCGCTGGCTGAGGAGACACAGTTTCCAATGATCACTTTTGTGACTATGCAACTGGGCTCATATTACTAGCTGCAACATCACAAAAATGACACTGGCAACCGCACAAGACGGACGAGACTTCGCAGAAAGAAATTGAGAAAAATATGACTTGAGATAAAAAAAAAAAAACAACTGCACACTAATACCTGCAGACCTAATTGGAAGGTGGAAAAAAACAAAGACGATATGCCTTCCCCTCACTTTGCATTAACAAGCACGGTGTAGGGAAGGGATAGGGGGGTGGATTCCCATCCCCAAATCAGATGCGTCTATTCTCATTTGTTGTCCCGCTGCAGTTTTTCCCGGAGGATTCTGGGTAAGGTGGGGGTACGAGTCGCTAACAAACCCCGACCGATCTCTCCCTATTTTGAGTTGGGCGGCCTCGTCTCTAATTGGCTCGTCCAATGAGACCTTTACTTCCCCAGCCAAGCCAGGCTGTTAGTTTGCTGCATCGCATTAGCCAGGAGTGGGGGAGCTTAAGGAAAGAGGGGGGGGCGATGCGGGGGATAGCAAGGTTATTATAGTTGACGTAGTTAGGTAAAAAGATACAATGCAAACAAAAAAGATTTCAAATGTGCTCCATCCCCAAAAATAAATCAATTCAGTTTTAAATTAAAGGGACAGTATGTAATATTTGACCAACACAGTATTAGGAAAAACATGTAAGATTACAAGTTATGGAGGCTCAAATTGACCATCTTTATTCTTGTTTTTCCCCCTCAGCTTTTTATAAAGAAATAGAAAAAGAGACAAAATGAAAATAATAATAATAAGAAGAAAAAGACAAAACGGAGGAAAAGAACAAAAAAGAAGAGAAAAATGGAAAAAGAAAAAGAAAACAAACTAAAAGGAAAAAGCCACAAAATGAATAACTAACAAAAAATACCTAAAAAGGGAAAAAGAAAAAGAAAACAAACTAAAAGGAAAAAGCCACAAAATGAATAACTAACAAAAAATACCTAAAAAGGGAAAAAGAAACAAATAGGAAAAAATATATATAATGAAAATGAAAAAAAGTTAGAAAAAAGGAAAAGAAGAGGGAAAAAACATGGACAGTGATGTCAGGTCCTCCCCAGGTAAGCCTCATTTTATGTGAAATAAAAACAAATTTATTTAACATGCAGCCATTAAACAATGACTTAATATAATAGTTCATGTATTTCACCTAATATTCCCATCAATATTGAATTAAAGTTGGTTTCAATCACTAGGAGGCGCTCAATAATACACATTGTCCCTTAAAGTTAAAAAAACAAACAAAATTGGGTAAAATAAATGATCAGATAAAACAGAATCCCAAACTATTATAACCCTGATGGAAAAGGATCAAGACCTCGTTAATCAGTGGGGCAAAAAGCAGGGTAGGGGGTAGGGAACAAGGGTGGGGAGGGGCCAGTCTACCTGCGGAAGTCCAACAGGGTGCGCGCCGTTGCAGGGACGCCGCGATCCATCCAGGACAGGAAGTGGAACTGCGTGACGGTGCGCGTTTCGTTGGTGTGCAGGTTCTTCAGGTAGAAACTCCGGACCAGGAAGTCCTCGCACCAGATGTGCTCGGATACAAGGTTGACCTGCATGCGGAGCACCGTTAATCCCGGTAGAAAGTCACCATTGGGGGATTAGGGTTACGTATGAGCAGTTGTGATTTTCAGTTCAAAAGTCATTGGTCAAGTGTAGAGGTAAGTTTTTAGGACCGGGATCGGGATTTGGGCCTAAAATGTCAAGCCTCAAGTCCGGCCGGTCGGGATTCTCTCTCGCCGTTCATTTTTATTTATATTCTTTCCCTCTTCGTGGAGGATCTACACAGCATGCACTTACTTTTACTCCAAATCCAGGGATCAGAATGGAGATTTTCATTTTCAGCTGAAATAGCCAGGGTCCAGGAATAAAGCAGGGCGGAGCCCCCGACAGCCCCCCCCACCCCGGCAAATGAAAACATCCTGTTTATTTCGGGCTCGTTTTTTAGATCAAGTTAATCCATTGGGTTCGGCCAGGTTCGGGTTTATATACCTGCGACTCGGGTCGGGTCGGGCTGAAATTTTAAGGCCCAATCTCACCTCTAGTCAAGTGTGATAACCTACAACTGTGGTGTCCTTAAGAAGTGCCTACAGCAAAATATGTGAGATTAAACTGAATCAAGCAGCCATCCCCAATTTGAGTTAACGCAGGTAAAAGGATCGATCACTCTCCTTTTTTCAATTATCTTTCTTCCTCGTTTTCTCTCTCTTTCCCTCTGTCTTTTTGTCCGCTTTTTCGGTTATTCTCCTTCTCTCTCTCTCTCTCTCTTTCTTTTTTTCCTCACTTTCTTGCTCCCCCCTCTTTTTTCTTTAACCCACTAGTCCGGCCCCTGTGAGAGTTGTCTCCTTCCATGTAGCCCCCAAGCTTAAATGAGTTGGACACCTCTGGCCTACAGCAAAGTGAGTGAGACTAAATTGATTCAAGAAGACATCCCCGATTTTGAGTTAACAACACTTAAAGTGACCAACTAGAAACGATTAAAAAAAAGCAGATCCGATAGTGATCGGTTAGAAGTATAATTTTCCTCCATGCACTCTTTGGTGTGCTATTTAATGCTCCCAGAATTAAAAATGAAGCGCAGTATAGATTTTTAAGTTGGGGTACGCTCCCGCCTCAAACCCATAAGGTAAAAACTCACCAGTGGGGGTGCTGTTGTGATTTTTGTCAGATGAAGTCATCAAGAACATAACCCCTAACTGGGGTGCCTCTGTGCACCACCCTATATCAATTTGTGTGGGAATAAACTGATCTAAGAAGTTATTCCTAAATTTGAGTTAACAACACTTACAGTGATTGATTAGAAAGTCTGCCTGCGGGTCCACACAGTAAAGATACTTGAGCAGCAAGCGACTAAAAACGTCTGAGAGCAGATTCCTCTGAGCGCACTCTGATAGTTATTGGTTTCAAGTCAAATTTTGGCGCAAACAATAAATAAGGCTCAGAATACATTTTTCAGGGGGGGTGTGCACCACTGTTAATCCGGTTGGGTACAAAGTCACCAGTGGGGGTGCCATGTTGATGACCTCCCCAAACTCATGTTATCACTAAAAGGCTCCAGCAACAGAGGAGCTCAGAGCGGGAACTGTCCAGTCCTGAGGCGGAAAACTTCTTTTAGACAATCAGCTTTTACTGTACAAGGCACTTAAACCTAGAACTGTTAACCCACTGAACTTAAGGAGGAGTCAAACTGGGTCCTTTTTAAACATAAACTTCAAGACTTTTTAATCAGAGGTCAGATATGTGACCACACGTAGCTTTTCCAATTGTGCTGTTTTATCATTTTGTGTATTTTATGTATGTTTTTTCAGTAAAATCCCTTCAGGGGACAGGACAGAGATTGAGAATTGGCCTTGGCTAAAATGTTATAGAGGCACGGCGGCTGGGTGGTCAAGTCTAGCTACCGCAACTTCCCCGTTTCCTCCAGGTACTCTGGTTTCCTCCCACATTCCAAAAACATGCTTGTCAGGTTAATTGGCCAGTCCAAATTGTACCTAAGTGTGAATGAGTGATTCAATGGTTCAGCAACCAGTTCAGGGTGTCCCCTGCCCACTACCCAAAGAGAGCCAGCACTCCCGCGACCCTACTGACGATAAGCGGTGTAGATAATGGATAAAATGTTCTAGTATGTTACATGAGTTTATGGAGCACACTTGTCCCTTTTCAAAAAAATACTTGAAAAGTGAACGATTGGAAATCTTTGGTGGTGCGTACAGTGCTAACACGCGAGTGGGCAGGTGATTAAAAACGACAAAATGACTCTGATAGGTGAATAGTTAGAAGTTAAAATTTCAAATGTAGACCTGATAGGGTGTGCTGGTATGCTCTTAAATGTAAAGATGAAGCTCAGAAAAGAGATTTTCTTCGCAACATTGAAAGATCATGAAAGATGAATGTAAGATATTCTCGAAGTGCGATGGATGATCCTAGATCAAGGGTGTCCAAACTTTTCAGAAAGCGGGCCAGATTTGGTAAAGTGAAAATGTATGAGGGCCGACTATTCACCCTTACATTCTTTCAACAGTTTTTAATAAATTCATCCTCAGTGAATAGTTTGCAGTGCTTGGCATTCAGTGGCAGGGCCTCGTAGCTCTCCTTTGTAATATTTCCATTTCACCCAAAGTGTCCCGTAAAAAAGTGCTGCAGTGCTGTTAAGACCGCTTCCATTTGGTTCACCTTTTCACAGTGTTTACAATTAGCTTTTTATAGCATGTTTGGACTGGCAGTACCTCTTAAAATGACATTTTTTTTGAAAACAGTCACAGTATGTTGGAAAATTAGATACACAGTAGTATTGGATTTAGGTGAAAAAGACCCCTCTTTTTTACAGATGTTCTGGAAGCGTCAGTCCACTCAGTCAGTTTTCTTCTTTTATTTCCACGTGCCGTAAATGGGGTGGGCTTGAATTCTCACAGGAAGCCAAAGGTGACCAAATTATTTTACAGTGCTTTCAACATTACTGGTGGGCCACATATTATTAATTTTATGACAGAGGCCGCGGCCCTCAAAAAATTTGACCAGGGGCCGTGAATGGCCCCCAAACCGGACTTTGGACACACCTGTCCTAGAAAATCACAGACTGGTTCACCCCGTTCGGACACCATACCTCGTAGAAGTGGTAGACGTCTGATCCCTCATCCGGCCAGTAGTGGTGACACTGCTTGACGCCGTTCTCCGAAACAGGGGTGAGCATCACCACCACCACGCAGCCGCTTTCCCAAACCATCTGCGCGCCATTAAAGAGACACAGCATCCTTCAGCGCTGTTGGAATATCCCGCGTTCCGGCCGCCCGACTAAATGGATTTTTTAATCCGTGTCCGGCAGGCGTGGGTAAAGCGGCAGCCGAGCGGGAAAATGGAATACACGCTCGGGAAAAACAAACCAGCCCACGGCGGATATTTTGCCACACTGTGGTATTCCTTGACATATGGAGTTGGTGGCAGAATTTTGAAACACGACTAAAATAATTACATGTAAATTATTGTAACTAAGACCTAAAAACAAATTTTAATGTTTAAAAATTGCCAGGGCGTGAATGTCTCACTCTGAATTATTTACTCTGAATGAAAAAACGTCACAAAATCCAGCCACACGAGTAGAAATATAAATTGAAACCTATTAGCCTCATCGTAAATTTTCACTTTTTTAAGGAGGAAGTTAAGCACTTTTTAAAAGATTTTCTAATACAATTTCTGGATTTCTCCATTTATTTAAAAGAAGAAATCCAAAAGGAATCAATCCATAGCCCTATTGGCATCATTTTTAAGCAGACTTAGTTTTTTTCTTTGTTTAAAGGCAAGAAAATCAAAATTTACGAGGACTTCACCCAACAATTCAAGTACTTGACATTAAAATTGAACATTTACAGGGATTTCAAGTGCTCATTCGATCCCTGTGTCTCGAAATAATTTTTACGAATGGACTTTAGAGTTGTTATCATGTGATAAACATCTCATTTTTGACGACTTTAAACTGGAAATTTGTTTTTTTTCAAATGACTGCAACGACATTCAAATTTTAACTCCATACACGATATTTATTTGTGTATAACGTGCCCCCCTATTTTTTTATTAGAATTAGTATAAATTAAATTTAGTTTCACTGTTTCTCAGCTCAAACTTTTTGCGTGGATGCGCACCGGGGTGTGAAAGCACAAAATTCTAACCACTGGACTGGCAGTGGAATACCTACGAAAAGGCAGTAGATTTGATCTCATCACATTATTTTTAGTCATGGTACTAGAGAAGAATGTTAATTTTGTGGTGCGTTCAAATGTTATGATGCCGTGTTTTTTAACGACTGTGACACACAGCTTGCAGCATTGTTGTATTATCCAATTATCGTGCCTGTGCAATCTAGTGAAAGCTCTCTTTCATTTTGATTAAGTTTTATCAGAGATGCCAGGTGGTTTCCCGCGGGACTTTTTCAATGAAAGAAATGTGTGTTCTCTCAAAAACGTTTGAAAAACAGTTATAATGACAAAAAGTGACACATTTATTGCCTTGTAACATATAAAATGCACAACGAAATTAACATATCTCTCTGGTACCATGACTAAAGATAGTGTGAAAACGAGATAGCATCCAGTGGTTAGAGTTTGGCACTCTCACCCCCGCGTCCCGGGATGGAATCCGATAACCAATGGATGTGCACTAAGACGGTAAAACCTTATGTATAACGCACACCCAAACTTCAAGGTAAAAATCAAAATGTGTGTTTGATGAATACGATTGTTGACTTTGTCATAAACTAAAATGTAGATTTACACCTGAAAAGTTAATGTGGCGCCATCTGGTGGATAATTGCATGTGCCAGATCTGACACAGTCATTATTATTTTTCAAATAACAATAAAAGTTTATATTAGACCCCCAACAAAATGATTATAAAAGAAGAGTTTTGTGTTTTTTCTTTAGTTTAGCAGACTAATAGATCGATGCACTTCTATTCACCTGACACAAAGAAAACAACAAACACAAAACAATTATCAGTGTTTCATCTGAGGCACTTGAAACGTTTCAATAGAGGAAAAAAACATAACAAAAGCTTCCCACACAATTAGGATGCACTTTGCAGTTAAAAGCTAGCGCTCTCTTGTGTTGTTAATTAACTGCAGGCCTATTGTTGGACATAAAAAGCACTTTTTGATAACCCCGCCCTCAAATGCCGTACTATATTCATCATACCTTTTTGACAATTTACTTGATATATAATGCTGTTTTTGTGTTCTATGTGCATTTTGACCCTTTTTTTGCTCTCCTCTTGCATTTTTAGCATATACATTTTAAATTTCACCTTTTTTAAGCACTTAACAGAGCAGTTTTTTTCATTATACCTCTACATATTCATACCTTTTTGCAATTTTTGACACTTTGCATCATATATTACACCGTTTTTGGTGTCCCAAGTATTTTTTTGTATTTCAGTTTTTTTGCGCCTAAATAATTTTTTCACTATTTGACATCTTTCATGTGCAATAGGCATTTTTTTTGCTTCTTATAATAATATATCAATCATACCTTCTTTTGCCTTTTTAGCATCTTAATGACATATTTAAATCATTTTTTTTTCATTTTACAGCGTTTTGCCGTTTTTTAATCCTCTACATATATGTGGGTTTTTATTATTATTATTTTTTTTTTCATTTTTGCAAATGGTCTGCATTTAGTAACGCTTTTCAAGTCAATGTAGACCTCCCAAAGCGCTTTACAATGCGCTTCACACTTACCCATTCACACACACACTCACACACCAATAGGGAGTCAGCCATGCAAGGCGCCTACTTGCTCATTGGGGGCATTAGGGATTCAGTGTCTTGCCCAATGACACTGTCTTAACCAGTATTTTCCATCTTACACTTGCATTTTTGTCATTCTTTTGCGTCTTAATACCAACAGCATAGCGTTCGTTTACTCCCCATGCCTCTTAAGCGTCTTAAATATACATTTTATGTATATGTTTTCCTTTTTTTTTAGCATTTTACCGAGGTGTTTTTGTGTAATAATAATACATCTTTTGTTTTTTTCTATTCTTGTTCTCAATATAAATCATGCACCTCACATTGCATTAATGTGTTTTTGGGGCCTTACTATAAACATTTATAACAATGATACTTTTTAATCAGTTTTGAAATTATTTTTTGATTTTATGAACATAATATATAGCACACTGGCTGCATAAACCTTCAATTATTTAAACTATATTGGATTGTTGTTCCTATTGTTGTTTTTATTATATTATTTTTGAGGAACTATTTGGAATTTAGATTTCTCTTTTTTTCAAACAACACCACAAAAACTGCTTTCGAGAAAAAAAAGTTTCACGTTTGGGCTAACTGTTTGAGGAAACAGTGTGTAACAATGAATAGTAATTTACGGTGAGAAGAAGCTGCTGTTAATATTAGCAATACAGTTCTTATAGGTTTTATTTCTGACTTTTTCCAGGGTAAAAACTTTTGTTCTTCCTTTTCTAAGGAGAAATATTTGTTTTAAATGGAAATGGGGCAACAGCCCCCCCCTATTGCTTAAACATGGTTTAAAGCATAAAAATATACTTGAGTCAATATTTTTAGCAGGAATAATACTCGAGAGGAAAAAAGTGGGCCTTTCAGATCTCCCGCTGAGAACTCCCAGCACAAAAGCAAAAAACCTGTCAACCCACATGTTTTTCTACCTCTGATTCTACCCCCAGCCATCTCTACCCCCCTTCTTCTGCGATCAAACGGAAACATCACGGGTGACGAAATGAAACGTGGGATATTACCTGCCAGAAGTCAGCAACGGTGGAGGGAAGCGGGCCTTGTGCAGCGATGTAGGTGGGGTTGCGGGGGTCGTGGTCCATCTGGATTGGAAAGACGGAGACTCAAAAATTATTAACAGAAGTATTTCTGCCTTTTGAAATCAAACTTTTTATCTCACAATCCAGTTACGGTATTTTACGCACTACAAAACGCACTGGATTAAAAAGGCCACCCACTAAAAAGGATTTTTTTTATATATAAGGGACCAGCGCATGGAATTAAAACTACAGTAAGGGCTACGATTGCACAAAAATACTGCATTTGTGCATTGACTGATCAGTCTGAATTATATTACTGATCTCAATTGCATTTGATTAAATACAATGGGAATCGAGGGCAGCACGGCGGCGCAGTAGTTAGCGCTTGTGCGGCACAGTTCATGTCATGGGAACCTGTCGTGGGTTCCAATCCAGCTCCAGACTTCCTGTGCGGAGTTTGTATGTTCTCCCCGTGCTTGCGTGGGTTTCCTCCGGGCACTCCGGTTTCCTCCCACATTCCAAAAACATGCATTTCAGGTGAATTGGCCGGTCCAAATTGTCCCTAGGTGTGAATGAGCGAATGAGTTGTCTGTCCCTGTGTGCCCTGCGATTGGCTGGCAACCAGTTCAGGGTGTCCCCTGCCCACTGCCCGGAGATGGCTGGGATGGGCTCCAGCCCCCCCGCGACCCTAATGAGGATAAGCGGTACGGCTGATGAGATGAGATGAGACAATGGGAATCGAACCCAGATCGTGGCTGGGTCCACGCTGAATCCTATCCACTACACCCCTAGAAACGCAGACGTCACATGAGAAGACGTTAGATATTTTTAGTCATATTATCAAACTGCTGATGTTATATTTGGGCCAGGTGAATATTATAGGACATAAAACTGGTTCTTGGTACAGAAAAGAATGGGACCATTCGGTTCACAAGATTCTGAACTGAATGAAGATAAAGGCATTGTGGGGAGTAATTCGGTCATTCCAAACCGAAGAGAAAGGCATTGTGAGAATTAACTTGGTTGTCTTGAAGATATAAATATACGCTTGGCAGCTCATATTTAAAAGTTACAATGCTTAGTTTGAGCCGAGAAAAAGTGAAACAAAATTGTATACAGATTTCTAATCACTCAGTTTTCTCATTTCTATAGCATATCTGCTACAGATTAGACATAGTGTGATAATAAGATAACACCCAATGCCTTTTTATATGTTGTCTGTATCCCTAGGGGTCTAGCGCAGTGTATTTCAAACTGTTTTGATACAAAGCACCACCAATCAGTGCCAATGCATCTCCGGGAAAAGTAAATCAAAATAAGAGATACATTCCGCTAGACTGCACAGGCACACAAATTGGATCATTTCCCACAGCACAGTAAAACAAATAACTACTGTGCGGCACAGTGGTTGTAAAACACTGGTCTGGTGGATAGGATCCATTGCTCTCCCTGCTGCAACCCAGGTTCGATTCCCGTTGCATTCACTGTTAGGCAGTTGTGAACAAACATTTATGCCCCTAGTGGCCTGGTGGGGTGCTCTTACCAATGCTATAAATCCCCGTTGCCACCATTGTTATGCAATTGTGGTCAGCGAGAATATTTATCGACTTATCAATAATTGCACAAAAATTGTAACACTTTCTCCAATGTTGTCCGCATATAAGGCACACCGGATTATAAGGCCCACATTTACATTTTTGGCAATGTTGGGGTTTTTGGGTGCACTTTATAGTCTGGAAAATACATTACTTGTTTAATTCTTATCACCATGAAGGCAGTCGTGCCTAAATTTCTGTTCATTTAACACAAACCGGAAAGATTCAACATTTCTTTTCCAACGTTGTACAGTTCCTTAAACATCACACACGTGCAAGAACGACATCAATGGAACCTTGTTGTACTTCAGCCGAACATGTTTTTTTTCTTTTGCTTCCTGGTTAAAATTCCTCACATGGTTTTTGCTAGAGGGAGCCTCCCCCCCGCTACTAAAATGAAAGGCGAACACCAGGGCGGGCATTTTTTTGTTGGCCAATCTCAAGGACGCAGACGCACTGCCACAGCCTGTCGCTTGAATACTAAAAGGAGAACCTCAAAGAGCCGCCGTCGTCCTCGGCAAACCTCAAAGAGCCTTCGTCCTCGCCATTGTTACGAGAAGCTTGCACAAATGTCTTCGGCACATTGACTCGCTATTTGTGTTGCAAAGATGCCTCGCATGCTAAATACTTTCGTGGGCTCATTAATGCTGTGTTCTGTTAGCTAGCAAATCAAGATTTAGATGAACGCTTTAATAATTTTGAGGAAGTGCATTTTTTTTTAATGAATGAGAACCTTTCCAAGTACAATTATCTTGCTCTGTTAGCAATTATTTTATTTAATAATGACAAAAAATATAAAACCAAACCTTTTGCAACAAGTCTACACCGCAAGAAAAATATTTTTGGCAAAAATAATTTGCCAACAGATCATTTTACTTGGATTTATTATAAATTATTTTGATTAAGAAATAAATATAAGCAGACTGAAAATAAGAAGGCGTATTAAAAAAAACATTTTCCAATTATAATTTGATAGCTTCAATTTTTGACGATTTTAAAGTACCGTATTTTCCGGACTATAAGGCACACCTAAATGCAAAACATTTGCCACAAATTCAAAGATGCGCCTTATAAACCAGTGCGCTTTATGGACTAGAAAATACAGTCAGTAAAATTGGAAATGCATAATTAAAATGACAAGCTTTTGCATACGGTTACATCGTATCAATGAAACAATTTAAGTTGTGAAAGCAAATTTTATTAGAAATGCGTTGTTTTAATTAGTTCAGTGCGCCTTATATATGAAAAGGGAAATGTATTTGAAAGTGCGCCTTAAAGTCCAGAGACTATGGTATTATTTAAACTATTTTACTATATTTAAAAACAACTGTTTTTACTTCATTTAAAAAAAAAAAATCAAGACAAAAGTAAAGTACCTTCCAAGTAAATGTTTTTGTTCAGCTGGCCTTAAGTTTTTGAATACTTTTTTAAAAAATTGAATATATTCGTAAACTATTTTTTTACAGAAATACAAATTTGATATTTTTTTCCTTGTTCTGCAGTGAAAAACTGCTGCAAAATATTTGGTAAAAATAACAATAATATTTTACTTTTTTATAACTTGTTTGTGGTAAACCTTGTTCGTTTAAAAAAAAATAGTTCATCTTTTTTTTTTTAAATATAGAAAATGTGAGTGCCAATTAAAACCCACCAGGCTTACTGCTTTGTCTCTTATAAGTTAAGAATTACTCCCTACTATTTGAGTAAGGCCACCTAAAACCTCAGGTCTGGTTCCCAATCACGTATACCTTTTAAAGAAGAAAACCGACTAAACGAAAATCACAGTTTTCTACGTTAGCTTCTTTGAACTCCACGGGGACAAAAAAAGCATCCCATTATTTTCGGTGGGCCGCTGCCTCGGAGCTAATGAAGAGGAAGAAGCCACAATTGACAGACATAATTATCAGTTTTGCTCAACACAGCCGGGGGTCCTCATTGTGGTGTAATTACCATCTTTTCATTTGCCCTCCCCCTTGTCCTGCCACTTCTTTACCCAACTCCACATCTCTTTCAAAAATCCTATTGGTTGCAAAAACACTTTTGCATGTATTTTTTCAGCTTTGAGCGTAGCTAGCTGGGAAAATTCTGGTATTTGGGATGCATCATTTCCTGTTGCTTTTGATGGCCTCAGGGGAAATCACATCTGACAACATGCGGCGGTGGCAAACAAAGAAGAAAGGTAGCTTCTATTGACGAGGGAAAAATAAATGCTAAAAGCGCTGATAGACCAGGGTTTGAACGCATTTTTATGGCCAAAATTCAAGCTTTTTAAGGACTTTCAAAGCCATTTTCCCAATTCTCCAGTATCATTAAAAAAACTGTCGTGAATCATGTATTTTGTCCAAAATATATCTGAAATTTACACATGCAAAATTTCATTTTGCTTCTGCATTAATCAAGACATATGATTTTGAGATCTTGAGCAAATTGCAAATACATTGGTTTTTGAGACAAATAACTCCGCATATTGGTGTTGCACAGTAATTTGACAGTAATATGTAGCTTACAGTTTTACAATTCTTCCCATTACAATTTATCACTTAATTTTTTGAATGGTCCATAATAGATTCTTAATACTTGCACTAATGCACATTTCATAATGCCTTTGAGTATAGCATGTACCTGCCCTCTTCGGCGCAACCCGTAGGGGTCGATGGCGCTCTTTTAATACAATGCCAAAATAATCCGCTCTGCCATTAATCACGAGGCAAGAAGAAATGCAATGAAAAAACGAAGCCACCAGAGAGCAGTGTCGGCGTCATTTTGAAGGACACTTTTTGGGAAAGATGGCAACAATTTCAAGCATTTGCAAGCACTTCACTCATAATTCAATCTATTTTGCTAGGTCTACAAGTTTTGCGATTTTATATATATATATATATATATATATATATATATATATATATATATATATATATATATATATTGTAGGTATATAGATAGATAGATAGATGGACTGTAGATAGATACTGTAGATAGATGGCTAGAATGTAGATAGGTAGATAGATATATAGATAGATAGATAGAGACTGTAAATAGAAAGAGACTGTAAATAGATAGATAGATAGACTGAAACTGCTGACACAGCAAGAAGTGAGCAATACTCACAATGGGACTGGCATTGATGTAATCGGAGCCGCAGTGGTTGTTTTCCGCTTTCAACGTGATCCGAGAATGATCATCTGTAACAAAAATGCATCATTCATGAGCGACTTTTCTCGTCCTTTAAATAAGAAACAAAAAATGAAAAGCAAACACGAGCGCTTTCATCAGCCTCAAGAATCTCTCCAGAAGGTCCTCCAAATTTTTTTCTTATAATGGCGTCAAAATCTCACGCTCGTTTAACACTCCTGCATGAGTGACAGCAGAGATTCTAATCGCAGACGTGGGAGTGTTAGACTCGGTCGAGAGGGGAGCGCTTGATTGACGGGGACTCGAAAAAAAAACATGGTTTGGGTACCCCAACGGAGCGCGGCAACGCAAACGTTTTGGAACGATTCATTGGAAGAGAAAATAGTTGCCGTGGGTCGTTGTTTTGGGTTTGGATTTATTTTTTCTCACTTTGGAGATTTGTGGCAGGGACAGGCGTCTGTTAAAATCCAGGAGGCATAACTCATTATATGCAGGGTTTGTACACGATTATCATGTTCAAATTCAAGCAGTTTTTAAGGAATTTCAAGCAGAATTTTTCAAATTCTCCAGGGTCATTAAAAGAGGAAATCTGGTGTGAATTATGTATATTGCAGATCCACAAATTATATGGCTATTTACATATGAGTATTTTAGTCTTGCGTGTGCAATTATTAAGCTGTATGATTTTAGATCTTGAGTAATTCGCGAATATATGTGTGGATCGGAACAATACGGGTGTAAATATTCTTGAGAAAAATCTCTACCTATATAGGTGTTGGGTAAAAATTATAATCTGTAGGTTGCATTTTCAGTTGCAGGAAGTTCTTCCCACTATAATTTACCACCAGTAAACGCTATAATCATTTTTTGCATGACCCATAATAAATGTCCATGATATTCAATTCTTGTACTAAGAGACATCTTTATTTAATCCAAGGTCTATCAAGAAACATGAGAAACATGGCAACAATTTTAAGCATTTACAATCACTTCATCCACATTCAAGCACTCTAAAAACCTTGAAAATACAACATTAAAATTCAAGCATTTTTAAGGGTTTAAAGATTTATATATATATATATATATATATACATATATATATATATATATCTCATCTCATCTCATTAGCTACACCGCTTATCCTCAGTAGGGTCGAGGGGGTGCTGGAGCCCATCCCAGCAATCATCGGGCAGTGGGCATATATATATATATATATATATATATATATATATATATATATATATATATATATAAAAAATCTATCTTTTAATTTTCTCATAGTATTGTACAACCAAGATAATGAATGTTTCTTAACTAGTGTAATAATGAATCACATAAGCGTGCTCTTGTAGAGTATCTGTTTGGATATGTGTTATCGGCAAAATAACTGTAACCTCCTTCCATATATGTAGGTG
The DNA here is from genome assembly GCF_059441175.1 of Urocampus carinirostris. Taxonomy (NCBI): domain Eukaryota; kingdom Metazoa; phylum Chordata; class Actinopteri; order Syngnathiformes; family Syngnathidae; genus Urocampus; species Urocampus carinirostris. Next base: position 12,216,756 of record NC_142366.1, on the reverse strand, counting down.
GCGCTGGATCGACATCTTTATTATTTCATTATCTTTTGCTCATCCAGTAGGTCAATAATTTTGGTCATTTATTTAGTTTAAAATGAGGACTTGGTTCACACAATGCAATTATTGAATTAATTGAATGAAAAAAACTAAATGAATAAAAAAAATTGCACGAATTGAAAAAAAAAAAAATATGGTAATATCAGAAAAAAAATCTTTACAAGTACTGTAATAATTTTGCTACTCATTTCGTCCACAAGAAGTTTGTACACAGACTGTAGTAAATACATTGAAAAGAAATAAAATAAAGAAATGAATCAATGTTTTCAAAATTAATAAATAATTAAGTTAATATTTAAAAACTACTCTAAAAAAACTAATAATTTTGGTTCCTTATTTAAAATAAGCTTTTGCATACACTATAATGAATGAATTCTGTATAAAATACAGAAATAAATAAAATATAGGTATAATTTTTTCATGAAAAAACAAAAATAATAATATGGTCAAATTTAATACAAATAGTTAAAATTACTGACTTTAGCAATTCACCCACAAACTCAAGACGTTTGTGCATGCATAAATACATTTAATACATAAAATATGAAACATACAAATGCATGAAAACATTGTTTAATTTATGTAGTATTATAATATTCTATTTGAAGTAAAAATCAAAAGTAAAACTGTAGTAAAATTAGAAAAACAAGTTCAAATGCTTTACAGTAAAATATAAAATTATATAATCAAATATCCCATGAATAAAAACATGTCATATTGTCACTTTATTGTTAGATTAGGGTATATTAAAGCCCCCGGTTGATAATTTAAAAGTTAAAACATGAAACTGGAGTCAGATTTTTTTTTTACAGGGCTTTGGCTTAAAAAGGTTCAGAATCTCCATGGGTAACGTTCCATTAAAAATGAATTATAATATCTGTTTTTTTCTTCTTTACGAAGTGCTCAATGTATTCTTTCGGACTACCTGATTTCCTGAACAACAGTTCTTCTCCAAAGTGATTTGTACTTACACGCTAGCACGGCGTCCGAGCGGTTTTTCCTGGTGCCCTGCTCGCTCCGGGCCACGCTACAGATGGCGGGTTCAGCTTGGTACAAGCACAAGGCCTCCCACTCGCGTTCCAGACGGTTCTTGTTCTTCAAGTGGTCTTCCATGTACGACTGCAGGGGCAAACAACGATTCGTATTTTATGCAGAAGCCTGAAACCTGCCCGGATTGGCGTTAGGTGCGGGGGGAGAGTTTGGTTGGAGGGCAAAAACGCAATTAGGACTCCTGAGAGTCGCCCTTTACTGTTTGCTTCACCACCGATAAGATTGTCTGTATTTAAGCTGAGGACGAAATTGAATTCACTGGCAGGACAATAAGTGTAAAAGGAATGAATTGTGAGTAGACAAGCTTAGAGCAGTGATTCTCAACTAGTGGGTAAGAATCCAAAAGCGGTTTGCGGGACTTTGCCTTATCAAAATAATGCAAAGTACAAAAAAAAACAAAAAAAAAACAAAGTTCAATGACAATCCTTAACAGTAGATTGAGATCATGCCCAACTTGATCTCTTATTCCTGTTCAGTCCATCAGCACATTTGAGAGGGACGACATGACAACGACTTATTTTATTGTGATTTTGTTGGTTTTATTTCCTTTTTCTGCCTACTAAACTCGGTTCCAAAATAGTTAGTGATAAGGGGAAAGGAAAAGTGGAAAACAGTGACAAAAACGATTGAGTTGAAGGAGAAAATGATTGCAAACTACCAAAATGGTGTACCAAAATGGTCTGCCATTGACGCACTGCTGGATGGTAGAGTAAATGGTTTAAACAAGAAATATATTTACCTTTTTACCAGTGTATTAATCTTTATTCACGACTTAATGAAATGTGTATCAATGTTTAGGTAAAGCTTTATTAAAATGTACATTTTTTTAGTATGTGGCTTTTTAAAGCATGTTTAAGGGGTCGCTTACGTGTGATGAAGGCTTTTATTTGAATATGTACGGTACTTGAAGTTGTTTTGGTTTTACAGGTAATTTTTTTTTTTGGAAAAAGATAAAAACATAAACCATTTCTGCTTTAAACTGCACAATCCGCTCATTTAGGATGTGGATTTTTTTTTCTTGATTTGGGTTGAGTTTGTCAATTGGGTGGAAAATGGGGACTTGAAATTAGACCAGTTGAGAACCAGCGGCTTAGAGGATGTAGCGAGCAAGGTGAGGATTTATTATTTTACCAAAAATGCACCATATTTCTGTATCCCCTCCTGATGGTGGTTGAATGGTTTAGTCCACCATTGTGCGGGGACGAAAGATTACAGACTCATAAATAATTTCAGGGTTCAGCTGGCTAATACAAAGAAAGCGATACTCACGCATTAGCCAGGTTTATCCCATATCAAAGGAGGCTTCAATGCTCATTGTTACAGTCTGTAATGTCAGTCAAACACTAAAAATCAGAGTATGAAAAAAACCCCCAAAAAACAAAATGATGATAATCGCAAATCGGCCTTGTCCAGCGCACAATGGGTAATTATCCTTCGATGGCTAATGAATTCAAGTCTCCAACAGGATATTAGGCGAGTCCTTGAGACGCTTACAAATGGAGCTAATGACGGGAATCAAAGTTTATTGTTGGATGTGGAGACTAAAGTGCCACCGAGGTCCTCGTGATTCACGCGGGGACGTAATGAGACTGCACGGTGCGTTCCATCTCCACCTTTAACGGCCGGCTCCTAAAATCGAATTGTTTGTCGCTCCCGCCAGGATGTTTTCTAGAAAGATGCACTTTCGTTTTTGCCTTAAGAGAGTCGAAAATTATTCTGTGTGATCCTGCGTTTTATGCTGGCAGATAGTAAACTGAGATGAGGAATTATATTTCAACTTTTTTGTCAGGATCATAACTTTCCTCGCTCTCTTTACTAAGTGTGCCGAGAATAAATTACATATAACAGTTTTTTTTTCCTTCCCCCCAAAAAAGGAAAACAAAAACCCTGTAAAATAATGTCATTTATATTTATTAATATTAAAGTGGGGTATATCGTTTGAGGTGTCTTTCAAAAATATATAAATTAAAAAATCTATTGAATATAGCCCAACTGAGTTCAACGACTACTTAAGCTAAATTGTCCACAGCACCTATCTGCATTTATCCTTCATTTTACAAAGCTGTTTGGAGCAAAACACATTACGTAGCACGAATGTGAGATTGGGGGAGTGCTGGAGAGTGACGTCATGTTTGTCCTCACAGGTTTTATTGTTTCTATTTGTTAGCTTAGCATAAAAATGGTTAAAATAAGAAGAGGTCTACCTCAAGTAGACTCCAATTGCCAACCCAACCCCAAGAATGATTAAAAAAAACCCATAAAGGTTGATTTGAGCGCTTGTAAGAAATACACATACAGAGGCTGCAATGACACTAGCCAGTTGATAGAGGCAGCGGGTAAAAAGTTCCTTACAGCAAAAAATATTAAAAATAAAATAAAAATCCATTCATTTTTTTAGAAATTGTTTGAATAAGTGTTTTTTTTAATTAATAATGGAAAATATTACAGCAAATGAGCAAAGTTATCTGGAAAATGAACAAGAAAAATTGTGTTTACTTTGAAATTAGTATGCTTATTTTCTAGTACTGTTTCCTAACTGTTCTATATGCGGTGAAAATATTTCATTTACAGATATTTTTGCATCGGAAACATCGTGAGCAATTAAGAACTTTTCATAAAACAAGTATCTCCAACCTGAAAGAAGCTAAAGGGATACTTTTTTGTTCCTGATTAGCGCAAAGAACTACCTTTGTGCTATACATTTAGAAAATAGCATCTTATTCTTAAAGCTATAGCATCATCTAGTGCAGGGGTGTCAAACTCATTTTAACTCGGGGGCCACACGATAGAACAAACATTCTGTCGGGGGCCGGACTAGTAGATTAAAGAGAAAGAAAAAGAGAGATAATGAAATTAGAGAAAGAGGGAGGGAAAAGAAGAGAGAGGGCGGAGGTTATTACTATGTCGTTACTATGCAATTATGGTTTGAATTTTTAGAAGTATGATTTAAATAAGCTGTCAAAGACTAAAACATCAGCCTTGTGTAAGAGCCCAGAGTGATTTACATACATAAATTATAGGCTAATTTAAAAAATAAATTTGGAAGAACTTATCACACGTTTAAAAACACAGATCATGTCAATAATTTGTCATTCATGTTAGAAATCGAATTTCCTATAAAATCACAACGGCCATGCACTGATGAGCCATTTTAGGAAAATGTCCGCGGCTACTCATTTGTTCTCAAGGGGCTAGCTGGTACTCGCGGGTACCTCGTTTGTAACCCCTGACATATATATTTTAATATGGAATTTGCATACAGTTCTTGGAAATTATTCTTTAGAAGTTTGTCCAGGTTTTGCATATTTCTCATAAAATTATTCGACTTGAGTCCCAAATTGATTCCGCCCGTCACCTGTCACGTTGTACAGTCTTTCCAAGCATCCTGAATTTATTGCCTTCTACAGTCCTATTTCTGATTCAACACCACATGGCCCTTATCGAAGCGGCAGACCGCTGCTTTTCTTGCGGACTAGCGGAGGTTTAGCGAGTGCAGGGAGGATTACGTGTGCCAATCAGGGACTTCGGATGGCGGGGCGGCCCGGGTGTCAGAAAAACAATGTCTAATCCCATAAGCGGTATTTTCCTTGGGTAGAATCAGGATAAATGCAGACCAGAAACAACAGGTGACACATTACTGTCAAAATTCAAAGCGACGGTGGCACTCGACAGTATATAAAAGGTAGGGGGGGATTTGTTACGTTGGTAGGACATATTTTTAGAAGTTTTATTTAGTCAATTTACTTCCAGAATTGCTTCCATTAAAATGGGATTTTATAACTTTTTTGTTGTTGTCTTGGTCAAGCTATTTTAGGCTTGCAACATTTGGTTGTTGGAATTTCGAATTTTGCACGTTTTCCCCCCCACCGAGTTGCAACCTATGAGCTTTTATCTTAGTACGGAGGTAAGCACAACCGGCTCTGGAGCCAGATGCGACTCTTTGGCGCTCCTTCATGGCTCCCTAGCGCTTTTGCAAAAACATTACATAATGTAAAAGGATATGGTTTCTGGAGAAAAGACGTAAAGCAAAAACTTTCTTAACATTTGCCAATAAGTATGTATGAATACAATACACATATACAGTATGTGTTAACTTTCTTAGAAGGTTTTTAATTTTTGCAGCTCAAAACCTGTTTTATTTGGTCCAATAAGGGTCTTTCAACATTTTGGGTTGTCAATCCCTGACTGAGTACAAGCAAGGAAAGAAAAGAATTATTGTCTGGGGAACTGTCCATGGTCCTGTTCTGAGCTTTGAGGGGTCCAACTGCAACTTTACAGTAGTGTCCACACTTTTTTGTTAAGAGATGCATTTCAGACCCAATCAGGCAAAATGAAAAACAAAATACTGAAGATATGGAAAATAAGAATAGAAAAAAGAAAAAGAAAAGGAAGTAAACAAAAAAAGTTTAAAAAGAAATGTAGTGTACCAGACGATGTAATTTATTAAAACCCCTTAACGATCTGACGGCAGGATGTTGAACTAAAATAGATACGTGTCTGTACGATGTCACCAGTCACTAAAATACTTCATGCAACATCATTGAAAGGGTTAAACTCTTGCGATTCAAGATATGCTGACCATTTAAGAATGTACTCGAAAATATCACAATTATTTGGAGACAAGATACCCGAAAAATATAAAGTCGAGGTAGCTCACCAAAGATATTGTCTTGCAGCCATCTCATTCAATCATAGTACACAACAATGGTCTCCTTACATCCGCGAGAGTCAACTAAATCCAACTGTGTAAAATATTTACTCTAAAACACATGATATCGCGACAGATAAAACAAAAATTTGCCAAAAAGCATCTGTGCGTCGATGGACTTTCCTTGTTGCTAGTTGTCTGTTTAGCCCCATAATTCCAGTTTACAAATTAACAGAGTAGTAAAATTATTTTCTCCAGGCTGTTGGCAACTTGTGATTGACATCTTTTTCGTCCACCTGCAGGCTTTGTTTTACGGCCCGCACCCCTCATTAGCCAATATGGGCCCTGTATTGCTAAAAAAGGACCTGCCTCCTGTACTTCTGAATAACTCTAACCAATAGTGACTAATTCAAATGATGATTGACACATTGGTTCCCCAATGAACTTCTGAATAAACTGATACAAAGATGTCCCTATTGCATTTAAATTAGACCCTGGAATAAGTGTGCGTAAAACCACTGGTGATTTATTTTTACACGCAAGTGTGCACAATCATTGATTGACTTATTAAGAGAGAATTAAAACGTTTAAAGCAATTTCACAATGTGTAAAAATGTGGATAATGTAAAATACACATTTGAAAATATGTTATTGTTGAAAACTGGTCGTCTAACAAATGGCCACTTTTGGAAACGCCGAAAATGTGTAACGTACAATGTTTAGTTTTTCAGATTGTGATCAAATTTGACAAGGTACCAGTTAAGATTTCAAGCTATTGTCTCGCCTGGTTTCCAGCTAAGATGCCCATCGCCCTTGCTACACTCATATTATTATTATATAATTATATTTCTGTGTTACTCAATGTTAGCAGTACTTGCAGTGACTATTGCAGAGAGGTACCTTTAAAAAGAAAAGAAAAGCATCCATATTTTCCAAATGGGTCAAGAACAGTATTTAATCTACTTTAGTTGGGTCTTAGAATGGGATTTTAGGCGAATTTTTCAGGAACATTAAGAGGCTAAACAGATAAATTCTGGTTTTGTTGGTATGCATATTTGCTAATAAAATGATCTATCTTTTTTTACTTTTTGCTTGCCGATTTTCAAGTAAACAAATAAAGTTGTTAAAGCGTGTTAAAAATATACATAATATGCAGGAAAAGATGATTTATCAAACACATGGCAAAGGATAAATTCTGGTATTGCTGGCAGGTAAATTTGATATTTTTTTCTTATTTGACTGCAACTCTTTAAAGGGCAAGAGAAGCAAATGCAACCTCATTTCAGGACATCATTTATTCAACCACACCCCTTCAATAATCATACATTCAAATTATAGCACAGTGGTAACCAATTTGGCTCTTGGTTCTCGACCTGTATACAAAAACAAGGTCGGTGATGACTTAACACGCAGAAGCGTCCAACTACCCTTGGGAAGTTATACAAGATTTTCCATTTGTTTCTGTTTTTTCGCTCCCGGAGTGTTTGAGATTTGGAACGTCGCGTACTCATCACCCCTCTCCATGAGCCTCGCCGCTCCAAATGGAGCGAGCGACGAGGAGATGAGATGAGAGGGGCGAATATGGGCTCGAGATGAGCGATAAGAAGGCAATCACACACATGGCTTGACGGCGGATGACAACGGAATATTAAGGAGAACTTGCCAAAACAGAGGCAGTGAAAAGAGGAAAAATAAATACTGTTTCTAATCTGTAATCTAAAAGAGATTACCCATGATGCTACGGTTGCAGCTAATGCTAATAATAAGAATGATTCACAAAGGTATTTTGCTGTTAGCTATTGCGCCCGCCTCTAAAGAGGGGGCGCAAACAAGTTTAAGAAAAAAAGCCCTCTATTAGTGGCGGTGCACGGCATCGCTCACATTCCCCTCTCATTCGTTACAGCCCCCGCCCCATTTAATAGGCAGACGTGACATGTGATGAATGTGCCCGCCATTAATGGAAACACTGGCAGGCATCTATCCGTCTCTTTATCAAGCTTGTCTCCAATGAATGACGGGCTGCGAAATTAAAACAATCCATTGTGGGTGGAAGGAAAGGATTTTTTCAACATCCTCCGCCCCCAAAACAAAGACAAGCCAATTAGAACCAACACTCCAATGACAGTAAGATGTAAGAAAATTATATATCAGGGGAAAAAAGAAGATGGGCTTATTTAAATGACTAAGTGGCAAGATGAAGACACAAAAATCACACAGTGGAGCACCAAAAATAGCAAAAGAAGAAATATTGTAACCCCTTGCTACTTAGCGCTTTGTGCTTTGCAGCTTAAGTAAATTGCGGGTTTTAAAATAGTTTTTTGCCGTTATGTCTAACAAAAATTAAACGGCACTTAAGCGGTCACTATCAATTATCCCCTATCGCATATTGCTGCGTACGAAGACCGCCTATGCAAACTGTTGTTAGGCCTAGCAATTTACGTTTATTCACGTTTATTCCACAACAGCAGCTCTTGTTTAGCCGTTACGGTATTTTACCAAAAATGCCCACGTAGAGCCGTAATCCATTTGTCCCAGATCCCATATTGCTGCAAGAGGGAACTAACTCTTTTGTCTCGAGAAGTGCCATAATGAAATACACAGTTGTGACCGCAATCCATTATCCCCCGTCGACTGTTCCTGAGCGCAGGGCTGCCAAAGCGCATTTTTTAAGTCTGAGCCGCTGAAGCGTGCCAATGTGGCCATCATAAAATAAACTGAACTGTTTTTGCTCAATCTATTATCCCCAGTTGACTATTGACAATGTAACAAAAATGTTCTTGCACTATAACTATAAGACAGTGGTGATATTCCTCAAATGCTCATTAGCACCTTCCCCATATCAGCCCAAGCTGACTTTAGTTCCTACCTCAATGCAAAGATCTCCAAAATTCTGTCACAAAGGGACCGTTCACTTTCTAATTTATCAAACAAAAATATGCTATGTATAAGCTTTAATCATTCCAGGAATGTGCTCGTAGCTCGTGTAAAGAATGTATTATCCCAATAAAAAAAGATCTGTTTCCGTTGCCTCAAAAGAATCCAAATGAACACTAAATAGCTATAAAACACATTTTCCTGGTTACTAAAAACATATTCAAAATTGAATGTAATGATAGATACCCCCCACTAGATGATGCTACTGCTTTAAGAATAAGCACCACTGCTTTTTACGACAGTGATGACAACTTTTTACGACGTGTTGAAGAAATCATGTCGTGGGAAACGATGTTGGTTGTTTCGTGAGTTACTAAATAAACAAGTGTTCATCTTGGATACGTGAATTCATGACATAGACCATTGAAGCATTCCCATAACAGTGCTTGATGTGGAGTATTTTTTTTTTGCCTGTAATAGTTTTTATAGGCAAACCGGAACAAACTGATGCTGGTGCTGAGCGGTCTCCAGTGGTAGCCTTTGGGACTGCTCATGACCTGGATTTTGCCTTACACACAGAGCAAGATTTTTGTTCCAAAAAAACCTCGTACAGTATATTGAATTTCTCGTGTTAACTGCTCGTATGAAAAGTTACAACTGTACTGCGAAAAGTCTATCATACAGTAAATAAAAGATGTATTCACAGACATTCCCCTACTTACGACCATTCGACTTGCGGAAAATGGTAGATACGAATTTTTTCGGGACACATTACTCAATCACTGCAATGTAAAATTGAGCTTTGAAGTCTATAGCCGTCAATGCACTGAAAATCAAATAAAGCTCACCAGGATCATGTGACCGGTGGAAATGTCCATGTTGGAGGGCACGGGCTCCTCACACCACGACGAAGTGCTACTGCGAGTAGATGGGCTGCCTGCCCCGGCACCATCGCTGAACTGGGACGAAACGCTGTTGAGGCGAGAATGGCGAAGCGTTTCCGGTCGCTCAGTGCGTTCCGAAGTACGGACCGCCATGCGCTGGCGGCACAGCTCCTGCAGGGGGTGACAGGGAAAACAAAATCAGAGCGTGGAGGAGAGCGTGGTTCAACTTCATTATGGGGACCTAGCCTGAAGCAAACTCGCCAATGAGAGAAGGGAATGGAATCATAAGAGGGGGAATGAATCCAGAGCCAATCCTTCACAAATAAAAGGAAACAAAGTAGAATGATGGGTGGATACATAAAATAGAAAAGGCAACGAGAGAGAAGCCCGGTCCAACCTGAACCTTAAAGTAATATTGACATTTTAGGCTCAAGTTGGTTTTGAGCTTGGGCTCAACATCTTACCTCAATTGAAAATAATTGCTTATTTATTTTATTATTATTATTGTTATTTTTATTTTCTATTTTTATTGTTTAACCAGCTCGGTAGCCTAGATGGTAGGGCGCCCGCTCCGAGACTGGGAGGTCGCTGGTTCGGGCCTCAGCCGAGTTATACCTAAGACTTACAACATTGGTACTCATTGCCTCCCTGCTTAGCGCTCGGCATTAAGGGTTGGAATTGGGGGGTTTGGTCACCTAATGACTACCAACACATCAGTTGGGTCTAAAATGGCGGCGCCCTGTTTGGCTGTGGCTGCATCGGCTCGCTACAGTTTAACTGTACGGGTCAGGTGTATCGACATTTCGTTCTGTGTGCATTGTTACAAAGAATGACAATGATGGATGTAGAAGACATAGGGAGACTTTAGCTTGTCATCACACTATTTTTACTCAAGGTACCACGTTGTTGAATACGTGTAGCCATGATTAAATTCATTTATTGACAACAAAAACTATGAAAACAAAATATGATATACAATTGATAAAATTTCCATCAAAGTCTGATTTATTATCAAATAGGACCAGAGAGTTGTTTCCCTCGTCATGCTTTTTCGCGTTTCTATCTTTCTGAATGAGTTTCTGTTTTCTTCATTCTACAACACTCTTCTCTGGTACCGTGAGTAAAAATAGTGTGATGATGTAATAAAATCGAATGCCTTTTCCCATGTCATCCAAATCCCTACTGGTCTTGTGATTAAACAGAGAATTTATGCTTATTATTATTATTGTTACTAATGTAATTATTAGGAACACATTAAACCGGTTGGTCCATGGTCCATAAAAGCTTGGGGATCAATGGTTTATTCCAGTAGATCACTTCAGAGAGAAGCTTATTTTCAGTTTCAAATAAACAAAAAGAAAATTCCCACAACGTACTCTTACCAAGGATATCAGACAGCTGAAAGATGGATTAAAGACGTTTTCCCTTAAAGCAAAGCCGTGGAGCTCGTCCATCATTCAAAAAAGCAATCGGGTAAGGAAAGCATTCATGCATAATATTCGGGTGGATATCTTCTGTTTGCCAACATAAAAAGTGATTCCCTCTACTTTTATATCAAGTTACGGCTTTCGTAGTGACTCAGCTTTTTTATTTCTTTATTTATTTGTTTGTTTCGTTTTGCCTGCCCTTGCAACCCTGCGCAGTACAAATATGATGACTGGTCATTGTGTAGAACAGTTTTTTTTAAGAGTTTAACTGTTTTTATTTCCTATTAAAGGTTTATATAAATTATATATACAATGATGTTTGAAATTAAGTAGAAAATATGGCCTAAATAAAACAATAAAGTTTACTGCATTAAAAAAAACAATACTCGTGCTGTTAGAGTTGCTTTGTTATTGGCATGTTCAAGCTTAGCTGTGAGATGAGTTAACCTGAGTTTGAACTACCCTAAGGTCCACATAGAGTAAGAAAGTCTGATATGAGTTAAAAAAATCAATTTCAGTCCTGCGGAAGGTGATCAGCCATCAGAGTGTTAAAGCTTTAAATCGGATTTGAGTTACCGCAGTCAGAAAAACTTATTTTGTGATGTCAAAGTTGATCTGCTTTTGGCGAGTTAAAGATTTGAATCTAAGCCAAGGTAACTTGAGATAGAACTACCGTGAGCCCCAAGTAGAGTAATAAAATTGTATTGGGATTAAAATAATCTATTTAAGTGTTGCCGAATGGGATCTGCAATAGGAGTTAAAGCTTTAAATTTTATTTGCGGTAACTGGATTTATTGGTGAGTTAGATATCTAAAGATGATTTGAGTTAACTTGAGTTAGAACTTCAGCCCTCATACAGTAAGAATATCTAATTTGCACAAAGAAATGTACTCTAGTACTGTCAAAGTTGATATGCCATTGGTGAGTAAAGCTGATCTTATTTAACTCGGATTAGAACTAGTTATGTCCACGAAAAGTAAGAAAGCCTAATTTGCATTAATATATATATAAATATATATTTGTGTGCGCTCAAAGTTGATTTTGTGAGTTAAAGCTTCAAATCTTAATTTACAGTGAGAGAAAGAGATGGAGAAAAGAGAGAGAGAGAGAGAGAAAAAGAGAGAGAGAAAGAGAAAAAGAAACAAAGAGAGGGAGGAAGAGAAGGGGAGATAAGGAAAGAGAGAGAAAAGGGAATGAAAAGGAAAGAAATAGAGAAAGAGAGAACAAAAGGGAGAGCGAGAGAACATTATGACAGTTATGTGTACCTCTACTATAAAAGCATGAAAGAGATCTATATATAAAATCTATAAAACCCCCATTTTCCCGTTGCACGAGTAATAAAGGCTTATTGGATCTTACTCTACGTCTGCCTCGCTTCCTTCTTCCTTATCAGACCAAGTCGCCGCAATCTCCAAACAGCATCATGTAGCGTTTGGGCCAGACACTTCCTTTAGAAATCATTTCCATGCTCAATAACCGCCCAGGCCGCGGTAAAGGCGGTGGGCGCTATCCACTGATCTATCAACGTGATATTTCCCTCAGGGCTGCAGGGCCCCGCTAAGCCTTGCTCCTGAATCCCCCCTCGATCTCCCACCTCATGGAGGCGTCAAGACTTTCATGATTAGAGTCATGAAGCGGCGCCCCGAGCCTTGGCCTTGGGGCAACATCCAAGTCCACCTCATAATTCATTCGACTTCTCTGCCGCGCGGGAAGCTGAGCACGGCTTGGATACGGACGGGGGATACCGACCGATTCTTTATGACCCTTTTTAAAGTCGGAAAAACAAGAGGCAACATTCACAATTCACACACCTGGACATTTTGAACCCCATGAGCATCCAATAAAACACAGTAGATGTCACCTAACAACAATTATAATGGTGTGTTCCAAGCATGTCTGGGTTAAATAAAAAATCTTGTTGTTTGATTTCATCTTAATACTTTGCTATGTACCCTTTGTGGGCAATAAATGAGGCGAAACCTTTTCTGTAACTCTTCACAAGCTTCAAACACACTGTTGGCATTGTTTTGGCCCATTCCTCCATGCAGATCTCCTCTAAAACAGTGATGTTTTGGGGCCGTGGTCGGGAAACACTGACTTTCAACTCCCTCAACAGAATTTCTACAAGGTTCAGATCTGGGCAATGGCCATGCTACTCCAGGACCTAAAATACTTCGTAGAGAGCTACAGCTTTGTTTCGCTGGCTGAATGTTTGGGATCATTGACATGCTAAAAGACCCAGCCAAATCTTGTCTTCATTGCCCTCGCTAGTGGAAAGAGATTTTTCCTCCAAATCTCTTAATACATGGCCCCGTTCATTCTTTCCTCTACACAGATCCGTCATCTTGGTGCCTTTGCAGAAAAACAGCCGCAAAGCAAGTTGCTTCCATCCCCATGCTTCACAGTGTGATTGGTGTTCTTAAGATTCAATTTAGTATTCCTTCTCCTCCAAACACAAGGACCGGTGTTTCCACCAAAAACTTGTATTTATGGTTTCATCTGACCATAAGACATTTTTCCAATCCTCTTCTGGATCATGCGGACTGCAGACGAGCCTGGGAGGTGTACTGGCTTCAGCAGGGGGACACATCTGGCAGTAACCTTTGTTATTGTGGGACCAGCTCTCTGTAGGTTATTCACTAGGTCCCCTATGTGGTTCTGGGATTTTTGCTCACTGTTCTTGTTATCATTCCGACACCACGGAATGAGATTTTGCATAAATCCCCACATTGATAGATAATCAGTGGTCTTGGTATGTTTTCCGTTTTAAAAAATTCCTCCCACAGTTGATTTGTTTTCACCAAGTGTTTTACCTATAGCCAATTCAGTCTCCCCAGCGTGGTGGAGGTCTAAACTTTTGTCCGTGGTGTCCTTTGACAGCTATTTAGTCTTGTCCATAGTAGAGTTTTAAGTGTGATTGACTGAGGTCGTGTAAAGGTGTATTTTACACCAATAATGAGTTAAAACAGGTGCCATTAATACAGGTAACACGTTGAACCTCATTAGACCTCAGTGGAAAAAGTTAGACGTCTGACAGGCAGAAATCTTGCTTGTTTGTAGGTGACCAAATACTTATTTTCCACTCTAATATGGAAATAAAACTCACTAAAACTCAAATCAAACAGTGTTAATTTCAGTTTTGTTTTCTAGATTCTGTTTCTCATGATTGAGGTTTACCCATCATGTTGCAGCCCGCCTAAAATGACCCCCGGGGCAGAGTTTGCACAACCCCTGTGAAACATACCAGGTACGGACTGGTAACGGTTTTCGAAAGCCGAGCAGTGATTGGTCCTTATCAAACCAACTCAATCGTGATGTCATAGTCACTTGCGAATGGGATCAATTTGAAAATGTGAATTCTTTTGATTAATTAATATTTCACAAACACATAAAAATCAGAATACCATGTTTAAACAAGTAGGAACATTAATATAACATAAGGGAAAATTGTCATGTTAGCTTCTGCTTTAAGGAAAATCTGATTAGCATAAATCTAAGAGACAATTAAAAAAAACATTAAGATGCTAACAATTAATCACAGGATTAAAAATTGACACCGTTTCCCCCCCAAATTTTTTTTCCTGAAAGCTGATTATTTATTGAAAGTGTTAACAAGTCAAAAAGGCTAAATGTGGTCTGAGTGGTATAGCGGGCACAGCTGAGCCCTGGTGTGGTGAATCAATATTTCTCCCGACCAACCGCTTCCCTCGGGGGGAACGAGGTCACGGCGTCGTCAAACACATCTTGACAATACAATACTTGCTCGCTATTGCGGTTCCTTATTCGATGCTTAATCCTGGATTTTGAGCGGATCTTTTTTTTTACAGTCTACTTACAGTAATACCTTCATACGTGAGAAAGGAGAATAGGGCTGCAATGATTAGATAGATAGATAGATAGATAGATACTTTATTCATCCCCGAAGGGAAATTCACTTTTCCAGCAGCATCCCTAAGCTGAGAACAATCGAAAATAACTGAGAACAATCGAAAATAACACGGGAGCTGCTGGAGTGGCTGCCATTCGTGACGGCGCCGGAGAAACGATTCAATTTGAATCATGTACAAACAAACAAACAATTGAATCATGTACAAGAAACGATTCAATCTGAATCATCTACAAACAAACAAACAATTGAATCATGTACAACAAACAAACAAAATATTTATGTTTCAATAAGTGGAGTGTTAAATGATTAAGTCACATTGAGGAGAAAAATCCCATATAGAAATAGTCGAAAACGAATTTCACTTTCCGTCTATTGCCGCCAGAGACGTTTTTCCGACAGAGTGAGGCATCTTCAAGGTTCTTACACCTTTTTCATGGTCAAATTCAAATACTTCAGGACTTTCAAAGCCAAATTTCCAATTTTTCCAGTACCATTAAAAAAAAAATCTGGCATGAATGATGTGTTTTGCGGGCCACAAATATATCTGCAATTTACGTATGATATTTTTAATCTTGCATGTGCATCTATAAGAGACATATGGTTCTTAGATATTGAGTTAATTACAAATATATTTGTTTTTGAGACAAATCTCTTCCCATTGTGTAACAATGACAGCTGTATGTAACTGTATGTTACATTTTCAGTTGCAGGAAGTCCTCCCAATGGGAAGCACTACCTTAATTTTTGCATGGCATATACAATACAAAAAATGATAATAGAAGTAATTGACACTGAATGTCATAGTAGAATATTGATGCACGAAGTTTTTCCAAGAAAGTGAGGCATGACATGAATATAGTTTCTTCTGAGAGTGGCACATGCATAATAGTGTCTGTCTCGAGCAGTAACATAAAGATGAAAATGGCCACGTCAATATCAAGTACACGTACTAAAACTTCTAAAGTTTGGGAGTATTTTCCTCTGGATGCGGCAAATTAAAAGACTACTTGCAAAGTTGCAAAGCAGACCATGCATATCATGGCAGTAGATCGGTAATTCAAGAACATTTAAAAAAACATGTAGGGCAGTTGAACGAAACAGAGTCTGACTCGCCTTGGTAAATTGAAGCAACATTCAAGCCAACACGGTTTGAATCACATGCGTTGTACATTTTATACGCATACATTTGGCTATAAAAGAGAGCTTGCGCGTTATGCCGGACTGTGCCTGACAAATGTATTTGAAATTAAATGAATGCAGTCTGAAGAACAAACAAAAGTTAAAACTGTTGAGAATTGTTAAGTTCTTTACATACTTTGCGTTTGGTTGACCACTGAATGTACTTCACTAAATGCACATATTTGTTTTATTAGCTGTTCTATTTCTGCTAATGAACCTGTTCTTGGTTTACTGATATAAAAAAGTGTACTTGATTTTAATTTATTATTTATTTGCCTGTCACTAAAAAAATGGACTGAGGTTTATTTATATCTGTACAGACTGAGGCGCAGTCTTTAGGTTTTAGATTTGTATTTAGTTTTTGTACAAATCTACTGTATGCTCAATAAAAGATGCTTTTTTATTGTACTGATTTTTCTTGCGTTTATTATCTTTTCCCACATCATTAAATCAACTGCATACTAATACTAATATATATGTATATGAGTATTCATTTTGAAAGTGCTAACGGTAAGATCAGGCTCGAAAAATCCACCTCAAGCCGACCCAGGCCCACGGTTATCAACGCCCGACACAGCCCGAGCCTGACCAATTAGCTTGATTTGAGGGACCATTACACTTACTGTAATGCCCTCGTAGGAGGGAATGAACAGCCCAAAAAAGGGAAAAGTGAACAGTGCGTTTCAACAAGACAACCTCTCAAAAGGGTATCATAGACAATGTGTGTTATGCTTGTGATTGGCAGACAAACATAAAAAAATAGAATGTGTCCTTACCTGATAGGTGGCGGTTGCGTCAATGCCGGCGTCATGGCCCAACCCGGAGAGTTTCTCTTTCATGCGCAAGTGCGAGCGCTGGCGTACGCAGAAGAAAGTGCCTGAAGCCGCCAAAATCACCAGGACGAAGAGTGCGCAAAGCACCGAAAGGATCACCAGCTGGCCCGACTCCACACGAGTCTCTTTCACCACCGGGATGTGGCTCAGGCTGCCTCTCTGTGGAAAGAAGAGGAAGGGGGAACAGTCAAAACCAAGCCAGACTTCGAAGGACGGTGTTAAAAAATAATAATGTAATTTATGCAGGGTTCACACACCTTTTCATGCCCAAATTTAAGCCCGTTTTAAGGACTTTCAAAGCTAATTTTTCCAGTTTCTCCAGTACCGTAAAACAAAAGGAATCCAGTATGAATCATGCATTTTGCGGTCCCACAAACATATCTGTGATTTACATATTCAAATTATAATCTTGCATGTGCATTTATCAGTACATTAGATTTTTAGATCTTGAGTAAATTGCGAATGTATTTGTGGATCTGAACAATACTTGTGATAATATTTATTGGACAATTCTCTCCCCATGTTGGTATTGGGTAAAATGCATTAATATGTACTTTAGCTTGGATTTTCAGTTGTAGGAAGTTCTTTCCATTAAAATTTACCAGTTTACCACAATATTCATCATTGATACATCATTCTTGTACTAATGCACATCTTTATTTAATGCATGGTCTATTGAGTCAGACACATTAGACACATGGCAACAATTTCTAGAATTTACAAGCACTTCACTTTTCAAACCTTGAAAACACAACATTGAAATTCAAGCATTTTTAAGGATTTCAAGCACCCGTACGACCCCGCATGTAATTTTTGGGGGTTCACCAACCATGCAAGAGAGCATGTGGATAAGTAGATGTCAACCACCTGCAAATTTGTTGGGTTTGTCATATAATACAGGATTAACGGGAGAAAGGATGGTATTCTTTCAAGAAAATTGTTGTATGCGGGCTACCCAAATCCTTCAAGGTTCTCTATTTAGGGAATCTAACAGGATAAATATTGCAGAAAAGGTATGAGTACTTTGTAAAGGGCTTTCTGATTGCAAACAAAAAAGTAAGTCAATTTATGGGATGAACAAGAGCTCCCCACTATGGAGCAGTGGGTGTGCACTGTAATGGAGAGGACAGTATTTCAAATTAGAATATAGGAGACCTAATTCAAGGTCAAATAGGAAAAATGGATGCACTATAGAAAAACAAACGATGAAGACTGGAGTCAAGTCAGGTCACATTAATTTATATAGCCCTTAATCACAAAAATGTATCAAAGGACTGCACAGGATTACAATTACACAATTACCTGATCTTAAACCAGACTTTGAAAATGACATGATCATAGTACATTTGCCTTGGCACTGTAATGTTTTTACTTTTGTAGACTTTTGTTTATGGGGAAAAAAAAAAAAAACAAACAATAAAAAGCAGGATTTAAAAAAAAAGTTGATGTAAATGGATCACTCATTCACTTCCATTAACGGTTACAGACGTGAAAGATCCACATTTCACAAATGCATATGTCAATCCTCCGTTTACATTTAAAAGAGTGAACTGGCATTATACTATGATTTCGTTCATAAACCGCAAAATCTTACCTAATTGGGAGAAAATGTAACTCTTCCCCCTACCTTCAAATATTGACTTAAAAAGGTGCTGTACAGAATTTTGGACTCTTCTACTCGCTGACGCCATTTTCTGGCTTGTGTCATGAATGCAGCCTCTGTCAAGCTCCTTATGTTGCGTGTGCAATTACGTGCATTTCTTAAGACACCCTAAAATAAACCATCCTTCTTTCACCTATTTGGGTTTGGGTTGGCGTTTGTACTGTTTGTACTGTACTTGAAAAAGGTATTTTGTACTTTCACATTAAAAAAAAACTGCGGTGACAAGCATTCAGATCAGGGGATGGTGTTATGGTGGTAGCATGTACAGCCCTTTGAGACCTCTTGTATTTAAGGGCCATAACAAATAAACATTACTTGACTACCCACCCTCTTTTCGGCTGCCCAAACCACTTTGCTCAAATTGAGATACAAGCAATTAAACACATGGAAAAAATATAACAGCTCTTTGAACTTAGTCCGGCATTGTTAACATATAAACTAGACTACTTTTAACTTTTTAAGGACATCTTAAATGACTAACCCTACATTTAAAGTGAGTGTCCAAATTTTTCCCTTATAGTTTGATTTTTTTTAGTCAGAATTCTTAGAAATAGTCTCCTGCAGATTGTTTTTTTTTCTTTTTCTTCAGTAGCTTAACTGCTTTTTTGTATACAAATAATATTGTGAATTACCTATGTAGAAACCGATTTGGGTTTCCCTCCCAAAAAAAGATTTTTAAATGCTTCAGTATGGATACATTCGACAGCTATACTTGTAAAAAAAATATGAAAGTGTGGAAAGAGAAAAGGGGGAAACATATGTATTTGGGTACACATTTACCAGAACTAAATAATTTCAAACAAATCCAAAAGCAACCCCCTCCCTAAAAAAACATTTAACCCAGACATGCTTGGAACACACCATTATAATTTTCTAACTAAGTGGGAACACAAAATGGGATTCATCTTGTCCAGCTCTGTCTGTCCACCCCCCAGCTCATTAGCCAGCTAATACCGGCCTCATAATGCCCATTCAGACGAGCCCTCGAACCCCCCACTACAGACATTCACAATCCCATTTGGAGCTGGCCAGGCCAAGCCGGCCGCTGTGCAGCTGCAGAGAGGTCGGCAGCCCAAAAGCTTGCCAGCTTAATTAGCTCCTGGCTGGATTAGACTGTGAAGTAAGCGATGGGTAGCCAAGTGTGTGCGGATTTCCAAAAAAATAGTAGTAAAAGTTATATTCCAAGCAGGAAGAATTTGTCATTTTTTATGAAGAGATTGTGACAGTGAAGGAAAAATCTTATGTAATGCTTTTCTGAAGTTGTTGGATGAGGACAGTGAACTTGTAAAGGTCTTTTAAGCTGTTCACAAAACTTCCAGTAGAAATTACAAGCTGCGTTCACGAATATATAATGGAAAGATTTAAAAAGGATGATCAACACAGAGATTGAAAACAGTTGCATCATGATCGATTGCGGAGAAAACTACAAAAGAGATGAAAATTCAGAAAGCAGAGAAAGACCCTGAAATCCCAATTGATCATCCCTCAAAGAGTTATTTATAGGCGCTGTACAAAATTTTGAACTTTTCTACACTCTGTCGCCATCTACTGGCTTGAAGTCCTGATCGCAGCCTTGGTCAACTCGTTCATGATGCACGTATATTTCTCAAGCTTAAATTGGAGAGGACTTGGAACAGGCCTTTTCTTACTTACCATTTTCATGCTACACTAAACAAAAAACCACAGTGAAGACCGTAATGTCACTCTCCGACAAACTGCTGCCCCCACCCACCTTCCACGGCACGAAACGCTTTGCTAAAAGTAAAATAAAGGCAGATAGGTGCAGTGGAAAGCAATTATAAAGGTTCTTTGAACTCAATATCGCATTGTTTTCATTTACTTAAAAGAGAAAATATTCTACTTTCAACTTTTGAGGACACTGCAAATGACCCATCTCACCCTTAAATAGTAATCGTTATCTAAATCAGCCAAATTCAAATATATCCTTTTTTCATGCAGCAGAAAAAAAATCTCAAAATCCCTTTTTTAGTCCTATGGAAAAAGAATGGACATACATCTTTTTCACAAGACCTAATAGAGCCACACCAAAGTTTCACCAAACAAGGTCAGATAAGTAAAGTGGCTCAAAAGCTACACCCGGAAATGACACACCATCTGCTCACATTTCCTTTTCCCCAAGAAAACGGGGAGAAAGAAATTGACTAGGATACATGAGCTGCTGTCACTCGTAACATCAAAACCAGTCACATCGTGACCAAGAATAAAAAAACACAAATGGTTACAGGTGCAATGGAGGAGTAGTCTAAGCCACATGCTGCTTCACCAAACCAAAATAACAGTTGTGAAATTTGAATGTGTTTTTTTTGGTTTGATTTGTATAATATATATATATTTAGAGAGAAAGATAGAGAGAGAGAGAGATAGATTGATGGATAGATAGATGGATAAAAAATCCCAGAACATCGCTATGAAGGGGGATAAGACCGATTGGGGAAGGAGGGGTTGCGAAGTGGCGGTCGCCCAAAACGCAGACATTTCCATTCAGCTGGTTTGTTCCAAGAAGCCATTCTAATCCTCTCTGACATCACAAACACCAAGAAAACAAAAGTCGCCATGTCACGGCGATTGGGAAAAAAAAAAAAAAAAAAAAAGGGACACCGTCCTACCTCGCTCTGACACGAGAATGGAATAAAAGTTGCATTACTTCCATTCTTAATTTGTTTTTGCTAAAATGATTGTTATGCCAGACTAAAGTATACAACACATGAGCATTAACCTCCATTCTGGAGCGTGAAAGATGCAGTCTTATTAGAGCAATTTATCAGAATGAGAAAAAGTTGGTGCGCAAACTGACTCTAGGGGATATGTGGAAAATACAATTAAAGGTAAAGCGGTGTTATAAATGTTCGTCTAATTATTTTAAGTCGGACTGCACAAGATCAATATAAAGGGGGTACGCTCCTTTTAGGAAAGAGCCTTCTAAAATATTATTTATATTTTAAAAAAGAGCTGGGTGATGACGCTTGACTTAATTCTGCACATATTTTTGAGGGGGTGTGGCAAACTCATGGTTGTTGAAAGAGGTTCACGTTGATGGAAAATAGAGGACAACATGTTTCATTAAGAATTTTGAGAATATTTTTGAGTGGAAGCTTTCTGGTTTCTGTCTCGATAGTAATGGAACTATTGATTTTTTTAGCCGGCGGGGGGTGGGGGTGGGTGGGGTGTTGTTGTTTGGGTTGCGTAGATTCAGAAATACTAGAATTTAATTTCATTCTTCAAATGATGATTCGGGAATGTAAATCACACCTTGAGTAAAATTAAATTACAAAAGATTTTTTTTCCAGAGGAGGTGCACAATCAAACTTTGATGGCCCTTTTTATCTACAGGGGGTACAGAGCTTAAGTTTTATGGTCTATTTCCACGAGGGTGATGGTTCTCAACCTGATAGTATTTGCCAAACCCTGCATGACGGATGTGAATGTTTTTTTGTCCCCCCCGTTTTGGATGGGTGCACCAATTGGAGTTTGCAGTAATAAAGCTTTGCAAGTTGAAGATCGATAAAATATTTTCAATGACGCCCAACCATAACTGACAAAAGCTCGGTTGGTGGTGAGGGGGCCGGATGGACTTCTTTTTTGGGGCTTAATGGGGAGGGGGGTGCGTTAGACGATTGAAATGAAGGGAGAAAAATGATGTGCTGATGTGAAGATCAAATTTTGTGCAAAAATTCTCGATACAATTCCCTAATTTTTCAAGACAAAATTGTGATACTTTAGTTTTTGGACTCAAAATGATTTACACTGCAGCTTCAGCTTCCAGTAAGAAATTTATTTTAATATGATTTTATATCTTTTGAAATGTAAATATCAAAGAAAGTACATGATTAACGCAAAGGAAATGAAAAAGTATTAATGTTGAAGATCCAAACGTTTATTCTTGCAAATCTGAATGAGAAATTCAAAAGCGTGTGGATTACGCGACTGATTTCCAAAATGTTCAATATGCCCCACGCTCGAGAAACGGAATACGTGAAATCGGTAATCTGGCTCCTGCCAAAGACGCTGAAGCATACCAGTCCCCAGTGCTGTATTGATTCTCAACTTGAGTTATTCTATGTTTGCGTGAAGATGTTATTAAAATTTGAAGTCATTTGATGGAGATCAAACTTATTAGATTGCAAAATGATATCAGATTTTTGGAACAACTAAAAAGGACAGATAGTAGAAGCCTTTTTATACAATGTACACACTCATTTTATACCAGGGAAAATAAGGTAGGAGGGGCCGATGTACGAGTATGGCATCGAAATGAACAAAATGAAGTTTTTCAGCATCGTTACTATGCAAAATGCAACATTTCAACGTGCAAAAACACATCACACGGGGGAGGGAATATTTACCGGAATCCATGTCGCCGGGCAGGATAGATGCAGTCTTCTTGTATTCCAGAGGCGCTTACTACACTGATGCCGGTAGCTGTTTTGAGGGGGTTTATGCGTCCCCTGGCTGCCCACTCTCTAACCCACCCTACCCACCAAAAAAAAGTTCCCCAGTCAGGGTTTCAACAAAGGAAGAGAGAAAAAAGGGGGGCATCAGAGGAAGGGGAGAAGAATGTGGGATATGCCCGCCTGATTTTCCGAGCGGCAGGAGAATGTGCAGAAGCCCTCGAAGAGCGAGTCCATTCAGCACCGCCGCCGTCCTGGTGAAAAGAGACGGGGAGGTGCTGAGCTCCCTCTTCTCTCGGTTCTATCTTTTTTTCTTTTTCTTCTTTTTTTTTGAGTTAAGGTTGAGCCCCTCCTTATATCCCCCCCTCTCCATCTCAGTCGGTCGCACATGTCATATCCAGGGGTTTCCATGGCGACGCCTCCACATGTTGTGGAGGGTGAATGTGCCTGGCTAATAGGCTTGCGGGCCGAGGTGGGCGGATGCGGGGGTTGTAGAGTGGGGGCGATTTTGGGGAGAGTGAATGGACGAAAGGTCTCGTCACTCATTTGTTAAGCGACCGGGGGTCTCTGTGTTTGCTGTGCCGTTTTCTCAGGCTTTTCTTTCGAGTTTTTTTTTTAAGAACAGCTCGGATGATTCCTCAAAAGTGGCACCTTTTTCCTCCTGTTATTGCTTTCAAATCAATAGGTGGGAAAAATACCCACATTCCCTACTTTTGTTGCAAACATAAGTAAAATCAGATTAAATACAGTGTTCGCACACCTTTTTATGACCAAATTCAAACAGTTTACACAATTTACCAATGGGAAACCCTACCTTATTTTTTTGCATGACCCATAATAAATGACCCTAATTGATATGTAATCCTTGTACAAGTAAACTTTTCATACTGCCCTGTTAGGAGCAGCATGCACCTGTCCTCTAGGGGCGAAGATGCTTCAAAGGACAATGCCAAAGAAACTAATGCCAGCTGCTGTTAAACACGAAAGCAGAAGAAATGCAATAGCAAAGCAAAGTCACCAGAGAGCAGGGTCAGCATCATTTTCCAGCAGATTTATAAAGAAACATGGCAATAATTTCATGAATTTGAAAACACTTCACTCAAAATTCAAGCACTTTTCAAACATTCAAAGTACAACACTAAAATCCAAGCATTTTCAAGGATTTTAAGCACCCGTACAAACCCTGTAAAAAGTATAGCAGTGGTTGCTACACTTCAGCTAATGGGTCGGACGGCCCCCGCCTCCACATTTGATCCTAAATACGTATCGACATTGTTAAAGACCAACAAAACTCCATTTGGATCATTGGTTCTTGCAATAATTAAAAGAAAATACAAAATTTTAAAGAATAAACATCCATAAAACCCAAGACCCATAAATAACCCCATGGAAATTTAACAGCAGCATAGGTCATTGTTATTGTTAATGTTTGGTCCATCCCCTTGAACCCTACCAGATAACATTTGGATGGACATTCTTTCATAATTCTAAAAAATAAGTGAAAGTCTGGGTTTTTGGAGTATTTTTGCTCATACAAAATTCAAACCTGGGTAGCGGCGGTGAGAGTGACGAACTCTTACCACTAGACTACCAGTAGTACAAATATGAAGGCATTGGCTTTCTTCTCATCATTACACTCTCTTTTGTCACTGTACTAGAGACAAACGTTTATATTTGTGTGCATTTCACATGTTAAAATGACACTCCTGCAATCATCCCACTAGTTGTGTTACAATCTGACCTGGGCCCCTCATCTGAGAAGGGAAAAATTATGTGGCCCTCACAGGAAAGTTTGGGGACCCCTGCTTTAAAACTGTGAAATGTTGCAGTACTAGCTGAAGCATCACATAGATATGCTAAAATTGTGTAATGGCTTAAGAAAACAATTGCTAGAGTGAATTAGGTAGCTAATTTATAGGGATGTCTGTTTTAAAATTTTTATTAGATAGCATTAAGTAACAATTCTGCACGACATCGTGTTTATCTAAGAATAATCTTAATGTTAATTTACATAGTATAGTCAAGTCAAGCCATGCTTATTTGTAGCCTCAAATGGCTTCACAGAGCACAGATTATTTCAAAACCCAGACTATTATTACACCATCCCCTGATCTAAAACCTACATGAGGGCAAGGAAAAACTCGAAAACCAACATGAGGAAAATGAAGAAATCTACACTTACTGCAAGTTATACGTTCAGCACTATGAACTTTAAAAAAATTGGGCCACCTAATTTACTAATCAAAAGAATACATAATTCTTAAAATATATCCAATTGTACGTATTTAACGTAGTTTAACACAAGACTATAAAAGATCTTCTGACCAAAACACTGTTATGAACATGTAATAGATAAAAGAATAATCTTTTCAAGTAAAAGTTTATTTTATTAAAAGCTGATTCTGCTCATTTTCAAGTACAAGTCTTTTTTAGATTTTACTAAAAATATGTGGGAAGTAAAGCTATAACAATCTGAGATTTGAAAATTAGCCAAATGATCGGCCATGTTGGATCATTGAGCCTGTTCTGAGTCCTGTTTGTCTCATTTATGACAAAACAATTACAAAAATAGAGTGGAATAATATGGCAAATACATAAATAATTGAATAACAGCAACATTATGCATTTATTTTTTAATTATGTATTTCTTTTTCCTGGTACCTTAGTGAGGATAAGAAAACAAATGTAAAAAAAGAGATTGTTTGCCATACAATTTAACAATATATTTGAAACTAATAGAAGTATCATTTTAGTTTGAAAAATGGCATCTGCCATAAACATGTAGTAATGATTATTTAAAATTTTAATACAAATTTAATTTTATACAAATATTCCTAAAACGAATTCACCTTTGAGTTGGTAATTGAATTTATGAAGCTTGTTTGAAAAGTAAAAATAAATAAAATATCTCCATGCTTTGTGCAGATAAGTGGAAACAACAACTTCAAAATGGCTTGTGACTACAATTGGAAACTGTTACCTTCTTGGGTTTAAAATGTTATCCTAATTAGCAATCAGCGCGTTATAAGACAACAACAGAAAAATAATCCCAATGGTGAGCAACAGCTGCAGTTAGCAGAGAAGGAGAGAGCAAGGGAGCGAAGGATTATGGCGAGTGAAGAGAAAGAAAAGGGGCGGTGAAGAGAGGAGAACAGGGGTCCTGTCAAATGCAGATGACGAGTCTTTGGGGAAGGAGAGGGGGGGGGTGCTCTCCAGTTTATTTTTTTCTCCATTCAGAGAGCACCCCCACCTCTTAGCTATTGTCCCTCTGTGTGACAGCTGGAGGTGGCAATGTGAAGGGAAGAGCAACAAAAGCGAGCAAAGAAAAACCCAGCTCGCTGACCAACGCTCAGTGTCCAAAGCGTTGGATATTTTATTTTTGTAAAAAAAAATAGAGAGAGCTACTTGTAAATAACCACTACTTTCTCTTTTTTTTACTTATCAATGTCAATTATGTACAGTACATTCCCTGATTTCGGCATCCCACGTAACAATGTGGAATGAGATAGATTGGGGCCATGGTTACAGCATGTTCCCCACCATATGAACAACAAAACTTTAAAAATTAAACTTTGCAATGTTTGTGCATATTATGGTGCGAGATTTGGGCCTCATACATCACTAAGATGCCAGTATGCCAATGGTCAAAGTCCTAGAAGATGCTCGTCTACTATTGGTTTGCTGCCACGGGTACCCCCAAGAACCTCAAGGATTATCCTGTATTTCTTAGCTATGGGTCTCAAGACTAGCAGTGATGCTAAAGGGAGAAGCAAAACCAAGATAACCTTTAAAACAAAGCTTGTAAATATTGAGAAATAGAAAGAAGCGCACAAATGCCTACTTCCGCTAATTTTAATGGACGTAACCAGTAGAAGATTGGGACTATAATAAAATATAAGGAGGCAATAACAGCAAGTTAATCTAAAGCATGAGTCTCCAACGTGGTGGTCGTGTGTAGCGGGGTGCCCCCAAGGGACAGCTGAGGTGCCTGCGGACCTGCCATTGTGATATTTTAGGATTTTTTTTTCTTTCGTGTTGACAGTGTCTATCTAAACCTACTTCCAATAACCAACAAGGTAATAACATAGTAACAACATAGTAATAACATGATACAAATTAATTTTAGCGATGCATATCGAACTGGTAGCTTGTTTTTAAGTAAAAATTAACATTGGTATAACAGTTCATGCATGACAGTATTCAAATCAACATTTTTTTTCCTTTTTCCTACGACTAGAAGGCACACTGTCCCTTTAAATATATTCTTTAGCTGTTTTTCCTCCCTTCACAATATAAAATGTGGAATTAATAATGTGGGGCTATGGAAGGCATCGAAATGTCTTCCTCGTCCTCTAATACCATCTTGTTTTCCTCAGTGACAATTTCTGTCATGCCCCGGCACACATGAAGGCTCCTTTAACAGGAATTATTCAAAACTATTTTTTTAACCGCCTGCCACGGGGCGCAAATGCGAGCTGTGTCGGGGCGGGAGCTTATCTGCAGCTGAAGAGAAGAATTTTGCAAAGATTGGAGACGGATACAAGGGCGGACGATTAGTGTGAGTGACACGGAAAGGCTTTTTCTGACTGCAAAGAATTGTAAGCTATCATTTCTGTCCTCGATTCCTTCCCCCCTCCCAGGACAAGCACCTGCAGAGCACCAGATGACAAGATGTTACCCGGGGACAGACCACCTCCAGGTGCTACCACGTCAGAAAAATAAATGCCCCCCTCAGAATAGGGGTCTTGGTTTCCAGACAAAAATATCAACAGGTAGCAAGTGCAATTAGAGTAATCAAACGGAGACTCCTTTGCTAAGTAAAGCAGCAGTTTTCATTTAAATTGACTGGAGGTGACGTCTGGGTACAAAACATTTCCACTAACCGCCCAGGCTTAACTTACATGTTTCCATTCAGGGTTTTGTCACCAACTTGTCAGTCTAATTACTCCTGAGTGTCAACATCAAGGTAACCAATGATCTTCTACTGGCTATGGACTCCGGCCCTTCATCACTCTTGCTGCTGCTGGACCTTAGCACTGCCTTTGACACTGTGAACCATAATATCATATCTTACTAGAACAGTTAGAAAAATGGATTGTTCTCCCAGGAACCATCCTCTTATGGTTCAAATCTTACCTCTCAGATAGGACGCACTGTGTTAAATATGGTAAAATGACATCTGAGCCCTTTAGAGTTACCTGTGGTGTTCCGCAGGGTTCAGCTTCCATTAGGTGGTAATTTTCGCAAGTTTAATATCAGTTTCCATTGCTACACAGATGACACTCAACTTTATTTTCTTTACCACAGGTAAAGCTGCTTTAATTTTGTGTATGCCCCATAGTAAATGTCCATGATCAATACATAATGCAAGTCAAGTCAAGTCATGTTTATTTGTATAGCCCTTAATCACAAGAAGTCTCTAAGGGCTGCACAGACCACAGACTATTACGGACTAATATTACACCATCCCCTGATCTAAAACCTACATGTGGGCAAGCAAAAACCTCAGCATGAGTAAAATGAAGAAACCTTGAGAAGAGACTGCATATGAAGTAATCCCCCTTCCAGGATGACCAGGCAGCAACGGATGTTGCAATTCAAACAATACACAGATATCATCAACAGGAAATATATAGATCATTCATAAGATCAGTTTTACTGAGACTTCAGATCAAATCTCAGAGCGTAGATGATTTGTTTACCAAATTTACTCTGAGTTTGTTTAAAGTTCCCCTTCTTAAAGGTGGGTTGCATGATTTAAAAGGTTTTTACTCTCTGCCGCATCCCCTTGCTTAAATTCATGATGGCGGCCTTTTGCAGCATGTTCCTGATGAATGTGCAAGGACATGCTTTTCTTAGATGCGCTAGAATAAACGTTTAATAAAAGTTTCTTGAGGTTTGGGTTGGCGTTTGGACATTAATAGAAGCAGGCTTTTTCTTGTTTTCACTGCTTATGTGCCCCATCGACAAATATAATGCTTGCAATAATATTTCATAGTGCCAAGTTTGGGTGTAGTATGTATCTGTCTTTTTGGGCGTGACTCATAGGGGGTGATGACGCTTCATAGTACAAGGCCATACCAACTAATGTGCCCTGCCGTTAATCACTAAAGAAAAACAAATACAATGGCAAATCGAAGCCACCAGAGAGCAGTGTCGGCCTCCTTTTTAAGCAGACATTTTGAAAAACTTGGCAACAACTTCAAGCATTTACAAGCACTTCACCTATAATATAAGAACTTTTAAACTAAAAATCACATATTTTCAAGGATTTCAACCCCCCCTATAAAGTTTTTACAAAGGCGGGGGCGCAAATGGGAACATTTTGGTCATTGTGGTTGCTGTTTACGTTCCACCGGATGCTAACGTTAGCATAGTGCTAAAACTTCTGCCTGCTGCTATCAATAAAGAGCAGCTTGCGCACCCCGACTGAGCTTTCATCGTCGCCGACGACTTTAATTAGGCATGCTTAAAGACTGTACTTCCCAAATTCATTCAATACGTGGACTGAGCAACCAGGGGAAAAAACACTGGACCGCGTGTACAGTAAGATCAAACATCTAGTTGGATCCGGCCATCTCTGTCTGTCCCTCACCCCCTCATACACCCTCCTCCGGAGGAAAACAAAGCCTGCAACAAGGACAGTACAAACATCTTCTTTGTTCCTTTATCTTCTTTGTTTTTTTTTATCCTCACTGTGAAACGTGGACCCGGAGTGCCACGTCCAATTTCGTTGTCACAGTATATTCAACCCATGTTGTAACAATGACAATAAAGGTATATTCTATTCTATTCTATTTTACACGTTGGATGCTGTCACTAGTCGCTTCGAGTCAGCCCGGCGGGCTCCAGCTCTAATGGCCATCACGCCGGCAGCTTCCGACGTTCATCGATTCGGTCCGACAAAAAAAAAAAATAAAAAAAAAAAATAAAAAAAAAATCTACTGAAACTCTCCCACTGTCGGGGGTCTGTAAAAATATAGATAGGTTTATGGCGTCACGCCCGCTTGATCCGGCGCTAAGTATTCCTTCAAGGTGTGCTTGTTCCGCCAGTCGCAGAGAAATTCTCGGTGAGGGTAATCTTTACGAGCGCTGTTTGCTTCCGCGACACGTTTCATATTTCTAATAATGAACGGGAAAAGAGCGGCGGGGAGGCAGATGGACGTGTTCAAACAACGGTAGGGGGAGCGAGGAAGGATGAACGTTAAGCAAATGTCAGGATAGAGTGCACTTTCTGTGATGGCGGCGGTGGCCAGCGACAAGGGATCAGGAGAAAATAACAACTTGGGTTGTTTGCTTTCGCCGATTGCACGCATAATGGATGGATGCTATAAGTTTTGCTGGGATGATGGAGGACGGTGCTACATAGTATAATTTGCATTTTGAAACTTGCATAACCTCCTCTTCGTTTGACATTCTAAATTGTGTTAACTGATTCACTTCAAACTATTCTAAAAAGAGGTTTTAGGCTCTCCCACTACTAGCTCCAAGATAATTCTAAATAGCATCAACGATGTAGTTATGTATCTTGGAAATAAACAACAAGAAGATATATATTGTAACAAAAACAATGACAACTCATACTTTTTATCCCCTACGTTGAACGACTAAAAGTTGCATTAATGGAAAGATGCTAGTTTCATGCTAATGTTTAATACCCTTAATGTGCGGTAATGGAACATACAATCTAATAATATATATTGGAATAAAAACAACAAGACGCATATTCTTAATCCCCTGCATTAAACAAAGAATAGCGCAGTCCTGAATCGATGGAAAGTGTTAAGTTGCACTAATGGAAGGCTGGTAGCTTCATGCTAATGCTAAATAGCATCAATGGTGTGGTGCTGTGTATTGGAACGTATACTATCATAGATACACCCAAACAAGTTAAGCACTTCGGCACCCAACTTGGTCATGCTTTCGTCCCTCCAGATGAAACGGGACACGAGGAAGCGACCATGTCACTCGGGTCAGGGTGACACAAGACACT
Organism: Urocampus carinirostris; assembly: GCF_059441175.1. Lineage (NCBI taxonomy): Eukaryota > Metazoa > Chordata > Actinopteri > Syngnathiformes > Syngnathidae > Urocampus > Urocampus carinirostris. The sequence goes on along the minus strand of NC_142366.1, from coordinate 12,185,862 downwards.
CTTCTGTTCAACAGCAGGGCCTGACAGCTTTCACTGGTTTACCCCTGCCACATCATACAAGTGCCCTGCCCATCCCTTGCAACACGTCTAAACATCCCACTATCCTTTTACAACAGCTCTCCACTCATTCCTATCATCAACAAGAGCTCTAGCTTCCACTATATTTAGACCTCTTTCCTGCAGTGCACTCATAATAAAATCCATCCACGTCAATCGCGGCCTTCCTCTTGGTTTCCTTCCATTTACTTCTACTCTGTAGATCCTCTTCAACATTCGCTCCTCATCCATCCTCGCCATGTGTCCAAACCAACCAAGTACTCTCTTATCCACACGCTTGCTCAGTTCCACTACTACTCCAGTTCTGGCGGTTTTATTTCTCAATCTATCCAATCTTGTCACTCCTAACATATTCCTTAAACACTTCATCTAAAAAAAAATTAATTTAATTCTCTAATTCTTCTTCTTTAATTTCCTTTCTTTAATTTCCTTCTACTGGAAGATACAATATAATAATACATGTCAGAACAGAAACAATAACAAAACACCTATTATTTTGTTATGTGCTGAATAGATGAGAGTTGTAGTCAGGGGAGGTTGTTAGCTTCATGCTAATAATAAATGCACTGGAATATTGATATAAAATCGGAACAGAAGCAATAATAAGACTCCTTTTCTTTATGCCCTGCATTAAATGAATAACAGGGCCATGCTGAATAGATGAAGAGTTAAGTTGTACTCTAGAAAAGCTGCTAGCTTCATGCTAATGCTAAATAGCATCGTGCTGAGTATTGGAGCATACAATATAATAATATATACAAGAACAGAAACATTAACAAAACTCATATTCTTTTTTTCCTGCGTAAAATGACTTATAGTGCTGTCCTCAATGCATTAGAAGCTGTATTAATCCAGTGCTTCTCAATTATTTTCTGTCATCTCCCCCTCTAGGAAGAAGAATTCCTCTCCTGCCCCCTCTAAAAATTCAGTCTCCTCATCTGGGTTAATTATTTTTTCATGGGGTCACTTGAGGGTCTACTCTACTCCGAATCTACACTTCATATTCAATGCTTATACTCTGTGCTATATGCGTGGCATGGAGGTTAAATGTAAACAAAACATTGCCAACAAGAGCATAGTAGGGGTGCAAATTGCCCTTGATTCTTTAAAAGTAAAAAAAAAAGTTCTGTGATGTCAAAAGCATCTGTGCCTCTCCCCACAACTTGAGAACCACTGCATTATTGGAAGGTGCCATCAGAGAAGGCTGCTAGCCTCATGCTTAATGATTAATAGCATCAATGGCGAGTGCTATTGATTGGAACTTACAATATATTCATCCATCTATTATCTGCACCACTTATCCTCAATAGGGTCACGGGGGTGCTGGAGCCCGCCCCAGCTATCTTCGGGCAGTGGGCAGGGGACACCCTGGACTGGTTGCCAGTCATTCGCAGGGCACATAGGGACAGACAATTTGCTCGCTCATTCACACCTAGGGACAATTTTGACTGGCCAATTAACCTGACATGCATGTTTTTGGAATGTGGGAGGGAACCGGAGTGCCCGGAGGAAGCCCACACAAGCACGGGGAGAACATGCAAACTCCACACAGAAGGTTCAATCTCATGACCTCAGAACTGTGCCGCAACTTAGAATAGTTATATTGAAAAAGAAACAATAACAAGACACATCTTATTAATCCCCTGTATTGAATGACTAATAATACTGAAATGTTGAGTAGATGAGGAAATTTAGTTGTACTACTCGAGTATCCACTTTACTTCCGAAACTTAAATCATTATTCGCATAATGGTAAAACAAATACTTTTTTGAAAGCTTTCATTGACATGTCCTATCCTATATAGCTACATAACAAAATTATCTGTAGGCCTTCAAAAATGAAACAATTTGAAAAATTAATCCGGCCTTGAACGAGTTAATACAGGGGATATTTGTTATATCACTGCTTTAAAATTATATTGGGTATTCATATGGACTTTTACACAAAATGGTTTCCTCTTAAAGCATACTTTTGAATAGTTTTCGTACGCTGGTTACGATGATGCCAATAGCATTGGATGAGGTTTACCTTGATACATACCACTTTTAATTGCTTGGCATAAGACACGGGCAAGAAATAGCAGACTAATGCGAGCACATGCAAGATTAGCGCTATTCAGCTAAAACAAGAAATACGATTCAGGAACACGCACACATACACAGGCAAGACATTTTTTTTTCTGCCAATGATTGCATCTAATAGATAAGAAGCATCTTTTTACTTTTTTTTTTTTTATTTTACGTTCCAGCGACGGAAAGGCGCCGCCTAATGCGACAATATTGCATCAGTGCGACACTTTGGAATGTAAGCGGATAAGCAACACGCATGGAAATAGATTTAAAGCCCACAAGGCGCACCCCGGCATTAATATTGCTTTGACAAAGCTAGCTGGGGAGGAAAACAAAAACAAAAGGTATATTGTTTTTTACCGTTTTGTACTTCAAAGCGAGATCTTTGGCACTTGAGCCAGTTTCAAAGAGCAGAGCTGAATCTCAAGTATTTTGGGTTTATTTTACATCGATTGAGTCTGAAGCCACATTAAGCTAACATAGGAATATACAGTAGTTTGTATTTAACAACGCTATAAATCTGCCGTATTTTAGATCAATGATTTGCAACTTTCTTCTCTACCACGGACAGGTTTGATGTCTGACTATGCACGCAATCCCAATAAAATTTGTGATAACGACGATCACAATAACAATAAGCCTACATTTTACTGTGTATTCACTAGCTACCAGTTAGCTTAACTAATACGTTAGCATAATTTAGGTCTCATTGTTAGTTACAGATTAAATGAAAACAAGAATAATTAAGCACTTGATCTGCAAGTTACAGATCATCTTAACTATGTTAGCAAAAATTAAATGCAGTTGTTCGTAACAGGTTAAATCAGAAAGCAGGCCAGATTTGGTAAACTGAAAATATGTGAGGGCTGACTATTCAGCCTGGTAGTGTTTGCCCTCCGTGAAAAATTTGAAGTGCTTGGCCCTCACTGTTGTGACCTCGTAGCTCGCATTTGTAGCATTTTCATTTGACTCGCATGGTCTTGTGAAAAAGAGCTGCTTTGCCGTTAAATCAACTTCCAGTTGCTTCACCTTTTCACAGCGTTCGTTTTCATTTTTTTTTGTAGTCAGCATGTTTTGTCTGGCAGGAGCTCTGTATGTGTTATTCTTTGACATATTCTCTTGGCAAAATAGGCAGACGCAGTTTCTGATGATTTCAGTGAAAAAAAAAAACACTTCAATTTCCACTTGTCCTGGAAGTGGCAGCTCTCTCACAGTCAACTTTCCTTTTTCTGTTTACAGTCACCGTGGGGCGGGATAAAATTCTCACAAAAGCCAAGGGCTTGGTGGCAAAAGGGCTACTGCCATCATCTTTTTTTGACACACGTTTATTTTATATTGCGGTCAACATTACTGGTAGGCCACATATTATTCATTTTATGAGAGGCCGCGGGCCAGTATGTACTTTGAACATAGCTAGGTTAACTGTACACAATACAAATTTAGCACTTATTTTGCCAGCTACTTACTTTAACAATGATGTTAGCGTAAATTAGCTGCCATTGTTAATGACAGATTAAATGTAAACAACATACATTTAGCACATGTTCTGCTAGCTACCTCTTATCTCAACTCTGATACGAGCACATTTTAGCTGCTTTTGTTAGTAAGAGATAATATGTAAACAAAATTAATTTTGCATATTTTCTGCTAGGTAGCTATTATCTTAACAACGACGATGTATGAGTTAGCAGCCAATGTTAGTGACAAATCGAAGTGTGAGTTAAATCTTAAACATTGCTAGTTTTTATTCAGAGTCTCGAGTTTTACAATAAGTGACTTTAACTGAGTCAAACTAAATTTTCTTTAAATTTTCAAACGTGAATTTGCCGAAATGTGTCTCCACATCGTGAATTACTATTTAAACAGGACAATACAAAATGACATTTTGAGTAATGATTAATTCTATTGTAATACAGATAAAAGAAGCAAAGCTACTGGAGGAAAGGCGTCTAGTGGTAACCACGGAAGGGGAAACAGGGAGCCTTTGATTGTTTTTGTTTGAATACAATCCGAGCTACTTTTAAACTATTATGTTCTCGGCAGGCTCGGGGAGAAGATAAAACTGTAATTAATTTTAAAAGGGACGCAAACAGCGAGACAATGCATCGAGTCCAACGAGCTACGGCGGCAAAAGGTAGCGCTCAGAAATAAGTTGCATGTCGCCATGTTAACTACAAAAACAAGCGTTTCTCTCTACTCTGTTCGACTGCTAATAGTTAGCATCATTGTTGGTGTTTCGGAGGCAAACACTTGAACAGAAGTGACAGAGCACACATTTAGACAGAATTGTAACCACACTCAAAGGCATATATTCTTTATCCTCTGCTAAAATCACCTTTCTGAAACTCCTGCATGTATAGGGATATACTATTTATGTAAACGTCAATGAGATAGGAGAATGCGTCTTTTCATATATTTTATATTTGTGTGGTTTGGTCACTTTGTGTGTCCGTAGTTTTTATTCTTCCTTGTGATTTTTAGTACTCCTTTGGGTTACACTACGCAAAAAAAGCAACATTTAGTGGTCCGAAAACACACACTGCCCTTTAAAATTAGTCCCAAAACTGATTAAATAAGAATAATGCTTGTAATGGGGGGAGAGCTCTGATGATTTCAAGTATTATCATTTTTTATTATTTTTAGTTTTGTTTTTGGTAATGCTTAAAATGAATGAATAATGAATGTTGGAAGGCAGACAATTTTGTTTCAAGTATGATTAAATTATCCGACTGAAAAGTCAAATATTTATATTGAGCACAATTACATACTGTATTTAAAGTTATTTTTAAAAATACCTGGAAATGTATCATTCTAATCTTATTTGTCTACTATATTTTGTCCTCAATTAATGCAGTGAGAAGAAATTTAATACAAAATAATATCTAAGAAAATAAAAATTGCTGTTCCGTTTGCCACTAAAAAAAGATGTGGTTCTGGGTTGTTGTTTGGGTTGTTCGGTCATATTTTAATCATTCTTTTGGTAATTTTTCCGGTCAATTTTTGCCTTTAGGTTCATTATTTGGTCTTTTTTCTTGTCTTTTTTATTCTTTTTTTTTACTCTTAAGTATCATTTTCTTTTTTTACGACTTTGCAGTACTTCTACATACTTTTCATAGTATGTAGTTTTGTTTCAGTACCTTTTAACACTTTTCATCTGTACTTTTTTCAGTACATTCTTTAAGTATTTTTTTTGATACATTTAGTTTTTTGGGTCATTTTCCAAGCATCATTTGGGTCGTTTGGGTCGATTTATTTGGGTCACTCTTTGGTCATTTTTGGGGTCGATTTTCATTTTAAGGTTCGTTTTTTCGATATTCTTTTAGTCGTTTTATGGTCATTTTGGGGTTGTTTTTGGGTCAGCAAGGGGTACATTCGCTGTCATATTCATGTGTAGAAAGTTAAAGAACCGTTTATACAGGCAATCAAACTGAATAAAAAATATTTTTTCTGGTCATCAACTATGTTTTTTCAGTCATTTATATCTCCTGCAATATAATTTTATGTAATTATTCCTGATTGATTGATTTCCTTATTAATCTTTTATATTCTGATTTATTTCATCTCATTTTGTGTCAGAAAAATAAAGATATTTGAGGACATTGAAAGCCTTGGTTTAAATTATAAGAAAATGACAATTTTTAGTGGTAAAGGTCCTGGAGAACAGATTTGTTTCTGGACTGGAGACATCTTTTTAGCACCTGGCCAAGCATGTGCCTCCGCAGTGAGGTGTGGCGAGTGGCACTACAGATGTCAAACCACAAGGGGCAGCGCGCCATAAACTGAAAGGGTCGCGTCCTCAGTCGTGTTATTTTTTTCTCAGCAGCACCCTGGAGAAATACTTTCCTGCCTGCTATCACCATAGCAACCACAGCAGAGGGGTCACCCGGGGGGTAAACTCGGTGAACTTGTCTGAAGACGTGTCCTCTGTTGATGACCCACCTTTTGATTTCACTGCTTAATTACCATTAATCGGCGTAACATTGGTACATGCTAATGAAGCCGGGGCAATTTGATGCGGAGCGGATCTCACAAACATGCACGTTCTGCTTTCCACTTTGACTCTTTCACTTTTAAATTGAGTGCCGAACTCACTAGACAGGCTTAATCCACAGATTGTATGAGAAATGATATCAATTTGCATAGAGGGTGTAGTCTTATAACCTTTTTTGATTGACCTTAAAAACATACATTGTCAAATTTATGTTGGTACTGTGTTTATAGTTTACGGTGTAAATAATTGATTTTAATCATGGCCTTTGGCATTTGTCACTTACAATGCTTAGTTTGAGCTAAGAAAAAGTGAAGCAAAATTTTGTACAGATTTTTTTAATATTAGGGGAGCACGTTACACACAAGGGCGTGTTATACACAGATTAATACAGAATATGATTTATCCTCAGTGAAGACCCAATATAGATCCTGCTGTACAAAAAAGAGAAAGAAAGAAGACAAAGTACTGAGCCCTGCGGAACGCCACAGGTAACACTAAGGCTCAGATTATGCAGTCAGGATTCAGGGCTAATTATTCAATTGAGACAGCCTTGTTTAAAGTGACCAACGATCTTCTCCTGGCAATGGACTCCGGAGCTTCATGACTACTACTGCTGCTGGATCTCTGTTCTGCCTTTGAAACTGTTGACCACAATACCTTACCAAATCAGCAGGGAAAATGGATTGGGACCACAGGAACCTCTCAGATAGGACGCATTGCGTTAGATATGGTATGATGTCCAAATATGGCTGCACCCTTAAAAAAACACAACAACCCACTCAGCTCTAGCCATCTGCCGCCGCTGCAAACAAAACGTACGTCTGATCGCAAACAGAATTAATTATGACTCATGTCAAAGTTTTTTTTCGCTCCCCGATAGCTCGTCGAGGCGGCGATAGATTGACGGCTCATTGCTGCGAAGGCGTACAATCAATCTGGCCCGTTTTCACCCACCAGCGTAATTACAGCGCCGGGCCTGCGCCGAAGCCTTCCCACTCCCTCTTCAATGTAATGAACTGTGACTGGCGTGTGATTGCATGCATTCAAGGACGCCGCCTTCGAAGATCAACAAGCAAGTGGCAATTAAATACCATCCTTTCTTCTTGTTCTGGATATTGACTCCGGCCTAAGTACGACATTTAGCGTCGAAAAACGGGACACAGAAATCAATATTACGCCGGTCCGACCGTGTCAACTTCTGCTAACGAACAGATAATCCCATTTGTCTGTACAGTGGATGCACAATTATGGTTGGGCATACTTTTGCAGACCGTGTTACAATCATTGAAAAATTACGGATGTACTTCATACCGAAACTTATTATTTACTTGGACACCTAAATCAAATGACAAGCGTAAATATATTGAAAAATGGGCAAGGCCAGCCCCATTGTATCAGTCCAGACGCTGCCCTACTTAAGAACGAGACTAATTTGTTTGTAAGTTGCTTCAGTGCTACCTTTAGTATGTTTAAGGTTTATATAAGTATGTTTAGGGTTTGTATAAGTAACCTGTATTGTATTGTATTAAAAAAATAACCATTTCATAAAATAATATACTCTATAAAGATAAATAAAGTTGAGTTTAACTTTTGGAAGATGCGTTTCAAGAGGTCCTCCCCGCAGTCATGTCCTGTACTCGGAAATAGGTACACACAATACAAAATTTAATTTGCAGCAATGTCTGGATATTTTTTGACATCCCGAAAAAAAATGTTCGTATCTACCGTTTTACGTAAGTCGAATGGTTGTAAGTAGGGGGGCGTCTGTACTGAAAACTGTGCCCTCTAGTGGCTGTTTCACAAACAGGAGCTTAGAATAAGAGGAACATATCGTCATTAAGATTGTTTTATCCTAAGGTGCTAGGATTTAAAAAAAACATTGTTTTATATTAGTCTATTTTGTATTAATTTACAGATTTTTGGTATGAATAACTAGTCAATAAGGTTTAGGGGCATTATTATTGTCTTATAATGCGTTCATATTAAAAAAAAAAATGCCCAGAAAACGGCAGAAAAAATATTCACAATGTAGTGCTTAGAGACTGGGGATGCAATATTAGAAAATAAATAAAAGACTTACTTGGATATGCTTATTTTACATTTTTTTAGAATATAATTTATTTTGTTTTATAAATCATTTTCAACAAGTATTTTTTTGTAGAAGAAAGTATTTCACGTGTAAAATATTCTTGTTTACTATTTCTTTTATCAAAATATAGTGAATTATTTCACCAATTGTACATATTTTTTCTAGATGTTTTAACTGACTTTTTGCAGTATTAAGTATAAAACTAGACATTACTTTGGCAGCCTGGTTTATCCATTTATGTTGGATTATCCATGTTGGATTATCTTCTAAAAGCTAATTTTATTCAAATTCCACTTGTTCACGATGCAATATGAAGCATGTTTCCTCACATCTAGAAGCGCTTAACTGTATTAGCAATTTCAACCTTCCGAACGATCGCCGTTTTGCGTTCGGATCGGCAATTACGGTCATCGGCGTAAATAACATTCGATCGGACATTTGATTACATTCAATTCACGAGCTCGGCAAAGGATTATTTAGCTTCTGCTTAGCATCGGCCGTTAATTCGAGATGTACCATTCTGTCAGTTAGGTGTTCGGTTAGCGCTAATTTTCATAACAGGGCTGACTCGAATGTTTTAATTAAATAACAGAGACTGTTATAATTCAATTGACATACGTAGCATTAAATGTCTGCTTCTATGCAACAACTGAAGCAAATTGAGCCGTTTGCCATTTTGCGGCGTTACCCCGCAGCGAGGGCTTTGCCGGCGTGCTACCGGTAGCTGAGTGCCAGATGTGCTAGGCATGATAAATGGCAGCGGGTGAGCCCCCTGCTCCTATGTCCCGCTGCCAGTCCCTCGGCATGCAGCTATCGGGGCCAAATGGCATCCGCATCCCTTCCCATCTGACATTTAAAGCCTCTGCCATGCTACCCCAGCTGTGGACTCCACAGGTCCCAACCCCCACAGCCTACGCCCAAGCACAACTCATCGGGCCCCGGGCTCTACAACTGCCAATCAAAAATAGAAGTATAAAGAAGGGTTCATACACCTTTTTAATGGCTGAATTCAAGCACTTTTTAAGTACTTTCGAAGCCAATTTTTCAATTTCAGGACCATTAAAAGAAGAAATCCAGTGTGAAACATGTATCTTGCAGATTCAAAACATATATCCGAGATTTACATGTGCAATTTCTAATCATGCATGTGCATTTTTCAAGACATTATTTTGGAACATTGAGTATCGTATTTTCAGGAGTATGCGTTTCTCTGAAGAATACGTCGCAATAGCCAAAAAACGCAACATTAAGAAGGAAAAACCATGTATATGTTGCACTGGGATAATAATTCATATTTTGGAGAGAATTGTATTTGATAAAATGCAACATTAAAAATATACATGTCATCCTGAAAGGGCAATTTAAAATAAGCGGCGGCATTGGCTCAGGAGGTAGAGTTTTGGGATCAAGAAGTTACAGGCTCGATTCCCGGCAAGACACTGAATCTCTAATGCCCCCGATAGTAGGTAGTTGCCTTACATGGCTCACGCTGTTATCGGTTAGTTAGTGTGTAAAAGGGAAAAGTGTGAAGCACATTGGGAGGTATTCGTTGACTTGAAAAGCGCTATATAAATACAGAAAACGGTATACTAACGTTACATGTTCGTGCATATCTTAAGACACACACATCAGTAACGACGTAACATATTAAGAGTTATTCCGATAACTACAGCATAAAAGCATACTTACCAAACTATCAGCTTCACTCCAAATCACTAAATCCAATTAAATATTCTCAGTGTTACTTTAACCGGTAAACAACCCCTCCAAGATGACACGATGCTTTGCTTCCTCTTCAAAAAATATCCACCCACAACAGGGCGATGTTGAAATGATAAACACAGGCCTAGAGCGCCCACTTGCAGTTTAGTAGGAAAATAACATGTGAAGTGATATACAGTACCAGTAATAAAAAATAAATACACTCAATCATATGATACAGTAATCTCTCATCGAAGTATAGGTCGCACCCCCGGCCAAACTATATATATAAAAAAAAAAGACTAATAGTCCGGAAGATACAGTAAACCGTGAACATATTTGTGGATCTGAACAGGAAGTTCCTTTCATTACGATTTACCACTGAGAAACGCTACCTTAATTTTTTTTGCACGGCCCACAATAATTGTCCAATATCGATTCGTAATCCTTGCACTAATACACATTCCATTGTGCCCTGTTTAGGTGCAGCATGCACCTGTACTCTTTAGGGTGACCAGTAGAGGGCGATGACGCAGTATAGGACAATGCCATACAAACTAATGCCAACTGCTGTTAAACACGAGGGAAGAAATGCAATGTTAAAGCGAAGCCACCAGAGAGCAGTGTTCGTATCATTTTTAAGCAGACTTGTTGTGAAACATGGCAACAATTTCAAGCCATTACAAGAACTTAACCCAAAATTCAAGCAATTTTCAATCTTTAAAAAAACAGCATGGAAATTTAAGTATTTTTAAGGATTTCAAGCACCTGTACAAACCTGATAAAGGGACCATTCTAGAAAGTGTGCAATCTGAACAGTAAAATCTACATTGTAAAAATACAAAATGGTAAAAAATACAAGTTAAAATACTCATTTAAGTGCTGTATTTTCCAGGCTATAAGGCGCGCCAAAAAAATTCCTAAAGATTTGAAAGAGCACTTTATATACAGCAGAAGCATGGTGGATAAGATTGTTAATGTAAACAGTATAGACACATGTGTGTGCATTTCTAATCAAGGTTTTACGGTATACAGATATTGCTGAATTTGTGCAATTATTAAAAAATAGAAAAACATCCATGACCAAAACAGTTTTTAACAGGAATCAAACCTGGCTTGTGGCATTGACAGTTAAGTCTCACATTCATTTAGTCAAGCAAAATAGTGTGATCACAATATAAAATATAATGCCTTTTCATATGTTACGTGTATCACTTGTGGTCGAGTTGTAAGGTTTCGGCGCCCTCAACTCCGCGACACAAGCATAGGATGTTTTGCGATTTTGGTCGGCGATATTTGTTGCGTGATCGGTCATCAAACTAATATGGCAGCTCTTTTCTAGTTTGAAATTCCCCGTGCCTTATAGTTCAGTGTGCATTATAGTCCAGTGCGCCTTATATATGAAAAAAAATATGGAAAATTGTTATTTTTTTGGAGGACGTGCATTATAAACCATTGCACCTTTTAGATCCGAAAATGCGGTAATACTTTTACTTACCATATAAATTACCGTACTTTAAGTTTTACTTTCTGTTTTAGTATGATTTTATCGTTTTCCCAATTTATGAATCTACTCATTATTTTTATTTTTCTTCTTTTAATTTATATTGCCTTGAAGCTCATATTTAATGTTTTTATTTTAAATAATGTAAAACTTTTTGGTAGCACTTTAAAATTATTTTTTTCTTATTTGACTTTCCATTTTATTTCTTTTCTAGTGATTATATTTACTTTTATATTCTATACTAATCTTTTTTATTGTATACAATAATTCTTATTGTAGCTTACTGTACTCAATATATATATATATATATATATATATATATATATGTATGTATATACAGTATATATAAAACCAGTATAAAGTGAAAAAACACTAATAAAATTACTTGTTTCCTCATATTATATTCTAAACTTTATTTCTGGAAATATGTACTGTATGTATATTAATTTGAATATTATCTTATTATATTTAAAAAGGGGGAAAAAATGAACAAAATATTTTTATCCATCCATTATCTGCACCGCTTATCTTCAGTAGGGTTGCGGGGGTGCTGGAGCCCATCCCAGTTATCGTCGGGCGGTGGGCAGGGGACACCCTGAACTGGTTTCCAGACTGTCGCAAGGAACACAAAGACAGACAACTCACTCGCTCATTCACTCTTGGGACAATTTGGACCGGCCAATTAACCTGACATGCATGTTTTTGGAATGTGGGATGAAACCGGAGTGCCCGGAGGAAACCCACGCAAGCACGGGGAGAACATGCAAACTCCACACAGGAAGGTTCGATCTCATGACCTCAAAAATGTGCCGCCGACGCGCAAACCACTCATTCGCCGTGTTGCCCGCATTTTTATCATGATCCATGTAAAATAACTTTTTTTAAATAAATACTATTAGTCAAAACGAATGGAATTCTTCTTAATGTGCTTACATTTGAAAGACTTTTGAAAATGGGATTTAAGACATATTAATGCCGATTAAGGCCTTATTATTCGAATAATAAATTCAATGCCTTTTAAGACATTTTACAGATCCGTGGAAAACCTTATACACCGATCGATCTCATTACCTCAGAACTGTGTCGCACACGTGCTAACCACTGCGCCACCATGCTGCAGTTTTCATTTTTTACAATTTTTGTTCTGTAGCAGTCTTAAAACAACTAAGAGCCATATTGAAATCTTATTTTTCTTTGAATTGTGCTCACTTTGCCAACTCCTCTTTAAAAATATTCCTCTTAATTCAGTACTTTCTCCCAAAATAATAAGCCTTTGATGCCTTGCAATTAAAAAGTCAAACTAACAGCAAAGAGGGTTAATTAAGTTTATTATGTTTCATTTATTTCTCGAGCAGGGTTTATTACTTTGTCATGTTTATTTTATTTTGTGGGACACGGGGTCCCCGTTTAAGATTTACGATACTGACAATTTCACAGCAAATAGCGTTTGGCAATAAAATATCAGGGTTCAAATATTTAGTTGGTAAAAAAAAATGGGTTTGAAAATGCCCTTCATCTTTTTATCACGTCTGCACAACACTTAACACCAGCAACAATGTATTCCTACTTCCAGTGGAAGCTCATAAATAATAAATTTGTATTTTGTTCTACTTAGAGGACTTTGTCTGATGAATATTTATTCCGGCCATTTTTTTTCACTTCACATGTTATCAGGGAGTATCAGTCCCATTTTTGTTTTCTTTTAATCTAAAAAAGTACGGACAATTCCAATTCCTGCGACTAGTGAGGACTATTCACACTGAAAGGGTGAGAACTTCAAAGGAAAAGCATGTATTGACCATTTTCCGACAGTGGAGCGAATGAAAGCCATGAGGGCCGAGCGTGTTGATCCGGATGTAGCGAGCGTCTTCCGCACGCTTTACTTCAAAACATTTCTGATGCGAGGAAAACTCAATTTGACGTCAATTTCGGGAAAGCGACCCATGAAGGTTTCAGCCACAGAAGAATTTTTAAGGCTGTTTTTATACTGTGCTAGCACGGACTTAAAATAAATAATTCTATTTGGTCGTTTTCGGGGCTTAACAAAGAAATTGCATTCGTCAAGTGGGAACGTAAACTACAACAAGGAACTTTTAATATGTTAGAATGGAAAAAGGATTAATACATATTTTTCATAGCAAAATTCAAGCGTTGCTTTAAGTACTTTTTAAAGCCAATTTTTCAATTTCTACAGTCCCATTTAAACAAGAAATCTTGTGTTGATCATGTATTTTACAGAGCATTTATCAAGAGATAACTTTTAAGCCTGGTTAATGTAAATTGCATACATATTTGTTTTTGAGTCAAATGTCTGCATATAGGTGTTGGGTAAAAATGAGAGTATTGTGCAGCTTACATTACAATTTACATTACAATTTACCACTGGTAAACAATTCCTTCATTTTTTTTGCTTGGTCCATAATAAATGTCCATTATTGATACGTGATCCTTGCACTAATCATACCTGTCAACCTCCATGGCTTCATGCCCGTACAAACTGTCGTATTTTCCCGTACAAAATACAAAATAATCGTACACCACATTTTTTTCCCGGAATGATGCATGATGGGGAATCTCCAGGCGGCAGACGCATGTGATTGACAAAATTGCGTTTTTCCGTACAGATTTCCTTGTACTTCGTTCTCGTCTTAAAATGCATAAAAAACGTACTTTGTACGGCAAAACCATACAGGTTGACAGGTATGACTAATACACATTTCATAGTCCCCTATTTAGATGGAGCATGCACCTGTCCTCTTGGGTGTGACCTGTAGCCGGTGATAAGGCTTCATAGAAGAAAGTCGTACAAACTAATGCCAGCTGCAGTCATTCACAAGGGGAGAAGAGATGCCACCAGAGAGCAGTGTTTGTCAGAAGTAACGTTTTCACACAAGCTTAATTTACGGGAATTGGGCACTCATGCGCGGGAACAAAAACGCCAGAGGCAGAGGAGATTGAAAATGGACAAGACAGATGGGATCGATACAAGAGCAGATACCGGACAGGACAGGACAGGACAGACGGGATCAATAACGGATACTGGATAAAACAGCAAGATACCGGACAGGGCAGGACAGACGTAATCGATACCGGATACTGGATACAAAAGCAAGATACCGGACAGGACGGGACAGACGGGATCGATACCGGATACTGGAGCAAAATACCGGACAGGACGAGACAGGCGGGATCGATACCGGATACTGGAGACTGGAGCAAGATACCGGACAGGACGAGACAGGCGGGATCGATACCGGATACTGGATACACGAGCAGGATACCAGACAGAGTCAAAACACAAGTCTTGCAAGTGCAGAGGTTCGTTGAGGCACTGACAAGGAGTGAATGAGAGCACTGAGTTTAAATAGGAGGGATAGCCAATCAGGCAACGAGCAGCAGCTGGCGCCAAACGGGTGGGCCTAAATGAGGGCAATGGGCAACCGTGACAGTGTCGGCGTCCTTTTAAACCAGATATGTTAAAAAAATAGCATTTGAAAGCACTTCACCCAAAATTGAAGCACTATCTATTCCTAGAAAATACAAGGGTTTCAAGCACCCGTACAAACCCTGTGTAAAATACTTTAAAGAGAAAAAAAGATAAAAGAATGTAAGAATAAATAGGATACACATATTTACAACGTAGTGCTTAGAGACTGGCCTCAGTTATACTAATACTGTCGTGAAATGTTGATGAATGAAACGTAGTAGTGCATTTTAATAATAGTGCAGAGAAAAGAAGTGCAATAATAATTAGGAGTAACAAACCCCCGCCCCAAAAAAAGTCACAATAGTTTGTTGCAATAACATTTTCAATCCAATACAAATTTCAATGTTCTTCTGCTGGAGATTATTGCTCATTCGATGTAATATTGGTGTTTTTTAATAATGAAAAAGGATAAAAAAAAAAATATTTCTAAAACAATTGTTTTTCTCATTCAAAATAGTTTTGGGAAAATATACCAGGGGCTTGAAGCCCCCGGAAAACATCTGGAATCATTGGGGCACACAAACTCTAAAGTTAGAAAGTACAGTACTTTCAAACAAACGACAAGCAATTTTCAGCAACCTTCAACTGGCATTGGTGCTAAACATCGTGAAGCTGTCTTTTTGAAGTATTGTTGAATACATTTCTGCCAAACGGTTCACTGCCACAATTTAGCACTGCTCAACAGTTCTTTCTTTTTGAAAAAGTATATAAATCAGCAGAACGAGCACTTGTACCTTCAAATTCTTTTAACTTGCTTGCATAAAACGTATATACAGTAAGTATTACGCACACTTGTGTATAACGCGCACACCTAATATTAAAAATCGTTACAAAACTTTGTTTCACTATTTTTTAGCTCAAACCTTGGCTCACTGAGATAAAAAATGGCTGTTACTTAACTTCTTTTGCCTCAACCCTGAAAAGACTGAAATGTTAATTATTGGTCCATCTGAATGCCATGACTTGTTCCCAAACATTGCTCTGAACATTGACAAAGGTAATATTATTTAGAGTGATTTATTCAAAAATTTAGGTGTCACATTTAACCCTAATCTATCCTTTCAGTTATATGTTAAGCATATTACTAAACCAACTTTTTTCAATCTTTTTGCCCTATGCAGTCCCAGTTTGATGGTGTGATTAAAATCTATGCGTTTGTTACCCCCGTCGTGATTACTGTAACACACTACTCTCTGGTCTCCCGAAGTCTAGCAACAAGAGCCTGCAGCTAGTAAAAACAGTACTGCAACAAGGCTTTGAAGTAAGTCAAGAAAGTTTAGCCTGATTTTGGTTGACCTGCACTGGCTACCTGGCAGTTTAAGACGTAATTTTAAGGATCTGTTTTTACAACATTCTTTTAGATTTAATTTCTCCCTATGTTCTTTCCTGCTCGGCGCCTGTGGTCAGAAAATGCTGTTCTACTAATGATCCAAGAGCCAAGAAGAAATCCCTAGGTTCGAGAGCCTCCTCTTTTCTGGCCCCGGTGCTTCGGAATGCTCCACGCGCTGAAATTCAATCTGCAACCTCAGTGTAAACTTTAAATCTAGGCTTAAAACACACGCATATTCTATAGCTTGTGAATGACCTATACTTCATGTCTGTGTATTTTTTGCTGATGTCCCTGCAACATCCATTACAGCCTGTTCATCTTGGAGGGGGATTACCTAATGTGCGGCCCCTACTCAATGTTTCTTAATTTCCTAATGCTGAGCGTTTCCTGTCCTCGGGTAGGTTTTGGATAAGGTGATGCAGTAATAATAGCCCTTTAAGACTTCTGGTGATTAAGGGCTATACAAATAAACATTACTTGGCTTGACAAATGTTGTTGAATTGAAGTGCGGCCATGATTAAAATAATTTTTTGACAATGTAAATCTTTTAAAATGTACTTTGTTGACCTCAATCGCAAACAATTGGAAGCAACGGGAATAAACGCCGGGTCACGGCGGTGAACACGGCAAATCCTAACCTTTAGGCCATACATACGAAAAAGCATGATATTTTGTCTCATTGTCACACTATATTTACTCAAGGGACCAGGGATAAATGGTAGGGAATGGAGAAAACAAAGTTGTACTGAAATCTACAAATTAAACAAATAAAAAAAGGATGAGAAGGGAAACAACTATTTTGTGAATCTGATAATGAATTGGACTATAAGGGATAATAGATACATTATACATATACAGTTAACATATACAATGCCTATTCATTATCCTTCAAAAGTCATGTTTATAAGCCAATACACCAAAGTGCTGTTTTGCATTTATGTATATCTTTCAGATAGTTTTTCTGTTATGTCCATGGTCTAACGTTTGTTTCTAGTACAGTGAGTAAGAATACAGAAGGTGATAATGAGGCAAGAATAAATGCCCTTTCATATGTCATATAAATCACTGGTTCTCTAGTGGTTAGGAGTCCGCGCTCTCACCGTTGTGACCCGGGTTCGATTCATAATGCATACATAGATTTACTATATTTTTTACTGATCAATCATTGCACAAAAATGGTGATTTACCAGAGTAAAACCCCATGCATAATGCAAACCCTAACTTTTGGTTCTTTTTTTTTGGTTAAAAGAAAAACGTGCGTAACACATAAATAAATAGGGTATGTTATTTTAAGAAAAACAATGAAAGACTCTTCCCAAGGAAAGTATTTTTAGACTTGTTATATTACGCCTGTATGTATGGTGTCCACAAATGTGCATCCAATCCATTGCACTTTAGCCTTCAAATGCAGTTTTTTCTCCTCCCGACGGTCATGAACCCAAACAATAAAAGCATGGCCCGCCTATAAATGTTTCAGCTTGGTGCGTGAGCCCATGTGTGTGTGTGTATTTCAAAGTGGTTCAAATGCCATTAGCGCGGCGGATCTGGATGTGAAATGTCAGCGCCATGCAGCCCCTGCTGCGCCTGCAGCTCTACGCGAGTCAGCCGGGGCTCTTTGGAGGACTCCAGCTGCCTCCCCTCTGATGAAAGCCCCGACCGCCGGCTCCGCTTCTCGGGAACCTTTTACCACCACGTGACCTTTTGGACCGCAGAAAGGTTTTTGATAGCGGGCCTTACAGTTTGGTATTTGCCTGTGTGTATAGCGGTATTCGGCCGATGGTGAGTGCACAGTGAAGTTATCTGGTTTTAATGAGTGTCAAAACACGCATTTGCCTTTTCTCATAAGTGAGAAAAAAAGGCAGGTGTTTTTGTGTGCAGAAAAGACATTCAGTTATACCGTTCAAACCAAGGAGGGGGGGCGGTCTATTTGGTTTATTAGCGTACCGACATTTTCGAGGTTACAAACATCATGCGACACAAGAAGGTGTGATTACTTACCACCAGTACCGACCGCTTTTATTGCTGTGTTTTATGGTTATAGCCTACAAATGTATTTAATGCCAATATTTGATGTAATATGACATTTTCAGGTTTGCAGTGATTTTGTTTGAGGAGGTAGCACAATAGCTTCCTGTTCAGTCTTAGAAATCGTATAAGTCGCTGAACATATACTATTTTTTTCTGTCTCTCCTTCTAGTGTTCCTTCTATGACAAAAACTACTGTTCTCGTCTTGTACACTGAGAATGTGTTCTGTGTTTCTTAAAGGCAAAGTAAAGCACGGTCTTCTCCACAAACCTCTCTTTACGCCCAAAATTAGCAATAACTTCAGTAAAAACTAGGGGTCGATTTTTCCTACACTAAAAGCACCTAGCAGTATCTTCTAACGTCATCTACGCCAACATTTTTTTATGTAGGTTTCAGATCAGGGGATGTTGTAATGGTGGTCTGCTCAGCCGTTTGAGACTCTTTGTGATTAATTATGACCTGACATCTAGGACTAGTATTGTTTGTCTTCTACACCGAAACTTGAGATTATCTTTTGTATGGAGAGGTAATGTATCTTCATTTTCACTGAAAATTAGCATTAGCTTTTACACCAAGAATTAGTATTTATTTCTACTGTATGAAATAGCAGCATGTCTTCTTCACTGAAAATTAGTGGTGCATCTTTTTATGCCAAAACTGAGTGTTGTCTGTTGTGTGGAAAACTAGTGTGTCTTCTTCAATGAAATTTAGCATTGTATTGTTTTACATCAGAAATTAGCTCTGTGTGCAGAAAGCTAGTGTGCCCTCTTCTTCACATACAACCCCTAGCAAAAATAATGGAATCACCAGTCTTAGATAAGCGGTACTAAGACATTTTATTCTGTAGAAAAAACTCAGATCACAAACATGAAACAATCGTAAGGTCTTTCGAAAGTGCAACATATTGGCATTCAGAAACACTAAAAGGAACTAAGAAAAGAAAATTGCAGTGGTCAGTAAAAGTTACTTTTATAGCAGGGAAATAAGGAGGGAATCATTCAATTCTGAGGAAAGAAATATGGAATAAGTACATTTTGGGTAGAAAATAAGGATAGACCAATTGGGCACTTTGCTTGGAATAAGTCAGCTGGTTAGTCAGCAGTTGAGGGATTCCATATTCATTTCCCTGCGCTTGCTCTATAAAAGAAGAATTACCGACCATTGCAATGCTTTTTCTTAATTTCTTTTTAGTGATTCTGAATGCAAACATTTGGGACTTCGGAATTCCGTTATGATTGTTTCAGGTTTTTTATCTGAGTTTTTTTATACAAAAATAAAATATCTGAGTGAGGGCTTGCCCAAGACGGTTGATTCCATACTTTTTGCTAGGGTTTGTAAAATTACCCTCGTCTCATTTTTGGCCAAAATTTAGCATTTTTCTTTTTCCACACCAAGCAACAGTGTCATCCTTTTTTAGGCCATACATTGTCCTCTTTTGTGTGGAAAGCTTGAGTGCCTGCTTAGCTGGAATTCAGCGTTGTCTGCGGAAAGGCATTTTTCATACTTTAGCAGAATCGTTTAAAAAATTGCGGAAAAAAACGAGACTTTTTGTGGCTTGGGTTTAAATACTGTAATCTTTTTTTCGATTAATTTCTATTTAAATGTGATAAAAGTTTTTCCCATACCATACAAAAAGGTCTCAAACATGTATGCCCCCTTACGCCCACCAGGGTCTCACAGAATTACATGGGAAACACTGGATAACAGTTATATATTCCAGGCTGATTGAGAAGCTTAATCAACGAGACATGCTATGGTAGTAGTCTATAATCATTTTCTGATCCTTCTTGACAAGGTCAAATTATTGCAGAAGTTTGAAATAAAAACAAACAAGAAAACAATGCTAAAATAATCCTAAAGTAGTAGCTGACTAATTAAGAAGACCCTGAACGACAGAGCTCCTACAGAAGACCTGCTAAGTGCGTCACTCCCAGAAGTTGGATGGCAAACTTTTTTCAAAATGTTTGGATGGCAAATACAAACAAAAGGCAGCCAGTGTAGAGCTTGCCTTGCTGTCATATATGATTTACAGCCTAGTGCTCGAATCGCCGGTTGACAAGCAGCTTTGGGAATTTGGCACTTAATGAGAGCCTCTTAACATAAGCAGTATGCCGCAGTTATCTCCCAACACGAAGCCCGCTGTCAAAATGTCAGCCGATCTCAATTCAGCCACCGAATCGCTCCCATAGGGACCTCTCGCGCTTGCCCCGGCGGGGGCGGACCCTCCCGGCAAATCCAGGCCCGGCAAATCCAGCGACAGAAACGCAAGTGGGAAGTGAGGGTGGATGCCCTTTAAGAAGCTACATGCAGCGATACATTCGAAAACCTGGTGAATGATCTCTTGGAAATAAATAGCTAAAATAGCAAGAACACTTTTTAGACTGGATTTCTCTGTGTTGAAGTACTGTATATTAAGGCATTCCAGAGGGACACAAGATATGGATTTATATTTACAAATATTCAAGATAATATCTTGTAAATATTTTTTCTAATAAATATTTTCTAAATTTATTTTGTATGCACTGTATTCCTTGCTACTTTGCGCTTCATATTTTGTGGCCTTGGTGCATCCTGGGTTGAAAAAGAAAATTTGCGATCCATTATCCCCGATCGCATATTGCTGCGAGCGGATGCCAGTAGAGCGCATTTTGTCTGGCCATGCGGATCTTGTTCGCTGTGCTGTCCACCAAAAAGTGAACTGTACATGTCTGCAAGCGTAGAATGACAGAAGGCACTTTTGCTGTTAGGCGTGCCCTTCTAGCCTGCCTAATTTGAAATGCATGGCTTTGGCTATGATCCCCAGTCGACTATTGTTGAGAGCAGGGGCCAGCAGCGTACATTTTTATTTCAGTTCGGTGGATTCTGCCATTGTGGCCCACCTAAAATCAACTACATCGTTTAGGCCAATATCCAGTTGACTATTGCTGAAAGCGGGGGCCACGAGCGCAAATTTGTTTCATGGGTTGGAGCACCCTTTTCTAACGTTCTTTTTGCCTAAACTGAACACCATCCGTGCAGCTATGATACATTTTCCTTGGTTGACTATTTCTGAGAGCAGGGATCAGCAGCGTACATATTCAGTGAGCTGGAGTCTGTCATTGTTCCCTGCCTAAATTGAACTGCGCTGTTTGGTTCGAGATCCATTATTCCCTGTCAACGATTGCTATGACCAAATTTGTGTCATGCATGGTTGTTCTTTTTTTGTTAATGTTCTTTTCGTCTCAAATGAACAGCAGTTGTACGCCCGCAATCCATTATAGCCGGTCGACGATAACAGATAGCAAGGGACAGCAGAGTACTTTTTTTGGTTTGGTCAGTTGATGTCTGCCGTTGTGGCCCAGCTAAAATGAACTACACGGCTTGGGACGAGATATATTTTCCCCAGTCGCTAATGGCTATGAGTGGGGGCAAGGAGAGCAAATTTATGTCATGCCTTAATAGAACAGCATGCGTGCGGCCACAATCCAGTATGCCCGGTTGACTAATGCTGAGATCAGGGGCCAGCAGCTTACATTTTTCGGTTCACTCAAGTGAAGTCTGCCATTTATGACTTGCTAAAAATGAACTGCAGTGTTTGGAACAAGATGCATTGTCCCCGGTCGACGATTGCTACGAGGAGGACAAGAGTGCAAATTTATGTTATAAGTGGTACCTTTTTTTTATACATTCTTTTCAGCTAAAATGAACAGAAACCGTGAGGCTGCGAGTAAGGGGCCATCAGAGTGCATGTTAAAAATGGGGGAGGCGTTACTTCGCTGATTTTTGCATATTGCGTAGGATTGCGATGAACAGAGTATTACAGCACTATGATTGCGGTATCATAATCTGAAAAAAATTATATTGAAATTGAAGTGAACCCTCAATGATGTCAGTGTTTTGTGTCAAAGGCGCATCGAGTTTCTGAAATCGTCACTTCTACAGAGAGAGGCTACAGAGTGGCCTCTTCTCATGCATTAAATTTAAAAGGTGCTAAACCAAAAGCCCGCTTTCACAAAATTTGCTCTAAACTGACAGTTGTGAGCGACTGCAAGCAATAAGTGGGCTTTTCTTTCTACCCATTTAAAAATACGCCGGCTAAATTGCTCGGAGAATGCCTAAGAGGAACAAATGAAGTGTAGTCAAGTATTAACGGGAAATGCTTACTCCCACGAGCCGGCGCCACGGCGGGTGTCATTAAGTCTTATCGGCAGTGACTCCCCCGTTCTCCCGTTTCCATCCAAGAGGTGACAAATGACAAAACAGCTTAGCAAAGATGTCCGGATAGAGCGCACATCGATAGATGCTGGCCAGGATAAGCAAATGTCAGAGCTCGGGGGAAAGTGGACATCCATCAATAAGCGGAGCCAAATTCGGTCAATTCCAGATCCCGACAACACTTATTATGAGAAAACAAAAATGTCAATTTTTAAAGATGAAGTGAGGTTGTGAGTAACGGTTAAGTCCAGAGTGGGGACAAAAGCAGCGACCCAAATAGCAAATGGAGGTTGTCTGGCAACATCTGGCAAGTCTTGCTAGAGGTGTGAAAGATAAACAAAACCTCGCCGGTCGATAAAGTCGCTTGTGTGACGCTAGCCCCACTTCCGTTTGGTCTGCTTTCAGAACAAATCTCCCATTGAGATCAATTATCGAAACATTTTTGGTACTGTGATCTCTTTGCACGTTGACGGCCAACTTTTTAATTCCCTTTTCATTTATTTTGCTGTTCCTTGAACATTTCACGGTGGTGCCAAAGGGGAACATATACTCTAAAACAGAGGTCACCAATGAAGTAACCACAGGAGCCAGGTAGCACCGTAAGTAGCGTGACCGCTGATAGGTCATTGTGAATGTCTCGGAAATTGTATTGCTGACTGGCATTATGTTTAGAGCTTGCCTGAGCCTATTTTAACCTTACTTCTTATAATCACAATATGATAATGAAATAACAACATTGTATTAATATAGCAATAAGACGATAAGTTATTTTGGAAATATATATCGAAGCAACCACCATTGTAAAGGATTATTCTAACCCTGGCCGCTATCTCTTTGACCTGTATCCTTCGGGTAGTCGCAACAGGTCTCTTAAAACCAGAAAAAAACAAAACCAGGCTCAGAAATAGTTTTTCTTCCTAGGGCCCCTAAACAAGCAGGCACAATTGTGAAAACGTATACCTTGTGACTTATTTGTTTTTTTAATTGCTGCTAAATGTTATTGCACTACTTTTACATAGCACGATTCTTACAATGCACTATTCTCTCATTGCAATATTATTATAATTTAACATTATCCCCTATCGCATACTGAGCAGATGCCAGTAGAGCATATTTTGTCTGGTCATAATGATCTTATTTGCTTTACTGTCCACCGAAAAGTGAACTGTACTTGTGCAGCCGTGGTCCATTATCCCCATTCCTATTATGCTGCAAGCATGGAACAGCAGAGGGCACTTTTGTTGGAAGGCGTGCTGTACATATTTTTGCCTATTTATCCGAAACAGTCTTTTATCTCATTTTTAACTTTAAAAAGTATTTATTACATGTTTACACTGGAGTGCCATGTCTAATATTGTTGCATACAATGTTATTACACATTGATATCAATGACAATCAAGACAATTAAATTTCATGTTGTAGTCCTTTGTACTTATAAGTAACAAAAAAAGCTCTCTGCTTTGAAAAAAAGGTGGAGACCTCTGCCCTAAAAAAAAACAAAACTGTGTAAAAAATAGAACAATCTCCTACTTGGACTCATGCAATCAAACTTCCTGAGTTGTTTGCTCGAAAATGAGACACATTTTTTAGTCTTTATTGTTTTGTTCTTTCCAATACTTCTTGAGTCGGTAAAAACAACTGAATAAACAATCACGTTTTGTGGGTTATTTTAGTTACACGTTTCGGGGTGAATCATTTCATTCATTAGAATTGAATTTAATATTGAAATGCAAGTTTTAGGGTGTGTTTCGAAACATTATGTCCCCATTTTTGTGCAGTAGTTTTGTACAATACAACTCACGTTTGAATTGAGGAAAAACATATAAAAACAGGTGACTTTTGGACCCTGAAATCAATTCTGTAGGGCGGCATTAGCTCAGGAGGTAGACTGCTCGTCGTGGGATCAAGAGATCGCAGGTTCGATTCCCGGCTCCTACGTGTTATATGTCGAAGTGTCCTTGGGCAAGACACTGAATCCCTAATGCCCCCAATAAGCAGGTTGGCCGCTATCGGTGTGAGTGTGTGTGTGAAAGTGTGTGAATGGGTGAGTGTGAAGCACATTGTAAAGCGCTTTGGGAAGTCTTCATTGACTTGAAAAGAGTTATATATATATATTTTTTTTAAAGATAATTATTTTTTGTTCTCTTATCAAACAAAGTTGAACACTTTTAAAGGGTTGTAAAAACAGCTCCAGTTCGTTGGGTTGTTTTAGTTGAGATGGTTATGGTTTTATTTTTGTATTTATATATTTATGCAGGTGATTATTTAGAATAGAATAGAATAGAATAGAATAGAATAGAATAGAATAGAATAGAATAGAATAAAATATACTTTATTATCTCATCTCATCTCATCTCATTAGCCGTACCGCTTATCCTCAGTAGGGTCGCGGGGGGGCTGGAGCCCATCCCAGCAATCATCGTTACAAAATGGGTTGAACATATTGTGACACTGAGATTGGACGTGGCACTCCAGTTCACATTTTGCTGTGAGGATAAAAAAACAATTTAAAAAAGATAATTTACAAAATATTTACACTATAAAGTGTGGGCATGTAAAGGCAGAAGATATTTACATTGGGTGTTAACTTACAGTATGGGATCGTATGAGTGCAATATGAGGTAGTGCAAAATAGGCAACATTGTGCAAAGTAAGCATGGCATAAATTCAATTATACATCTGTATGGGGTAGTGTGTTTGCAGTATGAGGTAGTGTGTTTACAGGTATTCCTCCTTAAAAGAGCATTTATGCAGTTTCAGTTTTTTGTGCAATGTGTGTTTAGGGTGGTGATGGCTCTGGTGAAGGGTCTCTGAGTCTGTTTTTGTGTAGTTTATGTTATTTAGTCATGTGTTTATTCACATGTTATTTATTTCTGTATTTAACCACTTATTGCATATATTCTCTAACAACAGGGCCCACAATAACCCAACATTTGGTGAAAAATGGACTGATCCACAACTTGAACTTTAGCAATCAAACTTTCTGGGTTGTGTTTATTAATAAAATTACAAATGTTTTTTCTTATCATTGCAGATGTAATTATTGTAAGATTATGATTTATGTATGAAATTATTCATGTATTTGTTTTTGTACTTTTTCATGAACTTATTTATTTATGTCTTATCAATGTTCCCGTTCTTTGTGCAAAGGAACACAGAAAATTGGTTTAAAGCGAACCATAATATTGAGTTGGTCCACTCTTGACACAAATTTGAAACACATCTTAACTGAACTATCCTAATTGGGGATTATGGGATGTAACAATGGAATTGGACGACCTCCATGTTGTACAACTTCTGTAACAAACTGTTCTTGGAATCTCTGTTTCTCACAAACCTATTCCCAAGGGAAAGCCGGTGTGAGTGGGAGGCTACTTTTTTGCGGCGTGGAGAGGTGAGGGGAATAAAAGGTATGAGGAAAAGATATGTTTGAAAGGGAACCTTGTGATGTTCAGACGATTTCTTTTCTCGCTTTGGCGGCGCTTGGAAATGAAAAGACAAAGCTGAGAAGCCTGGCGAGCTTCTGAGGAGAGAATGATAGCGCAGCTGCAGATAGCAGATTCGGAGCGGGCATGTTTTATTTTCAGACGGATTGTTTTGATGCGGAGGTGGTGGTAGAGAGGAGTGAGTAGGTTCAGGGTTTTTAGCCCCCCTATATTCTGAAAAAAGCAAGCGAGAAACCTGATAAAAATTCAATGCCGCTCACCAGTGATTGGGTACCTGACTCAAACTGTTTGGAGAAAATTGGTTTAAATAGCTCTTTGAGTCTCCTTCGACATTGGGTTATGTTATTTATTACTCCCCCTTTTGTCATTGTTTATATGCTATCCTCATTTAAGTATGGAACCCTGAAAATCTTTGGGTGGTTTTAGTAAAAGCAGATCCTGTTCATTTCATATGTGTGAAAATAAGATAACATTTAATGGTGATTTTATACAGAAATATGAGAAATTATACAAGTTTCCTATACTTCTTCACATTACTATATTATGACAATATTCAGGTTGAACTCTAGAATCTTGACAATTTTTTTTTTTTAAATTGCATCTTTAAAGGAGATGTACATAATTTGGAACTTTGGTGCATATCCTGGCTTAAAGTCATATTTGCTGCCTTAGTGAACGCATTCATGATACGCGTGCAAGTACGTGCATTTCTTAGACCAATTCAAATAAACTAAAAAAAAATAACAATAATTAAAAAAAAAAATTTTTTAATATATATATATATATATATATATATATATATATATATATATATATATATATATATATACACACACACACACATAAAATAATAATAAATAATAACCTTCACCATTTACATTCTACAATGACAAATAGAAAGAAAAAGAAAACAATAAACCTGCGGGGCCGAGCATGAGGTCACTCTCTATCACACCCCCAACCATCATTCCTCGAACTGAATGTGTTCCGCTCCAAGCAGCTATGAGAAAAGTAAGTATTAAGTAGGAAAGTAAAGTAAGTAAAGTAATAAGTAAAGTAATAAGTGGCTGAGTAAGTAAGATAAAAATAAGTAAATAAGTAAACACAGAGGAAAATAAAGCATGAGGGCACTATAAACATTGTTAACACATACTTAATTGAAAAAGTATATTACTTTCAACTTTTTAAAGACACATTGAACGAAGCATTTTGGACAATCCCCCTCACCCAAATCCCATCTAGAAAATGTAGCAAACCCAAACTTCTCTCGTGCGTCGCCCCCTTCTTCACAAACAGGAGCCGAGGCGCATATTTTCTCCCCATGAGGTGGAAGGCAGGCATTTTCCTCCCCCTCTCCCGCCTCCCTCCTGCAGAGGGACTATTATTGCAGCTAATTATCTACAAATAGACCCGATATGACAAACATGGCCCCCGCCACTAAGTGCACCGAATCAGTCATAAATGAATGAAGGGGAAGCGGGGATAGGAACAAGATAAAAGCCACTGTGATGACATTTCAAAAAAAGAGGGAGAGTTTGGATGAATGAATCCGATATAATTGAAGATGCAATTTGGATTCAGACGATGCACGGCATACAGGGTTGATACACATTTTTTATGGCCAAATTCAGGCAATGTAAAGGACTTTTAAAGCCAATTTTCCAATTTCTCAAGTACAATTAAAATAAAAAATCTAGTGTGAATTATGTTATTTTGCAGAACTATAAATATATGTGCTATCTTTAATCTTGCGTCTGGATTCAACAAAACATATGATTTTTAGATCTTGAGTAAATCGCAAATATATTCGTTTTTAATCAAATCTTTCCCCATATAGGAGTTGGGTAAAAAAAGAAAAACACATCATTATGAAGCTTACATTTTCAGTAGGATGAAGTATTTTTAATGACAATTTACCACTGTGAAACAGTACCCTAATTTTTTTGGATGGTCCGTTGTTAATGTCCATAATCGATACCTAACCCTTGCATTAATTTTCGTTTCATAGTGTCCTGTTTAGGTGTAGCCTAGTCTCTTGGGATGTAGATGAGATGATGACAGTTATGACATAGGATAATGCCGCACAAACTAATGCCAGATGCAGTTAATCACGAGGGAAGAATTGTAAAGACAAGGTGAACCCCCAGAAAACAGTGTCAGCATAATTCTTAAGCAGACTTTTAAAGCATATACAAGCACTTCACCCAATATTTAAGCACATGTCAATCCTTAAAAACACAACGTTAAAGTTCAAACATTTTCAAGGCCAAGAAAGAAGAAGATTAAAAAATGTGGCCAAGCGACGGGGCAAGTGACGGCCGTTGCCAACGGCAACCATCCCAACCCACCGATGTTGGCCGGCACGAGGGTTTGCGGGGCTGCCTGTCTCATTTCCGCAGAGAAACTCATTTAGCCAGCCAGCTCCGATGCATCAATGGCCGCTTGATTAGATCCTTACCTCTGACACGTATGAATATTTATCAGCGTCAGGGTGAATACACATTTACTCCCCCCTTTCATCCGGATGGCTCTTGAGGGTCCTCCCGGTTCCCCTCTTAATTTTTGCCCCATGAATATGTCACGGGGTTCACCGCCAGGGACCCCGAAACCCATCCACATAATACAGACGCAGTGACTGTGCATTAAGTGTTTAAATCCTACACTTTTTTTCTTTTTGGGCTATCTTCTTGTCTTTGATTCGCCATGGCAACAAGAAAAGCTCTCAGGGACACCTAAAGGAAACTGACGCACGGAAGGATTGGCAATCAAGGCGAAAACACTTAAGTGGATCCGCGATCCGGCAATACGTTAAGATGTTAGCGTGCGGCTGCACAAATGAAGCCGCAGGTGTAAAACGCAGGTTTGGTACAAGTGGCTGCTGGTTCTTCGCAAACACCATAATAGGTGAGATGGCACAACATTCATTTGGACAGGTAACTTAAAATTAGTTTTACTTGGTTATATCAGTATCAGAAATTATTTTCCCCCCATTTTATTAACACTCCACTTATTGAAACATAAATATTTTGTTTGTTTGTTGTACATGATTCAATTGTTTGTTTGTACATGATTCAGATTGAATCGTTTCTTGTACATGATTCAATTGTTTGTTTGTTTGTAAATGATTCAAATTGAATCGTTTCTCCGGCGCCGTCACGAATGGCAGCCACTCCAGCAGCTCCCGTGTTATTTTCGATTGTTCTCAGTTATTTTCGATTGTTCTCAGCTTAGGGATGCTGCTGGAAAAGTGAATTTCCCTTCGGGGATGAATAAAGTATCTATCTATCTATCTCTATCTATCTAATATGCGAAACACTTTTCTTTTTTTTTTTAAACCTGGTAACTTAGTTCTCTGCTTCTGAAACTCATCTGTCTTGTGATCAGTAAATCGTCTGTCTGATACTAGCCTTACAAAAACTCTAGGCTGGTCATAGTGCATATTTTTCAACACTGATAACATGCTAATTATGGCAATATGGGTTAAAGCTTTAGAGTGAGTTAACTCCAGCTAAACGTTTAAAGGTAATTCAACTAATCGCTTGCCAAAAGTTTTAAAGCAACTTTGAGTTAATTTCATTAAAAGCCTGGACAGCACTACTAGGAACTCACATCCTGGTTGCAATAAATCATCATCACAGTGATTAAATAATCGGCCATGTGCCTATACTCTTTTAAATATTGACCAACATCCAGTGTTTGACAATTGTCGGTTTACAGTGAGTTAATCCAAGTTGAAGCATTTGAGGGTACATATTCAACACTAAGCTCACAATTATGAATTAAAGCTGTTAACACAGCATGAAGTAAATTTGACCTGTAACAATAAAATAATTCTGACAGTTTTAAAGTGATCAACTCCAGCTACAGCCATTGGTTATAGTAATAAGCAGCTTTGAGTTAAACCTTTACTAATGAAAACACTAGTAGTCAATTTTATCGTGGATGCGTGCAGTAACGCATCAATATGGTCACTAATTAAATGGCCAGTTCCCTATAGAATTTCTTATTTTGATATTTGTTGTTTGAGTTAACTCATGTTAAAGCTGAGTTAAGGCTGTTAAGACAGCTACACGTTAATTTCGATTTAAAGCTCTACTTTTGACAGTACTACAAGAAACTCATATCCTGGCCTCTTTTAGTAGGGCTACTAATTATTCAGCTATCTAATTATGCCCTTTAAAATATTGACAACATTTCAATGTTTGACTATTGTTCTATTTTGAAATGTTAATGGTAAAATTTCTGTATGTTTTAACAACAGCTATTGATGACATGGCAACACTTTTCTTGGGTTGTTTTAACTCATCGGTGTGGTGACTAATTAATTGGCTATCTCGTTGTAGCCTTTCACATATCGAGCAAAATATCATATTTTGTGTACTTTTTTTGTGTGTTTTGGTTGTCAATGCTTTTTGCCAGGACTTGAAAAAAAAATCAACAGCTGTGTATTTTTAGTGAAGGTAACTTACGTCACTGACTCCAGCCTCCACTATCTTCAGGCCCGTCTCTTTCTCCAGCTGCTGCTTCCCTCGCACTGCACAGGAGACAGAGTGCGGAGGAGGTGGTGAGCATGAGCAGAGAATGACAAAGTAGCACTTATATCAATATATATATATATATATTTATTTTTTTCGCACTTCCTGCTGAGGAACGACTTGGTGAGTGATACTGGGAGACGGCGTAAGTCAGATGTCAAAATGGCGACAGGGAACAATCATCCCACGCAGGAAAAAGCGTAATTTAGCTCATGGTCGACACAACTAGAAATATAAACCGCTTTTGCAACAGCTTCGGTTTGCTATTTTCTTTTCACCAAATGCTAAACACAAGCAAAATTCAATTGATGAGCTAATAAAAAGCATCAGTGTCAACAAGCAAATAGTGCACATGAATTTGGTACAGCTTTTTATCGTCTCTTGAAGCTGACTAATACCCATGGTCTATGTTTGTAGATCTGAATCTGCCATAACATAGAAAACACATTTATATTCCCTCGTCCAAATTCCCTTGTAAGTCAGGTAAAGTTAAGTCACATTTACTTGTATAGCCCTTAATCACAAAATGTCTCAAAAGACTGCACAGCACCATCCCTGATCTTAAACCAAAATGCGAGCAAGGGAAAAACTCAAAACCTTAGCACGGGTAAATTAAGAAACCTTGAAAATCCAACTATCCATGTGTTCAAATCTAAATACAAAAAACACTACTGGAGAAATACAGGGATGAAGAAAATGGGATATGAGGGAGATTGGTAATTCTGCATTTCAAACTATGGTTAACTTGTTGTTATTGTTGTTATTATATTATATATCAGAACTGTTATTATAAGTATTGTGTTTATTTTTATTTTTATTATCACTGGTGCCGCAGTGACATTATGCGCATTATGACGTTGAGGGATGGGTATTGCGAAGATTAGTGTATAAAATATGTAATTATTGTAACTATTATAATTATTGATATTTGACCAATGTAATAAGTATATCCATGAGATTTTGTTGTATTGGACACAAGAGGAGCTATCTATAAAATGTATTTAATAGGAAATATAAAGGGGTAGGAA
Organism: Urocampus carinirostris; assembly: GCF_059441175.1. NCBI lineage: Eukaryota > Metazoa > Chordata > Actinopteri > Syngnathiformes > Syngnathidae > Urocampus > Urocampus carinirostris. The sequence continues at coordinate 12,154,404 of NC_142366.1, read as the reverse complement.
AAATAAGCATCTGCTTCTGACTACCCCTTTTCGAACATGTTATGTGACATTATTCTGTTGTTGACTCATTGTTTTTGTCCTGTTTTTATTTTTATGTTCGAAATAAAAGTTTTAATTCATTCATTCATTCATTCAAAAGGGGCCTCACAAGTGGTAACCCCCCTTCCAGGATGACCAGGGTGCAATAGATTTAGCATTGTGTAACAATACACAAAACATAGCGAACGTCAATAGAATAAAACAATAGGTTATATGTTAAAATTTGTCCAGAAATTGCATGACGGCAAGGACGCCAAAAGCCTTTAAATTAGTCCAAAAAAGTCAATGACATTAGTGGATGCATGCAGCATAGTTTGGCATACAAACCCATTTTGGTATGTTTACAAACATCCTCAAAAACGTTTCTTTTATATAAATAAATGGATTTTCAGAAAAAATCTGTATTGGGAAATTACTTTTTTTAAGTACTATTTTTCTTATTCTACTGTAGTTCAACCTGTTTTTTGGTAATGAAATAAAAACAAATATAAGAAAGATCTTGTATTATATTTAATTTGTGTTTTACGAAAACAGAAAGAAAAAACAGCTTGCGAGGTTGCACCGTTAAGCGATAGGACAACCCACAGATTGGCCCCAAAAGCGGCTGTATAATGATCATAAATTTGCAAATAGATATTTAAATATGCTTTTTACATAGCAGTTCGGGTTGAGCGCACATGCATAAATAGTAAACAAGCTGGCGTATTCAAAAATAATAACAGATCCCAGGTAAAAACAGTGTTCTCGTTTGCCCGCGTCCCTGCGTCCTAGACGCATCAGTTTTGCTGGGGACGCATTGGGTCAAAACAACGTGCGTCCCAAGGACGCAACTTTTTTGACACCAAATTGTCATTATTACCCAATTACTTTTTTTTTTTTTATTCAAAGATTTACGGCACTCCAAACTTTTCGTCAGGCAGCTCCACCATCCGCCATTGTTGTTTGGGTCTCGCGCCGATCTCGGCAAACGAGATCTCGTTGCTTCAAGATGACGTCATTGTTGTGGCGGTTGTCGAGTGAAAGAGAAGTATGCCCCCGAAAAAACAGTTGGTATTATGTGCAAATCAATAAAAAATTGGTAATTTCTTCAGTGTCAGTAATAAGTCGAAACATAACACAGAAAATGGTAACAACGGCAACAATTTCGACACGAAAAAACGGCGGAGAAATTCTTCAGAAGACCGTGTAGGCAAGGAAAACACGTGTTTTGAAGCGAACCATTCACGCAAGAAAATAAACAAAATAATACTCCGGAATGGACTAAATTATATTCCTATGAGGAGGATGATAATGGATTGGACCTTGAGAAGGCATTACAACTGTGGCGGGACAGCAAACCACAAAGAATATATGAACTGAAAAATTTGAAGTGATAACTGCTTTGTATTACCAATTAACTGTTATGATTAAAACTGCAAGAATATATAAACATTCCAGCAATATTATTTTGTATAGTGTACAATATTGTGAACTGAAAAATCTGAAGTGATAACTGCTTTGTATTACCAATTAACTGAATTGATTAAAACTGAATGAAAATATAGATTAATATAATTATTTCAGAAACAATATTTTGTATAATGTACAATATTGTTGTGAACTGAAAAACCTTGAAGTGATAACTGATTTGTATTACCAATAAACTGTGATGATTAAAACTGAATGAATATATAGAATTATATATTTGTCGCCAATTTACAATTTCAACCGCGATAACACTAAATTTTGGGGACCCATAGATCTCTGTTGGGACCCATAGATTTTTGAGCATGCCTGTCCCTGGGACCCATCTCTTTTCAGAGGTAAAATGAACACTGTAAAAAGTAATAAACAAACAAGTGGCTTTAAAACAGAGTCAAACAACACGTGACAAAGACGACGACCGGACAACTTCTGCAGTTGTGGAGACAAACTAGCCGCTATCCAGCCACTCCCGCAGGTTAGCGACCTCTAAGGTGGAAACGGTGTTCCAGATCCTGACATTATCACCCAAAACTTAAGGAAAAGAAACTTGTGGTACATTCAAACGCAAGTTAGTAGCTAGTTTATTTTGAAGGCAGCAAATGAGCTCACCACATTTAATTCCAGCCACGATGTAACAACGCAAAGTGACTGATTGAAGCTGGAGTGCGTCGGTTAATAACTTAAGCCCCATCCTTTTGTTCCTTACAATAATTAATACAGCGCGCATCTCGGCATCTCATCAAACGCGCCGACGCCGTTTCCACTTGGCCAGACACGTTCTCATGTAAATCTGTCACATCCGTCACTTCCTACCTTTGAAGCCAAACACATACGCCGAAAAACAAAAATCAAAGGCGGCTTTCATAGAGGCCGAATTGGACAATGCGCGCAAAATGCCGCGTCCTTTTAATTGAGTTTGTTAGCATGTGAATGTGAGTTAAAGGCAGCCGGTCCTTTAAATCCCATTTCCCCTCAGATGAAGGCTATGCAAATGACCCTGCAGAGACTCAAGCTCACCTAGCACTCCACGTCAGGCGAGAGCCCGTTTTTAATTAGTATTTTAATCTATCCCGGTGATTTCGCAAGGGCCACAATGTATGCGGCATTCCATCTAATTAAGCGTGCTACTTTTAGGATAATCATCCATCTCTCGCCGCCGCCGCTCGGACGCTCTCGTCTTGCACGTTCGAGGAGGGCGCATTGATCATCTTATCATCTCGTCAAAGTGGTGGCGTATATTTTAGGCGCTGACGGAGGATGGTGGTGATGTTGTGAGGCTTGGAAGGTTTCGCTATGCTTGAAAGACAAATGCAGCAACCAGTAGTCAGAATGTAGGTAATATATTATATATCGTTAAAACAAATATTTTTCCTAATGTGGGCTTATTTTTCACAAAATATCTGCATTAATAGTTAAAAAAGCCTGGGTTTTATCAACATTATCAAAATAGGATGTGTTTCGTGGGTTTCCACCAGGCACTCAAGGTTCCTCCCACATTCGAAAAACATTCTTGGAAGGTTGATTGGCAGGTCCCAATTGGCCCCCTGTGTGAATGAGTGAGTGAAATGTCTGTCTTGTTTGTGCCCTGTGACTGGCTGGCAACCAGTTAAGGGTGTCCCCTGCCCACTGCCCGAAGATAACTGGAATGGGCTCCGGCACCCCCGTGACCCTAGTGAGGATAAGAGGTGCAGAAAACAGATTCTAGATTCTTATCCTTGGATACAATTTTTGAAATAATATGAAATAATTGGTATTCGGATTTTAACATTCTAAGAATATTTTCACCAAATATCTGCATTGACACTGTTTTTACACAGGGTGCCAGAAACAAATGCTAGAGATTGGGGAAATAACAGAAATCATCCTGAAAAATATGTCCGCATCATCCCATTTTTTATTTTATTTATATCTTCAAGAACAACATTTCTGTTTTGGCCAATGCCTTTTCGTATGTCATCTGAATCACTGGTGTTTTAGCGGTAAAGTAACAGCGTTTTCACTGCCACGACTCAGGTTCAATTCCTGTTGAATACAATGTTTTGAGACTTTGGCCAGCGATAATTATCGATTGATAGATCATTGCACAAATACGATAGTGTACCGTAAAACCTTGGGTAGGAACGCACACACATAACTATTGTATGCATTTCCATTCTTAGCCACCGGTATATAAAAAGAACTTTACATTTTCTAGCCAATTTGGGGTTTTTAGGTGGGCCTAATAGTCCAGAAAATACGGTAAATATTTACCAAATATGCTAATTGATGAATTATCCGAATATTTTATACATGTGTTAATTATAATTACATTATAATGATTTCATGTAGGGGGAGCACGGCGGCGCAGTGGTTAGCGCTTGTGCGGCACAGTTCATGTCATGGGAACCTCCTGCGTGGGTTCAAATCCAGCTCCAGACTTCCTGTGCGGAGTTCATATGTTCTCCCTGTGCTTGCATGGGTTTCCTCCGGGCACTCTGGTTTCCTCCCACCTTCAAAAAACATGCATTTCAGGGGAATTGGCGAATGAGTTGTCTGTCCCTGTGTGCCCTGCGATTGGCTGGCAACCAGTTGAGGGTGTCCCCTGCCCACTGCCCGGAGATGGCTGGGATGGGCTCCAGCCCCCCCGCGACCCCAATGAGGATAAGCGGTACGGCTAATGAGATGAGATTAATTTCATGTAGAGATGCCTCACTGTTGATAAGCCTGTCAGGCGACAGTATAACTTATTGTCGACCATTTCCGTCATCGTTATTTTTATTCAACGTCGACCAATGAATGCGGACCTATAAACAAATACAATAAAATTTAAAAAACAGCAAATGGCCACTCAGGAAGAAACCTGAAATTAAGCTCATTTTCAAATGTTTTGGTAGTAGTGGAGGTGGAGCTACCTGTGCGCTGTGTATGAGGGGGGTAATGAGCAAGGTAATTGGGCCCTGCTAGGAAAGACTGTAGGTGGTGGGGCGGAGCCAAGACGCTCAAAAGGTCACGCCATGTTTGGCTTCTAATGAGGACCTCTCCAGGGCGGCCGCCGTACCCAATAGAGCCAAACGTCGAAAAAAAGATTAGCACAACGCCAAAATCAGATGATTGACGCGCCATAGCCAGGCAGTAGTTACAGACCAATCAAGGTGGAGGGCTGTCCAATCAATGGCAACAAGACCCACTTTCAATGGAAAGGCAATCTACTGGTAGAGCTTGTTAAGGCACCGGCTCATTGCCCTTCTTTTTCCTTACAGTGAGCCGTGTTTCTGGTTCCAAAACAACACGGTTGAGAATACAAATAAGGTATTCAGCACAGCGGCAAGCGACCAAGCCCGAAAAGTTTCCTTTATCTGCACTTAACTTGTGCATTTAGAAAAGAAAAATAGACAGTTAAAAAGTATATTTAAACTGTATACCATGGGTTGGTAACATAAGGCTGGCAAACCAGGTTTGGCCTTTTCATGAGTACTTCTGGTTAGATCTTAATAAGACCTTTGATAATCTTCTCTGTATCATTCAAAATTTAGTTCATGTAAAGGCCAAGCAGAACTGTAAACACATAGTTAGATCCAGGTTATATAGGGTGTTACACACAGACCCAGTCTTGGCTGTAGGTCTCTACAGAAATACTGTATATGGAAGCCCATTAACCCCTTAATGGTCCTATAAAATTTGTCTAAAATCCCAATTCAAGACGTACCCTAAAGTAAATTGAATGCTGTTCTTGAACCATTTGGAGAATAGAGACAGTTTAAGTCTTTTTTGAAAGGTAACCTTCTGAAGTTTTGTACCAAAATGAAATAATCACGGCAATTGCTACCTACATTGAGCAATCTAAGTTAGAATGCACAAAATGAAATGCTTTTAGTCTTGCACGATTTCTCTTGATGCACTACAGTGTAACATGGGCATCTTGGCTGCAAAACAGCTCAAAGGTCAAATTTGATCATAATCTGAAAACTTTGGATTTTATACATTTTTCTAAAGGTATGTCAAAGCGTTTCCAAAAGTGGCTTTTTGGAGACAACCAGTCTAAATCTTTAAAACCTCTGCAGCAGTGTATTTTAATTCAGCCAATGTTCAGACAATGTGAATGAGTTGTAAATGTTTGACTTCTTTTGACAGAAGTCAATCACTGATTGTGCACACTTGCGCGTGATAATCGCATGTAAAAATGGATCACAAGTTCCAAAACGCACGTTTATTTTCCATTCTGATTTGAATAGACAACGTAAATATGAAGACATTTATTTTAGGAATTTAATTGGCTAACCTATGGGTCAATTGTCATTTGAATCAGTAACTCCGGCCTGAATATTTTTGAAGCCAAAGTAGGTCAAGTTAGTTTTTCTAAATGCAGGCCTTCATAAGCTTTTACAGGCTAAGAGCCATGGAAAAAAGCTTGCAATTGGTCGAGAGTGGTATCGACCAAAAGGTCCAAGGCTAACGGCCATATTGAAAATCAGCTCACAAGTTTGTTTACTTTTCAACGGGAATTATGGGTCGAAACAGGCGAAATACAATACAACAAGGACGAACGATTTTTATCTGTCTGCATTATTGTGTGTTATGGAGTAATCGAGTATTGAAAAAATGACGAAAGATAAATGACACACTTGGGGAATTAAGACAAATTACTCTAGTCACCTCTCACTAGGGGGATATGGCTGTGGTATATAATAATAATAATTTGTAGATTCAAAGATTTCAAAGGTGTAAATCTGTAAAACGGAATGGAGGACAAATAATGGTCACCAAAGTCCCAAGCTTACTACTGTGACAACGACGCATAGCGTGTATGTAAATACATCGGTGTCCTTCCCGTTTGCAGTCTTTTTTGATGTTTTTACAAAAGAACTCCACTCTTACCTTCAAACAACTATTTACAACAAAAATGGCGGTCAAAAGAAGATTTAACCTTCTTAAGTGACTGCGGGAGGGGGACACATTTCAAGTGATATAGCCTACAGAGATCCTTCGGTTTTGACGGTTAATAGGGACCAGCACTACCCGCGAAACATGCAAATCCGCAAAGTAGCGTCGCACCTTCATAAAAGCCCCCGATGGTTTAACTTATGTAATTAGGACAGAGTATAAGCTAACAAAATAAAAACTATAGACCGACAGATAAATACACAGAACACAGAATTACAGTTGAATTAATGGTCTTTGTTGTCATATTACGAAACAAAACAAACAAAATAGGACGGCTTTCAGTGCAAGAAAAGTGATTTAGAGAGTGGCTGGCTAGCTGCGCACGAGCGTTGGGTGTCCTTGATTTGAGCAAAGTCTCCATTAAAATTTAACCGTCACAAATGTAGAGGCCTTCCATGAGCTGTAGCTCTAGGTCACCTGTTTCATAGTTAATGGATCTGGTGTTGCTAAAATAGAGGCTCGGCAGGGAGGACTTCAGAGTGTTGTTAGCCTAGCCGTAGCATAGCAGTAGGCCCGACCTGCGGCCTATAACCGCAGCGATAACCAAAGCGCGGAGCAGCAAGGGGTCCCTTTATTTGTTGGTATGGGACACATGCTTTGGAATCATTATAATTTGATAGATTTTATCAAATCATCACACGTTACACAGTGAACTAAGTGGCGCTGAAGAATTTGCTTTTGTCTGGAGAGCGGGTCTGGCTGTTTTGTTATTTTTTTCCTTTGAGTATATGGCGTGGCTCTGAAAAAAATAATTTAAGTATTTGGTTTCATGGCTCTTAGAGTAAAAAATGTTCCAGACTCGAGCTGTATTTACATTGTTTATCACAGTTAATGGGGACTAGAACACCCTGCAACATGAGAAAATCCGCATGGATGCCATGTCACCCCCCTCTTCTTTTTAACATAGCTCTGCCCTTGCTCTTATCAATAGTCAACCGATGATAATGCATTGCGCTCCTACGGGTGCTGTTCATTTTAGGCAGAAAGATTGGGAAGTAAAAAGCCGCCAGGCTCGATAAAAATGCACTCTACCGCCCCCTCCCCGCTAGCAGCAATATGCTATCGGAGATAAATGGAGCACAGAATATTTTTCGACCTACGATACACAGAGGCCAAAGCACGAAGTGAGGAAGCAACGGATTACAGTAGTTTTATCAAATTATTGTAAATTATGAACGCCACATTAAAACTATAAAGTGCATGGTATTTTTTTTCATGTTACTATATCTTTCATTGTTTTCCATGTTAAAAAGAGAAAAATGAAATCTACATCACATGTATACAATGCATTATTTTATATTTTCAAAATATTTTAACAAAAAAAAAAGACTAATAACAAAACAATGATGCAATTATTACGTGATGACATAAATCACATTAATTTGTATCTGATTTTTAACTTAATATTTCAAAAAAGAGGAAAATTGTCTAGTAGTTTCAGGTAAATATTTTATGGTAGTCAAATTTAACATTTTAAGTGTTTTATAATTTAAACATATTAAATCATTTATTAAACAAAAAACACAATCAGCTTGAAAAGCCTGGACTCCCCCCATAAAAATATTGTACAAAGACACTCCCCTACTTACGACTATTCGACTTACGAAAAACGGAAGATACTAACACTTTTTCCGGGATGTCGAAAAATATCCGGACATTGTTGTAAGTTAGATTTTGTATTATGTGCACCTTTTCCGAGTAGAGGACAGTACTGTAGGGCTTCTTTTCGCCGCGTGGCGCTGTGAGAGGTCACCCAGCATCCACCCCGAAGAAGAAATACCTCTTCAACTTCCTAGTTTGTGTGTGTGTCCTGTATCTCTACCGCACTAAGAGCTTTGACGTTTTGATTGTTTAATATCTCGTGCATCCATTCAATATGGTAGGTCTAAAGTGTAAAGAAGAGGCAAGCCTTTTCTTTTGAAATGAAAGCGGAATGAGAAAGCTTGATGCGGTTGAGAAAACGGTTGTATCCTTTTTTTTCATCCATTCTCCACCATGGAGGACTTCTTGAAGCCAATCTTCCACAATTAAGTTAAACTTTATTTATTTATCTTTATAAAGCTTATTTTTTCATTAAATGTTTATTTTTTCAACTTACGGACAAATTCAACTTACGAACGATCGTCTGGAATGTCGTTCGTAAGTAAGGCAGCGTCTGTATAACCTGACTTATTTGAGCACTGGACTCTCCACTAACTAAGCGACATAGAAAGATTATCTGCAAGTCATTAGGTATCACTCCAGCATAGCCTCTTTATGAGTTCCGTCTTCGTCCAATACAAAATGGTGAATAGACAGCAAAATAATGTAATTTCTCATAGTAAAAAATAATAATCTAAAAGGCAAAATCCAGCAAAGGAAGTTTACTTTTCAAGGATTTTGCAGCCCATTGTCTTTTCCACGGCAGCTTAGCTGTAAGCGCGGCAAACTCAATGTAATTTAAAATAATAATAAACTACTCGTATTCACTAAAAAAGCCGTGATACAGATGATAAGCACGCCGAGTCGGCGTGGGAATGCGTTGAAGGACACTTCAAAAGTTCATCAAGGACTCGTCTGGAGAAGGAAGAAAAGGTTGTTTCAATCAGCAATCGCCTCGGAAGCCATTGGAAATCCTTGACATGAGCAACGAGGAGTAGAAATACGACGCAACTGCCAGACTTTACGTGACCTTTCAATCTCTCACCAGCATATGTGCTCAACATCATTATCTGCAGTTGTGTATAATTTGATTAAAATGTGCCATATGCTGCCGGATGGCGTAATGGTGTTTCCCCGCCCTCGACGGCGATCCCCCAAATGATTATTGCGAAATCATCGGAGCTTAAAGTCATGAATATATATATTCGTTTATCTGACACATGACGTACGGTTGTTATCGTTGGAAGCGGTAAAAATGCGGCGCTATTTCAACTCGACTCCACTGATTGATCGGTTAATACACGTATGCCCCACCCTACCTCGCCATATCTGAATCCTAGCTCCCACCGTATATACAGCGATCCCATCCAAAACAAAATGAAAGTGTTTATTGCGAGGGCGGGGGGCCCGATTACGTCTCGCTCTCACTGAAGCTGTTGGCCTTATCAGTGGGCGATCGCGTCAATATTAAAACTGCCAGTCTACCCATCAACTGCACACATATAAAGACAGACGTATCAGAAGAGAGAATGGGGAGGGGACGGTAGACAGATGCACCTGCTCCCTTCTCCCCTAACCCCCGCCCCTCGCTTTCCCAAACAGATAGGCTACTATCCATTTCTCACTCCAAAACATTAATATGACTCCAGGAGCCAGGCAACTGTGTGCGATAAATCAAACGTGACCGCCCTCAGATGCGACGACAAGCGCACTTGTCAAAATGTCATTGTGGAAGATACGGCCGTCATTTTTATGATTCTTGCTCGGGTGTGCTTGGGTTTTGTGAAACACTGTCATGGCGAAAAGGTGCCTGTAGATGGCAGTGTTGCAAAAAAGCAAACAAACTCGTTTATCACGGTTAATGTAATAAAGACGAGAATGCCTGGTGATATGCGAAAATTACTGAAATAGTCCTCCCAAATATTTTCAACATGCATTCAATTTTAATTAATTGCTTCATTAGTTTGGCCGAAAAAGAAATTGCAGCCGCACAAATGCTGTTCATTTTCGGCGAAAAAAATTGAAAAAAACGCAGGGTACAAATTTGCTTTATTGGCCCTCATTTTCAGAAGTTGTCGACTGCGGATAACAGATCGCTGCCAAGAAAGTGCAGTTTTGTTAGTCATGCTTCAGCGGCCGGAACCCCATGAAATGGGTTCTAGTGGCCCATGGTCGACCGGGGATAATGGATCAGGGTTACAACAAATTCTGAGGGGTCGGAGCGGCACACTTCATGACAAAAGTGCCTCTGCTTGTCCTATAGCAGTATAGGATAATGGCGATAATGGTTGGAGTTTATTTTAGGCAAAAATAAAATTAAAATAAAAAATAAAAAAAGAGTCGCCAGGCCTGACAACATTACTGTATGCTCTGCACACGCACAGACAAAAAAGAGCAGTAATGCTAGAGTAACACTAAGGTCCAAGGACACATGTGTCACATGTATGGCCCGCGGGCCAAATGCAGCCCACCTCATCATTTTGTTTGGCTTGCAACACAATGCCGTGATGATCAATGGAAAGGTCAGGGTCAAACAATGACTTGTAGACTTAGATATATGTAAACTAGATGTCACAAAAGCTGAGCACCAATCCCAAAACTCTGTTTGCTGATCACCATTAGTCAACTAGAGCACATTAAAGAAACCCATCTCAATGTTATTTCACTTAAATAAAAGTCACGGAGGCACTGTTGAAGACAATTTTTTTTTTTTTTTTAATAGCACTAAGGTGTCTTGGTAGAAGTATGAGGAAGCTCTGAATCAATTAATTCAATTGGTGTTTGTGTCTAATATTTGTCACTAAAACAGTCTACATAAGTTTTCCCAAGTTGAATAAACAGGAGTGGAAATGAATTCAATTACTGTTTAGATTTTTTTACACATGAATTGATAAACACTACAAGTCAAGTCATGTTTATTTGTATAGCCCTTAATCACAAAGCGTCTCAAAGGGCTGCACATACCACAGACTATTATTACACCATCCCTTGATCCAAAACCTACATGAGGGCAAGGAAAAACTCAAAAGAGAGAACATTTTAGTGAAAGATGAAATGAACGTCTCTGAATCATATTTAATTGTTAGCCTCTGAAAAGCAACCAACCCTACAGCAGTCACACACTTTTTATGCCATTAAATTATGAGTCCTGCCCCGGTAAAAATGAGCTAAAGAAGTTTGCAACCCCTGCCCTAGGATTAAAAATAGAACAATGAAAAAAGGGAATGGCGGTTTTTTATGTCCTACCTCCTGGTGAGAATTGTCCCCACCAGACTTACAAGAAAAAGTTTCAATCATATTAATGCCACAGGATGTGTCCTTTCACAAGTGAGTGAAATGTCAACCTATATTTTTTCCTCTTTTAATGGCGGGATGGGACAATGATTGTATATGCATATTCATTCCTAATTCCGTTCCTAATTTTCCTGCTATACCGTTCGCAGAGAGCTGTTGACACCGCCGGGTCGAGGCATCCAATCAGCGGTGCCAATCACACACCAGCCAGTCCTGCCACATGCTTTCAGAACATGCTGTTCGCAGCGGGGTTCTCACACAGTAGGGGCCACTGGGCGGGAGTGGGGGCGGTTGTGGTATTGGAGGGGCCAACTTGGCTGACTCGCTGTTTATTCACCCGATCGATGGTTTCATGCCAACATAAGACCCTCAATAAACGAATCTATTGCTGTTATTCAGCCTAAAACCAACACGACTGGTGGCTTTGTGACAAAAACTCCGAGGCAAAACACACACAAGAAAGCTTTTTTGTACGTGCTCTTCTTATAAAGTGACAATAACAAATGATGTCGAAGGTAATAAAGTGCGCCGGTGGCCCTGGCTCGGCCCCAGTAATGGCGGCAGCGGCGTAATTAGCATGCGCCCAGGGTCCGTCCAAGACCCTGCCGCTGATATCAAACACATTACAGGCTCCTTCCTCTTTCAAACGAAACCCACATGACACTTTTATAATTGCGTACCCCTCCTTCCTTTTTCTTATTAGAGGCCTTTTTGGAAGATGGCTCAATAATAAACCTTCACAAGTCCTTGCCTCAGCTGCACGTTTCTCAAATAGTTGCCTTAGAATAATAAAGGTATTGGCAAAACGCGCTGTACGCACCCCTAGAGGGTGCGTTAGATTAAAAATAGAATGGCTGCTATCTGTGTAATAACACATTTCGATAACATGAATATGCATGAACGATTTATTGCCATAAACTCATTTTTGTCTAAAATGGTGAGAAAGTCGATGCGTCGACTTTGCCAAAGAGTGGTGCGGGATTGAAAGTTTTATCCGACAAATAGATGAGCAAATAGTGCCCTAATTACCTAAACAACAGCTTTACTTTCGATTGGCAGGCAAAGGAGAGAGTGTGCGCTCAGAATTTCAAATGGGTGCACAATTTTTCAGGAGAGTGAACTCCTAGAAATTGTTCTAAGATTATTAAAATAGAGGACTGATTAAGATTTTTGTTTGGTGTGCAAATGATAGAAAAAGTGCGTCCAAATCTGCATGGGAATAAACGCAATTAAATCAAATCCTGTCATGATTACCGATGTGATGCACCTGTGCCCGCTCCTTTGGCACCAACCTCAGACTATGCTTGGCTCCCTGTCCCTCTTTAAAACCATTCCTTTCTGTCACCTGTTGTCAGTCCGTTTGCAAACCTGTTTACTCTAGGCAAGTTTTTTTCGACCTGACTCCCACCTGTTTTTGCTTCCGTCTGTTCCCCGGCTTCGACACATTTTTTTTAATCCTGACCATGTCTACTCTCCTCTCCTGGCTTTCGACCCGTTTCCGATCCCGACCACGTTTTTTTGCTCTCCTGTCCCGGCTACTGACCCGTTTTTTACCTTTTCCAACACCGCCATCGCTCGCCACAGAAGTGCTTCCCGCCTCCAGCGATCACCGGATCATGGGTGCAACCCTTTCCTTTTTTCCAATAAAACTGAGGGAAACGTAACACAAGTGGGTCCTGTCTCTGTTCTGGTCCTAACAAATCCAATGTTATCTGTATAAAACTTTTGAGACACCTAAATGTGAAACAAATACTGTATAAAAAACATTATGTGCAATTAAAAAAAAAAATCACTGAATGAAGATGAAACATAAAAGCATGAAAAACTAGCTCACGCTAAACAAACATGAAAAAAGGACAATAAGGGATGTGTTGGAACACAAACCATCTCACACTGAACAAAACATGAAAGTAAAACAATGTGGGATATGTTCGAACATAAACTCGCTTGCACTGAACAAAACATGAAAAGATGACCTGACTTTAATAAATGTCTTCATTAAATTGACCTCCCTCCTTTTTTCATGCGCATGGAAACGTGAGCATCAAATCCGTTGAAAGTGATGCAAATCGTAACAGTAAAGGAAGAGTCTACCCTTTTTTATTGTTGCATTTTACAGCCCCTTTATTAGAAAAAAACGTTTTCCTAAAACACTAAAAGCTAGATGTGTTTAGAGTAACCTCTGCCAAGGTGGTATGCAGTTAAAAAAAATGTCTATTAAATGAAAGTCTTCCTCAAATAAACGTCTCCTACTGTAGTATTTTTATCTAACAGGCCAGCTTTGCTTGACCAATCACGCCAGCATTGTTTAGTATCATCCCCGTCATAGCGACCTAGAAAAAAAAATCTCCTCTGCCGTTGAGTATTCCCTTAAATAAATTTGCTACGGTATATGCATACCCGCATAATATCAGTTTCCTGGCTGGCTGCTTGATAAATAGATTGTGGCTGTTGTGACACCGGGTGTGGAATGGACATTTGCGCTTTGATAGGCGTTGACACCAATTCGTCACGGACGATGGGAGGCGACGGCAAAGGGCGGCGGAGCCTGGCAAACGATTCACGTTTTGCTGCCGCCTCCAGATGTGGCGAGAGCCCATCGGGTGTCAATCAATGAAAATCAAACTGCTCGAATTGAGGTAGAAGGAATCATCTTTTAAATGAGATCCGATCAATTAAATAAAATGAATATTTTTCATTACTTTATATTTACAACTATCCAAAGAAACAATTTTAGAAGTGAAAACTTTGCCTCTGGTGAAGGTACATGTTCCTTCAAACTCAGAAAAGGATGTCATTCAAGCCAGACCCTGACCACCCAATATCCCTCCACGCCAATGATTTATATCATACGTTTTTATGGATGTATTTTTTTGGTCTGTATCATTTTTATTTTGCTGTGTCTTTTTCAGAATGCTGGGTTGAAGGGAATGGACTGGTATCACACTGCTATATCTTCCTTTCACCTCTGCTGGTTTCCTGATTCCTTGGGTCACAAGTCTAAAATCCACTAATGGGCCAATGTTCTATGGAGATTTATACTGATTGCACAAATACACACACACACGTTTATACTGACAATAAAAATAGAGCAATGATGCTTTGAGAAATGATCATGGATCAGATACATTGATCTCCCAGAAAAAAATATGAGCGTGTGTATTGTTTTGAATATTTGTGTTTGTAAAAAATTGGTTGTATTTGTTTTTGGGCTAATTCCATTGTGGCTAATCTGGTAAGTAAAATATATTTCTAAGTGTTAATGGCACAAAACAACTGGGTGCTGCTGTTACCTGAAATTGTGCTTGTTCAGTTTGGGGGTGTTTTGTGATTACACTGAGAGATTTATTAAAAATATAAATCATCTTTGTGTATTGGGGTTAAAATTGACTAGTTATAACTCACCGGTGAGTGGCAGCCAATAAAAATTTCAGGATGTGGGCTCCTGTTCTGAGCCTACTGGGGAAATGCATATTGGAGGGAAAGGAAGGTAATACATACACACACACAAACACAGGTGTGTGTATACCTCCCCACTGAGGCAACTATGACAGAGGGAGCCCTACCTGTCAATGTGGCGGCAATTATCCTGCAGGCTCTCTCCATGGACCATCTCCTGCAAGTCTCCGCATTACTAACCACATCACTGAGCGCAGACAGAGGCGTTTTGCGGGCCGGTACACCGCCGATCGCGAACGCAAACGCACTTTTCATCCACAATTCGCTCTCGACAAGCTAATGGGCCAAGCCAATAGGGTGTTGGCGCAGACATCCTGCTCAAGCCGAGAGAGGTGGGTGTTATTGGAATGATGCGTGAAAGAGGTCGCGCTCACAAACACAGGTGTGGTAGTATGAAGTGGTGGGATGCGAGACTTGAAAAGGTTTTGTAATATCCGTGAAAACGCCATCAAATACACACTTACTTTTTTTTATTTTCATGGGGACAATGTAGCAAGTGTGCTAAGACTAGCTTTGTTTTGGCACAATTTCGATGAAGAATTTCAGCTTTTAAGTAGTTTGAGGAATATTTACAGGTATAAAAAAAAAAGAATATGAAGAAAACGATGAAAGATGCAGCCATTAAGAAAAAATGGTGACGAAGACACCAGCTACATAGAAGATATTGTGGAAGAAGATGGTGGCTACAAAGAAAACGTAAAAGACTGATGCCATTAACAAGAAAATGATGACAAAGACACAAAAAAGATGGCAGCTATGAGGAAGGAAATAATGAAGAAGACGGCCATGAAGAAGAAAACGACGAAAGAAGATGGCAGCCACAAAGAGCAAAATGTTGAAGATGTCAACCGCGAAGAATAAAATGTTGATGAAGATGGTAACCACAAAGAAGAAAACGTAGAAGATGGGAGGCCATGAAGAAGCAAATGGCAACAAAGACTGCTGCTACAATGAAAATGTTAAAAGAGATGGTGGCCACAAATAAAAACATATTGACGAAGACGGTGAAGAAGAATATGGTGTATAGGAAGAGGACGGAAGCGACCAAAACAGCGGGTACCAAAAACACAAGTTAGAAAAAGACAGCAGCCAGCCAAATATCGAAGTAGATGGCAGCCAAGAAATACAAAACAGAAGAAGACAGAGGCCATGCGTCACGACCCAGTCAGGACCCAGATGGGTAACGTTAACCACAAGTTTATTGAGGGAAAGAGGAAACGCAGCGCCCGCAATCCGGTGCTTGCTGGACGCGGGAAGCAAGCCGCTTACAGAATCGGATCGTGTTCCGAATGCAGAAATAGATCTTCCGGAGTGGGAGATGGTGGTGCCAAAGACGGAAAAAACAGGCCGATAGCCGGGACAGGAGAGCAAAAATGTTGTCGGGATCAAAAACGGGTCGTAACCTGGGACAGGAGAGCAAACATGGTTGGGGTCAAAAAACAGATCGTAGCCGGAGACAAAAGGGGAAATCAGGAACGGACGTGAGGAAAAGCGGGTGCAAAAGCGGGGCCGACGGGAGTCAGGGTTAAAGAGCTTGCCTTGTAGAAACAGAGGTTCGCTGACAGACTGACAACAGGCAAGTGAAAGGACTGAGCTTAAAAAGGACGGAGAACCAATCAGGTAGCCCGCAGCGGCTGGCGCCAAACAAGCGGGCACAGGTGATACTAATCAGTCATCATGACACTATGAGGTGAAATCGACAACATAGACAACTGCTAGAAAGAAGAAAATACCAAAGAAGATTGTAGCAATAAATAACAAAATATCGACAAAGTCTGAGGCCATGAAAAGAATACGACGGCCACAAAGACAAACATGTCAAAAATGCAGGCACCCACGAATGAAACATTAGTGAAAAGGAATCTCGTGAGGGCATGAAAACATTCTGAGGCATTGGGGTTTTGCTTGTATTTGGGGATAATGGAAATGCACCAATTGCTTGAAAAGACTAATTGACTACAACCAGTGTCAGAAAATTCCAATTAGAAAAAACAGACACGCCCCCTCAAATAGATGCCTCCATTAGTTCCCTTATATTAAAAAAAGAAACAGTAATGTATCAGTTTGTTTTGTTTTGTTTTTCTTTTTCTGTACGTGATTAGAGACCAATCAGGCTTGTGTTAACACTGACAGGAGGGCAGGATATGAGCTCCAGTGAGTCACAAGGTGGGAAAAAAAGACAAGGCTTCCATTTTGGCAGCAGGGCGCTCTTGCATAGGAGAAAATTGATCCGTTCCTCGCCGGCTGGCTGACTCGTGTTTTAGGAACAGCTTGACTGTACAGACAGGCTGATTTTAGAAGGATTTTTTTCATTTTTATTTTACCTTTTTCTTTTTTAGGAAAATGGTGTGGTGGAGGACGGGGTTGGGGGGTGCAAGGACAACCCATGTGACCTCATTACTGAAAATTTGTTCCGACTGTCATTAGCAATCATAGGCGGCATCAATTTAGTCACGAGTCAGGGTTGAAGGGGAGGGCAGAGAGGTTATGACAATTATCACGTAATGTGTGATAACTTGATGTAAGATTCTGTATGTTCTTTGATTGATATCTGGGTAGGGTAAAAAAAAAGAGGGAAGGGGGGTTGTCAGGAATTGATAGCGAGAACAAATCCTCTCTGGGTGAAACCTTTGTGATTTCAACCACAACTGAAAAACTTCAAAGTGCATCAAAATTGTACGCATAAAATCACATCTGAAACATACTCGCCATAATGAATCAAGCTAAACGTAACTGAAGAAAAAAAATTAAAAATGACAAAACGGTAATCCTGATCATTGCGGTTAACCCTTTACCGTTTCAGTAAAATTCGCCTAAAATCCCAATCCAAGATGTACCAAAAGTAAATGAAATGCCTTTCTTGAACCCTTTGAAAAGAAACAATGAAGTTTCTGAAAAAAATCACTGCAAATGCTACTAACATTGCGTAATCTGAGTTTTGAACGCACAGAAATGGAAGATTTTTTACACTCGCCTGATTTTTTTTTTTTGGTAATCAAGTGTCTGCAGAAAAGTGTAGCTTGGGTATCTTAGGTGTAAACAGGTGAGACAATAGAAACCTTACTTGGTACCTTTTCAAATTTAATCACAATTTGAAACACTAAAACTTGAATTTTACACATTCTTCTCAGGGTAGGTATGGCATTTCCAAAAGTGGCCATTTGCAGACGACCAGTTCACAGACCTTAAATCGTATATTTGTGTATTTTACTTTGGCCAATTTGTAGACATTTTAAAATAGTTTGAAATGTTTGACTTTTTTATCTAAATGTGAATGTAATGTACTTTCGGCTCTGATTTGAACACACAATGAAATTGTGTACATAATTATTTTGGGAGTTCATTGGCTAACCAATGCATCAATCCACATTTGAATCGATCACTATTGGTTTAAGATTTTTGAAGCTGAATTGGTCATGAATTTGTTGTCAATAGAGACACTCAGAGATTGTCACAGGCTAAGGAATGTAAAAAAAAAGCTTGCAATTGACCAAGAGCGAAGTCAATCACATTGAAAATAATCTGACAAGTCCGTTTATTAATAAAGGAGAGTAATAATGCCAAACAGACCAATACAATAAAGCTCGTCAAACATTGCAGGAATGCATTTAGATGGATTTCTATTAGCCGGTATTGTCTTGTGTTTTGGAGTAAATATTTTACACGGTTGGATTCACTGGACTTTCGGGAATGCGACCGTACTACATGTGCGGTGAATCGAATCATGGGGCAAGTGGAATACAGGGTCTGCAGGGGTAGCTTGTGAGGATTGCTACATAGCTTAGCCATAGCAGTCCGCTGGACCTGCAGCCTCACTATAGCTTTCTCTCCCGTCGTTGCCTCAGTGGCTTCCCGGACCCGATAAACCACAGAGCACCCGCTAGTGATCACCATTTCCTTTGGCTCTTCTGACTTTCCTAAAGTCTGATTTAATTGATAAAATTATCTTCAATGCAGCCGTGCTTGGCAGTTTGTTTTGGGTGGCGGATACATTAACTTGTGTACCTGACAGCAAACACCAGCCTATCGTGTCCCGCACACAGAAGGTCAAGCCCACCCAATACACAAAGCTGCCCCTAACCTGCCGTCATGATAGCATTTGCTGTCTCCTGACTGCTGAGAACACAATATGTTAATATGAATGACAAAGACAATTCAATTCAAAATTTAGGGATCAGTGAACGAAGTAGCGAGGGATTACTGTATTTGCTATCTGCTATAGAAAAAAAATCTTCCAATGGAGCATTTTTATTTGTATTTTGTTACCTGAATTGTCAAGGAAGAAAAAAAAAAAAACAAAATCAGATTTAAGTATGGGGGTCTAAGCTTCCTTTTAAATTCTTCACCTGTTTTGATGGCAAAGTAAAGCTGACTCAACAAGTAAACACAAGCGTGCTTTTTTCCCCTGAGCTGCCAAACTAAAAGCCCGAAGAGTAACCCCGAAGCGCCTTTGACGTTTTCTTGCTCTTTCGCCGCAACCAGCATCCTGGCAATGCCACAGCTCATCATCTGCGCTTGCAGCTGCGAAGAGGTGGTGGGTGTAAAAAGACAAACACCTCGCTTAGCTGTCACCATGAGAAAGGTGACATTTACAGTCAGAGACGTTATTAGTACTGATTTTATTTCCATCTCTGCCTTTTTTCCCTGCTTCACTTCAGACTGTGCCTAATAAACTTATTTGAAAATAAATAAATGGAGTCCGAACAACACACATCAGTTGTCATAACGTCGAAAACAACAAACAGTTTGATTTCAAATTGTAGAGAATTGTTAAAGGTACATTGTGTAATATTTTACAACTAGATGGCACTGTATGGTCAAGTACAAACAAAAATCAGAGTCAAATGAGCACAGCGTAAAAGCAAAATGGGGACAAACACCGCGGCAACTACTCGGTATGAAATCAGCAATCAAAACAAAATACAAATTTCTCGAACTATGAGTTTGAAACCACTGATACACAATACAAAACTATAAATATAAAATGTACATGTATTTATTCTATGTCCCTCGAAGTCTGATTCATCATCAGATACATCAAAGAGTTGATTCTGTCGTGCGTTTTTTTTCCGTTTATATCTTTCAGAGCAACCTTTTTTCTCCATTCTCTGACATCGTCTCTGGTACCGTGAATAAATGTATGTAAGAATGAGATATAGTCTAATGCGCGTTACACACAAATACAATGCTCCCACCCGTGCAAACTACACTGATTTTTTTTTTAAACGCACCACCTCAAATGCCTGATTCACACTGAGATATCTCAAAATACTCCCCTCCCCACTTCGAAAGATTTTCTCAGATCTATACAAGGGATTTCTTTAGCTTAAGACAAGATAAATTTGAGACTTAACATTTTTTTAATGCCTTTTGAAATCACATTTAAGACCAAGTCGACAAAAAAAGAAAAAAAGAAAAACAGTTGAAACAAACAAAAACATGGGATGAATGAGAGGCAACTTTAAACCTTTTTTTTTTAAATCACATTTTCGGTCCAGTTAAAACCTTGCACTCTCCAAGACAGACATTCAAAACAATAAATAAAAGTTTACAGTACAAATAGGATCCTCAGCCAAAACTCAAAGACAACTTCTAATTCCAAAGAACTCTTCTGCTACATTTATGAAGCATTTTTATCATCCATCCATCAATCCATCCATTATCTGCACCACTTATCCTCAGTAAGGTCGCGGGGGTACTGGAGCCCATCCCAGCTATCTTTGGGCAGTGGGTAGGGGACACCCTGAACTGGTTGCCAGCCAGTCGCAAGGCACACAGGGACAGACAATCCGCTCGCTCATTCACACCTAAAGACAATTTGGACCGGCCATTTAACCTGAAATGCATGTTTTTAGAATGTGGGAGGAAACCTGAATGCCCGGAGTAAACCCACGCAAGCACGGGGAGAACAAGCAAACTCCACACAGGAAGGTTCGATCTCATGACCTCAAAAATGTGCCGCCGCCGCGCGAACCACTCATTCGCCGTGTTGCCCGCATTTTTATCATGATCCATGTAAAATAACGTTTTTTAATAAATACTATTAGTCAAAAAGAATGGAATTCTTCTTAATGTGTTTACATTTAAAAGACTTTTGAAAATTGGATTTAAGACATTTGAATGCAGATTAAGGCATTATTATTAGAACAATAAATTCAATGCCTTTTAAGACATTTTACAGATCCGTGGAAAACCTTATACAATTCATGTAAGTCACCCTTTTTGACTTCCAAACGGTGAAATTCTCCTAAAGATAGGAGACTTTCATGCCTGATTCATTTTTCCAATCACACAGAGCACCATAAAAAAAACCTTAATAACTATCACAAAAGAACCAGAAGACAAAGCCTGAAAAACAAGAGGGCATCAAATCCATACAAAACAAAATCCACATCTTGAGTGTTGTTTTCGACACCGGCACATCCCCAAAAATCAATCTGGCGGCAGAGTTTCTAGCAAACGATTCCTTTCTGAAAAGCGGAGCTGCAATTGCGAGTCACAGCGTGACGATGAAATCTATACACAGGCAGGCGGCGGCGGACGAATGCTAAATAGCTTCTGCTTATGTCGAGGAAAGTCTCAAGCGATTCAAGTGGCAAGGCGTTCTATTTTTTTAAGGACACCTGTAGGGTTGCCACGGCT
Source organism: Urocampus carinirostris (assembly GCF_059441175.1). Classification (NCBI taxonomy): domain Eukaryota; kingdom Metazoa; phylum Chordata; class Actinopteri; order Syngnathiformes; family Syngnathidae; genus Urocampus; species Urocampus carinirostris. The sequence goes on along the minus strand of NC_142366.1, from coordinate 12,132,945 downwards.
CATCTCCTTCTCGTTTAGCCGTCTGTCAGGGCTCGGCGGGGCTGATTACAGCCCAGATCTGATTCTACTTGCACTGCTTATCAGTCTAATTAGGGCCCCTGGCAGGTGACTTGAAGAAAGTCGCACTCGTCGCTTGTGTTGGAGGCGCAACCGTTTGTGGCGGCTGTTCTAAAGCCAGACGTCGCCAAGAATGGAACTCATTCGGGTTGAATAATTACACATTCATGTTGTTTTTCTCACTCCCACGTAAAAGCGATTATTCCTTCTCTAGGAAGTGCTTAGCCTTTCGAATACAGGGTGTTTGGGCTTACAACGATTAATCGTAACGGGAAATTACATACAAGTGAGAAAGCGTCTTTTACTATTATCCACACGCAAGAGGATCACCGTGCTATTATAGTAGAATATTGAAATGATATACTGGATTTATTTGTGTATAACACATTTTTTTACTTAATATAATCAAACTCCTGTTGCAGCAGCGAAAAGGCCGAATCCTAGCCACTAGACCTCTTGGTGATATAAATCAGTGGTTCTCAACTGGTCTGACTTGAAGACCCACGACTCCACCCTATTGATAAACTGCGATCCAACTTCTCAAGTGTATCGAATGAAGGGATCGTGCAGTTTAAAGCAGAGGATGTAGACTACTGGACTGTCTCAGAAAATTAGAATATTGTGATAAACTTCTTTATTTTCTGTAATGCAATTAATAAAACAAAAATGTCATACATTCTGGATTCATTACACATCAACTGAACTATTTCAAGCCTTTTATTATTTTAATATTGCTGAGTTTGGCTTACAGCTTAAGAAAACTCAAAAATCCTATCTCAAAATATTAGAATATCATGAAAAAGTATACAAGTAGGCTATTCAACTAATCACCTGAATCATCTAATTAACTCGAAACACCTTGCGAGGGTTTCCTGAGCCTTAAAAACACTCAGCTTGGTTCAGTAAACTAAATCACTGCTGATCTGACTGCTGTCCAGAGGACCATCATTGATACCCTCCTGATGGAGGGTAAGACACAAAAAGAAATTTCTCAAAGAGCAGGCTGTTCACAGAGTGCAGTTTCAAAGCATATCCACAAAAAGTCTGTTGGAAGGGAAAAATGTGGCCGGAAACGCTGCACAACCAAGAGAGATGACCGCAGCCTTAACAAAATTGTGAAGAAGAGCCGCTTCCAGAATTTGGGGGAGCTTCAAAGACAGTGGGCTGAAGCTGGAGTCCAGGTATCAAAAGCCACAGTTCACAGACGTGTCCGGGAAATGGGCTACAATAGCCGTATTCCCATGGTCAAGCCACTTCTGAACTCAAGACAACGGAAGAAGCGTCTGACTTGAGCTATGGAGAAGAAGCACTGGACAGTTGCAGAGTGGTCCAAAGTCCTCTTTTCAGACGAAAGCAAGTTTTGAATTTCATTTGGGAGTCAAGGCGCCAGAGTCTGGAGAAAGGCTGGAGAGGAGCAAAATCCAAGTTGCTTGAAATCCAGTGTGAAGTTCCCACAGTCAGCAATGGTTTGGGGAGCCATGTCAGCTGCTGGTGTTGGTCCACTGTGTTTCATCAAGTCCAGAGTAAATGCAACTGTGTACCAAGAGATTTTAGAGCACTACATGCTTCCATCTGCTGAAAAGCTCTATGGAGATGAGGATTTCATTTTCCAGCATGATCTGGCACCTGCCCACAGTGCCAAAACCACCAGTAACTGGTGCACTGACCATGGCATCACTGTCCTTGATTGGCCTGCTTATTCCCCTGACCTGAACCCCATCGAGAATTTGTGGGGTATAGTTAAGAAGAAGATGAAAGACACCAGACCTACAAATGCAAATGAGCTGAAGGCCGCTATCGAAGCATCCTGGGCATCAATAACACCTCAGCAATGCCACAGGCTGATTGCCTCCATGCCACGCCGGATTGATGCAGTAATCCGTGCAAAAGGATTCCCAACCAAGTACTGAGTGCATCAATGGACATTTTCAAATGTTTGATTTAGTTTTGCTGTTATAAAATTATTTTTTTACTTGGTCTGAGGAAGTATTCTAATATTTTGAGATAGGATTTTTGAGTTTTTTTTCAGCTGTAAGCCAAAATCAGCAATATTCAAATAATAAAAGGCTTGAAATAGTTCAGTTAATGTGTAATGAATCCAGAATGTATGACATTTTTGTTTTTTTAATTGCATTACAGAAAATAAAGAACTTTATCACAATATTCTAATTTTCTGAGACAGTCCAGTATAATCACTTTTCTTAAAAAAATGACCGGCGAAAAGAGAGGGCTCTTTAATAAGTAGGTGCACAAGATAAATAGTTGCAAATGATAGGAAATGGAGGATAAAAATAGGAAGTGAGACTGCGGGAATTGATCAGGGCAGAGTGGAGGATTTGACAGAAGGCGGGGTTTTTTCTCGGTAGTATATCATTGGCTACTAAAAGGTCAGGAGTGTGCTGTTCACACATCCAGGTGCTAATGTAACACCCATCACACCTTTCACGCTCGGCCGCATCTGAGGCTGCCTGCCGGCTTAGTGAACGGGACTGTTGTTTTCTCCGCAATCATGCTCAGTAATCCCTTTTCTCACATGTTGCCGTAACATGTGGATCTGGTGTGGCGAAGCCGCCGACAACAGTCGAGAGCACACCTGCCATTTGAAACTTAATTCCAAACCAATGTGTAGACAGGTGGCTGTATTTTATTGCAAAGACTTGCAGAACCGCTACTGTTGTCACACAGTCTGGCGTATAAACGCTAACAAGTACTGCAGACCAGCATACATGAGGTGAATAAACTAGTATTATTTACAAGCATTCTTCTTACCTTAACATGCGGCCTTGGTATGGCGAAGCTGCTGGCAATATGCAAGAGCACACATCCCGTTTGAAACTTTCATTTATAACCAACGCTAAGACAGGTGGCTGTATTTTATTGCAGATACCGAATACTATGCACTATAAGGGACACAGGATTACAAGGTGCACCCCAGGAAATGGTCTTGTCATATATTTTTCTTACGTAAAGCAAATAAATTACTCATACATAACCGCTGGGGTCTTTGTACACTTACGGCATATAATAGTTCAATCAGTCGATAAGTCTCAATGATTATAATCCTGAAACGTTTACAACGGGAATTGAACCCAGAATGGTTAAACTGTCTCTCTACACCTTCACTTGTGTGTAAATAACCTCCCGGTTTAGTATGTATACGTACACGAAAATCTTTTATAGTATTTTCTTGACTCCCCGTTTTCTGTCTTTCGCACAGTATTGGCTCACAGGTGAAGAAGTGGAAGATTATTTAATCTATCAGAATGCACTTTGCAAATCCGTCATTAAAAACAGGGTGAAAATGAGATAATATGTCACGTATTTTTGGATGTTACCTTCACCACTGGTGGTATAGTGGTAAAATGTCGGCGACCTCACCGCCACGGCCTAGGTTAGGATTGCGTTGCGTAAAATGTATTTCAATTTCGACCAGCAATGGTTATAGATAGCTGAAATACGGAGGTATTCCCTTAAACCTCGTGCAGTAACGCACACCGATAAATATGTACCGTAAATTCTGGACTATAAGTCGCTACTTTTTCCCCAAACTTTCATCCCTGCGGCTTATTCAGTGATGCGGCCAATTTGTGTAATTTTTCTAACGGCCGCCAGCGGCGCTCGAGTACAAAAGGTAAGATTTAGACCGGTGGAATATATGCGCCAAGGAAGACTGCAACGTCACTAAAACTGGCCGCATGCAAAAGGCAACTTTTTCGCAAGTCTGCCAGTGGATTCTGACAGCGTGGGGCAGCATCAAAAAATCCACCATCAACAACGGGTTCCGAAAAGCCGGTCTGCTGCGTGACGGAGAGGAGGGCACAGAATCAGGAGTGGATGAAAGTTCCAGCGACAGTGACAGCGCGAGTCCGGCTGCGGGTGCGTGGGACGACGTCTATGTGACAAAGTTTCTTTCCGATACTGAGGAAGACGACTTTGATGGCTTCAGTTCTAAGGAGGAAGATGATGAGGGTTCTTGTGATTTTTACAAGTACGGTATGTTTTTTTAACAGACCCGTTTATTGTGTTGCGAGCGTGCTGCTAGCGTGTTGATACCATTAACTGCCCTGTCAGGCACCGTTTGGGATGAAAGTTATATTATTATTATTAAAGCTTTGAAAACTCTCTCGGTGTATCGTCTTTCTTTGTAAATACGTGTAACCATGTATAATATGTATTTACAACTGAATATTTTTGTAATGTATTTATTTTTATTTATTTTGGACACTTATTCTGATATGTTTTGCACGGGCCTATTAAAAAGAAGGGGCGTAACAAACGCGGGGTGACAGGAAGTGCGGACCGGTAAAGGTGAGTGTTTGTGAACACGGCGGACAATAGTGGATATATATTTTTCCCACCCTTACCTTTGGAAATATACACTTTTTTCCTTGGATTACTTTCAACGGTACCTGGACTCTGCAGGTCTGCATCAAACTTTAAGTACCGGTATCATTTTCCGTTCATTTTGCCGGCTGTGATTTTTGGACTGTGTACTTTAATGAAGGACATTCAGTTTCAATCGCGGGACTTAGTCGGGTCTGGGTTAATTTTGTGTTTGTGTTACATTCTTTTAATGTGGGCACATGTGGCTTATAAACAGGTGCGGATTGTGTAAGTACAAAATCGGTTTTCCTCTTAAAATGTGGTGGGTGCGGCTTATAATCTGGTGCACTCTATAGTCTGGAATTTACTGTACATATGTATGCATTTCCAATGTAATCCACCGTATTCCGTGCTAAATGAGGCACACTTTCAAATTTCTGGCCAATTTGGGGATTTTAGGTGTGCCTTATAGTATGTAAAATACGGTACATGCAGAACGGCTACCGTTGTCACACAGTACGATGGCTGAATGTTAACAAATACTGCAAACCAGCATAAAAACATTTTGATAAATGTATGCAATAATGCTAAGTAGTATTGCATACCAATTACAGCGTTATTGTTACAGTGTTAATGTTACTGTGTACCTGACTTGTTAACCTGACTGCCCATTTTGCACATCTGTTTAGCTACTCTTCTTGCACTATCGGCACTATGGTAAAATACTATACGTAGCCAAAATACAATACAACATTATTTATATCTGTACATTCAAGGAAACTGTGGGGGTCAGATGCATCGACATTTCGTTCTGTATACACGTGTACTAGAATGACAATAAAGTAGATCTGAATCTGAATCTGAATCTGAAGAAACCCACAATCTTCACTCCGCTTAACTGTGTTAAACCAACAGTAGGCCATCTCTACATCTACATAGATTTTAGATCATATAAAACTAGCATTAGTCGATATTCCTATCTTATCTTAAACCTACACAGTCTGCTTACTTAGTGATACCATACCTCACAGGCTAAAGAAACTAGTATTATCAAAATAGTATATCATAAAACATAAATGGCTGCTAGTTTCATGTTAAGTAGCATTACTGTCAACATGCAAACTGAAAACCTAAGAAATGTGACTGATGTACTCATAACAGTTTCTTAATGCTATGACACATTTTAAACCACTGTATAAAATTTGCTTTGTTCACATTCATATAAGATTCCGTTCAAATTACGGAGTCTGCAAACCTAACGCCAGCAAGCGTTTCATATTAAGGCAAAATAAATCAGCATTATTTAATATTCATTTAGAATTACGTTAAACTTAAGTAGTCAGCTAGCTCAATGCTTACAAGCAAAAAAGTCCCATATAAAGACAAAAAAATGGCATTATTTAATATTCGAATATCAGTTGATGTCTAAAATTTAGAATAGGCTGCTACCTTAACGCCAATATTGTCACGGTCGCCTTGGTGACCAGTCTGCCCCGCCCTCTGGGCAACAGCTGAAAGCAGTTCCACTAATTGTGGGTCTGTATTTAAGGCTGCATTTTGGGCTCTGCGGTTGCTGGTTCATTACTCATTATTCACAATCCCGGTCTGTTATGCCTTGTCCTGTTTTAGTCTGTTATGCCATGTCCTGTTGAGTTCGTGCCGGAGGAACTCTGTATCGTTCTGTTTTGCCCCGGAGTATTGGGCGACTTTTATTTTATTAAATAAAACTTATGGATCGTCAACGCATTTGAGTTCTCCCTTCATGCCTCCTGCCTCCGTTCTGGTCCGGTCCCCTTTCACGCCACCACGCCTCGTGACAGAATGAACCAGCCAACAAATAGAACTCAGCGAACGATCCCAGCGCGACTTGGGGAGAGCTGGAGAGCGCAGTTCGGCAGGCGCCTACTGAGTTGGCCTTCCCTGCCTGTTCGAACCACGGCCCCGCCCGTCGTGGCCCTTGCTGTGCCTCGAATGGGGTCCCAGGAAGAATTGACGCCTGCCTGCCCGACTCCCGTGCCGATTGCCTGCTATTCCCTCTCCCCTGCGTGCAAGTCCGACTCCGACTCCGCTGCCCGTCGGGCCGACTCCGGCTCCGCTGCCCGTCGGGCCGACTCCGACTCTGATGCCTGTCGGGCCGACTCCGACTCTGATGCCTGCCTGCCCGACTCCCGTGCCGACTGCCTGCTATTCAGTCTCCCCTGCGTGCCGGTCCGACTCCGCTGCCTGCCAGTCCGACTCCGCTGCCTGCGTGCCAGTCCGACTCCGCTGCCTGCCTGCCAGTCCGACTCCGCTGCCTGCCTGCCAGTCCGACTCCGCTGCCTGCGTGCCAGTCCGACTCCGCTGCCTGCGTGCCAGTCCGACTCCGCTGCCTGCGTGCCAGTCCGACTCCGCTGCCTGCGTGCCAGTCCGACTCCGCTGCCTGCGTGCCAGTCCGACTCCGCTGCCTGCGTGCCAGTCCGACTCCGCTGCCTGCGTGCCAGTCCGACTCAGCTGCCTGCCAGTCCGACTCCGCTGCTCCTGTTTTGCCGGTTCTGATTTTGACTCATGTCTTTTCCTGTTCTGATTTTGCCTGTCCTGTTTACCTGTTCTGATTTTTGCCTGTCCTGTTTACCTGCCCTGATTTTGCCTGTCCTGTTCTCGTCGGTTCTGCCTGTCTGTTATCCCCTGTCCAGTTTGCCCACCAGACCCCCTCCCTGCCGAGCGCCGATTCCGATCCGCCCGACGCAGATGGCGCCTGCCTCTCCCCGTTCCTGCGTGTTCGGAGGAGGGAGCGGGGTTGCCCCAATCGCGAGCGTCAACATTCCGGGGCGTAAGGTTGTAATTTTTTCTTTTTGGGACCTCGGGAGCTGTCCCTTAAGAGGGGGGCTCTGTCACGGTCGCCTTGGTGACCAGTCTGCCCCGCCCTCTGGGCAACAGCTGAAAGCAGTTCCACTAATTGTGGGTCTGTATTTAAGGCTGCATTTTGGGCTCTGCGGTTGCTGGTTCATTACTCATTATTCACAATCCCGGTCTGTTATGCCTTGTCCTGTTTTAGTCTGTTATGCCATGTCCTGTTGAGTTCGTGCCGGAGGAACTCTGTATCGTTCTGTTTTGCCCCGGAGTATTGGGCGACTTTTATTTTATTAAATAAAACTTATGGATCGTCAACGCATTCGAGTTCTCCCTTCATGCCTCCTGCCTCCGTTCTGGTCCGGTCCCCTTTCACGCCACCACGCCTCGTGACAAATATAGATTTCTAACAAAAAATCCAAATACCTTTCGGTCAATTATTTTTTTTGATTAATTGATGGATCAGAATTTTGAAAGACATTTTTAATTTCTTCTTTATTCAAATATTGAAGTTTAGGAAAGATAAAAAATAGTGCTCAAAACAACACAATATTCTATAATATGAAGCAATAAAAAAGCCAAGTGTCAATTCACTTGTCAATAAATACAACTACATGCAAATATATGCTATTCACCTGCACCTATGTAAGATACTCTTTTCCTACCACCTTATCCAAAGATCATATTATATTTGGAACTATCACAGAACATTAAAAAAAGCAATACATTTCATTTTATGTGTAGTTATTCATTTTATTTACAAAACAAACATTTAAAAAGTAAACTGACTTTTCAAAATGATGACATCAAATTTGCTCTTTGGGTTGAATCTTTGAATATGATAAACATTACCAATATGAAAATGATATATATGTTTAAGCTTCTGTCCCTTGTGTCGAGTTAAACATGCCATTATCATTATTTTTGTTTTACTTAATTTATTTTATTTACTAATTCTCTGATTATTTTCATCTGTACTTTTGCAGCACTTTTTGTTCCTTTAAAAATGGTCTCATGATAAAACAGTAAAACACAACATAGTTAAAACGTTCATGCCACTTTTGTTGGTAATGATGCAATAACCACGAGGCTTGGATGGCCCGTGGTTCTTTCCTTCCCTCTCAATCGGCTGAAAGCTAAGGGAGTCTGCATGGGAGAAAAATCAGTTTTTTTCTCCATGTGGGACCCTGCCTCCATGTGATGCTGCGTTCGTCTTGGGATCAAGAGATCGCAGGTTTGATTCCCAGCTCCTCCGTGTTATATGTGGAAGTATCCTTGGGCAAGACACTGAATCCCTAATGCCCCCAATAAGCAGGTCGGCGCCTTGCATGGCTGCATGGCCGCTATTGGTGTGTGAGTGGGTGTGTGAATGGGTAAGTGTGAAGCACATTGTAAAGCGATTTGGGAGGTCTTCATTGACTTGAAAAGCGCTATATAAATGCAGACCATTTACCATAAAAACAGTTTTGGTGCGCTCTGCCGGACCAAAGTGGTACACAACTCTCAGCGACACACCTTAATTGTATGCACTCTTATTTGCATTGATGTAACATACTTAGTGGCTCATAAATCACTTGATAAAATGAATCAGTGATCTAATACCAACACTTTAAATAATCGCTGATAATCAATTTAATAGATTAGTTGTTGCAACCCTAAAAAATGATAAACTGTTTAATGGTTTATGCAATACTGAGAAAATGTTGGCTCCCAAGCAAATGCTAATTCATAGGACACATTTGGCGCCGTAAGACGGTTCATACTATGTATATAAACGCCCACTTAGGGGACTGACTTAACAAGGGAAACTGAAATCCCATTTCAAGTCGATCTGAAGCGGATATTGGAGTGGAATTGAAAGGTGTTGCGAGTCCTTTAAAAAGAATTTGGAGATGGAGATGAGTTATCACATCAGTGGAGAGCCCTGGGAGAAAGAACGCTCTTTTGTAGGCGGAAGGCCTTGTGTGTGCAGGCCGATGACCCGTGACAGTCAGCCAGTATCCATTTAAGATGAGCTTGAGAACAGGGGGGACACGAAGGAGGGGCCAACAAACCCTCTTTATAAAGCAATATTTTAGTTTAGCGCCGTCTTTAGATCCCTTTCAGATGAATGGCAACACATGGTTATGTCAAAAATCAATACTACATAAGGAAGCATGTAGATTTTTTTTTTTACAATTCTGTTATGGCTGTAACATGTGATGAGTTTGTAACTTTCAAAATAGAATCTACATTTTTTAATCTTAGAGCTACTTTAGTTACTGATTGGTGTGAAGGGCTACAATTTTCATATACATTTCTAAAATAACAACGTATGTTATTACTATATAATAAGTGTAACACATCAAAATCTATGTATCTGATTTACATTATAAGTGAGTGTGTGAGTGTGCGTGTGACTCCCTGGGGCTTTTTCAACAAACCATGGCCCCAACATCCTCGCCCAAGGAGAATGCCCAGTAATGCCAAGCTATTCTGCTGGTTGGTAATTAATTACAATAAATTGAGGATGATAGATAGATAGATAGATACTTTATTCATCCCCGAAGGGAAATAAGTGGCAACCATAAAAGGTATGGATCAACCACTGCGGAGTTTAATGCTTAACCGAAGACATGTTTGGAGAAAAAAAAAACACATTTTTTTGGTGGAGAAAACGTTCCTCTTTTGGATTTTACGCCTGGTCCCAAGCCTAGTGATGGATAATTATGGCTCATCATTAATGCAGTGAAATTTGGTAACTAGTATATTAACTGCCAAGCCAGTAGATGGCAGCACTGCGACAAATTATAAATGACGACCAATAGCTGAGCCTACTAGCTAACACGTTCGCCTTTGACTACCGACTTGAGTAGATCAGAGATGAAGAGGCTTTCATGGACTTCTGACAAATAGGACGGCAGCTTTGATCAATGCGATCCTGAACCGCTGTGCCAAATCAACAGCAATTTGCATATTGTAAAAATGAGAAGACGGCGCAAAATACACAAAGCAAGCGGAAATTGAACATCTGTCTTTTTTTCTCTTTTAGATCCAAAGAAAAATGCTGCTGCACCTGGTCATGAATTATAGACATGATGAAGGGGTGGTAGAAAGTGAGGGGGAGAATGCAGGTGAATGAAAATGAGAGATGGGGGCGCATCTCTTGCCCATCTGGAGAACGTCATCGAGGTTCTGTTGGATCAGTGACGGGCAACACGATTTTCTATTGAAAATATTCTGAAAACTGTACATAGTTTTCTTTACTCCTTTGCTAAAATAAATCAAATTGTAACCCCAAATATACAAGGCATTGAAGATTAGAAAGGCAAGGAATGTCACCAGCGTGCTTTGAAGCTGGTCGTCTCTCTTTTGTTTCTCTACACTTGTAGCGCACTAAAAACATTGTGCGGGACAGCGAATGCAGGGGTCAATTAAATGCACAGGCACCGTTAGTAGGAAGAAAACATGCACAATCAAAATCACACTCAAAGACACCTGTGTGCCCACACCTGCACTATGCAAAAGATACGGACAGCCAACCATTTTTCTGTATAACAAAACCGGCTTTCAAAACAACAGAACAAGTAAAAGTGATTCCATTATAGAGTTTCAAATAGCATATCTGAGCATGATAGCCCGGGGCTGCCAGGCTTGGCATTGCCAGGCATTCTACTTGAGCGAGGTTGTTGGGGCCATGGTTTGTTGAAAAAGCACAAGGGAGCCACTAAGGAGTGCCAAAGAGCACTTTGACTGCATGCAGCTCCTGAGTCTCTTGTACACGAAAGCAGATGTTTATTGATTTAGTTGGTATTGATTCGGGGTGCCTTGACAGTAAACCTAGCTTAAGACACACCCAGAGGCCTGAACCCGTTTCAAAACCTATAAGCCACATACGCACACACATTTGCATCAAGAGTTATATAATAGTTTAGGCGAGATAGACTAGATGGATGAAAGAGTATACTTTAGATCAGGGTTAGGCCCAGACATTGGAAGAAAAAAAATGACACTAATCCAAATTATTGGATGCAACGAGAATCAAACCCGGATCATGGCAGTGAGAGCGCCAGATCCTAACCACTAGACTACCAGTGATCAACACTACATACTACAAGGCATTATCTCATTATTACACAATTTTTAGTCATGGTACCAGAAAGGTATCTTAGATAATGGAAAGAAGAGAGAGTCGTCCTGAATGATAAAAATAAGAGCAAAATACATGACAAGGGAAACAACTCTTTAGTGGATCTGGTGATGAATCAGACTTTGAAGGACATTAAATAAATACATTGAAAATGTTATGTTGGTATTGTCTTCCGAGTTGTCGATAAATGATTTGAATTATGGCTGCATGTAATCAACAAGGTTTGTCACTTTCAATGCTTAGTTTTGGCTGAGAAAAAAAATAATTGACAACGACTTTAATTTATGAATTAGCCATGCATGTTATACCCAAACAAATACAGTAGTGCTTAGGTGAAAGCTGAACTACAAAGCATCAGGCGAAACGCTCTTCTAGAAAATCTCCGAAAATACCCCAAACATAGGGACCTCATACGTGGGTGAGGTCCCTGAACTAGCGGGTCCACAGAATTTAGCAGTGCGTGCCAATAGTTTTAACTTTTTTCCTGATGGGTGTTAATGATTTACAACATCATTTGTTATTCTCTACCTGTCGAGTTGGATATGGGGCGTGATTGTTCAGGACTAAATATATATATATATATATATATATATATATATTTTTTTTTTTTGGTGAAATTTTCCGGAAGATCATCTTCACAGCTTCTTTTAATTTAGCGTAATGGGGGGTGGCGCATTTTTAGATATTATTACATGATGAGGCATAGCAGGAAGATGAGGTGATGCTCGTTTACTGGGGTTTTTGTACGAACCGCCTCGTAATTCAACCAACACACACAAAAAAAACGGTTTATAAAAACCCGCTGTTCTCCACATGCTAAGAGCCATCAGCGAGGCGGCGTTCAATGCAGGAAGATGAAGGGCGGAGAGAACAGGAGAGATGAAGGCTGAGAGGGCCGGCACTGGACGCAAAAAAAAAAGGTGGGAGCCAGTGGGGGCAGCCAATGAAGAGGAGGTTGGATTTTCTGCTCAACATGGTGCTTTAATCCCACCGTCTCTCCACTGCTCCTCCAATCTATGGAGCCGTGACCAAAAACTCAAGGAGACTACTAAACATAGCGTAGAAGGGTGCCTCATGCAACAAGCTTTAGAGCAACGGTGAGCACGGACACTGGTTCTTTATCACTTGGATGCTCTAGATTTTCTATATTTACTCGTACAGTGAACGTCTGTTTATTGTTCAAGGTCAAAATATTTGAAATAGTTTCGCATTCGACTGACATTTTTTAAATAATTTTGAATTTTGCAGGCGTTTCAAAATGATGTAAATGTCTTCATTGAAACACAAAAAGTCTGGTCCTCTGTCAAATAAATTTGAGGGTCAATTTCTACTTTTCTAGAAAATGTGTGACTTATTTTTTAGGAAAAAAACAAACATGCATATGTTATTTTGCATTTATAGTACTAATACGAGTTGAGGGGTCAAAAACCTATTTGTTTTACCTATTGGTGCAAAGGGCTACCAGTTTGATACACTTTTCTAAAATAATTTATGTTATAGCTATGTTGTTACTATGTTATAATCAGGGCGTGATTTAGTCGGCTTAGCCAGAAACTAAAACCAGCAAGAAATTAACCGTCCTCGAAAATCACAATGACCATCAATAGTGAGCTATGTTCAGAACCTGTCCTTTTCTCACCACCCCTGCACTAGATCATATAAACAAGAATGACCTCTTTCTCTTATTTGTTACATTGTTTAGCCTAGTTTCTAGCCTGCCATTTATCTTTTTTCTAGCTTTCAATCTGGCTATTTCGTGAGCTTTTTACTTTTTTAGCTAGCTTTCTAGCTCCCTTTAGTTTTTTAACTGTTGACATTTTTAGCTCACTATCAAGCTACCATTTTGGTTATTTGGCAAGTTATCTAGCTAGGTTTTTTCATTTCAGCATGCTAACTAGTTAATACTTGACCTTTTTTGCTAGTTTTATAGCTAAAGGGATACCTCGTTTCTAGCTAGCCATCTAGCTTTTTTAGCTTTCAATCTGGCTATTTAGTTGGCCTTTTACTTTTTTAGCTAGCTTTCCGGCCCCCTTTAATGTTCAGCCATTGGAGACTTCTTGTGATAAAGGGCTATACAAATAAAAATGACTTGACTTGACTTAATATTTGGTGCCTCCTAGTGGCACAAAAACTTTCATTCAGTAAAAAAAACAAACATCGATTTGAATACTAAGCAAAAATACATGAACTATCATAACAATGTTTATTAAAAAAAAAAATATTACAGGGTGTTGATTTGGCACTGGTTTTCATTCGCGTTAGGCAATATAGTGCCATCTGGTGGACAAATACTACACAAACATTAAAATCCAAATGAACAAAGTAATGTAATCACATTTTTATGGCCATATTCAAGCACGTTTTAGCGACTTTCAAACCAATTTTACAATTTCTCCAGTTTCATTAAAAGAAGAAATCTGTTGGCGACATTAAACCGTAGAACTATGGATTGATTCATGCAGGACCTCTCCCCGTAAATTGCAATGCCATCAGAGAGCAGTGTATGTGTCATTTTTAAGCAGACTTGTTTTATTTTGTCTTCATTTAATGTGTATTGAGGCTCAATACCAAATATTCTAGGATACAATTGATGACTCGGGGTCGCACAAGACAATTAAGAGCAATATATATATATATATATATATATATATATATATATACAGGAAGTGCAGAGTTATTAGGCAAATGAGTATTTTGACCACATCATCCTCTTTATGCATGTTGTCTTACTCCAAGCTGTATAGGCTCGAAAGCCTACTACCAATTAAGCATATCAGGTGATGTGCATCTCTGTAATGAGAAGGGGTGTGGTCTAATGACATCAACACCCTATATCAGGTGTGCATAATTATTAGGCAACTTCCTTTCCTTTGGCAAAATGGGTCAGAAGAGGGACTTGACAGGCTCTGAAAAGTCAAAAATAGTGAGATATCTTGCAGAGGGATGCAGCACTCTTAAAATTGCCAAGCTTCTGAAGCGTGATCATCGAACAATCAAGCGTTACATTCAAAATAGTCAACAGGGTCGCAAGAAGCGTGTAGAAAAACCAAGGCGCAAAATAACTGCCCGTGAACTGAGAAAAGTCAAGCGTACAGCTGCCAAGATGCCACTTGCCACCAGTTTTGCCATATTTCAGAGCTGCAACATCACTGGAGTGCCCAAAAGCACAAGGTGTGCAATACTCAGAGACATGGCCAAGGTAAGAAAGGCTGAAAAACGACCACCACTGAACAAGACACACAAGCTGAAACGTCAAGACTGGGCCAAGAAAAATCTCAAGACGGATTTTTCTAAGGTTTTATGGACTGATGAAATGAGAGTGAGTCTTGATGGGCCAGATGGATGGGCCCGTGGCTGGATCGGTAAAGGGCAGAGAGCTCCAGTCCGCCTCAGACGCCAGCAAGGTGGAGGTGGGGTACTGGTATGGGCTGGTATCATCAAAGATGAGCTTGTGGGGCCTTTTCGGGTTGAGGATGGACTCAAGCTCAACTCCCAGTCCTACTGCCAGTTTCTGGAAGACACCTTCTTCAAGCAGTGGTACAGGAAGAAGTCCGCATCCTTCAAGAAAAACATGATTTTCATGCAGGACAACGCTCCATCACACGCAGCCAAGTACTCCACAGCGTGGCTGGCAAGAAAGGGTCTAAAAGAAGAAAAACTAATGACATGGCCTCCTTGTTCACCTGATCTGAACCCCATAGAGAACCTGTGGTCCCTCATCAAATGTGAGATTTACAAGGAGGGAAAACAGTACACCTCTCTGAACAGTGTCTGGGAGGCTGTGTTTGCTGCTGCACGCAATGTTGATCGTGAACAGATCAAAGCACTGACAGAATCCATGGATGGCAGGCTTTTGAGTGTCCTTGCAAAGAAAGGTGGCTATATTGGTCACTGATTTGTTTTTGTTTTGTTTTTGAATGTCAGAAATGTATATTTGTGAATGTTGAGCTGTTATATTGGTTTCCCTGATGAAAATAAATAATTGAAATGGGTATACATATGTTTTTTGTTAAGTTGCCTAATAATTATGCACAGTAATAGTCACCTGCACACACAGATATCCTCCTAAAATAGCTAAAACTAACTTCCAAAATATTCAGCTTTGATATTAATGAGACTTTTGGGTTCATTAAGAACATGGTTGTTGTTCAATAATAAAATTAATCCTCAAAAATACAACTTGCCTAATAATTCTGCACTCCCTGTATATATATATATATCCCGAGTGGGAGGTGGCTAGAGTCAGGAACACATTCTCTTTCTGGGAGACTGATACAGAGGAGGGGATTCCCAGCCCCCCCGCTCAACCCAACTGATGTGATGGAGGTCTTAGGTGACCAAACCCCCCAATTCCAACCCCTAATGCTGAGCGCCAAGCAGGGAGGCAATGTTGTAAGTCTTAGGTATGACTCGGCCGAGGCTTGAACCAGCAACCTCCCAGTCTCGGGGCGGGGGCCCTACCCCCAATATAGAACTGATAAAAAGTAACAGAACAATAACTTGGCTTGCTAAATTTGGGTGCACAGCTTTAGAATAACAGGACTCACCAAGCACTTGGGTATCTATTCTTTACAAATGTTAAATATGCAACATGGTACACAGTCATCTTTTGTTAATAATCAGAATCCCAAATGCCGTCGCCTGAGATCTTGCGTGGCTCAGCTGGAAACGAGATCACAACGTTTTTTTCCTGCAAACAACAACTCTGGCTCCCACCCAGAGGCACTCAATGACAACATTTGGTGTCACATAACGCCTAGTCCCGGCAAACGGGAACAGTTTGCACCAAATAAAAGAGCTTGATAATTAGCTTTTGCTAAACAAGTGCGAATCTTCGCAGACATTTGCATCCGCAAATGTTTTCAAAGACGAGGAATGATAACGAGGATAAATAGACAACATCTACTGATGATCAGTTGCGTAGCATGGATGAAATGACTCACTCGTTTGATTCACTGGCCAATTCTTCCTTTTTACTTTGTAAATGTTGTCGAAATGTCTACAGCTCATTTAGGGTATTTTTGCTCTGATGAATCAGGAAATGGCTTTCATTTCTCTCCATCAGACCGTGTGACAAAATTGATTACATTTTTGTGGCATTACCGGCTAATTTCTGTCAATACACACTATCCTACATCCTACTAAGTGAGGGTTTTAACAGTTTATATTATTCACCGGATGGAAACATCGACTACAATACTGAAACTAGAGGTAAGGTCAGAACCAAAAAAATCCAGCCCAAGCCGACCAAGGTTGCCTCTTAACTGAGCGCGAGCACGATTGCGCACTGCCCAAACCTTGTCAGCTCGTAAGAAAACCTATTTTACTAGCACTAAGACATTAAAATATAAAAGAACAAGTGTGGTTTACTTTAATTATTGAGAGTGTTCTCCATTCAGGCCCAGGTGATGTGGAATGTTCTGAGATTCGATCTGCAACCTTAGTGGAACTGTTTAAATCTAGGCTCAAAACATATTCTATAGCTTATGAATTACTTATATTTTATGTTGACAAAATCGGTGTATTGTTTGTCTCGACCAGACGGAAGTAGGACCCAGATGTGCACCGTTAATCGCAAGTTTATTGAGAAATAGAGCAGGGATGTGATTGAGGTGAGGAGAAAAAGTCTGACACCTAGCCGGGGGTTGGGGGCCACAGGCCCCCCGGGGGGTCCAGGGCGGAGCCCGGTGGGGGAGGGGCTAAGCCCCACCGAAGCTCCAGGGTTTTAAGCAATTTACTTGTCCAAAACCATGCTTAAATTAATAATTTAAGTAACATCTTTAGAAGATTTAAACAAAGTAATTTGCCCACATACCTGATTTTTTTGTAAATACTGCAAGGTCAGTTCAAATGCAGTTCAGTTCATACACATTAAAAAAATATTCTTCAAATTGTAATGTTTGGTTCACTTCACAAGGATGAGAACAGAGAAATTTATTTCTGCTGAAAATGTTTCCAGTTATTTTCAAATTCACTTATAAACTTGAACATCTTCACACTTGAACAGAGAAATGTATTACAGCTGAAAAAGTTTTCAGTTTCAAATTCACTTCAGACTTGAATATTTTGCCCGTATTGGCCTGACATGTGCCTTCCGTGCAAATTTCTAGGCTGCCTGCATCTTCCTCTTTGCCTCTGCCTTGGATGCCTCCTGTTTTGCTCTGATTTCAAGTTTCTGCCTCTTTCCACTTCTTTCATCTGCAGCTCATCCCTATACCTTTTGCTGGAAGTCCAGATCTTGAAGCAGAGCCTACCATTGACAGGGTCCATGATAAGGTCTTTTCTTCTGAATTGTTGGATGGCAGACTTCTTCCTTCCATTCTCGACGAGGTCTTAGCGGCTAATAATGCTAACAAGCTAGTACGTTTAGCGAGACGTAATATATTCGATGGCCAACATTGGCTAGAAGCATTAAGGGCAAAGAACTGACATCTCATTGGATTAGAGAGAGATGGACACATTCGAGCCCAATCAAATTTCAGTATACTGAATTCCGTGTCACGCCGACATTGTATGAGGAAATGTCGCCCCGACTCAAATGATTTGAAAACAAAAGTACCCTTTAAGAATCAATAAGTGAAGTATACATACTATCTTAAACTTAAAATACGTGAACTATGGAAAAAGTGAAAGTGAAAAAGTCGGGACACCGACTATAGTTGGAAAAATCACATCCCTGATAGAGGACAGGCAGCGCCCGCGATCCAGTGCTCGCTGGACGTGGGGAGCAAGCCGCTCACAGAATCGGAACGTGTTCCGAATGCTGAAGGGGATCTCCCGGAGCGGGAGATTGTAATGTAAATGGTAAATAGTCTGCATTTATATAGCGCTTTTCATGTCAATGAAGACATCCCACAGCGCTTTAAATTGTGCTTCACACTTACCCATTCACACACACACTCACACACCAATAGCGGCCATGCAGACATGCAAGTAGCCGACCTTCTTATTGGGTGCATTAGGGATTCAGTGTCTTGCCCAAGGACACTTCAACATATAATACGGAGCAGCCGGGAATCTACCTCCTGAGCTAATGCCACCCCATGTAGTAGACGGAAAAACAGGTCATTAGCCGGGACGGGAGATCAAAACGTGGTCGGGGTTGAAAAACGGGTCGTAGCCGGAGCTAAGCGGAGAAATCAGGAACGGACGAGTGGAAAATGGGTGAAAACGGGGCCGACAGGAGTCAGTATCAAAAAATGCTTGCCTTGTGAAAACACAGGTTCACTGACAGACTGAAAACAGGCAAGTGAAAGGACTGAGCTTAAGTAGGACGGGGAAACAATCAGGTTGCCAGTAGCAGCTGGCGCCAAACGAGCGGGCACAGGTGAATGTAATCAGTCATCATGACATTGTTTGTTAATGCTACATCTATTGCAACCTGGTCATCCTTTTACTTTTTTATTTTTATATGTTATTCTTTAATTGTTTAATTTTTAACTGTATTGTTTCTTATTGCGACATCCATTGCAGCTTGGACATCCTGGAGGGGGATGACCTCAAAGGAAAAATCAAAAACCTCATGTTGAGGTTTTTGTTTTTTTTCCATGCCCACATGTAGGTTTTAGATCAGTGGATGGTGTAATAATAGTCTGCAGTTTGCAATAGTCTGTGCAGCTTGTGATTAAGGGCTATCCGAATAAACAGGACTTGACTATTGAACAGAGTAAACAGACCAAAAATCTTCTTGGAGCATGCATTAAATATGTCATCTCCATGCTATTTTCTCCCATCCCAAAATGCATTTTCAGTTTTTCGGCTTTCCCCGCTTCGCTCCATCGCTTCAATTTGCGTTGCCGCGCATTTCTCATTAATCTCTCGCCATCCGCTGATAGCTCCGTTTCATCCACTAGAAATCACTTTCAATTATTCATGACTGTTTCCCGACAAATACCTCGGAGATGGAATTAGCAAACAAACAATGCCAGGCGACACTAATCCCCTTCTACGGGTGACGATCTTTTAATGCACAAGAGATCTTGGCCGGCTGTTGACAGGCACCTGTTACTGTCTTGAGCGTCTTCGGTGTCGACACAGTAAACATGTTTACAGGAGCGAGGTGAACGTTCCAGCATGGTGGCGAGGAGCAACAGGGGAGAAAAGGAAAGGAGAAGAGCATGACCTGCAAGGATGAACAAGATAAAAGGGAAGCTAAAGACACTGGCCCGAATCATTAATCGTCTGGAACGTTCTCGCCTTCGTGCTACAATGGAAATATTTCCACATGACAACTTTTCTGTAAGAGCCGCACAATGAAAAGAGTGTTTGATGAGAACTCGCTCTCTGGAGAGTTTAAAAAGGCAGGATTCCTAAAGAACATTTTTTTTTTTTTTTTTAAGAAACAACTCCCGGGGGAGTGCTTGGCTCAGAGAAGAAAAGGAAAATCCAATTGGAAGTGGGAGTGTTTTCACACCTTGAGCTTCTTCTGGTCTCACTCTATTGATGGGTGTCGGAGTCATAGTACCAACAAGTACAAAAATAAAAAAACGATTTCCCAAATGTGTGCATTAAATAAGGTCCAAAAACAAGTCTATAAAAACAAAGAACCGTTTTATGGGTATTAGACAAATGTGTTTAAGTAAAAACTAAAAAAAGAACAGTAGTTAGCACCATTAATGTAGAAAAAACAAATTCATGCAGTACTGTCACTGGTGTACAGTACTGGGAATAACGCTGCTATAGAGTCGTTATGCATGAATATGTTATCATTTTAGTAACAGGGCGATCCAACTACTTGTTCTGCTGTTGCAACAACATTATCGCCGGTCAAAAGTGTTGCATTACTTTGGCTAAAGAATGCCAACTAAGGCCATTTTCAGCAGCGCAGTTTTCGGAGTTGTTTTGTGTCACGGCTATCGGATTATTTCACCATTCAAAATAGCAATTATCATATAGTCTGATAGCGAATACGAGTACAGTATTTACTGAATTGCTGAAAGAAAAGGCGAACGAGGGCTGAGTTACTACAGCAACCAACTTGTGTCGTTCTCGGACAAAACGGCTCTAAAAGCCAGTTCTTGGAAGTGACCGAAAGGACTCGGATCCTACCTAATTAACAACTGGTTCCCTTCGTGACACCTTTTTTATCTTATGATTGGTCAATAGCTATTTTTGGGGGGTTGGTTATGGGTTGTTGACTTTAACTTAGTTGAGCATGAAATGCTTAAAATGTTTTTGTATTATATGTTTTTTTGTTGTTGTAAATTTATAAATATTATATTTCACGTTTTTCAGCGTTAATGTGGTTATCAAAAAAGGTAGGGTTTATTTTTTCTTCATTTAATCCTTTTTTCCTTCTGTTATCTTTTCTCAATATTTATCTCCCCTCCTTTGGAGTCATTTCTTGCATAATGTTACATAATAATAGGTAATGTAGCGATAAAGCAACAAAAACAACCTGAAGAGCCATTTAGGACCCGGAGGAGCCATCTCTTTTTAGTGAGTCGAGCCCCCCCCCCCCCAAAAAAAAAAAAACAGTTCTTAAAAAATATTCGTAATTCCCATAAACTCTGGTCAAAAATCGTACAGCGGTGTTTTGTATATGCAAGGAAAAGTTTTTTTTTTTTTTTTTTTTTTTGGAGTAACGGGAATAGTTAAATTTCCCTGGTTTCTTTATTATAGAGAAATCCAGTTACTAACTCAGTTCCCTTTTGGAAAAAAGTAGTGAGTAGCTAACACAAATTACTTTTTTAAAGTAACGTGGCCAGCACTGTTGGTGCAGCTGAAAACATGTATAAAAATAAGCAGATTATTTTTCAAAATAAAAGCATTTTTGCCCATCAGGCCTAAAATATCAACCATCCAAGAATTAACTTTTAAAGAGACCACCAAAAATGAGTTGAATGAAAACTAGTTGCTATCGTTTTGAGACTTTTCAACCAAAAGTTATATTTCAGTCATGGAAAAACTATACACATTGGCAAATACTTGTTGAAAAGCCAAAAATCCTTATACAAAGATAATTTTTAATATCGAAGGTATTTACTGATTCATTCATTAGAAAAATAATGGAATACAGTGTACTTCTAACATCTGAGAGTCAGAAACAGATAAGAATTTTGATTTTTTTTTTTAATAATATTTAAATTAAGAAAGCTCTAAAATGTGATAAGGTTAACACCAAAAACCTTTGTCAATGGATAAATATTTTCTATCTTCAATGTTTATTTGTCATGATTACTGATGCGAGGCACCCGAGTCTGCTCCTTTGGCGCCACCTGCCTCGGACGCTGATTGGCTGTTTACCTCTTTTTAAACCCCCGTCTTCCTGTCACCCGTTGTCAGTACGTCTGCGAACCTCAGCTCCTGCTAGGCAAGCCTTTTCGACCCAGACTTTCTCCTGTCTGGTTCCCGGCTCTGACCCCTTTTCTGAACTCAATTACGTTTTTGCTCCATCGTCCCGGCCATCGATCTGTTCTTCCCCCACTCTCGACACCACCTTCGCTCGCCACGGAAGTGCCACTTCCGCGTTCCGAGCGATCTGCTCACCGTGACAGACGATCACCAGATCGTGGGCGCAAGCCTTTTCTTCCAAGTGGGTCCTGTCTCAGTTTCAGGTCTCTGACATTATTATCATTTAGTGAGGAGGGGCTAGATGAAGCCTTGATGCTTGGCAGATTTAGCAGATTTTTTTACCTATGTACAGACACCTAAGAAGACATGCAAAAGTGCAAAAACGTATACGACATCTCAAATAACTATTAAGAAGGGTAGACATTATATATATATATATATATATATATATTTATACATGGGCAAAAATGAACTTGGCTAAGCTAACAAGGATTTGAATAAAAATAACTTTTATAAATTTCCCATCACGGATTTCAAAAATTCAGTAAAGACATTTTGTGCATGTGGCTTATATGCTAACATGATTATATAGCCTAGCTAAAATTGTTACGTGACAAAAAAAATATAAAAATTTTGGTAAAAGCATAATGGCCAGGCTTTGCCAGACATTCTACTTAGGCTAGGTTGTTGGGGCTGTGGTTTATTTAAAAAGAGCCAGGAAGCCACTAGGAAGCACCAAAAAGCTGTATGCAGCTTCAGACCTGCCTGTACACAAAAGCAGATCTTTAACGATTTTGTTGATATTCATTTAGTAAAATACAAAAATAGGTTAAGCTGTTTTGGAGCCTATGAATCACATGCATACCCACACAGACACATAAGGATTTATAAAGTAGTTAAAATTAAATGGATTTGGATGAATCGATTATTGTATTTTTGCCAATGTTTCCCATCAGTTACCAGACTACAAGCAGGAAACAACACATATTCTTCCTGTCCTAGTTGTCAGC
The DNA here is from genome assembly GCF_059441175.1 of Urocampus carinirostris. NCBI lineage: Eukaryota > Metazoa > Chordata > Actinopteri > Syngnathiformes > Syngnathidae > Urocampus > Urocampus carinirostris. Next base: position 12,110,304 of record NC_142366.1, on the reverse strand, counting down.
TCATCAATGCATAAACCTCGGAGAAGACGGAAAACGCAGAGCACGTCGTATCACATTAGCGTCACCGCCCGACGTGTGCGCGCATCCGCCCGTCAATGTGCTGTTGTGCCCCCGGCAGACGGATGATGCAAAAGAGGACGGAGCATCCGACACATGCACTCGCTTGGATTCCACGTGCACACGCCGCTAGCCACAGAAGAGAGGAAGACTTTGATCACCGAACTAGGCCCGTTTGAGCACTCAAGCAGAAAGGGTGGAGAGGAAAGTGTATGATGGAGAATTGTTTTCTAACCTCTCTCCTCGCTGATACATTTGTTCAGGCAGTCAACACACAATGTTTATTCATGTATCGCCATTGGGCTCTTCATACACCAACAGCTTTTTTTAGTATAATGATTGATCGGTCGATAAGTGTCATGGTATGGAACAGGAATCAAAACTGGTAGAAGCAGTGGGAGCGATGACACTTAATCACTAGACCACTAGTGATAGAGAAGATATTTGAAATATCACACTCTTTTTAACTGCAATGCCAGAAACAGTGATCTGCATAGTTCATTCTGTTATGTCTTCTGACCTGACTGGTTAAACAGTCTGTCCACTTATTCACCTGTGCGTCAAATAATTTGCGGTTTTATACTTACTTAAAAGAGCATGTACAGTAATTTTTTGAAAGACTGATTTCTCCGCTCTCTAACATTTGTCGGTGAAGAAGTGGAGGGACTGTTTAACCTTTAAGAATTCAGAACAAAATCCTCGATGCAAATCCATTTCTGGCACCGTGAGTAAAAGTAGTATGTTAAGGAGATAATCTCTAATGCTTTTTTGAATGTCCTTTGTACCACTGGTGGTGTAGCTTTAAGGTGTTGGCACTCTTCAGATTCAGATTCAGATTCAGATCTACTTTATTGTCATTCTAGTACACGTGTATACAGAACGAAATGTCGATGCATCTGACCCCCACAGTTTCCTTGAATGTACAGATATAAATAAAGTTGTATTGTATTTTGGCTACGTATAGTATTTTACCATAGTGCCGATAGTGCAAGAAGAGTAGCTAACCAGATGTGCAAAATGGGCAGTCAGGTTAACAAGTCAGGTACACAGTAACATTAACACTGTAACAATAACGCTGTAATTACAATAGTGCAGAGAGCAATGTGCAAGGAGTGGCAAGCTATAAAAAACTGCCAGTAGTGCAAAAAGTCAGATTAGCAGCCGTTTAGATTTAAGTTAACTATATGTTAGATTGACCATTTAACAGTCTAATGGCCAGGGGGACTAGACTATTGCGGAGCCTAGTGGTCCTGCACCGCACACTGCAGTACCTCTTCCCAGAGGCTAGCAGAGTGAACAGTCCATGATGGGGGTGAGAGGGGTCCCCGGTAATGTTCTTAGCATGGGGTAGGCAGCGCTTCTGGCCAATGTCCTGAATGGAGGGAAGTGTAGTCCCGATTACTGCACTATCTGGGTCCTGTTGCAAATGATTTGCAATTTATTTCGGGGAAGTACAGGGATAATTAATAATTACACGAATACTGAGTACTACCGCGTAACATCTTGTAAAAACACACAGGTATGATTACAGTATGCATTTTGAATCAAAGTACGTCTTTCATGATTGAGTTCAACTTACAACCTGGACGCACCTGGTGCGTCCAGGTTATTAGGCAAACTTTCAAAATCCTAGCTAATTTGGGGTTTCTAGGTGCGCCTTATAGGCCGGAAAATACTGTAATTCCGGCTTCTTTTAGGAGTATTTATGGTTTAGTAAAATATTAAGCAAAGCCGGCAGCAGGCAAGCCACAACAAGAGCTCCCGACGCTGTGCGGTTTTGGCGAAAGGGAGAGCAGGTAATTATGGTTGGCATTTTGACAAGTGTTCGCCACAGTGAAGGTCAACTCTGTCTGCGTGGGAGATCTATGCTAATACGCTCAGCTGGAAGAGGACGAACACTTAAGCGCATCAAAAACAGACTGCGTCGGTGAGCCGATCAGGGTTCTAGGATGGAAATTGTAACATAAAGCGGGCGTATGCACTGCAATTAAACCCTATTTTGACCTTTGAATCCATCATAGTGTTGCAACACTTAGCATTCATTTGCATACTTGTGGGTAGCTACTGCTGTAAAACTGATGTATTCACTAATTAAAACTATTATGGAACGATTTTGGAGCTTGGGAACAATCTTGAATGGAGGACAAGTTGGCTTTCCTTTCCAACATGAAGAACACAACAGAAAAACTATGGTTAAGGACATAACTTGAATTATTCGTTCCTTAACTTCTAGACTAAGGTTCATCAAGGCACCAACGAAGAAGCATAAAAAAAACTGCCAAATAAAGCAAAAGGGTCACAATAGAATTTCAAATACACGCTAGCTTGTTGTTTGAGTGAATGAAAACAAATTTATAGTTAAATTAGGTAAACTTGTCTAATTTTTATTATGCTTTTTCTAAATGGACTGCAGTTATTTAGCATTTTTCAAAAACATAAGACTTCCCAAAGCGCTTTACAATGTATTCCACACTTACCCATTCAAACACTCACACACTAACAGCAGCAACATCCATGCAAAGTGCCGACCTGCTTATCATTAGGGGCTCAGAGTTTGGATCAATGTCGATTGACAATCATCTCAGAGGAGACGGGAATTGAACCTGCAACCCCTCTGTCTCAAGACGAACACTACCACCTGAGCAACTGCCGCTATGATATAGGTGGATTACATAATTTTTATTTTTTAGGATGACATATCCAAAATGAGGACTTGTATACCCAAAATAAGCAAAAAAGTCTGCCAATGGGGTCAGATATTATTTTTGGGGTATTCCAATCTTGTTTCCATGAATGTCAATTGGTTGAAAATTAGCATGAAACATTTTCATTTGAAAATGTATAAACTATCTTTTTAGATGAATGGTGTGCAACTTCAATCTAGAGTTGTAGAAACAGAAATTCGTCCTGAAAGATACAAACCCAATGTTCGATTTACCATCAGATACACCAAAGAGTTGTTTTCCTCGTGGTGCTTTTTTGCATTTATTTAAATCGTTCAGGACGACTTTCTGTAATCTCTATTCGTTTCTGGCTATGTGTGTGAAATAGTGTGATTATGAGATGAAGTGTACTGCCTTTTTGTATGTCATCTGAATCACTGGTTTTGCAATTTTGGTCAGCTATGTTTTTTGATCTAACATTGCACAAATACTATAGTATACTGTAAAACCTTGTTTAGTACCACACAAACATACTCTAAATACCACACGCATTTCCGATCCTCTCCACTGTTTGTTGTACAGTCACACTTCCACCACCATGTTTTACTGTTGGCATCATGTTCTTTTTGTTAAATGCTGTGCCATTTTTTGCCAGATATAACGGGATGCATACCCTCCAAAAAGGTTCAACTTTCGACTCATCAGTCCACAGAATGTTTCTCCAGAAGTCTTGATGTCTGTGTTCTTTTGTGACAGCAGTGGTTTTTGCCTAGGAACTCTCCCATGGATGCCATTATAGGCCATTGTCTTTTAGTGGAGTCAAGAACACTGACCTTAAACCTACAGTGTTCAATATTTATGTTATTGTTTAATGCAAACCAAAACCAGCGCCAGGGAACACAGCATAGGAGCAAGATGCCAGACAAACATGGACTTTGTAAAATACGAACAAATTTCTCGACATATGATTTTTTTTTTTAATACTGCTAGTTAATCTATTTTTGCCTAGTATTGAAATCAATGTTTTTTTCACTGAATAAACATTTTTTGTACCACTAGGTGGGACAAAATACCTGAAGTCCCTTTACCTGAAGCCAGCGAGGACTGCAGTTACTTAGATGTTATTTTCCAACCTCCTGGATGAGCCGTCCTTGCACTCTTGGAGTAATCATAGTGGGTCGACCACTCCTGGGAAGGTTAGCCGCTGTTACCAGTTTTCTTCATTTGTGGATAATGGCTGTGACAGTAGTTTGATAAAACCCAACAGCCCTCGAAATGGCTTTCCAGACTGAGAGATTTTGATTTTTCTTCTGTTTTTTTCTAGAATGTCTTTGGATTTCAATTGTCTCATCTCATCTCTCATCTCATTAGCCGTACTGCTTATCCTCATTAGGGTCGCGGGGGGGCTGGAGCCCATCCCAGCCATCTCCGGGCAGTGGGCAGGGGACACCCTGAACTGGTTGCCAGCCAATCGCAGGGCACACAGGGACAGACAACTCATTCGCTCATTCACACCTAGGGACAATTCGGACCGGCCAATTCACCTGAAATGCATGTTTTTGAAACGTGGGAGGAAACCGGAGTTCTAAACCCACACAAGTACGGGGAGAACATACAAACTCCGCACAGGAAGTCTGGAGCTGGATTTGAACCCACGACATGAACTGTGCCGCACAAGCGCTAACCACAGCGCCGCGCTGCGGATTTCAATCGTGTTCTTGAGATTTTGAAGCCTACTTCACTTAGTCTAACAGTGTCAGTTAGCCATATCTTTATTCAACACAAGTGATGGTAATTAATTTTGGGTGTGGCCTGTGGAATTGAACTCAGCTTTCCCAAAACTGTGGTTTGTTACAGGTACTTAGTGATTGATGTAGCAAGGAGGCACAATTACCTTTTCACACAGGGCCAGATAGCTTTTGTTTTGTTTGTGCCTTAAAAATGGAATCGTTTCAAAACTGACTTCCGTATTTCCTTGGGTTTTCTCTGTGTGATAGCAGTATTGAGTTTTGTGAGGGACAAATATGCACGAACAAAAAAAAAAACGGAATTCAGGAGGGGGCAAACCGTTTTTCATGGCTCTGTAGTCAAGAAAATGGGGTATGTTTCTCCTAGTATTTGCATTGAAGAATCATTTGAGATACCAAAAGCAGAAAGAATTTCATTGATAGAAACTTGAAATGTTCAAGCAAGTGGTTGATCTCCTTTCTGGGCGTATTGAATATTTACACATTTACAAATTGAGCTCCCAGACTACAGGAACCTCAGGAATGTGTTATATAACCGCCTGATGACTCCACCCACACCAGCTTGCGGGGAATTTCGGAGTGAAGTCAGTCGGAGCTTGGCAAAGACGCTCCTTTTGTCTTGACTGTCACGCCCGGACAACCCCGAAACCTCCTTAGGCCACAAAGCGCCCCCCCCCTGAGGCCAGGCCGCGGCAATGAGTCTGCGGGCCCCAAGGCCGTGAGAACCCTAGCCCCCGGTCAATGAAAGCTGGGAGCCAGGGGACCCTGAGAGCAAGTGCCCGGGCCATCTGGAGCAAGAGACCCTGACACAGGGCTGTCACCCCGGGGAGGCGGGTTGAGACATGGCCGCAAACAATGTCCTCCCCCGTGTTGCTTCCTCACACTTCACTGACAAGAGAAAGAAAATCTGTGAGAATGAGCTGATTATTCAAACAGGCAGAAAGGTAACACGTAATGAAAAGTCTAACCAATTGGAAAGAACTACAAAAGAATACAGTGGTATCTCTTTATACGAACACCTATAAACATGAGAATTTGGGTATGAGTTTTTATTTGAACGAAAATCTAAATCGCTATACAAAAGAAAATCTAGTTAACGAGCAGTCTCAGAGGCTAACACTAGAGACTGCTTGAGACCGCTCACTGCCAGCATCAGCTTGTCCAGTCTGCACATGCAAACTACTACATTTTAAGTGTGTACGTTAATATAAAGTTACAGCAACCTTACCTTTAAGTGTACAGTGCTTACGTATCATCAAGTCTCTCAATCTCATATCAGTCAAACTTTGATGATTGTTCCCCTATCAATGATTGCAAATCCTCCTTATTAAGCGACAAAAAAAACCTTACAAACTCAATGAGGCACCTACTCACAGCAAGACAAATTATGTAGAATAGTTTCTCCCAGAATTTTTCCTTTTAAAATTTAGGACTTTTTAAGATCTTTTCAGGAACACGTCCAACGAAATTTAAGACCAGTTTCCTATTTTGGCATTCAGATGCAGGAGGCAGGCAAGAAGTCATAACAGACCCCGGCGATCAGCACCCCCTGGCCACATTGCCAGCCCCAAGCAAAAGGTATTGCATAACCCGGCAGCAGAGGTCTGGTTTTTAGGATTGCCGGACCGAGCGGGCGGCTAACCCCCCGCTGCTGCCAGGCCTGGACTAAGGGTGGGACTGAAGCGCGAATGAGAAAACCATTGTGGACGTCAGTGACGAGTACGGACCGACACAGGCGTCAAGGAGACCCGGGACACGCCGCCGTTGAGAGGACCAAAAAAATTGTTATACGGCGTACACAAAGTGAAATCATCAAAAGAATGCATAAAATACGGAGACAATGTATACGTTGGCAGGTCTGTAACTCCGTAGCACGCGCACACATTTGTTAAGGAGCTCATAGTAAACTCAGATTTTAATTCATAATATCTTATAGTTACTGATTTTTTTTTTAAGTTTAATTACTATTTGTTTACTATGTGTTTTTAGTGGTCAGGAAGATGCGGTTTATAGATATGTAGCGTTCATTTTGATGCTTTTGGGAGGTCGGGAACAAGCCAGCTAGTTTTTTATTATTTTATATCTGAAAAATTTGCTCGTTACTCGAGTTACGTGCAGAATCCTGGAACGAATTAAGCTCGAAAGAAGACCAAACGTATGAATGTATTAGCAAATGCTATTTATTTAAAGAGTCATTGGCGTCAAGGAAGTTGATTGAATTTGTTTGCATATCTACAAAATACCCCAAACTACATATTCAATGTGTGTAATCCACTACACAAAAATCGTTCTATTTAATATATTTACAAGGCATATTTTAATTGCAACCACTGCTGTTTCAAGGTCTTTAAACACCTTAAAAGGGTGAATATAATGAAACCATGGATTCATATTTTCACGGACAAAAAGTGATGGGCAACAGATTCAACCTACAGCAAAAAGTGTTTTTACACTCGTTCAAATATAATGCCCAAAAAGATGGTGTGCTGCCATCTAGTGGCTTGAAGTGGTATTACAGCCAATATACAAATGCAAAATAGAGAGGGCTATAATTTTAGGATTTAATTGCAAACAAAGTGGAATTACAAAGTCATTTGAGGAAATCACTTAAATGTATTTGCCGTTTGAACCAGATATGTCCAATTCAGTTTGGCTCTGGGGCCGTATCCAGATTTTCTGTACTGAGGTGGGCCCGATCAGTAAAAGAATATCAACTCCAAGCGGTTAGCTTTTATTCAGTATTATGCTTTCTCATTCTGCCTATATTTCGGCTTGGTCAGATCATCTCCGATGTCATCACCCTCAGCACGGGCTCCCCCTAAGGCTGTGTCCTGAGCCCCCTGCTGTTCACCCTGATGACACACGACTGAGTCAGGACATTGGCCAGAAGCGCTGCCTATCCCGAGCCAAGAACATCATTAGGGACCCCTCTCACCCCCATCATGGACTGTTCAATCTGCTAGCCTCTGGTAAGAGGTACTGCAGTGTGTGGTGCAGGACCACCGGGTTCTGCAACAGCTTTGTCCCCCTGGCCATTAGACTGTTAAATGGTCAATCACACACATAGTAAGCCTACACAGCTGCTAATCTGTACATCTGTTTGTTTGTTTTTTGCACTACTGGCAGTTCTCTTATACCGAGCCACTCCTTTGCACATACGTTCTCCTCTGCACTATCGTACTCCAGTGTTATTGTTATTGTATAGTGACTTGTTTACCTGACTGCCCATTTTGCACATCTTGTTAGCTGCTCCTCTTGCACTCTTTGCACTACTGTATAATACTATACATAGCTATAATTATTTAGTATATTATTAGTACTTCAATACTCCAACTCAATACAACATTTTATTTATATCTGTACATTCAAAGAAACTGTGCGGGTCAGATGTATCGACATTTCGTTCTGTAGACACGTATACAAGAATGACAATAAAGTATATCTGAATCTGATCTCTCTGATCTGAATATGAATTAGTAACCTACGATATTATCATCACGGATGACAAGGGATCTTTTCTAAACACAACACATCTATTCACAAACAACGGGGAAACAAGAGCTTCATATTTGGCAGTGGACGAAATAACTGGTTTATTATTCCAGTTAAGTGAATGGAATTTTCCACCTGGACCAAATAACTGGTTTATTTTTCCAGTTAAGTGAATGGAATTTTCCACCTGGACCAACTCATCACACAGAGGGAGTTCGCAATTACTTATAGAAAAAAATCATAACTTTTGATATAAATTATGTCAAATTTCACTTTTTTATATACTCGGAAATTTATGGCGGACCGGATTCATTTCTAAAATCCAGCCAGGTAAAAAAAAGGATCATAATGTATTTTTTTCTATACAATAAGTGCTCGTCCTTATAAAAGGATGAACACGACAAATTAATACCTATCCCATTGGCAGATATTTTTTCTTAAAGATATTTTATATTGTTTATTGAAAAAAAATCCTGAAAAATCAGCGTAATTGTCTTCTTACATATGGCACTCTAATTTGCCCGCTTTAAAACATATTTTCAACCATAAAAAAAAGAGAAAATCTTACAACCAGCACAACGATCTACGATGTGCTAGACAACATAATTTAGTCGATTCAAAGATTTTTTTTTTATTCTCCTAGAAAAACATATTAAAGGAGCTTGAAATTAGAAAAATCAGTGCATTTTTGGCCAATGGGGTCAAATGAGTTTTTTTGCAGTGTAGTGAAAGCCAAATGTTTAGGAAAAATGGCAGCTGTATGATTTTTCAAAGCATATTGAGTCCATAAAGAGGCAAAGTCCTAAAGTTGAACAGTAGGCACAGTATGAACACAGCTGCAAAAAAAAAAAAAACTCCCGCAAACAAAAAACACACACACACAGACACACACACAAGGCCTTGTAGTTTTCGATAAAGCCGCAGCTTTCCCTTTTGTTTTGCAGCAGAGTGGGGATTAGTCGACGAGCGTCTTTGTCCTGCCGTTTTCCAGTTGAGCAGAACACAAGGGCCTCTACCTCGCCTAATACAGTCAGACCTCCCAGCAGGCCTTTCACCGACACGGCCGCTAAGAACCTGCCGCCCAAAAGATGCTTTTCAACCAGTTATCAAATCTCCTCAATACTGTCCGTGCCTTTCAAGCCAGTCTCTTTGTTTCGTCTTTTCAATGGGGCATTGAGCACATCAATTGGAAAGTGATGGGCAGATAGATGGACAGCAGTATGCAGGCGCGCACATATTAACCTCGGCGGGAACAATGGCGGGTACAGTCAAGGTATTGCTGGAGTGGAGGTCTGCATTCGTGCAGTGGGATTTTGTATAGCACACTCACACGCAAAACCAGTCCAGTATAAAGACGCGTAGCGCTGTAGATCTGAGATAAAAAATATATTGAATTTGAATACTGCATATTAAGACATACAGTAGGTACTAACATAAATGGATCAATTTACTGATTGCATGACCACAACAGAAATATAGACATTGAACATGATCTTTTTTTATTTGTTTGTTTTATCATTTGTTAACCCAAGGGGGAGGAGTTTAGATATGACCAACATCTTTTCACAGGTAGGTTACCTTAGATGTGAAAAAGCTGACGCAGTACTTTCTTACCCCCCTTCAAGGATTTTTGTCTCCATAGCAGTCTTACTTTTTGGGTTTTCCATTCTCATGTGCCAATGCCACCCAAAAATGGGGGATGCTTAACCATTCTAGATTAATAAAGCTTCATTTTCCTAATACAAGCTGAAATAACAGATTTGAAAAAAAGCAGTTTACTTTTCTGATTAAAGCTGGAAAGGAGACGGCGTGTGCTGTGCCGTGACCGCAATAAGTCTTGCCGTGCCGGCTCGCAGCAGCAAGTTGAGGCCAGAATGCCGCGTGGGGTTTTGATGAGTTCATTAGGAGGCCACGTCATTTATGCACACTCACACGTAAGGCAAAGGTCAGCCGGGATTACCCAGGTGGCCGCCGCATGCGGGCGTCAGTTTGATTTTCCAATTCCGTTTAAGGCATGCTCTTGCCTTACAACCTAGTAGCCACCTGAAAGAAGGGGGGAAGAATCACGGATGCCATGTTGCGCTCGAGTCAATGTCGAGGTGATATTTGGAGAACTGAATTCAAAACGTGGTCTCTTTGCATCTGTGCAAATATAAAAGGCAGGAAGTCCACTCAATATCACAAAGGCAAGCAGGAAACGAAGCTTCAGGACGGTTTGATCCTAAAGGTCAGCCGGGGCATGAAATGCTGACGTTTAATATTTCATCCATGTTGTGAATAACGACCGCCAATTAGAAGTGGGAGAGGGTCTTGAATGGTTGGCAATTGCTATTCAGGTAAGCCCGGATTCATAATTCATCAACACGGGTCATGTAGACTTAACATTTGGGCTGACATTTCCGCCTGGCTCACGCCTTTCATTAGCGCCCGCTACACGCCGCCTCATCGAAGTCCGTCAAACGGTTGGGGGGAAAAATGAACCATTTGAAGAAAATGGCAAAATGTTATGACCGTTGCCTCCTTCGTGTCACGTCGACACAAGAATGTGGTCTCTTGTGTTTTCTTTTATGCTACAAACTCAGTCATTTAAATAGAACATAACAGGAAGAATATCTATAGAGGTCTCACATAAGTTTAATAAAAATGTAGTACAGCTTACTGAAGTACAGTGATACAATAAATAAATTGGTTAAACTTGAAATACCGTAAAATTCGGACTATAAGGCACACCTAATTTTGATCCGGAAAAAACACTTTGTACATACATAAACCGCACCTGTCTACAAGCTGCATGTGCCCACATTGAAACAGGAGATATTTACAAAGAAAGTCAGTACACAGAAATAATTTTATCAATATAGGGTATCTTAACCCCTTAACGCTCTGACGGCGGGCTGCCGTACTTTTGATAAACATATACGTGTTAGTACAATGTCAGCAGTCACCGAAATAGATCATGGCACATATCATTGGAAAGCTTAAACTATCGGTATTCAAGATATAACCATTTTAAAATATACTCAGAGAAACATCACAATCAGTCTAAAAAGAATATCTGAAAGCTATAAAGCCAAGTTAACTCACCAGTACGTCCCCCAACTGTCTTCTACTTCTTTGAATGTCCGCCAAAATGGCTTTGTGACATAAAGGACAATTGATAGAATCCAACCGTGTCAAATATTTATTCTAAAACACACAATAACGCCGACAGATAAATAGGAATCCGCCTTAAACATGTTCTGCTTCGTTGGCCGTTGCTTCTTGTAATCCGTTTGTTTCGCCAGATTATTTCCATTTACAAATAAACAGACTCGTGAAATCATTCGAAATGCGGTAGTGAGCGGTCCCCTTTCAATTGACAACGTTTACATTATGAGGGTTTGTTTATGCTAGTTGTATTCATGAACAAAAAATAAAGTTATATTCAACTTGCGACTTCCTCGATACACATATTCCACATGTCTCACTCTTAACTTTACTGGCCGGGTTCCCTTGGGGGCCGTTAGATAAAATGCATTATTTGGCCATATCGTTGCATAAGATCGCTTCGGCAAAAAGTCGTAGCTTATAGTCCGAATTTTACGGTAGTCATGATAATCAATTTGATTTATTCATATATAACACACTTTTTACATTAATTACCAACGCAAACATTGGCTACGTGTTATAGAAGACATTTTAAGGCGGTAAATAACCGTAGTTTAGAGCACAGGTGTCAAACAGGCGGCCCGTGGGCCAGATCAGGCCCGCTAAGGGATTGAATCCGGCCCGCGAGACAACACTCGGAGAAGCGCAAGAGAAAAACAAGCTGCAGGTTGAAATATGTCAACTTGATGTTGCCAAAGCCAGGTGCCTCGAACAAAGACACTGTACTTGTATTTACAGTATTTCTCGCTCTTTCTTTTCCACCCCTTTTCTCCCACTCTGTCTCGGTCTCTTTCACTCTCTGTGTCTCTCTTTTTCTTTTCCTTTGTTGCTCTTTGTCTCTTTCTCTGTCTGTGTCTTTTAACCCCTTTTTCTCTAACTTCGTTTTTTCCTTTTCTCTCTTTTCTCTTTCTCTCTTCATACCCCTTGCGCTTCCCTTTCTCCTTTCTTTCCTTCTGTCTTTCTATTTTTCTATGGATTTCTTACTTCCTCTGCCTTTCTTTTCCCTCTCTCTTACCTTTTTATCTTTTGTTTCTCACGCTCTCTCCCTCTCTCTCTTTTTCTTTCTTTGACCCGCACCCTCTCCTTTTCCCTCCCTCTATCTCTTTTATTTATCTCTTTTTCTTTCTCTTTAATCTACTAGTCCGGCTCCCGACAGAATGTTTGTTCTAACGTGTGGCCCCCGAGTTAAAATGAGTTTGACACCCCTGGTTTAGAGGTAAGATCAGGCCTAAAAAAATTCCAGCCCGACCTGACCTGCGGGTATAGAATCCCAAACCAGCCTGAGCCCGACCGATTAACTTAATCTAATGGACCAGGCTTGAAGTAAAGCCGAAGCTGCACTCCGGCGGCAAAGTAACCACTCCGGCGCCAAAGTACTTGCGGTGCCGAAGTGTGTTGCTTAAGCAGAAGTACTGTTACTTCACAATAATAGGACTCAAGTAGAAGTAAAAAGTAGTCATCCAAATAATTATTTGAGTAAAAGTAAGTGCCCCAAACACCGTGCATGCTGTGTAGAACCTCGACAAAGAAAACAAATGGCTAGAGAGAAGCCCGGCTCGGCTTAATGTTTAACATTTTATGCCCAACCGAGCCTTAATTTTTGTGGGCCGGGTTTGAGCCCGGTCCCAAAATCAAGTCAAGTCAAGTCATTTTTATTTGTATAGCCCTAAATCCAGTTGCTATGTGTCTTGTGGGTGGTACTAAGACATGTGTCTGCCCTGAAAGGCCCGACTGAAACCACATCACGTTTCGATAGTTTGGTCTCACATGTTGCCACCTAAGAAAATTTTCGATTATTTAAATAGAAAATTGATAAATGTTACTAAATCTTTTAAGTTCAAACAAATATAAATCTTATGTGTTCACATTTTAAGACTTTCGAAAATTGAATTTAATACATTTTAATTCCAATTAAGGCATTATTTTTTAGAATTTTGAATTCAATGCCTTTTAAAACTTTTCAAGGATCTGTGGCAACCCTGATGTACACAACAGGAATCAAATCCGGGTCGCGGCGGTGAGACAGGGTTTGTACACCTTTTTCATGGCCAAATTCGAGCATTTTCAGGCCAATTTTTCCAGGACTTTCAAAGGAAGAAATCCAGCGCCAATAAAGAAACATTTTTTGTTGTTGTGATAACGAAAAAAAAGTCGCTTTCTTGCTGCTAGCACATATTTTGTGCTATTTTGAGCTGTTTCTATCTATTTGGTGCATTTTTTAATTATTGATAATAAATAATTTTAAAAATAATCTCAGTTGCCGGTTGGGAACAAAAAGACCTAAAGTGAACTGTCCTCTTGGGTGCTACCAGTAGGGGGCGTGACATTTCACATGACAACGCTATAATGACAAGTGCTGTTATTTTCACGCACTTTTTACCTTCACTTATTGCATGGCCTATTGAGTCAAACTGCCGAGAAACATGCCAATGGCCACAATTTCAAGAATTTTTAAGCACTTCACCAAAAATTCAAGCATTTTCCTGATCTTGACAACTCAACCTTAAAAATCAACCATTTTTAAGGATTTCAAGGACCCGTGCGTACGTAAATTCTAACCACTAGACCACCAGTCATATGACATCCAGAAAGGCTGCAGATTTGATCTCATTATCACAATATTTTTATTCAAAGTACCAGAGACAAATATTAGAGAATGAAGAAAACAAAAAGTCATCCAGAAAGATGTAAACTAATACTAAAAAGCACGATGAGGGAAACAATATTATGTTTCATTGTAATAATTTATTATTTTTTTTATATCTTTAAATTACTCATATCAATTTCAGACAATTTTGCAAATTTCACATAGTAATATTCTCATTTTAACAAAATATATTTAAACAAGACAAATACAAGCATTGTTTGGATTTAAAGAAGTATTATTTCAGAAGCATTATTTATATTTTTATATGTTTAATAGTTTTATAAGTTATTTTTTATTCCAGCAAAAAATAATAAAAAACAGTATTGTCTTTATTTGGCAGGAAAAATACTGTCAAGTTAAAATATAGTACATCAAATATATAATAGTATAGTTCAATTAAAAAAAACTTCTTAAAAATATGAAACTTATGGGTTTTTTTTTTTTTTTTGAAGTGCAACACATTTGACACACTAATTGTTTTCAATTTTCAAACATTTTCAAAAAAGCTCCAGGCTGCCACTAGGGCAGTGCTAAATATGTGTCGTTCTTTTGTTTAATCACAACGGGAGAAAAAAACATTTTTCTGCAGCTGTAATGTATTTAATTTCTGCAAATATGGGTCATAAAATGAGTATGAAAAAAACAGAAGCCGAATCCCAACTATAGGCATGTACAATCAAAAATAAAATAAAATAAGGTAACGACATGTGTGCAATAAAACCAGTATTGAGCTCCTGTCGGCTATATATAAAGTGTCTGGAGAGGTGCAAATATGCTGTCATATGGCAGTGCAAAAACACCGCGAACCAAAAGCTTGCTGAAAAATCCTTGCTGAAAAATCCTTATGGTTTTCCCCAAAAGACTTCAATGACGTGTCTGAGTTACTTGTCTGAATGGATTGCATTTATTGTGTTGGCAAAATATTAATTAATTGGCAAAATCCATCATCATTATCAATCAATCATATTCAGAAAATATTGATCATGCCTCAGCTTGTGTGTCACATGACCAAACTGGGAAAACAGGTGAGCAATGATTGGTTGCTGCATGAGCAAATGTGATGTAATATCACTAGATGGGAAAATGAATGACCTCTGAAAGGCTTGCGAACCAGTGAATTTCTCGGTGGATTTTATGCATAGTGACAGACATCGTAGTTTCAACACGACACACATATCACACAAGTGTTAAAATTGACTTGTTTTTAGCATAGAAGTAGATGCCGATAACTTTTGCAGACAGAAAATACTTTTTCTCATGTTGAGGTTTTGAAATTTTCCTTGCCCTCATGTAGGTTTTAGATCAGGGAATGGTGTAATAATAGTCTGTGCAGCCCTTTGAGACGTTGCAATTAAGGGCTATACAAATAAACATATATTGACTTGACTTGACTACTTTTTGGAGTATAAAAAAGAACGGTGGATAAGAAGACACTTTTCCTGATAGATGAAGCTAGTTTTTAGCGTAAAAGAAAACACAAGCTTCCCGCGGAGAAGCGATCAAAGCTAATTGTCAGCATAAACTAAGTATAGGAGAGTATACCCATAGAAAACGTGAACTTAGATTCATTTCTGTGTATATAAAAATGAATCTAGTATACTGTAAGAATAATAGTTCTGGCATTAAGAAGACGCTATGTTTTGGAGATAAGGAGGACAACACAAATTTCTATCATAAAAAGAAGACAGCACTTGCTTTCTCTACTCTACAAATAATGATGTAAGAAGAGGCTTGTTATTGCATAGATAATGCTAATTTCCTGCAAAGAGGACAAGAACAATGGATTTCTGTGCAGATAAACACAAAGCTAGTATACAGTGAGAATAAAGCCAATTTTCACAGAAAAGCATAGACGATGACAATGCGAGCTTTCAGTGTAGAAGAACACGACAAGTTTCTAGCATAAAAATAACACATCACTAGCTTCCTTCACCATAATAATAATACTGGAATCAGAGGCTAGTTTTAGCATAAAAATTCCAATATTCAAGAACACCTGTTTTAACACAGAAGACAATGCATCTTCTAAGAATATTGAAAAAAAAAACTTTTTCATGCCCTGCGATTGGCTGGCAACCAGTTCAGGGTGTCCCCTACCCACTGCCTGAAGATAGCTGGGATGTGCTCGAACACACCCACGACCCTACTGAGGATAAGCGGTGCAAATAATAGATGGATGGATAAAGTTTGGCAAATAAAACAATGCTAGCTTTCATTGGTCTGAAAGCACAACATAGCTTGACACTTGTCCATATTTTTTTCTTATGCAAGAGTCGCGGCAGGGTAAGTATCTCCAAGCTCAGAAAAAAAACATGGAAAGTAAGAAAGTGTTGAGTAAAAGAATACATCTTTTTCATTCATCTGAATGAAAGAGAGCAAATGTGTGTTCTTAACACAGCCATTTTGTGCGAGTGAATGTGACTCTTTGGTAATAGATGGTCTTCCGTCACAGCGATGTTAATGATCTTCACCAATCAGGATTAGTTGGTACGGGGATGAAAAGTGAATGTAACACAAGAGGCTAATCTGTGTTCTCATTTGTAAGAGCGGCCGTTTGAAAGCGTGGGTGGCCAGAGGAAAACTGAGATGATGAATGTACTGCAGTGAGGGATACAAAGGCCGTTTCCTTACCTGCGACTTGCACCAAATCAGCTGTAGTTATATTTGCCGGGTTGGGGCCAACACGGAAAGTCAACGCCGGGCCGAGTACTCTGCAGAAAGAAAGACATTTCAGTTTGGACCTCAAGCAAAGGCACCATGACGTGGTTCGGTCTGGGGAAACTCCAGTTGAGTGTACCGGTGACGGTGTAAAGAGTAAAACAACATTCCTTTATTTAACCTCAGGAACCTGCCAGAGTTGACAAGATGACTGCATTTACCCACCGCTGTCCGGTCAGGAGTCAGCGGCAAACTTGTCTCTCCCTGGAGCGGAATAAATGTTTAAAGGTCCCCGAGCTCTGTCGCAGAGTTCAAGCTAACAACCGTGCTCTCGGAGTGGTTCAACTCCCTGCGGTGCATGAATAGAACAAATAATGACGGAAAATAAAATAAAATATGTCTGGTAGATGCAAAGTGATACTACAGACACATTTTCAAAAGAACATCTTTCCAATTGAAATAATATTTAAAGCAACCACATAGATTACATCAATAGGCTTATGCCAAATCCGGAACTGCCATAGACAGCAATTAGGATCCATTAGGTGGTGTTATAACTCAAACAACGGACATTTTATTCACAATGTCACTCTATATCCTATTTGCATTTGCAGATTGTCCAAAAAAATAAATTGTTCCAACCGCTACATGATAAAAACGCTATTTCTTAGCCTGGCTAAGGAGTTTTGTAGAACATGTTAGATTTAAGCTAATACTAGTCAAGTCGAGTTTATTTGTATAGCCCTTTATCACAAGGAGTCTCAAAGGGCTGCACAGACCACAGATTATAGTAGTTGTTTTGAAGGAGACATACTGTACCCAGCTGAATCAAAGTTTTGAGGTTTTGCCCGTTTTGATATCTCATTTCCTCAGCAAAAACAAAGTCAAGTCATGTTTATTTGTATAGCCCTTAATCACAAAGTCTCAAACGGCTACACAGACCACAGATTATTGCAAACCACGGACTATTATGACACCATTCCCTGATCTAAAACCTATATGAGTGTAAGGAAAAACTCAAAAACCTCAACATGAGGAAAATGAAGAAACCTTTAGAAGGGACCGCACATGAGGTAATCCCCCTTTCAGGATGACCAGGCTGCAATGGATGTTGGAATAACAAATACACAGATATTGTCAACATAAAATATAGGTTATTCATATGCTATAGAATAAAAGTGTGTTTAAGCCTAGATTTAAACTGTTCCACTGAGGTTGCAGATTGAATCTCAGGGGAAAAAGCATTCCACAGCACCAGGGCCCGAATGGAGAACGCTCTTGAACCTGCTGATCTCTTCTTGGCTCTTGGGATCACTATTAGACCAGCATTTTCAGAGCGAAAGCTCGACCGGAACATAGGGGGAAATTAAATCTGAAAGATATGAAGGAGCAAGTCCATGCATGATTTCGTATAATACCAACAGAACCTTAAAATCAAATCTTAAGCTAACAGGGAGCCAATGCAGGTTAGGGGCCGGTCACACAGACATTTGCGGCTGAATCACGGCTAAAATTTTGCGTTTTTTTTTTGCCCGTGGTTGCCCGCGATGGAAAATGCACAAAATTGGCCAACCCGCTGTTCATCGGTGGTATGCCCGCAAAACACGCCGGCGACTGTTCCGCTTCCTCATCGCGTCATTTCTGTGTCATTTTCTCGTGTGGACCACGGGTATAAAAGCTCCCGAGCCGGTGTTGTGCCCAAATCCGACTCCTACGCAACACATACCCCCCAACCCCCACCCCCTCGTGTGAACGCGCATTCTGCTGCGATCGCTTTCGTGGGAAGCGTACATTGACATTGGTGACTTTTGCATCCGCGTTAACAAACGCAATTTGTAGAATACGATCGCTCTTTATTGTTTAAATAAACGCGTTATATAGACTAGGATCTCCCAATTGTTATAATTAGCTCGCTTTATCGTTTTAATAAGCGTTTTATATAGAATACGATCGCTTTTGTTGGAAGCGCAGCAGAATAGCAGAATGCGCGTTCATGCGAGGGGGGGAGGAATCTGCACAGGAGTCGGATTTGGGCACAACACCGGGCTGTAGAAATCATAACCGCTCAAGACACAGTCCAGTGAAGATCAAGATTTCAAGCTATGGCATCATTTTTATTTTATTATCTTGAAAAGAAATGTCAAGAAATAAAAATGGATTAAGACGAGGTCACTACGCTGACGGGGATCCATGTTCATCCCCTTGACGTCACGAGCACAAATGACGTGTGCTCGGCAAATCGCGCTGTATATACGCGGAGAAAGGCGTTTGACTGTCACACGCGTAACACGCTAATTTCACGTAATAACACCGCGATACAGGCGCAGAACATGCTATTACCATGCTCCACCCACAATTACCCGCTGAAATTTCCCGTCCTACTCATGTGTAACCACGCCCTGGCCGCGGCCAGAGCACGTCGTTCCGCGTCATTACTTCGTGTTGACCACGTGTGCGGCACGCGGTTTAACACGTGCTCAAACTTTTGAGCAGCTCAAAAGTTTTGAACGCGGCCAACCACGTGAAAATTTCCGACCGCGAGTAAAGCACTGCTCTATCTCGTCTATATGGCGGTCTCAAAACGTCCAACAGCGCCCAACAGCATCTGCTTCACGGCCAGAAATTTCTGGCCGTGGTTCAGCCTCAATACGCTCGTGAAAGGCCGTGAACCCGCGCTCTGAAGAATTGAGCAGCGCAAAACTTTTTCGCGCTGCCACCCGCGCGCGAATTTCCGACCTCGTGTTAAGCACCGCTGTATCTCGTCTGAATGGCGAACTCAATGCGTCCAATAGCGTCCGCCCCAAAGGCAGAAATTTCTGGCCATGATTCAGCCGTAAATTTCTGTGTGACCGGCCCCTTAGCTAAAATCGGGGTAATGTGATCAAACTTTCTTGTCTTACTTAAGAGGCTCGCTGCAGCATTTTGTAGCAGCTGAAGGCTCTTGATTTTGGACTTCGGGAGACCGGAGAGTAGTGCATGACAGTAATCGAGAGGTAACAAACGCATGAATTATAATCGCCGCATCCGACTGAGACAGCATAAAGCGAATTTTAGCAATGTTGCAAAGATGGAAAAGTGCTGTTCTAGTAATATTCTTAACGTGTGATTGAAAGGACCGATTGGAGTCAAATAGACACCTAAATTTTGAGTCACTCTGGGTGATTTTACATTTTTCAATGTCCAGAGCAGTTTTTGAGAACAAGTCACGGCATTTAGATGTGGTGTTATACTTCAATCACTTGCCTGTGAAGATTCCAGCAAAATTTATTACCCTCATGTCGAGCAAACTGTATTTAGTGAGTACATTTATGGGATGGCCATTGTACCCACGCTAAGCAATAATCGTATCAATGTGAATTATAACCGGGCTTTAAACAGGAGTCCTTTAAAGGTGCTGTACAGAACTTGGAACTTTCTACTCAGTGGTGCCATCTTCTGGCTTATGTCATTATCACAGCCTCCGTCAGGGTCGTTATGATGCACATCCATTTTTTAAATATGCTTGAATAAAATCATTTTATCATTTTTCTTGAGGTTTAGGTTGGCGTTTGCACAGGCCTTTTCACCATTTTCATACAATAATAAAAAACTGCGGTGATGAGCATAAGGTCACTCTCAAATCTCCCTCCTCCTCTTTCCTTCTACCTAATAAGTTCCGCAGCCCAAACAGCCTCTCTAAAGGTATTATAAAGTAGATAGGCCTGAAATGGCGCACCTCATCCTTGTTAGTTTGATGTTCACTTTTATAGTAAACAGGAGTACATTTTTTTTACTCATTTTAACAAACACATCTCCAATTATTGCTCACAAGCTGACTGGAAAGACTCATATCTGTAAAAAACAAATAAGCTGGGATGTCTCTTATCTCAAGGCGCCAATGTATTTCCTGTCAGACGGCACCGCTGGAGCAAAGTGGCTTCGCTTCCAGTCACCTGCGCTCTCCCAGGGGCAAAATATGAGCCAATACTCACGGACAGATGGACCCAGCCATGCAATGATTTCTGAACGCCATCTCTCTCATGCACACACACACACCAACACACAGAGGGGGGGGGCAATGCCCTTCCATAATGCTTCAACTGGGTTTTGTTTGCTCTCGTAAATGTCAACATTTTCGCAATTGTCGTTCCCCTCGGTTGCAGATCTGCGGGCGTCTCAAATGGGACTGGTGTCTTCTCGACTGCAGTTGAATGAAGTGAAGAAAAACGGGCACGGTCGAATGGTTGGCAGAGGATTGGAGTCAAGGATGATAAGCTATCTAGAGGACTTCACACTTTTTTTTCCCGTATTATCGGATGTGTAAGCGTGGACTTCATATTAGCTGTGCTGGTGGGATGTGATTAGTGTGTGTGTGCAAAGAGACTATTGATGGGTGCAACTGTTTGTGTCCCGCTCCCCCTAGCGTCTTATCCCGGTAAAACCCTTACGTCATCTCCTATCTCTCTTTCAGCCAATCATCTACCGGGAAAAAAATAAAAAAAATAAATAAATAAATAAAAATACAGCCCCGCAGGCTCGACTATCTTAAAACTCCAGCCCCTTTCATCAAAATGTCTGCCTCGCCTGTTTGTCACCGTTCAGCATCTCTCCTTATCCAGGGGAGGGAACGGGGGAAAAAAGCAGGGCGGCGTGCTCTGACCCGGCTCACGAGTATATTTAGACGTCGGGACATCTGATATATTTTGAATCCAGTAGTTGGGGGAGGCAACAAGACAGGACATTTTCTCTGTTTATCTTTTATATGTAACATCGTAAGAATGATGACGAAAGTGTACCAAAAAATTCTGTAGCGGACAGCCAAATAAAATTAATTGTCAAGTACTACCATATTTTCACAACCATAGGGCACACCATGTTAAAAGAAGCAGTCTCTGTATTTGGTTATATTTCTGTATTTAATACACGCAAAGGGCGCTCCGCACGATAGGGCACTCGTGCCCTCTATTGCGGCCGCTGTTGTGCCTAGATCTGACTCCTCAGCAACATTTGACTTTCCTTCATGTTAACAATGCTTCTCAGCGCTGCAGTGTCGGTGATGTTTGTATGTCTTGATAAGCTCATTATATAGGCTACAATATATTTTTGTTTTAATCAAGTCGATCCCTAATATGCACATTATACAGACTACGATCGTGACACACGTTTTGTCCAAAACAGCATTTAAGTGAAGGGGAGTCAGATTCTGCGTGGTAGTCGAATTTATGCAAACCACTACCTTACAACAACACAGGCAAGCATACAGGTGTGAATATTTAGAAATATAGCGGGAGCAAAACTGAGTTTGGTCGTGGTTTATTACAATATTTAGAGGTAAAACACACAGATAAAAACTTGTCAGAGTTCGTTTTTCAGCTTCCTCCACTTGCGAACCATCGATTTATTCATCTCCAATTCTCTTGTGGCTGCTTGGTTGTCCATTTACTTTTGCGTACCATAGAAATCAACACACCATGGTTGACGAAAACACGGAAAGCATTCAATGGAGGGAAAAATAAGGTTTTGGATATAATTAATATTTCGGGGACAACTCTGTTCAGCCTCCAATAGAACAATAACTTTCAAATTGTTAGATAAGCTACAGCGTTAGCATCCCTGAGTATTTCTGCAAACAATGGACGCATTGTGTGTGATGTCACGTGTCTGCGCAAGCGACACACTCATCGCGTTCACACAGGAGACGCAAAGACGAGTCGGGAGCTCGCCTACAAATCGCATTTAGTTGGAAATGTGAACGATCTCACAAAAACATCAGATTTTACCCAAAAATCGGAATTGAGGATATCGCTCCGCATTGTGAACCTTGCATTATATACATGCTCACACCTTACCCTTTAGCATTGACGGCCACTTCACCCTTTAGCAACATCCGCCGCTTTACATCACACGCAGGACACACTTTTAAGTACAGTACGCTTTACGTGCGATAAAATACGGTACCATATCTTATGCACTATAAGGCTGGGTGCAGGTCGGTGGTTCGCGCCCCGGCCGAGTCATTCCTAAGACTTAAAAAGTGGTCGGCGGCGCCCTCTGTTGGCTGCGGCTGCATCGGCTCGCTACAACGGGTCAGGTGCAATCGACATTTCGTTCTGTGTACATTGTTACACAGAATGACAATACAAGGAAATTATTATTATTATTATTATTATTTATAAGGTGCACCCTCCCCCAAAATAGTATTTTGTCACGTATTTTTCATTTTAAAGGTGCAATGGACTAAAACACGCATGGAATTAACAATACAGTACGAGCTAATGTGTTTCTTCATGCATAAACATTGTGCATCTAATGCACTTACGGTATATATTAATGCACCGATTGATCAAAGTGAAGAAGCGAAAATCGCAATACATTGAATGCAATGGGTATCGTAACCGGGTTGCGGCAGTGAGAACGCCGAAAAAATAACCACTAGACCACAAGTGATACAAATTACATATACAAAGGTATTTGATTTTATCTCATTATTAAATTATTTTACTATAGGTGCTAGAAACGAATGTTAGAGAATGGAGAAAACCGAACCATCCTGAAAGACATAAATAAACGCAAAAAAAGAGGGAAACTACTCTTTATGATGAATCGGACTGTGCTTATATCCTGCAGGACGTTTGCTTTCTCAAATTTTCTAACATTTGTTTCTGGAACTGTGAGTAAAAATAATGTGATGATAAGATCTAATGCCTTTTAACATGTCATCGGAATCACCTCCGGTCAACTGGTTAAGTGACGGCATTCTCACGGCCGTGACCAGAGTTTGATTCCCATTGCAAACAATGCTTTGGTGATTACAGTTACAGAGGTTTTTCAATTGATCAATGCACAAATATGGTAGTATGCCATAAAACCTTGTATATTAAGGCACCAAATAAATGTGTGTTATGCATGTGTTTCCAATTTTACCCATTGTATTTTGCTTCATATAAAGAATTATAAGGCCCTCTTTCAATTTTGAGGGTTTAGTGGTTTTTAGGTGCGCCTCATAGTCCAGAAAATACAGTGCTTATTTTTAGTAAAATAAAAAGAAAAAATACTTAAAAATAACATTGAGGGGATAAAAATAGTCTTATTTGGAGATTGAAAGTAACTTTCCAATAGTGGGGTTATCGGCATGAGATAGTTTTGCTTATTTCAACTATTGTTTTCTTTATTTTACAAAAACTACATTCAGAAACTATGAAAGCATAAGAACACTTTTATAAGTTTTTATTTTTCATGTTTTTAATATTAATAAAAAATGAGCTTGTATGAGGGTGTTGTAATATTTTATGTGTGTCTTTTTATTGCACCCCAATGGCTATGGCACAAACATAAGGCAGAAGGGGCAGCACGGTGATCATTGTATTGCAGTAAAAAAATGACCCAAAAATATTTGCTCAATCCTTAATATTAAATTTGCTGGTATCACGAAGTTTTACAAGACCATCCTTAGTTCATTATTAAGGAAATATTCATAAAACATTATTTACATTTTCATCTCCCAAATGATTGTTTTACCTTAAATCAGGATTTCTAGAGGGATACAATCATCCGAGTATCTGCTAAAAAAAAGTTTGCATTCTTCCCCAATGAATCACTCTGAAATGTTGACAGATGATCTTTTTTTTATGTTTTCTAAATTATTTAAAAAAGTCCCACTCTATTGCATTAAAAAAATTCAACGTGTTGAAATATCTTTGCTTTAAAACCCATTAAAAATATCTACAATGTTAATTTAGTAGATCCATCTGAACTGCTAGTGCTGGTCACGATGTGAGTACTCAAGCCACATCTGGCCATTCCATCAATATACAAATACTGCTCATCACGTGCGTTAGCATCAGGGTTGATTAGCAGTGATGTGATATGGCAGCTGTAATAACAGGATTAACTCAATCAGTGCCGGCCTGATGACATGTCCCTGCGTTCTTTCTCATTACAGATAAATTGGAGGCTCCGACGTGAAAACATCGAGAGTCTCCTTGGCACAATTTCTTTCGAGGTCAAGAAGGAGGAATTTGATGGGCATGCACTGGTTACAGAGCGGTCAGAGCATTGTTTCATTAGACTAGAATCTGAATTCCTTGAGGTTACAAAAGCGGACTGCTGTTGAGAATTTTTTTTAAAAAGTGTCTGAAGTGTAAAGAAACATTGTAGAAAGTGGAACTGAGATGCGTTGAAAAATAAATTCCTTTGAAAGTTAATGGGACAGGTTATAGTCATAGTAATAGGATTAAGATTAATAATATTTAAGAAGAAGAATACGACAGGTATGTTTTAGTCCTTTGGTGAAATGTAATAGATTATTTAAAGTTCTATTTTCAGGGTTTTTTGTACCCCCAAAAATATACCAAACCTTGAAATACCTGTAAACCAATGCCGTGCCCATGGGTACCCCCCTAAGAATATCTTGAGTAGCCCGCTTCTGGACCGCTTCTGCAAATAGTTTACCAGTTATGGGTAAATGTAATTTCCTAGAAAATTATCCCCTGTGAACACATTCCTAGAAAATGTATAATATATATATATATATATATATATATATATATATATATATATATATATAAAGGAGCTAGGACATTTATGTGTAACCGGCATGACAAGTTATAGGCATTAACCTCATGTTAAGGTTTTTGAGTTTTTTCTTGCCCTCATGCAGGGGATGGTGTAATAACCATCCCCTACATGATGACAGTTTGCAATAATCTGTGGTCTGTGCAGCCCTTTGGGACTCCTTGTGATTAAGGGCATCACAAATAAACATGACTTGACTTTGTAAACACGTGATAAAATATTTCATAAGTATTTTTGAATCAGCCTATAATTGACATAAAGCTAAAAATAATAGTTACAACCTGGTACTAACAGATTGACAACATCGTAATAAATATGTATTTTCGAAATGCATATCAAACTGGTAGACTTTCGAGCTAATCAGTAACAAAAATATTGCCATCAGCTTCAGAAAGGTTGGTGACCCCTGCATTACACTCCAAAGGTATGGTCCAAAAGAGAGTATTCGTCACATTATAATGACGAGAATGATGATAAACATCCGTCAAAAGCTCATCCTGAGTGACTAACTAAAGTATTTGATAGTTCATATAGTGGATGAGTATATTACACCTACAGTGTAGAAAAAACTGGTGAAGAACAACAAGGGTCCAAAGACCAACAATGTCAAAACACCAACCATCTCTCTGAATTCTAATCCCAACAACCATGTGTTATGAATAACCATCCACTGAGACATACAAGTTTCTTCTTCTTCTCGTCTTTGCGTCAAACACGTCTCGACTGACGCCTACATGGTCCAACACTGAGACACTGTCCTGTAAAAAACAGTTCAAGGACTGTTCGATCCCCTGTGAATACACAACTCCACCCCCCTGAACAACTATGTATTTTTGCCACCTGATCAGCAATGCGGCTGCATCTAATCGCTCTTCGCCTCAAACAGAGAAGGATTTGACGGCTAGATTGTTTTTTAACTTTGGCGAGGCGTATAGAGAGAGACAGAGGGGGCTGTTTGAATGCAAAAGACACACCGAGGTAATTAAGGCCGCTCGGAGGAGTCAAACACTCAAAAAGGTCGGATAAACAACAAACGCCTACGTTTGTTGGCTGGCGCTGCAGCAAAGTTTTTTTTTGTTGCCGTTTATTTCTCAGACCGACAAATGTTTTTTTTCCCTATGCTGGGTGGCGTGGAACATTTCAACTGGAGTCAACTTTAGTCAATTTCAATGAACATAAAAGACTGGAGCGTTGAGTAACTTGGAAGGCAGATATTCCATGAAAAATGTTGTGTCCAATTAGAAGGACATTGGTTGAGTAATATTTAATGGGGATGGCTGAAAGGTCAACTGACTTTGCTTAAATTGGGATGGGTTTTAGATCATTTTTCTGCCAAATGGTTAAGAATGGGATATTTGACATCTTAACACGTCAATGGTAGTGACTAAAAATTGTGTATTTGTTTGTGTCATTGGGCGTCAGCGCGGCGCAGCGGAGGTCCAGGGTTCGATTTCATATACCGCAGCCTCCCCATGCAGAGTTTGCATAATCTCCCTGTCCCTGTGTGTGTTTTTACTCAGGTAACTCCGGGAGGATCCAAGTTCCCATAACATGCATGTCAGGTTAATTAGCCAGTCCAAATTGTCCTTCAGTGTGACTGAGCGGGTTGAGTTGTCCGTCTCTGTGTACCCTGCGACTGTCTGGCAACCAGTTCAGGCTGTCCCCTGCCCACTGCCCGATGATGGCTGCAACCCTAGTGAGGCTAAGCTGTGCAAAAAATAGATGGATGTTTGAGTAACAACATTATTAAGATACATAAATGCTATTCGCTGAAATTGCCTTTCTTTTCATTCATTTCTTAATCTCATATGCTTCATAAAAACTTTGTGATACAATACTCCCTTTTTGTACTGTATATATTAGCTACTTGTCCCAAGACTTGAATTGATGCTAAAGGTAGAAGCAAAAACATGACAACAAAGGAAACGAAGCTTGCGATTATAAAGAAACACTAAGAAGGCCCATGCATTGTTACCCTTGCTATGTAATATGAGCGCAACCAATAAACCCAAGGCAAGTCAAATTTATTTGTATTGCCCTTAATCACAGATCGGGACAATCATAAAAAATAAAGGCTGCAGAGTCATCGAAGGACATAACAATCCTAGCAAGTGAAAGTTTTAAATTCAGTCTCATTTTTAAACCACCATCTCTTCCACCCTCTACATACATGAACAAACACCACTGTCCCAGCTCAAGTCACATCACACAAAACGCAAGTAAAATGAATTATTTCCTGTTCATGCATGTTTCTTTATGTCATTTAATCAGAGCTATGTATATAACATTTAATTACTGCTTATTATATATTTTTTGTTCACATATATATTACCGTAAATGTATAAGTCTAAAAAATACCAGCTTGAACAGTTTATCATAGGCCATTGAAAATGTGTGTTCCTACGGCCCCATCTATTAACGACTGCAGTAATAACTTGGGACAGCGCGGTGTGTGCGTGTGACAGGCCGGTTACTTACGACAGCTGCGTGAGATCGGCAGCGTGAAGCTTGAGCTCTTGGGTGAGTCGTTCCATCAAGTTCATGGCCTGGTCGGAGGTGAGGGAGCTGTAGAGGAAGCACACGAGGCAGATGGCCGTCATGCTTGGAGGTCTGACACCGTGTAAGACACAGACGGCTTTTAAAGGGCCTCAATTCAGAACCACCCATAACCGGTAACTGTAATCAAGGAGTAACTAGGCAATGCTGCAATCTACTACCACAGATGGGGAAATATTTCATTTTTGTATTTTGATTGATTTCCAATTCCCAAATTGGAAGTAAAATGATAGTTTATTCCTAGTCATTAGGGTTTTTATTCGTACAGTCACGCGCCGCTGCCAGTCAATACAGAGGTTTGGCTCATCTCTGAAGAGCGGGAGGACGCTTTACACCAAAATACAACGGAGACCAGATGATGAAAGTCTTGTACCATATTCAGATAAGGAGGCTTCTCCTTGGTACTGGTAACCATGAAAACCAATACTATCTATTTCATGTTGGGGAACAAACCCCTACCCAAAAAAGCGACCTAGAGGGGGGATGGGTGCTCCCAGGCTGTACTTGCCCAAGACCGCAGAAATCGATACCCCGAGGACCGTGGAGGTCAAAGGATTTGTGAACTGACAACTACTGAAATATACTCCAGTATTCCTCTAACTATATCACATTCACCTCTTCAATATTTTAATTTAGAAATCCCTTAAAACATTTTAGATTTTTGCATTGCATAAACAGCAGTTCTCTTGCTTTGAACAAAGTCTACTAGTAAATCTGCAAAAGTCCCAAAATGCATTTCATGTGAAAATAAGCACTCAGAGATTTTTCCTGTAACCAAAATAATAATAAAAAAATTATCCTCAAAGACATAAACAAAAGTAGCATTTGCCATAGGTAGAGCACTAATACTGTACTGTAGTTTAAAAATGTGTACTTGCTGTCGAGGTTGCCATGGCGCCCAATTGACCCCGCCCAAGTGGCGCCAGCTGTGGCTCGTTGACAGATTGGCTTTCCGCCTGTTTAAGCTCAGTGCTCTCACTCTTCCTTTGTCAGTCCATCAATGGACCTCTGCCCCGCAAGACGTGGGTTTTGACTCGGTCCTGTTTCCTGTCCGGTATTTTTCCCGTTTATTCTGTCCTTTTTAATATTGGTTTCCAGTTTCGTTCCCGTCTAGTATGTCCTGTTTAATTTCGATATCCTGTTTTCTTATCAATCCTGTATATCCCGTCCCGTCAGGTATCAACCCCATCTGTCCGATATCTGCTCGGGCAATTGGTATCTATCTTGTCGGCCTCTGGCTTCCGGTCATTCCAAGCAAGACCGCTGCCTAATGTGCATGACTCCCCATTTTCCGTAAAATAAAAGGCTTGTGTGAGAAACGCCACGCTTTTGGGTCCTAATCCAGTTCCGGTTCTTGACACTTGCCAAACAATATGGTTGGCAAAGATGCTGAAATGTTTTTTTAAAATAAATTGTGGACCTTAGTATAGCTCTACTTCATGGAAATAACTGCATGATTTTGCTGGCCCTCTGATTAGTGATGGTGCCACCTAACAGCCCCTATGCTATCATTAGTGAGCACCCACCTCCATGAGGCTAGCATTATTAGCCAGCGGCAGTGTCTGCAAAGGGAACGAGATGGATGTTAATTTTATTTTATTTTTGGCTCAAAAAGATAATCGTAAAATGAATTAGCCTTATACTCCGGAACGACTTATCTGTGAAATTATTAACACATTAACAGTACATCATTTTGCATGCTATTTTAACATTAAACGGCAAGCAGGCGCTCTAGGGCTTTGTTGATTATTTCAACATGGGAGGTAAAAACAACTAAGCATGGCTTAATGTTTCACAAGAGGGAAACGTTATTTTGACAAAAATCCCTCAAAATATTGCGACTTATACGCCAGTGCGACTTATGTTTTGTCATTCTTTATCATTCATTTTATGGCTGTTGTAACTTATACTCTAGAGCGACTTATAGTCTTGAAAATACTGTATAACATTTGAGCAAAACAAATTCTGGAGTTTTAAGCTGGTAAAATACAAACAGGATCAAGCTTGATGGAATCTGAGAAAACAATATGTACCAAAATACATAAATATACCGCAAAGTAATGAAGTATTTTGTACTATCAATGACCAAAAATTGGATGAAAAGTCTGAAACAAAGCAAAAGAATGGAATGGGGTCAGCTGCCACTTCAGGCTTCCTATATCACCTGCTTTTGTTAGCGCAATGGGACAAACAATAAGGTGCAAATGAAACCTACGTGAGGTGTAATGGCTGCATCATATGGATGCGCCTCTACGCCATTCCCCACCTCCTCCTTTCCCTCTCATCTTCCATGCTCTTTGCCCACCATACTCTCCCTCCATCCTCTTTCTCTCACGTCCAAAGTGAGAGTACACAAACGCGGCAGGCAGGAACACGCGCCCCTTGCCGCCAGATGAGAATAATAAGGTGCAAATGGAATGGAGGTGAAGTGTAATGGCGGGCTGATAAAGCCATGCCTCATCTCGGCTCAGTCCACGTCTTCTCCTTCTCTCTCTCTCTCTGTCTTTCGCTCTCGCGGGCTAAATCGCCCAGGAAATAGACCAAACAAAAGGTAATTCGAAGGAGGAGGGGTGTGGAGAGAAAAGCAGAGGGCAAAATAAATGAGAAGGACACACAAGAAAGATACTTGGTTGTCGATTTCACCGAGAACGAGTAGGGAGTAACAAGGTTAACGAAAAGTCAGGGATCGCGCCGTGCACGAACGAAGAAATTCGGAATGGATCATGGAATAAAAAAAGAAGAGCACAATCAACACTTCAGATCAGAAGTCCCCATTATGCAATGTCTAGAAACTTGATGTAAAAAAGATTATTTCAATGTTTTTTTTAGATGGCTTGGGCCTGTGCTTGATCTTTAAGATCCATTATTTTTCCTGGACTTTGGTCATGTCTGTCCTGTAGCCCCGCTACTTGTATTTTGATTGACATCAGGACTCATTATTATAAATAGGGTCATGTTCTTAACTGATTCAGTGATATACCAAAAAAAATAAGTTTCAGAAGCATTGTCCCTTCGTGCCAAAATGTAAGAATGTATATATTTTAAACTATTAAATAGGCTTCGGAAAATATATATCAGTATGATAAATCCCCACAAGATGGCTGAAGTGGTTTTGATCAACACTAGGTTGCCTAGTTTCCTTCCTGTATCCAGCGTTTTACAACATATGGCAGTTTGTAGGCGCCACCCCATGTTGAGTACGTGCAGTGTCGTGATCGAAGTGAAGATATAAGTACAGACTGTTGCGCTTCAAAGCTTTACACTTTCTAAAAAAAAAGAAAGTTAATCGGTAATGTTCGGGACAGAAATGGATGATGTTTGTGCACCTCCGTGATTGCCATGATGACGCGAATCATGTGATCACGTCACTGGACACATGGGGAGCTGAAAAGTTCATGTATAAGTGTTCTTGCAAGTGCCCTTGTGTTTATGGAAAGTATTGTTTAGAGTTTGAAGGAATTAAAATAATGTTTTAAGAAAGAAGCACCGAAATGGAAGTTCTGCTTCAAATGCATCCGTTCACAAGTAGCCGTTTTTCTCAGCTTTCTTGGAAAATAGTATTTTTGAGAAATGTTAAACTGTTGTCTACTACACAAGGATAAAACTGGGTTACCCCAGGATTTTTCCATTTAAATTTAAGACTTTTTCAAGACCACATCCAATGAAAATTAAGATTATTATCATACCGATTTTGGCATAAAGACAAGGACCCCGACGCAACCCTAAAGCCAGTGCAAGCTCCCAGGCTCTCACCGCTGCGACTCTGGTTTGATTACCGTTGCATACGAACGCATTGTTTTACGATTGATGAATCAATGCACAAATACCGTAGCGTATAGTCTAAAAACCCCCACTCTTATCCACCGTATTTTGCGGTGTATACATAGGATACATGGGGCTAAAATGCGCAGTTTCAAATCTCTGGTCATTAGGGTTTAATAAGCTCGTTTTATAATCCATTTAATACAGTAGATAATTCATAAATACCATTTTTTTCCCAATAGTATACTCTAACCTTGCCATAATTGAGTATATTTTATTTTTTTGTGTGTGCGTGTTTTTGACGTTCCCGGTTGAGGAAAAGGGGGAGCATTTCTTTATTATTGTTCATTGAATATTTATATACATTATATTAAGTTGTGTTTCACTGACAAGTGCTACACAATTTTTTACATTTTATTTTAATTACATAATAGCCTGTTAAACAAAAAAATGTAAAATGTTTTTCATTCAAAATGTCATTTTGGCACTCGGTTTCCCATACGCAAAAGATCCACTTGGATCCCACTAGGATGAGGACTTGATCGCCACCTAGAGTGTCAGAGTGAAACGGCATCACCTTAAACGATCCAAACAGTGTTACTTAAGACGCCTTCGATCTTGGCGGAACACATTCCAGGCACGTTCGCTTCCCTCGGCAGCAGTCCTGGCAAGCTCCACGAGTGTCTCGCTTGTTGATGCTAGCATCCGTCCCTCTCCCAAACCCCCAAGGGATTACTACATTCTGTCCGCTTCATTCGCTTCCCCCACTTCACATCGCATTGCGGCCTTTTCCTCCAAATTCCCCAGGCGGCGGCATCATGTCAGGAGCTGTCTGTCAGATAAACAGGTTGGGGTCCACTCACCGGCAATAGACTCCTCAGTTGGTCAATGATGTGTCCTTTTTAGAGAATCTAATATATATATAAATATATAAATATGTGTATAACTTTTCTTCTGGAACATCAGCGCCCACATACAGCGTGGGGACTTTACTGCACGACACAGGTGAAGGACAACCCAGCGACACAAGACTTGATAACGCCATAAAGGGATTTAAAAGAGGGCCGCAGGGGTGTGCGAGACACAGTGGCCAATAATTACTGAGCCTGAGCCCACGTCCACATGGAGTTATCATTGAACGCAGCACAGGAGCACAATGACTTTTTTCACTTTAGCTTTCTATGGAAAATGTGACAACATACAATTACAACAGAGGATTAAAGCCTTGATAAAAAGAAAAATATATTCCATTAAATTGAGTAAAAATCCTTGTGTGTTTTCATAAGCTCAAAACCTTTTTTTTCCACTTTGAGTTGCTGACAGTAATCAAAATTCCAAGTCATGTATCTGACATACATCCTCAGAATGTCAGTTGTTACCCCAAAATGCATTTTAAGATATAGATTAATGATTTTTATAAATAAAAAAAATACATATATTTTTAACCTGTCAAATCAAAATACAGCAAGAATTAAATTATTTATCTTCAAATTAATTACACACAAAAAAAAACGTACAATACTTTGAGTTATATTTATTAGTTGGTAAAGGCTGTTTTTATTCATGATTTTGAGACATTTTAACTAGAAAAAAAAAAGTCTTGCAAGTAATTTGCAGGTGGGTTTCATAATCCGAAATGCCTTATAGGTTGGAAAATATGGTAAATGTAATTTGAAATGCATATATACAAAACTAAATGCTACGGTAAACAATTATGAATGAATCCCTTATAGTGGTGAAACGAGATTTTATAATGATAGGCCTTTTTTTAAAGTAAAATAAATGTCCATTATTTACTGGTATTATTTTTTATACAACCTTGGCAGTTTGGATTTCATGAGCCTTATAATCCAGTGTCCCTTATATAGGAACAATCTTTCACAAAATACTATTTTTGAAGGTCCGCCTTAAATTCCAGTGCGCCTAATAGACAGAAAATAGTATATGTATCTGAAATGACTAACAAATACGCAGAATAAATAATTTCACATTTTAAGAAATGTAACTCATAATTACCGTATTTTCCGCACTATAAGGCGCACCTAAAAGCCTTTATTTTTTTCAAAAGCTGACCATGCGCCTTATAATACAGTGCGCCTTATTTATGGATCAATTTTAAAGTTGCAAAGTTTTCCAACTAACTTGCAGCCGCCGACTAGATTTTCCCCCGAACGCCAAGTAGTACGCGGTGGATGCTGGGATTTATTTACCGGCGTTTCATTGGCTAACCAATGTGTCAATCATCATTTGAATCGATCACTATTGGCTAAAGTTATTCGGAGGTCAAGAGGCGGATCCTTTTTATCATTTACAGGCTGCCATTGGCTTAAACGGCAAACAAAGCCTGCAATTGGCCGAAAAAGATGTGTCAATCATCAGTTGAATCGATCACTATTGGCTACAGTTATTCGTAGGTCAAGGGGCGGATCCTTTTTATCATTTACAGGCTGCCATTGGCTTAAACGGCGAAACAAAGCCTGCAATTGGCCGAAAAAGATGAATGCGTATAGCATGTGGCTGACGGCATAGAGAAAGCATTTTTTTCTATTCTGTATTTGTAAATATTGTATTCTCCTGGATTTACTACCCTCACGGATATAAGAGGACATTGCCTGCACATTATTATGAACACAACAACTTCGGTGAGCTATTCCGGGTTTTATATTGTCCCTGTATCTTGTTTCAGACTGAACTCGATGTTTCTGTGATAAGCGGTGCAGATAATGGATGGAATGGAGTGTCTATTTTTAAATTAAACTCAATTCCAAGTGTTTATTGTCATATGCACAGGAAAGTTGCGAGCGAAAAAGAAAATAGACACTAAGGAATGGTTATCATTTCTTGAATCCCAAGACTTTAACCTTCCGAATGATGGAACGATGCATTTGAGTGACATCTTACGGACACCGCATCCGCACGTGTTCTCGACACGTATTTGCGTCTTTGCAAGCTTTCGGAATGTTAAGGGGGTAATAAGTTGGACTGAACTATCTGACTGTTTTGTCCACGTTCCCATTGTAGCGCCTTATAATCTGGTGCGTCTTATGTATGTCAAAAATAGGACCAAAAACTATTTTTTCAGGGTGCGCCCTATAACCCGGTGCGCCTTATAGTGCGGAAAATACGGTTCTAGATGTATATATATATATATATATATGTGTGTGTGCATTTTTACAATGAAATAATTGTTTTTGACATTGAGGCAATATATTATATAAATATCTATATTTAAAAAACAGTATATACTTACTCGGATCCAGTTATGATGTATCCAAAATGTCTGTCCTTCCCTCTGCTGGAAAACTCTTTCAGTCCGACGTGGATCAGCTGAGTCTTGACTTTTACGTCATTCCCGGTGAGATCGTGCATCCACTTCCCCATCTCAGAGTTCGCCTGTTGTGCATCGGGTGTAACCAGGTTGCCAGTTAAACGGGAGATGGAGCCTTCCCCGCCAGGCGCCACTGCTCCTTTAGACTGCGTCGTCCGACTGCGGACACTCTCCAGGCCCATCACTTTTTCAGCAGGAGCAGGTTGGACGACCGAGGGCTCATCGAATTTGTCGAGATAGTTGAGGAGCTTAGAAAAAATGGCCGAATGCTGCAACAACAAAATGTGTGATTGTTTTTCTTGTGTATTTAAAAGACTTACTGAATTACTAAGGGTCTACTAATCAACTTTACAGAATACAGATTGATATTTCCAAAACATATTTGATCTATAGGTGTTATCCAACTCGTGGCCTGCTTGACTTGGGTCTATCCATACTTACAACCTAGGCCAGCTGATGCTCTTTTGTTTCAATTCAATGTCTGGAACTTTGATCAAGTTTTTGATCTATAGGACTCAAAATTGACACTTGTGAAAAACAAGCATTTGGAATTCACCTGGTCAAGCGGCTCATTGCTAACTTTGCCGTCTTCTTGTTTGCCTAGAAGGAAGAAGTAAAATTTAGCTCCAAGGAAATCTTAAAATCTGGGAAAAAAATTCACTTGCACTTGCACTAGCCAGTGGCTAACTAGCTAGCTAGCCCAACATGTTTGCCTACCTGGTCCAAATTTTAAAGGGTATTTCTGGTTAACATCCAGGACATTGTCTGCTTTCACACTCAATACTTGGTTTGGTTCTGCATCAGCAATTCGGTCCCCCTCGATAACCTGGCTGGGTTCAGGTCCTGGGTTGGCTCCCTTGTTTCCTGAATGCCTCACATTAGCTTCCTGTAAAGCTCCAGTGATGACTTGGGCCAGTTGGTCTAGGTCTTTGGCCTTCCAAGTGTCCGTGTTAAAGCTGTTCCCTCCCAAATTATTCACCATATACTGGATCAAACGATCTAGAAAGGAAGACCAGAAATGTTACACAGGAGTTTTAAACCACAATGTGGCATTTGATTTACCATTCATGAAATTTGGGGGCTTCTTGGCACTCAGTTGATTGGATCCGGTTCTATATAATAATCCATCCAAATCCGGTTTTGAAGATTTGGGTCCAAAAGCCACCTCATCTGGAGGTGGGCGCACATAGCCAAGGTAGCGGATCTTCCCATTGGACTCGGTAGGGCCCCCTTGGTTGAGTAGCTGCTCCAGGTGGTTGGAGGGAGGCCTGTAGGGGGTGCTGAATTTGGGGTGTCGGCCCTCGCCACTCTGAGAGAAGACCTTAGTGACAGGGGTTTGGCCTGCACCGTCCTGCAGACTGTAGATACTGGTTTCCATCCAGCCCAACTTTGGGGGACGTAGATCCGGAGGACTATCATAAGAGATGCCCTTATTCTACAATCAGGCGACAAAAAGAAATAATTTAAATAGGGCTCACTATTGATTGACACATGTTGATCAACTACATTTTGAAAAAGTTTTTTTCAGTCACTTGTTGCTAGCAATGAATTACATGACAATATACTTACTTTGTGAATTAATGAATGAATGAATGAATATTTTTAGCAGCCTCTGACCTGAGTGATTCCAGTGTTTTTCTCCAGCTGTGGCAGAACCTGCAAGCCTTTCAAGAAGTGCTGAAGGTTCCTACTACGTTCTGCCTGCCCAGGCCTCGGGTTCCTGCCCGGCGTCTTGCTGTAGGACCCCAGGGTCCCCTCTGATGCCAATTGGCGGCTGAGAGGGATGCTCCTTAGTTTAGAGAGCTCTCGAGAGATCAGCTGCTGGGTAGTGTCATCCTGCCATGTAAGACCTGAGGGAGGTAACAGCCATTTACATTCAGGAATTATATGGGCAAAATAAGATACATATTTCACAAATAATGAAAATTTGCTACACAAGATCATTTTGATTGACAGTTCTCCCAGAAACTAATAGATGTATACATGTTTTTGGGCCGGGGTTGTAGTTTGTATGGCAGGAGCCTCTCAGCGTGATGTATTGTAGCAGCCCATGGACAGTCATGTACACACATGCACACCAGAGCTGAACAATAAGCTATGCTAGGGCGTCACAGTGCCAACGTCTCTGCTAATTGCAAACACATAGCTGGAATACGCAACTCCAGAGAGGCAGATGGGGCGCAGTGCCAGGATGCCCAGGACCAGATGGAGCTACCCATGCAATGGGGGGAAAATAACACCACAGACTCAACATGGCCAACATGTTCAATAAGCTAGAAGGGTTGCGAGTACAGACATGCCACCGTGGATGCTTCTTTGTTACATGTTAGGTTTCGTAGTTCTCGGGAAAAATTAGGCTAACGGTGTACTAAGTATGAACTGGGGACCACTTTTTGCACCACCGAACATTTTTGAATGGCTTATTGGCTTGTTCTAAACAAAATGTTCTGTTATTTATTGTATTTACTTTGCTTTTTGGAGTTTGATTGTTTTGTACAACACAAAATATGTTATTATTTATTCACTTATTCATTTCTTTCAATATAATAATACAGTCTTTAACAGAATTACCAATTTTGCGGTATATTTAAATCAAATTAAGCACATTTTTAACATTCAACAAAAAAATATGCTGGAATTGTACCTGTATTAACATGTTTTGAGTTTTCTTTTTTAAATGACTAAAATTTTAAGGTTTGTTTTGTACAATATAAACCCAATTTGGTTTTAAGTTAAAAAAATGTAGCCGTAATTAATTTGAAACATTGAGAAAATATCTGAGGGGGACAATTTTAGTCTACTTTTTCTCCCCACATTTCTGGTCTAATTAAAAACAAATTCACAAAAAAAGATAAATGCCGGATCTGCTTGAAAACACACTTTGCAAATGGTGATATGATATATATATTATTTTTTTATTAAGCTCCATTTGTGGCATTTTTGACAGCGCGGCGATAGCTTAAAAGCGTCATTATGTTGTGTTTGCTGGCAAAGGCCAAGGTAATATGCATCACAAGCTCGCCGCCATAGTCATTTCACATCGTAGACACGGCAGAAACCTTGACAAAGACAAAACAAACAAAACCAGAAAAAGGGAATGATTTTGCTCCCGCTAAAAGCAGGTTACTTTAAAATAACCCTGACACCCACGTGCACTCACGCCGACGCTGCTGCTGCTGCATCCCCTGAATGCATCGTACAGCTTGTTCTGCATGTTTGTGGTCATCGGTTTGTAGCAAAGTTTTGTGCCACAAACCGCATAATGCAATTCATTTTACACTTGACAAACTGTCACAATTTACCTTTCAAATAATATCAAGCTACTAAAACATTGACAAATTCTCTAATAATGTAAATGGGTTTTAATATGCATTCATATATGTAACAGATTCAAAAATCAAAAGCCAGAAGCTGACTAATGAAGAGCTGCCGGTAAAATACGAATTTGTTTTGTTTTGTTTTTATGTTTATAATCCGGGGATGTCCAACTCTGTTTGGCTCTGGGTTCGGATCAAGACTTTCTGTCCTGAGAGGGGCCAGATGTGTAAAAGAATGTCAGCTCTAATTCTCTACCTTTTTTTTTTTTACAGTATTACGGTGTGCTCTATCTTCAGCCTACATCAGTAACCTACCGTAGCTAGATCACGGAATTACAATCACGGAAGACAAGACTCTTAGCTAGACACAACACATTTGTTCACAAACAATGGAGAAACACATTTTTATGTTTGGCATTTAGTTAGTGTGTAAAAAGGAAAAGTGTGAAGCACATTGTAAAGCGCTTTGGGAGGTCTTCATTGACTTGAAAAGCGCTACATAAATGCAGACCATTCCATTCCACATGTGGACTGGTTTATTTTAACTGTGTGTGACAGTTTTACACCTGAACCAATTCAAGAAACTATAAGAACTCAACACTGCCCTTTAGCGACCGGAGAGAGCATGTGGTTTGCATTTATTTAAAATATCATAACTTATGATAGAAATGATATAGAGACTCGCTTCTTTTACTTGACACTCAGAAAATTATGGCGGTCCGGATTAAATCCTCCAAAGGCCAAGATCCAGCCATGGGGCCATATGTTTGATGTGCCTGTTATAAACAGTTAAAAATTGTATTGTTTCTTCATAGCAACCCGAAAATTTAGGTTGTGATGTTCGTAAAGGAAAAATAAACCATAGTTGGCCGAAAACACCCACTTCCTCCTCCACCAATAAATTATGAAAATTCAGCTGCTTCCGACTTGGTCCCTCAAATCAAGGTGAATGGTCAGGCTCGGGCTAGTACGGGCTTTATTACTCGCAGGCCCGGCTGGATTTTTCTAGGCCCGATTTTACCTATAGTCAAAATATTTTTGGGAATGTACATAGCTGGGCGGGCATAACTTGCTTGGTACTTGTAGACCACCGACGTATCTTGACGGCTCTTTTTCGGCTTTTTTGTTCAACGCTCGATTCCTATCGACTGGAAAGACACGCCATTTTCGAGATAAGGAGAGATTGTAAATCGATTGCATCGACGTCCCTCGCCATTTTGCTCCCCGATTCCCTCGTTTTTCTGCAATTTAACCGGCTGAACACAATGCTCTCTGCAAAGCAACCCACCCCCTGACGGCACTGCCGAGACGATGCTCAGCCGATAAAAAGAGGGACACTGTCGTGCATTGTGGGCGAGATAAAACGCAGAGCAATGACATCACCGCTTCAAGGTTGAAGTTTAAATGCAGGGCTGTTCACTTTTATTCGTTTGGCGCCATCCCTCCCCCGTAATTTTCACTTTTTATTCACTGCCTTTCTCCCGACTGACTGCTGACTGTTAATGGTTCACGCCTGTTACAAGATATTAAGCTCAGAGTGGCCTGCAAAAGCCAATTATGTTTGCAATGGGTGGTTGGGGGGAGGCAAAATTCCCATGTTTGCTTTACTGAATGTTTTGAAGGAATCTACTGCCCTCAGGTGGCTCAGCGATGCAGTTACAGTTTGCTCAGTGTGGACTATGTGACTCATCCTTCTATTTGGCTTCATTTTAGAGTTGTGGGTGTACCACAGTTTGGGCGCGTTACTTAAAAATATAATGAGTTACAGTCAGTAGTTATCTCATTAAAGTAATTCTGTTACCCCCCCCCAAATCACTGACACCCAAAAGAGTGCGTTACTCTGAATGTAACTTTTTAGTTACAAATTACCGTATGTACTTGCATTGAAGCCAATCACCTAAATCTGCTATAAATTGACCACATAAAATAAATAGAAGAAAACCCTTCATATATTTGGCTTTTGAAATCTTAAGAGCTTGCAAACAAAGACTTAGCCGAAAAAGTTCATATCCATTTTTCTCTAGGCTTCAATCCACTCCAAGATTGCCCCCTCCATTTCTAGGGTATATCCAAGACTTTTTCACTCTGGGCATAGTGTACTGCATATCTTTCAGATTTAATTTCCCCCCTATTTTCCGGTCCGGAGCCTTCGCTCTGAAAAATCTGGTCTACGAGTGATCCCAAGAGCCTAGAAGAGATCCGCAGGTTCGAGAGTGTTATCCATTCGGGCCCCAGTGCTGTTGAATGCTCTTCCCCCTGAGATTTGATCTGCGACCTCATGAGTCAAGGAGGAACCGTTAGCAAAGAACGTAAACATTTGTGGTTTGATTTCAATGAAACGGAGTGTCACAGCTTGTTGTAAATGACAGTTGAGCAGTGTTCTCGTTT
This sequence comes from Urocampus carinirostris, assembly GCF_059441175.1. Taxonomy (NCBI): domain Eukaryota; kingdom Metazoa; phylum Chordata; class Actinopteri; order Syngnathiformes; family Syngnathidae; genus Urocampus; species Urocampus carinirostris. Next base: position 12,069,988 of record NC_142366.1, on the reverse strand, counting down.
GCCCGCATCCTAGACGCATCATTTTTGCTGGGGACGCATAGTCTCAAATCAACATGCATCCCCGGGACGCAACCTTTTTGCCACGAAATTGTCATTATTACCCGATTACTTTTTTTTTAACAAAGATTTACTGCACTCCAAACTTTTCTTCAGGCAGATCCGCCATTGTTGTTTTGGTCTCGCGGTTCGAGTTTTCGTCTGTACGCCGATCTCGGCCAACGAGATCTCGTTGTGTAGTGAAAGGAAGTCCGTCTTTTTTGGCTCAACTCGTTAAAAAAAGCCAGCTCTCAAACGGCACACTTCCTTTAATGATTGATATTACGAATTATGTTGTATAAAGAAGTTAAGAAAAAAAGGAAGTATAAAAGGAGAAAATAAAAAAAAAGACAGGTTTGTAGTTATTCCTTTAATCGGTATATTACCAACAGTGATTTGATGCAGAAAATGAATTAATAATTTGCTGATTAAAACTGGATGAATATGTAGATTTATATTATATATTTGTCGCCGATTTACGATTTCAACCTCGATAACACTAAATTTTGGGGACCCATAGATCTGTTTGGACCCATAGATTTTTGAGCATGCGAGTCCCCGGGACGCATCACTTTTCAGAGGTAAAATGAACACTGGTTGAGTTACAATATTTTATTGAAAACGCATTAGAAGTACTTGTTATGGAGAAAAGCAATTGTGTTTACCGAATGTGTTCGTTTGAAACACGTTAGTCCTGACACTGGCAGCAGTATAGTTTATATGGGGAGAAAAGAGATTACTAAAATGGTCGCCAGCGAATAAGGGCTTACATTTGAAAAAAAACAATGCATGTACAATGAAAATCCATCCATCTGCACCGCTTATCCTCAGTAGGGTCGCGGGGGTGCCGGTGCCCATCCCAGCTATTTTCGGGCAGTGGGTAGGGGACACCCTGAACTGGTTGCCAGCCAGTCGCAGTGGACACAGGGACAGACACTCATTCGCTCATTCCCACATAGGAATAATTTGACCCGGCCAATTAACCTGAAATGCATGTTTTTGGAATGTGGGAGGAAACACACGCAAGCACGGGGAGAACATGCAAACTCCACACAGGAGGTGCAGTCTCATGACCTCAGAATTGCGGCACACACGCGCTAACCACTGTGCCGCCGTGCTGCCATTATGAAAATCAACAATTGTATTTAGGATTCCATTTAAAAATACTTTTGCATATGAATGATAAAGTTTGACTGAGAATTAAATGTGCAACCATTAATTGCTGAACTCGGTCACGGCCAGCACACAATATTTGAAAGAGGAAAAAACAATTTACAGTATTGCCCCATTTTTAGAATTCATAATTTTCTGATTGAATAATCAAAATACTAATGTTCATTATAAGTATTATTTTTCTTATTTTAGTTTAAAGAAAATCTTAAATTATTCTAAACAATTTACCTTTTGCTATGAATCTTTGCTCAATTAAAGTATTATCTTTCCATTTGTGTACAAAAACAAATTAAAAATACAGTATTAGAACGACCTATGTTTTCTATAAGTCCGCTAGATGTCGCCAAAGCACGGGGCACTCGCAAAGCACCCTTTATAGCTGTATTTGCGAACTACGATTGATCAATCAGAGAACAGTGAGGAAACCCATCCCATTGATATTTGACTATAATTAATTTTAAGGCAATATGATAGTAGATAAATACTATAAAAGATTAAATCTTAGTAAAGGAAAAAAATATATAGGAAACAAAACCTACAACAGTTTGCTAATTGAATCGCACATCTCTGAAGCATAATTCTATTGTGAGCCTCCAAAAAGAACCCCAGACCTGGCCCCCGTGAAAATGTTTTTTTTTTCTACCATGCGGCCCCTGGGGTAAAATGATTTTGAGACCCCTGGTATATAAGAAGCCCTTTAGTGTTTATAATCCGCCTTTTATAGTATGTTAGAAACATTATTTGACACAGGCAACTTTCTTTATGAGGTCACGTCCCCATCACTTGTTCTCTACTTCAGTGGTCATCTTGCTACATGTTAACATGTACCTCTATGAGCTAGCTTCTTCAAAAGCGTCCTGAGGCGTAGCAGGCCAGAGGAAGACACGTCATAGGTGCTCAAATCTGCCCCAGCCAGCTCCTCGCATCTCCCGAAGACTCCATCTGTGCAACAGAATAAAAACGTGAAAGTGTGCAGACAGAATTTCAAAACGAGACTTCCCTATGATGTGACATTTTCTCCCGATAAGCACCTCCTTTGGCGATTGTGATGACTTTATCAAGGGGTTGTGTTGGTGGAAAGGAGGGCGGGGGGTACTCTTCTAATCTCGTACATCAGCCTGGCTCGATTCGGGTCGCTAGGCAACCTGAGCCAACTCTATGTATTGGATGAGCCTGCCGCCTGGGACTTCTACAAGCAGTTTAAATGTAATAAAGACGAGTATAATTTCATCCGCCTGACGGGATGAAAATGGATTGTCACAAAATTAAAAATAAATAAATAAAATAAAAACAGCAACAAAAAAAACGAATAAAAACATAGTAACTACATAGTACTTACTGTTTTTTCCTACTATAAAAGTGCACCTGAAAACTCGAAATTGGCAAAAAAATTGACATTGCGCTATAACCCAGGCGGCATTATACAACGCAACATACAGTGGATAAGATTGGAAATGCACACAGAATTTATATGTGTGTGTTACTACATAACGTTTTACGGTACACTAGCGTATCTGTGCCATGATTGTTCAATCGATAAAAAACCCCGACCAAAGTTGCAAAGCATTGCATGCAACGTGTCGTGGAAATGAGAGCTTTATGGCTAGACCACTACTGATACAGATAACATGCAAAAAGGGATTCCATTTTGTTATCACACTATTTTTTTCATTCACGGTGCCAGAAACAAATGTTAATGAATGAAATAAACAGGAATAAGTTATGTCAGATTCATCATCAGTTTATTCATATATCAGGCAAACTTTTTTTTCCCCCATTCTCGAACATTCGTTTATGGCAACGTGAGTAAAAATAGTGCGTCATCGGTTAGGTTTCAGCGCTCTCAATTTCCTATACAATGTTTTGCGATTAAGGTCAATGACATTTATCAATACTGTATGTGAAAATACGCAATGGTTATATACGAAAAATAACAGTATCTCCTACTGTAGTTTTTATACCATGCATCTTATAGTCCAGTCCACCTTATATATGAAAAAAGTATGACAAGACTATTTTTAAAGGGTGCACCTTATGGCTTTTAATTAATCATTTTTATTTGTTATCTGTTTAACTTCTAATCTTTTACTGTATAATACTTTATTTTTAGAGACTGCCTTTCCTTGAGTAAGTAAGGGTACCACACAACGCTATTATATTCTATTTTATTACATATTTTTATGTTTTACTACGCAGTTGTTTATATTTTTCATTTCTGTTTTTATATTTTAGTGTTTCTTCAATTGGGGGTATCACACTGGTACGGTGTGGTTCAATGGCTTGAATTCAGAGGCCATTGGCTCCAATCCCTATCAGTGTGGATAAGCCTCCCACAGGTCCCTTTCCTCACATGGTGAGTCTGTGCCTTGCCATAGTCATATCATATTTCATCTCTATCACTACTTATTATTGATTTGATTTTGACAATTGTGTGCGCATGTTTATGAGTTGTTTAGGGTTTTAGGGGCGGGAGAGGGTTGGTATAATAGTGGGGATTTTACAGTCTTGTGTATGCTGTGTTTTTATACAGCACTTTAAGTGGCCATTTTTTTGCCTGAGAAATGCTTTACAAATAAATTTGATTTGATTTGATTTATAATCCGGCGTCCCTAATAGTGGGGAAAATACAGTACATGATAAAGATCATTCCATCAAACTGGTATCTCTTCATAGTAAGTAACACAAAGTGTTGTGAACCCTGCCATATAGTGTTTAATATTCGATTAGCCACTGAACTCGTGAGCTTACAGAAAGATATTTAATTTTCTTCAAATTTCTCCTGAGACTCTTTGGCTTTCTACTTTTATAAGCTCAATTCCAGTGGATAGCGTTAAGTGTTACCTCCCCAAAGTGCACAACCCGGACAACTTATAAACAATTAACCAGCAGTGTTTTATTGATTTTGTGGTCAACTCTCTCCCATCGCCCAGGGGCATTAAAGCCCACACTGTACGGGAAATGCAAATGCTCTAGCGGGTGTTGGTATTGATCACAGCTTTGAATCCATTCACCTGTGTTGAAAGTAATTTTAAAATAAAAAGTGGAAAGGAATTGCAGGGCTTTACATAAAATCAGAGTTTTAAATTTAGATACATAAAAGCTCGAGTTAGTAAAAAAAACAGCCATCCCAATTAAAATTTTCTTACACATTTATATTTTTTTTAAATACATTTTTCAAACTCAGGTCAATCTTTTAATATGTGGGAAATAACTCCCCTAAAATTGTGTATTTTTATTTATTAGTCAAATCCCCAACATTGTATCACATAGGCATGAAATTGGGCTTAAAAAGCAACTCATCTCAAACCAAGTATTGAAAGTGACAAACGTTATGGCTATGATTCAAATCAGCTATTGACAACTATGAACAACACACCAACATAAACTTTACAATGTATTTATTGTATGTCCTTTTAATGTCCGATTCATCATCAATATACCAAAGAGTTGCTTCCCTCGTCATGTTTTTTGGCATTTTTTTGTATCTTTCAGGACAACTTTGTTTCATTCTCAAACATTCTTTTCTGGTACCATCCATCCATCCATTATCTGCACCGTTCATCCTCAGTAGGGTCGTGGGGGTGCTGGAGCCCATCCCAGCCATCTTCGGACATTGGGCTGGGGACACCCTGAACTAGTTGTCAGCCAGTCGCAGAGCACACAGAGACAGACAACTCACTCGCTCAGTCACACCTAGGGACAATTTAGACCGGCCAATTATCCTAACATGCATGTTTTTGGAATGTGGGAGGAAGCCAGAGTGCCCAGAGGAAATCCACGCAATCACGGGGAGAACATGCCAACTCCACACAGGAGTTTCGATCTCATGACCTTAGAACTGTGCCACACGCTAACCACTGTTCCGCCGTGCTGCCTCTCTAGTACCAGTATAAAAATAATGTGATGATGATATCAAATTTAATGTGCGTTACACGAACAAATACAGTGCTCCTGCCTCCGCAAACTATACTGATTATCAATCAAATGCACCACCTCAAAACTCAGATTAAATCTGTGAAAATCTCTCAAGACAAAAATACATGTAAAATTCACCTAAGTCATCTTTTTTTGACTTAAAAACTGTGAATTTATCCTAAAGGTGAGAATTGAATGCCTGAAAAAAGGTCCATCTAAATTAGATATTTATTTGGATTGTTTTAAACAGAATAAGCTGGTAGTAGTTTTGTTTAAAATTGTGGTCAACATTGTTGGAAAAAAAGGGTGTGGGTCTGAATTGAATCAACTCAAAGAAATTGTCTCATTCTTAAAAGCCCCCCCAAAATGGCGTTTTACATTCGTTTCTTTAAAATAATGAAATAAAATAATAATTTGAATAAATCATAAAATGCTCGATTGATCAAAGTATTGGTTAATTTTTAACCTTAATGACAGTAAACTAAATAAATTGTACTGTTGAATCCGGAATCAATATTACGCTAACAGGTTGTTAACATGCTAGCTGCAAGCATAAGCACCAGAATGAACCTTCAAGTTGTTTTTTAGAAATAACCTCAATTACATCCGAGACACAAGAATCCGATGATTTAATAAGCAGCACATCATCAATCACACGAACGCAGACAGCTCTCTTTATCTGCGCTCGACATCACAGTCTGTCTGGTCTCATTGATTGTGTTGTACGCAACGTCTCTTAAAAAATCATCGCTTGTCTCCGGTACAAACAAATATAAATTTGAAGATTAAAGCAGTCATCAGCGAATGAAAATGTCTTTAAAAATCAACATGAAGTGAGTGAGCAAAGGGCGTTCCCTGACATGACCGTCCGAAAGCCCCGTTGCCGTGGAAACCCATCACACCAAATATTGAACGTGTTAGGTCATTTTCAGTCTGGCTCAGTCTTTGGCAAACAAGGAATAATATTTTTTTGTGTGTGTGACATCAATGTTGCGTTTCAGGGACGTAAAATGGCAGACCCCAGTGATGTTGGGTTGCTGGGCAACCAAAGTAGATCTTGCTGCATCTTTATCATCGGCGATGTCACTGAAAACGCAACTACAAAAAACGGCAGCCTACAAATTGGGTTTGTTTGTACGTGGCTTTTCAGGAACAGCACGGAAAAACAGCATCAGTCATTAATTAACAAAAGGAAACAGTAAACTAACACAAAAAATGTACAATACTATAATGACAATACTTAAAACATATGCCCCTGTTCCACTTTTTTTCCTGGCAGAACAGACATATTGAAAATTCAACAAGAAAAGAGAACTTTACCCCACAAATGAAAATGTTTTGAATTCATGTAAACAAGGTACATTTTTGAGGTCATTTTTTTTAATTGTAAGCAAAAGCATTGACAGATTTAACTAGGTACATTTTACAATCGAGCGGTTTTATCCATCGTATCAACCTCAATTAGCCCAGTTTAGTATTGTATTTTTAGCTTGAAATATGTCATACACGAACTTATATTTATTTTTTACTAAATATAGGTTTCGTACACTTTTTTTATGGTGAAATTTAAGCACTTAGTGGGACTTTCAAAGCCAATTTTCCATTTTCTCCCGTAAAATTCAACGAATAAATCATACATTATTATATTGTTTATAATAACAGTTAAAGATTAATTGTCATAATCATTATACTTATTATTGATCCCACCAAGACTAATAATGTATTTAAGGCGGGTCCAAGCCAAGGAAAGTCAATTTGTCTTAAGTTTAAAGGAGCTGTACAGAAGTTGGTACTTATTTATGCTCAGCCACTAGCTCCTGGCTTGTGTCCTCATTGTAGCCTTTGTCAGCTTAATCATGATGCATGTGCAAGTACGTGCATTTCTAAGACACACTCTGATAATTGGGCTTTTTTCATCTTTCATTTAATTTTTCTCAATTCAATCCCTTGTCCATCGAGTTAGACTGTCGAAAAAAATGGCAACAAATTTAAACATTTACAAGCACTTCACCCAAAATTCTAGCACTTTTCAAACCTTGAAAACAACAATAAATCTCAAGCATTTTCAAGGACTTCAACCACCCGTACGGACCCTGTAAATATCATTACAACCAATTAATGCTTTATAAATATAATGATGGATTAATAATATATATGCATATATGAAAAATTTCTGAATAATTACAGAAATACTGATATTAATATTCAACCATTTCAGGGTGTCCCTCTGCCCGAAGATAGCTGTGATGGGCTCCAGCATCCCTGCGATAAGCGGCGCAGATGATAATGGATGGATGGATAATATTAATATTTTTACACCTTTATTATATTATACCCTAAAATATAATGCCATAATCTCCAAATTATTTTTAAAAAATGAATTAATTTATTGTACACTATTATTTTCATTTCACAGTCGAGTAACTCTTAAAAATGTTCAACATTTTTATTTGCAGGGTTTATTACTGACAAAAGTTTTTTTGATAAGCTAGTAATAGTGATTGGAATTTTTTATTTATTTTGGTTTTGTTCTTATTCGAAATAGCCTATTACTATCAAATTTATGCTGTACTTTGCCTGATCTAGTATTGATTGTTTTGTCATTGAACGTTTCATATTATTAATTTTATGCCATTTTCTTATCTTTAAAAATATCTGAATTCCATATGAAGGTACTCACCATTGACACAGAATTCGTAAGCTTGACAGAGGTCGTCCTCGAACAAGCAACCTGAAAAAAAACGAAATAAGTAGTGCATTATTTGTTTTATATTTCAATTAAAAACATACTTTGATGTCAGATTCAGATTCAGATTCAGATCTACTTTATTGTCATTCTAGTACACGTGTATACAGAACGAAATGTCGATGCATCTGACCCCCACAGTTTCCTTGAATGTACAGATATAAATAATGTTGTATTGTATTTTGGCTACGTGTAGTATTTTACCATAGTGCCGATAGTGCAAGAAGAGTAGCTAACCAGATGTGCTATATGGGCAGTCAGGTTAACAAGTCAGGTACACAGTAACATTAACACTGTAACAATAACGCTGTAATTACAATAGTGCAGAGAGCAATGTGCAAGGAGTGGCAAGCTATAAAAAAAACTGCCAGTAGTGCAAAAGTCAGATTAGCAGCCGTTTAGATTTAAGTTAACTATATGTTAGATTGACCATTTAACAGTCTAATGGCCAGGGGGACAAGACTATTGCGGAGCCTGGTGGTCCTGCACCGCACACTGCAGTACCTCTTCCCAGAGGCTAGCAGAGTGAATGTTTTTTGCATGGGATAGGCAGTGCTTCTGGCCAATGTCCTGAATGGAGTGTCATTAAAAAAGGTAAAAAAACGAATAGCTGCTGACTGGCTAGAAAATAGAGTAGATATTTTTGAAAAGTGCTTAAAAATGCACACTTGAGTAAAAAAATCAAACGCCCGGAGTGGTTTTTAATTCTTAATTTGCATATTGTAGAGCGGCAGGCCTACTTTACCTCCTTATCACTTTTTGCCTTAATTCAACCGAAGAGCACGTCAGCTCTCAATATTAATCACGACCTTCCATTAAATAAAGCGTCAAACCGATCAAAGACACATCCTCTTTCCCCGACGCCACGGCAGAAATGATTACAAATCGTGCCTTTCAATTAAAATGTAATTTTGGTTGATGCTGCTGATTAGATATAAAGAACGCAGGTGGACAAACAATTACCCAGTCAATAGCTTAATGACACATCCAGACTAAAACAATGTCCACACAATGCCAGAGTGACTAAATGTGAATTTCCCTTCGGGGATGAACAAAGTATCTATCTATCTATCTATCTAATCAGGAAGAACGGGAGATTTCCCGAAGGAGCGCCTCATGTCAAGGTGGAGTTTGGGCTGGCTGGATGAGAAAATGATTTTAACGTGTATACTATCTAACCTTACACGTGCATTCATTCTCTAGTCAGCTATTTGGCCACATTTAGCGGAACCCCAACATCGTACCAGATAGAGTGAGTTTTACCATCTGGGGGCAATTCTCCCCTCACAAATTGTTTGGCCAACCACTACTTGTTCTTTCTCTAGCTGTGAAATAAACACAGAGCAGCGCAAATTATATGATTCAGGTACAATGGAGGGCAAAAATAAGATAGGTGGGGCTTAAAAAGCCAGGAATAGAAACACATTAAAAGAGGGACTGTCATTATTCATTTCACTCATTATGCACTTTTTCCCATCATCTGTGTTGTGCTATGTGTTTGCAGAATTTAGCAGAAAACACCATTTACCGAGTAGCTCCTCTCAATCACATAAGCTCGTAGTGTCGGGATTGCCATCTCTTTTTTGAGAAGCGTTTTTTTCGGTTTGGCTCAATAAAATTATTTAAAGGATACAATTCATTTATTGGACACTAAGCCTCCTCGGAACGTTTTTGTTGATTTTATAAATATATTAAAAATATTATGTGACATTATGCACATCATTACTTTGGGGGGGACAAATAAAGCTAAAAATGGAAGAAAAAACAACAATGAAAACAATTAAACAACAGAAGAAAAAAACAAAATAAACGTAAAAATGGAGAAAAAAAGAAGGAAAAAATGATGAGGGAAGAAAAAGAAGGTAAAAGGCCAGAAGAATCAAAAGAATGCAAGGAAAAGTACAAAAGAAAGTAAAAGGAAGGTAAAAGGTGTCAAAAAAAGAAAGGGGAATGAGGGTAGAAAAAAAGCTTGGGGGAAAGGGGAAAGAGATAAAAAAGGTAGAAAACAAGAAAAAGCTCTGCTTTAAAATGTGTGAAAACTAGACTAAGAAGCTCCCTGTCTCAGGAAAATTTGAAGGCCTTTGCAGAGATCTGAGCTTTACTTAGGAGGATGTTGATGTTTTCAATAGCCTACTAAGACACTAAGACAGTGGGCTGAAGCTGGAGTCCAGGTATCAAAAGCCACAGTTCACAGACGTGTCCGGGGAATGGGCTACAATAGCCGTATTCCCATGGTCAAGCCACTTCTGAACTCAAGACAACGGAAGAAGCGTCTGACTTGGGCTATGGAGAAGAAGCACTGGACAGTTGCAGAGTGGTCCAAAGTCCTCTTTTCAGACGAAAGCAAGTTTTGCATTTCATTTGGAAGTCAAGCCGCCAGAGTCTGGAGAAGGGCTGGAGAGGAGCAAAATCCAAGTTGCTTGAAATCCAGTGTGAAGTTCCCACAGTCAGCAATGGTTTGGGGAGCCATGTCAGCTGCTGGTGTTGGTCCACTGTGTTTCATCAAGTCCAGAGTAAATGCAACTGTGTACCACGAGATTTTAGAGCACTACATGCTTCCATCTGCTGAAAAGCTCTATGGAGATGAGGATTTCATTTTCCAGCATGATCTGGCACCTGCCCACAGTGCCAAAACCACCAGTAACTGGTGCACTGACCATGGCATCACTGTCCTTGATTGGCCAGCTAATTCCCCTGACCTGAACCCCATCGAGAATTTGTGGGGTATAGTTAAGAAGAAGATGAAAGACACCAGACCTACAAATGCAAATGAGCTGAAGGCCGCTATCGAAGCATCCTGGGCATAAATAACACCTCAACAATGCCACAGGCTGATTGCCTCCATGCCACGCCGGATTGATGCAGTAATCCGTGCAAAAGGATTCCCAACCAAGTACTGAGTGCATCAATGGACATTTTCAAATGTTTGATTTAGTTTTGCTGTTATAAAATTATTTTTTTACTTTGTCTGAGGAAGTATTCTAATATTTTGAGATAGGATTTTTGAGTTTTTTTCAGCTGTAAGCCAAAATCAGCAATATTCAAATAATAAAAGGCTTGAAATAGTTCAGTTGATGTGTAATGAATCCAGAATGTATGACATTTTTGTTTTTTTAATTGCATTACAGAAAATAAAGAACTTCATCACAATATTCTAGTTTTCTGAGACAGTCCTGTATACCTGGATTTCCTCCTAATAATAATGCATCATAAGAGCTTGTTGCTGTTCCATTCATTCAAATTTCTCCCCTATAGCTAAGTGGCTTTGGGTATAAGACTCCCAGGCTGAAAAAGGCGCCCATTCCGGCCTTGTGTCCAAATACCAAATGGTCAAAACATCACAACCAAGAAACACATTGAGGACAAAGGCTGCAACAACGCATCGATAAGTGTTGGCAACTAATTTCAGCAACAATTTGTTGCAATTTATGAGCCACTAAGCACATTGAATCAATGCAAATACATGCATAGAAATTTGTTAATGATTTGGAGTGTCGTAGTACCACTTCGGTCTGGCAGAGAGTGCCTTGAGACAGTTTTGATTAAAAAAAAGGCTTCCACATTTTTTTTAATATTACTATTTTTTTTTATTTAAAAATTGCATGAATGCAAACAAAATTGGCAAGAAACAGTCAAACACTGCAAAGTTAACACTTTTTAGGGAGCAGACAGTACTGCAGAAATACAGAGTGGGGAAAAAAGGGGTTAAATAAAATAAAGTAAAAAGCTAAATAATAATTATTGCATCTTCAACTCAACACAGGGAAATATTCTTAGGCATATTATATATCATTTTCACATTAAGAATGTTTATCATATTCAAAGATTTAAACAAAAACAAAAAAAAACGTTTGTAGACAAAATTATGAAAAGTGGGTTTACATTTTTTGATTTTTTTTTGTGGATGAAACATTTTGCTACACATAAGATGAAATTGATTGCTCTTCATTTTGTTTTGTAGGATACATTCAACTGTATTATGATCTTTGGATAAGGTGGTAGAGAAAGAGTCTTACACATTTGCAGGTGTATAGCATACACTTGTATGTATTTTGTTTATTGTTAAGGTTTTTGACAGACACTTGGATTTTTTACTGTTTTATATTTATATTTTTTTGTTGTTTTGTGCACTATTTTTCTATCCGTCCTAAACTTCAAAATTTGACTGAACAAAAAAATTAAAAATTTGATTTTTGAATATTTTGATCGAAAAGTCAATCGGCATTCAACGAAGATTAAAATAATCATTAGTTCCGGCCGGCCCTATTGAGGACCCGACCGCTTTCCAAAATTCCCTTGCAGGTCGCTCTCCGCCAGCCCGCCCGGCAACAGAGGGGCCATGAATTAAAGATGGCTAAGTCACCACGGCAACAGTGTGATCAGAAATAGCGATTTTAAACCCGAGCCAGGCCCAAATCAAACCTAGCAGGGATATCAATTATGCACATTGGATTTTAATGATGAACAGAAAAAAAATCCTAAATTGTGTTAAAAAATGTTCTGATTCTCTTGCCCAATTTGATACAACGTTGTTTTATGATTAGAGTTAGACAACACATGTTTCTGGAGTGTAGTCGTTTGCACATTTGCCTAAAATACGATAGATAGGTCCTCTGTTCAAGACCGGATTAAAACATGGAGAGGGATGGGCACCACCACATGGAGAGGGATGGGCACCACCAGACTGTTCTTGCCCAAGGCACACCACAGGAAATGGTGTCCTCACAACCCTAGTGGTTAAGGGATCTAACCAACCAACTATTAGACAACCCATTTGTGAGTGGTTTTAATCAAATGATGCAATTTTGTTGTTTTTAAGGGTAGCGTATAATCTTGCAAAAACAAAATTGTATTTCTCCATTTTGTAGAATAAAGCCTAAGTTGTTTTATTTTCAGATTGAATCGTTTCTTGTACATGATTCAACAATTGTTTGTTTGTTTGTACATGATTCAAATTGAATCGTTTCTCCGGCGCCGTCACGAATGGCAGCCACTCCAGCAGCTCCCGTGTTATTTTCGATTGTTCTCAGTTATTTTCGACTGTTCTCAGCTTAGGGATGCTGCTGGAAAAGTGAATTTCCCTTCGGGGATGAATAAAGTATCTATCTATCTATCTATCTATCTATCTATCTATTTTGGATAACCACGTTGTTGTTTTTTTGGTGTTATTAAAAAAAATAAATTAAAAAAAACATTGAAATTATATTTGCAGAACCTTTTTTTAATTTAGCTTGATATTTTAAAACCCATTTGAACATTTTAAAAATAGTGGGGTAAATTTCGGCAATTTTGGACTAGGATTCCTTTTTAGTATGAATAATGTTCGAATAATGATAATATTAATTATACAAATTTTTGAAAACAGCAAAGCTCAGGTCTGCAGGTCATTGCCGGCTTGTGATAAAGCAGCAGAGCAGTCAGCATTATAAGGGACTTTTCTCACCCCAGCCACCACCTCTTTGACCCTTGCCCTCTGGTTGGTGCTACAGGTCCCTTAAAAACGGGACAAAGCAGGTTAGAGACAATTTCTTCCACAGGGCAATCACCATCCTAAACATGTGCTCAAAACTGAGCATACAGTATTATATAGTGTATCTTAAAGACTTATTTGGGAATGGTTGTTGCTGCTATTGTTATTGCTTTACAATACTTTTGAATATACAGAGACCCCTTGCTACTTCGCGCTTCAATTATTGCTGGTTCACTCCTTTGCGGATTCTTAAATGAATTGATGTTTTCTTTGTTGCCATTAATATCAACCCATCATGCATTGTAGAAAGCGCTCCAAGTGTTCTCTGTTTTGGGCAGGTGTGATTTTCTGTGTGCCCGACCATAGTAGGCTGAGGTGACTCAAAACAAATTTGGCGCACGGCTACAGCTAGAGCTAGCTTCGAGCGGTGTGTTCATTAAAATAAAACTCATCAATCAAATTGGACACTTAGGAAAGTCAGGAGAACGCAAAGAAGTGCTGATCACCAGAGGGTGCTTCGTGGGATTATTATCGGGTTCAAGAAGCGACTCTGGCAACATCTGGGAAAGGGCAAGAGCGGTGCTCCAGGTCTGGCCTACTGCTAACGGCTAGGCTAAGAAATGTGTGAAGCCACCGCTAATGATCCTGTATCTTTCCCTCGCCAGGTCCATTAGCCAAGAAATTGATGACTTGGAGCCACAACTCGTGGGAAACCAATACATTCGGGATGGTTTTATTTTAAACATCGCTGAGATCTGTCTCCATGCTAGGACACCCGATGATAGCGTGCAGCTAACATACGGCTATCCGGCCGCTCTGTAAATTGCTTTCTTATACTGAAAACAGGAGCCCCCTAATTTAGTTTTCCGTTTTATAATGACAATAAAACCAAGGGTTCAAGCGTTTTGATTTCGACATGGGGGTCAAGGCGTTATAAAGCTCGGATCCCACAGGGGTGGAGAGGCGTGCGTGTTGAAGTGGGGGCTCTTCGCACATACCTGTAGCAGCATGTGCTTTTGACAAATGTCCTCTAATTTCCTTTTAATTTTGTATGACAAAAAAACTTAATTCAACAGCTGTTATGTGTCGTGTGTTATTTTTAGATCTAGAATTGTTTTTATGTGGGTTGATGAGTAGAAACGGGAAAATAACCCTACTATGGACTCATATTAATGGCTCTAAATGCTAATATTCAGAAGAGACTGAAGATATATTTCTTCTTGTTTGGCACATTTTAATTCATATTTTTGCGTATTTTTCAGATGTTCTGTGTTGTTTCAGGCTACATTGGTTAGGAGTTGAATTGTAAAAGTTAAATGTTCTAATACTTAAGAGGTATTTTATGGCACTGAAGAATACCGATTTGTATTTTTTTATTTTGTTGTGCTGTTTGTTTTACAGGGATTCTGTGTTGCTTAGCTTTAAAGTCACCAGCTCAGTAGCCTAGATGGTAGTGTGCCCGCTTTGAGACTGGGAGGTTGCTGGTTCGCGCCTCGACCGAGACATACCTAATTGGTATAATGGCGGCGCCCTCTGGCTGCGGCTGCATCGACTCGCTACAACGGGTCAGGTGTATCGACATTTCGTTCTGTGTACATTGTTACAAAGAATGACAATACAAAGGAAATTATTATTATTATTATTATTACTTAGAATAAAAAAGTTTGAATTAGTCGAGTTCACTGTAGAGTAGCAGTAGCATAATATAGAACATAAAACATTTTTATTCATTTATTTCTTGAATAGTTACCGTACATTATTATTGGTATTGTAATGGGAAAAGCAACAACAGAATCTGAAGAGCCATTTGGGAGCTGAGCTGAAAGAGCCGGTTCTCTGAAAATAACCAGAATTCCCATTTCTAATGGGTTACGTGTTACAATAACATACCTGTCAACTTCTACGTTTCCCCCATAGTTTTCTTCTTTTGTTTATTTCAAATTGTGTACGCCGTATAACATTTTTGCACTTGGAAAAAATTAAATTAAAAAAATTACGTTTATTTTTGTTCTACACAATCTGTCTTGCTTAGAATAATAAATAAGCCCTGTGTTGTGTTTGTAAGGTTTATCGTCACTTAATAAGGGAATTGCAATCAGTAATAAGGGAGCATCTCCGGGTACGCCCCCCAGGCTGTCCACCCACCGAGGCCTTACAAAGTGCTATGGGAAACACTATTTTTTCATCGCATTATTATCACAACTTGGGACAGAGCCTAAGAACTACATTGTAAATATGTTTTGCCTATTTATTCAGACAGTCTTTTATCTTATTTTTCTCTTTAAAGTCATTATTACACGTTTACCCTGGAGTGCCATGTCTAATCCAATTGCATACATTTTACATCAAATAGACAATAAAGACTATTCTATTAAACACATTCTAAACAAAGTGACCACATTTTTGGGTGAAGTGTCGTTATGTTTTGTCTATTGTATTTGTCAGGTAGGGTAATAAATAAACCCTGTGCACAGATATTGTTGTCAAAGAAACAATTTGTTTTTAGGGTGTGTCATGCAAAACAAATGGTAAAGGGTCTGCATTCAAGTCACTAAAGACCTCCAAAAGCACTTTACAATGTGTTTCACACTTACCAATTCACACACATTCACACACCAATAGCGTTGTCAGCCATCCGGGCACCTACCTGCTTATCGGGGGCATTAGGGGTTTTGTGTCTTGTTCAAGGACACTTCGACATTTAACTTAGAGGAACCAGGAATCGAACCTGTATCTCAGTCCCAAGACGAGCGTTCCTGCTTCTGCACTACTGCTGCCCCAAACCAACAAGTTTGGTCCAATTAAATCAAAAATTGACTTGGTCCTCTTTTTCTTGACTGTTTTCCAGTGTGAGTAATATGTCACAAAAGCAAAGGAGGTAACATCATCGCCACAAAGTCTTTTTTCCCACCCAAACATAAGAAAGCCATAAATGATGCAATGTGTAGTGTACGATATGATTCCAAAATATAGGTTCCGTTTCTGTTTTAGCAGCTATTATCAGTTTTGTCACATGCCTATGCACATCAATGCTGAGGTCCAGCTCATCTGTGATGAGCAAGATGATGCTTTACACGACAAAAAACCACAGCAACCAGAATGACGAAGGTGCTGGATATGAATCAATTCAATTTTATTTGTATGGCTCTTAATCACAAGAAGTCTAAAAGGGCAGCACTACAGAGTACTATTACACCCTCCCTTGATCTAAAACGTACATGAGGGTAGAACAAAGCGACCAAGAACAGCAAATGAAAACATCGATCAGGAGTCTGCCGATCGGATATATATCCCATATATAGTAAAACGTGACTAATTCAAGTTTTCTACTTCATTTTGGGATTAATTTTGTGTGAAAATGACTCATTAAATCATATATGGTTCTTTTAATGGCTACGCAAATATTTGGGTAATGAACATCAGAAGGCTTCTTCTGCTAATGGTAACCATGGAAACCAGTACTACATGTTTCATGTGGGTGAGCAAACCATTACCCAAAAATCTAGCCTGAAGAGGGATGGGCGCCATCAGGCTGTACTTAATACACACCACAGGTAGTGGTCCCCTGACAACCATGGCGGTTAAGGGATCTGTGGACTGTGAATATTATAGAAGTCTGTATTGGGCTAGCCTTGTAAAAATTGACGTCTTTATCAGTCTTTGGCAGACAATAAATGATAATAACTTAACCAAATCACAGAGGCTTTGCACCGGCAGTGTTCAAGCTGTGAAAAGCAAAGGATTTACAATAAAAGTTCTAACGAGAATTTGCCGCCTTTGGCTCTGCATCTGCTACTTCAGCTGTACACGGCGCTGCTGCAATGGGAACTGGTGGAGGATATTAATCACCCTGAAAGGAAACAGCCATGACGCCATCCATTACCACCGACGGATTAGCTCCCAGACTGGATGCGACAAGAGCCGACACAAGCTTTGACCCTTTTTTTTTCCGGGACCCCATGACTCATTGGTGATCCTCTTCTCGATACCGTAGGCTGTTTTCACACTGCCTGGATTTTTGCATGGAAGAGAGCACTTGCTGTTATTTTGCCAACAGCGCCTCCGAGGGAGGATATGGAAGCCAATGCCATTTTTATCCTTCAAACTTCTTCACACTCCTCCTGTTATCACACCAGCCGGAGCGGGAAGAATAGCACCGAAATGTGTGCTGCTATCAGCCGACCCGTTTTTTTCCATTTCCGTAACAATATATTTCTTTAAAAACATGGGACCGATTACTCCACAAAAATGTGTATTTACAAAACTCGCAGAATACAAAGTGCATTGCATTTAATAAATCTAGCTATATGGATGTTATTTATTATCATTTGTTACATTAAACGTGTTAACATTGTCTCTTACCTCTTGAGTTAAATTGTTTCAACTAATAAAGTACAAGTAACAACACGGGTAACAAAGTTAATTTGTTAAAACATTTTTACTTCTTGAGTTTATGATTTAAAGAGCTTGGAACTTCGAAAGTCAAAATGTTAAAGCTGTTTTTAACTAGTGTGTTTAAGTAGATGTAACACTTCAACTGAAGGGGTAGGGCAGGTTTTAAATGTCTAATTATTATTAAATCTTTAATTGATCACTCTTTTAAAATCAGTAATTGATGGGTTTAAACAGCTTTAATGCTTTAACTCAAAAGGGGAAAAATATCTTTAAAGCGCCATCTTATTAAGTTAAAGGAGTGTTGTAGTTTTAAATGAGCACTGTTTTACCTCATGATGTAACCAGCTTTAAAGCTAACTCCTGATTAAGCTTCATCTCTACAGGTAATACTGCTTTAAGCTTTAACTTTTGTCCCATGAGTTAAAGCATCAATTATATACTGTAGGTTGAAACGGCTTTACAGCTTACCCAATAAGTTAAAGCACCTTTAAATCTTCAATTTGAGAGTTAATGCAGACTTAATGCTTTAAATTTGGACTCTTTGCGTTGAAAGATATTTAAAGCTTTTACTTAATGGGTTTACCTGGTTTAAGGCTTTACTTTTGGATATTTTAAGTTGAAACAACCCTAAAAGCTTGAAATTGAGATCAACATTCCTTAAAGCTTTAAACTTTTATAAGTTGAAGCAGCTTTCCAGTTTTAACTCAAAGGCTAGAGCAGCTTTTAGGTTTTAAGCTGCTTTAAAGCTTTAACTCAAAAAGAAAAACAGCTTGAAAATTGGTAATATTACCATAATTCATTTTCTACATTAATAAAAGCTACAAAAAATACCAAAATACCCCAAACCTATAAACAATAACGAATCCTGAACTTTTAATAGATATGCGAGTACTGTTTTGGGAACAGGCGATTTGTTTTTTGATTATTTCACATCAGGAAATGAACCGTTTTGCTCCTTATACGAGCAAGTAGAGCTACGAGCACAATCCTGGAACAAATTAAGCTCATATGAAGAAGTATCACTTAAAAAAATATATATATATATATTATAATAATTGATCTTATTTTTTTAAAACACATTTACCCCTCTTCATTCAAAAATTGAAGTTTAAGACGGATAGAAAAATAACAGAATATTCTATAAAACAAAACAAGCAAGAAATCCAAGTGTGTGTCATATAACTTAACAGTAAACAAAAAACATGCTATACAACTTCAAATATGTAAGATACTCCAAAGATACAACAATTGGACTTAGCATAAAAAAGAAAAAACAAAGAGCAATAAATTGAAATGTGTAGCAAACATATTATTCTACAGAAAATATCAAAACTGTAGACTCATTTTTCAAAATGTTGTCAACAAATTTGTCCTTAGGGTTAAATATTTGAATATGATAAGAAATATGAACATTCCCAATGTGCATATAATATATAATGTGCTTAAGAATATACCCCTTGTGTCCAGTTGAACATTCCGTCATTATTATTTATATCTTTTTACTTTATTTTAATAACATAAGTGATTTTTTCTGCAGCACTTTCAGTTTCCTTGGAAATGGTTAAATTTGTTGTGTTTGACTGTTCTATGCCAATTTTGTTAGAAATGTTCAATTAAAAAAAGGATTTAGAAAAAACACCAGATGTAAAAACAAAACCTACAAACTTGGTCTGCCGGACCAAGTTGCTACTATCTATCTATCTATCTATCTATCTATCTATCTACCTGGGTCATACACCTCAAGAGGGGTGACTGACAAGACAAACACATAAACAAAAACAAAGACTTTTTTTTTTTTTTAAAAGGGTCAAAAGTAGCAAAAAAAAAAAACACACTTTTTTTACCATGGCCAACCCAAATGCCCAAACACCCAAACAAGTTAGGCACCTCGGCACCCAAGTTGGTCACGCTTTCGTCTAGATGAAACGGGACACAAGAAAGCGGCCATGTGACTCGAGTCAGGGTGACACAACACACTCTTCTGGTCAACGGCAGGGCCCGACAGCTTTCACTGGTTTACCCCTGCCGTATCGTACAGATGCCCATCCCTTAGAACGCTTCCAAACATCCCACTATCCTTTCACAATACCGCTCCACTCATTCCCATCACCAACACGATTCTAGCTTCCACTACATTTAGACCTCCTTTCTCCAGTGCACTCATAACACCATCCATCCACGTCAATAGCGGCCATCCTCTTGGTCTCCTTCTATTTACTTCTGCTCTGTAGATCCTCTTCAACATTCGCTCCTCATCCATCCTCTCAAATTCACAAGGAAATTCAGAGCACTTATTTGGATTGATTTAATGTGCTTCAAGGCTCACAAATTGCACGACACAACGAATCGATGATGAAATTAAATACCAATGCTTTCAATGATCCATTTTATCGATTTGTAGTTTCAGCCATAGTATCACTGTAGATAAACATTTCTACAAACCTACTCTATCTGAAGTACTGTATCAGTGGCTTTAAATTGTATTTACTGCATTTTCCACTGGTGTTAGTAACATTCTCACGTACAGTATGTCAGGACAACAAATCAACCATCAAGCGGCGAGCTTGTTGGCGCGGCAAAAAAAGAACATACATCACTAAACGATTCATGTAACCGTGATTCATTGCTACGTGACAATGTATGCGTGCGCATCCCGTCAAAATCTATACAACCATCTGTACAGCGCCTTGAGCAGCATCCGTACTTTAAGCCGCAAGCTGTGAATAAAGGTTTTGGCTCAGTCGGGAAATTGCAAGCCTACACAAAAGGCATAATGGTTATTTTCTTAATGACAGCTGCATCTTACAAGAACATTAAGAGTGAATTAATCTCCATGGAGCAATTGAAACCATATAAAAATAGCGCGTTTTAAACACTAAGCATTCACATGGTAATATTTTTTCAAGGTCTTTAAACTTTCAAAATCACATCGATCAAGAAATTGAGAGAGCAACGTCAGCGAATAAGGCAAAAATATATTAAAGTGGCGAGTTTGACAATCCAGTGAATGGTAAAACAAACCAAAAAACGTACTTAAAGGATCCTCAAAATACATAATAAATTCATTACAAAAAAAACTATTGCAAAGAATAAAACAGGCTCATTGTAAAATAGGCTTACCTCCAAATATCACCTTTCTCCTCTTAAATTTACAGGATAAGGCAATAAGTATTTAGGTTCATCTCGTGGTAAATCGTATTCAAAATAAAAAAGAAGAGAATCAATTGCGTACCGTAAACTCTAGACTGCAAGAGCGCACCATGCTCAAAAGGTGGGGTGCATTATTGGCGGTGGCCTTAAAAAGTTAAAAGTGAAAAATGTTCTCTATCAAGTAAGCGTCAACAAATATTGAATAAAGTAACTTCTGTCGAGCCTCTTGCTTTGCTCGTTATGCATTATATGAATATTTTTGGCAAAAACATGGACTAATTTCTCTCGGGGAAATGTTTCCAGATGTCACCTTGGTATTTTGTACGTATATTTATATGCTTGCCCCCTTCTTAAAAGGTGCAGTGCAGAATATTTAGTGCCTCCTAATGCTACAGAAAACTTTTCAGTGAAAAAAAAAACACTTATTAGAACACTAGGCAAAATACATACCAACTATCATACCAATATTATGTTTTGTTAAAAATGCCGCCATGTTTGTTCGCTGTGTTGTTGCTTGCTGTAGCACTGTTTTTTGTTCTTATTTAACAACAGTGCAATCTACTTGTCAAGTATTTCACACAGGTGGGGCTTTAAGTATTGTTCAGCGTTTTACAAAATACCAGGACAAGATTTTTTCTTTTGTTAGAACAAGCTACAGTGTTAAAAATGTAGAAAACACGTAGTCACGTGAAATAACAATTAGTCTAGATCTAGACTATTATACAAATCCAGATGTGCATGGGTGTGTTTGTATGTGGCTTACAAACTGCGAAATGGCGAAACGGATTTTCGTGAACATTTACACAGTAGTAGGAGCTAGTTTTGTGACAAGGTACCCCCAGTAAATACAGACAAAATTGATAAAGATCTGCTTTTGTGAAGGAGCGCCTCTGGAGCTGCATGCGGTGATACTGCTCTTCTGCACTCCCTACTGGCTCCCTGGCACTTTTTCAACAAACCACGGCCCCAACAACCTCGCTTAAGTAGATAGATAGATAGATAGATAGATAGTTTATCCATCCCCGCAGGGACATTCACATATCCAGCAGCATCCCTTCGAGAACAATACAATAATACAGGGAGTGCAGAATTATTAGGCAAATGAGTATTTTGACCACATCATCCTCTTTATGCATGTTGTCTTACTCCAAGCTGTATAGGCTCGAAAGCCTACTACCAATTAAGCATATCAGGTGA
Organism: Urocampus carinirostris; assembly: GCF_059441175.1. Classification (NCBI taxonomy): domain Eukaryota; kingdom Metazoa; phylum Chordata; class Actinopteri; order Syngnathiformes; family Syngnathidae; genus Urocampus; species Urocampus carinirostris. The sequence continues at coordinate 12,047,906 of NC_142366.1, read as the reverse complement.
TGTGCATCTCTGTAATGAGAAGAGGTGTGGTCTAATTACATCAACACCCTATATCAGGTGTGCATAATTATTAGGCAACTTCCTTTCCTTTGGCAAAATGGGTCAGAAGAGGGACTTGACAGGCTCTGAAAAGTCAAAAATAGTGAGATATCTTGCAGAGGGATGCATCACTCTTAAAATTGCCAAGCTTCTGAAGCGTGATCATCGAACAATCAAGCGTTACATTCAAAATAGTCAACAGGGTCGCAAGAAGCGTGTAGAAAAACCAAGGCGCAAAATAACTGCCCGTGAACTGAGAAAAGTCAAGCGTACAACTGCCAAGATGCCACTTGCCACCAGTTTTGCCATATTTCAGAGCTGCAACATCACTGGAGTGCCCAAAAGCACAAGGTGTGCAATACTCAGAGACATGGCCAAGGTAAGAAAGGCTGAAAAACGACCACCACTGAACAAGACACACAAGCTGAAACGTCAAGACTGGGTCAAGAAAAATCTCAAGACGGATTTTTCTAAGGTTTTATGGACTGATGAAATGAGAGTGAGTCTTGATGGGCCAGATGGATGGGCCCGTGGCTGGATCGGTAAAGGGCAGAGAGCTCCAGTCCGCCTCAGACGCCAGCAAGGTGGAGGTGGGGTACTGGTATGGGCTGGTATCATCAAAGATGAGCTTGTGGGGCCTTTTCGGGTTGAGGATGGACTCAAGCTCAACTCCCAGTCCTACTGCCAGTTTCTGGAAGACACCTTCTTCAAGCAGTGGTACAGGAAGAAGTCCGCATCCTTCAAGAAAAACATGATTTTCCTGCAGGACAACGCTCCATCACACGCATCCAAGTACTCCACAGCGTGGCTGGCAAGAAAGGGTCTAAAAGAAGAAAAACTAATGACATGGCCTCCTTGTTCACCTGATCTGAACCCCATAGAGAACCTGTGGTCCCTCATCAAATGTGAGATTTACAAGGAGGGAAAACAGTACACCTCTCTGAACAGTGTCTGGGAGGCTGTGGTTGCTGCTGCACGCAATGTTGATCGTGAACAGATCAAAGCACTGACAGAATCCATGGATGGCAGGCTTTTGAGTGTCCTTGCAAAGAAAGGTGGCTATATTGGTCACAGATTTGTTTTTGTTTTTGAATGTCAGAAATGTATATTTGTGAATGTTGAGCTGTTATATTGGTTTCCCTGATGAAAATAAATAATTGAAATGGGTATACATTTGTTTTTTGTTAAGTTGCCTAATAATTATGCACAGTAATAGTCACCTGCACACACAGATATCCTCCTAAAATAGCTAAAACTAAAAAAGCCCCACTCCAACTTCCAAAATATTCAGCTTTGATATTAATGAGACTTTTGGGTTCATTAAGAACATGGTTGTTGTTCAATAATAAAATTAATCCTCAAAAATACAACTTGCCTAATAATTCTGCACTCCCTGTAAAGCAAAAAGAATACAATATACAAATACTACTGTAGCGTGTTGTATTTAAATAGTGCAACATAAAATGCCCAGCAACGCCAAGCCAGGCAACACCGGGCCATTATGCCTGTTAAAAAATAAATTACCGTAAATTCCAGACTATAAGCCGCTACTTTTTTCCCAAATTTTCAACCCTGCAGCTTATTCAGAGATGCGGCCAATTTATGTAATTTTTTTAACGGGCCGCCAGCGGCGCTCGAGTATGAGAGGTAAGACTTAGACCGGTGGAATATATATGCCGCGGAAGATCACAACTTATGAGCGTAAACATAGACTCATCGTGCAATATGCACAAAACAAGGCTCATGACGCAGCCACCATGTTAAAAGCAAACGGGCATATTGCTGGGGTGTATTGAAGTAAGGCAGCGTGAAACGACGTCATCATGATAAAATTTCTTTCAGACATTGAGAAAGACAACATAGATATCTTTACCAAGGAGGCAGAAGCGGATGGTCTGCCGTGAATCTTACGATTTCGTCATTTGTTTCCTTAACAGACTAATTTGCAGATATGCGAGCGTCTTGTTAGTAGCGTGAGGCTACCTCCCAAAGGCACGGTTTAGGATGACAGTTATATTATTATTATTAAAGCTTTGAAAACTCTCTCGATGTACAGTCTTTCTTTGTAAATATGTGTAATATGTATTTGCAACTGTATATTTTGGTAATGTATTTATTTGTATTTATTTGAGACACTTATTCTGCACGAGCAAATTAAAAAAGAGAGGCGGAGCAAACGCCAACGCTGATGGGAAAGTCGGGACCGGTAAAGGTGAGTTTCTGTGGACACGGCGGACAATAATGGAGATATAGTTTTCCCACCCTTACCTTTGGAAATATACACTTTTTTTCCTTGGATTACTATCAACGGGCACCCAGAATCTGCAGGTCTGCAACAAATTTTAAGTACCTATATCATTTTACGTTCAATTTGGCGGCTGTGATTTTTGGACTGTGTGCTTCAATGAAGGACATTTAGTTTCAATCGCGGGACTTAAAGTTTGGCTTGGATTAAATTTGTGTTTGTTTGATGTGGGTGCGTGTGGCTTATACAGGTGCGGCTTGTGTATAGACAAAATCGGTTTTCCCCTTAAAATGTGATGGGTGCGGCTTATAATCAGGTGCGCTCTATAGTCCGGAATTTACGGTACAATATATTTAGGTAACAGGGCCTGAATGGTTGGACTTATTAAAAATTTAGGAACTCATTAGCTCAGGAGGTAGAGAGGTCGCAGGTTCGATTGCGGCTCCTCTGTGTTATATGTCGAAGTGTCCTTGGGCAAGACACTGAATCCCTAATGCCCCCAATAAGCAGGTAGGCGCCTTGCATGGCTGACACCCTATTGGTGTGCGAATGGGTAAGTGTAAAGCGCTTTGGGAGGTCTTCATTGACTTAAAAAGCGCTATATAAATGCCATTACCATAAATATAAAAGCAATAATACCCAAAAGAAAACCAGTTAGTCATTTGTGTCATTTCTGAATGTTAACGTTGACATTAAAAATGAGTTGTTTTGGTGTTAAACTACCAACAAGTCCAGTTTCTATAGGCATCCACTTGTTTGTCATCTACCATCACTAACATCACCAGGGCCTCATTTTGTTTTGTCCTTCCTCTCAAAAAAAAAAAAAAAAAAAAACACTTTCCAGTGAATTTATGAAGGCTGCCATAGTTTTATATTACAAAATCGTTAATAAGCAAAAACGGTAAAGCATTTGAGCCTGGCTGAAGTTTTTCTCACACACTGCGCTACTGTCATATACATTCTTCCAAATATACACTGCATATTAAACAGAGCAGCCGGTGTAAACAGAATACGCGGCTTGAATGGGATGTGGTGGATATTCATTAATATTTTAGCAGATTTATAAATTGCATGTGTTAAGTATGCAAACTGCTTGATTTGCTTATGGTTGCTTGGACATTTACGTTTGAGAGATTGTAGATTAGTGGTTGGGTAGTTTGAGGAGAAAAAAACGCCACGCCCCTTTGCTATTTACATCTACCAGTCAGTGAAGCGGTGTTCTGTCAATATTTAAAATGGCTTTTTTACAAGGCTGTATTTGATTTATTTTGGCATTCAATCTGAATATGTGTGAATGGATTCCACAAGTGTTACTTAGGAAGAAATACATGGTTTTAAGTATTAAATAGCCTACATTTTATTATTTTTTTTCCCAGAGCAAAAAAGACATGCTTTAGTTTTATTGATTTTTTTTTTAAGTACTAACACACACCATCTAAAAAAAATTGAAATGAAATGAAATGATCTGCATTTATATAGCGCTTTTCAAGTCAATGACTTCCCAAAGCGCTTTACATTGTGCTTCACATTTCCCAATAGCGGCCGTGATCTGTGCAGCCATGTAAGGCGCTAACCTGCTTATTGGGGGTATTGGGGGTTAAGTGTCTTACCCAAGGACACTTCGGCATGTAACACGGACAAGCCGGGATTCGAACTGGGATCCCTTAATCCTAAAACGATCGCTCTACCTCCTGAGCTACTGCCGCCCCTAAATTGTATTACATAAGTGCATTAAGTTAAAACTTTGCGAGTTAAAGTTCAGTTAAAAAAGTGGGTTTAACCTGCGGGTCTAATTAGCTTTAAAGACTAGAAATGCTTATTACCACACTCTCCATCCGGGCCCTGGTGCTGTGGAATGCTCTTCCCCCTGAGATTCGATCTGCAACCTCAGTGGAAATGTTTAAATCTAAGCTTAAAACACACTTCTACTCTATAGCATATGAATAACCTATATTTTATGTTGATAATATGTGTATTATTTACCCTCATGTAGGTTTTAGATGAGGGGATGGTGTGATAATAGTCTGTAATAATAGTCTTTGATCTGCGCAGCCCTTTGAGACTCTTTGTGATTAAGGGCTATGCAAATAATCATGACTTGACTTTGTCAGTTGAGTATCAATACAATCTATCCATCCAATATCTGCACCGCTTATCCTCAGTAGGGTCGTGGGGGTGCTGGAGCCCATCCCAGCTATCTTCGGGCAGTGGCAGGGGACACCCTGAACTGGTTGCCAGCCAGTCGCAGGCCACACAGGGACAGACAATTTGCTCGCTCATTCACACCTAGGGACAATTTGGACCGGCCAATTAACCTGACATGCATGTTTTTGGAATGTGGGAGGAAACCGGAGTGCCCAGAGGAAATCCACGAAAGCACGGGGAGAACATGCAAACTCCACACAGGAAGGTTGGTAGCTGGATTTGAACCCATGACCTCAGAACTGTGCCGCACACGCGCTAACCACCGCCCCACCGTACTGCCCTTCAATACAATAATCTTCTACAAAAACAAAAAAAGACTGACATTTTTAAAGAAATACCTTAAAATCCCAGTAGTCTTACTCCAGAGTTACATTTGCTATAAACCGGTTTTTAATAGAAATGTTCAATGTCATTTTTTTAAACTGATACCCTAATTTTGAGTAATCAATACCACTTATTGATGACATTAGTGCATCAGATTTCCTTACTTTTTCAAAAAGACTGACTTTTATTTAAATGTCATAAATAAAACAAGCTATTGAAAATAAACAATATATCACATTTAATGTTGATTTAAAGAGTTAACTTTGACGCACCAATGAATTTGTAAAAAATTACCAGAATGACCAATTACCAATCCCCATGCTTTACATCAAGCTTTAACAATTAAAGCTGAATTAAAGAAGCTTAGCTGAAGAGTTAAATCGGTTTAACTCAAGACTTGGAGAGCCTCAAAATTTTGTTTAAACTTTTGAGTTAAAGCTCTAAATATGAAGCAACAATACATGTTAATTTTGAAATGGGGGGATCGAAAACTTTTGCCCACAAACAAAGGTTACCAGTATATTAATAATTGTCGTTTTCTAAGTTTGAAACAAAATAGCTGACTAAAGCAGCTAAAAAATGCTTACAAATCAAAGTACAGTATATTATCGATCCCCAATTCATAGTCTTTTATGTCAAGAGTTAAAGTAGCTTCAAAGTTTTTGTTTTATTTTGTAACTTTTGAGTTAAAGCTTTAACACAACAATACAAAGTAATTTTGAGAGGGGGCTTAAACAATTGCATCAACTGACCAAAGCAACCAGAATATCACCAATCCCTACTGATGAATTCACTCTTTAAGACTTAATGCGGAGTTAAAAGGAGATGTACGGAATGCAGAATTGTTTTTACTCGCTACCACCATCACTGGTCACTCGTTATTTGATGCGCGTGCAAGCACATGCATTTATCAAACGCGGTCGAACAAATTCTTCTGTTTTCATCATTCCTGGGATTTGGATTCTACTTGAAGGTGGTCTTTTCTTACTTTCAACATTTTCAGGCATCACTAACAAATAAAAACAAAACAAAAACCTGTGGAGACCAGCATGACAATTGTCTCGAGCACCGCCCCCCGCCCAAAGGTGCTGTTTGCAATTTGAAAATGTTCTTCTTGCTGGCGCAATCTTCTGGCTTAAGTCGTCATTGCAGCTTTTGTCCAGCAGCTTGTGTGGTGCACGCAAGTACATGCATTTTTTAGACTTCCTTGAAAAAAACTCATTTTTCTCATCTTTTTGTGGTTTGGTCTGAATTTAAAACACCAGTACGAGCGTTAAATCACTCCCCCCACCCTTTCTAGCTTACTAATGATTTGTGAGTCCTGAACAGCTCTGATAAAAGTAAGATCAGAGCAAATAGGCATGGTGGGGAGAAAATAGGGTCTTTGAACTTAGACAGTGTTAGGTTGGTAGGAAGGTAGGTAGGTAGGTGAGATCCCTTGACCAGTAGGGCCGTAGTGACACCATTTCCTGTGTTGTGTTTTGGGCAAATACAGTACAGCCTGGTGCTGACCATTCCTGTCCAGACCAACATATGTACTTAAAGGCTGAAATCATGACTTTTAGCCAGGAGATGGCGGCAGAGTAACACTTGATTTGCATGCATTTCTTGCATTAGAAAACAACTCTTTTTTTCATCTTTTTGGGGGTTTGTTATGCCCAGAACAGGCCTGATCAAAGTAAGATAAAAGCAGATAAGTGCAATGGACAGCACAGTGGAGCAGTGGTTAACGCGAGTGGGCACAGTTCTGAGGTTATGAGATCGAACCTTACTGTGTGGAGGTTGCACGTTCTCCCCGTTCTTGTGTGGGTTTCCTCACACATTCCAAAAACATGCGAGTCAGGTTAATTGGCCGATCCAAATTGTCTCAAGGTGTGAATGAGTGAGTGAGTTGCCTGTCCCTGTGTGCCCCGACACTGGCTGGCAACCAGTTCAGGGTGTCCCCTGCCCACTGCCCGAAGATGGCTGGGATGGGCTCCAGCACCCCTGCAACCCTACTGAGGATAAGCGGTGAAGATGGTGGATGGATGGATGGAGGTGCAATGGAAAAATCACGCATAAGGTCTCCTTGAACTTAGTTGAGCAACTTTCAATTTCTAAAGGACACCTCAAACGACACACCCCACACCTTTAAAGCACAATTCACTTTTGAGTTAAAGCCACAGTGTTAATTATTTGACCGCAAGATGGCACTGTGTTGCTAGGTACAAGCAAGAGCCAGTGCCACAGTGCACAGCGTGGCAGCTTGGGACCGGACAAACATGGCGGAGGCATAATGGGGATTCCATAGGGTAAAAGAAATACAAATGTCTCGACCTATGATTTGTTTATACAAATTAACATTGGTATGATAGTTTATGTGTTTTGCTTGGTTGTCAAATCAATATATATTTTTCACTGAATTGTTTGTACAACTAGTAGGCACTAAATATTACACACGGTCCCTTTAAAGCTCTAACTTCGACACGCCAATAGATTGTAGATTTGAAAGGGAACTTACCTTTTTAATAATCAAAATATTTGACAACAAACGTACCTTTAAATTAACAACAAAAACTAATATATTTCCATACATTCCATCATACGTGGCAGGTGTTCCTAATTACGTGGTCACGTACCACGATGCTAACCATTATGTAACTCGACATAAAACTATTTTTAGAACCGAATAATTGTTATTGTAAACACGGAACGCCTTCACGAGTGGAAGTCAACTTTTTCTTCACCAACCGAGACGACAATTTCGGCGGAATAATTAAGCATAAGGTGCTCACCGAAGCTTCCGTCGGCGAGGACAGGTCCGAAGAGACAACCGAGGCAGCTGGCCAAGGCGAAGACGAACACGGGACGCCGCCGAGACTCCATGCCGCCCGTTTTCCTCACTCCATGGCCGCCTTTGATGAGAGAAACGTGACTGTGGCTGACGCAGGTGGGGTGATGGGGGGAAGCAGCCCCAGACGAGTCGCTGGAGCTAATGAGGCATGTTGCGGGGAAGAAGGAAGGAAGAAAGAGACTAAAATGGCTGCAATTTGGAGTGTATATGCGGGGGGCGCGAAGAAATAAGGGCGCCGATGTGCTTTCAGTACCGAGAACAGCGATCCAGTGGGAGCCCCGCCCAGACGTGACGTCACAGAGACGTGGCGTGGAAACGTGCGCAAGGATAGCAAACAGGCCCGGTTCGATGGGATTGGGGGAAAGCCAGGAAGAGATCCCCCTCCAATATAATTGTCTTTTTGAATTGATTGCATCCTCGTGCACAATGTTCACAACGAGATTAGACACAGCACTCCTGGATCAACATGTTATGAAATACTTTATAGGGACAGTGTATTTGTAAGTGCAGACACATTTTAAGGTAAATGCGCCAATCCGTTCCTAGCCACGCAAAAGTATGATCATTTTTTTAATCAATTATAAAAGTGCATTGGAACATGACACATACATGTTCAAATTAGATTACCATACCTGTCAAACTGTACGTTTTTGCCATACAAAGTACGTTTATTAAGCATTTTAAGACGTGTACGACATACAAGAAAATCAGTACGGAAAAACGTAAATTTGTCAATTATGGGTACCATCCGTTATACACCGACTATCACGAAACGGCAAATGATTCAAGTCAATCTCTGTATCGTTTTTTGCCATTACAAACGAAGGGAGCGAGCGGTTTGATGTAGTGAAAGTAAGTCCGTCTCTTTTTAGAAAACCGGCTTTTTCGGCTCAACTCATTAAAGAGAGCCGGCTCTCAAACGGCTCACATGCTTTGATGCATTACGAATTATTATGTTGTATAAAGAAGTTGAGAAAAAATGGAAGTATATAATGAGTAAAAGGAAAAAAGACAGGGTTGTGTTTATCCCTTTAATAGGTGTATTACCAACAATAATTTAATGCAGAAAATGAATTCATAATTTGAATAAGGAAAGGTATTCTACTTAATTATATTTGCATGTGTTTTTTCCTTCTACAATGAACGTCCAAGCTACTTAATTTTTGAACTTTTTTTTATAATAAACCTCATTCATGTCGAGCAACTCAGGATCTCACAACAAAATGTTAATTAACAGTATATATGATATAACTAAACACATGTACAATATAACATGTTAAACTACATAAATAAACACGTTTGAAAAAAAAAAATACGATATAAGATTATTTTGCATTTTGGAAGGGAAAATACGAAAGTTTTTAAGGGCATGGAGCCGTGGAGGTTGACAGGTATGGATTACACACAATAAACATAAAACGAGAGGCACATAACTTGAAAAAACATAGAATGAAGGAAATAATACACTTAGCTTTTAAATATAACTGGGAACACAAACAGAATGAGGGGTTTTACGCATAAGCACCAAAGTAGCGAATGGCAGCGCATACTGTACTGTATTTTTGACCTTGTATCATGAAAAGCCTTTTTAACTAGAGGTAATATTTTCCTGTTCAGGTACATTTGTGACCCGAAACATTTGTATGCAGAGACAGTTAAGTTAAGAACCACTATACTTTTTAATTGGGTAGGTTTCTGAAGAAGAAACTGTACTCTTACTCCGCTACATTGAACCCGTTAGGTAAGTATGCTCACCTGTTCTCTTCTCTCCCGTGTCCCGAGTGAGAGGCTCTCGCTGAGGTAGCAAACTGGCGTATGTGTGTGTGTTCCGCCATGGACCCCAATTTACACACAAAATTTTGGGGAAGCATAGATCTCTGTTGGGACCAATGTTCCCTCTAATTTTCCACAGGTCTGAGCGTCACACAAAGTCGGTGAGCAACGCTTGAAACAACAATGAGCAACCACACCAGCTCAGTAGCCTAGATGGTAAGGCGCCCGCTTTGAGACTGGGAGGTCGGTGGTTCGCGCCCCGGCCGAGTCATTCCTAAGACTTAAAAAGTGGTCGGCGGCGCCCTCTGTTGGCTGCGGCTGCATCGGCTCGCTACAACGGGTCAGGTGCAATCGACATTTCGTTCTGTGTACATTGTTACACAGAATGACAATACAAGGAAATTATTATTATTATTATTATAATCCCAAGTGTGGCAAGATAATTATCAAACATGTCCAAAACTTGACATCAACTTACATTTTCCGGAGTTTCCGGCAATGCAAAATTATTTTTCTCTTTTGAATGAATTGACTCATGTACGATTGCAAAGGTTGTACGGCCTACAAACATCGTTTGTTCTTACAATTCTTTCACAAGATATCCATTTCTTTTTATTTCCTGACATATTTTGTCAAATAATATTAACATTTTTGCGGGCTTATTTAGTCGGTTGCACAATACAGAACTGTACTTAATCACATTTTTAGTGGAAGTACAATGTTGGCAACAATATTGATTTGATATAATTGGAAATTATTTGAATGCAACACAAACTTTTTCTTCTTTTTTCCGTGTTTTTTTTCCACTTTTTTAAAAATTCCTTTAAAAAAAAATCTCATTGTGTTTATTTTTTCCGAGCTGTCACTTTTTTCTTTTTGTTCTCTATCTACTTTTTTTCCTACATTTCTTTTTTTCTGGCTTTTTTCTAAATATTTCCTTTTTTTTCTCTTCCTTTTGTTTCTTTTTTTTCCAGCTTTTCACTACTTTTTCATTTTGGTATTTTTTTTCTTTTTTGTTAGATTCCCCCAATCCTTTAAGTCATTTTGTGCATAATTTTACATAATATTTGGTCATGTTGGGATTAAAGAAGCAAAAACAACCTAAAGAGCCGGTTCCTTTTAGTGAGCCGAGCCGAAGAAGCCGGTTCACAACAAATTTTACTCAACTTCGTTCTACTTCGACTCGACTTCAAAATACCGCATTTAGGACACAACGTCAGGGGAACCAGTGTATTTTTACCTTCATGCACTGTAACTTTGACTTAAGTCGCTTCTTAATTACTAATTTCGAGCCCTCATTTTTGTGCGCTGGCTAGATTTTCTTGTGCGCTGAGATAGTGCGAGCAGTGCGCAATTGCGCACGCGCGCAGCTTAGAGGGAACACTGGTTGGCACCCATAGATTTTTGATCATGCGAGTCCCCGGGACCCATCACTTTTCAGAGGTAAAATCAACATTGTTATAACGTACAATATTTTTATGAACTGAAAAATCTTTAGTGATAACTGCTTTGTATTACCAATTAACTGTGATGATTAAAACAATGAAAATATGGATTCATATAATTATTTCCTTAATATTATTATTATTATTATTTTGTATAATGTACAATATTGTTGTGAACTGAGAAATCTTGAAGTGATAACTGATTTGTATTACCAATAAACTCTGATGATTAAAACTGAATGAATATATAGATTTATATTATATATTTGTCGCCGATTTACAATTTCAACCTCGATAACACTAAATTTTGGGGACTCATAGATCTCTGTTGGGACCCAGATTTTTGATCATGCGAGTCCCCGGGACCCATCACTTTAAAGGTAAATTGAACATTGTACTATTCTTATTATTATATTGTTTATCAAAGTACTTTATTTTAACTTGATCTATTTTTACATTAAATATATTTTTTAATTGATAGAATGGACTTTAATGATCTGATTGAATGGTTGTTCAGTTACTCACTACTTAAGCAGTTTTTACATCATGTACTTTGTTACTTTTACTCAAGTAATTATATATATATATATATATATATATATATATGAGTACTTTTTACTTCTACTTGAGTCATATTATTCTGAAGTAACAGACCTTTACTTGGGTAAAATGTGTGGCTACCCTACCCACCTCTGGTATAATTTGACCACCAGCACACTCACCAAAAGTACTGTTTTAAACATTAAAAATCTTGACTCGAAACTAGTATTTTAGGGTACAGCTTCCTTATTCTGAAGCAAGACCGAGTGTTTATGTGGGAATAAACCGCTTCAACGGTCGCATTGGATTTCCATTTTGATAATTTTGTCACTTCCTGTTTTGACAAGCAATTTTTTTTATTACTCTGGAGAAAGATTGTCTTTTGCGCGTAAAAATAAAGCGTGTGGTCAAATATCGTTTTTCTTATGTCAAAAGGTCGAATTGTCTTTATTGATTGAAAATGAATGAGCATATTCACAATGCTGAAGTTGTCAGGACCAGAACGGAAACAGGACCCAATTGCGTGACGTTTACAAAAAGTTTTATTTAAAGAAAGAGTAAGGGCTGCGCCCACGATCCGGGGTTCGCTGGACGCGGGAAGCAAGTCACTCTCGGATTCGGACTGGGATCCGAACGCGGAAGTGGATCTTCTGTAGTGAGCGATGGAGGTGTCAGGGACGGAAAAACGGGTCGGTAGCCGGGACAGAGAGCAAGGCATGGTCGGGGTCGGAAAAGAGTCGTAAGCCAGAACGGGAGAGTAGACGTAGTCGGGGACAAAAGAGGTCGTAAGCCGGGATGGGAGAACAGCTGTGGTCAGGAGCAAAACAGGTCGTAGCCGGAGACAGACGGGAGCAAAAACGGGACAGGTGGGAATCAGGGTCGAAAAAGGCTTGCCTAGTATACACTGAGGTTCGCAGACGACTGACAACAGGGGATTGACAGGACTGGGTTCAAATAGTGACAGGGAGCCAATAAGAACCCTCAACGGTTGGCGCCAAATGAGCAGGCACAGGTGATTCAAATTTGTAAGTATGACAGAAGTAGGTACAAAGTAATAAGCTTTAATCACTTCATTAAAAAAGGTGTGGAAATAGATGCTTAAACGTGTACATGGTCGCTAATGTATTTGATGAGTATGCATCTTATATAGACTTAAACTACATGAGATTCATTACTGAACTCCGATGGTTTAAAGTACACTAAAATAGTAAATACAAATAAATACAAATGGTAAGTAAATACAAATACTGTAGTTATCAAGTCAATGCAAACAGAAATGCTCACAATTCAAATTAAACCACATAGTGAAAATCAAGAGTAACAGAAAAATAAAAATCATATGGTGGCGCCTTAATTTCAAAATATAAAAGCCTGTTTATTATAGGTAGAAATAAAGTTGTAAAATATATACAGTATGTTATTCATTAAAGCAGTCTTTCTCAACTGGTGGGTTAGGACCCAAAAGATTGGGGGTCAATTATACTCCCTAACAGTAGATGGCAACAATGGCCTGCTTGATGTCTTCAACCGGTTTATTCAAATGGCACGATTGATAGGGACCATATCTTTTGTGATTTAGTTTTTTTCCTTTTTTCTACCCATAATAAGCTCGGTGGCCTTGGGGGTATGGCGCCCGCCCCGAGACTGGGAGGTTGTGGTTCAAGCCTCGGCCGAGTCATACCTAAGACTTAAACATTGGTACCCGTTGCCTCCCTGCTTGGCGTTCAGCATTATGGGTTGGAATTGGGGGGTTTGGTCACCTAATGACTCCCAACACCTCAGTTGGGTTGAGCGAGGGGGCTGGGAATCCCCTCCTCTGAATCAATCTCCCAAAAAGTCAGAAATGACTCTAGCCACCTCCCACTAGGGGGATATGGCTGTGCTATATATATATATATATATATATATATATATATATATAATAATGGTCCCAAGACAGCTAGTGATAAAGTAATAATGATTAAGTCAAAGAAACGGAAATATAAAAATGGTGTGCGAGTGTCGACCATTCGAGCGCTGCTGAAAGGTAGAGAAATTGGTTTCGAAATGTGATATATTTAGCTTTATATCAGTATATTGCTGTTTACTAATGAAATAGTTAAAAAGATAGTGACGTCTTTGTACACGCTTTATTAATACTTTGAACATAATTTAGTATGTGGCCATTTTAAAGCAGTTTTAGGAGGTTGCTTATATGTGAGCAGTACAGTACTTGTAGTGCAAATTATTTCTTGATTTGGGTGGAATGGTGGGTCCTGAAGTCGGACCAGTTGAGAACTAGTGCATTAAGGAATACACATTAAATTTGTCATGTTTTTAATACGCCAAAGAAATTATCTACTGGATAATGTCATTTTATATACATGCTTTTAACAGCTCAAAGAAATAGAGTAACTCGACGTTGCTTTTTTTCTCGATTCACTCCTCTCCTTGGGTCGACATTTCATTCAGCGTTGTCACAGAAGACTGGAATATGGCCCTGTAATAAGAAAAACACGTTTGTTTAATAAACGCAGCATTATTTCATAATTTACTCTCATTTATCGTGAGGCTACTTTTGGACATCTCCTTCCGTGTCCGCGTGCGCTTGTAATTGCCTCGCCACGCAAACGGCAGCTCTTTTCAAGCTTGCGTTAATCTCTCCCGCTGTAAAAAGTGAAATATCTCAGTGATATTAACCAACAATAATAAATGGCATGGTATTTTCTTTTAGGACAATTTGGACTTACTGTGTCGCAGGACCGCTAGGAGGTGCACGACAGAGGCCAGCTCAATAAGAGTGCCGAAAGCTTCCGAATCCAGCGAGGCCAGAACCTCGGACAAAAAGGCCCTAAACGCAACACACAAGCTCCGTTATATGAATTCAAGTTTATATTGATCAATTTATTTCTTTAGAATATAGTTAGCAACATCACTCAAATGTTTGTACAAATCAAAACTATTTTGTCTGGGAACAATGAAGAAAATGTTTTTTAGGGTAAAAAATAAGTTTTTTTTTTTAAAGATAATATTGCACGTGGTCAAGTTTTTTTTTTTCTTTTTTGAAAAGTCAAAATTTGATCTGATAATAATTTAAGTCTGAATTATCTTGGGGCGCCAGTAGCTCAGGTAAAGGTAAAACACTCGTCTTGGGATCAAGACGTCGCAGGTTCGGTTCCCAGTTCCTCTGTGTTACAAGTCAAAGTGTCCTTGAGCAAGACACTGAATCCCTAGTAGGTAGTTGACACTGCTATCAGTGTGTGTGAATGGGTAAGTGTGAAGGACATTGTAAAGCGCTTTGGGAGATCTTCATCTACTTGAAAAGCGCTATTTAAATGTAGACCATTTACATCCATAACCAGAATTATGTTTTATAATTATAATAATAAATAGTAGTATAAAGAACTAATTAGTAGAAACATTAAAACTGCTTCTTATCAGTCAAAGCCGCCCTTACTCATTCCAAAATTCTAAAGCTCCTTTAACGCGGTCAAAGCTCTAAAGCCGCTTTAATTCAAGCAAGGAGGAATTCAAGCAACGTTAACTCTTCACTTAAAGCAACTTCAATGCTTTGGCTCCATTAAAGAGCTACAATACTCGAGTAAGTACAACTACTGAGTCAGAGCATGAGCAATAAGCTGCATGATTTCAAGAAATGGGCATCATGGCAGTGCAGTGGTTAGCATGTGTGCGGCACAGTTCTGAGTTAATGAGATCTAACCTTCCTGTTTGGAGTTTGCATCTTCTCCCCGTGCTTACGTGGGTTTCCTCTCACATTACAAAACCATGCATGTCAGGTTAATTTGCTGGTCTAAATTGTCCCTAGGTGTGAACGAGCGATTGAATTGTCTGAGTGTTCCCTGCGACTGACTGGCAACCAGTTCAGGGTGTCCCCTGCCTACTGCCCGAGGATGGCTGGGATGGGCTCCAGCACTCCCGCGAACCTACTGAGGATAAGCGGTGCAGATAATGGAAGTAGGGATGGCTTTCAAGAAATAATGCATATTTAAGTCAGGGTTAAACTGTGTTAAAACTTAGACTCAAACTAACTACAACCGTCTTCATAGTCACTGATAACAACGTAGTGAACACTGGTTAGGAGATGAGTTGTGGCACTCCAGAATAAACGTTTCCGTTATTATTATTTTTTTAGACATTTTTACTGTGACATGAGAAATTCTCTTTAAAAAGTAGGGCTCTTTGAGAATCCTTCACCCCGCATTTCTGTGAGGTCCAATTGTTTTGCATATGCACTTGTTTGGGGAAAAAAAAGTCCAAAGTATGTTTTATTGCAGTTGTGTTTCTTGTTGTGATGAAAAAATAGACTTCTTCAAAAAGAAAAAGCCTTTGGAGAGACGAACCTTGGACTTTTGTGAGAACCTATGAAATAATGTAAAGAAGTGTTTTTCAACTGGTGGGTCGGGACCTAAAGTGGGTTGTGGACCCGTTCTTAATGGGCCGCAGGACTTTGCCCTGGCAAAATAATGCTAAGAAGAATTAACAAAGGGTCAATTGCACAGTAGAAGAAATAAATATCTGCTCTATTTCTTCTTACCGTTTAGTCAATCGTTGTTTTGAAGGACACGTTTAAGAAGGACATCTAATTTTATTTTGATGTTTTTTTTTTTTTTTTTGCCCATAATAATGCGTCCCAAGAAAGTTAATGATATTAGTAGTATTTTGGGTAAGAAATTCATTTAGTATGTGGCTATTTTAAAACAGCTATAGGATAGATAGATAGATAGATAGATACTTTATTCATCCCCGTAGAGAAATTCACACTTCCAGCAGTCTACCCCGTTGTTTATTTACAGATTAACATGATGCCCTAGGGGTGCTTGTAGCGGAGTGGATGACGTCACGCTAGTCCAAAAGTTCGACATCCCTGCGGCAGATGGAAATCTTTTCTTTGTGAAAATCCAGGGATACACCACCTTGTGTTAGCAAGTCCGCCTCCTCTCCGATTCCCCCCGGCTTTCGTGTCTCTGTATAGCAGCGTTGAAGCCGGATAGCTCCGGATAGCTCCGGGTAGCTCCGGGTGGCTACACGTTAGCGTCCGGAATGCTAAACGTGAGCCACGTTTCCGCAAAACCCAGCAACTGCGCTCCCTGTGCGCTTCGATGTTTTCCACCAGCACTCGAACTTATTTGGTCGTGAGTTCGCATTTACCATGATTACGGGTGGTACCGAAGACTTATAACGCCGCTAGTCGCTTAGCTAGCTCCGGCTCTTCTTCTACGATAGGCCCCTTCATCACGCCGGCACGAGAATTCTTCAGGGCAAGGAAATTGATTCCTTGAATAAACGCATTTTCGTGCGCTAAAACCAATGTCCATAGGATAGAAGTAATCCATAGTGTAGTTGTCAAAACGGGAAGAAAAAACACCAAAGATAGGAGCAGACAAAGAAACAATAGGGCAGCCGCTGGAAAAAGCAGCCGCTCGTGGCAGCGCCGCTTGGGTTGTTTATATGCGATAAAGGCTTGTATGAAGTACATCAGGGTTCCTACAGCTTAAAGCAAGTGAAATTCAAGACATTTTAAGATTTTTGAATGCCTTTTGAAATCAAATTTAAGACCAAGTTGACAAAAAAAACCTATTAAAACAAAAACTGGTATATATTTCTTGCACACAATACATATTGCTTCGTGGCATTACCTGGCACAGCTTTTAGCCATGGCAAAAAACATTTGTCGGACAGTCACTTCTCATTAAATGTCCCCTTTTACATGGTCCAAACTCGTAAATGTCTGTCCCAAGTGGCTATGTGTATTGTGGGTAGACAAAAGACTTGCGCATGACTGAAACCACATCACCATTTTGATAGTTCCCTTAGTGTGGTCACGCCATGTTGCCACTACAGTAAATCGGTGAATTACTAATAAAGACAATTGATAAATGTTACTAAATCTTTTTAGTTCAAACTCATAAAAATCTTATTAATGTGCCCACATTTTAAAGACTTTTCAAAATCGGATTTAAGACATTTTAATTCCAATCAAGCCTTATTTCGAAAAATAAAATTAATTCAATGCCTTTTGATACTTTTCAAGGACCTGCAGGAACCCTGTATATACTGTACTTGGGAATCGTTTTTGAGGTCATATTGTTTTTTGAAAAAAGGTGCAAATATGTATCTACAATATATCTCTATACTCTGCTTTAAACTGCACAATACCTTCATTTGACAAAATTGAGAAGATAATTTTTTTTTGTTAATTTGGGTCGCAACTTGTTCATTAAGGTTGAATGGTGGGTCCTCAAGTCAGACCACCTGAGAAACTCTGATGTAATGGAGCACATTTAAAAAAAAACTCATTTACAGTGAAGTTTTTTTTTGTGTGCAATATTGATGCAATATTTTCCCCAAAAAAGGTTGATATCTTAAATAGTTTCCTACCGGGTGACTGGCGCCGACTTGAGAATGAGCAATATGAGGAACCTCGACAGTGTAGGCAAGTCCTTTGCAGTCTCAGGAATCATCACCTCTTGGGGGTGTGTAATCTATAGGGGTAGGAGATGTGGAAAAAGGATGTGATCATCATCTTTTTCCATTAATCAAACAATACATTATGACCCAAAAAGCTATCGAACAACCTAACTAGTGGCAATACCCAATCATGGTTCATGGATCCCTTAACCACCAGGCATAATAATTGATCAGTTGAAATCAAAGACTGACATAATAAAATATAGTTTACTTTTCATATCAGAAATTCTTCACTTTTAAATGAGTCAAAATGCTCTGCTCACCTTTTGCAAGGTGTATCTGGTCTCCACAATGAAAATAGCAAAAAGGGTATCAAAGACCCAGTTGAGGTTATGTGCTTGAGCCACTTGCAGGAAGTCAGCGAGGCCACTTGAGGTAGACTCACACAGCTAAAAAAAAAATAATGATAAAAAACAGCAAGAAAATCAGACAGGTCCATATAAAGACATTAATTATATGTTCGCTATAAAAGGGGTCCAATGTTTTTATACATACTCTCAAAGAAAAATCATATTGCAATTCGTTTAATTCAAGGGTTCGTACACCTTTTTCATGTCCAAATTCAAGAACTTTTTAAGGACATTTAGAGCCAATTTTCCAATTTCACCAGTATCACTAAGAGAAAAAAAATCCAGTGTGACTCATGTATTCCGCAGTGTCACAAATAGATATGCGATTTTTAATCTTGCATATACATTTTTTAAGACATGATTTTTAGATCTTGAGTAAATTGCGAATACTGTATATTTGTTTGAGAGAAAGGTGATCTTCATTTTAATAAATGTCCATAATTGATACGTAATCCTTGCACCAATTGCACATATGAACATGGGTCAAAACTTAAAAAGATAAGAAGGGCGTGGAGAAAATACTTTATTTGTTTATAACCAGCAGCCCTAATTTTTGATTAAAAATTAGTGCAAAATTTAGTTTGACTTCTACTCAGCTCACACTAAGCACTGAAGGTGACAAACGTTGAAAATACAGACGATCCCCTACTTACGACCATTCGACTTTCGCAAAACGATGGATCCGAACATTCTTTTCGGGGTGTCGAAAAATATCCGTACATTGCTGCAAGTTAGATTTTGTATTGTGTGCCCCTATTTCAGAGTAGAGGACATAGGGTTAGGACAATGGTGGTGCTTCTTCTCGCCGTTACCAGCGTGTGGCGCTGTGAGAGGTCACCCAGCATCCACCCTGAAGAAGAAATCCGGCTCCTACTTCCTAGTTCGTGTGTAAACACACTGCACTGCATCTCTAGCACGCGAAGAACTTTGACATTTTTATTGTTTAATATCTCGTGCATCCATTCAAAATAGTTGGTACAAACAGGCTAGCTGTTTCTTTTGAAATGAAAGTGAAATAAAGCTTGTTGCGGTTGGGAAAATGTTTTTAATCGCTTTTTTTCGTCCACTTTTTACGATGTAGGAAGTTGCCTAACTCTTCCAAAAGTAAGTTAAACTTAACTTAATTTATCTTTATAGTCAAGTCATGTTTATTTGTATAGCACTTATTCACGAGGAGTCTCAAAGGGCTTTATAGACCACAGAATAGTGTGTAACTTCGTTTTTTCAGTACTCTGCTTTATCATTCATCCGGCTTTGTAACATAGAGCATATTATTTTATTAAACGTTTATTTTTCAGTTTCAAAACAATAAAGGTTCCATACAAAATATAGCACTGGAGCAACTTACGAACAAATTTAACTTACGAACGATCTTGTTCGTAAGTAGGGCAGTGTCTGTATGCGGCCATGTTTCAAATAATCTTTTGAAAACTATGAACACACAACTAACATATAACTTACAATGTATTTATTTCACGTCCTTCAAAGCTCTTCATCATCAGATACAATAAAGGAAACAACTTTTTAGCGTACTTTTTTCAATTTATATTTTTCAGGACGACTTTGTTTTCACCGATCTCTACATTCGTCTCTGGTACCGTGAATAAAATAGTGTGATAAGATAAAATATATTGCGCATTACACATGAATAAATACGGTACTCCTGCCCACGCGAACTACACTGGTTTTAATTCAAACACACTTCCTCAAATGCCCAACTCGCTCTGGGAAATCTTACAATCAGGGGATGGTGTAATAATAGTCTGTGGTTTGCAATAATCGGTGGTTTGTGCAGCCCTTTGAGACTCTTTGTGATTAAGAGCTATATAAATAAACATGACTTGACTTGCCAATGCCCCCCTCCCCACCTCAAAACATGTTATTTTCTGATCAATACTGTTCACGTAGGTCAGTGTTTTCCAACCATTTTTGTTTTTCTAGTTTTACTACATCCGCATCTTATTTTTTGAGAATAATGAGAAATATACTTAAAATGAGCAAAAATAATCTGCTGTGAATCGAAACATTTTGTTACGTTCTTATTTAGTAAATAATAAATAAGAAAATAATTAAAATCAGCGAAAGTGTATGCAAGATTTTCCTTTATCTACTTTGTTCGTTGCAGAGCAATCTTAAACAGCTCTATCAAACTGATAAGTTATGAAATGTCCTTGTACTATCTCGTGAGCAGATGATCAGTATATAAGAAAAAAAGGATGATTAGATCAATAAACTTGATCTCATTTTGAGGTTGAGCTCCTAATTACCTAAGTACAAAACAAAAATTGTCTTTCCATTTTGTTTATAAAATATTCAACCTGTTATTTAAGTCCCACTATATTTGTATCCTGTTTATTCCAGAAAAACAAGTTAAAATCTTCTGAAATTGTCTGCCAGCAATATTGAGAACTGTCTACTATGTCTTAACAGTATTTAGTTTTGAATGAATAGTTCTTAAAATTCGCTGTTGCTTTTTACGTACAAGATTTTTATTTTACTTTTATAGAAAAAACTAAAACAATTTTTAACCACTTGATGTTAAAGGAGGCCTTTGGAGATGAAAATGAAACGTTTTCAAAAATATAATTTTCTATAAAGTTTAATGAGAACTTTACTGGACTTTTACATTATAAATCCAGTCGAAAGTAACAAACTGTTGTTTGTTCAGCCAAAGTTTTGCAGATGTGAAGGTTCTGTACCTGAGGGCCGGGCTTCTATACATATATCCCACACACAATAATTAGGAGTCTGAAAAACATTTGTACCACTTCATGTAAAAAAAAAAAAGAAAAAATGAGTAGGTGAATATATTTGTCTGCACTTCCTAATGAGCCCATAAATAGTTTAGAAAAAGAAAAATTGTATTCTGCTGCCACCTACTAATATGAAAGAGCGTTACAGTTACTCCACTGATCAATATAAGAAAGCAAAGGTACCGAACAATGGCCTGCTTTTAATGGTAAATGCAAAATTGGGTAATTTCCTGCGGCACATTAGGCAAGGTCTCACGGCACACTAGTGTACCCAGGCACAATGGTTGAAAAACACTGACATAGGTCACGCTTTTTGACTTTAAAATGAGATTTTCATTTCATTGTGCCAAAGTTAGGCGTGTCATACAGATGTCCCATTGGACGCGACGACGCTTTAAAGGACAATGTCATACAAAATAATGCCAACTGTAAATCACAAAGAAGAAATGCAATGGCAAAACTAAGCCGCTAGAGGGCACTGTCGGGCTAATCCTTAAGCAAACGTGTTGAAAAACATGGCAACAATTTCAAGCATTTACAAGCACTTCACCTAAAATTTTAAAACGATTTGAATCCTTGAAAACGAACATTAAAATTCAAGCCTTTAAGGGATTTATAACACCCATACGAACCCTGTAATTCAGAAACAACAGACACGGTGCATGATGTTGAATTAAGTCACAAACAAAAATGCCAACCTGTTTCCCCGCTTCTGGGTCTTTTTTAAGTCGGCGAGCCAATACTTCAATTATATTTTGGAATATCTTCGCTACCGCAGCCAGGCACGCGGTAGCAGCATCTTGCTGGTCAGCCGGTTTGTTTTTGACGAGGGAGTAAGTGGAAGCTAACTCCTTCAGAGACAGCAATATCTCAGGTATGCACAAATGGCCCATTTCTGCAACGCATGGAGACAGAAAGGGAGAGAGTTAAAGTTTCAAAAAGACGCTTTAACTCCTCAAGTAAATCTATAATGCTGTTACAATATATGCTTCAGTCTAACAATTTTTCCTCTGTGGTAAGGAAAATAAACACTGCTGGTGATGTTTAAGTCATAAAGCTTTTAACAAAAAAAAGCATAAACTCGAGGTTATCAACATGGAAGCTTTAACTCAAAATTTAATGTTTAAAGACACATGAACTACTGACTTAAAGCGTTAAAGCCGCTATAATAGTTGAGTTAAAAAGAAGATTACGAATGCAACTACGGTTCTATGTGTCCCGTAGGCCGCCACAGGTGGTGCTTCAAGCACAGAATTTCACCTATGCGCAGTTCGAAAAATGCATACCAAAAATTAATAACTCCATCGCACTTGTCTCATTAGAAATGTCTATAAATTCCAGTCTCATTACAGGTGAGAGTCTTCTCACGTGAACACGAGAATTCCGAGCGACAAGATGCTCTGGCGGTTGTATGGGACTCAGAGAACTGTAGTTGGTTTTGTAACTTTAGTTCTATTTCGTTCTTACAAACCGCCAGAGGCTGTAGTTCAAGCACGGAATGACTAATAATAGCATTTTCACGAGGAATCCAAGAAACCTCACGGAGAAGCCAACGCCGAGCTACAACGCTTTAGAACCTGGCAAAAGTGCTAGGTGGCAGCACAGATGGAGGGACATCCACTTTAGGGCTGCCCAGGAAGTGGAAACGACCTAGTAGAATCCAGGCGCAGCGCTGTGGGCAGCATAATGTGGTGTAACAGTCCACGCGCTCTGAGCTAAAACCTTCTAAATGTGCTCACACAACTCTAAAGCTTTAACCTTATAGTACATGCTTTAACTCCTTACGCAGAGCTAAACTTTCAAGACATGCTGACTACTTTAAGTCTTAAAGTTGCTTTTAGACGCAAGTTAAAACTTACAGTTAATGCTTAAACTCCTGACTTTAAGACTTACCTGAGAGTTAAAGCTTTGAAAGCACAAAGTAAATATAATTATTTTACCTGAAAGCACAACAAGTGAGCAGATGCGCA
Organism: Urocampus carinirostris; assembly: GCF_059441175.1. NCBI lineage: Eukaryota > Metazoa > Chordata > Actinopteri > Syngnathiformes > Syngnathidae > Urocampus > Urocampus carinirostris. The sequence continues at coordinate 12,024,961 of NC_142366.1, read as the reverse complement.
GAGCGTGAGTATTGAAGGAGTCGTCGTCCAAACAAAGCACTACATCTTTGCACATCGTGAGGAAGATCTGTCAGATGAACACAAACGTCACTTCCCTGATTCAAGTTTTCACTTAGGTACAGTCTGACATTTATCCAGTCTTCATTGACACATGACTGGTGCTCACCTTGGTTATCTCAACTGCTAACTCCAACAAAAGTTCCATCTCTTCGTCTGCATCGCCCTGATGACCGTCTCTCAGAAATGGAAGCACACTCTCCTCAACCCACAATGCCGTGACATCCAGAGACTGCAGATACTCGCGGCTTTCCGATAGCTAAAGAAGGTAACTGTTTAGTTACAAAATATGTCTTTTCTTTTAATAGTCACAACACTGGAACGAGACTTACGTCGTGTTGCAGGTGCACACTGAGGCGGCTGTGGAAAGTTAATGCCTTGAGGGCCAGGTCTGTTGGAGCTGTACTGGTTGAGTGAGATCTGAAGTGGGCGTGAAGCAGCGACTGTCGATATTACCAGAGGAAAATGTTCTTATAATTACACACCGCACATTATTATATTCATCAAAATGCAGTGGTACCTCTTCATACGAGCTTAATTTGTTCCAGGATCGTGCTCGTAGCTCGTGTACAAGTTTTTCCTGATACGAGCAAAAACCAAGTCAGGGTTCGTACACCTTCATTGCCATATTAAAGAAATGTAAGCACTTTCAAAGCCAATTTTCCAGTTTCGCAATTCGCGGCATCCTGCTCCCTTCATCTGTTCTGTTGAGCACAACTTGTAGGGGGCGATGATACTTCACATGACGATGCCATACAAATGCCAGCTGCCGTCACATATGTAATTGCAGAGCAAAACCACCAGAGCAGGCATGTCAGGGTCATTTCTAAGCAGACCTTATTCATTTTTCTTGAATTAATGTGCGATCTATTAAGTCAGACTGCCAGGAAACATGGCAATAGTTTCAAGAATGTACATGCACTCCAGCACGAACACTAATTGATCCGTTGCAAGGAGTAACTGAAATTGCATACCTGTCAACCTACACATTTTCCTGTATTTCATGTTTTTTGATCATTTCAAATTGTGTGCGCCGTATAACAACTTTCTAATGGAAAAATCAATTTATTAAAAGACCAATCTTATCTTGCCCATTTCAGCTCAAATTCAAATCGTCTTGGTAACTGGTAGCAGACGACATCATCATAGCTTGCTGATATTGTTGCGGTATTCTAGATGATTTGTCTTGCTGAGAGTAAATAGGTGTCCTGTTGTAAATACAAGGTTTATTACAGCATAATAAGGGGATCTGCAACCAATAATACGGAACGCAATTGGCTGAGGTTGACAGGTATGAGATCGAGAGACTGTTAATGATACATAAAATCACTTACTGTACACTTAGTTACTATAACTTTAAATTAACAAACACACAAATTTAAAAATCACAATTGTTTTCGACTGTAGTAGATTGCATGCGAAACTGGAACCAGATGATCTTGGCGGTGAGCAGACCCTAGTGGTAGCATCCAGGCTTTCTCTTGACCTGGATGTTTCTTTGAAAAGTGAGCAAGATTTTTGTTGCAAATAGAACTCGTATATTCAAATTCCTGTGTTTAGAGGTGCTCCTATAAAGAGGTACCACTGTATGATTGCAACACACCTTCCAATTCCCTAGAATTCTGTAAAGACGCTTGAGTGGGCCCTCACTAAGAGCCAGGACTTTGCTGCGTGCAGACGGTTGAATGAGCAGGTAATCCAAGTAGGTCAGCGCCAGGTCCGGCTTAGGTGTAGTCTTCTCCTGGATTGTCACCTTGCGCTTGAGAGTTGACTTCTTCTTGCCGATAAAAATCAATTGAGAGCTACCCTTCCCATGACGAGACAAACACAAACAGAACTACTGACCCCCGACTTCTCGGGCAAAACTTCGGAGAGCCAGTCGATGATGAGCTCCAGTACACCAGAGATCTTGTCCCAACCACACAAGCAGTCCAGCAGAGGTCCGTACGCCTCGGGCGGGGCTCCAGTTTCAATCTTACTCAGACGGGACAACACGCTGTAACTGGTCCAAGATATTGTCACAAAATGTTGGTCCAAGAGGAAAACAGATGTACTTGTCGGAGTTACTTACCTAAATGTTGCCACATAGTTGGCTGGAATTAAGGAAGCAATTTGGATCAGGGCCGCTTGACATCTCTGGTCCTGAAAGGTAAATAACAGTCATCTCAGATCTACACATAGTTTATTTAGTATCATTAAAGGAGCTGTACGGAATATGGAAAATATTTTACTCGCTACCGCTATCTCCAGGCTTGTCGTCATCATTGCAGCCTAAGTCAGTTCTTTCATGATGCGTGTGCACTTGACTAAACTTTTAATTTTTTTTTAGGGTTTGGGATAGTGTTTGGACTTGTACTTTGACTTGAAGCAGGCTTTTTTTTACTTTCACTATTTTCATGCTACACTAACAAAATAATAATAATAATAATAATAATTAAAAAAAAAAAATAGGGACAAGCATGACGTGCCTTTCAAGTAGAGGTAAGATCTTGGGCCCGAACCTGGCTGGGTCTGGACATCAAATGTCGAACATCAAGTCGGGACGGGCTTCTCTCTCAGGGCACTTTTGCTCAAGTACGTAATTATTTAGATGATTTTTAACTTCTACTTGAGGAATATTATTCTAAAGTAACAGTATTCTTACTTGAGAAACACATATCTGCGCTGCACGTGCTTTAACGCTGCACTTAGGCGCAGCGCGTACTTCAATGCAGAAGTGCAGCTTCAGGTTTACTTTGGACCCAGTCCCTCGAATCAAGTTTATCGGTACAGCTTTTATACCCATGGCTCGGGTCGGGCTAGATCTTTTTTTTAGGCCAGATCTCTCAAAGCACTCCCTAATCTGCCATTCCTCTCAACAAATGTGTTCTGCACTGAACAGCTTTGCTAAAAAGCAGATAGTAAAAACCAAAACAAAAACAATTTCAAAGTGCTACGTACTGTAAAATTGCTGAAGTATTTGCTCATCACTTGACCAAATTTGACATGCAAGTACTGCTGGGTCTCTTGGTTCTGCTGGAGGGTCCTGTCTATGGTCGTCCACAGGATGGCCACTATTTCCAGGAGACCGACTGCCACGCCCTGCTCCAGTACCACTGGAGCAGTGCCCTGAGGCTGAGAAAAAAAACAAGGACATTCAAATTTAAAGGTACATAAATAACAAACAACTCCTAGTATAAAGCATGGAATCACCAGTCTTGGGCAAGCACTCATCTTTAGACATTTTATTCTGTAAAAAAAAAACTCAGATCACAAACAAGAAACAATCGTAAGGTAATTCCAAAGTGCTTCATATTGGCATTGAGAAACACTAAAGGAAATTAAGAAAAAAAACATTGAAATGGGCAGTAAATGTTACTTTTATAGAGAAAGTGCAGGGAAATAAATAAGGAATCACTCAATTCTGAGGGAAAAAAATTGGAATCTGTGCATTTTGAGTAGAAAATAAAGACACACCCATTCATTTTCCTTTCCTTAATTGGGCACCTGGCTTAGATCAAGTCTGCTCGTTGTCAGCAGTTAAAAACAGTGCAAATATCACACCTTGGAGGGCTTCTGCTGGACTAAGTGGATTGGCAAGACTCGTGCTCCAACAAAAGAGATGTCTCTTGAGACAAAAGACGGGATCGTAAAAAACTGCTGGAAGAAGGTAACTTCAGTGATGAGTCACAAATCTGTATTGGACAAGGTGATGGTGCTAGAGCTTTTGTTTGGTGCCAGTGAGATTTACAAAAAGGACTGACGAAAAAAAACATCAAAATTCCCAGTCTTAATGATATGGGTCTGCATGTCAGGCAAAGGCACTGGGGAAATGGCTGTGGTCATATCTGAAATAAATACACAAGTTTACAATGAGATTTTGGACAGCTTTCTTATTCCTTCAATTTTCCAAGATGACAATGCATCATGCCACAGAGCAAAAACTGGGAAAGCAGTCCTTGGAGAAAGATGCATCCAGTCAATGCCATGGCCTGCAAATAGCCCAGATCTCAACCCAATTGAAAACGTATGGTGGAAATTGAAAAAAAAAAAAAAGTCCACAGCAAGGCAAGGCTCCGACCTGCAAAGATGATCTGTCGACTACAATCAAAGAGAGTTGGCACCAGATTGATGAAGAATACTGTTCGTCACTCATCAAGTCCATTCTCCAGAGACTGCAAACTGTCATGAAAGCCCAAAGATGGTGAAACTAAATCCAAGTGATATGTTTTGATTGTTATTTGTCTGTTCATGATTCCATATTTTTCCCTCATAATGGAGTGATTCCATATTTTTTTCCCTGTGCTTGGTCTATAAAAGTGGCATTCTCTGACTAACACAAAGATTATTTTATTCATTTCTTTTCGTGTTTCTAAATGCCAAAGGGTTGCATTTTTGAAAAACTTTATTCTTTTTTATGCATTGTATCTGAGTTTGTACTACAGAATAAAATGTCGGAGTACTTGTCCAAGACTGATGATTCCATGCATTTTGCTAGGGGTTGTATATATATATATATATATATATATATATATATATATATATATATATAGTATACACACACTAACATAAATCTATATACAGACGCTCCCCTACTCACAACCATTCAACTTCCGTATAACGGCAGATACGAACATTTTCTTCGAGATGTCAAAAGTTTCCGGACATTCCTGTGAGTTAGAATTTGTATTGTGTGCACCTTTTCCAGAGTACAGGACAGTACAGTAGTGACTCTTCCTACTGCCACCGATGTGAGGGGTCATCCAGCATCCACCCAAAAATAAATAAATAAATAAAAAGTTTCCTCTTACTAGCTCGCGTGTAAACATAGAGTACTACATGTACTGCATCAAGCACGCTAAGAACTTTGACATTTTTATTGTTTTATATCTCGTTCATCCATTCAATATGGTTGGTGTAAGGTGGTGAGTTGTTTTTTTTTTTTTAAATGAAAGTGGAATAAGAAAGCTTGATGAGGCTGAAAAAAATGGTTGGATCACTGGTTGAATTTCTGCCACTTTCTACCATTAGGAAGTCGCCTAACTCTTGAAGCTCATCTTCCAAAAGTAAGTTAAACTTGACTTTATAGAGTATATTGTTTTATGAAATGTTTTTTTAGTACAAAACAATGCATGTTACTTATACAAGCCTTAAACATACTCATGTTATCCTTAAACATACATTCCATACAAAATAGAGCACTGAAGCAACTTACTAACAAATTCAACTTACGAACGATCCGCCAGAACGTATCTCGTTCGTAAGTAGGGCAGCGTCTGTACATACAGTACATACACACACACATATATGTATATTATTTTTGTCAAAATACTAATAAGAGTTCCAGCAGCCTTTTTTTGGGTTTGTTTTTGTTGCATGACAGTTAAGTTTCCAGAAGGAGTAGGACAATTAGATTGGATTTATAATCAAAGACAAAAAATAAGCCGTTTTTAAAATGTGATCCGTTTTTCTTACCATACTGTTTTCCTTGTTGCCATTGTTGGGTAGTGCGCTATCCTTATTGGTCGGTAAGGTTGAATTCAGGACCCGGCGGATGGCCAACATCAACTTCACTGGTTACAAGCATACATCAGAAGTTCCTTTCACATAGCTTAAGAGACACAACATTGGGTTTAAATTGTACCTATATTTGCGGGGGCGGCATGCTTGTGGGAGAACAAGTAGAACCTCCGGGCCGCTTCCGGGTTCATGAGGATGAGGGAGACACAGCGGTTGCAGCACTCCAAATCAGTAGCGTTAGTGGGGTAGAAAGAGTCGAAGAGCAGTTTGGAAAGGCGCTTGAACACGTGCGCAGTGTCGATGGCCAGACGGCCCACCAAGTGTTCCAGGCTGCATACGTCCCAGAACTGTGGAGGGGTGAAGAAATAATAATGGGGGGGAACTTGATCGTATTGGCTCGAGGCGTTTCTGCATACCTTGGCAGCGCGGACCGCCTTGAGCTTGAGGAGCATTTCAACAAATGCAACACGGACTTTCTCTGATTTGTCGTGGAGGCTATTTTTGAACTTGGGCACTATCTTCTTTAGCACAGGATGGCTGCGGACATTGTCCAACAATATGCACAGAGACTGAAAACACATGCATATGGATTAATAAGCCTGGATCCAAGAAAGGCGTACAGTGCCATGAAAACGTTTTTCACACTTCCCAATTTGTGGTTTTGCTTATTTATAACTCACACAGTTTAAAATCATCAAACCCATTTTAATATCACATAGACAAACCAAGGAAATACAAAATACAGCTTTGAAATTTTGATTCAATTTATTAAGGCACAAAAAAGAATCAAAACTTATCCAGCACTATGTGAAAAAGTATTTGCCCCCTGAAACTAATAGCAAGTTGGGGCACCAGCGATAACAAAAATCAAACGTTTACAATCATTGGTAATTTTGTCCCACTCTTCTTTGTAAAATTATTCCAAATCTGCCATATTAGGGGATTTTCTAGCATAATCTGCATGTTTAGTCACGCCACAGCATCTTAATCAGATTCAAATCCAGACTTTGACTTAGCCACTCCAGAACCTTCATTTTGTTTCTGTTTTGTGTGAAATTAAAAGTGGTTTTATGATCAGAAATTTTTGAGTGATAAATATACAAAAAACACCAGAGGGAAAATACTTTTTAACGGCACTGTATTTTAGAAGAAATCCCACCGTAAAGACAGTGCAGCGGACATCATCGGAGATGGAGTCGCTGGCTAGTTCGGTGAATTTTGTCAGGAAATCCACAATAACGTCCGACGGCAGCAACACCCAGCGTCTCGCCAGGATCTTGCCGACACCTTGGATGGCGTTGCAGCGCACACACGGGTTTTTGTCAAACAGCAGGACCTTAAACAGTAATGATCACCTGACAGATTAGTAAATATTTTGGTACTTTATTGTGTTATTTTATTTATATTTTAGTGCAATTATTTAATGTGTTAAACAACTATAAGTAAATCAAGTACACTCAGACAGCTAATCATTAAAAATAGCAACATAATCTAATATTGGCAGATAGTTAAAGGATTTATTTTGTTGCACTTTCAACTTTAAAAATAATATTCGGCAAAACAGATAATAATATTTAAAATTAATGGAAAAGGTTATTTTTCTTATTTCTCGAAATGTACAAATCATACAATTCAGGCTACTCCCTTTAGGCTCATGCATATGTATTATATTATTTTAGTGTACAGCTGAATGTGTACACATGGTTTTCTTTTTCCTGATTATTTGTCTTAGTTTTTGTCCCGTGTCCCCCCCAAAAAAAAAAAAAAAAAAAAAAAAAAAAAGTTAAACAGATCTGCCGGTGGAAAAAAAGTGGTATTAGTAGATTATTAGTTTACTATATAGAGTATATTCTTTAACTTTCTAACAAGAATCTTTGCTGAGAATTTCTCAATCAGCCTTGAGCAAAGAAAAAATACCACCCTACAGAAAAAAATTAGAACAATGTTTGAAATTAATGATAAAAGACTTGTAGGATGTTAATTTGTAAGTAATCGCAAGTTGTTATTCTGGTATGTGTAGGGTGTTTCTAAACAATACTTTAGTCTTGAATGGTCTCAAAATCAAAACCAAAAGGAAACAAAATTTGTCAACCATGAGTAAGTCCAGCTGTTTTTGAACGGCAGGCTCGATTTCCTGATCTGGATCGAAAATGGGGAAGGCGTCAGTCAACAGCACGGTGGCGTTGGTGCGCACCTCAAAATTAGGTACCTGCAGACATAAGACAAAACGTAGACATTGAAAAGATAAAAACAACTAAAAGAGTATAAAACGATGAGGAGTACACACGTGGAGATACTTCCAAAGAATGGGCTTGTAGAGCACACTGAGCATCTTTTCCACACGGAGGGAGATTTTTTTATCGTGGAAATAGAAGATAATCTGCAAGGAAGGCAAGACAGACGAAAAACAATTTTGGATACTTAGTGCCTTAAAACCTATTGCATTGAAAACAGTATTCAAATATTTGAGGCCTTACCTGTTGGATATTGGGGAGGGCAGGTGATGACCTGTGTATCAGGATGGCGCACTTCATCAAGTCCTGAATACACTCGCTTTCAATTTTCTCCAGTGTGTTGCCGCTGGCCCTTTTCCAGGCGCGGTAGTAGATCTCCGCAATGTGCTTGATGATTTCCCTTTCACAGAGAAATGACGTCCAAATTCCATTTCTCAAAAACAGGTAAAACTATTTTGTCTAATATTGTATTATTAAAGGATCGCGTCCAAAACTGTGCAGTTTATTTTAGGCAGGCCACAATTGCATGTTTCATCCAGGAAGGAAAAGAAACAATCTGCCGGACCCCGCTCTTAGCAATAGTCAACTGTAGATAATGGATCGCAACTACAACAGTGAATTCTAGGACGACAAAAGTGTCATCTGCTCGTCAACTTCACAAGTAGTGAGACACCAGTACAGACAATTGTCAAAGTGCAAAGTTTTGCTGCATAATTTAAACAGGATAGGATGAGCCCCGTGGTGGACAAGAGGGAAAACACATGAAGACAGACAAAATCCAAATACCTGTAATTGAACTTTCAGTAAATGAAATGTTATCTGTACATCTGATCAGAAATATGTGGAATTAACTATATTTCTAATGAGAGAAATTAGGGAGTAGCCTCTCACTTCTTAAAGAACTGCAGTTGATTTTTGATCGTGCCGTGGATGATGGGGATGAAGTCGACATGCCAGCTGAAGAGAAACACCAAGAACCTCTTGCTCTGTGATGACGCACAAACACACCATTAGTCTTGTCCCGTTGAAATTGAGGCAATTGATGCTCACATCATCGTTCCTGATGAAAGAAGGACGCATAAAGCATTGCGCCAGCTTGTCACGCAGCTTCTCGCCCTCCTCAGACGAATAGTCCACACTGGAGAGCACATCGTGGAGGGTCCACAAACGTTGGAGCGCCGTATTCTGAAACAGATGTTGAATATTACAAATGTGTTTTGCTGTAATCCAGCATCTAAACTTGAATGCCATTTTAGTAAATTGTCAATGATCTTTATTAGGGTGTGCTGGAATTAGTTTTATGAAATAATAAGCAATCAGTAGAGTAGACCCTGGGGTACGACATTAATCCATTCTAAGGTGGAGATCTCAAAGTAAAATTGCCATATACAGTGTTCATTTTACCTCTGAAAAGTGATGGGTCGCGGGGACTCGCATGGTCAAAAATCTATGGGTCCCAACAGAGATCTATGGGTCCCCAAAATGTAGTGTTATCGAGGTTGAAATTGTAAATCGGCGACATAAAGTATATATTTTCATGCAGTTTTAATCATCACCGTTTATTGGTAATAAAAATCAGTTATCACTTCAATATTTTTCTGTTCACAACAATATTGTACATTATACAAAACATTATTGCTGAAATAATTATATTAATCTCTTAATCATCACAGTTGATTGGCAATACAAAGCAGTTATCACTTTAGGTTTTTTAGTTCACAAAAATATTGTACATTATACAAAATAATATTGCTGAAATATTAGTCTTTATATTCATGCAGTTTTAATGATCACAGTTAATTGGTAATACAAAGCAGTTATCACTTCGGATTTTTCAGTTCATATATTCTTCGTGGTTTGCTGTCCTGACACAGTTGTAATGCCTTCTCAAGGTCCAGTCCCAATATCATCCTCCTCATAGCATAACCGGGAATATAATTTAGTCCATTTTGGCAGAAAAGTCCTTTTCTTGCTAGGAGTTTTCTTTTGTTTATTTTCTTTCGTCGAATCGTTCGCTTCAACACACGTGTTTTAATTGCTTGAGCGATCTTCTGAAGAATTTCTCCGCCGTTTTTGCGTGCCGGAATTATTATTGCCGTTGTTATCACTTTCTGCATTATGTTTTGACTTATTACTGACACTAAAGAAATGACCAATTTTGTGTTGATTTTCACCTAATAAAAACAGTTTTTTCAGAGGCATACTTATCCTTCACCTTCCCTCGACGACAACCACCACAACAATGGCGTAATCTCGAAGCAACGAGATCTCGTTTGCCAAGATCGGCAGGCAGACAAAAACTCGAACCGCGAGACCAAAACAACAATGGCGGAACTGCCTGACGAAAAGTTTGGAGTGCGGTAAATCTTTGTTAAAAAAAAAAAAAAAAGTAATCGGGTAATAGTGACAATTTTGTGTCAAAAAAGTTGCGTCCCAGGGACGCACGTTGATTTGACACTATGCATGCGTCCCCAGCAAAAATGATGCGTCTAGGACGAAAGACGCGGGCAAACGAGAACACTGCATATAGCGGGGATAGAAACAGAAGGTAATTAGCTAATGCCTTTCGACCTCTCGGAACCAACTATGAAAGAATAATATCATTCCACACTGTAAAGTGAAAACGTCGTAAAGTGGGCTCACGGAATCTTGGGGGCGGGTCTACTGTAATTTTATGCCAAAATACATTATTGGATTCAGCTTTAAAACATCTACCGTAAATTCCGGACTATAAGCCACTACTTTTTTCCCCAAACGTTCAACCCTGCGGCTTATTCAGTGATGCGGCCAATTTATGTAATTTTTCCAACGGCCGCCAGCGGCGCTCGAGTACAAAAGGTAAGATTTAGACCGCTGGAATATCTGCGCCAAGGAAGACTGCAACTTCTTAGCTTTTGCACAAATTAAATTAGCGTAAACTTACCCTCATCATGCAAATTGCAAAAAGAATGGCACATGACGCTGCTTTCAAGCTAAAAGCAATCGAGCAATCCGATAAAGAAGGAAACAGAGCTATTGCACGTAAACTTTACTTTGCGAGCGTGTTGCTAGTGTGTTTTGGAATAAGGGAGCGTGGGACGACATCTATACAACAAAGTTTCTTTCCGATCCTGAGGAAGATGATTTTGATGGCGTCAGTTATAAGGAGGAAGATGAGGATGGTCTACTGTGATTTTTACACGTACGGTATATTTTTTTAACAGACCCGTTTACTGGCTTGCGAGCGTGTTGCTAGTAGCATGTTGCTACCTGTCACAGTCACGGTTTGGGATGAAAGTTGTATTATTATTATTATTATATTATTATTAAAGCTTTGAAAACTCTCTCGGTGTACCGTCTTTCTTTGTAAATATGTGTAACCATGTATAATATGTATTTGCAACTGTATATTTTTGTAATGTATTTATTTTAGAGACTTATTCTGATATGTTTTCCACGGGCGAATTAAAAAGAAGGGGCGAAAACAACGGGGGCTGACGGGAAGTGGAGTGAAGGTGAGACGTGTTTTTGGACGCAGTGGATAGTGGATATATTTTTTCCCACCCTTACCTTTGGAAATATAGACTTTTTTTCCTTGGATTACTTTCAACAGGACCCGGACTTTGCAGGTCTGCATCAAACCTTAAGTACCAGTATTATTTTCCGTTCATTTTGCCGGCTGTGGTTTCTGGACTGTGTACTTTATATTCAGTAACAATCGCGGGACTTGAAGACGGGTTTGGGTTACTTTTGTGATTGTGTTACATGTGGGCGCGTGCGGCTTATGTACAAGTGCGGCTTGTGTAAGTACAAAAGTGGTTATCCTCTTAAAATGTGGTGGGTGCGGCCTATAATCAGGTGCGCTCTATACTGTAGTCCAGAATTTACGGTATCTCATCTGGTGGTGAATGTTTGATAAATTAACAGTATTACCAAACACCTGTGGCAGCCATTTGACCCATTCTAGTCCCGACCTAAAATGATGTCCCCTATGGTAAATATCCGTGTAAAAGAGATTACCCTCGACTACTCACCAGTGGCACTGAAAGGAAGCTTTTCTTCAAAGCAATGACCAAAGCTGTAAGACCAAACTTATCCTTGTCCCGCAGGTTTTTCTTCCACCAGGCCTCGCAGAGCGTGTGAATGTGGGGCACCACGTGAGCCTCAGTCACGGGAAGTGAAATCAAAACGTCTGGATGGGAAGAATAAGAGACAATCAGATACAATTCACCCAGCTTATCCAGGCAAACGGGTGGGGTCCAGATTGAGTGGCAGACAGGCCCTGCCTAATGTGTTGGGAAACTAGTCTCTTCATAATAACAGGAGTAAGTGTAACAAGCCTATAACCGTTGAGGCTGTCCTCTGCTTTCTTTTTGGGAACTGGCATAGTCACTTATAATAAGTGATTTTTTCTAAGTACAACACATTTATTCACAAACAATAGAAAAAAAAGATTTTTATGTTTGACATTTAATGTGTAATCACTATTTTTATTTTAACAGTTGAGTAAATGTAGCTTTACATCTTAACCAACTCACCACAAACATCAAAAACAAACAAATGAATGAATAAAATAATGCTTGCATCAATTTTCACTTCACCAAGTAAATAATTTTCAGTCCATTTTTCCTGGAAAACCCTGCACTCGGACTTCTCTTCTTGTTTTTGGCAGTGCTGTTTTGGTAAGCGTTTTGTAGTGGTAATGGTGAACCAAGTTTGCCGCTTCATTTGCCGCTTCATTTTTCAGACATGAAAACGGGTCAGGGCTTAAAATGGCGAGAAGTGTGAGGAGGAAATACTATTTTCATTTTATACGTGTACATCGCGCACCGCAAATTTTTGATAAAAAAAAAAAATTGTACAAAACTATGACATTTTCTCAGCTCAAACTAAAAAATGAATGAGGCGAACCTTGTTAAATATATGCAGCCATGATTAAAATCATTTATTGACAATTAGGATGAATAACTACATAAAATTTACAATGAATTTACTTTCAATGTCCAATTCATCATCAGATACCCCAAAGAGTTTTTTCCATTTCGCGTTTATATTTTTCAGGACTACTTTCCATTTTCTACATTCTCTGACATTCGTCTCTGGTACCGTGAATAAAAATAGCGTGATGATGAGATAAAATCTAATCTGCGTTACACACAAATAAATACAGTACTCATCTCTGTGTAAACTACACTAATTATAATACAAACGCGCCATCTTATACTTCCAATTCTAACTATTAAATCTCTCAATCCGCTCTCCCCACCTCAATACATTTTCTCCCCGGATCTATAAAATTTACGTAGGTCACCCTTTTTTATTTAAAAACGGTGAGATTCTCCTGAAGCTGAGAGACTTTCATGCCTTATAAATAAATCTTAATCCATTGTTCTTAAAAACTCGGCCACCACTTTTATTTTCTGGTGGCAGTGCCATTTTGGGAACGGTGGGCTGACTGATAACTAGTTGTGAATGTTTATTTCCTGGTATTAACTCATGTCAGTGCCAAACACTGAGAAGGAGAATTTGTTTTCATAATTTTTGATAACTTTTGATAGAAATGAGCTAGAGACTTATTTCTTTGACATACTCAGAAATTTACAGCGGGCTGGATTAAATCATTCAACATGCCAGAACCCGACTGGATCCAGACCCCCGGGCCCATCTGACATGCTGCTTGTCCACTAACCGTGCAACTGGAGGGCAATATTAAGAAGCCTGTTGTAGGTGTCGCCGTCTTGCAGGAGTTTAAGAGATATGGTGGCCACCAGAGTCACACCAGCCACGACGGCCTTGGATTGTCTCTAAAGCGTGGAGATAAACGAGCTGAGCACATTGCCGAGTTTTTGCACCAGGAATGACTCACAGGATCCACAGACGAATCGATATCCATATTCTCCTCCCAGCGTTGCAGAGGCACCTCAGAAAGGACGTCCCTAAGGAGAGACGCCAGCTTGTCCCACAGGACCTCACGCTGATCTCTGGACATTTCTTCCATCACCTCCTCAATGTCAAACGGCTCCGTTCGGTCCATCTGGAAAAAAACGAACCATTTTATTGTAAAAAAATGAATTTGAATTACTTAAAAACAATAATATAATTGTGGTGGATTTAAAATCGGTATTTATATAAATTTTGTTCTTGGAGACAGTGATTGTCAACTAATGTTTTGCACTAAATTTTATTTTTACAAAAAAAAAGCATGCAATTGTACAGAGTGCACGTTCTTTGCTTTTCTTCCAGTGATCAGCAGAGTACTGTAACATTCATCCTTATCAGTAGGTTGCAGCAAATTACAATTTATTTTTATTCTTTTCATGTGCTTAAGAGGCAGTAAAGGGGAATACATTTAAAAGGACTGCACAATTAACCGAACTCATCAATATTGCAATGTGACAGTGAGATTGTGTCATCACAAGTCGCTGGAGTTTTTTCAAGGATTTATAGACGCTTCCCAGAAGAGTGCGCTGTTTACTTATGTGTAATCCATTTACAATCCTGTAAAATTCACTTAAAATGCCAATCCAGAACGTACCCAAAGTAAATTGAATGCTTTTGTTGAACTGTTTGGAGTAGCAGGATGGTTTTGATCTCCTTTGAAAAGTATATTTCTGAAGTTTTGTCCTATGCTGAAATAATCTCTGCAAGTGCTACTCACAGGGAGTAATGATAAATTGCAACACACAGAAATAGAAAGTTTTATTCTTGCCTGTTTTCATTATTTTTTTTGCAGCCACATCACAATCTAAAAAACTAAACATTAGTATTTTGCACATTTTTCTAATGGCATATCTAGGTGCTTCCCAAAGTGGCCATTTGGAAACTCCAAAAGGACCAGTGACTGGTGACGTCATACAGACACGTCTTTGCTCCTTAACAGTCTGACGGCTCGCCAGAAATTTAAGAGGTTAAACCATGTCACTGGTATTAAACCTTGGCTGCAAAAGTTGGAACCAAAATGACCCCAAGGGTTGTTTTTCTTCAAAATTGTGAAAAATAAAACTAAGTTGTAATATTGTCAAATTACAGGTATTCCTCGTGAAACATGTTTAGGACATTATGCCAGTATTTTTATTTTTGTCCCTGAGTAATCTCATCCCCACTAATGGAAGAGTGAATTCTCTGGTAGTTCATGCATCCAAGGGTTGAGCATTCAAACAAAAAAACAAAAACCAGATAATGCACTTTTCTTTTAGAATCGAAAATCGCATCAAAATTGCAGCAGTGGTCTCATAATCGCAATTACTGGTAGGTTAATTATGTATTTTGTTTGATGAAACTGTTTAAGCTGCAAAAAAAGGGGTGTATTTTTTTACTCACAGCAAGATGGACTATGTAGAATAAAAAAGCAATTTGTGTTATCAATACGCTTGAAAAATAAACACTTATTTGAGAATAACATTTGCCAGTGTATAGCAGCTAGAGCTAAGATTCATGGCCCGAGCCCGAACCCGAGGCAATTTCGGGCCGGGTCGGGCCTGAAATGTCAGTCATACGGTCGGGTCGGGTCGGTCCTGCTTTTTTTTTTTTTTTTTTTTTTTTTTTTAAATTAATTAATAATTATAAATATATGTTCATTACAAATATATACTTAAACTATGTATGGATACTAGACCAAGGAATACTTGTTATAAAATAAATAATTTGGATAAAACGGAGAAGGAGCTGTAATTGCTTTTAACGGAGCCAGAGCATGCTCTGTGCACGTGACGTGACGTGAATGCTGTCCTCTTAATAATCTTCCCCTCCGCAAATTCGCGTGATTTTGGCCTGGTATCCCCGATATGGAGTCGGACCAACAAGAAGTTAAGGATAAACTCAAGAGAGGAGAACTGACGAGGAAAACGCACTCTGGTAAGAGTTTTAATAAGCGTTTTATATAGAATACGATCGCTTTTGTCGGAAGTGTACATTGACGTTGGTGACATTTTCATCCGCGTTAAAAAACGCAATTTGCAGAATAAAATCACGCTTTATTGTTTAAATAAACACGTTATATAGACTAGGATCTCCCAATTATTATAATTAGCTCGCTTTATTGTTTTAATAAGCGTTTTATATAGAATACGATCAGGGGGGGGGGGGGGGGGGGGATTTTCATAGGAGTCGGAAAAGGGCACAACACGTCAACACCCCCTCAATGATAGTGCCGCGCTAAAATCTTAAGGACGTACTACTACTGCTGCTGTGGATTATGGCCCAATGATCAAGTCGTCAAAATGACGGACGCCCTTAAATGTTTTCGCTACCTCAAAAAAAAAAAAAAACGTCAATGACAGATTGTCGCTTAATGTAACATCTGCAGTGCAGACACAGAAATATAAAAGATGTAAATGTTTATACAGTTTTATTTAACTTAGGCCTAGATGTTGTAACAAAAGGCAGAGTTTAATTTGTTATCATAAATCACCCCTCCTTATAAATAAAATATGTAATTTCGGGCCCCCTCGGGCCGGGCCAGCAAATCCAGTTAATTAGTCGGGCTCGGTCCGGGTCGGGTTTAATACCCCTCGGGCCTGCGTCGGGCTCGGGTGCTTTTTTTGGGCCCGATCTTACCTCTAATAGCAGCAGTATCAATCTACGATGTCGTTGTCGTATGCTACCAGTGACAGAGACCATTCAGATTAGAGCCCAAATGGGCAAGGCGTGAAGTAGAAACCATTATCCATTTTTAACAATTATTATACAATTGATTACTCGATTATACACTGAATCTGACAAACAAACCATTTTTAAGTTAAGTCAAGTAATGTTTCTTTGTAAAGCCCTTAATCAAAAGGAGTCTAAAAGGGCTGCACAGACCACAGATTATTGCAAACCACAGACAATTATTACACCATCCCCTGATCTAAAACATTCATGAGGGCAAAGGGCAAGGACAAATTCAAAAACCTCAACAATGAGGAAATACATACAAGGCCAAGCATTTCCTTAACAAGTACATTGTAACCATTTAAAACAAAATAACTTCTGCACAGTTAAATTATTTTAGGGAGAGAAAAAGATACATTTAAGCCAATCAGAGTGCATAATAAAATGCAAATCAGTGAAGTAGCAAGACCGTGAATAAAGAACCGCGTTGTGGCGATTGTTCGCGGTACTTACGTGAAGCTGGACGAATTGAAGGAAGTCGCTCACATTTTCTTTACAGGCGGCTTGAACGAATGCGTTGCGCTTCGACATGGTGACGATTGTTATTAATAGTAATAAATAGACATAAAAGGGCGGCGGAGTACACTGAAAGAGTTGTTATGAGAAGCGAGAGAAAACTAAGGCTTCCTTACAGTCCAAGTAAACACTGCTGTCGAGTTATTTATAAAAGCAAGCTATCCACCGAACACAAGTTAGTTAAGTCATAAATTATTTAGTAGCACGACTATAATCGGCTAAAGAACGCTCACGTTCGTAAAGTCTTACGGGAGAGCTCCTCCATGACAGTCGCCGCCAACCCGCGCAAATTCATACAACGTCCGCATTACAGCGTCATCAGTGACGTAAAAATCACATGTAATTTTTCTTTTTGCCACTTGGTGACAGCATTGTCTTATATTTGTATTACATTCGATGCCGTGGAAAAGAACAATTGAAGATTGACTTAACCTTTTTTATTTTTTTAATCTAAAATCAATATTACACTCATAATTTTGGAAAGATTTTTGGGTTCAGGATAATCATATACTGTCTTAAAAAAACTTAAAAAGAGAAAGTATTACGCAGTAAAAAAAATGTTTGGATAAATAGGCAGAGCCGTTTTCGGCATTTAGAGGATCATGTTATCTAAAATGAAAAATGTTTATGCTTTAAGGATTTTTTTTCAAATGCACGCTTAAGATAGTTCATGTAGTTTTGCGTATAATTTAAATCTATTTTTTTAATTAAATAAATCCCCTAAGAGGCACTAAATAATACAAACTGTCCCTTCAAGGTTGAGCTTTGCTTTATAAATGTCATCTTGAATTTACGATTTTACTTGTTTTTTGTGAAAAGTATTTAAAAGAAATCAACTATTGACCCATCCAATCAAAATATCACAAACGTAAGAGTAAATGTTAAAACGAAATACCAAATGCTCCTGTGTTGTGTAGTGCAACTGAAAATATTGCACAAAGGAAAAGGAAAACCTCAAACTATAGAGACTTAAAGTGACCAAATTGTTCCACTTTTAGGCTCAGATTATCAAAATAATGTGAAGTTCTCAAGCTATACGAATTCTAAAGATGCAGGTTTACAAATTGTATTTTTGCCCATTATTTAAATCTATTTCATACATACATGTTTTTTCACTTCTAATAAATAGCACCTTTAAAGGTTATTTTTTACTTAAAACATTTCACTCTAAATGCACTATTATACTCATTAATTTAGTTTACAAAATCTTGTTGGAAAGTATCACAAACATTTATGAGAATAAAAGTAAAAAAAAAAAAAAACTAAATAGCTTTCCCGCATGAATGAAATATTTGTAATCATAGCTACATTAACTAGTTAGAAACTATTTTTGATCCAAAAGATGTGACGAATAAATGTAAATCCCGAAAAAAAAAATCACAAAGGTAACCATTTATTCCTTAAAAAGCCAAACATTTTTCAAAATCACCTTCAAGAAGGAAAACACATGAGTGATTTCTTTTCTCTTTATAATTGTTTAAGGCACAGGATAGCTTAAAAAGCTTCAACAAACACAAGTAGTAGTAATTGCATCGCAAAAGAAAAAAAAATCATATACAACAGGGGTCGGGAACCTTTTTGACCCAAAGAACCATAAACGCAAAATATTTAGATTTTTTTTGGTGGGAGAGAGACAAACTATATATTTTAAAACAAATTTTAGCAAAACCTCCAAAAACACTCTCCAGACAAAAGCTAACTTTCAGTGCATTTTATTTCACTGACTGATAATTTGATAACATTTATGAAATAATAATAATAATGCCAGAGCCTGTGTCCTACATCACCTATATATCACTTTAAACTTATCTTCCTCCTGCAATTACTTAAGATCGTTGATGCTGACCTTCAGTTTTTTTAAATAAATGGTTTTAAAAAAAAGGTGCAAAGTACTTTGTAAAAATGTCACAAAATACTGCAAACGAGGATTTTGACGTATTTGCCTTCGGTCCACACCTACTGCTCACCCAATCAAATTGCTCTGTGTGCTTGGCTAAGGTTTCTGGGTTTTTACTTTTTATTCTGTGGGTTTCCATAAAGTGTCTCAACGGTGAACCTAGGTTGTTTAATGACCTTCCATATAAAGGATTCCTTAGTGACATACAGCCAAAACAGGGTCTGTTGGTGTGACACCTTGACTGTAGTGTCAACTATGCACTTTATACTTGACCGAATCATCCCCTCTATTTGTGTTATGTTGGATATGTGTTCACTAGACTCAACTCGGTTCTAAACAGATTTGGAATGCTATCGATGAAATTTGTGTGAGTACCATTTTATCTCCGAGCCATATGTACCTATGATCAGAGCCATAGGTTCCCGACACCTGATATACAATATTCTTAAAGTTTGTTGGTAGGACTGCATATATCTTAAACACAAACAGTTTTCTCTAGCCTGTTTTTTTGCCTCATGCCTGGTCAGAGTCCCTTTCTGACCCCAAATTCAAGTATTTTTTATTTTCCTACAATTTTTACAGCCCTATAAAATGCCCCAAAACTGACTTGCTGTGGGGACCATGCACGTCAACACAATATTGCACAATATTCACCTAAAAATACACAAAGCATTCTGTCTGATGCGCATTCCGTATATGAAATCCGAAATAAACAAATAGTGCCTTGCAAATGTATTGACCCCTGAAGAACTTGACATATTGCCAGATGTCAAGCTTAGATAAAATACTCAAAATATTCTCTAAGAATCAACAACATGTGAGACACGATCATGAAAAGAAACCAAATGTATTGAACATTTCATACCGAGCTAATATATGAAAAATGTAAAAGTATGGGGAAAAAAATATGGGCGCCCTTTGAGTTAATACTTTGTACAAACTCCTTTTGCTGCGATGACAGCCACAAGTCATTTTGAGTATGTATTTATAATTTTTGCTCATCTTGAAACACAAATATTTGCCCATTTTTCCTTATTAAACAGCTCAAGTTCTTTAAGGTTTAATGGTGATTGTTTGTGCACAGCATTGTTCAGATCTTTATATTGTTAGTGTTAAATCATTCCGCTGTAGATTTTGCTTTATGTTTAGGGCCATTGTCGTGTTGGATGGCGAACCTGCGCCCCATTATCAGGTCTCTTGCTGTCTCTAACAGATTTTCTGCCAGAATTGCCCTGTAGTTGGCTCCATCCAGCTTCCCGTCAACTCTAACGAAGTCCCCGCTGAAGCAACCCAAAAGCATTATGCTGCCACCTCTATGTTTTGACAGTAGGGATGGTGCTTTCAGGGTGATGTGCAGTGTTACTCTTACGCCAGATGTAGCATTTTGAATTCAGACGAAAAAGCTTAATTTTGGTCTCCTCTGACCAGATCACCTTGTTTCACATGTTATTTGTGTCCCCCATGCAGCGTCTTGCAAGCACCAAATGGGCCTTTTTGTGGCATGGCTTTCTTCGAGCCACTCTGCCATAAAGGGTAGATTTATGCAGAGTATGACGAATAGTTGTCATAAGCACATATTGTCCCACTTCAGCTGTATAGGCCAGCAGGTCATCCGTTGTGATCATGGTCCTCTTAGTTGCTTCTCTGATCAGTTTTTTTCTTGTTTGGGCTAAAAGTTTAGAGGGACAACCCAGTTTTGGTAAGTTTGCAGTGGTTTGATGCTCTCTCCATTTTGTTATAATGGCTATTAGCGCCATTAGCATCAAGAGATGTGTAAATGTTGCAAAATCTTTTTGTTTCACATTTCTGCTTTGAAATCTTCCATAACTTTATTCTGGACCTGCCGTGTGTCTTCTTTGGTCTTCATAATGCGGTTTGTTTTTCAGATTATGCTTTTGTAGACCTCTGAACCCATCACAGAGCAGGTGCATTTAAACTAGTCTAATTGCACTCTGTCTGTTATTGTGAGTCTTTTAGTTTGACATTGAATCATTTAGAAGTCACCAGGAGTCAGTTGGCTGAGCTGAGAGAACTGAGCGGCAGTATTCTTCAAACAGTTACTTTTCAGTCTTTTCGATGTAAATATGATAAAAATGTTAAGATAATTTGGTTCTAATTCAAGAATTTGTCTCACAAGTTGTTGATTCTTACAAAAAAAAATCTGTTTTTAACTTTTTGTTTGAAGCCTGGAATGTGGCAATACGACAGAAAGTTCTAGGAGACAGGGGCAACGCTTTCGCAAGGCTTTTTAAATAACACAAGTCACTGCAGAAAAAAACAAAAACACAACTGCTACTTGGCCGACTTGCGGGGGTCATTCTGCTCCTTTGGTAAAAATTCTGTCACTTTTTTAAATTTGAAATGCCCTCCAAATGTACAAACGAGCAATTATCACAAACAGCGACAAGACCTTTCCTTGTGATAACAATATGTTATGGTAGTTGGACAGTCAGCATTGGAGAACGCATGCTGAAATAATCCGGTGACAAAAATGTACAGAAGTAAAACTGCATAAAATCAGCATCACTATGTGAATGCGTCTTGGATGCTCCTTCGCGACGAGGTGCCGTCTTCACTCAGCTCGTACCTGGAAGAGGAAACAACTTTTGGTAATTTTCTTTTTCTTATCGTTTAAAATATAAAAAGTTATTCTCATTACAATTTAACACTGGTAAACGCTACTTAATTTTTTCCATGGCCCATTATAAATGTCCATAATTGATATGTAATCCTTACAATAATTCACATCTTATAGTGCCCTGTTTAGGTGTAGCATGTCCATGTGGGCGTGACCCGTAGGGGGCGATGACGCTTCAAAGGGCAATGCCATGCTAATGAATGTCAGCTGCCATTACTCACGAGGAAGAAATACAATGACAAAGTGAAGCCACCATAGGGCAGTGTCACCGTCATTTTTAAGCTACTTGTTGTGAAACATGGCAACAATACAAGCATTTACATGCATTTCACCCAAATTTTAAGCACTTTTCATTTAATCTATTAAAACACAACATACGAATTTAAGCATTTTCAAAGTTTTTAAGCACCATACAAAATCAAATATTAAACCATGTGTGTGTTGCTTCATGCCTGCAACGGGAGTTGTTCATGGATTTAATTCATTTTTTGGATCTCATATCTCATTTCATATCATTTATTTGAACTGATTACAACTTTACACTCACATCACTTTTCAAAATTTGCTCTATAATCCTTATTGTATGCTTTAAAAATAGACAAAAAGTAAATCAATAAAGGCATAAGTGTTCAACATAAAATGTATTCATTTTAAATTTGTAATAAAATCAATAAATACAATCATATGAAAATATATATATATATATACAGTATATACACAAAAAATAAAATAATGATTTTCTTTTTTATATTTTTAACAAAATAACGAAAAAAATAAAAATTAAAAAAAATGAATACTTCACCATTGCGTCCATCCTTTGGCAATATCTTCTCCACTTAAATCCACCAGTACCTGTAATTTAAAACATTATCTTTTAACATAGCAGACAGGAAATGAGTATAATCATTATCATCGTCATCTCGTGAAGCTTATTACTTTTCCCAAGAGGCCTTTGTGTTTGGATAGAATATTCCCTCCGTTCTTTACCGCCACATCCAGCGTTCTCCTGTGGAGCTCCACAAAGGACACGTTGAATTCAAACCTATGAGTAGATCAACACCATCTGCAAATAAACCTTTTTTGAAGACTACACAAAAAAAGGAAAATGTGGAACTCACGTTTGATCGTAAACGGGATTGAGGTTCCTTTTCACGGTGGCCGTCTTCCTCCTGCCTGTGCGGCTCTTGTCGGGAAGCAGGTAGATGCGGATGAAGGGATCTGAGGTGTCTTTCGAGAAAGCTAGCAAGTTTCTGAGGACAAATGCATGAGGCAAAAAGTTACCCTGTGATGTTGTTTTGGTTAGAAACATACCTTAGATTGCTTAACCATAAAGTTAACATTAGACCTCGGGAAACGGCATTAACCTGTTCTGAGAGGAGGATTGCATGGTGAAATTTTTGTATGAAGAGGGATAGACTTCTATGGTAACTAGCCACACTCTGACCCTCGGTACTTTAGATAAAGCGGTTTGTAAAAGTATTGGTGCCCCGAGAACTTGTCGAGATATCATCTAAGAATCAACAACATGTAAGACACAATTGTAAAAAGAAACCAATTACATAGAGCCAATATATAAAAAAAATACTTAAAAGTGGGTATTGCAAAATTATTGGACCCCTTTGAGTTAATACTTTGTAAAATCTCCTTTTGCTGTGATCACAGCCACAAGTCATTTTGGGTAAGACAAGTTTTGCTCTTTTTGAAACAAAAACAAAAAAAATCAAATTTTTTCTTACAAAACAGTTCAAATTCCTTAAGGTTTGATGGTGAACATTTGTGCACATCATTTTTCAGATCTTCTCACAAATGCTTTGCAAGTTTGAGCTCTGGACCTTGGCTTGGCCATTCAAACACTTTTTATTGTTAGTTTTAAACCATTTCATTTTTGACTGCGCCCCCTTCTCAGGTCGCTTGCAGACTCCAACATATTCACCTTGAGTTAGTTCATCCTTCCATCAACTCCAAGGAACTTCCCAGTTCCTGGTCAATAAAAGTAACCAGAAAGCATGATGCTGCCACCACCATGTTTGACACTGAGGATGGTGTTTTCAGGTTATTGTGCAGTGTTACTCTTACGCCAAATGTAGTGCTTTGCATTCTGCCCAAAAAGATCAATTGTGATCTCATCTGACCAGAGCACCTTGTTCAAGATGTTATTTGTGTCTCCCATGTAGCTTCTTGCACTAAACGGGCTATTTTATGTTATTCTTTCATAAAGGGCTTTCTTTTCTCCACTCTTCTATAAAGGGCAGATTTATGCAGAGTACAATTAATAGTTATTTTATGTACAGATTGTCCCACATCAGCTGTGTATGCCTGAAGGTCATCCAATGTGATCAATGTCGGCCTCTTAGCTGTTTCTCTGATTTGTTTTCTTTTGGTTTGGGGCAAAAGTCTAGAGGGATAGCTAGGTTTTCTAAAGTTTGTCGTGGTTTTAGGTCCCTCAATTTTGATAAAATTGCTCGCTCAATGCTCAGGAAGATGTGTAAATATTGTGAAATCTTCTTGTGTCCCATGACTGCTTTGACCTTTTCCACAACCTTATCCCTGCCTGTTATGTTGTTTGGTCTTCATAATGCTATCTTTTCTTCAGTGTCTGCTTTCAAAAACCTCTCAGCCATCACAGAATAGGTGCATTTAAACCGACACTTAATGCAATCTATTTGTCATTGTTCGTCATTTAGGTTGACATTAGATCATTCAGAAGTCATCAGGGAAAGAACAGTTGGCTCAGGTGAAAGAATTACTTTGTCTTTAAATGGTAAATATTATACAAAATTTTTAAATAATTCGGTTCCACCTTACGATTGTGTCTCGCATGCTGGTAATTCTTC
Organism: Urocampus carinirostris; assembly: GCF_059441175.1. Classification (NCBI taxonomy): domain Eukaryota; kingdom Metazoa; phylum Chordata; class Actinopteri; order Syngnathiformes; family Syngnathidae; genus Urocampus; species Urocampus carinirostris. Next base: position 12,000,655 of record NC_142366.1, on the reverse strand, counting down.
GAAAATATTTTCAGTATTTTAGATTTAAGTTTGAAGCCCTAACTGTGACAAAATGACAAAAATATTTTTTGGGGAAATCCAAGCACTGTAAAAGCATTAATATTGTATACACACATATAACTATAGTTACTAGTAAATAGTATAAAGTAATACTTTTTGTGTTCATAGCCCACGCTGTTTCCAACTTCGCAAACTTGGCTATTTGCTAATTGGAGACTATCCCCTGGGTAAAGCATGCTGGCACCCCAAGATGTTTACAAACATTAGCACAGGCAACAGAATTATGCATATCACGTGACTAACCAGACCTTAGTATTGAATTGCTGTAAACAGAGGCAATCAATATCCAGTTTAATCATAGTAATAGAATGTCGGTAAAGCGTGCCACTCTGAAAAGTATGATTTTCAAGTTACCGTATTTTCCGCACTATAAGGCGCACCGTGTTATAAGGCGCACCTTCAATGAATGATATATTTTTAAACTTTTTCCATACATAAGGCGCACCCCATTATAAGGCGCTATAAGTGCATGCTGGTTTAAGATCAGGTAATTGTGCAATTTTGTAATTGTAATCCTGTGCAGTCCTTCGAGACATTTTTGTGATTAAGGGCGTCATAAATAAATGTGACTTAACTTGACTTGGCTACAGTAGAGGATGTAGTTACGTTATGCAACCGTTAGATGGTGCCGCGCTAAAGGGAATGTCAACAAAACAGTCAGATAGGTCAGTCAAACTTTTTTAATAGATAACAAACAAGCTTTCCACAACTCCATTCACTCCCAAAATGAATAAACAGCCGTTTTATTATTTTCTCTGAGGTAAAGCGTTTTTGTGACACATCTTTAACATCTTTGAACAACAGCAAGGCATAACATTTTACTTTTCCTCCATTTAGTTAACATGCAAAAAAACGTCTGATGCTGTTATGGTAAATTAAACGTTAGTGCAATCGCAATATAGTGACACTCGTAATGTGCAAAACAATAACAGTAAAGCAATAACATAATAACTGTAAAATGTAAAACGTTGTAGTGGGTTTTACATAATTCATCCATGGAACCATTGTTCAGTTAGCGAGTTCCTAGGGGGACTCTTAATTCTGCCGGCTCAAGCCACTCTCGTGTTCGATTCATTAATGTTGAACTCTCTCGCTGCTGCTCTATTCCCGTGTTCTACTGCGTGACTGATCGCCTTGAGTTTAAACTCTGCATTGTAAGCGTGTCTCTTAATAGGAGCCATTTCAGGGTCTTTATACAAACGCACAAATAAAAGAGAATCGTTGTTTAATATTTCCCAGTATGCACAGCGCACTTCTTCTTCTACGCGAAAAATGGAGTCGGTGGCTGCTTACCGTAAGTTGCGAGACCTTGTAATTCATTGATCCATATATAAGGCGCACCGGATTATAAGGCGCATAGTCAGCTTTTCAAAAAAAAATCTGATTTTATGTGCGCCTTATAGTGCGGAAAATACGGTACCTTTGTCTTGATCTGCACCTTGTTGAGTTTTTCTTCAAATGAGCTTTCTTTTGTGCTTCAAAGTCAGCTTTACCATTATTAGTACTGGGGTGTCTTTTTAATGTCAAACTTAATCTAAAGCAAATTATAAGTTAACTTAATAATCACATACATTTGCTCTAATCTTTTGGCTTGATGCCAAACCAAAACCTGATTAACTTGTTAAGTAAGTGCATCATTGATGTCATGGTATTTTAACGTGGGATATTTGATATACTGTTTGTGTGTCGCGACTTGTGCTGGTACAGTAGAGTTAGTGGGTGGATGCAGAGGGGGGCGGAAAAGGCAGATTGAAATGAAAATTGATTTTTAAAAATTTTTATTGTTTGTCGATGCCCTTGCAACATCCATTGTAGCCTGGTCATTTTGGAAGGGGATTACCTCATGTGCAGCCCCTTCTCAAGGTTTCTTAATTTCTTCATGTTGAGGTTTTTGAGTTTTTCCTCGCCCTCCTGTAGGTTTAGTTCAGAGGATGGCGTAATTACAGTCTGTATTCTGTACAGCCCTTTGAGACTACTTGTGATTGAGGGCTTTATAAATAAACATGACTTGACTTGACTTTGCTGCTTTAATCGCCTACTTCTTCTCAATAATTGTCCCAATCATCAATTAGTTGCAGCCATGCTTAGCGAGGGTAATCCTAGTGTGACTTATTGGTATTTTTTGATAAAAGCAAGCTTTGTTTCCATTGTTACCTTGTGTTTTATTCATTTTTCAGCATCACTGCAAGTTCTTGGACCCTTAGCTAATAAATTCACTACAAAAAATACAGTATTTTATTACCGATTTGCAAAGTCCATACAAAGCAAAGGAGATTCCGAACTAAACGAAGAAAGCGATAGGCATTGTGGGAGGGAGTTCAGCCAGTAACATTTTGGCCTATTAATGATGACGTGATGCAGACCAATATCATAGAAATTGTTGTTGACGTCATACAGTGCAGAAAATGCCGTAATTAGGGCCCCAAAAAAACTCTTATTCCACATTGTAACATGAGTACATCGTAAGGTCGTCTTTACCCGGGGGTTTACTGTATGTAAAAAAATTAATCAATTAATAAAACAAAAAAGGCAGATGATAGTTAAATCAACTTACCGGCAAGCATGGACCACCACAATGAGTTTGTTACGCTGGGTGCTATGCCGAACAGTCAGGTGGACCTCACCCAGAGGAAATTGGCTTGAAGTGGATCCACTGGAAGAAATTCAAAACATCAAAAATATAAATATAAACATAATATATAAAAGACATAAATCAAGTTAATTAATTTTAGAGTCATGTAATGTTCATCCAAAAAGTAAATACAATTGTAAAAAAAGGGTTAGGGATGTATACTGAATTAAAACCAACAAATAGAGTCAATTTTTGTTACGCTTCCAAATCAAATTGTCCTTTAATCATTTTAAACTTCACATATTTTTGTGTATGCCCTGCGACTGGCTGGCAATCAGTCCAGGGCGTCCCCTGCCCAATGCCCGAAGATAGGTGGGATGAAATGCAGCACCCCCGCGACCCTACTGAGGATAAACTGTGCAGATAATGGATGGATGGATGGATATTTTTGTGTAGTGTTGCTTACCCACGATACATATTAAATGTTTCGCTCAACAACAAAAACAAATACATCTGTTTGGCCGAAATGTCAATGGATGCCTCTGCGGAGGTAATAACGTCAATGGAATAAAACAAAGAGCATTGTTCGCAGACAGAGCAAAAGGTCAATAAGGAGGAAATTGAAGCGTAAATAATGGATGAGTGATTTTACTTGTGCATGTTGCGTAGCCTCTGCTGAAGCTCTAGTGTGGCGAAGGGCAGCGAGATCTCGGAGGCCAGGCTTGGTGTGGACTGGTTGTGGTCCAGGTTCTTCTGGGAGGTTGAGATGCTCACACAAAGGCTGGAGACACTGCGAAGGGGGCTAGCAGCGTACGGCTCCCCGTCACGGTGGTGCAGTGTGAGGGAAGAGGCGTGAGGGGGCGGCACGGGAGGCGGAGCGGGGGGCATAACAGGAGGCGAAAAGGTAGGCGTGGGGGAACGGGGACGCGGGGAGTCGGAGGTGGACGCTCCGGACGAGACAGGCGGTTGGGGCACGCTGGATTTGCGGACCCGGACGGACGAAGGCTGGTCTGATGAGACCTGCTTCTCCAGTGAAAGGATCTAAGGAAGAGATTTGACCGTTTATTGATCGATTCAATACAGATATAAAATCGGGCCTAAAAAAATGATAAAACATTGAATGATTTTATACATTTTACTATAAAGGATTAAATACAAGTTACATTTATCGAGTGCAATGAAAATTTTCACCGGGTAGGCTGAAGTTCAATGACAGGTCACGCTGATCCAAATTGGGAATGTTTTGGCCGGGGAATTTTGATAACAGAACTCTGACGCAGAACGACAGGCATTGTTTGGAGAAGTTGTTTTGATAAGCGCTCTGCTGTTATGAGTTTTTTCAGACATCGTGACACTCTTCTCCGAGATGGTGGGGCCACGTGGGGGGTTTCCTGCCACGCCCATGGGAGGAGCTGGGACACCCGCTTGCGGAAAAAACGTGGGCCGGGAGAACTTCAGATCGAGGGAGAATCGAGAGGAGGCTTGACAGAGACTCAAGCGACACTAATTCGGCTAATTCGATGGAGTTCACTTAGTTAAATTATTTAGGAAATGAAATCTGCCCCGTGTGAAAATGTCGGCTATTCTTGTCCATCTTTTCCCAAAAAGAAACGAGCGCACATTGTTAGGGGGTGTTTGGTTAATGGAGGCAGATAACTAATTCGAACAATTTGGTAAATGGTACATTTTTAATATTTCATTCCTAACATCATATAAAATATAAATATAAATTATCAAAGACCGACCGAGCCCAATTTACTTAATTTGCAGGACCAAGCCTGAAGCAAAACCGAAATTTCCAAATTTATTCGTGAGGACTCGCAGTCGCATGTGATTTGTGATAACAAAGCTCGTCTTTTGCAACAGAATCTAAATTAAACAATATACAATATTCTTTTGTCTGCAGAGTTTAAATTAACCGACAATTTACATTGATGATATTTTTAAGAGTTGATCGGAACAGTTTAAGGCTGTGTCGATACCCGATCTGACATGAAACTCGACTAATTAAATTGATTTGAGGGACTCAGGCCGAAGTTAACCTGAAGTCAACCTTCGGTTTCGGGTTTTGGTTGAAATACGCAGCTTGGGGTTCACTTTGGGGCGAGTCCCTCAAATGAAGTGTGCACTTTGAAGTACAGCGCTGATATGAACACTTAGGCGCATTAAGTGTGCATTTCGGCAAAAAGAAAATCAGATTCTGGTGCAAATACTAAATATGCAGCCAAAAAGCAGAAAGAAAGTTTGTAAAGCTTGTAAGCTATCGGCGAGAAGTAGAAATGGCATCTGATGCACGAGACGTAGAGGTGGAAAGAGGAAGCGGCGCATCTTCTACCGTGACACTGAGGATGAAAATGTATTTGTATTTCGTGATTTGGAGTTAAACTGTTAGTTTGGTAAGCATGTTCTTTATGATAGAGTTATCTTGAGAATATAATTTTGGCGCCCAATTGCAATTCCAAACTGTGTTACTCAATTAAAAACAGTTATTTCGGAAAAATATTACTCAATTAGAAGTAAAAAGCAGTCATGTAAATAATTACTTGAGTAAAAATAAGTGCATGCTAGCCCGGCCCAGCCCGATTTAATGATTGACATTTTATTCGGGCCCAAGATCTTACCTCTACTCTGATTATATACAGCAATCCCCCACTGAATCGCGGTTTACTTTACGTGATTTCTCTACTTTGCAGATTTTTATTGTGCATTGTGTTCAGGTATTCTGATTGGCTAACTGTCACTGCGCCCCTTTTCTGCTTTTTGTAGTTGTAGTCTGAGTTGTACACATACCTAATACAGCTTGTCAAACTTACATTGTGTATGCCCAAATCTTTTTCAATGTCCAGGTTCAACAAAAGTTTTATTTTAAGTAAAATTATATTTGGGTGGATTTCCTCAATGTTCTTTAGTGTATTAATGGGCTTAAGCTAATACAACTGAAGTGGGTGCTTTGGGAGTAACGGCTGACTTTGGCAACATCCAGTGGACATATTAAAAACTGCAGGTGATAGTAGCACATTCTTCTCTTCTCTCATAATTGTCATGCGGATCACATTAAATGATGTGGCAAGCCACCATTGGCTCGCAGGCCGTAATTTTGATACACATTTGCTAGAAGGAGATAAAAGCATTTATGCATTTTTCATGTTTTAGTTAGGGAATAAGTTTTACGTAAAGAGTAAAAAAATATATATATCAAGAAAATTTCACAATTTTTTAAAAAAGGACTTTTTGCAGACTGCTTAGTAAAGATCAAAAATGAAATAAAATGCATTTATTGATCATTTTAAATAATGAAAACAACTAGATCTAGCAGAGCAGTTTTACCCGCAAGGCCATTTTAAATCGGATGCTGGAGCTAGGACCGGAGTTCTTCAGCGGGAAGCACCGCGTCAACGTCATTTCATCTTCTGTCAGGAGGCTGCTCAAAGGCACAATTAGATTACCCAGGGTGCACTTAGTTTTGTCATCCTTCACCTGTAGGGACAAATAAATGATGTCGTTAAAAAATCAAAAATAATAACAGCAAAAATACGCTTGTTACCTCCACCTCCAGTTCCTGCCTCCTGGGATTGTGCACCAGGAACGAGAAGGAATCCTCCCACAAGGGCTCCTTGGTCTTGTAGCGAATCTTCAGGAAAAAAAGCAAAGTCAAGTCATGTTTATTTGTATAGCACTTAATCACAAGGAGTCTCAAAGGGCTGCACAGACCACAGACAATTGATACATCATCCCCTGATCTAAAACCTACAAGACAGCAAGGAAAAACCCAAACCCTCATAATGAGAAGACAAGGTTGAGAAGGTTACTTTCCTAAAATTCGATACAGTTGCTAGTTACCTGTGAAAAATGAAATCGGTAACGTAATACTACAATATTGCAGTAATGTAACTGAAATATTTTCTATTACTTTTTGGTTACTAGAATATCAAATATGCTAATAGAAGACCAAATAAAAATAAAAATACTTCATTTTGTTTAAGATAAGCGATCTATTTAACATTTTAAAGGAATTGGAGGAAACCAAGGTCAGGTAGTTGCTTGTAGTCCAACAAAAATTGCTATTATTTTGATACTAAAGGGACAGTGTGTTATATCTAGTGCCTCTAGGTTGGACAAAAACATTTCATTCAGTAAAAAAAAAACACATTTATTTGAATACTAGGCAAAAATACATGAACTATCATATCGATGTTCGTTTTTATAAAAAAATCATAGGACGAGAAATGTGTATTTCTTTTACACAGTGGAATCCCCACTTAGGTCGCCGCCATGTTTGTCCGCAATCCTGCCCCCATGCTGTGCTCTGTGGCCCTGGCTCTCGCTCCCACCAGACAACACAGTGCCATCTAGTGGTCGAATATTACACACAAAAAACATTTTATTTTATTTTTTTTAATGACAGTGTTCGATAATTCACCACTATAGGTTGTTGTAACTCGGAATGGAGCTGAAGAGTGTGCATTGAAAGAAGACAGAATACGAAAGCCTGAAGGATAACACTAGGCCAATTTCAGAAGACTTCCATATTTTCTAGTGTGAGTAAGAATGAATTTTAGCCGGAAACTGAACATGAAAGCTGGTGTTAACCCCTGCAAGTGACAACAACAAATCCAAGTGAGCTGGATAACACTCAGATCTGCTGATAAGAGCAAAGAGTGGGAGTTGGTCAGAGGTGGTGTAACTGGCTATGTTCTGGGGCCAAGCGGGAGAAACTACAAAAAAGGTCATTTCAAAATATATTCATCACAGAAAAATCACAATTAGTCTTAAACAAGATTCCTAAAAAAAATAAAGCCGGTGTAGCTCACCAAATATGTTGTCTTGCAGCCATCACATTCCATAATACTATGCAACCATGGTCTCCTTACATCCGTGAATAAATTGAACCATGTAAAATATTCACGTACTCCAAAACACTCGATGACATAGATAAATTATGAAAGAAAAAATCTGCCAAAAATCATATCTGTATCAATGGACGTTGCTTGTTGCCAGCTGTCTGTTAAGCCCTATAATTCCTGTTTACAAATAAACAGACTGGTGAAATGATTTTCTCTAGGGTATAGACCAACCTTACCTGTGATTTACATCTTTTTTGGCCAATCCCAAGGTTTTTTTTACCCCGCTTTAGCCTATATGAGCCTGTAAATGCTTAAATGGACCCGCCTCCTTTACCTCCGAATAACTTTAGCCATTATTGAGCTATTCAACCGACGATTGATACATTAGTGTAGGAACTGAAACGCTGGTATATATATATATATCCTATCATACACCTCACACTACTTCTTCTACAGGGGAAAATAGAGTCGGTGGCTGCTTACCGTAGTTGCGAGACCTGTTGCGATTTAATATTGATCCATGTATAAAGTGCATGGTCAGCTTTTGAAAAAATGTAAGGCTTTTAGGAGCGCCTTGTAGTACGGAAAATACGGTATTTTAGAATTGAATAGAAATGTTTTTATTGTCGTTTCTATCAACATTGTGAAACATTGGATGAAACAAGATTAGACATGGCACTCAAGTCAAGTCAAGTTTATTTGTTTGCCCTTTATCACAAGGAGTCTCAAAGGGCTGCACAGACCACAGATTATTGCAAACCACACACTATCCATGGTAAAGACTTAGAAGAGAAAAGGACAAAATACTATCGGAATAAATAGGCAAAACAAACAATCACAACGTAGTGCTTAAAAAACAAGCCTAAGTAATAATAATAATAATGCAAAAAAAGAAAATAGTGCATTGTAACTATAGTTCAATAGTTCAAATAAGAGTGATACAATCTAAGAGCAGAGATTAAAAAAAAAGAAATTCACAAGGTATACTGGTATATATTTTACAGTTTTGTGAATCATATATAATTTCACAGTTTCATTAAGCAACAACAAGAGGTGATGGCCAAGGGGAAGAAGCTGTCTCTGAGCCTGTCTCCTAGTTTCAAGGGACCTGTAGAGCCTTCCAGAGGGTAACAGGTGGCAGGGAACTCTCTTTCATGATGTTAATGGTTCTGCTATATTATCACAAGCTGGCACTGTCTTCTAGACTGGGTAAGGAACAGCTGATGATTTTTTGAGCTATGGGGTGTTGTACGGGTCAGGCTCGGGCCCAGAGGTGTCAAACAAGCGACCCGTGGGCCGGATCAGGCCCGCCAAGGGATTGAATTTGGCCCGCGAGACAACGCTCAGAGAAGCGCAAGAGAAAAACGAGCTGCAGGTTGAAATATATCCAGTTGATGTTGCAAAGGCCCGGTGCCTCTCACAAATGCTGTCCTTATATTTCTTTCTTTCTCTTTTTCTTGCTCTCTTCCTCCCCATTTCACTCACTCTTTCTCTCTCTCCTTTTCTTTTTCTTTATTCCTCTTGGTCTTTTTACCTTATTTTGCTCTCTTCCTTTTTTCCTTTTCTCTCTCTTTCTCCCTCTCTCTCTCTTGCAATCTCCTTCTCTTTCTCTCCTCTCTTTCTATCTATTTCTCTCTAGATTTTGTTCTTCCTCTTTTTCCCCCTCCCTCACTATTTCTCTCTTGTTTCTTACGCTCTCTATTTTTCTTGCTTTTTTCTCTCTCTTTCTCCCTATCTCTCTTTCTTTGTCCCCACCCTTTCTACTTCTCTCTCCCTCTCTTTCTCTTATTCCTTTCTTTTTTTGCATTTTCTCTAATCTATCCTTCCGGCCCAGACACAATGTTTGTTCCAACGTGTGGCCCCCGAGTTAAAATGAGTTTGACACCCCTGCTCTAGGAGCTTCATATTTGAAATCGTGTGTTGAAAGAAAGATTTTGGGATTCAATAACTGAAGAAATCATATTTAACAAGGGGAAGACATTTAACAGTCATATACCCTATTTTAACAATCCCCTTTGCTAAGCAGCCACTGAAAGATGCTTCTGTGACAGTAATCCAACAGAAGTCATCTCCCTTCGGCACGCCGTATCGATTTAAAATTCAGAACTATGGTAAAAATTGAACGTCCACTCGAGCGTTATATATTCAGCGTCTCCTAAGCGACGAGACCTACCTTGCTCTCTTGAGTTTTGTGCCCGACGGTTAATTGGACGAAAGGGCTTGGCTCGCTGCTGCTCTTCTTGGCCGACTGCGTAAAAAAAAAAATCACATAGATCCGCATCAGCATTCCTATTTTCATTCTGCTTTTGTATCCTTTTATTTTATGCGAGATCTGAAAGGTTTTGCATAAATTATAAATGCTCGACAACGCATGATATATTCCGCATCATGCTAAAGCAAATTGTAACATACTAAGGGCTAAGAGAGCTGTTTTGGGGTATAAACAAAACGTTTTGAGTCGGGTTATATCAATTGGGTGTCGATATACAAAGAACACACACATATAAAAGCACAAGTGATGCATGCAAAGAAAATAAAATGTAGCGGTGTCCAAACGATGGCCCAGGGGCAATTTGTGGCTCTGCGTTACAGGCAATATACTGAATCTGAGCAGAGCCTAAAATGTAAACCATTATATTTGGGTTCGGACCGGGCTTCTGGCTCGCTGACTTTTTAACAAAATATCCACCCGTCATTGTTCTTGCCTTTTTTTGAACCGTGCAGCGGAGAATCCACACGCTGCCTCTGCTATCGCACACATCAAAATCACTTCTCATCCTCCCGAGTCCAAATAAAATGTAAAAGTTCTGGTTTGCTTTGGGCTCAGTCCCTCAGGTCAAGTCAATTGGTCAGACTCTTTTGGTCTTTGATACCCGCGGGCCTGAGTTAGGCTGCATTTTTGTTTGTGTCCATTATTTAAGAGATTGGTGATAGGTACTAAAATTTAAAAACGTTGATATGAAATGATTTTCATGTGCTGCAGAGATTTTATATGTGTGTATAAATTAAGGCTTACTCAAACAAGTAACATTTTTCTTCATAAGACTAAGATTTTTCTTCATAAGACATTTTTTATTTTTCTGATATATTTTTTTTAAAAAACGACAGTATATTGTCACGGTTGCCATGGAACCCAATTGGCCCTGCCCGTGTGTCACGGTTGCCATGGCACCCAGTTGGCCCTGCTCATGTGGCGCCAACGACAGATTGTTGACAAATTGGGCCCCTGCCAGTATTTAAACTCTGTCCTGTCAGTCCCCTTTTGTCGGTCTGTCTGCGAATCTCCGTTTTTACACGGCAAGCCCTTTTTCGCCTGTCCTGTGCTTTTGCGCCTGTCTGATCTGTTTGATCTCGACCACTTCTGCTCTCCCGTCCCGAATAACGACCCATTTTCTGATATTGACCACGTTTGCTCTTCTATTCCGGCTACTGACCCATTTTTTGCCGTTACCGACACCGCCATCGCTCCCCACGGAAGTCCCACTTCCGCGTCTGAGCAACCTACTCCCCGCGACCTCCGGATCGTGTATGCACTCCGTTCCCTTCTTCCCAATAAAACTGTGAGAAACGTTACGCGAGTGGGTCCTGTCTCTGTTCTGGTCATGACATATATTCCAGACTATAAGGCGCACACACACACAAAAAAGGAAAGATTGATTGAAATTAGAAAGTACGCCTCATAAACCGGTTTTAAAGAAATAAATCCAAGTAGTCATAGCAACATGCAACTTTTCCAAGGAAACAAAGTTTGGACGCCCTAACCCAAAACAGGAAAGCATGCAAGACGACTTTGTATGTGCACATTGATATTGTTAGTGTGCGTGTTGCAATTTGCGTTACCTTCAAGGCCTTAAAGACCTGCTTCAACCCGTCACAGGAATCGGACAGGTTCTCCTTTTAAAGCCGAAGAGCAAATTTTGAAGAGGACAAATAGAGAAATCACACCCAACGGTTAACAAGATGAAAGTTGGGTATTTGTCCCAAAGTGTACCATTTTTATGTCTCATGTATTTTTCTCCTCGTCTGAAAATCACAATCTGTAGATTTTACCAAGTCGAGTACTTATATAGAGAATGTTCTTCATTGATAGCAAAGCAGGGAACAATGCATAAAGAAGAATAATTAACTATGGCACACCATATCTAATAAAGACTTGAAATTCAGATAGAAGAAAGAACGGTCGGAATATTTTCAAAATATTATTAAGAGATATATTCATGGTATAGTAGGTAGTATAGCACTGTTTCTCATCGGGGATATTCTGATGCTGCAAAGTACATTGAGACTTGTAGAACAGAGACGAATGATCCACGGAAACTACAGTTAACTCGCTAAAAATGACTCATGTGTATCATTCTCTTTTCATTTTTTTCCGCCACGAAGAAAATCTCAGTTGTATCCATCCATCTATTGTGTAAGTCCTAGTTTCTGGAAAGCCAACGTGAAAATAGATGGTTTTGAACAGTTTTGAAGCGAGAGTAAAAAAGCGCCATCGTTAAAAAGTGTTATCCGATTGTCACTAGTTATGAATGAAAATGATTTATTGGGATTCCACCAATCAGTGCCCAGGAAACAAAGGGCAGTTCTTTAATTGGTTTGAGGGTAAGGCTTTATAGAGTGACGCAATAATGGTGTGCATAATTCCCAGTGAAACTTAACTTAATTAATAGAAAAACATCCGCCATGCACCAAGAACACGAAAGTCAAACCGTGCAATGGCAAGGAAATACTGTAGAACAGGGGTGTTCTTTTTTTTCTTTCTCTCTTTCTTAAATATCTCTCTTTTTATCTTCCTCATACCCTCTTACTCTCTCTCTTCTCCCTTTCTTTCTCTATGTCTTTGTCCTTTTCTTTTTGTGTCATTCTCCCTTCTCAACCTCCCTCTCTCTTTTTCTCTTTCTTTCTCCTTTTTATGGTTTATTTTCATTCTTTCTTCCTTTTTCTCTCTTGTTTTTTTCATCCTTTATTTTAGCTCTCTCTTTCTTTTTTCTTACTCTTTCTTTCTCTCTTAATCTATTTATCCCATTATTTTACTCTTTCTCCCTTTTCTTTCTTTGTCTTTCTTTCTTAAATATCTTTTTATCTTCCTCATACCCTCTTACCCCCTTTCTTGCCCCTTTCTTTCTCTTTCTCTCTGTCTTTCTCCTTTTCTTTCTGTGTCTTTCTCCCTTTTCTACCTCCCTCTCTCTTTCTTTAACTCTTTTTTCTCTTTCTTTCTCCTTTTTACGCTTTATTTTCTTTCTTTTATTGTCTTTCTCCCTTTTTTTGCTCTCTTTTTTCTTTCTTTTTTTCTTACTCTTTAACTGTCTTTCTCCCTTTATTTTACTCTTTTTCTCTTTCTCCCCTTTCTTTCTTTCTCTCAGTCTCTCATTTACTCTGTCTTTCTCCCTGTGTTTCTCTTTCGTTCTTTTTTTTCTCTCCCTCTTATTCTTTCTCTCTTTGTTTCTCTTTATCTTCTTTCTACTTCCAAATATTAAACTGGGAATAACATAGTAACTACATAGTAAGTATTGCAAAATAAGTCATTGTTTTAGAAATATACATCAAACTGGGTGCCCTTTGCACTAATAAGTAACAAAAACTACCTCTCTGTCCACTATATTTCTCTTCTCAGTAAGAAATCGGTTTGTGTAAATTAACTTTTAAAAAGTAGGGGTCATATATGAAAGTCAAACTACGGCAACACTATTGGGGCACGACTCGAAAATTTTAAAAGTCGATGGATCGAACGAAATTCTCTTTCGTTTTCAATGAATGTTGACGGCGACTGTTTCGAATCACTCCAAGCCAATGGATTAATTGACAGGCCGTGCAACTGAAACATAAGCGGCATGCTCAGCGACTCACGCCGATTTTTCGAGACTCCGAGTCGGCGCTCTCGCAAAACACCAGACCGGATGCTCGTCTCTCGCTCAAATTGCCGCAGCCTAAGCTGCCGCTGAAAATACTCTTTGGGTGGGGAGGGAAGGAAGAAGAGAATGAGGAAGGAGTGTAGCTAAAAAAAAAGAAATTAATGTGATTTTTTTAAAAAAGGTGTGTGCACTGAGACTTTTCTCACTAGTGAAACTGAACATGTGTAACATTATGGTTCTTTTTATCTTTTTATTTTTACTATATGTCACATTGTTATTATAGTAAAAATAATTAACAGACTACATTTTTTGCCTCAAATATTTTAAGATCAAATTTGTTAGACGGGTTATCAACATTATAAGTAAAAAAAAATCATTGTTTTTAAACAATTGTGATTTATTATCGATACAAGTCTTTAAAATACTGTTTACCTTTAAAATCAACTGTTTTTTTCTCTCCCTCTCTGTCTCTCTCTCTGTAAGTCTGGGTTAAAAAAGGCACACACCCAAAAAAATTGCCTACTTTAAAATACTGTTCACCCTTAAAATCAAACGGTCTTATTTGTTCTCTCTCTCTCACTCTCTCTCTCTTTCTCTCACAAAAGTATTTCTTAGAAATCCTTATTTTTACCCATTTAGCTTGTTCTTCAAATACAATATGACAAATATTACGAAAAATAAGCAGAATTATACTATAAAGCAAATCATAAGTTATGTTTATTCTCATCATTAGAAAACATTCATTTAAAAAATAATTTATTTAAAAAATAAATAGTAAAACAATAAAAACTATTAGGAGGAAAGAAAACTTTAATACTTTCTATATTTAGTTGTACAGCAAATGAGATCATAAAATAAATTGTAAAATGGGCTAATACATGTTTCAAATGCACAAAATTACTTGACAATGGAACAAGAAAATGTGTATTGGAAATATTGTTTTATTTATTTAATTATGCAACAGAAGAAAATCTTAAAATACCTTAAAGAATAACATAAATATTTACTTAAATGAGACCATTTTTTTTTAAATGAGCAGAAAATTTATGGGATTGTGTCTGTTTATTTTTTATTCTTTTATCAAGCTGATGATGATGATGATTATAATTGTTATTGTGTTTATTAATTAATTAATTTATTATTCATTCGTTCAACAACAAAATATTTCAAAATAATAAAATTAAATATTTGAAATGAGCAAAATGATTTGACAATGGAACAAAGAAAAGTTTACTTTTTAGTCAATTTACCCCCCTTAATTAAGCTGTTCAAGGGTGGAGGAAATTTACTTCACCAACATGTGGAATGACACTTTCCTTTTTGGGTCATTGCTAAACACTGCATTCAATTTCAAGGATAACACTTCTTAAAGTTGACTATAAATTCTCATGCTTTACAAACTTCGTAATAATACAAAAGTCAGGCGTGACCATGGTTATTCTCCATTTATATTAAGAAGTGATTTTATTTATTTATTGATTTATAAAAAAGTGCTCAATCAGTCCAAATGCTGGCTCAGCGAGAAGAAAATGGCTTCTGCTTAAATTAAGATTAAAAACAAAGAAATATATACATTCAAGGTAGTGGAGAGGAAAGAATGCAGAAAGTTCAGGAGGAGTTCAGTGCCCACGGAAACCAAAGAACACAGTAGAGCTAACTTAAGCCTTATGCTAACACTGATGCCTTCCTTCTATTTTAACAAGCGTGTATTTCCAATTTAACTGGTTGTGTGCGTCATGTTTTTCACCAAAAGAGATTTCTTACCGGCAAGTTCTTGGCCGAGTCCAAATGGACGACCAGAAGGGCTGACGAAAGGCCGTCATTGGCCAGGCTCCTGTCGGCTCTCACGCTTCGCAGTACCTGATTGGTCCAAGAGGTGGCAGAATCAGGAAATGACTAGCCCAAAAAAGTGTTGGGAGTAACGCATTAGGAAAGAACGCGTTCCTGGAATGCAATTTCCTTTCTCGGCAATGAGTACTGTGACATGTTATTGATCAAATTTAGCAATTTGACTGTCGTTACAACATGGTGCGTAACGCCGATACTTTTGGAGAGCGGATCATGGATTACCAGGTCTTCATTTAACAGTTGTTTATACGTCGCTCGCAAAGTAACATACAGCCAGCAACCCAACCCTGAACATGGCAACGAGGAAGGGATGGCGTGTTTATACAATGCCTAGCGAAAGTAGGGCAGTAGTCAGATAAGACCAATTTTGAACTTTTTGGGTTGAATGCAGTGTTACATTTGGCTTAAGAGTAACACTGCACATCTACCTGATAACACTACATCCCCACTGTCAAACATGGTGGTGTCAACATCATGCTCTGGAGTTGCTTTTGTTGTACAGGGACTGGGAAGATCGTGAATAGTTGATAAGAAGATGGATGGAGCCAAATACAAAGCGATTCTGGCAGAAAATCTGTTGGAGTCTGCAAGAAACCTGAGAATGGGGCGCAGGTTCACCTTCCAACAGGACAATGGCCTTGAACATAAAGCAAAATCTGCAACGGAATGGTTTAAAACTAAGACTATAAAGTTCTTAGAATGCCTAAGCAAAAGTCCAGACAGGGTTCCCACAGCTTAAGGCAAGTAAAATTCAAGACTTTTTAACACTTTAAATGCCTTTTTAAATCAATTTAAAGACCAAGTGGACAAAAAAAAACAACACAAATATTTCTGGCATACAATACATCGTGCCTGGCACGGCTTTTAGCGAAAAATGTTTGTCAGATAGCCACTTCTCATTAAATGTATAGTGTCCCAAACCAAATGTCTCTGTCCAAAGTTGCTATGTGTATTTTAGGTAGACCTAAGACATGCGTCCGACTGAAACCACATCACCATTTTGATAGTTCCCTTATTGTGGTCAGGCGATAAAATTTGAATTATTGAAAAAGACAATTGATAAATGTTACTAAATCCTTTTAGTTCAAACAAATATAAATCTTATTAATGTGCTCAGCATTTCTAAGACTTTTGCAAATTGGATTTAAGACATTGTAATCCCAATTAAGGCCCTAGTTTTAGAACAGTGAATTCAATGCCTTTTAAGACTTTTCAAGGATTGGCAGGAACCATGTAAAGAGGTCTCACCTGTTGCTGATTTTTAGAAAATATTTTGAGTTTTTTTTGTATAGGTTTGAAGCCTGAAATATGGCAGTATGCCAAAAAGTTCTTCGGAGGGCAATATTTTTGCAAGGCACTGTATCTACGTATAATATACAACTGAACATAATTATGGCGGTACCATCTCAAGCACAGAGTACGAGAATGCAAAATGTATCCCTACGTATATTCTGATATTCCTTCTACCGTACATACTCATTACCAAGTGGTTGTTGCAACTATAAAATACTGAAAATTGGTTTGTATTCGCATATTTGGTTGTGTCAACAGTCAGGGTTTATACACCCTTTTCATGGCCAAATTCAAGCACTTTTTAAGGACTTTCAAAGCCACATATCCAATTTCTCTAGTAGCAATAAAAGAAGAAATTTAAAACTGTGAATCGTGTATTTTGCAGAGCCACAAATATATCTATGATTTACATATGTGTTTTTTAATTTTGCATGTGTATTTATCAAGAAATATGTTTAGATCTTGAAAAAAATCA
Source organism: Urocampus carinirostris (assembly GCF_059441175.1). NCBI lineage: Eukaryota > Metazoa > Chordata > Actinopteri > Syngnathiformes > Syngnathidae > Urocampus > Urocampus carinirostris. The sequence goes on along the minus strand of NC_142366.1, from coordinate 11,983,711 downwards.
CACATATATTTGTTTTGGAGACAAATCTCTCCCAGTGCAGGTGTTGGGTAAAAATATTAACTTACATTTTCAGTTGCAGGAAGATTTTTCCGTTACAATTTACAACTGGGAAACGCTACCTTAATTCGTTGCATGGCCCATAAAAAATGCCCATCTTTGATTCGTTATCCTTGCACTAATACACCTTTACTAGCGCTCTGTGAAGGTGTAACACTCACCTGCCCTCTTGGTATCGACCTGTAGGGGGCAATGACGCTACAAAGGACAATGCCATACTAACTAAATACGAGGGGAAAACTGCAATGGCTAAGCTCAGCCACAAGAGAGCAGTGTTGGCCTTTTTTTATGCTTGTTGAGAATCAGGGCAACAATTTCAAGCATGTACAAGCACTTCTCCCAAAATCCGAGCAGATTTCAATCCTTGAAAACACAACATTAAAATACAAGCATTTTCAAGGATTTCAAGCAGGTGTACAAACCCTGAACAGTAGGTAATGGTAGGAATTGCGTGAGGAAAAGGCGTGGCTTATACAGGAACAAAGAAATCAATGGGGCAAACGTGAGGACATAATTCAAAAATCTTCAGATTTTTTTGGGGTAAAATTATTTTTGAAATACAACATGCCAGGATAAAAAAAGAAAACAACTTGGACATTACCCAGAAATGGAGAAAGACATGTCTGTGGTTTGAACAGTAGGTAATGGTAGGAATTACGTGAGGAAAAGGCGTGGCTTATACAGGAACAAAGAAATCAATGGGGCAAACGTGAGGACATAATTCAAAAAATTTCAGATTTTTTTGGGGTAAAATTATTTTTGAAATACAACATGCCAGGATAAAAAAAGAAAACAACTTGGACATTACCCAGAAATGGAGAAAGACATGTCTGTGGTTTGAACAGTAGGTAATGGTAGGAATTACGTGAGGAAAAGGCGTGGCTTATACAGGAACAAAGAAATCAATGGGGCAAACGTGAGGACATAATTCAAAAAATTTCAGATTTTTTTGGGGTAAAATTATTTTTGAAATACAACATGCCAGGATAAAAAAATAAAACAACTTGGACATTACCCAGAAATGGAGAAAGACATGTCTGTGGTTTGAAGCCCAGAGACAAAATGGGTATAGAGTGTCTCGGCTGTGTTAGTTTGCAAGCTCTCAACATTGCACAAGCCAAGAAATATAAAGGCTTCAATACTTTCACAGGTTGGTGTACACGTTTTCTTACATTCTTTTCATGCTGAGGCTATCTTAAGCAGCTATAGGAGGTCGGCTTCAATGCCAGTATAAACGGTTAATTTGTAACTCTCAGAGTACCGTATTTTCCGCATTATAGGGCGCACCGGGTTATAGGGCGCACCCCCAAAAAATAGTTTTTGGTCCTATATCTTCCATAGATAAGGCGCACCGGATTATAAGGCGCTACAATGGGAACGTCGACAAAACAGTCAGATGATTCAGTCCAACTGATTACCCCCTTAACATTCCCAAAGCTTGCAAAGAAGCAAATACGTGTCGTAGACACGTGCGGATGCGGTGTCTGTACGATGTCACTTAAATGCGTCATTTCAAATATCATTCGGAAGGTTCAAGTCTTGGGATTCAAGAAATGCCAAACATTTCTATGTTTCTATTTTCTTTTTCGCTCACAACTTTACTGTGCATATGACAATAAACATTTGGAATTGAGTTTAATTCACTCAACTCATCACAGCAACATCAAGATCGTTCTAAAAGAAGATACCGGGAAAATATAAAGCCGCATAACTCACCTAAGTTCTCACGTTCAATAATGATACGCAATCATGGTCTTCTTACAACCGTGAGTGAAGTAAATCCAGGAGAGTAGAATATTTACAAATACAGACTAATGAAACATGTTTCTTTATGGCGTACTTTAGCAAGCTTGCTACGCCATTGCTAAACTCGGCCGATTGCAGGGTTTGTTTTGGCCATCTAGCCAATCCGAGGCTCCGAATAACTTCAGCCAATAGCGATCGATTTAACGGATGATTGACACATCTTTTTCGGCCAATTGCAGGGTTTGTATTGGCCCTCTAGCCAATCCGAGGCTCCGAATAACTTCAGCCAATAGCAATCGATTTAACGGATGATTGACACATTGGTTAGCCAATGAAACGCCGGTATATAAATCCCAGCATACACCGCGGACTTGCTAGGCCATTGCTAAACTCGGCCGATTGCAGGGTTTGTTTTGGCCATCTAGCCAATCCGAGGCTCCGAATAACTTCAGCCAATAGTGATCGATTCAAATGATGATTGACACATTGGTTAGCCAATGAAACGCTGGTATATAAATCCCAGCATACACCGCGGACTACTCCACGTTAGGGGTAAAATCGAGTCGGCGGCTGTTGAGTAAGTTGCGAGACCTTGCGAATTTAATATTGAGCCATATATAAGGCGCACTGTGTTATAAGGCGCATGGTCAGCTTTTGAAAAAAAATAAGACTTTTAGGTGCGCCTTATAGTGCGGAAAATACGGTAATGCTCTAATTTTGGGTGTCAGTCATCCAGGGGGAAACACAATTAATTTTTAAATGAAGTAACTACTAACAGTAACTAGTTATGTTTTTCCAGTAACGCGCCCAACACTGACCGCAATGGCCCGAAATGCTCATCGGTGGCGTACTTGTTCTAACTTTTCCGAGGTGGTCAGCAAAGAAAGCCACTCCAGTTTTAAGTGGAGCTTCCCGGTGGGAGCCTCCTCCAGGTCGAACCACTGCAGAGTAGACACAAACATTTACCAGTAAATAGAAGACAAAAGTAAAGAAGAGCGAGAACTTGGAGTTTCTGGTCTGAAAAGTTTCTGACCATGCCAAAAATAAGTTACTTCAGTGGCAGTTTATTTTCATTATGAATAATTTTTGTTTTCATATTCTATCTCCATGGTTAAGTCATTTGAATAGACCTTAATCACAAAGAGTCTCAAAGGGCTGCACAGACCACAGATTATTGTAATCTACAGAGTATTATTACACCATCCCCGATCTAAAACCTACATGAGGCAAGGAAAAACTCAAAAACCTAAGCATGGGGAAAATGAAGAATCTTGAAGGGGCCCCACATGAGGTAATCACCCTTCTAGGATGATCGGGCAATGGATGTTGCATTAACAAACAGTAATATTAAAAAATAATGTAATTAAAGTAGAATAAAACATTTGTTTTTATTTAAAATAGTTAAATTGTTTAAAGTTACTTAAGACATATTTATAATTATGTGATAAAAACTATAATGCATAATATTTGATAAGAAATCATAAAATATCTTTAAAATATAATTGATCAATTTATGTTTTATCATTAATTAAAACCATGCAAATATTTATAAATCTATTCTTTATAAGTATTTAGGTTAAAAAATTGAATACTACTTAGTAAAAACTAATTACCTAAGATGATACATTTAAAATTGTCCGTATATATATATATATATATATATATATATATATATATATATATATATATACATATTTATTTATTAATTTTATGTGTTTTTGTATAATTATATTATTTTTTAAATATAGTTAACAAGTCAATAGGATTTTATGATTATTCAAAATCATACAATTACTTGAAAATATAATCTACATTATAAAATCGAAAAATATTTTAAAATGGCTAAAATGAAGTATTTTTTTACATATAAAAGTTGCTTTTTTAAAATCTTTTTTAAATATAATTACTGTACACCATTTTAAAAATCAAGAAAAAAATAATAAAATGTATATGATTCAACTATCAATAACATAAATATGGAAATTTAAAAGCAAGTAATAAAAGTTCAACATAATATTTGAACATTGATTTTTGAAATACCTAAGATCGAAAAGTAAATTTCAAAATAAATACATATTTAGTATTTTTACACACACACACACATATATATATATATATATATATATATATATATATATACATTTGTCAAAACTATCATTGATGATTCAGTATATTTCATTATATTCATATTATTATTTCAATGAAAAAAATAGATTTATAAATTTCAAAAATACAATATAAATATAATAATTTAAAATGAAAATATTAAACTAATATCGGATGGGACGGGTGCCTTGTTAGCCTTCGTGATGTGACGTTGGTTGCAACATGATTGAAAAGAAAAACTAAACCAGGATAAAAATGTATATATATATATATATATATATATATATATATATATATATATATACTGTAGCAAGGAGCTTCTGTATTTGCATTAAAGGACACCAAAGTCTTAGAATAACTGATCTTTTTCTTTGCATTTCAACTTATTACTGAGTTTACGTTGCTTTACTTCATTGAGATGACTCGTGGTAAAACGATCGAGCCACAAATTAAAATAAAGAATCCTGCAGTCCGTAGGTGGATTTAGCCGCCTAATTATTCCCTCTTGTCTATTAAAGCCCAGCTTTACTTTAATGCTCGCTCGACAAACACGGGGCGAGGGCGGCGTCTCGATGCGTTCGCTGATGCATCCAAACTCACCCAGAAAGAATGAAGGAAAACGGAAAAAAAAATGGAGGCTCACCTCGTCCACCTTCTGCTCCTTGTGCAGCTCTGTCATGTCGATCATCAGACTGTGAGCGACGACAAAAAATTACGTTTAGCGGTTTGAAAAGTATTGGATTCATTGACAGGTGCCTTATTTGCTGATTTTTAATTGTACAACATTTTTAAAAATATGTTTTTTTTTTAATTGCCTTAACAGTATTGGATGTATTCTTCAATGTTATTTTAAAATAACGTTTTTCAGAGTAGATAAGTATTTATATAACAAAAAAATGAATGATCAAATAAAAGATATATCCAATCCTTTGGAATTTAATCATTAAATAGTTCTCAATTCGTATTTTTATTCTATTGACGGAATTAAAATAGATGTATGTTTCAATGTTAATTTAGAATTTTATTTTAATTACCAAGTAAAAAATATGTATAAATAAATAATAAGACAAGCGGATAAACATTAAACATTTTTTTTTAAATTGAAAAACTTATTTCAGTACATCTGATTAGGTTAGTAAATAAATGAATAACTAAATAAAGTGGTAAATAAAATATAGTAACAATAAAATATGAACAAATAAAAACAAAAATAAAAAATAAATAAAATAAAATTTTCAGTCAGTTTATCTAAATACATTTTTAAATAAATATTTCAATTAGCAAAAATTACTACAAATGTAAAATATTTAGTACATTAAAAAATCAAAAACAAAAAAAACATTAAAAATATAGTCTTGATTCATCGGATCTGATTACGATTTCCTAAATGAATAAGTAATTAAATAATTAAAAAAGAGTGATAAGAAAAAAAAAAATCCAGAATCAAATAAATTACAAAAAATGATAAAGAAATAAAAAATAGCAAGTTAAATACATTTTATTTGAGTTATCCCACTTAGTTATTTAAACAAATAGTAATGATGAGAAAAACGATTTAAGAAATAAACAACGAAAAAAAAGCTTTCATTTTATTAAAAGTTATTTTGTTTAGTGTATCAAATTCAATTGTATTAAACTAAATAAGTTAATCAATAAAAAATGTAATAATATTTTGGCGCGGTCTTCATTTGAGTGTACTTGCAGAGAGAGAGAGAGAGAGAGAAAGAGAGAGAGAAAGAGAGACACAGAGAGAGAGAGAGACACAGAGAGAGAGAGAGAGACACAGAGAGAGACACAGAGAGAGAGAGAGAGAGAGAGACACAGAGAGAGAGAGAGAGAGAGAGAGAGACACAGAGAGAGAGAGAGAGAGAGAGAGAGAGAGAGACACAGAGAGAGAGAGACACAGAGAGAGAGACACAGAGAGAGAGACACAGAGAGAGAGACACAGAGAGAGAGACACAGAGAGAGAGACACAGAGAGAGAGAGAGAGAGAGAGAGAGAGAGAGAGAGAGAGAGAGAGAGAGAGAGAGAGAGAGAAAACAAAGGGTTCAGCAGATGCATGGTTAAGGCGGCATGAGGAAGGGAGCGGGACAAAAACCCTTTTCATAGAGATACAGAGGAACGTAGAACGGAGTACAGTATTGAAGACGCTATGCTATGAATTGGCAAATTGGCAACAGAGATCTCAAGTGGTGCTGGCCAATAAGTTTGAATCTTGGCTGTCCAAAATGTTCCTCCGTGGTGCGGGAATCATTTGTTGCTTTTTGTTTAATTTGATATTTTTCCCGCGAAGGAATGAACCACCGATACCTGAAGTGCGTAATAGCAAGGGGTTCCTGTACAAAACAAACGAGTGGGGCCGGATTTAAAAAAGAACAGAAAATTTGAGGGTGTCTCATGAACAAAAGCAAATCCATCTTGCGGCTCATAAAAGAAAGCAAACGCACCTTGTGTCCGATAGACCAAAGCAAACGCACCTTCCCAGGAAATCGTCCTTGTCGGGATCTTCATCAAACAACTCAATCTCGAGGTCCTGGCCCGAGTGCTCATAAACCAACGCCTGACGAGGACAATCATTGTTTATCATCCATGAAAACTGCCTGCGAGCGTAAATATGAAGAAATTGCCATTTGTCACCTCGTAAACTTCGTTCCATTTGGGGTGGAGGCTTTCTTTGATGGTCTTGCTCTGGAAGAGTTGATTTCCGATCTGCAAGACTCCATAAGGGTCTGACTTCCCCTTGATGAGGCCACCCAGGAATTTATCCTTGCCTTCCAGATCCTGGGCTTCCAAGAAGTGAATCCGGAGGACTCCCTTTGGGTATCCCAACAAATAGGTAGGACTTTTGTTATTCGATAAGAAGTTGATATTTTCACAAATTAATTTAACGAATCAAGCGGGCATGGAAAATAATTCAAGCAACTCAATCAAGGTTGTTGGCTGAGAGTGTTGAGATGGTTGTCATGGTTACCCGAATAAGGCCTTGAAACACTTTTGACGCTCTAAATACTTTAGAAGGCTCTATGTTGTGCGTACATGTTTGAATAGACCTCTTAACCTTTAGCAACCCTTTAAAATTTTAAATTTCCAAGATTTACCCAAAGTAAATTGAATGCTGTTCTAGAACCGTTTGGAAATTATGGTCCAAAACGGATATAATCACGACAACTGGTATTAAGACTAAGTAAACATAGAGAAATAGAAGATTTTTATTCTTGCCTGATTTTTTTTTGCAATCACACGCCTGCAAAATAGTGTAGCATGGGCATATTAGCTGGCAAACAGCTGGGACAATAGCAAGAAGCCTTACCTGGTCCAAGGTCAAATTTGATTCCAATCTGAAAGACTAAACGTTGTATTTTACATATTTTTCTGTAGGTATGTCAAAGCGTTTCCAAAAGTGGCCATTTGGAGATCACGAGTTTACAGCTCTAAAACCTCTGCAACCATGTATTTTGATTTAGCCAATTTTTGAACATTGTGAAGGAGTTGTAAATGTTTGACTTCTCTTTTTAGAAGTCAATCACTGATTGTGCACACTTCTGCGTGATGACCCCGAGTTGCATTTAAGAACGTTTCTTTCCGGCTCTGATTTGAATACACATTAAATACATGGGGAGAACATGCAAACCGTGCTCCCAGTGTGTGTATATATATATATATATATATATATATATATATATATATATATATATATATATATATACACACATATATGTAATTGCTTGAACTTTCTACAGATAATAATAATAATATTTGTAATAATTTTTATTTTTATTTTATCATATATATATATATATATATATATATATATATATACTTTTTTCTTCATATACAAATGAACGCCAGTGCTAAAGAAAATATTTCTTGGGAATTCCTTTAGGCAATTTGTTACATCTAGAGATAAAAATGTATGAATTTATCATTTGCTAAGAAAAATATCTTGCTGGTTTAAAGGTTTTTTAAGACCTTTTTTAAACCGTATTTTGTGCTCCACACTTAAGTTTCTGCTAGTAAAATATAACATTTTCGACATCGTCATTAGTTCTCAATTCTTATTTTGAATCAGTACAAAACCACAAATGAGGGTTTGGCCCAATTTCCTCCTTTCAAGTTCCTGTAAGCACCAAATTATGAGGAAGCAAATTCCAAAGACGGCATTTCCTGTCTGACGAAAGGCACTTGCATCAAAAGTAAAAAAATGAGCACATTCCAGAAGCACCTTGGGCATTGGGAAACGAAGCTGGGCCAATTCCACGTCTCCAACCAGCGGGACGGTTATCCGGTTGGGTAGGACCAGATAAGACGAGATGATGTCTTCGATCAGGCTATCCGAAAGGCCGCTGTGGAACGCCATAAACAAGATTAAGATTTAAGAATAAAATGTGTCGATTCAACCCTCTTCGGTATAAATGTTCTCCCTTAATGTCATTTTAGCACGGGAATAAAGTGCCTTGCTCACAAATTTCCATTTATATTGTCATTTTTTTTTCATTGACTCACCATAATTATTATTTTAAGAATTTTAAAGCATTTTTATCCATTTATTATTATATTATCTTTACTGAATATTTTTAAAAAAGATTTAAGTATATTTTTAAATATATTTTTTCTGTCATTAAATCAATATGTTATCGTTATTGCTACAGTATATATATTTTTAGATTTCTAATGTTCTCTTTTTGGATTAACCCATTTTATTATTATCACAACTTTCGAGGAATATTTTCTGTCTTTATGTTATATTTTTATTGATTATGTTTTATTGCACTTTAATATCCATCGATCCATCCATTATCTGCACCGCTTATCCTCGGTCAAGTCGCGGAGCGCACTTTAATATATTTTTTACATATGTTCAATGTTTAATATATTTTAATTATATTTGTAAATGTAACTTTTCACTAATTATTTTTGAACTTTTTTAATGTGTGTTTGATTATTTTAGTGATTTGCTTATAAGATCAACACATCATATGATTTTGATTTCTGTAAATATATAATAAATAATAGCAGTAGCTCAGGAGGTAGAGCGATCGTTTTAGGATTAAGGGATCCCAGTTCGAATCCCGGCTTGTCCGTGTTACTTGTCGAAGTGTTCTTGGGTAAGACACTGAACCCCCAATACCCCCAATAAGCAGGTTAGCGCCTTGCATGGCTGCACAGATCACGACCGCTATTGGGAAATGTGAAGCACAATGTAAAGCGCTTTGGGAAGTCATTGACTTGAAAAGCGCTATATAAATGCAGATCATTTCATTTCATTTCATTTCATTTATAAATGTTTATTGTCGGTATCAATATAGTGTCATTAGTAGTATATAGTTTTATTTTGTTATGTATTTCTTTATTTTGAATATGTTTTATTTTTCTCTCGTCGGATTAATATAGTTTATTATTATCATTATTTCTTATTAATATTTTTCACAATGTTGAAAGTATTTGGTGATATATTTTTTCTGTTATTATAAATATATTAATATTATTTAGGTAGTTTTTAAAAATAATAATAATTTTTTATATCTTATTTTTTCTCTCATAGGATCAACAGATTCTATTATTATTATTACTTATAATGAGTATTTTTTAAATATTTATGTTTTCGTTAATTACTTCTGAAGTTTTTAAATATATTTGACTCAAAAATTTTCATTCTTTAATTATTTTTTTAACTTTTCAACATTTACTTTTTTTTCTCTCATCAAATTTAAATATAATCCTTATGAGTAATACTAAAACTTTTCAATTAATGAATCAGATTTTAAACATTTTTAGTGAAAACACTTAAAAACACTTTCTTTGTATCAACGTGTTATTATTATTAAGATATCTTTCTTCATTACTTATGATACGATTCAATTAAATAATCAAATCCATCCATCAACAATAAATTACAAGTGTGTGTAGTTGCACTATACAGTTTGTTCTCTCTCTCTCTCTCTCTCTCTCTCTCTCTCTCTCTCTCTCTCTCTCTCTCTCTATATATATATATATATATATACAACCCCCCCCCCCCCCCCCACACACACACACACACATGCAGGTATACCGTATATAAGTGTGAGGCTACAGCTATACACCCTGTATAGACTATACATTTAAGTTACTGGCTCAATGTAGCCTAATGTAGCAGAGTAAGAGTCCAGTTTCTTTTTCACAAATCTACTCGAATGAAAGTAATACGTATAGTGATTTAAAAATACTCCTAGTAGTAAAAAACGTCCCAAAATGTATTCAAGTAAATGTAACTCATTGCTACCCACCTGTGCATATCGGTAAAGCTACAATTGTGTGTGGGGATGTTTTATTTTCTCTCACTTGAATTAACAAACTACCAATTTAACCATTCATTTTCTGTGCCGCTTATGGCTGGAACCCATCCCAGCCATCTTCCGGCAGTGGGTGGGGGGCACCCTGAATTGGTTTGCCAGCCAGTCGCAGGAAGCACAGGGACAGACAATTCACTCACTCATTCACACCTATGGACAATTATCATGACATTCATGTTTTTGAAATATAGGAGGAAACCAAAGGGGAGAACATGAAAACTCCACACGTGGAGGCTGCAGGAGCTGGAATTGAACCCTGGACCCCTGCACTAACCACCCAGGCGCCATGGCTGCCATTTCATTTAAATTATAATGTCGCCAAAAAAGAAAAATCCTGAACGTTTGGGATGCCATATTTTTGCTAACTAATCCTCAACCACAACCAAGCAAGCACATGTGGCACAACAACATGACAGCTACCTCATGCTGTCGCTCCTATTTCTGAACTGTCCTTCAACCGGGTAACACCTCCTTTCACGTGACCACTCCTACAACACACACACATACTCGAGTATTGTATTGCACAAGCTACGTTGATCTTTTCTACCCTTACAAAGGACACCACAACAGTGCAGCGAACACTTGTGTGTCTGTCTTACTCAGAGGTGGCAAAGGTACTAAAGTAGAACATCTATTTCAATAAACTAATTAAATAGTCGCACAGTAAACCCCCGTCCACTCTAAGGTGTAGATTGTTAATTAGCTAGAGCGTTGCAAACCCCCGGTAGCCCAGATGGAAAGTTTAAAATAACACAATAGTATATACTGAGTATTACTCTTACATTATATACCGAAAATTCCGGACTACAACGCGCAGCTGATTAAAAGCCGCATGCTCAAATTTAACAAAGAAACTCAACTTTGCTTTTGGACAAGCCGCACCGGACTTTAAGAAGCAGGCTTAAACAGCCACAGAATTAAGATTATTTACGTCCGTTTTTTACATTTTAATCCCAGCGCACACCTGCTGCACTCCTTTGGCTGCGTCACTTTTTTAGTTGTGCTCCGAGTTGTTTACGTCACGTGTTTTCGGATCATGTGACCGTTTAGGATAGCGATTAAAAATACAAGCACATATTTACTACTGAGCCAAAGAAAAATGTGAATGAATGCGTGAATGCGAGTCGATGGGCAACCATATTCTGGTGAATAGTGAAAATAGTGCCAGATTGCAACACCGACATGTGTAGTTTTGTTTTTGTCATTGGTGGTCTCCGCGGTAATGGACTAAAAGGAATTAGCTTGTTTTCTTTCCTCGAGGATTAGAAGAAACTTCAGGGACTTGACCTTGATGCCGATGATACAGAGGGAGAACAGTACCATTTTTTATGGATAACTTCAACTGTTGTCCAACACAGATGTAGAATTTGAGGACTTGATTTGTGGGTGAAAAAGTTGAAATATCGTGAATACGTTATAAATAATCAATAAGATACTGTTAACCCCCCTAATGTTATCTATTTTATGACAATGTCGGCAAAACCCTGGATTAATTTCTCTCGAAGGGTGTCATACGTAAATGTTTCCAGAGGTAACCTCGTTGATTTGTATTTAGAGTATATGCATTTTGCAAAAGCAGCTCGCCGTTTTCTCCCCCATAAAAAAGTGTGCTACGGTGTTTAAAACGTAGCAAAAAAAGTAGCTGCTTGTAGTCCAGAAATTACAGTGCGTGGGTATGATTAAATCTAATTATAAATACATATACATGAGAGGAAAAATATGATTTTATTGACGTGATTCAAACTGGTACAGTGAAGTTAGTGGGTGGATGCAGAGGGGGTAAGGATACAGCTGATACAATTAAAACAAATTTTGGAACTTGCAATGATTGTCATGCTCTTAATAGACTTCATTGCTTTAATCGTCTCTTCATTAATAATTGTCACAATCGTCAATTAGTTATTTTTCATATTTGGGAAGGTAAAGATGTATGTGCCATATTATTTCAAATGCTTTATTTCCAGGGTTATCATGTTTTTGCTTCATGTTTGGCATCACTTCACTGGAGACACACAAAATAACAAATTAACGTTTTTGAGGCGAGATTCTAAACTGAACGAAGAAGAGATAAAGTTCAGCCAATAGCAGACCAGCATCTTATATGACGTCGACCAATAACAGAGAGGCATGTCATATGGGTGAAAAAATTACGTAAAAAAAGGCAGATATTCCACATTGTATTGTGAAAATATCCTAACGTAGGGATGCGGTTACCCTGGGGTCTACTTTACTTTGTTATGTTGCCTGTTGGCATGAATACTAAAACAACCAAGAAGAACTACGTTACTGCATTTTTAAAATGAACGACATTTTTTGTTGGTTTCCTTTTCATCTGGATTCATTGATTTTGGTGTCTGGCCTTCAGGGGGCTTTGCAGAGACTCAAATGGGCCAGCCCCCTGCCTGCCGGGAAAAAAAGGATACTTTGGGTTTTATGAAAGGCCTACTTTTTACGAGCCTTTTTATGACAAATTTAAGAACACTTGTTCAATAAATGCACCACGAGGACCAGGATGTGTTGGCTCAATATTGGCTCAATATTGCATCTGTGTAATAAGACTCGAAGTCATTCTGAGAAATCATATCCGAGCTTTTTTTATGACAACAAAAAAAGTTCTTATTGCAAATTTTGCCAACCTGATGTTCCTATATGACACGCGTATACAGATAATATATTTATTTACTTTAGAGAAGCTTGGGATATAATTCAAAAACTTTTAGATGAAACATCCATTACTTGGTGTAATTTAGCCAAACTTCCTGTTTTTTTTTATGCAAAAAGGAACACACCATAGCCATGGTGAATTCTTTCTTTTAACGTTTTTGTTTTTCCATTCAACATGAAATGGGGGAAAGGTTTTTTTTTTGTTTAAAAAAACACATTTCCCCCAAATCGTGTAATTTGGTTATTTTGGGGTATGTATATAATTAGGGTTACGTATATTGTATAAAATGGCTCCGGAAATTGTCTTGTTTTACAAAAAAAAAAATACAGTAAATAATTTATTTTGTAAGGGCTAGACAAAAATCTTGATTTTGTTCTCATAGTTTGGATTAAAATTGTCAAATCATGGAAAAGAACGAAGTGGGTCATGATGTAAAAAAACAACCTACAACTGGGTTATTTTAAAAACCAAAAGATGGATAGGTGGAATAAATTGGTCCATATTTGACCATTTGGGGTTATTTTTGAACTGTTGTTTTGTGAAAAAAAAGGACGACACTTTTTTCCCAATTTTTCTTTCGTTTGCCATGAATTTTTATATTATGTGAAAACACACCAGGCAGAAGGGCACGTTATTAAAAAAAAAAACTGCACGCTTTATAGGACAATGCCATACAAACTAATGCCAGCTGCCGTTATTCACGAGGTAAGAAGAATGTAATAGCAAAGCGCAGCCACTGGTGAGCAATATCGGCGTCATTATAAAGCTGAATTGAAGAGAGACATGGCAACAATTTCAACCATTAACAAGCACTTCACCCAAAATTCAACCACTTTTAAATCCTTGAAAACATAATGTTAAAATTCAGTCATTTTCAGGGATTGCAAGCAAACGTACCAACTCTGAATTCTAATTCAAAACCTTCAAATGATCTTGTTTTTCAGATTTTTTCTTTCAAATTGAAAGAACAGTATCTCTGGTAATAACCCTTAAACAAAACCAATGAATCAGACTAGTTAAGAATCGACTCACGTGAGTCCGGGAACGTCCAGCAAATTGGTAAGTCCGGTCCAATTGATGTCGAGAATCTGCAATAAACATCGGAGAGAGAGAAGATTCAAATTAATTTCCATTCACGACTTGACGCTCGCTCAGGCCAATCGCCCCGTGAAACTGCGCTTTATTAAAAAGCGAGACGTGAATCGATCAATCCAGGCTTACAGGGACGTTTGGTTGAATAGGCTTCTTAACTGCATGTATTTATTATTAATGGGAACAGGGCAGACATGTTGATTTTTTTTTGGGCTGCTTGCTTTGTCAAAGAAGAAAAAATCCAAACTCAACTGTTGCACAAATGGATCTTGCACGTCTATACCCATCAAAGGCATTCAATGCATTCAAATTGTAATATATATTTTGTTGCAGAAAATACTGTATTTTCCACACTACAGCCTGGTGCACCTCCTTCACAAAGGGGGCGCTGCTTTAGAAGTGGGCACAGGTGAGTCCAATATCCACACACGTGTCCCTAATTATCCCTACCCTCCATAAAGATATTTGGACAGCATATGAGGTCGGGTCATAAGCATTTCCATGACACTCTCATCCTGCCGATTGTTTCCATCTTTGGTTTTTGGTGTTGGTTCGGACTTTTCTAGTTGTCTTAAGACCATTTCTTTTGTCAATATATACCATCCCTTGTTGAGCACACGTTCTGGCTTCCCCAAATTTAGGTCCACCTCCGCAAACGTGACAGAATGACCCGACCACCAAAGGACCCTGGAAAAGAGGAGAAGGTCCTTTAATCGCATTTGGTCCCTTTCCACGCGGCAAAAAAGTTCCTGTACTGGCGGTGAGGTAAGGGTATCCTGGCTACTTCTGGTCCCTGCTTTAGCATGGAAGCACAAGAACCCTCGACCGCCCATGTCCCAGTGGCAAGAAAGTCCTAGTTCGTCCACGAAAGGGCCAGAAGCAGTCGAGGACTCTTCTCCTCGCTGCCAGGTTACAGACCTTCTTGAAACCATGATAGGAAACCAGGTGTGGCCGAGGGGCTTTTTTCTCGTCGCCAGGATAGGAAACCAGGCACTGCCGAGGGGCCTTCTACTCACGGCCGAGAAAAGAAGAAACAAGGAGCTGTCGCCGGGAAAGCGATTCGGACGCCACCCCCTGGAGGTCCTTTGGTGGTTTTATTTCATAGAACATGAATAAACATTAGGACATCTGGTTTGTATTAATTTGAATAAATATTAATTTTAATAAAAAACAATTCACATGCTAAGCTCAAGAGGGCAATCGAAGACCACTCTATATGTTTCTCAAAGGCAGAACAATTACATGCAGTATCATTCACCAGGAATTCAAACAAGAGTAAGTAATTTTGTACAAAATGTTACCATAAACAAAAATATTCATTCAAGTAATCTCAATATAATTTTAATATATAATCACAAATTATTGTCCAAAGCGACAACAAAGGGGGATTTGCAATTAGTGTTTCAAAGTTAGCGGGAGTTTTTTTGTATCCTTTTAACAAAAATTAACTTGTTAACCACAAGAGGGTACTTAAAGACCACTCTATATGTTTATCAAAGGCAGAACAGTTATCGTATGCAGGATAAATTATTTCTGTGCATTTTAAATTTTAGCCAACACATTTTCCGGTATATAAGGCACACCGGATTAAAAGGCGCCCTTTCAAATCTCTGGCCTATTTGGGCTTTGTAGGTGTGCCTTATAGTCTAGAAAATACGGTAAGCAACAGCTTCGCATGAATTGATTTAGAAAAAAATCATTCAAGCTTAGAGAAGGACAGCGGGGCATAAATTCCCACTGCAAAACAGCTGTTTTAATTGTTAATAAGAACTGAGGTGGCCCTCCCTTGAGCCTCATTCACAGCATGAAACACGGGGCAGTAATAAGCAAAGACGTTAATGAACAATGTCGTCTTGCACGGAAAACATGGCCGTGATTGATGCGCAAATCCTAGGGGAATGATAAGGATCGATTCTCACGCTTGCTGAACTCGATTTCATGCTATTCCTAATCACCCCGCCCACGCTTCACTTGCCCTGCCCTTAAAATGCTGGTTTATTGACTAGAACAAATTAAAACATTGCAATGAATGCATGGATGATTTTTTTCAATTGGATGATTTAATTAATTTAAAAAAATATTTCTATTCATCTAATTTCAGGGATTCAACATAGGAGTGTTTCAGTATTCGATTAATTAACGTTGCCGATTTATCGATGAATCAAGTGAAATAAAATTCTCGGAATATACTTATTTAAAATCAGTTTATTTCTTCAAGATTTTTATTTATTGAAATAAAATTATTCAAAATAATATAATTACAATTTAGTGACTAGTTTGGCATTAAAATTGTCAAAAGATATGTTTAAAACATTTCAGATTTTTATTTTCCAAAGTACAAAAAAAATCTAATATTGAAACCTCCAATCCCCCCCAAAAAATTATAATAGTTTTGATAAGGCCTCCAAAATGGCTCAATTGCTTTTTATTTTTGAAATTTTATATTAGTCATTAATTTATGAGCCGCAACAAAAACATTCATATTTTTTTTACTAAATAATAAATATTTTAAAAGAACGTTGAGATTTTGTTACAACACAAGTACCATCAGTCATTTATGATAAAGAACATTAAAAATAACCTTTAGCAAGGTTTTTATGGTACCCGAAACAATAATAAGAGTTACATTTATGTGAGCTCCCTCTAGGTGAGGAATTATATAAAACAAAAGCAAATTACTTGACTTAGGTTTTTTTTTTTTTTAATGCACGTTTATATGAGTGTTTTGCGCATAAGACAATCGGTTTTCTTTAATAAATAAGATGCTGTGTTTAAAATGTAATAAAAGGCTAAAAAATGCATGTAAGTCAATCAGGAAGTGGTCTATATAATTGTTTTGTGTTAAGATGGGATAAGGCGAGGAAAAAGAAGATTTGGGCATAAAGGTGGGGTGCGGCATTTGAAAATTTAAGCCTGAAGTTATGACTTTAAGCCTGGGGGTGGCGGCAGAGTAACATATTATGTTGCGTTTCATATACACGCTTAACTAAACCCCTCTTTTTTCATCTTTTGGGGGGTTTGTTCCGCCCCGAACAGGCCTGATAAAATAAAGGTAAAAACAAATAGGCGCAATGGAAAACAAAGCATAAAAGCTCTTTGAACTGAGTTGGCATTGTTAAAACATAATTAATAGAGAAAATATCAAACTTTCAACTTCTTAAGGACACCTTAAACTACGCAGCCCACCCTTAAGTTAAAAAGTGTTGTAAAATAATACTACTTTCAGGTTCCCTGCGTAACTTCTGGTTGCGCCAGCACAGCATAAACAAAGACTCAGACAATAGCTGATAGGATTGTTGCATGTTCAATCCATCCTCATCCATGTTGAAAGATTAACAAGGCAATGCGTTTTCACCATTCGGAGAAGGGAATTAAAACTTCAACTACACGTCCCCATTGGTCACGGTCCTTCTTTGGTGGTTTAGCTCGGTGCCATATCATTTACACAACAATGATGATTAATTAATTTTTGCATATCATATATAACAATCAGGGTTGGGTAGGGTTACTTTAACTGGATTACTTTCAATTACTTTTGGATTACTCCAATACCAAATATGCTAATAAAAGACAAAAGAAACTAAATATGAATACAATTATGACTCACAACACGTGGTAAGCTTTCTCTCCTGGCTTTGATCTCTTTGATCTCCGGCAAAACTAACATAAAATGTGACAGAAACAAAATGAAAATAAATCCAAACAGCTAGCCAACATTATTTTTGCCGTTCCATGTATTCCGTTACTCCCCAAGCCTGCACAAAATTTTGTAATTTTATTCAAAAAACATATGATAACAATGTAGTTTTTTTTTTTTTTTCAAATGAATGGAGTTTTTACCACTAGGAGCTGCTTAATAATACACACAGTCCCTTCAGAATGCACTATACTAGGGTAGAAGTTATTTTTAATTTCGGTTTAATGGACTGTTTTATGTCGACAAGCACACCAATAATACGACATATTAAGTGCACTGATCTATGGGAGTTCTTAAGGTCTGAATATGTGTTTTGCACTCACAGCTTTTTTGGAAAGCCAGTAACTTGGCTCGTGCCACCTATAGACGATGGGATTGCAAAATGCTAAGCAAGCTTTCGGAAATTTACCGATTCCAAGGCAAAGCCAAATAAGTAGGGCCATCTATTACAAGCTTTGCTATACGACTCCATTGGGTGCTCTCAATTGGTGTTAAATCGGTCAGAAATGTGATTTTTATCACCGACGAGCTGGTTAACGATGTTTCGGAAGAGTGGGTGAAGATTGAACTACGATGTGTGACTGGAAGGAATGAAAAAAAAAGGTCTTGAATTATCAGGCAAGCTTTGAAATGTCCTCCAATCCTCTCAGATTCGACCAATGGGGTGCAAACTATGGCCTTCGGGCTACATACGGTCACGGTTTTCGATATGGCTTTTAGGAAGGACTGATAATAAACAAGGTTGTTGCGGTTTTGGCCGCAGTGTCCCCTTGTATGCCCCCTCTTGCATAAATATTTTTTTTTCTAAATGCATTAATGTGTACTGTGTTCTCAAAATATGGGGTTTATCTGGGAAACCAAGAAAACAACCCTGCACTTTGAATCCTGCTTATGTGTATGTTGCTTAAGCTCATCTTATTTGATCACTCACTTCTTGGTGCTAATTTCCTCATCACCGGTGCGGTCATTTGTCTTGATTACCCCTCCAATCACGACCCCCGCTCCTAATTAGTTAAACACTCTGTCCCCTTGGCCCTGTGCTAGTTTGGATCACAAGTATTGCCTAACAAACTCTTGGACGTCTCCCTTGCTATTTGGAATCACTGGGAAACTGACCCCCTCGCCTGCACGATTATAGCTTCGCTACCTGGCTTTCTGTGTATCGAACCCTGCGTAATAAAATACATCTTTTTGCTGTGATAACCAGTGTTTCTCCATTTTGCTTCTGCACAACCCTGAGTGGGTTCCTGACTGAATCACAAAGGGGTGATGTAATGAAAATACAATAAAAATATGAAACTTACAGGTTTCTTGAGGAAGAACAGTGAAAGAGCGCCAACAAGAGGAATATTGCCCAGTAGTGGCTCCATCAGAACACGCAACACGCCATGAATCTGAATATTACAACAGGAACACGTTAAGCACACGCACACAAACACACACTTCACATCCTAGCTTGGTAACACAATCTGGCCATCATCCTCCACATTCTCGTTTATAACAAATTAAAACAATTAAAAGGGATTAAATCACCGGGGAGGACGCCAGCTGCTGTTACTGATACTGAGCAAGGATTAATACTCTTTTGTTTGATTGTTTTTTAAGTTTATATTAGATTTTTTTCTTTGCTGCAGTGTATAAATTTGGTGAGTCATGCAAATACCAGAATGGAAACATTTGTTGAAACGAATCAATACGTGCTTTTTATTTCCTTTTAAATTTTAATGAAAACAAAACAAAAGATTAAAATGGAAATAATCAAGAAAATGATTGCAAAATGTTTATTTTTGCAGCGCATCTCCCAGCCCTCTGACACTAATTCAAATTATTATATTTTTGTTTTAAAGTTTGCTTAAAACAGTTATTTTATTATACCGCTAAATTCCAAGTTTTTGTAGTGACAACTAAAGCATCATTATGATATTGGAATATTTTGATGGTGAAAACAAATTTACACTATTGTTAACACATTAAGAATAAAGATTGGAGAATAAGCCAGCGTAAATACCATTTAGTAGTATGATGGCCAATTTGCTGAAGCAAATGTTAACCTCTAAAACAAATGAGTTCCATTAGCATTTAACGAAGAAAAAAACAAGTATCTCTACATAAATCATCAGATTAGAGGTACTGTATACTGTTAGCTAACAAACTACGGAGTTTGCGTGATTGAAAGTCCCTAGCTGGAAATCACAAAATGAAAAATGATCTCAGAGGAGGAACTTGCAGGTCAAACGAAAGCGAGGAAATCTTTGAAAGCACCTGACCTGAATACTTTTGATCCCTGCTTTACAGTAGTAGCGTTTGATGTCAACGTCGATCTCTGTGTTACCAATGAAGCTGTTGAAAGAGGCAAGAAGACGGTGTCTGTTAGCGTCAGAACATCTTAGCCTTCAGAATATAAGATAATAGAACAGGATGGACTTTATTGTCATCAAAATCGATGTGCTAAACATTGTATGCAACCAGGTTAGACATGACTCTTAAAGGTAAACATGTAATAGAGACTTTAAAGAGAAAAATATTAGAATGTCAGAATAAATATTAATGACATAGTGCTCCAAATTCAGAACAAAATCAAGATTCTGTGTCGTGGTTATTGGGGTGCAGAACCCCCTCGAAACAATAAAGGTTTTTTTATTTGTTTTTTCTTTTTTACAAATAACTTCAGTACTGTCAAATTATAATTTTTAAAAAAATCTTGTTTTTTATTGAACAACTATGGACTAAGGACCAGGTCCACTTTAATTTATGATACTTTGCCACCATATTGTGGTCGTTATAGAAAACTGTATTTGCCCTCCAGTTCTGTCTTACTGAAATCAAACATTTTTGAAAAAGCACCAGGGAGCCACTAGGGAGCGCCAAGAACCCCTCTGTGGTTCCTGCGCAGGTTTAGCGGGTGGAGAGGTCCAGATTTTTGGAGGTAGAAAGCCTCTTCCTCTGTTTAGACAATCAGAATGCGGAACACAATGCACAAAGAAAATCTTAGGCAGTGAATCAGCAGTGAACCAAAGCGCGAACTAATGAATTGTCCATGTATTGTCACACAAACAGCGTCATTGTAGAGGTCCAGCTCATCTCTGAAGAACAGGATGATGCTGTACACCAGGGGTGGGCAATTATTTGGAGTCGCAGGCTGCAAGCGCTAAATTTGATATTTATTTTGTAGCATTTTTGTAGTATTTTCACCCTATTTCTGTAGTAGAATTTTTTTGTTGTACATGCACAAAGGGACAGTGGGGACAGATATGGCATCAAACACATTTTTTTCATTATTAGTACTTTATTTACTATAATTTGTGTTGTCAATATTGTCAATTGTCAAACCCTCCGATGAGCCATTGAAAAAAATATTTAACAGGGACCTATAGTCCCTGCCAGAGGGCAACCGGTCAAAGACTTGGTGGCGAGGGTGAGAAAAGTCCTTAGCCTGCTAACTAGCTTAACTGAATTTGTTACTGTTGTATTACCTGATTTGTACATCCATGACAATCTGTCGTCGATCCACGTTCTCGGAGTAAACCTTCACGCCGTTGATCCTGAGAGGCTGAGACACAAACATAAAATTTCTATTTCAGATTTTCCAAAGTTCTGAGTCCTTTTGGACGTCTAGCGCTAATCACTTGATTCCAATTTAATCAAATATCATCCATCAATCCATTTCCTACCCCGCTTTTTTTCAGTAGGGTCAATGGGGTGCTCAAGCCCATTCCAGTCATCTTCGGGCAGTGGGCAGCCTGAACTGGTTCCCAGCCAGATGCAGGGCACACAGAGACAGACAACTCACTCGCTCATTCACACCTAGGGACAATTTGGACCGGCCAATTAACCTGACATCCACGTTTTTGGAATGTGGGAGGAAACCCACATGACACAGGGAGAACATACAAACTCCACACAGGGAGGACCGCCGCAGGGTGTGGCTGCGCACTTACCACCCAGCCGCAGTGCCGCCCTTTCTTAAATATCAGTTATTACTAAATATATTCATGAAAAATATCTGTATTTACTATAAAGAACATCTTCAAGAAATCACAACATTTTTAATTTAATTATGTAGACAGTAGAAGTGCTCAAATTAGTTAAAAAACTACCTTTATAATTGTTTTTTAAAAAGCCACAATACATAGAAATTACAAAAAAAAATGTCTTAAAATAAAATATTGGACATTTTGTTTAGAGTAAGTATCAATAAGACACACAAAAAGTAAGACTTAATAATGTTTTCACAAAAATATTATTGAGAAAAAACAGAATTAAATGAAATAAATGAATTGAACAAACTTATTGCATTGTTTTTAATAACTCCCTTCATCATCATAGTTCAGTAATTGCAATAAATATAACTGAGAAAAAATGAAATGCCTTTGAGTACAATACTGGAATTCCTATGATGATAAAACAAGGCCAAAATACACCCCAAAAAGGCTTTGCGTGGGTTTCCTCCGGGCACTCCGGTTTCCTCCCACTTTCCAAAAACATGCATGTCAGGTTAATTTGCCGGTCCAAATTGTCCCTAGGTGTGAATGAGCAAGCGAATTGTCTATCCCTGTGTGCCCTGCGACTGGCTGGCAACCAGTTCAGAGTGTCCCCTGCCCACTGCCCGAAGATAGCTGGGATGGGATCCAGCAAGACATGCATGTCGGGTTAATTTGCCGGTCCAGATTGTCCCTGGCTGTGAATGAGCGAGTGAATTGTCTGTCTCCGTGTGTTCTGCGACTGGCTGGCAACTAGTTCAGGGTGTTCCCTGCCCACTGCCCGAAGATAGCTGGGATGGGCTCCAGCAACCCCGCGACCCTACTGAGGATAAGCGGTACAGATAATGGATGGATTGATGGATAAAATACTAATAAAATGGCAAAATAGCCTTAGAAATTCATTCAAATTTATGTTTTATCATAGATGGTAGATTCAATGTATTGATTATGAAGAATTATCAATAAGTTTAGTTGTACATTTCATGCATGAAAATGCAACTCAAACTAGCGTGTAAAATAAAAACATTCCTTTTACAAACAAGGAAAAACCCAACATCAAATCAATCCCAGCATACCCCGAATGCAAGGAGGCACAGGGAAACCTTGTGTGGAAAAACACCATGCACTAGGAACAGAAACGCCTGCACCCAGCCTCTAGCTTCAAACCCAATCACAAAAAAACATCACATTTTAACTGCTGCACTAAACGTAGCCATTAAGGCTGCTCACTTTATCTCCGATGTCGATCTTGCTGAAGCGAAAGGTGCTGAGGTGAGCACTGGATTCCTTAACAGCTGGCTCCACCGTGTCTCGGAACACCTTCTCCACGTATTTACAGATGTAGGGCCACATCTGCTTCACTGTCTGAAACGCCCCAAAAGTATTCATAAATAAAAAAATTAAGTGAATCCACAGCCGTATGTTAGGCATGCACAAACTCATTGGCCTGCAAGTTATTGATCAAATATTTGCCGAATATGACGTCACAGTAATCAACCCAATAGAAATATAAGAGCTGATTATTAGTCACTTGACGCCATGCTATGATATTCAATCATCCGACACTAGTTGTTAGAAAGATTCAAAGCATTTATGATTCTTATTAGAATCAATTTTAGATTTTTTATAGAAATAGTAGCACAACTTGGTCGTGTTTCCTCTTTACCGCTTCATAATATCCATGAAACACTGGAGAGATCAGCCATAATCAGTTGCATGGCTGATAATGTTTACAGGCTGTTGTGACTGTTTTGTTATTACAATATTTAGATTTTCTATTGGAGTAGTAGCACAATTTGGTCGTGACTCCTCTCTACCTCTTTGTAATGGGCCTCGAGGCACTGGAGAGCTGTGCCAAAATCAATCGTATCGCTCAGGAGGTACAGGCAGTTGTGATTCTCTTGTTTTAAGAACATTCAATTTTCTATAGGAGTAGTAGCACAACTTTGTTGTGTCTCCTATCTGCCTCTTTGTAATGTATGTAAGGCACTGGGGAGCTCTGCTATAATCAGCTAAAAGACTCAGGATATGTGCAGGCTGTCATGATTGTTTTGTCTTAAGAACATTTTTATATTCTATATAATCAGTAGTACAACATGGTCATGTCTTGTCTCTACCTCTTCATAATGTGCGTGAAACTCTAAAGAGCTCTGCTATAATCAGTCGCATGGCTCAATGGTGAGTACACCCCTTTCATTTCTGCAGAGATTTCGTCATAATGTTTAATTGAACAACACAGAGGAAACGTCGCTTTGACACAATAAAAGGTAGTCCATGTAAAGCTTATATAGCAGTGTAAACAAAAAGTCCCCTCATCCATTCATGCATTATCTGCACCGCTTATCCTCAGTAGGGTAAGGGTAAACCTCTGGTAACAAAAGTGAGTACACCTTTAAGTAAAGGTTCTGGAAGTTCAATATTTTGTGTGGCCACCAGGATTTTGCAGATCCACTTTAATCCGACTGGTCTTGGATTTCACCAGAGCCTCACAAGTTGTCACTGGAATGCTCTTCCAGTCCTCCATGACAACATGACTGAGCGATATTCAAGATCTGGTTCTTCTCTACCTTCCGCTTGAGCATGCCCCAAAAATGTTTTTATTGGATTTAGCTCTGGAGACATGCTTGGCTAGTCCATTTAATTTACTCTTAGCCCCTTCAAAAAAACATTGGTCATCTTAGAAGAGTATTTGAGGACATTGTCGGGCTGGAACTTTGGGCTGCCACCTAGCTTCTGGAGGGAGGGGATCATTTTCTGCTGTATTCCACAGTACATGCTTGAGTTTGTGTTTTCCCTAAATGAAATGCAACTCCCCAATTCCAGATGCATTTATGCAGCCCCAAACCACGATACTTCCAACACCATGCTTGACTTTAGGCATGACACAAACATGTTTGAATTCCTTACCTGGTTGCCGCCACACATGCTTCACACCATCTGAGCCAAATAAATAAATCTTTGTCTTATCAAACCAAATTATATCTTTACAGTAAGCCATTGCCTTTTTTTTTACGTACTTCTTTTCATTGTGTCAAAGCGATGTTCTTTATCAGTGATGTTCTATTGAACATTATAATGAAATCTCTGGAGAAATGTGAGGGCTGTACTAATTTTAGTGACAAACTGTACATACATACATACATCCATACATACATTCAGTTTCACAATGTTTTTTTTTCTTTTTTGTCACACTTGCATTTGTGAGTGAACGTAGATTTGATTGACATCTGCCCAACCAAGTCTGATAATGAGTGTTTTAATTTTGACACTATGTCAATGTTCTATACTCGACACAAACAGAGTGTATTGTATCATATGCTTTGTGCTCCTTTACCAAATCATTGCTGCGCTAGAAATTCATTGGGGAGCCAAGGGAGCGCCAGCCTGCAAAAGTTTGGGAACCATTGTTCTATAGGAATGATGCAAACCTTTGCGTGGACATTTCAACTGATATTTTTCTAATTTGATTTCCCTCTATGTTCCTGCTCAGGGCCTTCACTTGGAAAACGCTGGTCTACTAGCGATTTTAAAAGCCAAGAAGAAATCCGCAGGTTCAGGGGGGTTCTCCATTGGTGCCCTGGTGCTGTGGAATGCCCTGCCTTCTGAGATTCAATCTGCAACCTCTGTGGAATTGTTTAAATCTTGGCTTACAATGCACTTATAGTCAATAGCTTATGAGTGATGTTGACCTTAAACTCTTGTATTCTTGTCTTTTAGGGAGAAGGATGAGCCTTGTTGTTGCGGGGTGCATGCATTTCGAGCCATTATAGCGGCATTCGGACCTGATGTATGCCATCATCTTAAACCTGTTGCATTGGTCAGGATTTTAGAACAGGAAGCTATGAGGTTTTACAGTTTTTTTCCGACCCTGAGATAAGTTTTCAGATCAGGGAATGGTGTAATGATGGTTTGTGCAGTCCTTTGAGACTTAAAGGCTATAAAATTAAACATGACTTGACTAAAAATAATGATAGTTTGTGTGAGCTTCTTTTTCTCAATATAGCGTTTATTGGCACATTATGTATTAGCAGGATTTAATTGGTTATCGGTAGGAAAAAAACAGTTATCGTGCATCCCTCTATGCACAGTTGTTGCTCGCCTAGGTTGGAATCCCGCAGTCATGAATGAAAGTCAGAACATGAATATTAATGAAAGCCTCTGCGATGTACTTTACAGTCCTGGCTTCGCTCGAGCGGATAATTTGAAAAGACGGCGGCTCCCTTCTTTTACCTTGTTTAGCCACTCAACTCGCTCCACGTCCGGGAAGTGGACCTGCAGGGGAAAAGAGAGTCGACAAATCTCACGTTGTACGGTTTATGAATGCCAAAACGTCTTTAAAGGTCAACAGCCAAGGACACAATCACAGACACACACTTGAAAGAGCGCAAGTTCGTAAAAAGTGTAGACCAAGCAATTTATGATTTCATTTGATCATGGAGCATCTTGTTGAGCAAATACATAGACACAAATAAATCGTATTTTTACAACGTGATTTTTTTTTCACACCAATTGAAAGGTCTAGGTTCTATTAATAAGACTATTGCTGAATAACAATGTGATAAATTTGATTAAAATAACTCAAACAACCCCCACACTTTTAAATAATAAAAACAATAATAATAATAATAAATTTAATTTCAAAGTGCCCCTCCGGACTCTAATGTTTGTATTCACAGCAAACAAAAAATTTAATGATTTTGTCTGAAATAATTTGGAAAATTTGTCAATCTGTTTAAAAGAGGGGTGTCTCGTTCAAGGCGTCCTCAAAAAATTGAGTTATGTATTTTCTCCATCAAGTATTTGTTAACAATGCCCAAACGAGTTCAAGGGCCGTTATCTTTTTTTTTTTTCACCGCGCCTATCTACTTTAACTTACTTTTAGCAAAGCTGTTTGGAGCGGAACACATTAGGTAAGACCAATGTGGCTGGGGGAAGTGACGGAGAGTGATATCATGCTCGTCCCTCCTGGTTTTTGTCTTGTTTTGATTTGTTCGTGTAGGATAAAGATGGTGAAGGTAATAAAAGGTTTCTATCAAGTAGAATCCAAATGCTACCCCAAACCCAAAGAAAGATGGAAAAAAAAAAAGAGTATTTCTTCTATCGCGTCTATGAAATTCACATACTTGCACACACATAATGAACGAGCTGACTGAAGCTGCAATAATGACAAAAACCAGGAGATGACGCAGTTCAAAATTTTATACAGCTTCTTTAAAATAACTAATCCTAAATACTGGGTCATTATATTTTAAATGATTAATCAAACCTGAAAAATTGTGTGGTTTGTAAAAAATAATAATAATAGTAATAATGACTTGTTTAAAATAACTTATGGGTCAATTTTTTAAAAACTTATTTTAAAATATTAAAACAAAATAAAGTAATAACATGCATAAAAAACTTTTTTGTTAGAACAACCTGTAAAATCTCATCTCATCTCATTAGCTGTACCGCTTATCTTTATTAGGGTCGCGGGGAACCTGTAAAATGAGGTGGCATAATTTTTTTTTTCCTGAAGATCAACCAGTAATCCAAAGAATGGCAGGGTGCACCTAAAAAAGATGAAAATTACTTCAGCTAAACAAGTGCTGCAAAAATCTGCCGAAATAAAAAGCAAACATTTCAATCCTCTCCCCCTTTTTGCCATTTTAATACCCCAGAAAAAGCTGATGAAAACAAAAAAGTGATGGCGGTTATATATCAAAACCCAGGGACGGAAACAAGCACATAAATAAACCCGGCGCCAGAAGATGTAATTAAACCCAATTGGATTGGACACCCACTCTCAATTCACTGTTGTAAGAACAAAGTGAAGTTTCGAATCCAACCAATAACACCGTCTCAGTGCAAAGTTCATCGATCTCAATAAGCACAAAATCAATATCAGAATGTGATACTAAACTTTGCTGACATCCGCACACCTTTTGAGGCAAAATAGGCTCTAACGGTTCAATGGAAATGTCTTTCTCCTCTCACTAGAGCGCGGTGAGTTACGGCACACATTCAAGCAGTCGGAACACGGCGCCGTCACCACCGGAAAAAAGCTTATGCGGTATTTGTGTCAAGGCGGCGACAGGAGCATGGAGTCCTACTTAGAGTTACATATTGAACAGTCTTGTTATGATCGTGGTGATGACAAGGCGAGGATGGGCTTGACGAGGCAGAATCGTCGCAGGTTCTGAACGCTCAAACGGCACCAGATGGTAAAGTAATGGCTAGATCAAGCGCGATTTAATGATCCTGCAGTGGGAGTACACGTAAACCTGCTGCAACCTTGTGGAGATTAATGGATCCTTGTTTGGTGCACAATAAAGAACTTTCAGTAGTATTGAGGGCCTCAAATATTATTATTTTATTTCTCCAATTAAAAGGTGATTCTCTGTTATGAGACACGTGGTCAATGTCTTGGCAAGGAGGTCATTATTGAGGTTGAGTTTGAAAAGCTCTCTTGTTGCATACAAATTTAACAGTGCATTGTTGACCAATGATGCAGAATAAATAATTTTCAGCACAGAGTCCGATTGGTATTAAGAACCCTAGTTAATAAAAATAATATTTTGAAAAATAAGCGGGTTGCGTGCAACATGTATAAGGTATCTGTCCAATGAAACCCACCTATGACTTTGCAAGGGAGTCTTTATGGAGGTTGTGTTCAAAAGCTCTTTCATTGGAGAATATTTTACTAATGTATTGTTAGATTTATTTGAGTGATAATTGTACACTTCGATTGATAAATTGATGAATAGATAAACAAACAAACAAACAAAAGGATAAATTAATTAATCTAAAAATAATCTCTCCCTATTGGGAGAAAAAGTATTAAATTTTTGGTTTTAGTTTTCTTTTTTGACTTATTTCTCTCGAAAATAAATAATTATTTTTACGTTTTTTATTTTTCTCATTTATTTATTTTTAAAACAATTCTACAGCATATATATTTATGTTGTATTATTATTTCTTATTTTACTATTTAAAAAAAAAACGCTAAAATTATTGATCAAAATTGTTATGATACCTCAATATTATTTGATAACATTCCTAAAGAAAAAAGAAAGAAAAAAAAAATTATTATCGTATTACAGTGTTCCTATAAAACAATTTGAATGAAATGTTCTATATTATAAATTTTGTCATATACTTAATTTTTTAAAAAGTGTAAAAAAACAACAGGGCAGTGGTTAGCGCATGTGCGGCACAGTTCATGTCTTGGGAACCTCCTGCGTGGGTTCAAATCCAGCTCCAGACTTCCTGTGCGGAGTTTGTATGTTCTACCCGTGCTTGCGTGGGTTTCCTCCGGGCACTCCGGTTTCCTCCCACATTCCAAAAACGTGCATTTCAGGTGAATTGGCCGGTCCAAATTGTCCCTAGGTGTGAATGAGCGAGTGAGTTGTCTGTCCCTGTGTGCCCTGCGATTGGCTGGCAACCAGTTCAGGGTGTCCCCTACCCACTGCCCGATGATTGCTGGGATGGGCTCCAGCACCCCCGCGACCCTACTGAGGATAAGCGGTGTAGCTAATGAGGTGAGGTTAGGTAAAAAAAAGACAACAAAAACAGTAATAATCAATGTTGTTTTTTCTCTCATTTTCATATTTTTTGCCAAGATGAAAAACAAAAAGTGGCAAATTAGAAATATTATCTGCCATCCTTCATATCAGACAATTTTTCTCCTTTTAAGTATTATTTTTCACATTTTACTAGAAAAATAAATGAAAACTGTGGTAAATAGTTTTTTGTTTTTGTTTTTTTTAACTAGAAAAACAAGTTTAAGAAATACAATTTTAATTTTGGGGACTTTTTTCGTATAAATTCAGTCCAACAGTTTTTTGATTCCCAGTACTAATCACAATAAATTTAAGAGGATATACTCATAGATAGATATAATTGGGATTACTTGACTGATCCATTCAAAAAACTGCAGCGAAAAACCCACAAAGCAATCCCACTAATTTGACTTATGACATGACGAACTGGGCCACTAATGTTGTTTATCCTCAGCAAGGAAAATGGGTGTAAGGTAGGTGAGCAGGAGATAGAGAAAGCCCAAAGGCCAATTTTCGAAGGCATGCAAACACCCATCACGATAATTTGTAATTGCTTGAATCACATTATTTGTTTGGTTACTCTACAACAAGACTAAGAGAAACTGCATGAGGTGGGGAAGTAGTAATTAAAGAACTGGGAGGACTGATTTCAGATTTCTCTCATTAAAGCTCCTGACGGGGCCCTTGCATCATGTTGTTCTAAGTGGGATGCTCTTTTTGCATTAAGCGACGTCCATTCTAAGGTCCGAGTCAGCAGAAAAGTCTGATTGCAAGCCTCAAACTTTTTTTAATGTTTATTTTACGAGGGGAAATGAACAAGCGGCGTCTGTGAGACGAGGTCATGTTGGGATAACCTCCGTCCGGACAGCTCCCATTTCCTGCAAACGGCAATTTGACTAATTGTAGATTGGTATGAATGATATCACAAATTAGTTATATCGGCAGACAAGTGTATATAGTTGTTGTAGGTTTGATCCTAAATCACGTAGGATACACACAAACCCTCTTGTGATTCTACAAAAAAAAAGAAAAAATATACCTCAAACAGTAAGCAGCATCTCCAAATATCTGTTTTGGTATCAGAATACTTGATCTCCCTAAAAAATTTTTTCCATCCATCCATCCATCCATCCATTATCTGCACCGCTTATCCTCAGTATCTTTGGCAGTGGGCAGGGGACACCCTGAAATGGTTGCCAGCCAGTCGCAGGGCACACAGAGACAGACAATTCGCTCGCTCATTCACACTTAGGCACAATTTAGACCGTCCAATTAACCTGACATGCATGTTTTAGAATGTGGAAGGAAACCGGAGTGCCCAGATAAAACCCACACAAGCACGGGGAAAACATGCAAACTCCATACAGGAGGTTCAAACTCATGATCTCAGAACTATGCCGCACACGCGGTAACCACTGCGCCGCCCCCTATAGTTTATATCGTCTGGAAAACAATGTATACACCGTGAGATAAATTTGGTGTCAGGTCAAAATCCCAAGGTCGGTCTTGCTGATACTAAGTTTGTTTGGTTTCGTCTTTGGCAAGGAATCGTCTTAGAATCCTAACATATGTTTGGTAAACTTTTTCACAAAATAAACAGATAGAATATTTCTCAAATGTCTTAAAGTTTGTTTGTAAAATGAGCAGTAGTGAGTTTTTGATACTGGTATCCGACGCTGTCCCTAGGATTGATACTTCATATTATGTCTTGTAGTGACATCGATAACCAGCTTGGTGGCCCAGCTTGGTCGCCCCGAGACTGGGAGGTTGTTGGGTCTAGCCTTGGCCAAGCTATACCTAAGACTTACAACATCGATACTTGTTGGCTTGGCGCTCGGCATTAGGGTTTGGAATTGGGGGGTTTGGTCACCCAATAACTCCCAATGACAGGTGTTGCGACACATCGGTTAGGTTGAGCGAGGGGGCTGGGAATCTGCTCCTCTACATCAATTTCTCACTAGGGTATATGGGTCCAGTATATAACTACATAAATCAATATATAGATAACTGCCCAATTCTAGCGCGCTACATTTATCAGTCAACAATAAATATTGCAGTATCACACGTCACTTCCACTTTCTTGTATCCAATTAACTGATAGTGGTTTTACCAATACGGGCCCAATGTTATCTTAGAGTTAATGTTCGTAGAGGATGCAAAAAAGCTAATTCTTCAGTACATGTTTGATAATTTGATTCAAACTAGGAAATTATAATAATGCGATATCCTAATGCCATATATGTCAGGACCTGAACGGAGACAGGACCCACTCGCATAACGTTTCTCACAGTTTTATTGGGAAGAAGGGAAAGGCGTGCATACACGATCCGGAAATCGCTGGTCGCGGGGAGTAGGTTACTACAGACACGATGTGGGAGGTCTGTGGGAACGGAAAAAAGTCGAAAGCCATGAGAGGAGAGTAGACTAGGTCGAGAACAAAAACGGATCGTTATTCAGGACGGGAGAACAGAAGTGGTTGAGATCAAAACAGGCCGTAATTCGGGAGGGAAGAGCAGACCGTAACGGGAGACAAAAAGGAGCAAAAAACAGGCAAAAAAGGACTTGCCGTGTAAAAACAGAGATTTGTAGATGGACCGACAAAAGAGAACTGAGAGGACAGAGTTTAAATACTGACAGGGAGACAATCTGTCAACAAACTACAGCTGGCGCCACACAGGCGGGGCCAATTGGGCGCCATGGCAACCGTAACAATATCAACTACTACAACACTTGAAATGTGTTTCTTTCCCGCCGTTAGATCATTGAGACTCATTTTAAACATAATTTTTGTGGTAAGTAGTTTTTTTTAAACTAGGTCCAGAGACATTTTTTTAAAATGGCACAAAATACTGCAAATAAGGATGTATTTACGGGCTCTGTATGTAGGGATCCGCCCACCTAATCAAATTGCTCTGGGTGCTTGGCTAGGGTTTTCAAGTGTTTACAGTTTCTCCGGTTTGTGGGTTGTCATCATAAAATGTCTCAACAGTGAACATAAATTGTTTAATGAGCTTCCAAATAAAGGATTCCTTAGAGACGTAAAGCCAAAACGCGGTCTGTCGGTATAAAGCAGTAAGTGAAACCTGCAGTTGAAACTTTGCACATATATTTTGGACTGAACCAATTACCGTCCGCGTAACTTTGGCTTCACAAACACTAAAATAGTTAGGTCACAGAGAAGATTACCTTTTCCCTTATTTTATTTCCGAGCCAGATGTACTCATCATATCTGGCTTGCGAGTCATACGTTCCAGACTCTCGGTTTAACCTATACTGGTCTTTCGGTATTGAGTCGATGACGATTCTTTTTAGGATTCTAACACCGTTTTCATGGCCAAATAAAAGCACTTTCTAGGACTTTTGAAGAGAGTTATCCAATTTCTCAAGCACTCTTAAAAGAATAAATGTGAATCATGTATTTTGCAGATCCACATACACTCATCGGCCACTTTATTAGGCACGCTTGTTCAACTACATGTTAACACTTAATTTCTAAACAGCCAATCACATGGCTGCAACTTAGTGCATTTCGCCATGTAGACATGGTCAAGACAATCTCCTGCAGTTCAAACCGAACCTTTGTATAGTGAAGAAAGGTGATCTGAGTGACTTTGAACGTGGAATGGTTGGTGGTGCCAGAAGGGCTGGTCTGAGTACTTCTAAACTACTGGGCTTTTTACACACAACCATCTCTAGAGTTTACAGAGAATGGTCTGAAAAAGAAAAAATATCCAGTGAGCGGCAGTTTTGTGGGCGGCAATGCTTTCTTGATGCTAGAAGTCAGAGGACAATAGCCAGACTGGTTCGAGCTAATATAAAGGCAACAGTGACTCAAAAAATCCACCTGTTACAACCATGGTAGGCAGAAGAGCATCTCTGAACACAGAGTACACAAACTATGGACTACAGCGGCAGACGTTCAAGCAGGGTGCCACTCCTTTCAGCTAAGAACAGAAAGGGGGGCTGCAATTTACACAAGCTCATCGAAAACAGACAAAAGAAGATTGGAAGAAAACGTTGCCTGGTCTGATGAGTCGATTTCTGCCGCGACATTCGGATGATAGGTTCAGAACTTGGTGCAACAACATGAACGCATGGATCCATCCTGCCTTGTATCAACGGTTCAGGGCGAGAGTTGGTGGTGTAATGGTGTGAGGAATATTTTCTTGGCACTCTTTGGGCCCCTTGGTACCACAGCCTACCACAGTATTGTTGCTGATCATGTCCATCCCTTTATCACCACAATGTACCCAATTTCTGATGGCTACTTTCAGCAGGATAATGCACCATGACACAAAGCTGGAATTATCTCAGACTGGTTTCTAAACATGACAATGAGTTCACTGTACTCCAGTCACCAGATCTCAATCAAATAGAACATCCATGGGATGCGATGGAACGGGAGATTTGAATCATGGATGTGCAGCCAAAAAATCTGCGCCAACTGTTCGATGCCATCATGTCAATATAGACCAAACTCTCTGAGGAATGCCTCCGAGCACCTTGTTCAATATATTCCACAAAGAATTGAGGCAGGTCTGTAGGCAAAAGGGGGTACAACCCTTTACTAGCAGGGTGTACCTAATAAAGTGTCCGGTGAGTGCACATATCTGCGATTTACATATGCGATTTGTATTTTATTAATACATGATTTTTAGATTTTGAGTGAATCATAAATACATTTTGGGATGTGAACAACACGTGTGTGAATAATTTGAAGACAGATCTCTCCCTATATAAGTGTTGGCTAAAAAGTACAGTAATGTGCCGCTTACATTTTCAGGTGCAGGAAGTTATTCCATCATAATTTACCACTGGGAAAAGCTATCTTTATTTTTTCCTTGCACTAATACACATTTAATAATGCCCTGTTTAGGTGTAGCATGGACCTGTCCTCTTTTGCTGTCATGATTGCTGATTCAGGGTACCTGTGACTGCCCAATTGGCGCCAACAGCCCTGAGCGCTGATTAATTCAGGGACTCTTTTTAAACCCCCGGCTTCCAAGGGGGAGCCGTCAGACCGTTTGCGAACCTATGCTCCCACCTAGGCAAGCTCATACCTTCCGACATTTTCCTGCCCTGTTTTCTCCTGCCTGATACCTGTTGACGACCTGTTTCTGGACCCGTTTCTGCCATGCTCTTCCATCCCGACCACCGACCTGTTTTGCACTGTTTCCTGCCTGATACCTGTTGCCAACCTCTTTTCTGGACTTGATACTGCCCTTTCTCTCCCGTCCCGGCTAGTGACCAGTATCCCTGCTGCCTACGATTATCCTCGTTCGACACGGAAGTGCCACTTCCGCGTTCCAGCCACCTGCTACCCGTGTCCGTCGATCATCGGATCGTGGAAGCAAGCACTGCTCTCTCTCTTTATCAATAAAACTGAGTAAATTAAGGCTACTGGGTCCTGTCTCCGTTTCTGGCTTGTGACATTTGCGTAACCCATAGGGAGAGATGTCGCTTCGTAAGACAATGACATACCAACTAATGTCATATGCCGTTAATCACGGGATAAGAACAAATGCAGTGGAAACGCGACAGCAATGTCGACATCGTTTTCAAGCCGACTTGTTGAGAAACATGGCAACAATTTCAAGCATTTACAAGTACTTCACCCAAATTCCAAGCATGTTTCAATCCTTGAAAACACAACATTGAAAGTCAAGAATTTTCAAGGATTTCAAGCACCAGAACAAACCCTGTTTTTGGTTTCGAGTTGATACCGATTCTTAAACATTGATAAAAAGTGGCTCTAACAGAAAGTGTGAGCGGGCTAGCTCTCAAAATAACAAGGTGTCTGTTTAACCATTGTACCCTGCTGTATTTAGCTCAGGCTGGAGGGGGGCTACAGGTCGTACTTTACTTTGGGAGGGGGGACAGCTGGTCCCAAGTCACAGCTTTACACCTCCAGTCAGCTGACGGACAAAGTTATGGAAGTGCAGGTGGAAAACAAAAAGCGAGCGGCGGCGCCTTACCCACGGCGGCAAGTCCGAGGCACTCAAGCCCGGTGCCATGCTCCTCTCTTCCCGTTCCAAAAAATCCAAAGCCCGGCTCAAGCGACTCTGCTTCCCTATGGCGTTTTTCCTCCACCAGAAATAAACCAGTAGCCCGATGAGCATCCAGCTGAAGCTCCACTCGAAGTAGCCCAGAGCGTAAACGGGGAAAATGAGCACGAAGGTTTTGGCGAACTGCACCCACGTCTGCGTCAACTCGCCGGTGGCCGAAGGTGCCGGGCTGCTGCAGTCGCCGGGCGCGGAGGGGCGGCGGAACCGGGCTCCGCCACCGTTCTCTTTGGGCGAAGCCGTCGCTGTCGTCGCGGTCGCCGCGCCGTGTGCTCCTCGCACAGCAGTCATGCTGTCTCTGGACATGTTGCAGGTGCCCGAAAAGGGAAGGGAAAGAGATGAGCCCCCTCACGGGAAGCTCTTGGAAACCATTCCTCTGGTGGCGGCGGTTAGGCTACAGAGCCCCCGCGGCTCCAGCGCTTAACCCAGGGGTGGGAATGAACATTCCCAAAAGCGACGTGAGGATCAACTGCGTGAACGTGTCTGCTCGTCCCATCTTTTTCCACGAAAACTTTTCTACAACGCCATCTAGCGGTCTCCAAAAGAAAACGCACATAACAAGGAAGTCACACTCGGTGGCCACATTATGGGTAGAACCACCATTCTCACCGTGTCCAGATTAGTAAATGCATACATGTCAACCTCCACGGCTTCATGCCATTACAAAATGTTGTATTTTCCCTTACAAAATACAAAATAATCTAACAACCGTATTTTTTTTCAAACGTGTTTATTTATATCGTTTAACATGTTATATTGTAAATGTGTTTCGTTATATCATCTCATCTCATCAGCTACACCGCTTATCCTCAGTAGGGTCGTGGGGGTGCTGGAGCCCATCCCAGCAATCATCGGGCAGTGGGCAAGGGACACCCTGAACTGGTTGCCAGCCAATCGCAGGGCACACAGGGACAGACAACTCACTCGCTCATTCACACCTAGGGACAATTTGGACCGGCCAATTCACCTGAAATGCATGTTTTTGGAATGTGGGAGGAAACCGGAGTGCCCGGAGGAAACCCACGCAAGCACGGGGAGAACATACAAACTCCGCACAGGAAGTCTGGAGCTGGATTTGAACCCACGCAGGAGGTTCCCAAGACATGAACTGTGCCTCACATGCGCTAACCACTGCGCCGCCGTGCTGCCTCGTTATATCATATATATTGTTAATTAACATTTTGTAGTGAGATACTGAGTTGCTCGACATGAATGAGGTTTATTATTAAAAAAAAGTTCAAAAATTAAGTAGCTTGGACGTTCACTGTAAAAGGAAAAAATACATGCAAATATAATTAAGTAGTCAAGTCAAGTCAAGTCATTTTTATTTGTATAGCCCTAAATCACGAAGAGTCTCAAAGGGCTTCACAGATTATTACACTATATTACACAGACTATTTTTCAGCCGACGAGAAGCGTAGGTTATTCATATGCTATGGAGTAGAAGTGAGTTTTAAGTTTAGATTTAAACATTTCCACTGAGGTTGCAGATCGGATCTCAGGGGGAAGAGCATTCCACAGCACGGATGGAGAACGCTCTCGAACCAGCAGAACACTTCTTTGCTCTTGGGATCACCAGAAGACCCGCACTCTCAGATCGTAGGCTTCGGACCGGGACATAGGGGCAAATCAGATCTGAAAGATAAGAGGGAGCAAGTCCATGTATGATTTTGTATAATACTAAGAGAACCTTGATATCACAACTAAGGCTAACTGGGAGCCAATGCAGGTTAGCCAAAATCGGTGTTATGTGATCGTACTTTTTTGTCCTAGTTAAAAGCCTCGCTGCGGCATGTTGTACCAGCTGAAGAGACTTGATTCTAGACTTCGGAAAACCAGAGAGTAGTGCATTACAGTAATCGAGACGTGAAGTAACAAATGCATGAATTATAGTTTCCGCATCCGACTGAGACAGTATTGAACGGATTTTAGCAATGTTACGAAGATGGTTGAAAGCGGTTCTAGTAATTTTCTTTACATGCATTTATTTCAAAGGATAGATCAGGGTCAAATATGACACCTAAATTTTTAACTGAGTCACTCTGTGTGATTTGACATTTGTCAATGTTCACAGCAGTTTTTGAGAATAAGTCACGGCATTTAGATGGACCAATGACTAACATTTCGGTCTTTTCAGAGTTAAGACGCAAGAAATTGAGTGACATCCACTCCTTTATCTCAATGAGGCAGGCCTCCAAATTTCCACAGTTTAGTGTGGGAGATTCCTCCAACGGAAGATATAGTTGAGAGTCGTCTGCGTAGCAGTGGAAGCTGATATTCTACTTGCGAATAATATCACCTAATGGAAGCATGTAAATGCTGAAAAGAAGGGGGCCAAGCACTGAACCCTGTGGAACACCGCAGGTAACATTAAAGGGCTCAGATGTCATTTCACCATATTTAACACAGTGCGTCCTATCTGAGAGGTAGGATCTGAACCACGAGAGGACGTTTCCTGAGAGACCAATTAATTTTTCCAACCGTTCTAGTAGGAAATTGTGGTGCACTGTGTCAAAAGCAGCACTAAGATCCAGCAGCAGCAAAAGTGATGAAGCGCCAGAATCCATTGCCAGTAGGAGATCATTTGTTAGAATAGAATAGTAGAATAGTACATTTACTTATTCAAATTATGAATTCATTTTCTGCATTAAATTATTGTTGGTAATATACTGATTAAAGGGATTACCTCAAACCTGTATTTTTTTATTTTCTCCTTTTTTTCTTCCTTTTTTTCTTAACTTCTTTGTACAACAATAATGATTCATAATATAATGCATCAAAGCAAGTGAGCCGTTTGAGAGCCGGCTCTCTTTAATGAGTTGAGCCGAAAAAGCCAGTTCTCTAAAAAGAGACGGACTTCCCTCCACTACATGACTACCTCAAGAAATCCGAGGCGGCAGATGCATGCGCACAGTAGCATCGATCTGCTCGCTTCGTTTGCAAAGAAATGAAACGATACCGAGATAGAGGCTACCACGACGAACTTGCTTGACTCAATTGATTTGCCATTTCGTCATAGTCGGTGTATACCGGATGGTACCCATAACTGACAAATTTGCGTTTTTCCGTACAGATTTTCTCGTACGTCGTACACGTCTTAGAATGCATAATAAACGTACTTTGTACAGCAAAAACGTACAGGTTGACAGGTATGTAAATGAATAATATAAAAAGTGTGACTTAGCTGGATGGCTGGGGGTCTTTTCGAAGGTCACAATTTAATCACGATTCAGGGATGTAAGATCCGATTAAACAGTTTAATATTTCATTTTGTTATTGTACATTTAATTAATTATACTGCACTTTGAGTTACAATTTTTATTGTTTTGAATAGGCTACATATGTACATTTAGATTTTTTTCTGTCTGATATACATTAAGAAATAAAAAGTACGAGCATTCTTTCCAATGTTCGAGGAAGTATTTATGAATCTAGACATATACATGCATAGTATTATTTCAAACAACAAAATTATCAATGGAAATAAAGCTAGAATGCTTAATTCCTCAACTGCCCAAAAAGGGAAATATGGGGAAATATACTAAATGGAAAAGCACAGTTTATACATACAGCTAATCATAATAGCGTTGCTGTCATGTAAAAAACACATATGCTATTTTATTTTTCATTATTTGAAATTGGGATTTATGCAATGTTTTCAATCTAGAATATGCAAAAAAAAATGTGATGCATGATTTTAAAAATGTAAAAATGCATGGATAGGATTTTTTTATTTATTCTAGTTGTTTTTCACATGAAAGGTGCGATGCAGTATGAATTATATGTTTTACAGCATAATTGCATCCACATGCACAGTTTTTCATATTTAAACTTGTTTGGTATTTTGAAAGAATACAAATTTAAGAATATTTTCAAAAATAGCAAGAGATGCATCCGTTTTTTTTTGTTTTTTGTTTTTTTACAATCACTTGATCATCTTTAACAAAAATACATACTAATATTAAGAATAAATCTGTAAACCATCCATGGATAACTAAGGGTTTACATAATGCTTGTAAGAAAAAAAAAACAACTTATATAGAAAATGTATTAAACTAAGAACTAAGGAAGCCGAATCCTGATATAAAACGTATAAAAACAAATTGACAGGAATATTAAGAGCAAGCAAGAAATTATACTATACCAATTTATTACATCATAACAAAAGTAATATCAAAGGCATTTGGGATATATTAAATAGTATAATAAAAGGAAAGAATGTAAGCAATGCATATCCAAACTATTTTATTGATAAGAACAGTGAAAATTATAATTTAAATCAAGTTGTGGAGAATTTCAATAGTTATTTTGTAAATGTTGGACCAGAGCTCGCTGCAAATATCCCAGAGTGCAGTGGTAAACAATTTGAGTCACTGATAAAAATGAACTCCAAGACCATGTTTTTATCTGGGGTTACGGAATCAGAAATCTTAGACGTGGTTAACAACTGTAAAAACAAAACGTCTATGGATTGTTTTGACATCGATATGGTACTAATTAAGCAAATTATAAATAGCATTGTGAAACCATTGACCTACATCTGTAATCTATCATTTCTAACAGGCAAATTTCCAAATCAAATGAAAATAGCAAACGTTATACCAATATACAAAAATGGGAACAAGCACATTTTTACAAACTATAGACCGGTATCTCTGCTTCCTCGGTTCTCTAAAATATTAGAGACTTTACAATAATAGACTAGAACAATTTGTAGATAAACATAAATTGATTAATGAAAGTCAATATGGTTTTAGAGCAAACAGATCAGCAACAATGGCAATTATTGATGCAGTAGAAGAAATCACCCATAGTATAGAAAAGAAGAGATACGCAGTCGGGGTATTTATTGACTTTAAAAAAGCATTTGATACCATTAATCATAATATACTATTAAAAAAACTGGAAAGATATGGCATCAGGGGAGTGGCTTTGCAATGGATTCAAAGTTATTTGACGGGGAGGAAGCAATATGTAAAAATGGGAGAGTTTTCATCTGAATATTTGGACATCTGTTGTGGAGTACCACAGGGTTCTATTCTGGGACCAAAGCTATTTAATTTATATATTAACGATATTTTTAATGTTTCAAAACTATTGAAAATAGTAATATTTGCAGACGACACTAACATTTTCTATTCAAATGATAACTATATTGATTTGGTAACCTGTATTAATCGTGAACTAATTAACCTAAAAGTATGGATGGATATAAATAAATTATCCTTACATTTAAATAAAACCAAAGTAATATTCTTTGGTAATTGTAAGGCAAATCAAGATTTAGAAGTAAAAATGGATGGTGTCGCAATAGACATTATATCAGAAATTAAGTTTTTAGGGGTCATAATAGACAATAAATTAAGTTGGAAAACACACATCAGACACATACAAACTAAGGTATCTAAAAGCTTTTCAATAATTAATAAAATCAAATTTCTTTTAAATTATAATGCATTGTATTTATTATATTGTTCTCTCGTTCTGCCATATTTAGCACATTGTGCAGAAGTCTGGGGCAATAATTACAAAAGTTCACTACAGCCCCTTTTTATCCTTCAAAAACGTGCAATAAGAACCATACACAGGGTAGGATATCGGGATCATACCAATATTTTATTCATGCAGTCCAAATTATTGAAATTGGATGATTTAATAAAATTTTTCACTTCACAACTGTTATTTAAGGTCAACAAAAACATAGTGCCAGACATACAAAAATTATTCACTCGGAAAGAGGGAAATTATAACTTGAGGGGCTGTGGTGAATTCAAAATCCCAAAGGTGAGAACCACCAGGAAAAGTATGTGCGTGTCTGTGCGTGGAGTCAGACTTTGGAATAATTTGCAAAATGAGATCAAACAATGTCCAACTATCCATGTGTTCAAATTTAAATACAAAAAAGCATTACTGGCGAAATACAGGGATGAAGAAAATGGGATATGAGGGAGATTGGAAATACTGTTTCAAACTATGGTTAACTTGTTGTTATTGTTGCTATTATTACATCAGAACTGTTATAAGTATTGTGTTTATTTTTATTGTTATTATCACTGGTGCCGCAGTGACATTATGCGCATTATGACGTTGAGGGATGGGTATTGCAAAGATTAGTGTATAAAATATGTGATTATTGTAACTTTTATAATTATTGATATCTGACCTATTTAATAAGTATATCCATGAGATTTTGTTGTATTGGACACAAGAGGAGCTATCTATAAAATGTATTTAATAGGGAAGATAAAGGGGTAGGAAAAATAAGCATCTGCTTCTGACTACCCCTTTTCGAACATGTTATGTGACATTATTTTGTTCTTGACTCATTGTTTTTGTCCTGTTTTTATTTTTATGTTCGAAATAAAAGTTTTCATTCATTCATTCATTCATACATATTTGCTTTAAATTAGTTCTTATCACTGGAGGTGGGGTCCGCTGGCGAGCGCCTGGTGGCCGGACCCTTACCCACGGGGGCCGGCCGGGCACAGCCCGAAGGGACGACGTGGGACCCTCTTCCCATGGGCTCACCACCTGTAGGAGGGGCCAAAGGGGTCGGGTGCGCAGAGAGCTGGGTAGCAGCCAAGGGAGGGGTCCTTGGCGCGACGATCCCCGGCTACAGAAACTGGCTTTTGGGACATGGAACGTTACCTCTCTGGCAGGGAAGGAGCCCGAGTTGGTGCGTGAGGTTGAGAAATTCCGACTAGATATAGTCGGACTCACCTCTACGCACGGCTTGGGCTCTGGTACCAGTCCTCTCGAGAGGGGTTGGACTCTCTTCCACTCTGGAGTTGCCCGTGGTGAGAGGCGCAGAGCCGGTGTGGGCATATTAATTGCTCCACGGCTCGGCGCCTGTACGTTGGGGTTCACCCCGGTAGACGAGAGGGTAGCCTCCCTCCGCCTTCGGGTGGGGGGACGGGTCCTGACTGTTGTTTGTGCTTATGCACCAAATAGCAGTTCGGAGTACCCACCCTTCTTGGGGTCCTTAGAGGGTGTGCTTGAGAGCGCGCCCCCTGGGGACTCCCTCGTACTGCTGGGAGACTTCAACGCTCACGTGGGCAATGACAGTGAGACCTGGAAGGGCGTGATTGGGAAGAACGGCCCCCCTGACCTGAACCCGAGTGGTGTTTCGTTATTGGACTTCTGTGCTCGTCATGGTCTGTCCATAATGAACACCATTTTCAGACATAAGGGTGTCCATATGTGCACTTGGCACCAGGACACCCTAGGCCGTAGTTCGATGATCGACTTTGTCATCGTTTCGTCGGACCTGCGGCCGCATGTTCTGGACACTCGGGTGAAGAGAGGGGCAGAGCTGTCAACTGATCACCACCTGGTGGTGAGTTGGCTTCGATGGTGGGGGAAGATGCCGGCCCGACCCGGCAGACCCAAGCGTGTTGTGAGGGTCTGTTGGGAACGGCTGGCAGAATCTCCTGTCAGAAGAAGTTTCAATTCACACCTCCGGCAGAACTTCGCCCATGTCCCGAGGGAGGCGGGGGACATTGAGTCCGAGTGGACCATGTTCCGCGCCTCCATTGTCGAGGCGGCTGATCGGAGCTGTGGCCGCAAGGTAGTCGGTGCCTGCCGCGGTGGCAACCCTCAGACCCGTTGGTGGTCACCGGCGGTGAGGGATGCCGTCAAGCTGAAGAAGGAGTCTTATCGGGCCTTCCTGGCCTGTGGGACTCTGGAAGCAGCTGGCAGGTATCGGCTGGCCAAGCGGAATGCGGCTTTGGCGGTTGCCGAGGCAAAAACTCGGGCATGGGAGGAGTTTGGCGAGGCCATGGAAGCCGACTTCCGAACGGCTTCGAGGAAATTCTGGTCCACCATCCGACGTCTTAGGGGGAGGAAGCGGTGTGCCATCGACACTGTGTATAGTGCCGATGGGGCGCTGCTGACCTCGACCCGGGACGTTGTGAATCGGTGGGCGGAGTACTTCGAAGACCTCCTCAATTC
Source organism: Urocampus carinirostris (assembly GCF_059441175.1). Lineage (NCBI taxonomy): Eukaryota > Metazoa > Chordata > Actinopteri > Syngnathiformes > Syngnathidae > Urocampus > Urocampus carinirostris. Next base: position 11,940,486 of record NC_142366.1, on the reverse strand, counting down.
CACCGGCACGTCTTCCTCTGGGGAAGCAGAGCCTGAGGACTCTGGGTTGGGCTCTCGTATCACTGGGGTTGAAGTCACCGAGGTTGTCAAAAAACTCCTCGGTGGCAGGGCCCCGGGGGTCGATGAGATCCGCCCAGACTTCATTAAGGCTCTGGATGTTGTGGGCGTGTCATGGTTGACGCGCCTCTGCAACATCGCGTGGACATCGGGTACAGTGCCTCTGGACTGGCAGACTGGGGTGGTGGTTCCCGTCTTTAAGAAGGGGGACCGGAGAGTGTGTTCCAACTACAGGGGAATCACACTTCTCAGCCTCCCTGGTAAGGTCTATTCAGGGGTACTGGAGAGGAGGGTCCGCCAGGAAGTCGAATCTCGGATTCAGGAGGAACAGTGTGGTTTTCGTCAAGGCCGTGGAACACTGGACCAGCTCTATACACTCTTCAGGGTCTTTGAGGGTGCATGGGAGTTTGCCTGTCCGGTCTACATGTGTTTTGTGGACTTGGAGAAGGCATTCGACCGTGTTCCTCGGGAGGCCCTGTGGGGGGTGCTTCGGGAGTATGGGGTACCGCACAGTCTTATCCGGGCTGTGCGGTCCCTGTATGCCCGGTGCCAGAGTCTGGTCCGCATTGCCGGCAATAAGTCGGATTCGTTCCCGGTGAGGGTTGGGCTCCGCCAGGGCTGCCCTTTGTCACCAATTCTGTTCATAACACTTATGGACAGAATTTCTAGGCGCAGCCTTGGCGGGGATGGAGTCCGGTTTGGGGGCCTCAGCATTGCGTCACTGCTTTTTGCAGATGACGTGGTGCTGTTGGCTTCCTCAGCCCGTGATCTTCAGCTCTCGCTGGAGCGATTCGCAACCGAGTGTGAAGCGGCCGGGATGGGGATCAGCACCTCCAAGTCCGAGGCCATGGTTCTCAGTCGGAAAAGGGTGGTATGCTCCCTACGTGTCGGGGAGGAGGTCTTGCCCCAAGTGGAGGAGTTCAAGTATCTTTGGGTCTTGTTCACGAGTGAGGGTAGGATGGAACGGGAGATCGACAGACGGGTCGGTGCAGCGTCTACCGTCATTCGGACCCTGTACCGGTCTGTCGTGGTGAAGAGGGAGCTGAGCCGAAAGGCAAAGCTCTCGATCTACCAGTCGATCTACGTTCCCACCCTCACCTATGGTCATGAACTTTGGGTCATGACCGAAAGAACTCGATCCCGGATACAAGCGGCCGAAATGAGTTTCCTCCGCAGGGTGGCTGGGTTCTCCCTTAGAGATAGGGTGAGAAGCTCAGTCATCCGGGAGGGACTCGGAGTAGAGCCACTGCTCCTCCGCGTTGAGAGGAGCCAGTTGAGGTGGCTCGGGCATCTAATAAGGATGCCTCCTGGACGCCTCCCTCGGGAGGTGTTCCGGGCATGTCCCACCGGCAGGAGGCCCCGGGGGCGGCCCAGGACACGTTGGAGAGGCTATGTCTCTCGGCTGGCTTGGGAACGCCTCGGGGTCCCGTCGGATGAGCTGGAGGAAGTGGCTGGGGATAGGGACGTCTGGGCTTCCCTTTTAACGCTGCTGCCCCCGCGACCCGACCTCGGATAAGCGGAAGACAATGGATGGATGGATGGATAGTTCTTATCACCGCATTTTAAATTAAAATAAAACGCCCCTGAATTTATCAAAACCACTTTTTAAGTGTATTGTGTCATATATATTTATTTTTACAATTTCCTCCGAATCACGTATCATTTGACTAGCACTGCTGAGTTTAAGAGTGGAATATGAAAGTTTGAAGGTACGTACAGTATTCGATAAAAAATAAATCACTATGCACAGTAGTGTCTATAATGTAATACAACTAAAAATAAATGTTATTGATGTTGCTTTTTGTATTTTTATCAAAATGTTGAAGGTGAAGTTTAAATCGAAAAAAGGTCGAGCATTGCGCTCTGCTTTCGATTAACAAGCCTGTTGTCAAGTGGAAAGTGACGCGTTTTCCTTAGTTTCCGATAACTGCGCATGCGCATCACGAGGCTGAGCCAGTATCTTGTCATGGAGGCGACTTAGCAAAAATGTAACGTTTCCTGCGCGAGGGAGCTTCTTTTCGGAACGGCCACGGCAACATGCATCAAGAAAAGGTATCCGATTTGTATTTTACGCTTCAATTGAAGGAGTAGTGTCTCTTCTCTGCCCGGTGTGCTATATCCTAGCATCAGGACGTTTTTTATAAAATTCCCCTTCTACTTTATTATTTTCTGACCAGTGTATCTTTTACTGATTTTCTTTAGAAAATTAGTATGGAAGACACTTGGACTGCAGCCGAGTTAAAGCGACAACTCTCCCGAAGAAGGGAGCAGGAACACGACCGAAAGCAGCACTCTCGCGGCGGGGAATCAGTGGAGAGACGTCGCCGGGAATCCCGAGGGGAGAGAGAACACAGGTTAAAAATATCTCTCTCAAACTTTATTCTTCATTTATATAAATAAGGACATAAGCTGTTGAAACGTTTGTCAAACGCAGTAGTATAACTACTCAAAGGAAGTACAACAGACCACCCGGATGAATTTATCTGAAGTGGAGATCTTGATGTGAAACTGTCGTATAGCGGGGAATAGAACCCATGGTAATTAGCTGAGGCGCTCCGAACCTCCGGAACTCCAGGTAAAAACATTACAATGAAAAAACAGAATATTGTAAGTCCTACTTATATGTAGTAAACATATACATGTCCAGCAAAAATGAAATTGTATTTACCTCTGTTGTGAAGTGACTTGCGTTGGTCAAGTGGAGTAGCAGGTGGATGCAGAAAGGGGAGGAGACAGCAGAATACAAATTGAACACGGTTTAATAGCTACCTCTTACGAGGATTGTCATGCCTTTAGAAGATTTCCTTGCTTATTTTAATAATAGTCCAAATCTTCCTTTTGTAACGCCCATGAAGATTACCACGGGTATGGATTATTTTGCACCATTCGAATATTTATTGATGATCCGAAGCTTCCTTTCCACTGTCATCATATTTGTGCTTCTCCCTTTAGCATCACTGCAAGTCTTGGGACCCATAGCAAATAAATACAGGAGAAAGAATAAAGTATTGTAGTCCCGACATGTAAAAGTATTGACAAAGGCACGAGATTCTGAACTGGATGAATAAAGAGAAAGTAATTGTGGGAAGTTATTCTGCCAATACTGTACCTCTATTTCCTTGATGCTGTGATGTAAACCAATAGCAGATCAGCATTTTATATGACATCAAACAATAGCAGGCAGATGTCTTAGAGATGTAACCTGCTTACGCACAAAAGGTGCAAAGTTTGACATTTTTGCGCACACAAAATGATTTGTTCTTAATGGCATATAGTATGGAAAATGTACAGAGAGCCGTAAAATAATCCTTTTCCACATTGTAAAAAATTGTTCTGCTCAGACGCCGTATCCTGGAATTAAAAACAATTATATATTAATCTCAGGAATCTAATACCTACTTCAATTTACTCTATTAGTTTTTTTATGTCATTGTTGTGGTGCTTGAACATAGTAAAAAGACAATACTGTCAAATCTTAGTAAAATAGAGAGAGTAAAAGGTTACTTAAGACAAATACTCCCCATCTATAACAGAGACCATCACGGAGAGAGACGAGACCATCACGGAGAGAGACGAGACCATCACGGAGAGAGACGAGACTCTTATGCTGAGGAAAGAAGGAGTGACCGGGACCGAAGGTCAGAACGAGACCGGCCTGAGGATGTCAACAGGCATGTCCGCTACTCAGGAGAGGACAGAGACAAGCGAGAGAGAGCGAGGACGAGGGATGGACATGTGGACGAGGAGCAGAGACTCAAACAAAAGGAGGAAAGACGGAGGGAGGAGCACGACAAGCAAAGACGAAGAGAGGAACGGGATAAAGAAAGACCGCGAGAGGAACGGGACAAGAGGAGACACGAAGATAAGCGGGAGGAGCAAGACAGGCCAGACAGACATGAGGACAGGAAACTCTCGAGAGAGGAAAAAGGTAAACCTTTCCTGATTGTTTGTAACTTTTCAGGCGTTCTGATCTTTTTCCCTCGCAGAGCAATACCGAAAACAAAGAGGAGAGCGAGAAAGAAGACACAGGGAGCGAGAGCACAATGTAAAAATATCAATCATCTTAACCTGGACGTTATATTTGCATTTGTTTGACAACCTCCTCGCTGTCAGGGCGAAAGGTCGAGGCCAGAGCGGGAAGAAGGGACCGAGGAAGAGCGAGCTGAGAGAGAAAGAAGGAGAGAGCGGAGGCGGAGGGAGGAAGCTGAAAGGCTGAGGATGTCCTCCAAGGAAACCAAAAATCACAGGCATGAGGCCAACATTAAAAATGACCAGGTTGGTCAGTTAATTATAAAACTTTAGTGATGGGAGTTTCTGCTTTTTTTCAGGTAACTGGCTTTTTCGTTTCACCTTATGTTACCATATGTACAAAATAACTGAAAGGTGGAGTGCGTCGTTTGAGGTGTCTTTAAAAAATTAAAAGTAGAATATTTTCTCGATTGAGTATGTGTTGACAATGCCCAACTGAGTTAAAAAAGCCTTTATACTTTTTTTTTTCCCCCACCTCGCCTATCTGCTTTCATCTTATGTTGAGCACCGCTGTTCCGGAACATTACGAAGCACTAAAGAGCGATTTCATGCTGTTTCCCATTCGTTTTTTTTACTCTAGCCTGAAAAAGGTAGAAGTAAGAAAAGGCCTGTTTCAAATACAGTCGAAACGCCAACCGAAAACCCACAAAAGATGAAAAAAGAAGAGTTTATTAGTACTTGAGGCTTGAGTTGACTGACAATAATGACTTTAAGCCAGGAGATGGCGGCAGAGTAGCATAATTTAGTTGTATGAACACCATTTTTAAAAAGGGGTAAAATAAAAGAAAAAAGCAGGAAACAATAAACAAAACAGAGGAAAATAGAGAGAAAAAATAAGAAAAATGCAAAAAAAAAGTGGAAAAAAACAAAAGAAAAAAATAAAAGAGAAAAACAAGACAATACAGGAAAAAAAAGTCACAAAAAAACAAAAAAGGTAAGGTATATTACCAATGACATGAAAATGAATCGATCTTTTATTAAATTTATTATTCCACTCACTTATAATAGCATTTATTTTCACTGTATGGGTTTTTTAACTCACTTTTTTGTAATAAGCAACTTCAAAGTCAAGCAACTCAGAATCTTTGAAAAACACACAAGGCAACAAAAGGTAAAATACAAATATTGACTCAAGTTCAACAAAACAAAAACTATGAAATACAAGAATAAACCTTACATTTGTTATGTTAAAAAAGGGTAGTCATAAAACACATTATTCCTGAAAAAAAAACACTGGAAACATGAATTACAATATTTACAGATCCACACAAATAAATGATAAATGATAAAACTTAAAGCTGTTTAACTTAAAGCTGTTTAACTTGTTATATCCTCAACCAACTTAATCCATGGAGCAAAAGACAATATTTACCAATCAAGAGAGAAAAAGGGCATCCAAAAGGGTGCAGGGTCTTGATGGTGGGGAAGTAAGCTCCTCCTCCATAGAGCCGTTTTGTTCACGAACAAGACATCTGTATATAATTGACATTTACACATATGTTGTTCGTCTTTTCCATCCAGGGCGATGTGATGCATTCAGGGAACCTGGTGGTTAAAGATTCCGGGGACACGAAAGACCTGGTAGGATTTAGTCTTTGGTTACTTAGTAAAAAATATCCATTAAATTTGCATATTTTATAGCTGTGTGAAGAATAAAACAATAGACATTTGGTAGGGAAAAAAGAACAATCATCCATCCATCCATTATCTGCACGCTTACCCTCAGTGGGGTCGCGGGGGTGCTGGAGCCCATCCCAGCTATCTTCGGGCAGTGGGCAGGGGACACCCTCAACTGGTTGCCAGCCAGTTGCAACGCACACAGAGACAGAAAGGCCACTCGCTCATTCACCTAGGGACAATTTGGACCGGCCAATTAACCTGACATCCATGTTTTTGGAATGTGGGAGGAAACCGGAGTGCCTGGAGGAAACCCATGCAAGCACGGGGAGAACATGCAAACTTCACACAGGAGGTTTGATCTCATGACCTCAGAACTGTGCCGCACATGCGCTAACCACTGCACCGCTGTGCTGCCCTTAAACAATCATTATTTTGTTATTTAAAAAATATTTGAAGCATTAATGGGATACCGTGTAATATTGATGACGAGATGTCGTATTGTGAAACGCAACCATAATCGAGTGCTGCAAAGCACAAGGGAGAATACTAATTACATAGACGCAAAGTTACAAAATCGCACCTCTTTTTTAAAATATTTTTTTACCAAGTCTTACACAGGGTTTTTGGTTTTGGGGAATACCATTAGCAGCAAGATGGCCGACACTCATGTCAGATTCCTTTAGGGGAGGCTCATCTGATGTAAAATAAAAACAACTTTCCCAAACGACGAGTTTTTAGGAAAATGCATATTTCTACTATAGTTCATATTTTTTTGTTTATTATTATATTCAATATTCTTCTTATTTTTAATGTTTTTTTTTCACCAATTAGGTGGGGGGGATTAAATAGTTCACAATATCCCTCCAACGAAGAATTACATTTTTTTTTATTTCAAAAGAAGCATAGAGACAACAGATTCAAATGGTGCGTTCAGGTACTTTCACAACGTCATTACCTCTGATTTTCAAGCAAGAAAACGTACCTTTACGCTAACCCCTAGCCGAAGTTTTAAGACTAAAAATTGGTGGCTGATTAATGGAAGGCCCCTATTTTACTAAAATGAGAGAGTTGGATTGGTATTACTCAGTACTCAGTACAGATGCTGTATTTTGGTTCACTAACGTGGTGCTTGCGGGCATCAGGGATGGGTCATTGTGATATTCTAGGAAATTTGATTTCTAACTGGCACGATGTTTTACCGGTTGACCTAGCCTATTTTAACTCTACGCCTCATGATTGCAACCTGGTAATAGCATAATAATATAGTACCTACATAGTAATAACACAATGACTTGTTATTTCAGAAATTTAACCCTTCACGCTGTACAGAAAAAAGTCACCCTTAGCTTTAAAATGGTAGGTGACACTTGCTCAAAGTGTGCGGTAATAGAGGAGTTTGCAATTTTCCATGCCACACTTGAATTCAACACAAGTATAAAAAAATCAATATTGTCCAGGTACCAAGAAAGGGGACAACAGATCACTTTTAGGTTACAAACTAAATTTATTTTCTTTATCTATTTATTTGTTTATTCATTTATTGTCCCATCTAGGTAGCCAAGGACGAGGAGTACGAGGATGACTTTGAGGTAAAAACATCAGAAATACACATGCATGCCTTTTATCATTTTTCCTTGATCCATTTTCTGTGTTGTTTACGTTTGCATGCCCTAATTGGTTTGCTTGACAAGAAAGCGGTAAGGCCATCTTTTCTCTTTTTTCTTTTTTTAAACTGATTCGTGCAATGTTGTTTCGCCTAAGCGCATTGTGTCGCCGGTCAGGATTATGAAGAGGATTTCGAGGACCTGGATGAGGACGCGGAGGAGGAGGAAGCTACAAACGCGGAGCTAAGCGAGGATGTCAAAGCCATTCAGAAGGCCATGGGGGAAGAGAATGAACGAGTCAGAGTTTCTTTTTCTACTCGTAGTAAAGAGGAAGACGAGGAGGAGAAGACATCTAGAGGTAGTTTTGATGACTTGAAAAGTAGACCCCTGGGATACAGCAACCCCGGCTTATGACGTTTTTACTTTTATGGTGTGATTTTTTTTTTCCCCTCTTCACGGCACTTTCACCACTATATGACATCAACAACCCCAAAATATAAAATGTGGCCATACGATCTTTAAAATACCTTTCTGCTATTGGTCGCCACAAAAAATACTGGTCTGCTTTTGGCTTTCGTCACAACATTATGAAAATGGCGATCTGCTATTGGCTGAATTACCTCCCACAATGCCTATCCGTCTCTTCATTTTGCAAGTCGGCGTTACAAAATTGTATTTTTTGTTCTGTATTTATTTGCTACAAGTTCTAAGACTTGCACTGATGCTAAAGGGAGAAGTAAAAACATGATTATCATGGAAAATGACGCTTGCGCTCTTAAAAACAGGTACACTTATCTCTATCCCTGCTAAATTGTGATGTCAGTAACCAATTAATGATTGGGACTTTTTCTAAAAATAATGAGGCATTTAAAGCAAAGGAATCTTCTAGTGCATAAAAGGAAAAGGAAAATTCAAAATTGGTTTCATTTGTAATCTGCCGGCGCTTTCTCCTACCCCCTTCTGCATCCACCTGCTAGCTCTGCTGTACCAGCTGAAGTCATGTCACACCTAAGGTAAATAATGAATGAATAGCTTTATTGTCATTGTGCAATATTACAACAAGGGCCTCTCCTTTGAGTGCAAGTAAAGCAAGTCAAAAAGGTAAATATGTAAGAACAATACAGTGGCTTTCGAAACTATTTGCCCCCCTTGAACTTTGTGACCTTTTGCTACATTTCAGACTTCAAACATAAAGATATAAAACTGTAATTTCTTGTGAAGAATCAACAAAAAGTGGGACACAATCATGTAGTGGAACACACTTTATTGGATATTTTGAACTTTTTTAACAAATAAAAAACAAAAAAGTGGGTTTGCAAAATTATTCAGCCCCATTGAGTTAATACTTTGTAGCGCCACCTTTTGCTGCGATTACAGCTGCAAGTCGCTTGGGGTAGGTCTACATCAGTTTTGCACATCGAGAAACTGATATTTTTGCCCATTCCTCCTTGCAAAACAGCTCGAGCTCAGTGAGGTTGGATGGAAAGCGTTTGTGAACAGCAGTTTTCAGTTCTTTCCACAGATTCTCAATTGGATTGTGGTCTGGACTTTGACTTGATATGTTTTTTTACTAAACCATTCCATTGTTCTTGTATCGTTTGCTCTATGTTTTGGATCATTGTCTTGTTGGAAATCAAATCCCCGTCCCAGTCTTAGGTCTTTTACGGACTCCATCAGGTTTTCTTCCAGAATGGTCCTGTATTAGGCTCCATCCATCTTCCCATCGATCTACTATGATGCCACCACCATGTTTGACTGTGGGGATGGTGTGTTGAGGGTGATGAGCTGTGCTGCTTTTACGCCAAACATAACGTCTTGCATTGTTGCCAAAAAGTTCGATTTTGGTCTCATCTAACCAGAGCACCTTCTTCCACATGTTTGGTTGTGTCTCCCAGGTGGCTTGTGGCAAACTTTAAACGACACTTTTTATGGATATCATTAAGGAATGGCTTCCTTCTTGCCACTCTTCCATAAAGGCCAGATTTGTGCAGTATAAGACTGATTCTTGTCCTATGGACAGATTCTCCCACCTCAGCTGTAGACCTCTGGAGTTCATCCAGAGTGATCACGGGCCTCTTGGCTGCATCTCTGATCAGTTTTCTCCTTGTATGAGCTGAAAGTTTCGGGGGACAGCCCGATCTTGTAGATTTGCAGTGGTCTGATACTCCTTCCATCTCATTTTGATGGATGGATGGATAGTACTCACTGTAAGCTATTTTATTATTTTAATGTTTTTTACTTGGGATACCAGTGTTCAGGAAAATTTAGCTATTTAGGTTTCTATCCGCCGATATACGGCAAATTTCCCCACCTTAGGACGGATTAATGCCATATCCTGAGGGTCTGCTGTAAATTATTGTGGAACGATAATGACACAAACATGTTTTTCTTTCAGCGAGCAGATCAGACGGGATGGAGAGCAGAAGCTCCCAGCGAGGAAAGTTTATTGACTTTGTTGCGGCCAAGCAACGACAAGTCAGCAAGAAAGTTGCAATGAAACAAAAGTAGGCAATTAGTATTAACTTTGATGTTTTTAAAGTGCAACTGACGACTACAGACTTCATAAATGTTTAAACGTTACGTTCCATTGACTGCTATACGTGTCATTTTTTAAAATCTTCTTTTCATCCATTTTTTGACAAGCGTATTGTGTTATTCTTTTCGTAACAGGAAACGCAGCACGGAGTTGCTCCGCTTAATCGATCTGGATTTCTCCACCACGTTTTCCCTCCTGGATCTGCCGCCCGTCAGCGAATACGACATGTACATCCGGAATTTTGGAGCCGCAAACACGAAGCAGGTCCGTTAAGCTTCAACACCGGTCACGTTCAATGTCACCCACTAATCATCAGTGTTTAGTGCGTAACTTAAAAATAGTAATCAGATACTAGTTACTTCCTTTAAAAAGTAACTCCGTTACCCCCAGACGACTGACACCAAAAAGTAGCACATTACTTACGTTACTAAATAGCCTATATACACACATTGAAGCAGAACCACTAAAACTGCTTTAAAAAAAGCTACATTATGAAAAATGTTAAGAAAATGTGCAAACCAACCTGCGGAAGCAGTGAACCTGTTATATGTATTGGCTTGTGCAAATTTGTAGAGCTTGCCAAGAAAAAATTAGGCTAGACACTCCATATTCATTTTGTCTGGGCTTCAAACCACTTTAATATCTCCTTCTCCAATTTTGGTACGGTCCGATATGTTTTCTGCTTTTCTCCAGGCGTATTGCAAAAATAATTTTACAAATAGACGGACCAGAATTCAGCACACATTTCCTGAAAATTCTGTGCTTGTGTTTCCCCAGTGATTTTTGTTGGTTTCTTGTTCCTGTATAAGCCTCACCCCCTTCCACACACCCTGCCAACCTTTTCGCTACTCGTGACACACAACTAAAAATGTGCATATAATCCGACCCCTGCGTATTATACATCTCCGATGTGAGTATATACTGTAGGGAGAATAATTCCAGGATGAGACATTCTCCATCCTTGTGCTCTGTGCTTGAGACAGCATCACCACTGTAACTGTATTTAGTCATAATTTGTACTTCAATATAAGCACGCCTACCCTTATAAAAGTGTGACATTGCTGGTAGATCGAGGCTTGTGCGTGACAACGTGAATGATGCAGGAGTGTTTCAGCACTTAGAGAACATTTTTATACATGAGCTCCATTTATTGGGTGGCAAATGAAACAGTAACGCACCATGTAGTAACGACAGAAGCATTACAAAACATTCTTAATAACGCGTTACTGTGCTCATTACCAAAGTAACTGCATTCCTTCGTAACATGTTAGTCCCAACTCTGCTAACCATGGTGAACCCTTTGCCAGGCCTATGCCCAGTGTAACGAGGAGAACACGGACAGAGACGTCCAGACTGAGGAGGTGGAATCCAGTGACAAGTGGACGCAGCATCCAGCAGAGCATTGCGGTGCCTGTGGAGGTACAAAACAGAAATCAAAAAATCAAACAGACTGATTAAAAAAAATAAAAATAAAACCTGAACATTTTCTGCACTATAAGGTACACAGCTTTACAGAGTGGACCCCCCAAAAATGGTCTTTTGTGATATTATTTTCATATATAAGGCACACCAGACTATAAGGCGCATGTAACTTAAACTACAGTATGGGCAAAGATGGCACTATAAATAAAAAGTACAGCATACATGCATTGAGAGATTAGTCAAATATATCACTTGCACAAAATTGCACAAACATGGATGTAATAGGAATCTTACTTGAATTGCAGTAAAAAGCATGAGTAGATACTATCAACTACACCAAAAGGGATACAGATGACACAGAAAGGTATTGGGTTTAAACTCATCATCACACTTTTGTAGTCACAGTGCCACGTTATTGATGTTATTACTGGGGCCGGCCGCGATAATTTTATCAAAGGTTGGAAGCCACTAAAGTATTGTATCGCTGACTCGCTAAGTCTTTTTGAAGTGCACTAGATTCTGAACTGAATGAAGAGAAAAGCATGATAGAAGGTAATTTGGTTGTTCCAAAGTGAACAAAGAAAAAGGCATTGTGGGACGTAATTTGGTCATTTTTATAGATAAATACACGTACGGCGGCACATATCCAAAATGTTTGTCACTTACAATGCTTAGTTTGAGCTGAGAAAAAGTGAAACAAAATATACCGATTTTGAGTTCCTTATTCTCATTATTCTAAAATATCTGGCACTGTGACTAAAATTTGTCTGATAATGAGATGAGACCTAATGTCCTTTCATCTGTTGTCTATATCCTTAGTGGCCTAGTGGGTAGGAGTTGGTGCTGTTCCTGTCGCAATCCAGATTTTATTCCCATTGCATCTAATATTATGCAATTGTTAACATTCATCCACGTCCCTAGCGCTTTTTGTTCTCTTACCATTGATACCCGAATTATTCCCTTCTGAAAGTATTTCTGGTTCAATTCTCCTTGCCAATATTTCCAATCTCTTCTGCATATAAGGTGCACATTCAAATATCTGGCCGATTTTTGGATGCGCCTCATGGTCCCTCAATACTGGACTGTCTCAGAAAATTAGAATATTGTGATAAAGTTCTTTATTTTCTGTAATGCAATTAAAAAAACAAAAATGTCATACATTCTGGATTCATTACACATCAACTGAACTATTTCAAGCCTTTTATTATTTGAATATTGCTGATTTTGGCTTACAGCTGAAAAAAACTCAAAAATCCTATCTCAAAATATTAGAATACTTCCTCAGACCAAGTAAAAAAATAATTTTATAACAGCAAAACTAAATCAAACATTTGAAAATGTCCATTGATGCACTCAGTACTTGGTTGGGAATCCTTTTGCACGGATTACTGCATCAATCCGGCGTGGCATGGAGGCAATCAGCCTGTGGCATTGCTGAGGTGTTATTGATGCCCAGGATGCTTCGATAGCGGCCTTCAGCTCATTTGCATTTGTAGGTCTGGTGTCTTTCATCTTCTTCTTAACTATACCCCACAAATTCTCGATGGGGTTCAGGTCAGGGGAATTAGCAGGCCAATCAAGGACAGTGATGCCATGGTCAGTGCACCAGTTACTGGTGGTTTTGGCACTGTGGGCAGGTGCCAGATCATGCTGGAAAATGAAATCCTCATCTCCATAGAGCTTTTCAGCAGATGGAAGCATGTAGTGCTCTAAAATCTCTTGGTACACAGTTGCATTTACTCTGGACTTGATGAAACACAGTGGACCAACACCAGCAGCTGACATGGCTCCCCAAACCATTGCTGACTGTGGGAACTTCACACTGGATTTCAAGCAACTTGGATTTTGCTCCTCTCCAGCCTTTCTCCAGACTCTGGCGCCTTGACTTCCAAATGAAATGCAAAACTTGCTTTCGTCTGAAAAGAGGACTTTGGACCACTCTGCAACTGTCCAGTGCTTCTTCTCCATAGCCCAAGTCAGACGCTTCTTCCGTTGTCTTGAGTTCAGAAGTGGCTTGACCATGGGAATACAGCTATTGTAGCCCATTTCCCGGACACGTCTGTGAACTGTGGCTTTTGATACCTGGACTCCAGCTTCAGCCCACTGTCTTTGAAGCTCCCCCAAATTCTGGAAGCGGCTCTTCTTCACAATTTTGTTAAGGCTGCGGTCATCTCTCTTGGTTGTGCAGCGTTTCCGGCCACATTTTTCCCTTCCAACAGACTTTTTGTGGATATGCTTTGAAACTGCACTCTGTGAACAGCCTGCTCTTTGAGAAATTTCTTTTTGTGTCTTACCCTCCTGATGGAGGGTATCAATGATGGTCCTCTGGACAGCAGTCAGATCAGCAGTCTTCCCCATACTTGTGATTTAGTTTACTGAACCAAGCTGAGTGTTTTTAAGGCTCAGGAAACCCTCGCAAGGTGTTTCGAGTTAATTAGATGATTCAGGTGATTAGTTGAATAGCCTACTTGTATACTTTTTCATGATATTCTAATATTTTGAGATAGGATTTTTGAGTTTTCTTAAGCTGTAAGCCAAATTCAGCAATATTAAAATAATAAAAGGCTTGAAATAGTTCAGTTGATGTGTAATGAATCCAGAATGTATGGCATTTTTGTTTTTTTAATTGCATTACAGAAAATAAAGAACTTTATCACAATATTCTAATTTTCTGAGACAGTCCAGTATACTGTAGCTCAATATATTTTTTCAGACCACTAGAGGAAGCCAGTGTATCTCTCTTGTCATTTTCGGTTTTAAACCATGGCAGAGGAGCCATTGGGATAGTTTTTTTTATCTCATTGACTTCCTGGATTTTGATATTTTTAAATCCAGGTCAAAAAATATAAGCGGCCTTTTTCAAATTTATTTTTCCATCCACTATTTGAAGAGGTTTCACTAGAGAAAAACAGCACGACAAAAATAACATGTCATCATTCTTTTAAAAAATAAAAGTCAACATGAAATTCCTCTGCATAAACCTTTTTCCTTTATATTCCAAAGATCCAAATAGGGCACATGAAACTCGAAACATAAGCGGGATGAACTTGGATTCAAGACGACTGGCCTCCTTTCTGCATGCTGCCTCCCAGGTATATGAATTTTCTTTTTCCTATGGAAAATGTAGAACCTCTGAACAGAGTTTCCTTCAGAAATGTTAAGCCTGGTATGAGTTTTTTCAGATTACAAATGTCCTATTTTCATGTTTTGTTCAATTAAGGGAATGAAAATATAACACATTCTGTGCTATTGACAGCAATACACATCACTCCTCCTTTTAAAATTTAAGTAGATACGGTAGACGGACTGAATCTTTTGAATTGTTATTATCCATAATATTTTATTTTTCCAATTGTGTACTACATAGGTCTTCTTTGCATTTTCTTTCCAGCGAGGGAAGAAATAAATTAACACAGTCCGTGTAATTGTCTGCAAAAGACGTCATGCCCCCTTTTTAAATCTATAAGTGTCACGATTACTCATTGCCCTCACGTGTGCCCGCTCGTTTGGCGGCAGCTGCTGCTCGTTGCCTGATTGATTCCCCTCCTATTTAAACTCAGTACTCAGGTCACTCCTTGTCAGTCCGTCAGCGAACCTCCGCATAGGCAAGGCAAGCACTTTGACTCTGGCTCCCGTCTGTCCCGTCCTCATCAGTGTCCTGCTCGTCTGTCCCTGATTTCCCGATCGTCTCCGACTCCCTGACTTTGCCCTTCCTTCGACAACGCTCTGATTGCCCTTTCCAGCTAGTGACCCGTTTTTGCCCGCCAACTATGCTCTGATCCCCCGCTCCAGCTACTTGACCCGTTTTGTAACGCCGACCACGCTCCGATCTCCCGCTCTGGCTACTTGACCCGTTTTGGCACACCGACCACACTCCGATCGCCCGTCATGGCAACTACACTCGTTTCCGCATTCCAGCCACGCTCCTTGCTCCCCCTGCACAACAAGCTCCGGACCACTGTCGTTTGTTTCCCCGCACCTGACTTCCCCGGTTCTAAAATAAAGCTTTGTGTGAAACGTTATGCGTTTTGGTCTACCATCTGTTCTTGTTCTGACAATAAGAGCTATATTGAATTTGGAACATTTTACTTATGGCCTCCATCTCCTGTCTAGTGTCATCATTGCAGCCTTAGTGAGCTTGTTCATAATGCGCATACAAATACGTGCATTCCTTAGATGCGCTCGGATAAACTCTTCTTTTTTCGTCTATCTTGGGGTTTGGACTGTAATTTGAAACAGGCTTTTTCTTGCTTTCACCATTTTCAGTAAAAATGACAAAAAAGGAGATAGAAATGGTGCAGGTGAAAATAAAGCATCAAGGGTCTTTGAGATCAGTTAGGTTCGTAAGTAAGTAATAGAGAAAATATTTAACTTTTCAACTATTTTAAGGACACCTTTAAGTCGGCTGGGACTAAATGAGTTTATTTGTATAAAAAGCAACACAATCATTTTAGGTTGATAGCAATGTTCCATTCAAAGGCTTCTGAGACTTAAGTGTGATAAAAACATGATCATATTGTTGTTTTCACTTCTGGTAAAAGGTGATGGCGGTCTTGCTGGAGGAAGATCACGCCGAGAGGAGTTCCTACCAGGGCCGGACGACGAAACGAGACACATTGTCATTCAGTGACGGAAGTCTGCAGCTCAACACTGACCTCTCCTTTCTCCGCAGTGCGACGACACACCCATCACGTTATCTTGTCTCACCGTCCATCTGACATCATTTTTGTTCAACACAGGTCGAACCGTCAGCCAGGTGCTTTTCTCTCAGGCACAGAGGCACACGCTATTGTCTGTGCACAACCCTGCAGATTCATCCGCCGACGTGTTGCATCCAGGATGCACACTCATCTGCGTCTGGAACATGTGGGAGCCGTCGAGGCCGCAGAGGATCCTGCTCTGCGAAGCAGAGGTTCATTTTTAGACTGATTTCATTGTTTTTTTTTCTTTTGTTACAGGCAATACAGGGAATAAGAAAATAGTGATTTTCAGCAACTGGTCTCGCCAGGGCTATTATTTCTGGATAGCGCGGTTGACACTGATGCAAGTGGTTAGCGTCACCTGGCACATGCTACCAATAGCGATTAATCTAGAAAACACAGTCGCTAGCAATAGAGCCTGGCATGGGGGGTCTGCAACATCGGCTCGTTTTTTTTTTTTTTTTTTTTTGATAAGGGAAAATTATATGGTTTCTGTAGGGGGGCAAATATGACATTTTCCAATGATATATATATATATATATATAAGCATATTGGCTCGGCATTCTACTTAGGCGGGGTTGTTGGGGACGTCGTTTTGTTGAAAAAGCACCAGGCAGCCACCAGGGAGTGCAGCTCCACAATCGCTTGTACTTTAAATCAGATGTGTAGCGATTTGACACAAAACCTAGCTAAAGACACTCCCAGATGCCTCAAGTACAGCTGTGTACATTTTCACGAAAATCAGTTTAATTGTTTTGGAGTATATAAAATACTTGCAAATACATATACTTACACACACACACACACGCAAATCAATCGGGATTTATACATTTTTTTGATTAAATTACTTACATACAGTGTTCCTTTTGTTTGAGCATATGTTGTTGTTTGTTTGTTTGTTTGTTTGTTTTTTGGTCCACTATGGCTCTTTCAACATTTTGGGTTGCCAACCCCTGACTTAGTGGTATTAGTGGATAAGCCTTCTAGCTTTTACTCCTAGTCTTGCTAACAAGCCCACTAGAATTAGAGGTTGATCTTGCGGATGTTAACATTAGTAAGTTGTGTGGGTGTTGTAGCCGCTAGCATTAGTAACTTACAAGATCAACGCAACCACAATAGCAGGGGTCTCGTCTTGCCCATTTTGGCTCTAATCCAGATCGTCTCAATCGCTGGTAGCAGACAACAACGTCATTGTGGATTACTAATATTGTAGCGGTATTCTACTTAGTCTTGATATGAGTAAGTAGGTGCTTTGTTGTGTGTGTAGGGTTTATTATGGCTTAATAATAAGGATTTGCATTTATTAATAACGGGAGTAATTGGTAGGTATGAAATCTAGAGACATTTTATGTAAGCAGTCACTGTGAACTTAAATTTAAAGTCACTTTCACTGTAAATGAACATACACACAAGAATATTTTACAGTACATTATTTTATTTGCATGTAGTAGTGTACATGCACAAACTGGACCGACCTGATGCAGGCATTGAGCTGTCTCTATTCGTAGCCTCTGGGACTGCTTTGAACCGGATTTTCCTTCATATAGCAAGCAAAATTTTTGTTGCAAATGAAACCAGTTAACCGAAATTCTCATTTAGAGATACTCATATAAAGAGCTACTTCTGTGTCACGTCCAGGACAAAGGGTAGACCCAATTGCGTAACGTTTCTCGCAAGTTTTATTGATAGAAAGAGGAAGGGCAGTGCCCGCGATCCGGTGCTCGCTGGACGCAAGAAGCAAGTTGCTCTCGCAATCGGATTGTGATCCGAATACGGAAGTGGATCTTCCGTGGCGGGCGATGGCGGTGTCAGGGACGGAAAAACAGGTCGATAGCTGGGACAGGAGAGTCAAAAACGTGGTCGGGGTCAGAGACGGGTCGTAAGCCGGGACGGGAGAGCAGACGTGGTCGGGATCAAAAATGGGTCGTAAGCCGGGACGAGAGAGCAGACGTGGTCGGGATCAAAGACAGGTCGTAGCTGGAGACAAACGGGGAGATCAGGAACGGGCAGGTGGAAAACGGGTGCAAAAATAGGACAGGCGGAAGTCAGGGTCGAAAAGGCTTCCTTTGTAACAACAGATGTTCGCAAACGGACCGACATCAGGAGAGTGATGGGACTGGGTTTAAATAGTGACAGGGAACCAATCAGATAGCCCGCAGCGGCTGGCGCGAAATGAGCGGGCACCGGTGATTCCAATCGGTAATCATGACACTTATGTATCTAAGCTTAGCGTTCTGGATTTCCTCTCTTAAGGTGCAGTGCTGCTGTTTTAGTCCGGGAAAGGCCACGCTCGTGTTTGCTGGAACCTCCATCGGCTCGGTGACCCTGTGGGACCTGCGGGAGCCGGACGGCAGCCACAATCGCATAAATGCTGGCGATAGCGAGTGGACCTTCAGGCGGCCCACCTTTTCCACCGGTTAGCCAAACCAGAAAGATTTAATGGCCGTCTGGAAATACATTTCTTTATGTATGAGTAGACGCCGTGCCCTCAGCCCATTTCTCACCGGTGACGTCGGTGGAAGTCGTTCCCACGAATGTGTGCGGGATGCTCGGGCCCGAGGTGGCCTTTTTTGCTTCCGAGGAAGGTGAGATTTAGTGTTGTGCAGGTTCTGTACTTTGAAATGATCAAATGACCACTTTCCAATCTCAGAGTTGCTGGGACTGTCCTTCCAGTTGGCCTCTCTGGACGAAAGCGGTGTTTTGAATCTTTGGGTAGGCCGTCATTTGTTTTGAGGTTTTTCTTATTTTTTTACGAAGCCCTAATTTGTTGATCTTTTGGTGGCCTGTAGGTGGTAGTGCAACTCCCAAAAGCCAACGAGGCAGGATCACAGACAGATTTAGGTATGTTTTTTTTAATCTTAATAGAATGATGTGAAGCTACAAAAGTCTCTTTCACCATTGAACCCACAATTAATTTATTTTGATTTGAAAAATAATAATTTCATGACGGTTTCAGTTTAGCAAACAATAGATGAGTGGTTTCCAAATAACAACCAGGGGACCATATACAGCCTGCGACCCTTTTCCAGTGGCCTGCAACACATAGTATTATATTTGTTTTCACATTTACTACAGAAGTCACCAACCTTTTTAAAGCTGAAAGCTTCTTTTCTTTTTTGATGATTAGCGTGAAAGGGCGACTGGTTTCATGTTGTATTTCAAGTAATCATGTTTTTACTAGATGATAAATATGATATGTTATTACCAGGTTGTTATGAGTTGAAGTAGAGTTGAAAATAGGATTTTATCCACTAAAACCTCATTTTCCTAGAAATGTAAAACTTGTCCATGGGCTACCCAGCTGTTCTTATGGGACTACTGATCCATGCTCTACAACTTTTTAACTCGGTAGCCGCAAACCTGTTGAAAATGGATCATTAACACCTATTTTATGAATATTATTATGATGATGATTATTATTATTATAATAGCTGCCAATGGCGTTTAATGAGTTGTATATCTAAATAAAAAATAGATTTTTTTTTCATATAATTTTTGGGTGAAATTCGAAACTGACTTGGTATATTGTTTCTGTTTAAAGCAAATAAAAAATAGCTAACATTACACTGTGGTGTGCTTTAAAAAAATATGTATATGGCTGACACAAAAAAAATATGAAATGTAAAAAAAATTAACAAAAGTAATAAAAAATGTCAGCTTGGGCCATCTAAGCGGTCAATATAGCTCAGTTACATTTAATCATTTATGTAGCTAATAGTTAAACTAGCAGAAATATAATTTTTTTTTAAATCCCTATTCAAAAACAGCTTGGTCAAAAACAATAATGTAACCGAAAACGGTTTGCACAAACAACCCTCAAATAGGGTTGTCTTGTTAAAAGAAATCATCTAATCAAAGCAAGTCAAGTCATGCTCATTTGTATATCCTTTAGAGACAAAAGTCTCAAATGGCTGCACAGACCAACATGATACCACCCCTTGATCTGAAACCTACATTAGGGCAAGAGAAAAACTCCAAAATGAAAAGGGTACATTGAATGTTGCAAGGGCAACAACAGACAATTCATACATGTAATCAAAATTAAATGTAGGTAATAACAGTATGTCCAGTTGACAGCTTCCTGCCCCAAAATCTTGACTGATGCAGCAGGTTTTAAATTATAGCATACATCATATTTAAGTGCCGCCATGATGACACTAAAGGCCAAAATTAAGATGACATTATATAAAACAAACCTGCATCAAGAGTATAATTTTGTAGCTAAATAACAACTAAAATAAATGTACATGCGTCTGTCATAGAGAGAGGGGGTGGGGGGGGGGGTGGGGGGGATTTACAGAAGTGTTCTTAGAGCCCACAGCTGTCTCGGGGCTCGAACACTGGTAGGGGCTCATATATCTCACACGTGCACGCACAAATATGTTTTTCCAGGTCTACGGCCGGGTGGCAAAGTGAAGCTTCTCCACAGCTCTGCCTGCTTGACGGCTAATGGGTGAGATATTATAAACAAGGTTTGGCGGGCCTGGGCCGGCCCTCTTAAAATAGGCCATAAAGCCAAGCACAGATACCACAGAGGTGGGGGGGGCATGGTCAAACCATTTTGTTCTTTATGCTGTTGATTTTGTCGCCTCAACATTTAATGGAAAGAAATCTGCGTACCAGTGCTAAGTGTTCTGGGTTGTTTTGGGATGGGAATATTTTGACCCCGACCTTGTGTGTTTGGCAGGACGTCGCCAGGGAACGCAGACAAAACCGGTCCGTTGCAGTCGCTCCTTTTGAAATTTCTCCCAAATGACCCCAGTCATTTCTTCATCGGCACCAACATGGTGAGCTGCATCATAGAGCCATGGGACCAGCGTGGTTTAGACACAAAATGACACATTTCTTCTCTAGGGTATGGTCAGTCACGGCACTACTCAGGGTTTGAAGGCTTCACCCAAGCGCTACACTTCGCAGGACTCAGCCACTCGACTCGTTGATGTCAGCGCCATCCACTTTTCTCCTTTCAGGCCAAACTTGTTTTTGGTGAGCCATAGAAATATATTTATATTATTGACGAATGCAGATGTCAGTGGCAGTCAGTGAGTCAATGCCATTGACTGCTTTATAGGTCATTGTCAGTCAGTGAGTTATTACCATTGATTGCTGTAGACAGCAATGTCAGTGAGTTAATACATTTGATAATTGTAAATGTTAGAGTCAGTAAGTTATTGTCATTAATGGCCATAAACATCAGTGTCATTGTCATTGGCGGCTGTACACATTAGTCAGTGAGTCAATGTAATTGACGGTTGTATACGGAAGTGGCAGTCAGTGAGTTCATCAATGTCATAGATGGCTTTATACGTCAATGTCAATGAGTTAATGCACATTGACACTAAAAAAACACAGGAAATATCATTAAACATGTATACATTTGCAAAAAAAAAAAGATAACATATAAAACAATTTCAACCTTTTTCACACACAACAAACTTAAAGTCAACAACACAGAATCCCAAAAGAAATTCTACAGCCAAAAGTAACAGACCGCTTTTGACCATCATTAACGGTAACGGAAGAAATAATAATAATAATTTGCTTGATTACCCCATTACTGAAGAATAAACGCCGATACGTAACTGAGTTATTTATAATGGCGTAACTCCCAACACTGATTACAATTAACGGCAGTGGCAGTGAGTTAGTGGGTTTGACAGCTATAGACTTCAGTGACAGTCAGTAAGATAAGGCTGTTGACGGCTGTAGACGTCAGGAGCAGTCAGTGAGTTAATAGTATTGAGTGCAATTGATGTCAGTGTTAATGCCATTGATGGCTGTAGATGTCAGTGTTGGTGATATAATGCCAACGACTGCTGAGGACACCTGGCAGTTAGAGAGAGAAGAGAATATACCTTTATTGTCGTTGTTACAAAATGGGTTAACATATTGTGACAATGAAATTGGGCATGACACTCCAGTTTCACACATTCACAGTGAGGTAAAAAGCCAAGAAGATAAAGGAACAGAGAAGATAAGGTTATAAAACAAGGAGGATAAGGCTATAGTTATAATATACATGATATTTACTCAAGAAATGTCGGCATGTAGGATGTTACATACAGTTGGTATCGTAATACAGGTGGTATCGTAAGAGTTGTGCAATTTTGCATTTGCAAAGGTCATCATAGTGCAAAAAAATAGTCAACAAATGCATTGGTGCAAACATAGTCATCATAGTGCAGAAAAAAAAAGTGAATTAATACCATTGACGTCTGTAGACGTCAGTGGCAGTCAGTGATATGGACGGCTATTGAAATCAATGAGGTAACAAGAACGACAGCTACAGAATAGTGTCACTAGTATTTTTTGAGCCAAACATATTTGGACCATGGCCAACACAAATGCCAAAACACCCAAACAAGTTAGGTACCTCGGCACCTAAGTTAGTTGGTCATGCTTTCGTCCCCCCAGATGAAACAGGACACAAGAAAGCGGCCATGTCACTTTTGAAGGTTAAAAATTTGAGGCACCCACAGAGAAATTTGAAAGGGTCAATTAGAGTTCCACTTTTTTAGGTTTGAATAAAAAATTGTCGTTGAAAAAAAAAATTGTTTAGAAACGGTCAGTTTTAAGCTTGAGATAAGATAAATTAAGTTTACAATATAAAATCAAAATGTCTGAGATAGAAGTCATTTTTGGGAGGGTCGTGGCTCAGAATTTACTATGTAAAAAGAAGTCATTTTTGGGAGGGTCGTGGCTCAGAATTTACTATGTAAAAATCAATTCGGGCGTTAATTTTGCTCTATTTTTTATTTCATTTTTGTCACTCTTTTTTTTACTTTGAAATAGGTAAAATATTTAAAATGAGATAAATCATCTGCCAGGGTATTTTTTTTAGCATTATTTTAAAAGCAAACATCATGCAACAAAATAAGTGAACCAAATCTTTTACCCGTACCGCCTCTTAAAGGAGCTGTATAGAAATTCGAATGTTTTTCATCTCTGCAGCCATTTCCTGGTTTAAAGTCATGATTGCAGCCATGGGTTGTTCAGGATGTGCGCGCAAGTACGCGCATATCTTAGACGACTTTGAATAAAGTTTTCCTACTTCGTCTTTGTTGGGTTGGCGTTTGGACTATACTTGAAATAGGCTTCTTCTTATTTTCACAGTGTTCATACTACACTGACAAATAGAAAAAAACAATGCTCAGACGAGCATGAAGTTACTCTCTACATTTCAACCAGCACACCAAACAAATTCTCATGGAACAAATTGGTCAAAAAGCACTGCTCTAGACGTCAATGGCAGTGAATGATTAATGCGAGGTTTTATGGGTCACCAGGTGGGCTGCGGCGACGGGAGCGTGCGATTACACGAATTCAGCAGGGAAAAACCGCTGGACGAATGGACGGACTGCACCAAGGACGAGGCTGTTGTCTCTCTGCAGTGGAGCCAGACCAGGCCGGCAGTCTTCTGTGTGTTGGATGCCGTGTCTCGCCTTCACGTTTGGGACCTGCTGAAGAGGGACAGGGAGCCCGTGGTCTCGGAACTGCTAGAATCGGACAGGTGAATTTGATACAGTGCCTAGCAAAAGTATTGCCCTCCCAAAAAACTTGTCATATTGTCACATTTCAGGCTTCAAAATTCTGAAAATATTTACTGAGAATCAACAACATGTGAAACACAATAACAAAAATTATTTAAACTTTCTATATTATATTTACAAGAAAAATACTGAAAAGTATTGGCCCCCTGTTCTCTCAGCTCAGCCAACTGACTTCAGAAGTTCCTTGATGACATATGAATGACTTATTTCACAACATTTAGCACTTTGCAAGCAATAATATTACAATAAAGAGAGCATAAAACCACTGCAAAACCTAACAAGACCTGGCCATCCCTCTGAACTTTGAGCCCAAACATATAAAGCTGAGGTGGGGAAATCTGTGTATAAGACAACTTTTAGTCATACTCTGCATAAATCTCCCCTTTATGAAAGCGTGACAAAAAGAAAGCCCTTTCGGAAAGAATATTATAAAAAGGCTCGTGAAACCACATGGGAGACACAAATAACATGTGGAACAAGGTTCTCTGGTCAGATGACAGCAAAATTGAACTTTTGGGGCTGAAAGCAAAGTGTGACTAAGCGTAATACTGCACATCTCCCCACAAACACCATCCCCACTGTCAAACATGGTTGTGGCAGTATCATGTCATGTTGAATACATTTGGTTTCTTTTTACGTTTGTTGATTCTAAGTTTGAAGCCTGAAATATGGTAATATGTCAAAAGGTTTGTGGAGGAAAATACATTTGCAAGACACTTTTTGAGTTCTTAAACAATACAGAAACTTATCTTTGGGTTGACTTTCTCAGAACGATCGCCATGACCACGTTTGGGGACCCGGGACAGCAGAATGCGTACTCGGGACTCGCCACGGCACACCAGTCGGGTAAAATTGAAATGCACTATTTCACAAAGGAGTTCACCTTCCAAAGTAGCAAAGAAGAAGAAACACTAGTGGGGAAGATTGCGGACTCCTTTTGAAACACTTGGACGCTTATAGAACGTGTACATTTTCCTCTTGTTCTTGTATTGTGAATAGTCAAATGATGTAAATATAAACTTGTTGCTTTGTCCATCTGCTTTCCTTGGTGAGTATGTGCAATACATGAAGCAATATCAAGTGACATGCATATTAGTGTTACATAATGCAGGCTGCACTTTATTCCGGAAAGGTCGTTTATAAGTGCAATACCACGCACGCAACCCTGGGGTCGAATCGACACCTTTGAGAAAGGGAACATGCTTCAGTATTCCCGCTCGTGACACTTTTAGCTTACCGTAGTTACTTAAATAGGTACCATTTATAATGCACAACGTTCTAGTTAACAAGAGACACGTATTTAAAAAAACAGTTGTGTTTGTGTGCTGAGCTTCACGATGCATCAGATTGTAAACTCGAATTGGAGGTGCCGTACCGCAATAACTAAAAAGGAGCCATTTACAGAGCTTCCAAATATTAAAAAGTGTATTTCAGAATTGAAATATATTTTCAGATTTTGAAAGTGATTTTGAGACAATGTTATCACATAAAAAAAACTTTACTGTACAACTTTTGTATAAATATAACTGTTGAATATTTGTAACAACATTTTCAATACAAAAATAATATTGCTCGACTTATTTTTCCAATTTTCTTAGTTTTCATAGAAAATGCATATATTTGGTATGGTAATTTGCTCTAAACTGGTGTCTTAAACTTGAAAAGATTCTTACAGTGCATCCGGAAAGTATTCACAGCGCTTCACTTTTTTCACATTTTGTTATGTTACAGCCTCTTTCCAAATTGTATTAATTTAATCTCTTATCTCAAAATTCTACACAAAATACTCCATTATGACAATGTGAAAAAGTTTTTTTTTTACTTTTTTTGAATTTATTAAAAATAGAAAACTAAGAAATCACATTCACATAAGTATTCACAGCCTTTGCCATGAAGCTCAAAATTGAGCTCAGGTGCATCTTTTTTCCACTGATCATCCTTGAGATCTTTCTACAGCTTAATTGGAATCCACCTGCAGTAAATTCAGTTGATTGGGCATGATTTGAAGGCCCCAATGAGCACAGTGGCCTCCATTATTTGTTATTGGAAGACATTTGGAACCACCAGGACTCTTCCTAGAGCTGGCCGGCCTTCTAAACTAAGCGATTGGGGAAGAAGGGCCTTAGTCAGGGAGGTGACCAAGAACCCAATGGTCACTGTCAGAGCTCCAGCGTTCCTCTGTGGAGAGAGGAGAGCCTTCCAGAAGGACAACCATACTTATGTAAATGTGATTTTAGTTATCTATTTTTAATAAATTCAAAAAAAGTAAAAAAAAGAAAACGTTTTCACATTGTCATAATGGAGTGTTTTGTGTAGAATTTTGAGATAAGAGATTGAATTAATACAATTTGGAATGAGGCTGTAACATAACAAAATGTGGAAAAAGTGAAGCGCTGTGAATACTTTCCGGATGCATTGTAGTATTTGGTAGCTCTGCATTTAAAAGACATATCTTCGAGATAATGCATGACAAGAGTCTTAAAAATAATACAAATAGTGTTTATTGAAAATTAGTGTCATCATTCTTATTATCAATAAATTGTTTGATGACTAATTAGCTGACCTTTTCCAGGATCAACATTCCCCCATAGAGCTTAGTAATACTGTTTAGGAGCAGTACTGATATCAATTTATTTGTGGAAGGTGTAATAAACATTACTGTCTACTTATTTTTGTGGTCGGCTTCAAATTTTAAAAGGACATTTTATTTATTTAGTGTCTTCCTATGGTAAAAAACGTCATTCATTAAAGAAGATTGATTTTGATAGTAAGCAAAAATACATGGACTATTATATAAATATGCATTTATTTTAATACCCATTGTATTTATTTAAGATAAAATTAGGATTACCTGATTGTCCACCATCTTGATGCTAAAAGTTCCCCAAAATACCAAAATCCTTGTGAAAGGTTAGGCAGTTTGGTCACTTTGACTCTCGGTAGTTTGTATTATTCCTTGTGCTTTGTATCACTCGTTTTCAGTAGCACTACACAATTAAACATCATCACTGGGGCGGCAGTGGCTCAGGAGGTAGAGCGCTCGTCTTGGGATCAAGAGATCGCAGTTCGAATCCCGGCTCCTCTGTGTCACATGTCAAAGTGTCCTTGGGAAGACACTGAACCCCTAATACCCCCAATAAGCAGGTTGGCGCCTTACATGGCTGCACGGCCGCTATTGGGAAATGTGGAGCACACTGTAAAGCGCTTTGGGAAGTCTTGACTTGAAAAGCGCTATATAAATGCACATCATTTCATTTCATCTAGTGGTCAAATATAACAGATTGTTTCTTGAAATTACGTTTTAGAATGTTCATACAATGACAGATGTCAGTATTGTTAAAAATACAAATATATAAACGTATTCATTGCCCAGCTACTTAAATAAAAAATTACCGTTTGAAAGTGTCAAGTAATAGCTTTGATTTCAAATTGTGTAATGGTTAGTGATGTGGATGTGTTTTTGGAGACCACCAGTGCGCGGACCAGTCCACATGGCAGGAAGAAAAATTTTGCCTTTTTTGTTTTGCTTACAACTAATTTATTCGTTTGAATACGCATTTTTTGCACGAGAAAAAAAATTTAAGTGAAGGTGCGTGTTATACGGTAATATATCACCGTAATCGAGCGATGATCAGTCAACAAGCATCGCTGATCCCATTTGTTCAGCATTGGATGCAACGGAAATCAATCCCGGTTTGCGGTGGTAAGAGCCCTGAATACTAACCATTAGGTCTCTAAGATTGTAGATAACAATACAAAATTTAGTAGATTTTAGCTCATCATCCATTTTAATGTAGCATTATGGGAAAGAGTTCAGCCAAAACAACGTACAGTGTACACCTGTGAGTAAAAGTAGTGTGACGATAACATACAACCAGATGCTTTTCCTATTTTATCCAAACCCCTAGTGGTTTAATGACCTATCAGTTAACTAGGCTTGTTTTAATTATTGTTAGTGTTATTATTACTAATGTTATTAATGGGCCGAGCTGCGAGTATATAGTCAGACATTAAAACCAGTCAAGAAATGGGTGCAGACTATTAAGTGCATAAATCAAATTGGAATTGCACTTTTTATGAGAACAAAACATGAATGCATTGCACATGGGTACAAGAAAGGTTTTCAAGGTGTATATTAAAACGTACAAAGAGTATAATATGTTTATATACATCACTCTGCTGAGTCTTTATCATAATTGAGCAGATCGCAGGTGAGCACGATATCTGAGCGTCCGCATTCCTTTAGCACTTTCTTCAGGAGGTTACCGGTGGCGTCCAGGTCCGTGGACTGGTCCAGGGGCCAGTCTAGAAGCTGAGCGCTGGAAGGCAGCTCGGGAAGTCCCGCTTGGTAGTCTTCCAGAGGGTTTGGGTAGAGGATCTGGCGCATGGAGGGCAACTTGGCCACTGCCCTCACCGCCTTCACCAGGCCGGCAATGGAGAGCGGATTGAGGGCCAGCGCTAAGCTCCGCAGAGACGAGCAGCATCCTAGAGAAGGCAGCAAAGGGCCCAAGAGATTGTCACTAAGGCCGCATCCGTTGAGCGAAAGATGGTGAAGGCTGGTCGACGCTTGCGACAGAAGGCGGCGCACCGAGGGAAGCGATTCCGCGTCCAGGCGGTTCTCGCTCAGGTCCAGCTGCTGCAGGGAGGAAGCGTGCGGGCTGCGTGACAGGTAAGATAGGTCAGCCGCACTCAGGTTCAGATAAGGAACCTCCAGCACCTCCAGGGGGTGGGAAAGGGAACTGCAAGAAATTAAATGAGTTATTTGAGGAAATGGAATCCTTTTAAGTGGCTGTGCATAGAAAATTGAGGTTTGACGTCTTTAGCCTTCAATGGCACCGACATCAAATTAATCTTGGACGTCTATAGCTGTCAATGGTAGCAAACGAGTCCGCAGGGATTCCAAACTATGTAATATTTCACAATGCCTTTAATTCTTATGAGGTGCTCAGCTGCACTAACAAAATATATTAAGAACTTTTAAAAATACCAACTACAATCATGAGTGTTTTGTTTATGGAATAATGTATAATCGCAAATTGGAACTTTTTTTATTTTCACGTTCCAATTCTTTATCTCCTCAAATGAGACACCCTGCTCCAATCAGTTGCTCCATTATGAAAAAGGACATTCAAAATAACTTATTGATTACTGTAATTGCTTTATCGAAGATTCAGGCTGGGCAATAAATTCAATAAAATAATAATAATAATACACTGTACTTCAAAGCACCTTTCAGGACACCCAAGGTTGTGTTCATATACTAACAAACAACAGTAAAGCAAGATTACAACAAGAATAAAACAAGCAAGCAATGAATAGCAAATAAAAACACAGCAGAGTTAAAAGGGGGGCGGTATGTGAGGCAGGTTTATTTGTCAGTTAACAACTTTTTAATATGAAAAATATTACATTTAAAAGTTCATGAAATGAAAAACAAAATACTATTAGAAAAGTTGCTCTATCGTGAAATTAACGATGTGAATTGGATTATTAAACATAAATAAATATAGGTTATAAATCTAAGACGCATTCTAAGGGATGGGCAGGGCACCTGTATGATGCGGCAGGGGTAAACCAGTGAAAGCTGTCGGGCCCTGTTGTTGAACAGAAGAGTGTGTTGTGTCACCCTGACCTGAGTGACATGGCCGCTTTCTTGTGTCCCGTTTCATCTGGAGGGACGAAAGCATGACCAACTTGGGTGCCGAGGTGCTTAACTTGTTTGGGTGTTTTGGCATTTGGGTTGGCCATGGCCCAGACATTTTTGTGTGTGTTTTTTGCTATTTTTTCCCTTTTTATTTTATTTTAATGTTATTTTCTTTTTTATTGTATGTGTTAGTCCTGCTGTCGGTCACCCCTCTTGAGGGATACGACCAAGGTAGATAGATAGATAGATAAATCTAAGATGGTGCCCATTATCAGACAATATTTACCAGTTAATCCTTTACGGGGGGCTATTTTCTTTTGTAAAAGCAGAGTTTGTCAACTTTGCGTTAAAACAGATTTAAAATCAGTAATTGTTGTCAAATACTTTGACAGTTTTTTTTAATCATTTGAATAATTGTGTAAGTTCAGTTTTTTGTTTGAAATATATAAAATCATAATTGTCTGTCTGATAAAGAATACAGTTGTTGTTATTACAGACAAATCAGCCCTTTTGATGCTCCGTGACAATTACAAATGACCTGGCAACTATGAATGTGGCCTCCGCTATAATAGAAACCATTCTTCAACAACAACATACCGGTACTTTTCTTTCAAATTGTAACGTTTGATTTTATAGATTTATCAATGAAAATAACAAAAATATAAGCAAAATGCATGGGAATATTTATTCAATAATGGCCTATGATTTCATAATTGCCAAAAATTATTAACAAAACCCAAAACTAATTTTCTTTTATTCATACCTGAGCAACACCCGAAGCTGTCCTGGCAACCGCAGCGCGGTGAGACTGAGACGTCGCAGTCCCCGCAGTTGCGCCAAACCTTGGCAGAGCTCCCCTAGCACCTCTTCCTGCCCCGGCTGGTCTCTGCGAAGGTCCAGGTTACAGTAATGCAGGCAGAGAGAGCTCAGGTCCGGGAAGGCGGCCAGCCGAGGCAGCAGCTGGGCCAGGCCTGCCACGCCCAGGTTGCTGTAGCGCACATCAACGCCCAGCAGACCCCGAGGCGGCAGGAAGTCCAGTAAGGACCCGATACTGGACACAGAAACCTCCTCCACGTGAAGGTACCTGCACTGAAGCTCTAAAGGTCCGGCACCACTTAGGGCGACGCACACCCGCTCCAAAGAGCGGGCATTGACAAAAATATCCGCCCTCACAAGCAGAGGCACGCGACGACTCTCCTTCACGTCGCTTTCTGGTTCCGAGCTCCCTCGTCTCTTCTCAGTTTCTATCCTCCCCCCTACCTCCTTTATCAATTCCTCTGACCCATCCGAGCAGTTGCTCTTATTTGTCTCTTTGACTCTCTTGCGATGGCCCCTCTCTCGTTTTGCGTCCTTGTCTCGCTTCAAGGTGCAGACACGTTTCCGTTCTCCGGCTCTGGCTTGGACCACCATGGTGCAAAGCGCTATGGTAAGGGACCAGCCCCCCATTGAGTCCACTGTCTGACCCTCATCTCCTTGCAAGCCACAGAGGTCCAGGACTCGAAGCGCACATCTGGTTGTACACACAAAAAAGTAGATTAATACATTACTATGTATTTTACATTTTATTAAAAAAATTGCATTTTTAAGTTATTAAAACATGTTTTTTTATCCATATTCTGTCACACTTATCCAATATAATACCGCATTTAATTTTTTCAGAATCACCTTCATGGTCATTCTGTTGTTACAACAAAATTAGAGTTTCACTCGAGGTGGAAATAATAAAAATATATATAGAGTATAAAGTATTCACGTCTAAAATAAAAACTGTACAAAATTGGGATATTGCACTTAAAACTGCATTCCACAGCTGTGTTTTAGTGGGTTGATAGCTCTCCAGAAGAAGCTATCCCTCAGTCTGTTCATTTGGGCCTTCTGTGATCTTAACCATCAGCCAAATAGATAGATAGATAGATAGATAGATACTTAATTCATCCCTGCAGGGAAATTCACATTTCCAGCAGCATACAATAATAGAGCAAAATGGTAACAGTATTTGATACATTTTCAAAAATTTGGTTAAGTATAGCGGTACAACAACAAATTGATTGACAGTTAATTGATTATTGAATTACTACTTGAAAACGGGTCACCAACCGACTGGTATTAGGCCCAAACTGATAATTTAATTCATTTACTTTGGATGGATTAAAAAAATGAACATCTGTGCTTATTTCCTGAGCCAAATTAGTTAAACGTCATTATGAAAAATAATGACTTATTTTACAAGGTAATTTTGAAATTAATTTCTTCTGAAATACAGGATTTTAAATGACAAAGGTCAACAGATGTATTGTAATTTTAAAATAATCATTGCAACCCTAGTTAATATGTTGATAAATACATAACTCATACGTTTTTCCCGTATTTTTTGACAAAATTGTGTACGCTAAACAACAATATTTGAACGGGCATTTTCTACATTTAAATTAAGACAAAAAAACTCGTTTTATGGTAGAACTATCTCGTCTTGTCCATTTTGGCTCTTGTCCGGATCGTCGACAACGTCTTCGTAAATTGCTTAAATTGTCAAGGTTTTCTACCGCCTATTTTGCTGTGAGTAAATAGGAGCTGCGTTGTGTTTGTAAGGTTTATTATCGCGTAACAATGTGCTGGCAATCGTTAATAAAGGGGAGCGTCGGCTGAGGTGTACAGGTATGGAAATATGATTTATCTTTCTTGAAGTTGACGTATTGTTATGATGCAAACTCAAAAGATTTTAGGAAAAGTATCACAGAAAATGCTATGAATTTCCCTTCTGTACCGCTTTTCTACACGACATCACCAAAATATTTTGTTTTTGCATTGTCCATAGAACAAAAACACCAAACGAGAAGCACCCACAAAATAATCAATAATCCATCGATAACCAACCTCTGATCAGAGAGTCCTCGGACGACAGCGAGCAAGAGCGCTTGCACGCATAGCCGATTTGGGGGCCTCTGGCCTCGCTTCCTGCGTCCGCCGACGCTTAACCGTCGCTCGGGCCACCTTTGCACCAGCTCCCCGACCG
This sequence comes from Urocampus carinirostris, assembly GCF_059441175.1. Taxonomy (NCBI): domain Eukaryota; kingdom Metazoa; phylum Chordata; class Actinopteri; order Syngnathiformes; family Syngnathidae; genus Urocampus; species Urocampus carinirostris. The sequence continues at coordinate 11,908,311 of NC_142366.1, read as the reverse complement.
CCAGTGGTCTGCATCCGGCGAACGAGGCCTCCAGCAGCGGGCCGTAAAGTTCTCGCGGCACCCAGCGGAGCCAATGGGGCGACGAGCTGCGGTCGCTCACCACCTCCTTCGCGCACAGGCTCAGCAAGGAGAGCGCCATTGCATGTCAGACTTTGACCGCAAAAAAAAAAAGATATTGATAATTTGGGATTACGACCAGTCCGTTAGCATTTACGATCGGGATGCTAATCTTTACTCCTTCATGTCAGCAACCGAGTGAAATCGTCGCAGCATCTGTTTACACTTTAAATCCGTCGCGTTTTCGTGACGTCATATATGTGTGTCATTTGTCGCATTAACCATCACAGCGTATTTTTTTATGGGTCTGTGTGTAACATTTAGTGCATCCTAATGGTACAAAAGATCTTAATACATTGATTTGAATCATGGGCAAAAATACATGAATGATCATACCATTGGTAATGATTATAAATATTTGCAGGTGGAGAAATTTGTATTTTGCAGAATCTATACCTAGTAGTCATCGGCATGGTGCGTAACTAGATCGTTTTGGGGATGCTCGAGCACCCACAAATTAAACCCAAGCATCCCCAGAATTATAGCGTTTTCTGAAATTTTTTCCTGAATAAAAGGGCAGGTTAGGTTTAAAGGGATGGTGTGTAATATTGAGTGCCTCCTTGTGCTACGATAAACGTTTATTCAATGTAAAAACCCAACAACATGGATTTGAATATTAAGCAAAAATACCTTAACTATCAGACCAATGTTTTGAGTTTTTAATTACCCCAATTAGGCGCAATATAATTCATACAAAATAATGCATACTGTCCATTTAAAGGGAATACATGTACTGTATTATTTGACGCGTATATGGCCAGGTGCCGACGTGGGATTCTATTACGACCTGGTCATGATCAGCTTTTTCACGGTCTCATCCAGAAGGTCAAGAAGTCACAGAACCCACAGATCAAGTTTGACCTTGGACGACTGAAAGACCTACGGGTGTTCAAGAGCTTCCAGGCCTTATCAGCGGGAAGTTTGCTCCTTTTGTTCGCTTTGGACGAACACAATGAAACCCTGACCATTAAGTTCTTAGAGACAATGATTGAAGCAGAAAAAGAAATTGTACAAAAAGAATAAAAAGATAAAGCCGTGGGTATCAAGTGAAAATTTCCAACAGTGCGACACGAGGCGAGAACTAAAGAATGGAAGAAACGGCCTTGGAGGAGTGGCCAAGAGCAGCCAACAAGAAAATTATAAAAAAGCTTGAGAGAGGCAGAAGTCAAATGGATTGTAGACCAATGCTCAGAGTTAGAAGAGTACTTCAACAAGAACAATCCAAAGAAAGCCTTTCAGATTGTAAAATTCCTCCAAAAAAATCAAAACAAGCAAAAGTCAGCGGTATTCAAAATGAGGCAGGGAATAAGCTAATTTAACAAAATGAGACCATGAAGAGATGGACAAAATATTGCTCCATACTCTATCATCCACCCAACACATTTAAACCCCGAGGTCCTTAAGAATTCCTGCCCAGTGGAAAATGCCGACTTCCATATCCTCAGAGAAGAAGTAAAGGCAGCAATTAATTCGCCGAAGAACAGAAAGTCTCCAGGAATCGACAACATCCCATTAGAACTCATACGATAAGGTGGTGAGCAAACTAGCGACATCTTGGCAAATATTTGCAGAAAGATCTCGCAAAAAGCATGGTGGCCATCTGCATGGATATCATCACCAGTAAATAGGCTACCAAATAAAGGAAACCTTCAAGTATGCTCCAACTACAATCAATCTCATCAGCCATGCAAGTAAAGCTATGCAAAAGGTCCTGCTGAAGAGACCAAAGCCTGGGGCTGAAAACAGCCAAGCAGAAGAACAGGAAGGTTTCAGGGAGGGAAGATAGACCACAGAACAGATTTTTAATCCACGCAACCTATGTGAGAAATTTCAATAACACAATAAAAACTCTTTCAAGCTTTTGTCTATTTCCAGAAGGTGTTTGACAGAGTATGGTAAGTCGCACTATGGGCCACCATGGGGAAGTACAACATGGGCCAGAACCTAGTTTAGACTACTGAACAACTGTATGCTAATGCCAACAGTGTGGTACTGATCAATGTTATCACTGGAGCGTGGTTTCAAACGACAGTCAGTGTGAGACGATGCTGCATTCTCCAACTTTATTCAATATCTTCCTGGAGGGGATCATGTCTGAAGCTCTGGAGCGATATGAAGGGACAGTCAGTACTGGGGGGCACAGCATCACTAACCTTCGTTTTGCTGATGATATTTCCAAATTGGCAGTAAACGAACAGGAACTCAGAGATCTGGTCAATTGCCTGGACAAAGCTTTAAGCCAGTTTGGAATGGAAATCAGCATGGGAAAAAAAAAGTAATGACCAACAAACCCCAAGGTATCACCACAAACATCAACATCCACCACAGAGAACTAGGACCTGTCACAAAATTTGAATATCTCGAACCTGTTATAGCAGAAGAGGGGTCAGAACCAGAAATCATGACCAGGATAGCTCAAAGCACAGCTGCACTTGCCAGACTTAAACCCATCTGGAGGGACAAGAACATAGCAGGGAAATCAAAGATCAGACTCATGCAAACACTGGCTACTTCCATCTTCCTCTATGCTTGCGAAACAAAAACTCTCACAACCAAACTGGAAAAGAAAATCCAGGCCATGGAAAGGCGACGATACAGGAAACTTCTAGGCAACATATACTAGCCCATGTGCCCTCTGAAAGTGTACAACACCATCAGAGGGCACATTGTACCCTACAAAGAACTGTTTTCAAATGTGCGCGGACGGAAACCTCAGTGGTATGGTCTCATCAAAAGATTATCAGGACTGGCCAAGAACATTCTGCAGGGCACAGTCCAAGTACGCAGGAGGAGAGAAAGACCGAAAAAGAACTGGGCTAACAGCATAAAAGAATGGACTGGTGCCAACCTTGCCTCGACTCAAAAACGGACCAGGAACCATTAACAGTGTTGAAAGCTGTCCAGAGTTGCGTCCTTATTGATGCTTCAATGACCGATGTGGTTAAGGTATCCTTAACTGTGAGTACCCGTAGCTGCAAGACAACGGTTAATTATATAAAAACATCATTAAATTGAATTATTAGCAAAAAATGCATGTTAATTACATAAATGTGCATTTTTGTAATATACATAGGTCAAAACATTTGTATTTATTCAAAATAGCATGAGGCTCACCTAGAGGGAGCTGACATGGTTGTCCACCATCTTGCTAAAGACTTAGCAAAAAAAATGATAGGGTTTAGTTATTTTGAGATTCCATAGATTATGTCTTCCTTGTGCTTTGTAACACTCAATTTTCGTTGCACCATACAGTGCCGTGACATGTAGTAGTAAATAATTCACAGTTTCCCTTTAACATTTGACAAGATTTGTCATCTATAAATATTTAATCATCTAGCTATTCCTTGAGCTTCGTTCACTTGCTGCAAAGAGGAGAAAAATATTGAAAGCTTGCAACACAAGTATGCACATACGTAGTGAATTTGACAACTGAGTGGAAAGTATCATATGATAGTGAGATTTCTTGGGTAGACCTTTGTAATATCTACCTTAGGGTTCACCAACCTTTTTTGAAGCCGAGAGCTCCTGTTTTTCTTACTGATTAGCGCAATTACCGAATCTTATTGCAATATGTATTCTGTGTAGCACTATTTAGTTATTCTATATAACACGGTTTTTGCTTTATTATTGTATTGTTCTCAGCTCAGGGATGCTGCTGGAAATGTGAATTTCCCTTCGGGGATGAATAAAGTATCTATCTATCTCTATCTATCAATTTGACATGCATAGCTATCAAGTTGACCCAGGACACGCTGGAGAGATTATGTTTCTAAGATGGAATCGGAACGCCTCGGGATCCTGTCGAATGAGCTGAATGAAGTGGCTGGGAATAGGGAGGTCTGGGCTTCCCTAGAGAGGCTGATGCCCCTTCGACCTGACCCCTGATAAGCGGGTAAACATGGATGGATGGAAGTTATCAATATATTATTTCCTGGTTGTGATCATTAGAATTCGGGTTAAAATAGGCTCAATCACTAAAATATCCACTTTGTACTATATTTGAGCACTGAGTTATTTACACATTTATTCATATACATATGATTTACATACATGAAACATTTTCAGACCAGTTTGAGGGCTACCAGGTGTTCTTCGGGGGATACCTGGTGCCCCGAGATCCACCTTGGTAACCCCGAATCTAAATCCTTGTTTACTTACTTTTGGATGGGTAATTCCCCCAAATTCATGTTCTCAAAAGTAAATATTGGTATTTTCTTTCATTATCGCTTGTTTTATTGGTGCTGAATCAAAAAGGGTCATAATTCGTTAAAGTTGATAGAAAAAGAACATTCTGAAAGAACAAGAGGTTTGCAAAACGTTTTATTTCCCGATTTTTTTTGGCCTTTGCACGCCATTTAATTTAAAATACATTTTTGTGATGGAGACTTGCAGTATAACAATTAATTTTGAAATACAGATTTTTATCAATCATGAACGAGATACAAGTACTGTTTAGTTTGTTTAAAGTCAAAACTAAAAGACCGCTAGATGGAAGCAACATATCATTTTTCATGCATTAACGTTGGTGGCGTCTCAATTCATTTTACCCCTGTTCGTCATTTTCTTTTGGTAGGAATAAAAACAGATTTATTCCCAATTTAGATTGTATGATGATGATGATGATGATTATTATTATTATTATTATTATTATTATTATTATTATTATTATTATTATTATTATTATTCATGCAAAAGTGTTAATTGCGTAATGTGCTTCTGATATGACATTTTTAGGACCAAATATTACTTTATAATTTCAGTATGAAACTATTACTTTTTAGAAAACTACATTGAGTTCCATCATTTTTACACGTCGCCTAAAACAGAAATGTCACACCTCCATCTTAACAAATATGCGTTTCCAATATTACAGTTTAGGGTCTGTTTCCTGCTCGCACATAATTCACGGCTAAGGGTTCTTGTAAATAATGCAATTTGCTTCCTGGCGTACTCGTGAAAGTGTGAGTTATCACCTTTTTTATAATTTTATTTTTTTTCCTTCACATTAAACTTGCAGCACTGATTCATTTGCGTTTTAACAAGGTGACAATTCTGTACCGGATCACGTAGTATTGTGAGATTAATTTTGTCATGGGTTTTATTATGCAATGTGCTTGTGTTTTAGTTTTTATTTTACCGTAGAGTAGGATACAAAAACAATACATATTTTTTTGTTTCAAGTCAAGTCATATATATTTGTATAACCCTTAATCACAAGGAATCTCAAAGGAGTGCACAGACCACAGACTTTTGCAAACTATTGTTATGCCATCTCCTGATCTAAAACCTACATGAGGGCAAGGAAAAACTCTAAAACCTCAGCATGAGGAAGTGAAGGAACCCTGAGAAGGCACCGGACATGTTGTAATCCCCCTTCCAGGATAACCAGGCTGAAATGGATGTTGCATTGACAAACAATAACGTTAAAAATAAAATATTAAATGATTAAAGTACAAAAAATAAATAAAAGAAAAACTAAAAGAAAAAGGATGACCGGGTTGCAACGGATGAAGCATTAACAAACAGTACACAGATTCTTATTAAAGAATACCATAAAGTCATCGGCGGAATAGATGGAACTATCTTGAAGAATCTGTTGCTTCATTAGCGATGCTACAGTGTTGAAGAGGATTTTGGGGTTATTCTTTTGTGTCGCAATCACTTTAAAAAAAAAAGGCTGATTTTGCAGAGGCAAGGGCTGCTTTATACTTCAACGCGCTGTCACACCAGGTTGAAGGAAAACCGCAAGCTTGGTAGCTCGCCATTTTCGTTCAGATTTCCTGCAGTCTTATTTATTATTTTTTATCTAAGTTTTTTTCAGTAAAACAAGACATGAGTCTTTTTGGTCGTGATTTATGCCGTAGGGGCGCCAAGACATCCAGGACACTAGCCAGAGCAGCATTAAATCAATCAAAAGTGAGCCAATAGAACCTTTAAATAAAGGAAACAACACAACTACTACTGGAAGAAGATCAGAGAGGTCAGAAACTGTACCAGGGCAAATATTGCAGCCGCTAAATCCTGTAGTTTTTTTAATACAATATTTAGCCAGTACCTTAAATGTAACTAAATAATGATCAGTGATAATATTATTAAACTGTAACACTGTCACATCTGAGGTTAAAACTCCTTGAGTCAAAACCAGGTCTAGTGTGTTTCCATCTTTATGAGTTGGCATATCTATAACATTGATTAAAACAAGATGTGTCAATTAGAAAACAAAATATATATATTTTAAAATACATACAAATAAACCATTCATTCGTCACATTACTTAACCCAGCTGCTTGCTTAGCAATTGCTGGAGAAACCGTTTTTTTTTTTGTGTGTGTAAAAACATACCCCACAGTTTGATGAGCAGCTACAAAAATAAGTAAATGCCATCATATTTTTTAAGGTGAGGTTGCTAACAATACATTCTTACTAGTTTGTCAGGAAAATGTTTTTCTTTAAGGCTAGTTAGACAGAATCTCAATTAGTAGTCTGTTTGTTTATTAGCATGAAAACTGAATGGTAGTAGCATATTACAGCTGATCTTTGGCAATTTCCAACTTCACAGATATTAAATACCATTTATTTAAGAGCTTGGGCTTGGGTTACATGTTTTGATCCTTTATTAAGGCGAGAAAAAAAATAAGATATTGTCGACAATTAACCAGGGGTAAAAAGTGCTCTTTTAAAGCTAGCTAGCCAAATTATTGATGGACTGTTTATCAGCGTGTAAGTTAAATTTTATCATAGTGTATTACAACTGTTCTGGAAATTCAAAAATATTAAGATACGGTTTATTAACATAGGTTGGCTTGTATCATGTGTTTAAGTCTTTATTAAGGTGAGGAAACTAATACAATATTGTCTACAGTTATATATTTTTAAGTTAGTTTGCCAGAATATCGATAGTAGGCCATCTTATTAATAGGTAAGCTAAATGGTAACAGTATTAGCAACATACCATTTTACAGAACTTTGAATATCATTTATCAAATTGTGTTGGCTTTTATCACATGTTTGAGTCTTTATTAAGGCGAGGAAATTAACAACACTTTCTAGACAGTTGGGCTGGAGGAAAAAATGCTACAGTATTTTAAAACAAATTCGTCATTGTCTCTGTAGTTAGTATAGTTATTAACATACAAGTTAGCCGATAGCCCAGTACATTACAGGTAATTTTGGGCAACATAGACACCATTTCACAGATATTGAAATACAATTAATGAAAGTATGTCTTAAATTAACGTTACAACAAGAAAAATATTTCGTCCCTGAATTAACCAACAGAGCAAGCACAACGCCATAAAAGCAGTTTATGACACTTTATGACAGGCTGTAGCACACAGTCACAAAATAGCCATGTAGTGAACATTTGTGGGTCCCGTAATGTTGTCGAGGGACTTTCGGCGAATTCTGCTAGCGGCCTCAACTTTGGGGTTATTCGTTGATTCTCATTTTAGTTTGCAGTTCCCTTGCGAAGATGGAGACACTTGCGACTACATGGAATGCGACGAAGAGCGCCTATGTGAGTCAATAAAACACGACAACATTTTGTAACTGGGTTAAAGTCTTTAAGTAATGTAACAGACACATCAGAAAGAACTAATTTTTCTTCTTATCAGGTTCCAGATGCAACTTTGAGGATGGCTTCTGCGACCTGAGCCAACCGCCGCATGCGTTTTCTCATTGGAACAGAACCACGGCGGCTGCACCCATTCATGGCGATCACACCGGCGAGCTATCAGGTTCAAGACCATCCTAGATGGACTTTAAATAATTGCTGCCAGATTCTTTTAATATGTGAATACTTTCATGGGGTCTTACATTTTCTAGCACATTTCCTGTCCCTGGTGCCAACAATTGGACAAGATTCTGCCGCACAGCTAAGAAGTCCAATGTTTAAACCTAGTAACACATGCCAGGTAACAATAAATATAATTTCAGGAGCCGGATTAAGAAACATAAAGATGAGAAATGGATAGAAATTATTATCTCTTTATTTTTTTCTTATTATGAAGTTTGTGGAGGAGATGAAAGAGAGGGCAGGAAAAAAATAGAAAGTGCTTTATCTAGATAACCAAATATTTTTCTTTTGTGATCATGTTGAATCAGATAAGAAAATACAATTTAGAATAGACATTTTATCTTATATTAACCTATATGTTGATTGTTTTATAAATATATGCTTTGTAACTGAGTTATGGTGATTAGAAGTTTTCTTTTAAAGGGCCAGTGCGTATCGTTTGACCATTAAAGGTAATTTTATTGTGTAGTGCAACTGAAAATGTGTGCTTATGGTAATTAGATAAGTTTTATTTTAGACGGACAGTGTGTATCATTTGTCCATTAAAGGTTGTAGTGTAACCAAAATCGTGTGCTAAAAAGGAACAAGGAAAATGATTAAGCTACTTGCTAACATTTATCAAAATGGCACCTCTGTTTACCTTTCATTTGATAGCATATTATTTTCTGAATGTAATCACTGTTCACGCCTGTCTTTGTCAGATGAGCTTCTACCATCACATCCGAGCCCAACATGGGGCGCTTGAGGTTCTGCTGGAAACAGGTCCAATTTCACAGCCCACAGTGTTGTGGAAAAGTTCCGCTCCGGCGGAAACATGGCAGCAAGCTTTCGTCCGGTTTTCATGCAACAGCACTTTTCATGTGAGTATGATTTTAATTTTTTTGTGTGTTTTCAGTATAATCAAAGGTTGTCATCTGTTTATATAATAAAGGCAAATCCAATGTCTGGCCCGTGATCATTTTTTTATTGGCCAGCAGCCTCTGCCAGTAATGTTGACTGCAGTCTAACATAAATTTGTACAAAAAAAAAAAAAATCACCATTTTACCAGATAATGGCAGTAGCCCATTGGCCACTTTGACCTTGGCTTTCTGAGTGAATTTTAGCCCACCCCTTTCCCGTCATGGCAACTGTAAATAAAATTAAAAAAAGAAAGTTTACTGTGAGGGCCGGCGTTTCCAGGACAAGTGGAAATTGGAGTATTTTTTCAGCGAAATCCAAAACAATTGCGTCTGCTTAATTTGCCAAAAGACTGTGGCTGTTTTTTTAAAGAATATAATATCAAGAGGCAATGCCAGACAAAACACGCTGATCGGAAGCTAACTAAAAACGAACGTGGTGAAAAGGTGAAGTAACTGGAAGCTGTTTTAACGGCACCGGAGCGCTTTTTCAGAAGACCCTGCGTATCAAATGAAAATGCTACAAAGGCAAGCCAAAAGGTCATGACGCAGATAGCCAAACACAGCAAACCTTTTACGGAGGGTAAATTCATTAAAGATTTTTCAAAGAATGCCAGGCTGAATAGTCAGCCCTAACTCAGCTTACCAAATCTGGCCTGCTGTCTGAAAATTTGAACACCCCTGATAAAATATAGCTGTCTATAACATATGTAGGCTATCTCTTTATATTATTATTCTTTTCATTTCTAAAAGGTGTTTTACATTTTTGTTTTAATATTATATGTGTTTGTCTTGTACAGTCCAAAAATACAAAAAAGGCCTATAAATATGTACAATATAAAGCAATATTATGAATAAACATCCAATGTAGGGAAAAATAAAGAAACAATAATTGCGCCTTGCTGCTTCCAGTTCCCCCTCCCCCATGAGACACATCATAAATGGCGGGTCATAAAGATCCAGAATTGCAGATAAACCTGCTCGGTGGACTTTGTCGTTGCATGCAATATAATTTCCAAAACAAAACTAACAGGGATGAAACAAGAAACCGTGTTTTTGTTTGCTAGGTGGTAATTGAAGGAACTATATCTGCAGAAAGTGACAAATCAGAGGTGGTGGCCATCGATGATGTTTCCTTTAGTGTCCATTGTGTACCAGGTACTGACATAAAATATGCTGTTCCTGCCTCATAAAATGTATTATTACATATTTTTTTGTTACAGTTTCAGTACTAAGTGTGCTTCCCACTACAAGAACCTGTCCTTCGACCTGGTACGCTTGCGAGGGTGATGGGCCGTGCATAGAGGGGCACAAAGTGTGTGACTTCTCAAAACAATGTCCCCAAGGAGATGACGAACGAAATTGCCGTAAGAGCGTTTGGTTATTGTTTTTTTATTTCATAATACAGTAAGCCCACCGGTAATAACAATATTCCACACACATAAAACTGTTATTTTACCCAACACCTATATGGGAAGAGGATTTCCCAAAAATATTTACATAGACATTGTTAAGATCCACAAATGTATTCACAATTTAGTTAAAACCTAAAAATCAAATATAATGATAAATTCACAAGATTTAAAAATCACATATATGTAATGCAGATATATTTGTGCACCTGCTAAATACATGATTTACACTGGATTTCTTTTTTCAATAGTACTGAAAACATTGTACAGAATACAGACTACCATTGCACCATCCCTTGATGTAAAACCTACACGAGGGAAGGGACAAACTCAAAAACCTCAGCATGAGGAAAATTAAGACTGTGTACAAACCCTGGTCTTATAGCGGGGTCGCTGTATCCCAGGGATCTACAATACAAACAGATACATAGATTTGATGGGTGTTTCATCAATTCTTTGTCCAGCTTCAACGTGTGACTTTGAGAATGGCTCGTGCGGCTGGTACGAACTCACCCTTGGTGACGGTTTTGACTGGGTCAGGGGCTCGTCAGCCGACGTGCCCCCGGAGTATTATGGTCGGCCTCCGCCACTGGACCACTCAAGTAACAGCACAGATGGTACGTCAAAGGTTTGAATCTAAAATATATTTGTCAATAGAGCATTAAAAAACGCCACGCAAAAGATATGGAGGTTCTCTTTAAAGTTGGATTTTTGTTCCACGACAGGTCACTTTATGTTCATACTGAAGAATAGCAGCAGTCTTTATCCGAGAGCAGTTCTCAGAGGACCATGGTTCCAGCAGTCGGCCTCCGGATGCACCATGACCTTCTGGTAGGGTGAATTTGTGTCTTCTTTCTTTTTAGCTACTTTCACTAAGAAACATTGGGTCAAAAATAACCCAACTTAAATTCCAACTTTCCGGTCTGTTTTGTAGAAAAAAAACAAAAACAAATTTTGGTCATTTTGAAAATACCGGCCCCATTTATGGGTAGTTTGTATTAATTCATCTGTATGCGGTTGGGGAAAAATGTGTATCGTACTCCCCTTTTTTGCCAGTTTTTAAAAACCATTGGGTAGAAAAATTTATCTTTTGGACTATTGATTGGATTCAACTTTCTTGTTTTTTTGTTGAAAAATAAAGACCCAATATTTTGGGTTGGTTTTAAGCTTATTTTGGAGGGACTTATTTTTATACAAGCCAGCCATTTTTAATTTAAATAATTGACCTTCGGTTTGGGGCCAAATAAAAGGAACCATACAAACACAGGAAAAGAGACTTTTTAGAATGAAAATAAAGATAATTTGTGTAAACAATTTTATTTTATTTACCAAACAAATGCTTGATAACATTTGCTTGTGCACCACAATATTTTTATCAATCTACGATGACGTTGTCATCTGCTACTAGTGACCAAGACGATCTAGATTAGAGCCGAAATGGGCAAGACGAGATCAGTCCAACAAAAACTAGTTCAAAAACAAAACTAAATTATTACAAAAAAACCTTCCCAGTTCAAGATTTATTGTACAGCTTACAGATCAAGTCATGTTTGTTTGTTTAGCCCACAATCAGAAAATGTCACAGACCACCATAACAAGATCCCCTGATCTAAAACCTGAACGAGGGCAAGGAAAAACTACAAAACCTTAGAATAAGGAAAATAAAGAAACCCTGAGATTTCTTTTTGGCTCTTGGGATCACAAGTAGAACAATATTTTCCTGGCGAGGGCTCTGAGCAGAAACATATGGGGTACATAATTAAATCAGATAGACATGAGGGGGCAAGTCCATGCAAAATGATGATACTAACAGAACCTTAAAATCGCATCTTAAACTGACAGGGAGCCAGTGCAGGTCAGATAAAATTGGGGTCACGTGATCGAACTTTCTTGTCCTAGTCAAAAGCCTCGCTGCAGTATTTTATACTATCTGCAAACTTTTGATAGACATCGGGAGACAGGAGAAGTCTACATTACAGTAATCAAGGTGGGAGGTAACAAACGTATGAATTATACTCTCAGCACTCTGTAAATCAGCCAACAAAGTTCTGTCAAATTAACACACGTAAAGGATTGGTCCACTGTTGACCGGAATTGGGTTCTTTTGGAGCCAAGTGATTTTGAAATATAGATTCTGTCCCTTTTTTCCTTTTTCAGGCACTACAACTCAGGCATATCAGTTGGGGCCGCCGACATGTACCTCCGGGTCCGGGGAGTCCAAAATAACACTCTCATATGGAGGACCTTGTATGACCAGGGAAGCCGCTGGAACCATGTCAGCGTGCAGCTGGGCCGCATCACGCGCCCCTTCCAGATCGCGCTTGCTAAAATAAGCTTGGGAGTGTTTGACGGCTTCTCCACCCTGGACGACGTGTCCTTCCACAACTGCTCCATGCCGCCAGCCGTTGACGAGTGCCTGCCACAGACACACTTCCACTGCATCCACACCCGGGCGTGTGTGGAGCGACTGCTCCTATGCGACTTAGTAGACGACTGCGGGGATGGTTCTGATGAGAATGGCTGCTGTGTGTGGGATTTTTAAAGCTTTTATATAACTTCATGGGTAGATACTGTATTGCGGTGGTAAATTTCCACAAGAAATTTTTCCACAACCAAAGGCCTGAATATGGTGTAAAACCGTGAGAAAACACTTGTGATGTTTCGGATGAATTGCAGATATTTAAAAGGTGCCCAAAGGCCAATTTGACCCGATTATACAAGCAATCAGAGCTGTGCTTAAAAAAATGTTTTAAAGTGCATTATAAATTTTGGTTCAAAGACTCGAATAGGGTGTAAAACATTGAAAAAACACGTGTGTCACAATTGTGTGGTTAACTGTATTTTGGTATTGTATTTTATTTATCGATAGTTTTGGTCCAACTCAGTTTCAGATGTTATTTGGGCCGAGCCAAGTAATGGAATCAAAAGTAAGGCGACTGTGAATACAATCAGGTAAGCGACGCCATTCTGGCTTATCGGCCAGTTAAACCCTCAGCTGATAATGCGAAAGCAACTGCCCTCCCTGAGGGAAGTACTGAGTCGGTTCTTTCACTTCCACTATCAAGAAAAGAAGACAGTCAAGGAGGCAAGCTTGCCTAGTGGTGGAGGACGTGTTCTTAATTTGGGTGAAGGTCAAGATCTCCATGGAAAACAATGAGCCAGGCTTCCGTAGCTTTCCTTGAAGGATTCACAGTCGCCATACTTTTCACCAAATAACATCTAAAACTGAGTTGGAACAAAATCATCAATAAACAAAATGTTCTAAAATACAGTTTACCACAGAAATGCACTTTTAAAATGTGATTTTTAAAGCACAGCTCTGATTGCTTATATTAATGAGCCCAATTGGCCCTGTGGCAACTTTTAAATATATTCAATCCATCTGAAACGTCACGAGATGTGTTTTCTCATGGTTTCACACCATATTTAGGCTTTGGCTCGTCAAAATATTATTTCTGGAAATTCCCCCTATATTGATTGACCTTTTGCACACACGTGACTTAACCACTTGACGACACCATGACGGACGGTGGTAAACCGTAGTAAACAGTGGACGAGGCCAGTAACCGCAGACAACAGCAACAAAAAAGCTGTTCTATTAGAGACCGTTGGCAACGGCTAGTCGTACCAGCTGTCAGATAAGTTGTGGCACCTAGTCGGAAAGCACAAGTCTGGCTATATAGAAAAACTGAGGATCGTATAAGCAATGCTAACTACCAACCTAGACAGTCTTCCTCCTTACATATCCAAACATCTAAACAAATCGTCCAATCTGCCTTACTACAGTCCTCACCATCTCTACCACTGTATTGTCAATGAAGTATTCCCATACACTGGTGCCGATCCAAAAGCTTATACAAGTCTGGGAGCTTACCAGTTTTTCTTGCTGGTTGGGATACCGGTACGCTTTGCTCACTGACGCGGGGAGGCACCTCATTATTTATTGCAAAGGTAAGACACTAACGTCAGCTGTGTATGCTAATATGTTTTATCATCAAATCTCAAATTGACTGTAACCGAAAACTACTTAATTGTTTATCATTTTTATTTCAGCTGCTGTAGCTATCTTGAGTGTATTTGGCGTGACTTATCGCTATTTCTGGTTGCCTGCGGAATCTCCCCCCCTTCACACAAATGCGTACTCATTTTTGTAGTAATTACGCCAATCAATATTCCTTAATGAACACATATTACAGACTACAATAGTGACACTTGTTCTGTTGGAATGCAGTGCTAAGAAGCGTAGGAAAACACGAGTGCGCTCTCATGTAAAGGGGTGTGAGATACTTCTACTAGGGACTCGAAGTTAGCCACAACATTCGTGCTTACTTAACATAAAATGAATCAAAAATACATCAAACGTACCTTTTAAAAAATGCTCTGCGCAAATCCTGGAATAATTTGAGGGCTGCGAGTCCCTCCTTGATAATGCATATAAACATCGCCGTCTTCTGTCGTCATCAAAACGGACATAATAACATTTCAAATCTGGCTAAGATCCTTGCCTTATGGCACAGCAATAAATCACCATCATAATACGTTTTTCTTTGTGGTGGTTATTGGTATTTTATTTCAACTCAATTGCTGTGCGCACAAGTGCCTCTGCCGTCCGTCATGGCTCACATTCTGCCAGGAAAGGCAACTTGATGTCACGTGCAAATGTCAATATAAGGACTAAAATGGCCGTGGGTTACCTTTTAAATATGTCTGATCAAAATGAAACTTAACAGGAAGTTTTTTCTCCTAGTTTCACACCATATTCAGGCCTTCGTTGATGAAAAATCAATATTTCTATAACAAAGACCACCCTAGTTGATCTTGTTTAGCTGTATTTTTCTTTTCACAGCCCCTGAGCTGCAGTGCAACTTTGAGCAGGGCCTGTGCAACTGGAAACAGGAAAAAAACGGTGCCGGCGATGTTTTTGACTGGACCCGCACCCGAGGCCCTACCCCGTCCTTCAACACAGGGCCGTGGAAGGACCACACGCTGGGCACCAGGCACGGCCATTACCTCTACATTGAGTCATCAATCCCTCAGGAGTTCAAGGACACGGCGGTACTGCTGAGTCGGGTCTTTCAGCCCACCCACAGACGGGGCCAGGACCCTTTCGACCCGCGCCACCCATGCGTGTTCCGTTTTCACTATCACATGTTCGGATCGCACGTGTTCTGCCTCGCCGTTTACCTTAGGACCACGGCGACTGGGCGAGGACAGTTGCTGTGGGTTGGGTATGGAGACCAGGGGAACTTTTGGCACAGGAAGACTCTTTACCTCACCAGCGCTCGACCTTTCCAGGTAAGGGTCCTACTCTTCATTTTCCATGTGCACAAACATTTTATAAAAGGTACAATAATGTGCAGTTTTTGTAAGTTCATTACTACCGTGATTTACGCTCTATAAGGCGCACTAGAATATAAGGCGCACCCGCCCAAAGTAGTCTTTTGCCATATACTTGATCTGTTTACGGCCATACCACCCTACATAAAGCCCAATCTTAGGAAGTCAAGCAGGTTTGGGCTTGGTTAGTACTCAGATAGGAGACTGCCTGGAAATACTAAATAGGTCATTTGGTGCACGTTCTTCTGTGACAACACTGACTGTATAGATTTCTCCTCCGTCAAGGTTGGAATCATTAATGGAAACAGGAAGTCATTGGTAAATGCATTAACTCCATGGCTGTTTGTATTTGCATGTAGACGGCCAGACACCATTTATTAGAAATAGCATCTTGTGTATAACCTTTGGGCAAAATGTCATATAAAACTATAATATTCAAAACCAAACAGCACAATAACACAAATGAATTAAAATATAAATATAAAAATATGAAATATGAAAAAATATTTAAAAAAAAAACATTGGTTCTTTAGAGCTAAAATGACCTTAAATTAATTGTTTTAAAAGAAAACAATAGCATTCATTTATATAGCTCGTACAACACATTTAATTTAAGGCAAAAGTATAATTACATCAATATATTTTCACGAAAAACAAAAAGTAAACAAGTTAATCATATATGAACTTAAATTATCCTATCAATTGTAAAACACATTTAGAAAAATACTAAATGTTCATTTTATATATTATTTCAAAGTATGTATTTATTTTATTATCATTTATATTTCATATAATATATTTTTGTCATATTTCAAAAAGATTTCTGTACGGCTAATGAGATGAGATGAGATATATATATATATGTAAATTTTCCTGACTTAAATGCTGTACTTTAATTCAAGCAATTTTTTTTATACCTCTTAAATATTTTATATACAATTACATGTATTTTTTGAGGTCTATTGTCGCCAATGGCATCACATTTGGACACTACTTTAATTGTAGTGTAATTGTAATTTGTATTCAACCCATTTCCTGTAGTTCTCTTTTTATAAAACATACCTTGGAATACAAATGGATAATAAAACTACTGTATATAGAGAAAATCCCAAAACCTGCAAATATGTCATTTTAATTTTTTCACACTTTCCTGTTTGTAATCTTGTAACTAGCTCCATATTTTCTCACTCAGATGCAAAAAGTTGTACTCTTTCCCTTGTGGTTAGATCGTCATCGAAGGTACAGTGGGGGATGATTTCCACGGGGACATCGCCATAGACGACCTCTCCTTCCTGGGCTGCATTCCGCATGAAGGTACGCCTGCAAGGTCAGTTTGTCCATCGCGACTGAGAGTTAAAGATGATCATTTGCTGAGAAAGGTGAGCTCCCCGAGGCGAATACCACCAAACCCGTGGCGACCACACCGGCCCCCTCGGTTCAGCCCCACCGTTGCCCTCAAGGGGAGTTTGCTTGCGGCATAGTCGGCGAGTGTGTCGCAGGCGACAAAGTCTGTGACTTCAGGCATGATTGCTCGGACGGATATGATGAAAGAGACTGCGGTGAAAATAACGATGACGACGTTTGAAAAAAATCTGAGCTACTCCCTGAATGCTGTCTTTGTATTCTCTTCCAGTGGCTGAGCAGTGCGATTTTGAAGGTGGTAAAATGTGCGGCTGGGAGACTGTAGCCTCTCCCCTGGCGTCTATGCATGCGTTTCAATGGGCTCCTGACCAAGGGGAGAGCATTCACACCGGAGAGCATTATCATCGTCCTGTTGCCGACCACACCCTGTGAGTGTATCATAGGGTTGGGCAACTATTTGGAGTCACAGGCCGCATTGGGTTAAGAAATTAGGCCGAGAGGCTGATCCTGGAGACTTACCCCTTTTTTTTAATTTATGAATAAATATACATGCAAGACATGTTATATTTATTGTATGTGCTTAAATAGATTAGTCTCATCAAATTGGTTTTGAAACACTCACAGTTAAAGCAAAATCAAATTTAAGGTCCCTGTTTTAAACACTTAATCTGATATTTGGTTTTGTAGTATTACTGTAGTTATATTTCTAGTAGTGCTATAATTTTGTTTTTGTACTATTTTTGTAGAATTGTTGTATTATTTCTTTTGTAGTATTTTTGTAGTATTACTGTAGTTGTATTTTTATCGTATTTCTTTCAAAATATTTCTGTAGTAGTATTTTAGTAGTTTTTCCTGTCATTATATTACATAATATTTTATACTATTTTTGTATCATATCATTACTGTTGGGGTATTTTTATTTTTTTTGTATTTTTGAGCATTCCTAGTCAGATATTTGCAGTATTTGTGTTAAATTACTTAGTATGTCGATAGTAATATTTTTGGTAGTTTTTAAAAAAATATTTTATCGTATTTTTGTAGTATTTCCATAGTAGCATTTTTGTAGTACCGGTATTTCTTTTGTAATATTTTTATAGCAGTATTTTTGTATTATAGTATTACTATAGTAGTCTTTTTGTAGTATTTCCAAACTTCTTTTTCTTTTCAGAATTAAAGCAAAAAAATATGTTTAGTCACTTTTTTAAGCTCTAAATGTCTGTTTTGTCGTATTTTTGTAGTCGTATTTTAGTTGTATGTGCACAAGCGACAATGGGGACAGTTGGCACTAAAAAAAACTTTCATTTGTTGTACTTTATTTACTATTATATATATTGTTATTATACATTTTGACCATTTTAGTTTGGCGGGTTGGATGAAAAAGCTTGGCCACCCCTATATACTATGTATAGAAAAAAATCAGGATATTTTACTACTTTATTACAATTTCAAACCTATTTTTCAGAAATGTTTATTAATTACGAGTTGCACAATGAGCATCAGAAGTAGTAAAACCTGAGTATAATATAATGAGTAGGTGCCAGAGTTGGTTCCACTGGCGACCGTAGTTGTGTTGGCATCAAGGGTTGTCAGGTTCGTTCCATCAGTGGTCTGAAGGAGCTGTCTGCTATTGCCATAATGTTGTGAACTTCCTTTGATGAGGATTCCTTTAATTTGATCAACAAAAGATTCTTAATGGAATAAAACTTCAAATCAGAATATTTTCTTTGGATTATTTACCGAGTAGAATTCCACAAATGAGAGTTTTCATCGTCATTGCAATGGCTTACGGTGTAATATTTCCTGTGAAAAAGGGACAATCTTTATATTTGCTTTAACTCTTAAATTAAAACTTGTAACTATTGAAAGCACAAAATAATTGAAAATTACTCACCACGCTGAATCGAGTTTTGCCTAAGTGTAGTTCAGGTTGGAATCTTTGTCAATGTTGATCATGTACCGCCGTTTTATATTGCTTGGAAACTGAGTTGCGATCATTACTCAAGCATGCAAGTCCAGCATCCATCCAACCCTCGTAAGGCAAGGCGCTAATTACCCGACAGTTATGAAGACATGTAAGATTCTTGAAATCCGGCTTTGGTAATTAAATGACGTATGAAATGTAGTAAGGTGACACCATTTCTATGGAATTAAAAGTAAATATGCCTTATAATCCTTCATAGAAAATACATTAGAAAATAAAGGCAAATTTCATATGAAGTAAAGGCCATAATATATTGGAAATAATACTCAACAACTAAAAAAGAAAAAAAAAATCCCTGCTGCTTGCACGACTTGGAAGGCATGCCAAATTGATGATGTAAACCACGTTGAAGGTAATTGCCAGTTAAGAGGTATGTTTCAATGGAATGATCTTCAGGTTTCTTCCTGTTTGACTGCATTCTATAAAAAGTCCGCGTGTGATTGTTCTTGTCCCTCATGTTGTCTTTGATGAGCTTGTTGGTTGAATCTGATTTGACTATTGTCGTACATTACCAAGCTCAACTATCCAAACTTTTGTTCGGCAGTGGGAGCCCGGAAGGTTGGTACATGTGTGCCGACAGCTCCAACGGCGGCTATGGCCACAGCGCCGACCTCCAGTCACCTGTCATCGCATCCACGGGGCCACATTGCACCCTTGTCTTCTGGTATCACATGGGCGGCTTCACCGTTGGCTCTTTGCAAGTGAGACCGGCATGAAAAATAAAAAAGAAATAGAGTAATATCTAAACACATTTTGGTCAAAAATGTACAGATTTAAACCAGTGGTTCTCAACTGGTCTGACTAACGAACCAATATTACACCCTAGAATCAAGCCGCCACCCAGATCAAGAAGAATTGCAACTTCTTAAATTTATGGGATAAAAAGATTGTGAAGTTCTAAGCAGATATAGTAGAATATATTGACCTTTTTTCAAAAAACAAAATAACCAGAAAAAACAAAAGGACTTTAAGTACTGTTAATACTGGCATATTAATATAATTGTTGCGATCCAGTGTTAAGGAGTGCAATTGACTTTCTTTTTTTTCTTCTTAGTATTATTTTACCAAGGCAAAGGCCCGCGACGCACTTTTGGGTTCAAACCCACCTGTTGAAAAACAGTGATTCAAACAATCTTCCCATTGGATTGCTTTAACACCCACACAAAAAGAGAGAGTAATTACTCAACAAAATTGGGTCTTTTAAAAAATAAAATAAAAAAAAACTTTACTCCAACTTGTTTTCTTTGCTGTTTTTGTAACTACCAAAACTGTTAAAATAATTCATTAAAATTGGGTACTTTTGTTCAAAAGTGCTGTACAGAATTTGGAACTTTCTCACTCGCTGACTCCATCATCTGGCTTGTGTCATAATTGCAGCCCCTGTCAAACTGCTTATGTTGCAAGTGCAAGTATATGCATTTCTTAGATGTACTCGAGTAAACTCTTCTTATTTTATCATTTTGAGGTTTGGCTTGGCGTTTGGACTGTACTTGAAACGGGCATTTTCTTACTTTCACCATTTTCATGCTACACTAACTGTGCTGACAGGCATGCATCCTCCTACATCCTACACCTACCTTCCTCCTACATCCCAAACTAAAAGTAATATAAAAGCATAGCACTGTGGGGAATACAATGAATAAGGGCTCTTTGAACTCAGTTGGGCATTGTTAAACTAATACTTAATAGAGAAAATATTTTACTTTAAAACACCTAAAAACACTTCAATCGATGCACCCCTCCTAAACAAAAAAGATTAGCCGTGTCCAAAAAAGTTATTTTACAAATAAACCTACAAAACATATCGATTTATACAAAACAACACCAAAATTTTTTGTTTAAAATGTATACAAGGATATAAAAACATAATTCCCTGTGATAAGTTAATAATTAATTAATCAATTTTTTTGTAAACTATGCCCCCCCACTCCCAAAAAATTGAGTCCAAAAAATGGGGGTGATTTCCTTTAAAATAACACAAACTGTCATTTTATTTTTAAATCCTGTGGTCAACATTTTTTTTAAACAAAACAGTCTAAAATTGAGTCACTTAATTATTAAAGAATTCTTAACCCCTGCACACACTAGGCCCCAACCGCGTGCGACACCACTGGGAGACGGCGTCAGGTGTGCACCGGTTGGCACTTTGGGAGGAAAACGGCGCGGTGCCATTGGCGCCAAGGATCAATCATTTTTAATGAAATGAAATGAAATGATCTGAAATGAAATGATCTGCATTTATATAGCGCTTTTCAAGTCAATGACTTCCCAAAGCGCTTTATATTGTGCTTCACATTTCCCAATAGCGGCCGTGACCTGTGCATCCATGTAAAGCGCTAACCTGCTTATTGGAGGTAATTGGGGGTTCAATGTCTTACCCAAGGACACTTCGACATGTAACACGGACAAGCCGGGATTCGAACTGGGATCCCTTAATCCTAAAACGATCGCTCTACCTCCTGAGCTACTGCTTAGATATTTTTGGCTCTCAGTCCCCAAATTCTTAAAGTGTGCAGGGTAGCGAGGAAAACTGTGACCCTACGCGTGCGCTCTGAGTACGAAACTGTCTTTGATCGGAGTTCACTTTTATTTTGGAGGAAGCAAATGGTCCAATGTAGGGATGGGAATTCCAACACTTTTTATGGAATCAGCTTTTTTGTCTTAGCTCACTAAAATGAACTCTTTCAAATCCCAAACGCTCGTCAGGTTATTTTTGTTGTTTAATCCATATAGTATGTATATTTGGATGTATTGTTATGGATACCTTTAAAATGGGGAAAATAAAACAAAATGAACACATAAACATTAACACTGAAAAACACAGGAAACATAAATTGATATACTTATAAATCCACAAAGAAAAATATAATATACCAAACAATTTTAACCTTTTTTATACAGCACAGAATCCCTTCAAATGAATTTTGACCAATCACAAGAGTAAAACAGTGTCTCGAAGGGAACTCTTAATTGGTGGGGAGCCAGCTCCCGTCAACCACTTCCAAGAGCTGTCTCATAGAGTTTCGTTCGCGGACGAAACAAATTGGTTGACGCCGCATCTACCAATGACACCAATGACACCTATGACATCAATGACACCAATGACACCAATGACACCAATGACACCAATGACAGTGGTTGATCCAGCCCCTGTTCGCCTTTTAATAATAATAATAATAATAATTTCCTTTGTATTGTCATTCTTTGTAACAATGTACACAGAACGAAATGTCGATACACCTGACCCGTTGTAGCGAGCCGATGCAGCCGCAGCCAACAGAGGGCGCCGCCATTTACCAATGTTATAAGTCTTTCTGCGCTTAGTAAATACTGTATTCGGAATTGCTATCCAACTAAATGGTAGCTTCTATCTTGACTGGTGTTATGATCTGAAAATACGTGACATAAAAAACTTGGAGGAGAGAGGAAAATTGCTCCGCTGAAAACAGCGTCAGGTGTGCAGGGGCAAGGCGCCCTTGGCACTCTGCAGTAAAGGTGTTGACGTCAAATTCCCCATGCGGTTGGCAGCAGCTAATATTTTTTAAAAGACTTGATTGTTTTGAACCCCTTAAATGTGTTTTTGAGTTTGTTCATTACTATTCGGCCACCATACCTCTTATTATTCACTAAAAATACTGTCTATTATCAACAACCCAAAAATGTGGGTAGTGTAACTCCCCCTGCGCCCCCAAAAATCAGTCCAAAAGGTTGGATAAATATATCCAAGTAATAAATAGTTAAATATTTGGCTCATTTTGTGGTATTTCTGGTCCAATGATTTTGTACTATCACTGATGTCTTTTGCAGCTTTTGCTGAGGCGCGGAAATGCCACTCACGAGGTTTGGTCCCAGACCGGTAACCAAGGCAACAAGTGGAGAAGAGGAGAAGTGTTTTTGGGTCTGTCACATGAATTTCAGGTTTGGAATTTTTGGGGGAAACATTGATGAGTCATACATCCCCCCAGTTAGCATATTAGCTTCTTTACTTTTTTCCAAATAATTTCTTTCCATCCACTCTGCATTTTTCTGGTGAATGACACTAGGTGGTGTTCCGAGCCAAGCGCGGGATCAGCTATATGGGCGATGTGGTGATCGACGACGTTGAATTTGTGGACTGCCAGCCCCCTCTGGCCCCGCTAGGCCCGTGCGCCCCCGAGCAGTTTGCCTGTGCCGATGGCCATTGCGTTCCCCGTGAGAACCTTTGTGACTTCATCCACCACTGCAAGGACGGCTCGGATGAGGGGCTTCACGTTTGCAGTAAGTGGGGGCCACTATTCACTTCTCACTTGTGAAAGATGTAATATCCTTACGTCGTGTCTGTTTTCAGAGGGCCGCAACGGGCGCTGCGATTTTGAGTTTGACTTGTGCTCCTGGCGCCAGAGCTCAGAGGACGATTTTGATTGGCGGATCAAAGCCGGCAGCACACCCACCCTCGGCACAGGCCCGTCCACGGACCACACCTTGAGGGACCCCTCTGGGCACTACCTTTACCTGGAGAGCTCCTTCCCCCAGGGGGCTGGTGACAGTGCTCGCATTTCTGGGCCCTTGCTGAGCCACAGGAGTACTCAGTGCAAGGTAGGCATTTTTTTTCTCGTTTTAAGTGTTTCATTCTATTGTTGCTGCCATGTGAAAAAAAATTGTGTTCAGTGTTTGATAAATATATTGTCTGTTATAAGCTTGCAATCACAAAAGAAAATCATCTTTATTTAAAAATATAAAGTGTAAAAATAAGTGCAAACATTTACACCTTAGTCAGTTCGAGTAGCCCGTTTGCATCATCGCAACTGTCGGCAGGATTGCGATCCACCGCTCCCTTCTTCTTTCGTCTCCTGCAATCGACCTGTCCATCAATCATCAATCATGCCTTTCGAAAATGTCAACAAAATTTGATTTATAACTATGACTCCATAACAAATACAATAAAAAATCAGCACCACCCCACTAATTTGTGTAATTGCAACATTCCCCTTAGATGCGGTTCTTCTTCCACATGTCTGGAGACGGCATCGGGACGCTGGGCGTGTTCCTCGAGAGCCAAAGGGTGCTTGTCCCCCTCCTCAACCTGACAGGCGACCAGGGGAACTACTGGCAGGTAAGGGAGGTCCCACTTAGCCACCCCGAAGATTTCCAAGTCACCTTGGAGGGCCGTGTGGGTCGAAATCCCAAAGGGGACATCTGCCTGGATGACATCACCTTTTCGCCCGGGTGCCTGCTGGCGTCCTCAGGCGTACTAGAGGACGCGTCCCCTCCTCCCCCTCCCCAAGGTACGCTTTGCAAAGCTCAGCTTCCTACCTTTTGACTTACTCTATTCACCCTACAAAGGTCTTGTAATTGCTTTTCTACAACACTCCAACAGACGTCTCTATTTATCAAAGAAGCACAAGCACACATCTTACAAAGTTTCCAACAATTAAATTGCTTCTTTTTTTTTAAGTTTGTTGTTTTGTGTTATTTCTTTGGCCAAGGTAAGACAAGGAATTGCAATCATCTATTGTTGCTAACCAACTTCAACACAATGCCATCTTATTGTTAATTATTATCATAGTTAGGTAAACATTTGTCCTATCCAGAAGATGATTACTTATTCCCACCTCTTTGACATTCTATTTAACATCTGCTGCAACAAGGGGAGGTTCAATTTTTCACTTTTGTTAAGCTGCTTTTTTCTCGTTAGAACTGCTGCCGAGTGGAATCATTGTAAATGTAATCATCATCGTAATTACATTTTTGGGAAGTTCCAACAAAAGAAAATGTTTCACTTCGAATTGTCAACACTAAGAAGAAGTATTGTTCTTGCTGCCCTCTGCTGGTCATTTGCTCTGTAAATATTTGTTATGACGTTATTTGTCAATTAATTTTCAGTTCAGTTGGCTTTGAAAGTCCTTAAAAAGTGCTTGAATTTGACTATGAAATTGGTCAAGTCAAGCCATGTTTATTTGTATAGCCCTTAATCACAAGGTGTCTCAAAGGGCTGCACAGATCACAGATTATTGCAAACCACAGAGCAGAAGAAATTGTAATCATCACTTTTAATGCAATCTCATCTCATTTCATTAGCTGCACCACTTATCCTCAGTAGGGTCGCGGGGGTGTTGGAACTCATCCCAGCAATCATCGGGCAGTGGGCAGGGGACACCCTGAACTGGTTGCCAGCCAACCTCAGGGCACACAGGGACAGACAACTCGCTTGCTCATTCACACCTAGGGACAATTTGGACCGGCCAATCCACCTGAAATGCATGAATGTATTATTTATTTATTTATTATTATAAAATGTCCATCTTATTTATAATAGTTGAATGTTTTTGATTGAAATAAAAACTTTGGGGATTTTAGAGGTATTACAATGTAAAAGTCCCACAAACCTATTTGTTTATATAATTGTTTTTTCCTTTTTGTTCTACTATGTTACTGAGATTAATTTTTCCAATAACAATATATTTTTTATTTTACTTTTAACAGCTGTTAAAAATACAAATTTTGTATTTTTTTTTAAATTGTGTACCAAAAATATATAACGTCACTCATTTTGAAATATATTGTATTACTCTTTTTTGATTTAGGAAGTTGTTATTTACTTAATTATTTTTCTATGTTTATTTTTTTCCAATGTAAATTAATTCATTAATAAATGGCCTTTTTTTTTCATTATTTGATTGTATATACAAAGTACAAGTGAAAACAATTAAAAAGATACAAATATGCTAAAAGATGAAGACTAAACATTAATGAATAATAAATATCAATAAATATTAATACATATTTGTATATTCACAGTGGCAGTTGTACAGTACATTGTGCTAGTGGATGCAGTAGATGAGTACAGGGTGGTAATGGCTTTTGGTAAAGACGCTGTTCCTCATTCTGTGGCAGCTGACCAAAGAGCTAGGCACCTGGATGTAAACTGTCCTAAACGATGTTTCGGGCTCTGCTAAGGCACTGAGTGGAGAAGTTGTCCATTAAGGAAGGGAGAGGGCAGGCAATGATGCGCTCTGCTGCTTTCACTGTCCTCTGCTGCCTCCCCCTGTCCCCCAGCTCCTAGACTAGGTGGAAACGCTCTTGGTCACCAGGCTCTCGATGGATGAGCGGTAGAAGTCTATTAGTACTTGTAACTTGATCGGTATTTGCACCAAAAAAAAAAAACATTGGAGCCAGTTAGCTTCTAGCTTAGCACACACTAGTACGACGGAAAATGTTAGAGCTCAATTATGAACTTTCTACATATTTCTACTTGCAGGCCAGTGTCCTATCGGCCTTTTGCCTTGCCAAAACGGTCGCTGCTTTTCCCCGGTCCAGGGCTGCGACTTCAAAGATGACTGCGGTGATGGCTCGGATGAGAACTCCTGTGGTACCTCTTGCTCCTTCGAGGACGGCACATGCGGATGGGAGAATTCTCCGGCGGACAATTTTGAATGGTTGCTGGGGACCGGCTCGGTCCAAAGTATTCGCCCCCCATATGATCACACGCTGAAGGACGAGAGCGGTTGGTATTTCGTTGCCTACACACTAATTTTTTAGCCTTATGTGATTGTCCTTTTGATTCCATATGGTGTGGCATCATCAAATGGTACCGGTCAGGTCACTTCCTATACCTGGAAGCAACCCCCGTGGGTCTGAAAGGTGATAAGGCCCACATCAGTAGTTCACTATGGAAGGAATCCAGCTCTATCTGTAAGCTCTCCTTTTGGTACTACATTTCCCACAAGGCCTCGGGAACCATCCGCATGCTCGTCCAGGTATGCATCGTGCCCAAAACGGGTTGGTTTTCTGAGTGTTTATTCATTTTTTTCAGGAAACTCTGAAATGCCTCCTCGATATGGAGAAGCAAAAATTCGAAATATCGAAGAAAAAGAAAAAAAAAATATATATATATAAATTATAAATTGATGAATGACACAAAATATATTAAGCACGGCGGCGCAGTGGTTAGCGCATGTGCGGCACAGTTCATGTCTTGGGAACCTCCTGCGTGGGTTCAAATCCAGCTCCAGACTTCCTGTGCGGAGTTTGTATGTTCTCCCTGTGCTTGCGTGGGTTTCCTCCGGGCACTCCGGTTTCCTCCCACATTCCAAAAAACATGCATTTCAGGTGAATTGGCCGGTCGAAATTGTCCCTAGGTGTGAATGAGCGAGTGAGTTGTCTGTCCCTGTGTGCCCTGCGATTGGCTGGCAACCAGTTCAGGGTGTCCCCTGCCCACTGCCCGATGATTGCTGGGATGGGCTCCAGCACCCCCGTGACCCTACTGAGGATAAGCGGTGTAGCTAATGAGATGAGATGAGAGATATTAAATGAAATCTATCAACATTCAAAATGAGGATTATTTTAATTTTTAACTATTTTTCAAATAGAGTTTTGTAGATAATTATTTTCTATACAACATTTCACTTTTCCCCCTCATACTTTGTTTAACCCACTTATATATCGAGACCCAAAATTTTCCCCAAAATTAATACATGATAAGATGATTCCCAAATTACTATTTTTTATTTATATTATTTTTTGTAGTTTTTTTTCTTACAGATAATCACTGCATTTTCCATACTATATTTATCCCTCTTAGATATGATGAACCAAAAAAATAAATAAATAAATGAAAAATAAACACTTAAAATAATACAATTATTTTCATTGATATCATATTTTGGTCTTTATTGTTTGTATTTTTTTTTTTACATATATTTTTTAAATATCACTCTATTTTAAGGAGTATTTTAGGTCTTAGTTACTTTGCAATGGCATCACACTGTTGTTTTCTTTTCCATTCCTCCTATCATTTTCGTGTGCATGGTTGAAAATTGGTAACAATCTCTAATTATTCCGCCTTAAAGAATTTGGAAATGGCTGATTGAAGCCAAAACTGCGTTTTTGTCCTCATGAAATCACATTTAGTCAAACTTATATGTGAGATCAGGCCTAAAAAAAATCCAGCCCGACCTGACCCGGGCCTGTGGGTATCAAAGCCCACCCACGACCGGGCACGACAAATTATCCTGATTTGAGGAACCGAGCCCCGCACAAACATGACATTTCACATTTTATTTAAAAGGACTCGGGTGGAGGAGGGCTTCTGGCTCATTGGTGCGAGAGGGGCACGGAATTTATCGTGTGGATCCTCCACAAAGAAAAAAGAACAATGACGTGTGGATAGTTTAAAAAAAGAATAAGTCACAGAGAGAGAAGCCTGGCCTGGCCCAAACCCAAACATAACTATTGACATTTTGGGCGCGAGTCGGGCTTGGTGTTAAAATCTTACCTCTAGTCATACTGCTCAGCGATCCAGACAGATCTTCAAAATGGCACTTCACAGAATTTAAATGTCCTAAAACTCTAAAATGTGAGGTGTCATAGAGAATACACATAACGCAGGCTGGGTGTAAATAGCATCTCCCGCAAAACCCCACGTAGCTGGATTGAACGGTGCATTAGTCACAATGTGGTGCCTGGCCGCCGCCATGGGAAAATGCTCACGGAGGAATTACATGCTCGGCGTGTCTTTTAATATATTCCATATGCGGCATAACTGAAAGTCATGATAGGGTCGACCGGAGGTTTTGCATGACAAATTACGTTCACTGATTCGCAGTCAGCTAACCTTGATCCCCCCCCCCCAAAAATCGTGTGATGGGTATAGCCGTCATTGGCACTGTACATGTGACTACCTGCAGACGGAGAACGGCGTGCGGGAGGCGTGGAACCGAACGGGCCACCAGGGGACTGAATGGAAGCAGGCCGAGGTGCCGCTGAGGAGGCTGAGGAACTTCCGGGTGATATTCGAGGGCGTGCGTTGGCGTGATGTGAGCGGGGGCGCTGCCCTGGATGATCTGGAGTTCCAAGACTGTGCACCAAGTGAGTTGCAAGAAAGTGCAGAGATTCCACTCTTTCGATTGGTTATCGCGATTCGATGGGGGGAGGGATAAGCATTCGTTTGATGCGAGAGTTCAGAAAACGCATCGCTACTAAAACTTTCATCCTACTTCAGTACCTAGCGAAAGTATCCCCTCTCCACCCAGGAACATTTTAGACATTAAACTTTAGGCTTTTTGTTGTGGTTTATTTAAGTATTGATTACAAAGTAAAACATGGATACAACAAAAATTTAAAAAAAAAGAGCTGGTCCAAAACAGTTTGGAACTCACATTTTTTTTTACCAGTAATCCATGTCATAACTGTCAATATCCTCATCCTCTCTTTCTGACCAGAACAGTTTCGCAAAATCTCCATTAAAATGTTCCCTTTCTTCACGTTCAGAATCACTTTACGAAAGCTCGAACACTCCCGCCCAAGCGTTAACAATCGATTCTTTTCATTATAACCCGGTTTAAGTTTCTGTCCCACCGCAGTCCTGGTCCAGGTGAAAAATGACATCATTTCGTTGAACAAAAGTACCAAGACAATTACTACTTTTAAATTGCTAAATACGCTACAGTGTTAGCATCCCTGAGTTCTTAAGCAAACAATGAATTGCATGTGGCGTCACGTGTACCTTTCTGCATGTGGGAAACTTGTGGCGAACACGGGAGAAGGCATAATAGTCACAGGAATTTGCATACATCTCGCGTTTGGTTGTAAATGTGAACGATCTCGACAAAAAGACCTGATTTCACATAAAATGTTTGACTAGGTCAAGGCTCGAACCTGTGAACTCCCAGTTTTGGGGGCAGGCGCCTAACCTTAAGACCACAGGGTGCACTGCATGATGGACCACGTTGCACATTTTAGAGAAAATCAGAGACTTTTATATGCGCCTTACTGTCGTTAAAATATGGTAGTTGTACACTGCATGAATCTGCCCCTTTTGAAAGCGTGGGAAGAAGAAAGCCCTTTCTGAAATAATTTACATAAAGCCCCCGTGAAGCCACCTGGGAGACAAAAATAAAACACGCTGCTCTGGTCAGATGAGTGCAAAATTGAATGCAAAGCCTTACGTTACGTTTGGCAAACAAGTAACACTGCACATCACTCGAAAAGCACCATGCTCACTGTCAAACATGGTGGTGGCAGCATCATGCGTTGGGGTTGTTTTTCTTCAGCAGAGACTGGGAAGATCGTTATAGTTGATAGGAAGATGGATGGAGCCAAATGCAGGGCAGAAAATCTGTTGGAGCCACTTTTTTTTTAGTCTCACAATAGCATGGTCGGAATGTGTATTTCATTTTGGGGGGTATTTTATCATAATTTAAAATAACTCAAAAACATGTAAGGTTTTTATTTATTGCGTGCAAAAACACTTAAGGATAAACATTAAATAATGTCAAAAAACGTCAGCATTCATTTCGCTTATAGGCTTCCTTTTAATCACTAAGCCCCTCCCATTGTTTTGTCTATGTTTCCAACTAAACAAATAAAACCAGTTATTTTTACGTTTCACGTTAAAGTGACAATTTAAAGAAAACACAAAGCTATCAGATTATTCGACACCTAGCAGACTCAAGTAAGTAGGAAACCAGAAGAAGCTGTGTGATCTTCCAATACTCTCTCCCTATCAACTCAGCATGTAAGCTTAGATTTGGACTTTTCATCAAAATCTCTAATGGACAGAACTTCTTCGTCTGGTTCTTTTGCGCTTTGATGAAAACTGCAAAATTTTCACTTTCGTCCCAGCTCCTGCAGAGCCGATGAGCTGCCCGTCTGTCACTGATTTTGTTTGCGACAGCGGCCAGTGTCTTGAGTCCCACCTGGTGTGTGACGGAAAGCCGGATTGCGCTGACCGATCCGACGAGTCGGACTGTGGTAAGCTGTCCTAAGAAATTCGTTTTTTATCTCCCTGAATTAATGAGGGAATTCTCCCATGAAAACATGCAGGCACTGTGGCGGTTATGCCAGGCGCCTGTAATTTTGACATGGATGACGGCCAATGGGAGGCAAGGTGCCAGCTCGCCCAGGATGCCGACGATGACTTTGATTGGAGGATCAATGGTGGTGGCGAGATGGCAGGAGCCGGACCGGAATCTGACCACAGTCCAGGTGGGAGAGGCCTCTCGAGGGGCCCCAATTTCCATGGTTGCTATAAATAGCGAAACATATTTCCATTTTCCGGCTTCTACCAGTGTGCAGACTGATTCGATACAATCATATCCCCTGTGGGCTGCTTTTGTGTATGTGAGGTTTCATTGCTGCTCCCTGATTGGCCAGTTGGGATCATCGACTGAGTATGTCATTGATGTTTGTATCAAAGGGTAGCAGATCGATGAGGTTTGCAACACCAGAAAGGTCACAGAGAAGACTTGTGAACAAATGCACGCACTCACCGTGAATGCTGACGAGACTGAAAGATCCCATGTATTTTAAGAAGTTAGCTAGATACCTCTTATATCGGTTGAAAATGACTGAAAACCCAATTATTTTAAGGAGTTAACTAGCTATCCACCTACAGTAGCTATTATGTAGGTTGCACTTTAGCTAACTAGCTATCTGGCTTCAGACTGTACCCATTACATTCACCTTAAAACAATACTCCAGGATACAGTGGCCCTGACACATGGGGGCGGCGCGAAATGTTCCCAAAAAAATAAAAAATAAACAATTGCAATAAATATGCTGTGATAAGCGGTTTTGGATTATCTAACAACGTATGACTTTGCCTCTTGTCAAATTTGCACCTCTTCGTGTGCGGAGAAACTGAGGCTGAGACAAGTAAAAGTGTAGGGGAGGAGTGGCCTGGGGGACACTTCACTTCTGACTTGTATTACTACTAAACATGAAAATATTTGGCGGCTCCTGGCTTCCAAATAACGCACATTATTCATAACTTTGAAAATACAGGCCAACTGCTGTGCATTTTTCTCACTTTGCCTCTCACAGTGGGCCATGCAGCGAGGAGCTTTTCAAGACGAAAGTTAATAAAGTCGTACTTATGGTCAACCATGTGTCAGGAACGGCTCACTGGCCTTGCTGTTATCAGCATAAATCGTGAAATAAGGAAGCAAATTGCTAATGAGGATTTTATTGGTGATTTTGCATCAGCGAGAGCCAAAAAGGTCAGGATTTAGTTTGTGTTTTTTTTTCATTTTACAACTACATTTTCTTAGGTGTGTTTTCAAATGTGTGTAATTGTGTGATTTGCTTTATAATAATATATCCCAATATATACTTTATTATTTTATATTATTGCTCTCTTTACATTTTGGGATAAATATTTGCCATTTTCATGTATGTAGTGTATTAACGCTGGGGGGCACTTGGAGGTGGTCTGGCCCAGGGAATAATTTTGTGTAGAACTGCCAGGATATGCCTACTGATTGTACTGATTCTACTACTCCCCAGCTCCCCGTCCAATGCTAATTGTCTTCCATTTGTCTCACAAAAGGTGAAGGGGGTAACTTCCTATACATCGACTCATCCGTTCAGCGAGAGGGTGACGTTGCCAGAGTGACCACCATTAGTGCCTTCCCATCCAGCATGGGCCTGTGTCACCTGCGCTTCTGGTTCTACATGCACGGCTCGAAGATGATGGGGACTCTGAAGGTGGCTGCAATTTCATGAGTTCCGTAGTATTTGCTGGAGAAGGAAGAACAATCTTGTTTTGACCAACGGGACGAGAGACCACCCATCATCTCGTTTTTTTTTTTAAATTAATAGCAGCAATTTTAACAAAATAGGCGTGGTAACGCCCATAGCTGTAGGCAAGAGAGTAAAACAAAGTCCAGAATACAAATTTAGACATTAAGCAAGTTTACAATTTATGTCCACTCACCTGCACAGATCACAGAGTATTGCAAACTACAGACTATTATTACACCATCTGATCTAAAGCCTACCTAGGGCAAGGAAAAACTCAAAAGCCTCAGCATGAGGAAAATCAAGAAACCTTGAGAAGGGACTGCGCATATAGCATGCTCGTTTGTCTCAAAAGTCAGCTCCATTGCTGGATCTCAAAAGTTGTGCAAGTACCTGGGTTGCCAAAAGCAAATACTTACACGGTATACTGTGAGACCTCGCTACTTCGCGGTTCGACGTTCGCGGATTCAGAGCTTCGCGGTCTGTAATGGTAAAAAAAAAAAAAAAAAAAATATATATATATATATATATATATATATATATATATATATATATATATATATATATATATATATATATATATATATATATATATATATATATATTTATTATTATTTTTTTTTTAAAGGGGCGTCGCTACTTTTTGCGGGAATCCCCCTCAGCCGACGACCCGAACACGGCGCGCCGTTCTCGTTTCCCCATGTTGTGCCCAAATCCGACTCCCGAACAGAATCCTCCCCCCCTCGCGTGAACGCGCATTCTGCTGCGCTTCCGACAAAAGCGATCGTATTCTATATAATACACTTATTGAAACCATAAAGCGAGCTAATTTAAATAATTGGCCCATGGTAGTCTATATAATGCGTTTATTTAAACAATAAAGCGCGATCGTATTCTACAAAATGCGTTTGTTAACGCGGATGAAAAAGTCACCAACGTCACGTCTCCCGCTCGGGCCGCGATGGCTCTACATGGCGCTACACGGCCCTCGATGGGGGGGAAAGGGGAAGGGGGGACCGGTGGGGGTTAGGGGGCGGTGAAGCGGAAGCCGCGTGGACCCAGCAGTGGCAGCCGTGGGCTACCAGTACACTCAGTACGGCCAGAGTAAGTCGAGAGCCTTCCCGGCTTAGCATGGTGCTCGTGGCGCACGTTAAAGCTTGTGTTTGCTGACGGGATCTCAAAGACTATCATGCATTACGGCGGTGAAGCAGAAGCTGCACCAAAACCGCGCGCCGGTGTTGTGCCCAAATCCGACTCTCGTATATGTATTTTTTATTTTTATTTTTTTTTAAGGTGCGCCGCTACTTCGCGGATTTTCACTTATTGCGGGTGGTTTTGGTCCCCATCAACCGCGATAACCGAGGTCTTACTGTATGGATGGCTCTGACTGTTTTGTAAGAACATCTGCTTGAACAGTTCATCAAATGTTTAGGTGTTTACAGTGGGACAGAGTGGCACCCCACTGCTCATGTGGGCCTTGGCCGGAAATCAAGCCGAGGGTTGGACATACGCCAGCGTCATCCTGTCCAACCCTACACCTTTTCGAGTGAGGTTCCAAGCCGAGGTGGGCGGGGACATGAGGACTGACATTGCCCTGGATGACATCACATATACAACTGAGTGTGTGGCAGGGCGTGAGTGTCTTCCCCTTTTCTTCAATTTACGTTTACGAAGAAGTTTTTAACTTACGTCACTGTCTTGTTAGCCGAGAACTAATTTTTTGTTACTGATTAGTACGGGGGCAGCACGGCAGGGCAGTGGTTTTCACGAGTGTGGCACAGTCCTGAGGTCATGTGATCAAATCTTCCTGTATGGAGTTTGCATGTTCTCCCCGTGCTTGCGTGGGTACTCCGGTTTCCTCCAACATTCCAAAAACATGTCAAGTTAATTGGCAGTCCAAATTGTCCCTCAGTGTTAATGAGTGAGTGAGTTGTTTGTCTCTATGTGCCCTGTGACTGGCTGGCAACCAGTTCAGGGTGTCCCCTGCCCACTCCCCGAAGATAGCTGAGATGGGCTCCAGCACCCCGCGACCCTACTGAGGATAAGTGGTGCAGGTAATGGACGTATGGACGATTAGTACGGAGTAGAGGTAAGCCCTGGCTTAAAAAAATCCAGTCTGACCCAGGCCTGCTTGTGGTAAAACCTGACCCAGCCCAAGTTTCCTAGATTTGCAGGACCGAGCCCGAAGCAAATACGACATTTCATATAATATTTCTGAAGACTTGCGAGGAAGAGATGTGATTAGTGATATCAAATTAAAGCTTGTCTTTTGCAAAAAAAGCTTTGAGCTATACAAAACTGTACAAACATTTACATTTTTTATATTTCACTGTCTGCAGAGGTTACATACAATTTTCTATCGTTGACGGATTTTAAGCCTTTCAGTCATTTTGACGGGTTTAAGATTAGGCCATAAACCACAGCACCGGTACGTCCTAAGAATCTAGCGCAAAACTTTAGGAAAGTGAGAAGCATAGAGACAAAGAAGAACAATGACGGGTGGATAATAGACCTTAGACAGGAAGGAGTTTTTTGAATTGACGTTGCAAGAGTTAACTAAAATATGTGTTGTGATAAGGAGACTACTGTTTTTTTGCCTAAAACACTCAAAACCTTTTTAACTAATTGACATGTAAACCAAAATGCTGCATTTCTTGCTAGGGTGCTGGTGTTCTACACATTACGGCAGAGCTCAGGAATTCAAATATGAGAGAGACTGTCTACAAATTGTATTATCTTGAAAAAATTGGAATATACCAATGACATATATATAAATACGGCAACCTATTCGATATTGGTTTCTAAAATAACTCGTCATTTTATTACTAGGTTGTTACTATGTTATTCTGTTTTTACCAGGTTATTATTATTAGTAGTGTAGAAATACACTCGGTTGCAGCACCACGTGGGTGACCCCTGACATATGCTAACCTCTTACCTATCCACTCCCAGAACCTGTGACTCCCCAGCCTCCCACCTGCGCTTCGGACCACTTCCAGTGTGTCCACTCCTTCCAGTGCATCCCCATGAGCTGGCAGTGCGACGGCGAGTCTGACTGCTTCGACCAATCGGATGAGTACGGCTGTCCCACGGTCGTACCGGGCACCCTACCCCCGCAGGGTGGCTGCCCTACTGGCAATTTCCGTTGTTCCAACGGAGTGTGCCTCGCTGCTATAGTGCGCTGTGACGGCGTCTCAGACTGTCCCCGTGGCGAGGATGAGAACAGCTGCCGTAAGAACGACTGTGCTTAATGCTCAATTGCGATTTTTGGTGGTGAAATCCAATGTTTTCGTGAGATCGTTCACATTTCCAACTAAATGCAACTTGTATCTGATCGCCTGTGTTAACGCCAAAAGTGTCCCGCATGCGTTGAAGAAGACACGTGATGTCGCACTCAATGCGCTCAATGTTTTTGGAAGTAGTCATGGATGTTTGCAGCGGAACGTTCTCTTGGAATATTTTTAAAAACTTCTCTCGAGTTTGTCCCTGAACAGGGTTGTCCCCCCAAATATTAATTACTGCGACCTTTCGCTACTTTTCGCTTCAGTTATCGCTGGATCGCTCCTTTGTGGGAAAAAATAAAATAAAAAAACAAACAAACAAAAAAACGATCAAATAAAAACAAAACAACAGATGCTTCCCAACAATGAATGTTTAAGGTAGCCAGGATTCACACTGATTGGCCAGCACCCCTTAACTTGAGATCTCTGATTGGCCAATTCATATCATAGCATCTTCATACTGCACTGTGATTGCAGCCCTGATCTGTGTTCCTCTCTGCATTTCATTGAGAAGAGTTTTTGTCCCGCACCACTGAAATGATGCATCTGCCGAACCATTTGTTCTCTCTCACTGTATCTCTCTCTCTTTCTCTATGTCTCTGACACTCTCTCTCTGTCTCTCTCTCTCTTTCGCTCTCTCTCTCCCACCCAAAACATCGACTAATTTAAAATCTAACCATTATCTCTTTGTTCGCTCTCTCAGTCGACAAGTCAGCTTTAATAATGGTGCGCCCCCCCTCTTTCCAAAAATAAGAAAACAACAACCAATTTAAAATATGTGTTTCTTCCTTTAAATTCAAACTGTTATCTGTTTGTTCTTCTCTATCTTTTTCCCTCACTCTCTCTATCTCTGTCTTCCCTAGTCGCAACACTACTGGAGATTTTTAATTTTTGAGGGTGTTCTGGTCCCTATTATCACCAAAAACCGAGGTATCTCTGTACATTCAAAACCTCGCTTTCCTTCCATAGATTTCCCTCTGTTTTTGTCCGCCATGGTTGTTGTCCGTTTCCTTCCGCCTACTTGAACGCAGATTAGTGGATTCTGTCGCCTATCGAAGATGTGCGTCTTGATCATTTACGCAGCAGTCCCATTCCAAAACATCGGATATGTATTGGATTTAGAACCACGTATGAAAGTGGCTAGGGTCTGGTTTGGAAAAAATTGGATGTGTGCCACTCAGAAGGACTTCAGCAGATCGAATGCAGGTCACAGTTGCGCAAAAAACAGATTTTCCTGCAGTGTGACCCTAGCCATTGAAACAGTTGCTTTTTTTCTTTCTGGAAATTGTTCTTTTGTGTCTTCAGCATTGCTGCAGTGCCAGCTTGGAGAATTACTGTGCGACACGTCGTCCACTTGTGTTCCTGTTGAGAAGCGTTGTGACGGCTTTGGAGACTGTCTTCCTTTCCTTTTGGATGAGTCCAGTTGTGACGGTGAGGTCTCAAGTATTCCCCCAGGCCGGCTCGCTATTCATTTCCTTCTTGAGCGTTACATGAATATCTACTATGCTCCCTTTTTATGACGCTTTGGAAGCTTAAAATCGGTTCATCGTATGAACTCAATTACTTTGGAATCCTGAGAGGTCCAAAATGCAATCAATAAAAATTATCTTTTGAAATAAGAAACATTCAGCTAAATTACAAGGAATTATGTAATATGACAGAAATGTCAGACATCCAGCCATAGATTTCAGAGTATGTCCAAAAATAAAAAGCAAGAAAGTCTCATGGTGATTTTTATTAAAAGGTATGATTTTTTAAATCATGTCCAAACCAAATGCTCTCTCTGAGCGCTAGAGGGCAGTGTTGAGTTTTTATGGCGTGGGGAGTTGGTTTAGATGTAAAACTGCATTCACTCAACTGTCAAAGCTGTTAACACATTCAATGCCAAACATGAAAATATGTTTTCCCATTTGTGGTGAATAAATGTCTATGTAAAACATCCCTTGAATTCCGCGATTATTATAATGTAGGATGAAGCATAATATTGAAAAACAAAGATAAACATTTGAAGTTGACATTCTTTTACTGATCCGGCCCGCCTTAGAACAGAAAGTCTGGGTCCGGCCCTAGAGCCAGAGTTTGACATCCCTGTAATATGATTATTAATTTTTAAAGTAGGATGTCACAATTGTGCTTACTAATCTTTAAAACCTATTATATTAATTTTTAATAGTTAAATATTTCTTCACTTTTAAATTTAAGAACATGTTTTCATAATAGTGTCCTTTACTTTCTTTAGGGTGTTTTTATTGTAAATAATTTGTTTTTAACAAAGTGTGTTTTTATTGGAGGGTCGCCTTCTCCAGTCAATCAAATCTGGGTTGGGACTGTGCTTGATCATTTTATTTTCCTGGACCTAGGATTGGCAACCCAAAATATTGAAGGAGCCATATTGGACCAAAAAAAACATGTTTGGAGCCGCAAACAATTAAAAGCCTTAAATAAGTCTTGTAAGGAGAGCAACACCTACAGTACACATCTATAACCATGTGAAAATGTTAAGAATCTCTGTGTATTGTTTGTCCTACAGAAACCATATTATTTCACCTTTATCGAAAATTTAAAAAAAACAAAAAAAAAAACCGCTAGACATCTATTTGGAGCTCCAAACAGCCGCATGCCGCTGGTTGCCAAACTCTGTCCTAGACATTGGTCATGTTAGTCCACTAGCCCAGCATCCTGTGGTTTGATTGATAGCCGGAGTCATTCTTTAGTAAAAAAGGATTTTCAAAATAAATAGGCCATTTTATAAAAGGACGTTTTGAATTAAAAACGAGCTTTAATAAAAACGTATATTCGTAAACGTTTCATGGCTGGTGCTATTTCACTTCCATTTTCACTGCCAAAAGAGATATTCTGGTCGGGTGTGTATCACTACATTCGGCTACATGTTGCCATGGTGTATATATACTTTTATACATCAAATAAAAACAAGATTGGTACGTAACTGAGAAAATCAAAATAAATCGAAATAAGAAGTCTCCAACTTTTGGCCAAGCACAACTCCCGTTTGCAATATCAGATAAACAAATCATCGGCTTTTCTTAATATACATGCTAATGCGATGCTGCCTCCATCGCGGCTTATTATTATTGAGGAGGCGAAGCATGGGAAAAATTATTTTGAGGAAGACTAGGTTGCCATATGGTTATAACAAATCAAAACGTGAATTATTCATATCACAATGTTGTGTCCATTTTTTTCTTGTGTGTGTTTGTCAGACTGCCCTCCCAATTATTGTCAGGGTCGTGGCCCTTGTCACGTGGAGGAGCATGGACCAGTTTGCATGTAAGATGGACGCACTTTATCGTGAGACGGACATAAAATATTCCATCTGTTATGTGGCGTGAAGCATGTTGAAACCTTTAAATTCATCTCGCTTTCTTGCTCTGCCAGCTTGTTGGCTTCTCGCTTTTATGTATCTCGACGAGGTTGATGAATCCCACTTGTCAATATTTAAACATGACGCATTCATCTGAATGGCTCTGGCAGTTACAGTAGGGTTCGTACAGGTGCTTGAAATCTTGGAAAATGCTCGAATTTTAATGTTGTGTTTTGAAAAATTGAAAAGTGATTTAATTTTTCGGTAAAGTGGTTGTAAATGCTTTCAATTGTGGCCATGCTTTTCAAAAAGTCTACTCAAAATTATGCCTTCCCTGCTCTCTAGTGGCTTCCCCTTGGCAATGCATTTCTTCTTCCCTCGTGATTAGCAGAGGCTGGCATTAGTTTGTATGGCATTGTCTTGTGAAGCGGCATCACCCCCTGCGGGTTGCGCCCAAGAAGACAGGTGCATGCTACACTTATACAGGGCAATTTGTAATGTGTATTAGTACACATTAAGTATCAATTACAGGCCATGCAAAAAATGAAGGTAGCGTTTCCCAGTGGTAAATTCTGATGGGAAGAACTTCCTGCAACTGAAAATGTTAGCCGTAATTTTCACACAACACCTACTGTATATGGGGGGTGATTTGTCTCAAAAATATTTACACGTCTATATCAGCTCCATTGTTATCTAATTGAGTCTCTATTGCAGCCTGGTCACTTTGGAAGGGGTATTACAACTTGTGTGGCCCCTTCTCAAGGTTTCTTATTTTCCTTATGCTAAGGTTTTTGAGTTTATCCTTGCCTGCATGCCAGTTTCGGATCAGGGGATGGTGAAATTGTGGCCTGTGCTGTCCTTTTAGACATTTCGTGATCAAGGGCAATATTAATACATGGGACTTGAATTTGCTTGACCCAGAAATTTAATCGTAATCTACTCAACATCTAAGAATCATATGTCTTGATAAATCTTAAAAATCGCATATGTAAATTGCAGATATATTTGTAAATACGTAATTCACGCCGATTTTTTTTCTTTTAATGATACTGGAACAATCGGAAAATTAGCTTTAAAAGTCTTAAAAAGGTATGTAGATTCGGCCAAAAAAGGTGCACAAACCCTGTACACGACACGCAGATTTACGATAGCGCGTTAACTTTTAGCATGTTAGCCTCCTCCAGTTTTGGTTGTAGCTCAAAAGCACCTCCAATTTGTTGAAACACTAGCTTTTAGCATGCTATGCTAAATGTTCATTTTGCCTGCCTGCAGTTGCTCTCCGGGTTGGACCGGCAACCGTTGCCAAGTAAAGACGAAGCCGCCACTCACAACGCCAACTCCACATGGGCCGGAGGACACACAGCTGGGTAATGTTTCCAGTTTTCATCTAATGTATAACACAATGTGTGACCAAGGATCCTTTTCAGACACGGTCTATGCCGGCATTGCCATCGGGATGCTGTTGCTAGTAGCGGGCGTGGCCGTCTGTTTCTTGGCTCTGTGTAGCAAACGACGCCGCTTGACGTGAGGGGACGATTTTTTTTTGTTCTTAATTTATTAGGTCTGTCAATAATGACGATGAGATTTTACCGCCGCCCCGTCTGCAGGAACCGAAGTTGGACAGGCTATGGCATGATGGATCGTCCTGCCTTTGACTGGAAGGCCGAGGTGATGTCTGATCCGTCATTAGAAAATCTTCAGGGCATCATTAGTGGTTAAATTGTAATGTTTGTCTTACAATGCTAATGTTGACAACAAGATGAATGAGAC
The DNA here is from genome assembly GCF_059441175.1 of Urocampus carinirostris. Lineage (NCBI taxonomy): Eukaryota > Metazoa > Chordata > Actinopteri > Syngnathiformes > Syngnathidae > Urocampus > Urocampus carinirostris. Next base: position 11,867,540 of record NC_142366.1, on the reverse strand, counting down.
AGCAAAAAAAATAACACACAGAAAAAGAACTCATTCAATGATGTTAATGGTTTTGCTTGTAGAATTCAATTTCACTATAACTGTAAATATTCCAAAACATTAATCATAAGACGAATTGTTTATGGATTTCCTTTTTTAAGATCTTAAAAAATGGCTTTTCAATTCTTTTTAAAGACTTTTGCTAAAAGTTTATGCTAAACATATGAAACTATTATTTTGGGAGAAGAAAAAGACCCTTAAAATCATTTGCTATATTTACAAAGTGTTGTATTAATTTATTGTAAAACCTGTAATTGAAACTGTACAGGTTTTTCTCATATTTTGTATTTAATGTAAGTATTTATTTCATCATCTTTTTTTCTTTTAAAAATATTTAAGTATCATTTTTTTTATCATAAAACATTTTTTAACTCCTGTATATTTTACAAGGCATCCATTGTTCCCATTTATTATTATTTTTAATTTTAGTTTAATTATTCTTAAATTCAAATCCTTGATGTTTTTCCAATGTATTTGACCATGTTTTTTTACATTTGGATGAAAATGTTTTTGCTATACAGGTTTTCAACTTTGATTGATGTGACATAGATATAGTTAGAATTTGGATGAAAAACTTTTTTTAAAATTATTTTTAATTCTAAATTTAATTAATTATTCTAAAATGTATTTCGGCAAATTCATTACATTTAATAATATTTTTCTATAGTTTTTATCGTAATATTTTTTCAAGATCTGAATAATTTTGCATTAAAAGTAGGCCTATAGTTCTGATGATGGTTCACCGTTCATGTATCCCTTAACCCCCTAGGTTGTTGGGGCACCACTTCCTGTGGTGCAACCTTAGCGAGTACAGCCTAGCCCTCTCCAGGCCAATATTGTCTGTATTTAGAATAGAATGATGTATATCTATTAGCATCCTTAAAACTTTTTAGGATATTTTATTTTATTAATTTCGTGACCGTTGTTGCTATGATTATGATGTGTAGCTAAGTAAGGATGCCGAAACAATATCAATATGATACGGTACATTTCATATTTTTTAATGCCTTTGACACAAAAAACGGGGATGATTATAATGATCCTTTATCATGGACTGCTACATTCAATTTGATTTCAGCCATTTGATTTTATATCCTCCCCATCAAGTCCTCATGAATGTTATTTTTTTTTCACGCCTGAACTCAGTTCCGCCGCCGCGTGATTAGGCGCAGACGCAACAGTGGAGGGCTCTCCATCAGTGTGTACCCATGGAAGAGTGAGACTGAGGTGAGCCCCTTTCCTCTCTTTTTTTCCCTCTTTTTAGTGTTTTTTTCTCCAGCCAATTGAGCGCCTCGTCTTCTATAGAGCTCGTCCTGGAGGGACGCCAAGCTGTCCTTTGCCAACCCGCTGTACAATCATCATCCTCATCAACATCCGAACCACAACGAATGTCGGAGCTCCCAGGCATAAGTAAAAAAAAAAAAAAGGACATATGGTCACCTGCTGTGGATCAGTTTGCAAACATACCTTCCATTTTCTTACTCAGGTTAAGTGAACAGATAAAGTTTAATTAAAGTCGCTCTATGGAATCTGGAACTTTTTTCACTCGCTGACACCATCTTCTGTCTTGTGTCATCGTTGCAGGCTATGTCAAGTTCCTTATGTTGTGCGTGCAAGTACATGCATTTCTTAGGGATAAAAAAAGAATCCTTTTTCATGCTTTTGGGCTTTGGGTTAGTGTTTAGACTGTACACGAAACAGACCTTATTTTACTTTCACAATTTTCATGCTACACTAACAAAAAACTTCAAGGACAAGAATAGTCCATACCTGTCAACCTCCACGGCTCCATGCCCGTACAAACTCGTTTTTTCCCGTACAAAATACAAAATAATCGTACACCATATTTTTTGTTTCAGAATGATGCATGATGGGAAATCCCCAGGCAGCAGACGCATGTGCATAGTAGCATCAAACCGCTCGCTTCGTTTGCAACGGAAAAAACATTACCGAGATAGAGGCTTCCGCGGAAAACTCCTTACACTTGATTGATTTGCCGTTTTGTGATAGTCAGTGTTTACCGGATGGTACCCATAATTGACAAATATGCGTTTTTCCGTACAGATTTTCTTGTACGTTGTACACGTCTTAAAATGCATAATAAACGTACTTTGAACTGCAAAAACGTATAGGTTGACAGATATGAAAGTCACTCTCCCTGATTTTAAAATATCCACTTGTGAGGATTGTCATGCTGTTAGAAAACTAATTCCAATAAATCCTATTGGCTGTGATGACAGGAAGTAAGCGGGATTATGTGATCTACTTAAATCTCATTGGCTAAAGACAACCGGAAGTGAGTGGGACTTATTGAGGAAGTGGGCAGGCTTGCGTGACGGCCGGAAGTGGGCTGGACTTGTTTGGCAATGTCACAAGGGGGCGTGGTATTATGTGACATGCTTAATTCCTATTGGCTCTTATGACCAAAAGTGGGCGTGGCTATGTGACCTACTTAAATCTAAATGGCTGAGACATCATTTGACAAGTTGTTTGATTGAAGCAGCCCCATGTCTCTCTCTGGTAGCAATCCTTGTACCGTCTTGGTATTTCTTTAGAATCTATAGCTTTGTTTCCATGATTATCATGTTTTTGCTTATCACTTGAGCATCACTGCAAGCTTTGGACCTATAGTGAATAAATACAGTATAAACATATATATTATTGTATGGACAGCAAGTCTTAATGAATTACACAAGGTTCTGAACTGAATGTGGAATGAAAAAGGCGGCAGGTGCTTCAACCAATACAATCTCAGCATTTTCATGATGCTGTGACAAAAAGCAGACCAGCGTTTCATATGATGTCGACACCACAAAGTTTGTATTTGTTTTGGGTATGCCAAATAATTTGTTGTTGATTTCTTATAATGAGAACAATTCTATAGAGTGTGCTCAAAACACTATCATATTCTACAACTTAAAAGAAAAAACCTTGTACGGCGAGGTTGGTTGCAGGGTTTTATCCCAGGGTTCTATCTCAGGGTTCTATTGTACTGTCTGTGTTTATAACGTCCTTTTTATGGTTGACATAAAACTAGTTCCAACATGCAAGTTAAAAATACTTAATTACAGATCAGGAACAGGTGGACAAAATTCCAAACCCCACAAAAACAGCCAATGACACAGAAACCAGTGGCTGTTCCTCAAAACAATAGCACTTTATGCAGCTTTTAAGCCAGGCTTGCACACCCGCGAGCAGAAATCACAAAGTCGTCATTGTTTTTGTCTTGTTTTCAAACGTTTCTGGTAGCTTCGCCACTGAGGCTGCTCAATTGCAGCGCCAGCTCTTTGTGGGAGTTGTTTTTGTGTTGTTGGTGTGATCAGCTTTCCCCTTGTGGGGGAGGCGCTACATCCCTTGTCTAACCAATTACCGTAAATTCCGGACTATAAGCCGCTACTTTTTTCCTAAATGTTCAGCCCTGCGGCTTATTCAGTGAAGCGGCCAATTTATGTAATTTTGCTAACGGCCACCATCGGTGCTGGAGTATAAAAGGTAAGATTAAGTCCAGTAGAATATGTGAAGACTGCAACCTCTAAGTTTATGCATACATTGTCTGTTAAGTAAAGGTACGTTCCGATAATGAGGAAGACTACCTTGACGGCGATAGTTATGAGGAGGAAGTTGAGGACGATCTACCGTGAATTTCACAATTACGGGATGCTTTTTTTTTGACAGGCACGTTAGATGCATTGTGAGCGTGATCCTACTAGCGTGTTGGTACCTTTCAAAGGCACGTTTTGGGATGAAAGTTATATTATTATTATTAAAGCTTTGAAAACTCTCTCGGTGTATTGTATTTCTTCGTAAATATGTGTAACCACGTATAATATGTATTTGCAACTGTATATCTTTGTAATGTATTTATTTTAGAGATTCATTCTGTTATGTGTTCTACGGGCGAATCAAAAAGAAGGGGCGGAGCAAGCGCGGGCTGATGGGAAGTGGGGTAAAGCTGAGTTACCGGTAGATCTGTCTGCTGTCGCAGTGGACAATAGTGGATATATATTTTTCCCACTCTTAACTTTGGAAATATACATTTTGTTTCCTTGGATTACTTTCAACGGGACCCGGACTTTACAAGTCTGCATCATACGTTAATTGCGGGGATCATTTTCCATTCATGATGCCGACTGTGGATCTAGAACGGTGCATTCACAATGATCGCAGCAAGGCTTTAGGGCTAGGACCTTAGCTTGGCCCTTTGGCTGAGAGTAAGTGTCTTGGCTCCTAGGCTTTGTAGCGTATTATGAACTGACCGATAACGGATAATGGATAATGAATAACGAAGATAGAACACTAACCCTTAAAAACCCCTTTTGGATTGTGTCGGAAGGAGGTTAGTAGGCTAGGACCATTGGGTTTGTAGTTTATCATGATTTGACGGATAATGGATAATTAATAAAGAATAGAACGACAAATCTCTACAAAATCACAATCGTGGAACTAATAGCCTGGTCTGGGTTAAACTTGTGATCGTGTCACTAGTTTTAATGCGGGCGCACGCGGCTTATACACAGGTGCGGCTTGTGTAGGTACAAAAGTGGAGAATCCCTTAAAAAGTGGTGGGTGCGGCTTATAATCAGGTGCGCTCTATAGTCCGGATTTTTTGGTAAACATGATTGGGTTGAGTTTAAATGAGGAAGTGGCTTAATTTAGTTGAAAAATCGTGGTCATTTTTGTTTACTGTTGTTGGCAAAATAATCTGCCATGTTGAATAAAAACAAAAATATTGAAAAATATAAAATGTGTTTGCAGGTCTTTGAGGCTTGGTATTCATCAATATTTACTCATCTTTTTTTTATTTAAAACTAAAATATTTTTCTTTATTTAGAAAAACTCTTGTTTTCTTTTATGTCTCAAATATATTTTTTATGTATTTTTTTACATTTGGAACTGTTGGATTGTGACATACAGTATTTTAATTAAAAATTAATTATTGCGACACTGTAAAAAGAAAGTCTGGTTATACGCTAGATAAAATTATTAGAATAAATTACTTCCACATTCCATAATGAGGAGATTTTACCATTCGCATTTCAAAATTTAATATTTTAATAAAATAAGAAACAAAATATTAAATATAGATATCACTAAAGATAACTCTGTTGGCTGCGGCTGCATCGGCTCGCTACAACGGGTCAGGTGTATCGACATTTCGTTCTGTGTACATTGTTACAAAGAATGACAATACAAAGGAAATTATTATTATTATTATTATTATTTTCAGTAATACAAAAAAAATCTTATAATAAAATTGTCAATAATATAATTACAATGATTAAAAATGGATATTTCATCAAAAAAGTTATTCCTACTATAATCAGCGTTATCTGCAAAAATTCAATGAAATTCTACTCGGAAAAATAATTTTTCTCACTTTAAAATGTGTTAAGTAATAATAGGTCTCATCCAGTGGTCTTCAACATAGTACCCGTGGGCACCCGGTAGACCCCAAGACATCTAGCCCCCAGACTGGTTCTTAGAATATCATACATAGGTCATTGTGATTTTCTGGGAAATGTTATTTTTAGTTGCTATAGTGCCTATTTTAACCTTTAATAATGACAACTTCATAACAAAATAGTACTAACATGTTAATTTAGAAATTCATATCAAACTGGTAGCACTTCGCACTACTTAGAAACAAAAGGTAGCTCTAAGCCTTAAAAAGGTTATGGAAAATGCTGGTCTACTAGTGATCCCAAGAGGCAAGAAGAGATCCGCAGGTTCGAGAGCGTTCTCCATTCGGGCCCCAGTGCTGTGGATTGCTCTTTTTCCTGCACCCTCAGTGGAACTGTTTGCATCTAGGCTTAAAACACAATTTTATTCTATAGCATAGTTTGCAATAGTATTCGATCTGTGCAGCCCTTTGAGACTCTTTGTGATTAAGGGCTATACAAATAAACTTCACTTGACTTGACTTGACCCCTGCTCTAAATTGGTTAGTACTCACGACGCCCTCTGGCGGTGGTCTTATGATCAAGAACTAAAGTCACAGTTTGTACATCAATATTTATGACTGGTTTTGGAGATAACATTTAAATTTTAGGTATACATGAATCCTATGGTTATATCGGGTAATAAAACTGTGCATAGGAAAGATCACTAAAGGTGGCGTATGGAGGAAACAAGTAAGCACGAGATAAAACTTCCCGATTTATAAAACGGTGCAAAAGCATTTACCACGCCTTTTTCTCTTTTGGATCACAAGCAATTCTAAAGCTGGAGCACATGACAGAACCGCCCCTTTATGCCTATAAAAGGTCGGGGGAAACGCCATTGATAAGTATTCAAACGTACCAAACGTGAAGATAGCTAAGGCGGTGAAAAGAACCAAAAAGCGTATTTTTTCACAATGCAAAGTGGAGGTCAATGTTGATTATGCCTATTACTTAGTTTCTTCAAATATAGTCATATGTGTTATGTGGAAAGTTTTTTTTTTTTGCACAAACGTATTGATTTCACATGCTTTCTTTGGTTTCATCCACCTGCTGTTCTCCAGATTGTGTGCGTACGGCAGGGCCAGAGCTCTGGTCAACTTTGTTTTTATAAGTACCAATCATTGCTTACGAAGGGCGTCTGTCTTGCTTTGTGCGTATGTTGTCTTTTAAAAATGAGGGCCCAAATACCCTCGCAAAAAGTCAAAATCTGCAAAGTATCGCTGGACCTTTATAGAAAGCCCCAGGGGTCAAACTTAACTCGAGATGATGTCCTTACTGACTAAGAGTATGACTGTCACAAAATGACGATAATGGATCTACAAACAAAAACACAGAACACAGTTAAATTAATGTCTTTATTGCAGTAAAATTAATGTCTTTATTGTAGTTAAATTAATGTCTTTATTGTCATTACACAAAGTAAAACTGAATTGGAAGGCTTCTCCTTTCAGTGCAATAAAGCAATTTAGAGAGTAGCTGTCTAGCTGCCCGCTGGCATTGGGTGTCATCTAATTGAGCCAGGCCTCCGTGATAATTATAATATGTGAATGTAGCAGAAATTCACAAATTGTAGCTTCAGGTAATCTGTTTAATGGGTAATGGATCTGGCGTTGGTGAGATACTGGCTCGACAAGAGTGGCTTAAGATAGTTATTGGCCTAGGTTTGGCAGTCAGCCTGACCTAAAGGCTAGCTGTTTGCCTTTTCTCCCGACGGCGCCTCAGTTACTCCCAGGACCCGATAACAATACATTGAGCACCCGCTGATGATCGCCATTTCTTTGCGCTTGTTTTCCTTCCCTCGGATTTATTTGATGATTTTTTTTTAACGTACAGAACTGCTGAAATAATAGCTGTAGCTGTTTCTTGGCTGTTTGTTTTGGGTACATTAACTTAATCCCCCGCACCACTATCACAGTCGCGCACACAGACAGTCACACCTGCCCAACACACAAAGCACTCCTTAACCTGCCCTCGTGATAGCATTTGCTGTGTGCTGTCTAGCAGAACACAATGCACTATATGTTTATATCAATGACAATAAAGACAATTCAATTCAAAATCCGTGAAGCAGTGAACCAGCGATAACTGAAGTGCGAAGTAACAAGGTGTCTCTGTACTCACAATGCTGTTTTTGGCAGTTTTACGATCAAGAACTAAAATGTGTCTGTTCTTGGCAATATACTTAATTTTTAGGAATAGTTGATGACCTTATCAAATGTTCTAATTATATCAAACATTACAAAATCAAACCCTGATTGTTATTTTTTGGTAAAAAATCTTGCATATTAATAATGGACGAACCCTGCTGACATGAATCGCAATACCAGGACCGGATGACTTTGCACAAAGTATCGTCTGCTGGCTAAATGAAGTGGAGTGCACTTTGGGCTCTGATTGCCTCCAATCCAAAAGATAAATTGACCCTGTGCGGACGAGACGTGAATGCTGAACCCAACAGATGACAAAGAAAACCTAAGAAGCTTTCCCTTGAATGACGAGCTCCTACCTCAAGGTAAATACATCACAAGCCTCACCCTCATTGTCACCGATCAAATCTAGCTCGAAAGCGGATGATGAAAATACACCCAATACTTGGCAAGGTCATCCAAATGCTGCAGGAAACTTCAATCACCATCATGCACCAACTCAAACGTCACTTCGTGAAATGTCGAATTTCATTCTTTTTTTGAGCCTCTTTGAATGTGTGAATGAATATTTTTTCCAGGAAACTCAGTATAGGCTGCATAAAAAGTGATAAAATAAAACAGGCGTTAAGTGCCAGTCTGCCAGATGTATATGTTGTTGTTGTTATGTGAAAAAAAATAAACACTCTAACATTGCAAGTATTGCCTAAATGCAAAAAAGTTAAGCAACTACAAAAAATGGAGAATAATAATAATAATTCATTGAATTTCGAAGCGCCTTTCAGGACACCGAAGGTCGCTGTACATATAGTAGGACACAACAATAAAGCAAGAGTAAAACAAGAGTAAAACAAGCAAGTAATAAATAGCAAATCAAACACAGAGTAAAAAAGGGGCGGTTTGTAAGCTATGTGATGGTCAATAAATGGTGAGTCTGAAAGTCTGAAAAGGTGAGTTTTGAGTCCAGTTTTGAAGGTGGACAGGGTCGCAGAATTTCAGAGTTCAGGCAGTAATGAGTTCCAGAGCTCAGGAGCAGAGCGGCTGAGAGCTCTGCTCCACATGGAGCTGAGGCGGGCAGGGGGTATAGTGAGATGGAGGGAGGTAGATGATGCGAGGGTGCGGGATGGCGTGGCAGTGTAAAGGAGGTAGGGAGGAGCAAGGTAATGAATCGCCATGTAGGTGTAGAGCAGGATTTTGTTATTGATTCTATGGTAGATTGGGAGCCAGTGCAGTTGCTGAAGGACAGGGGTGATGTGATGGCGAGAGGTGTTTTTGGTGATGATGTGTGCAGCAGAGTCATGGACCAGCTGAAGTTTATGGAGGGACTTTTGAGGTAAACCGTAGAGGAGGGAATTGCAGTAATTGAGATGTGAGGTGACTAGGCTATGGGAGGGGCGGAGACAGATGGAGCGCAGGTGAAAGTAGGCTAAACGCAAGATGTTATTTGTATGAGAGTTAAAGCAGAGTGTGCTGTTTTTTTTTTCACTTGACAGATTTTTTTGCAATGACAACTTGTTTGCAAAGTACGAAAATGTAAGTACCCTTTTCACATGACAATTTTAACAATGTAAACATTCCATAAATACAAAAAGTTTTTTACCATTTATCATTTGAAATTTATTGTTTTTGGAAAAGAGTTTATCCCCATTCCCCAGTGATTAGAGTTAAGTATTTATATTGTCACACTCCACTGCCTGTCAATGCGGAGGTCTGGCTCTTCTTTAGAGAGCGTGATGAGACTTTACGCTGGAAAACGACTGTGACCAGATGATGGTGGTCATCTGAGTCAGATCAGTAGGCTTCTCCTGCTAATGGTAAGCAAGGAAACCAGTATTATCCGTTTCATGTCGGGGAGCATACCCCTACCTGTCAAGACCAGAACGGAGACAGGACCCACTTGTGTTGCGTTTCTCACAAGTTTTAATGGAAGAACGAGAAAGGGTTGCGCCGACGATCCGGTGGTTGCTGGACAAGGGAAGCTGGTCGCTCTGAACGCGGAAGTGGACAACCGATGGCGGTGTCGGGAACGGAAAAACAGGTCAGTAGCCGGGACAGGAGAGCAAAAATGTGGTCGGGGACATAAACGGGTCGAAGCCGGGGGACAGACGCGAGCAAAAAACAGGTGGGAGTCAGGATCAAAAAAGGCTTGCCCAGTGTTACCTTAGGTTCGCAGATGGACTGACAACACGGGACAGATAGGAGTGGGTTTGAATAGGGACACAGAGCCAATCAGAGTCCGAGGCAGTTGGCGCCAAAGGAGCGGGCAAAGGTGATGCATATCAGTAATCATGACACAACTCAAAAAAAAGGAATAAGTGCCTTCAGGCTGTACTTGCCCAAGATACACAACAGGAAGTGGTGCCCTGACATTAAACATTAAAAAAAATGCAGGAAAAAATATGAGGATTTTTTTTTTTTTACTTGGCATTGTTTTACAATGTTATCTTTTTACAATGCAAACATTGTCTAAGGACAAAACAGTAAAAGAAGCGTCAACAAATAAAGACGCAATTTTATTCATGAGACATATTTGTGCGATTTAAATATGTTTAGAATGTAAACCAGGGGTAGGCAAACTACAGCTGGCGAGCAACATAGGACCCATTGGGCCTTTTAATTTGGTCTGCCAGAAAATATCTAACAATATAATGTATAAAATTTTTAAAAAGCACTGCTGGTAAAAATGTGTTGGTTTGGTGAAACTTTGGTCACTAATGTCCCTCAAAATGTAATAGCTGTCAACATTTTTCTTTACTTGCTATTTTCCAGGTATTTATATATCTATTAAGATATTTATCAAATTTAATGAAACAATGACACTTCTGAGCTAGCCATGTTGCTTTTTGAGTTTTCCCAATGCATGTTATAAAACGAGGCATCATTTATTACTTTGCTTTAATTTTAAGTTTTTCAAAATCAATTTGATTAAATGTTTAATCATATATGAAAATGTAATATAGAATCTACATGTAGATGTGACTAAGGGCTGTACAAATAATGTGACGGGATGTATGCCTGTTTATTCTCTAATGCATATCGTTCCTGCTATTCTATACCTGAATTTTTTTCATTTTTTTTTTCATGAATGGAATATTTACAAAATGAAGGCCCAAAAAATGAAATGTTGTCAGGATTACTGATTGGAATCGGCTGTAGCCGCTCATTTGGCGCCAACTGCCGCGGGTTCTGATTGGCTCCCTATCAGTACTTGAACTCATTCCTGTCTGTTCCCTTTTGTCAGTCTGTTTGCGAATCTCTGTGATAGAAGGCAAGCCTTTTTGTTTGACCCTGACTCTCGCCTGTCCCGCTATTGCTCCTGTTTGTCTTCCGCTACGACCCGTTTTTGATCCCGACCACGTCTTCTCTCCTGTCCCAGCTCACAACTACTTTCCGACCCCAACCACGTCTTGCTATTCCAGTCCCGGCTACTGCCCCTGACACCGCTCGCTACGGAAGATCCACATCCGTGTTCGGAGCCGAGTACCAGAGTGAACACCGGATCGTGGGCGCACTGCTTCCTCGTTCCTTCAATAAAACTTGTGGTAACGTTATGCGAGTGGGTCCTGTTTTCGTTCTGGTCCTGACATATCTGTTTTTGAAATAGCAGCGACAATATTAAAAATTGGATACACCCAGTGTTCCCTCTAAGCTGCGCGCGTGCAAAATTGCGCACTGCTTGCACATTCTCAGCGCACAAGAAAATCTAACCAGCGCACAAAAATGAGGGCTCAAAATTACTAATTAAGAAGCAATTTAAGTCAAAGTTACAGAGCATGAAGGTGTACTTCCACTAAATATGTGATTAAGTACAGTTCTGTATCTTACAACCGACTAAATAAGCCCCCAAAAATGTTAATATTATGCGACAAAATATATCAGGAAATAAAAAGAAATGGATATCTTGTGAAAGAATTGTAAGAACAAACGACGTTTGTAGGCCGTACAACCTTTGCAATACTACATGAGTCAATTCATTCAAAAGAGAAAAATAATTTTGCATTGCCGGAAACTCAGCAAAATGTAACTTGATGTCAAGTTTTGGACATGTTTGATGATGAATTATCTTGCCACACTTGGGATTGTGGTTGCTCACAGTTGTTTCAAGTGTTGCTCACCGACTTTGTGTGAACGCTCAGACCCGTAGAAAATTACAGGGAAAATTGGATACACCTACATTTTTTCCCCGTCATGTATCACTGAGGTTTGGGTAACTAGAATTGAACCCTGGACCTTTGCACCGTAAAACTGCCCACTAACCAGCCAACCGCCTTGCTGCCAGTAGGCTCAAGTAGTTTGAACAAAAAAGCACTTATTTCTCAGTTTTTCCATAATTTCTGTGGCAATCGCCGCAAGAGGTGGTTTCTTAATTGTCCTCCACTCCATTGGGCCAGGAAAGGGAACGCCATGGCAAGGTAAATTGGGGAAGTGTGAAACAGCCAGCACTTACATAGAGACACCCCCTCCTCATTTCTCGCCGCCGGTAAGAAAAACACATGGAAGTGATGTCATTTTCCCTACACTGCCGTGTTTGTACCTGGTGAAGGTGACGGCAGCTTTCTGCAAAATTTGCATGAAGATCATATTGGAATCTTGCAATCATCTTCCATACGCTTCAAACTCAGCTTTCACGTGTGTTTAATTGTTCTCATCTTATTAAATTTTAGGCAAGTATAACCAACTACAGAAAATATTTTTTTTACAGGTTCACACTTTAAAACATTGGCAAACTTGATGACAGAAATACGAAAACAATGATTATGTCAGCTTTTAACCTGTCCATTGGATGAATAAATGTAGCCTCATTCATGTCACTCTACATCTACCTGTCCATCCATCCATCTACCGATCTCTTTCTGTTTCTCTATATCTCTCTCCCTGTCCATCTCTGTCTCTCCATCTCTGTCTCTCTCTGTCTTTTTCTCTCTCTCTCTCTCTCAGTCTCTCTCTGTCTCCCTCTTTCTCTCTCTCTGTCTTTGTGTCTGTATCTCTGTCTCTCGCTCTCTCTTTGTCACTCAGTCCATTTTTTTCTCTGTGTCTCTCGCTCTCTCTATATATTAATAATATATCTATATATTAATAATCTATTAATATTATATATATATATATATATATATATATATATATACATATATATATATATATATATATATATATATATATATATATATATATATATATATATATATATATATATATATGTGTGTGTGTGTGTACACGTAATGTTTGCTCATCTAGTAAAACATATATTTTATTGAAATAAAAATATAAAATAGGACAAAATATTTTCCATTACTTTAGCTGGCTTTTAGCTCGTGGCTAACGCGGTACAGGCATAACGCCACATCCAAAAAGACGCCGTCTGATTGGCTGTCCGTGCTCCGTGACGTCACAGACGCACTTAATTTTCCTCTAGGAGCGCAACATTGGACCTCACACACACCAAAGCACACTTACCGAACATCACTCACGCCTTCAACTTTTCCCTCTTCAATATTTCATTTCTATATATATTTTATTTTTTCTAGCTCACTTTGTAGGCAGTGGATCGCTTAGGAGACAAAAGCACCTCCGCGTGGAAGACAAAGCAGGTTTTTTTTTGGTTCTTATTTTCTTCATCGTTTTTCATCCCTCCGAAGGAGAGTTGCAGGGTTCTGCCGGCTGGGAGGAGTGGAGATCCGGGGTGTATTTGTGGTGGGGGGGCTCACAAGACGCCGACCACCTCCTGGATTTTTGTGCCCATGGCGGTGGGGACGAGACTGGACGTGCTGCTCGGACTTGTCCTGCTCGCGCAATGCGCGCACAGCGCCGCAGCTCAAATTGGTGAGAAGATGCGAAAACCGAATGACGCGTGCACTTTGTTGACTTTGACGTTATTAACATCTAATCATAATATAATTGACGTAAAATGTTGTCATTAGAAAATAAATGGGCCATAATTGAAGAGTTTTGCGTTGAGGGTGAATTCAAGGGATTGTCCTTAGTGGGCTGCATTCAGAAAAAGAAAATTGCAATTATCGAAAGAGTGTTCCCGAGTATGGAAGCTAAAAAGTATTTCCTAGAGGTACAGTATTTTTGGACAATAAAGCACACCTTAAAACCCCAAATTGGCCAGAAATTTGAAAGTGTGCCCTATAAGCTGGTGTATCTTATATACCGGAAAATACGCATATTCATCGTTACAATTATGTGATGCTGCATATGAAAACTGTTCTGCCTTTGAAAAACATATAGAGTGGTCTTGGTGGGCCCTCTGTAGGCCTCTTGTGATTAAGGCTATACAAATAAACATGACTTGTCTTGACTTCTTGTTAACATGTTAACTGCAATTATTTGAATGAGGATTTTTTCTTTTTATTAATTGTTGTTAAATGACACTAGATACGGTAAATGTTCTACAACCCTATCCCTTCATGCGTCGTTCATACACTTCATACTTAGCTTTCATATAATATATATATATACACAGTATATATATATATATATATATATATATATATATATATATATATATTGCGTTCCTGCAAATGTGCAAAAAACAACATCCCTCCCTGCTTAGACGATGACGAAAGGACTTTGTCAGCTGTTTTAGACAGAAAAAGCTCTTTCGAAGTGCCTTTTTTTTCCTTATCCATGTGTATGCTTTTCTTGGCACACTGCTTCACTATGCCTTCTCAGGGGCTGCCTACACACTCTCAATTGCTGGATACAGGAAACAAAACCAGTAAGTAGGGGCTTCCTTGAATTGTAGACAAGGATCTGGTAAAAGCCACTCCTGCCAAACAATGGTAATTTACCATACTGAAATCATTCCCAGAGGTTTGATACTTATTGATTAGCGGCGCCAAACCCTTTACAATATTTATATGTTGATATACATTTAAATAGGAAAAAAAAAATATAAATATATGTATATAAATATATATATATATATATATATATATATATATATATATATATATATATATATATATATATATATATATATATATATATATACACACAGTGGAACCTCGGTTCGCAATCATAATCCATTCCAGAACCCTGTTCAAGAACCGATTTGTTCAAGAACCGATTTGTTCAATCACCGAAATCATTTTTCCCATTAAAAATAATGTAAATCGTTTTAATCCGTTCCAACACCCTGAATGTTTACCATGAATGTTTAACCCAGGCTAATCGTACGTTCGCGTTATCGTAATCTTCCGTACGAAAGATTACGCTAACACGAACGTGGAAAAAAAAAAAAGATAAATAAAAGAATTATGAATAGGATTTCTTACCTTTGTGGTGGTCAGCAGAAGGCGCATGCTGTATTCCCTAGCAAGATCAGAAACTCGCACACCTCTTTCATGTTTAGCTATTATGTCTTTCTTAATGGCAATACTGTAGTTGTACGAACAACTTTTCTTTTTTCACCTGTCCTGCATGCACCGACCTTCGGAGGCATAGTTAGGGGATAAAACACTCCGTTCACCGATATTAAAAGCGAAAGCAAAACAAGGCAAGTGCGCACGTGATAACAGTTGGTCACAAGGGGGTGGGGGCGATCTACACGATCTCCACCCGTACGCACCCTAGCGTACGCACTCACGCATTACCGGCGTTCGAACTCCGAATTTTTGACCGAACAGCGAAGCAAGAATTTCTCAAAATTTTTGGTCGAACTCCGATCTGTTCGAACTGAGAGGCGTTCGAAAACTGAGGTTCCACTGTGTATATATATATATATATATATATATATATATATATATATATATATATATATATTTTAAAAAAAAAAAAAACCCGTTTTTACGTTTTTTTACATTTTGGCACCCTGGGACAATGCTTAGAGAATGTATTTATACATTATGGTCTCACTCAGTTAATAGAGAAGCTACGTAAGTTTTAAGGACACCTCAAACAACGCATCCAACTCCCTACAACATCATCAAATACAGTATAGAACGATTTTTAAAAAAGGTTTCAAAACTGTTTCCAATAAACACTGTCAGAGCTCTGTTGAAGTTTTACCATGACACCATGAAGTTACTGTGGATCAAATATTATTTTCTCCTTGTGTGGTAAATACAGTACAGTACTTAAAACAAGGAGGTCACATCAGTCGTTTTCTTCGTAGAGAAGTCCTCAGACCAACATCAGCAAGACAGCCTCAGTCCCCTCACCTCACCCTCTTCTCCCCTCCATCCTTGAACATTTACTGCTGCCGGTGCGTTTTTACCAGACAGCGGTTTGGTGAATATGTTTAGCTGCTGACAGTGACTATAAATTAAAGCAGCGTGTGTTTTTCAGTGCAGGCGCCCCCACTCCAGCCCACCCCCCGCTTTTTCTGTGATGCTATCGGGTGGCACGCGTGTCGTATTTATGCGCTAGCGTGCTTTGACGGTTCTGTCAGTCGGCATGTGGAGCACATTTGAAAGTCCTTGCAGGAGGGGGGTGGAACGAGTTAAACAATGACATATTTGACTATGTTTTTATAGAATAGTCGTAAACATGAGGTGAAGGGGCTTCATCACACCTGGGGTTGCTAAGCCCTTACCTTCCCGCCTTGGTTTTTTACAGACAATGTGCAACTCCTCTCGATTTAAAACAAATCTGACTTATAAAAAGGGCAGCACGGCAGGGCAGTGGTTAGCACGTGTACGGCACAGTTCTGAGGTCATAAGATCGAAACCTCCTGTGTGGAGTTTGCATGTTCTCCCCGTGCTTGCGTGGGTTTCCTCCAGGCACTCCGGTTTCCTCCCACATTCCACAAACATGCATGTCAGGTTAATTGGCTGGTCCGAAGTGTCCCTAGGTGTGAATGAGCGAGTGAGTGAGTTGTCTGTCCCTGTGTGCCCTGCCACTGGCTGGCAACCAGTTCAGGGTGTCCCCTGCCCACTGCCCGAAGATAGCTGGGATGGGCTCCAGCACCCCCGCGACCCTACTGAGGATAAGCGGTGCAGATAATGGATGGATGGATGACTTATCAGATGCGTATATACTCCGAAAAAGCATCTTTCCTAGATATAGTCTTCTGTTATCGTTGCTTGTTGCCTGGTAATAAGCTGCTATTCCCACATAGTGTAAAGTGGAAGTACAGCGAGGAACAAACCTTTTAAACTATTTTGATGTGGGCTTATATTCGGTAATTTATTCATTTTCTCTAATATTTCTGAACATGAACAGAGTGCAACTTGGACCAGTTGTAGCCCATTCGCACAATTGTAAGTGTTTTGAACAAGACTAACAACTGTATACCTAGGGCGGTTTTTTTAAACAAAACATAATAATTTGGGATTTTGTCTGGGAAGAAAAATCTAAAAAGTTATGTCCCCAACCCTAACCCTAACCCTAACCCTAACCCTAACCAAAGAAGTGGATTGGCCAACTTTTCAACCCCTTAACGTTCCTGTTGAATTCGGCCTTAATCTCAAAGTAAATAAAAACTGTTCTTGAACCGTTTAGAGAATATGTACATTTTTCTCCTTCTTTAAAAGGTCAAACTCTGAAGTTTCATCCCAATTTGAAATGATCACTCTAAGTGCAACGAAATTTGAGTAATCTTAGTTGGAAACACTAGAAGGTTTTTCTTCCGTCTGAATTTTTCTTGCTATCAAATGCCTGCAGATGAGTGAGGCATGGGCATCTTAGCTAGAAAACAAGCGAGAAAATAGCTTGAAGCCTTACCTGGTGCAATGTCAAATTTGATTGTAATCTTAAAGTAACTAAACATTTTATTTTACTCATTTTCCAAAGGTAGGTCTAGGCGTTTCCAAAAGTGGCCATTTGGAGACGAGAAATTGACAGCTATAAAAACTCAGCAGCGGCGTAAATGGCTTTGGCCGAATTGTTTATACATTTTAAAAGAGTTGTAAATGTTTGACTTCTCTCCCCAGAAGTCAATCAATGAGTGCGCACACTTGCGTGTAATAATCTGCGTAAAAACTACAGAAAATGTCACACAATTATGTTGGTATTTCAGTGGCTAATCACAGTGTCAATCATCTTTTGAATCGGTCACTACTGGCTCATGATATTCTGAGCTAGGAGACGATTAGAGACGCATAGGGTAATGCAGGCTGTGGACCATGAAAAAAAGCCTGCTATTGGCCGAGAGTGGCGTCAATCAAAAGATCACAGGCTTTCAGCCATAATTGGAATAATTTTACGAGTTTGTATATTTGTAAACGGGAATTATGTGGATAAACAAATGGATTACAACTAGAACCTCCAACGATGCAGTCATGCTTTTAGGCATATATATTTTTCATATGTCGGCATTATCGTGTGTTTTAGAGTAATATTTGACACAGTTGGATTCTCTCGAAGGTCCTGGATATAACGAAGCAACGTTTGCAGACATTCAACTCATTTAATGATTGCCAGGGGACGTAGTTGGCGTGCTACACTGGCTTTGTAGTTTTCGGATATCTTGTTTCGGACTGAACGTGATGTTTCTGTAATGAGTGAAATGGTCAGCATATCTTGAATCCCAAGAGTTTGAGCTTTCTAAAGATATGTGGCATGAGATATATCAGTGACTGATGACATCAGACAGACACATATTTTTTGGATCAACAGTCCAGCGCTTAATCTTTTAAGTTATTTATGACCCACAAGTTTCTTCTTGTAACCAATTTACCTAACACCAGTCTGTTCAAATCAATCTTTGCCGTCTTTTGTCATCAATTGTACTGAAATGAAACTTTTGACATATTAATTTGTCAAGGACTCTGAAATTGAAATCAACCTTTACCATCTGTTTGTTTCATTTAAAATCAATCCTTGCTGTCTAAAGTCGTCAATGACACAGTAATGAAAATCAATGTTTGACCTTTTTGAGCATAAATGGCACTGACATTAAAATAAACCTGTGACGTCTAGAGTTATCAATGGCATTAAAACTAAAACTAACCTTTGACTTCTGTAGTCTACAATGTACTGAAAACAAATCAACCTTTGACGTTGGAATTCAATGTCATATTACTTGTAGTTGGCTCATTATCCATGAAGTGAAGCCAAACAGTAACAGAGGTCAAACTCATATTGTAAAAAACTAATTGAGTTTTGCGCCCAAATCAAAAGGAAGCTCAGGAAAAATAAACCTATATCAGACAGTACCTCTTGAATGAAACTGCTGTGAACATCTGCAAGTAATTACACAACATCTTGCTCACATAGTTATTTTTTTTCCCAAAGATGTGCTCAACAGCAGTGGCACACACAATTTGGGGCATTTTTGAGATCATTTATAACAGTGGTCTGCAACCTTTTCTGAAGCACCAACTAGTTCATTGTCTGACAATAGTTTCATGACCCGACCAAAGCGGACATAAAACACATTTGTACTTTTTCCAAAATGATAATAACAACAATCATAACATCCATCCAGCCATCCATTATCTGCACCGCTTATCCTCAGTAGGGTCGCGGGGGTCCTGGAGCCCATCTCAGCTGTCTCCGAGCAGTGGGCAGGGGTCACCCTGAACTGGTTGCCAGCCAGTCGCAGGGCACACAGAGACAGACAAGTCACTCGCTCATTCACACCTAGGGACAATTTGGACCGGCCAATTAACCTGAAACGCATATTTTTGGAATGTGGAAGGAAACTAGAGAGCCCGAAGGAAACCCACTCAAGCACGGAGAGAACATGCAAACTCCACACAGGAGGTTCGATCTTATGACCTCAGAACTGACCCGCACACACGCCAACCACTGTGCCGCTGTGCTGCCCTACAATCATAACATTTATAAACATAAAATTAATGATAACATTGAGCGTAAATCCACTGTGTAGTCATGTGGAGCATTTAGATGTCCCCGTAACATTGCGCCGAAATCACATTTATTCATTCATTTTTTGAATTGCTTATCCCAATGAGGGTTTTGGAGTACCATCCCAGCCATGTTTTTGGAATGTGGGAGGAAACCACATTTCCAGAGGTTACGGGGAGAACATGCAAGCTCCACACAAGGAGGTCAGTAGCTGGTATTGAACCCGGTACCTCTGATTTGTGATGGGGATTTGCTAATAGCAACTTACGTCACATTGATACGCCGACCAAGTTAATAAAAATTACAGATTCACCAAAGAAACCGCAAAAAGCTTGTTGGTGTCATCTTCTTAACTTAGGGATCCATGCATCCTCCAACTCCGTTGCCAAAAGTTTTTCCATAGCGCAAAGTTTGTTTACAATCATTCTATCATGACGTCTTTGACCATTCTTCACGCAGATAATGGCAAAAGGTGTGTTTGATTCATCCTTCACTGTATCTTCGGCGGGTGGTAATCCTTTTGTAACTGCGCCTGCCTGCGCGAACCACACTGATTTTGATTCAAACCTATCACTTCAAAGCCCAGTCTGAAACAGTGTCAGTTAAACACGGGTCTCTTAACTGCCTGGGTTGTCTGGGCATTAATGAAAACGCAACTCTGGACAGCCTTATCCATTGATGACAGTTACTAGCCGGTTTTAGGGTCGTGGCCAATTTGGCACCAGTCCAGTCCTTAATGCAGGCCCAGTTCTTTTCTGGTGTTCTTCTCCTGCCACCTTGGATTGTGCCCATCTTGGCCAGTCCTATTGATCTTGTGACCATAACATTGCAGTTTTTGTCCGCCCATAGTTTTTCGTAGGGTCCAATGTTCCCTCTGACGGTCTTGTGCAGTGTTTTATTTGTCAAATCAGCTAGCCTAGAAGATTCCTGCAGCATCACATCTCCATGGCCTGGATTTTCCTTTCCAGTTTTGTTGTGACTGTCAATCAGTAAAACATTAATAGGTAAAAAATAATGGAACACATTTTTCTTTCTGTGCAGCCTGGTATCCAACTCCCCACAGCACTGTATTGGTGGTTGTACACCACCGATTTATAGACAAGAAATGCTCCTCTCGGCCCTGGAAACACAGCGACTGGAAGTGTGAAGAACCCCCAAAAATCTGAAACTGTTCACCAGAATGAGAAAGTGAAAGGCTCCACATCACGGGGGTTGGGTGCTTTGAGAATGGGGGGTTGCAATGACAGGACAGGGGAGGAGGCCGGTTCATTGTGTGGCCTTCCTCACACAAGCCAGGAGCGGGGTCATCACCCGCACCAGCGTGCAATAGCGGCACCAGGCTGGCGCATTAGTTACGCCCTGGAACTTCGGCGCTCCCCCAACCTCCACGCCCACTCTTGCCGCTATGGGAAGAAGATTTGAGCTGGGGGACTTTAGAGCTCAGGAGTGGCGCGCTGGTGTTCAATAGATGCCAGAGACAAAGAGCCAAGAGGCCACTTGTTAATGAAACGCAGTTAAGCCCCTCTTCATTTTTTATGTGGGTCCACTTGTTCCTCATTTTCTTGGTCCAGATTCAAGGTGATGTGATGGATATGAGTTCAGTGTGAGATGACAAGCAATTTCCGCCTCTGATATACATCTACCATTGCAAATAATTGGAAAGTGCCGGCTTGCCTGTAGTCATGCTGTTGTTGCGAGAGATACTTCAATCTTTATCGAGAGAATTTGGGGTGCAGCCTACGTAATTCTGTGTAAAAATACATTAACATACACACCTTAAACCAGGAACCATCAATCTTTTTGAAGCCAAGAGCTATTTTTTTTTTTATTACTGATCAGTTTGGTATGCAATTCCAAAAGAACAATTTATCATATGTTATTACTATGTTATCATCACTGTAATTTCTGGACTATAACCCATTACACCACATCCATTTGAAAGGAAAAACATTTTGTGTATATATAACCCACACCCGACTATAAGCTGTATGTTCCCATGGTAAAACATGAGATACAGTATTTACAAAGAAAGACAAATCACAGAAAGAGCTTTCAAAGTCTAAATAACAAACGCAGGGAAAAGAAACCAAGACGCAGCAACACAAGTAACACAGTACGTTAACATACATTCTCTTCTTCAATGTCGTTTATTGGCAGTTGAGTCTTCCTCAAAACAACCTTTCTTACCTTTTTGGCATGAGCGCTCCCTGTCAGCCGATAGAAAAAAAATAATACATTAGCTGTATCTTTGCATAAGCCGCAGGGTTGATATTGTGTGACAAAAGTTGCAGCTCATAGTTCGAAAAATACAGTATATTATCATCATGTTATTATCACATTGTAGTTATCATAAGTAGGGTTATGAAGGCTCTGTCACTCACTAAAACATTTGATTCGTTTTATTGCACTGACTGATTTTCAGAAATAAATTGTAGCTAATTTTGAAAGAATTGATCATGAAAAGACACTGTTCATGTTAAATATTTCTCATGCCGGTGTAAAATATATTTTAAAATTTCCTGGAAAATCACAATGACCGTCAACGGTAAACCAATCATCGAGCTACTCAGGTGATCTTATGGGGCTACCTGTCACGAACCAGAAACAGAGACAGGAACCAGTAGCGTTTGTCTACTCAGATTTATTGATAAAAAGGGAGAGCAGGGCTTGCTTCCATGATCTGATGATCGACAGACAAGGGTAGCAGGTGGCGGGAACGCGGAAGTGGCACTTCCGTGTCAAGCGAGGATAATCGTAGACTGCAGGGATACTGGTCAGTAGCCGACGGGAGAACAAGGGCGATATTGAGTTCAGAAAAGAGGTCGGCAACAGGTATCAGGCAGGAAACAGGGCAAAACAGATCGGTGGTCGGGGTGGCAGATCAGGGCAGAAACGGGGCAAAACAGGTCCAGAAACAGGTCGGCAACAGGTAATCAGGCAGGAGAAAACAGAGCAGGAGATTGTTGGATGGAATGAGCTTGCCTAAAAGGTTCGCAACGATCTGACGGGTTCCTCTTGAAAGCCGGGGGTTTAAAAGGAGTCTCTGAACCAATAAGCTCTCAGGGCTGTTGGCGCCAATTGGGCAGTCACAGGTCCCCTGAATCAGCAATTGTGACAATACCTCGTGCCCGTGGGTACCACCTTCGAGAACCTGCTCTATATGCGTCCACACATGGATTGCCACTGATGTCTTTGGAAGTGAATGAGTCATTGCCAATAACGGCTGTAGCGTCATCGGCAGGGAATAAGCAGATTTAGCATTTGGAACACAACCAGAACAATTAAAAAAGCTTTTAAAGTCAGAATATGTGCAAAAAAATTGTGACATGGCTAATAGGAACTGAACTCTGAGGCTAGATTTGTTATGTTTTGTCGCATTTTTTATTTTCAGACATGTTTCAAAAACCCTCTAATCACATAATTGACTAAGCCAAAGGTTAGGGTTCTCTAAAAAACGTTGGATGCTTCTTTAATCATGATGTGATGATGAATGTAATCCTGTTGAAAGGAGTCGGCAAACTCCTCCATGCTGCTCCATGATTTTCTGGGCTGTGTTGATGACTCACTGTGAGATTCTCCTGTTTACTCCAGTGCACCCAGCATACCTCTCTGTGATGCTGTCTTTATTTCAAAGAGGGTTCGGAATGAACCCCTGTTGAGAAAGGAAAAGGGCAGGGGTTAATCTCCTTTATAGGTTTATCCTAAACCTGGACTAATTAAATATAAAATACTGTGTTGTACTAGACTTCACCAGGCAGTGAAAGTTCTCGGATGCAAAGGATAAAATTTGGCACAGACATGCTTTGAAGGCATGTTGCGGCATGCCGTAAACCTCACAACGGGGATCTTCTCTGAGGGTAGACCCAAAAACACCTTCTGAAACCCTACCCCGTGGAGTTCAGGATATGAAGTCCGGATGGGGAGAGGGGGGATCTTGCCTATATTACATGCAGCGTTATCTTTGTTTCATGGCGACAAGGCATGTAGCAATTGGTTCCTCTACATCAGGGGTGCTCATTATGTAGATCGCGATCTACAAGTGGATCCCAGAAATATTACAGGTAAATCACAGGAAATTGTATTCAGTGCTTTGTATGTGGAGGGACTCACAGCCATTTAGCGGTCATATGCAGCATGGTAGCATTACAAACTTGATATTTCTTTGCAACATCATTGGCCGTAAAAGAAAGACTGACTTGACACTTTTGACTATTAGACTGTTGTTTTATTTTGAGTAAACACCAATCGAGAAAAAAAAAAAGACTTCACATATTCGTCTAAGAAAATAATTGTGCAGTTTAAAGCAGAGATAGTACAATACATTCACCTTCTTTCCCAAAACAAAATGACCGGCATAATTAGAACAACTTAAGTACTGTATGTTCACATATATACGCCTACATCGCATATAAAGGACCTCCGAAAACTACTTTAAAATAGACACATACTGAAAGATCATCAAAATACTAATAAAGTGTGTACCTAAGCATAGATAATCAATTTATTGAGTAGCTGATAAAGATTAATATACTAGTAAAAGGTGAAGATATAACATTTTTAAACCATTTACTGTACCTTCAAGCAGCGCTTCAATGGCAGACACTCTTACCATATTACCATTTTTAAATTCCCTTATTCGACTTCCAATTTTCTATCCCCTCTTACTAACTTTCTTGGGACCTGTTGTTATGCACAGAAAAAAACAAATACAACCAACAAAATCACAATCAAATGAGATTTCATCCCTCTCCAACGCGCTGATTGACAAAAAAGGTCTTCCTTCCTTTTTAGAAATTATTTTTGCCATCTATTGTTAATTAGTGCAATTGACCCTTGTTTATTCTTTTCCTTGTTAACATCATTTTGCCAAAGCAACAGTTGGACCCACTGAAAACAGGTCCGTGACCCGCTTTTGGGTCCCGACTCACTGGATTAAAGCATCTAAGTCAGGCGTGTCCAAACATTTCAGAAAGCGGGCCGGATTTGGTAAGCTGAAAATGTGTGAGGGTGGACTATTCAACCATGCATTCTTTGAACAGTCTTTAACAAATTCACCCTCCGTGAAAGGTTTGCAGTGCTTGGCAATCAGTGCTGCGACCTGGTAGCTCACTTTTGTAGATTTTCATTTGACTCACAGGGTCTAGAGAAAAGGACTGCTGTAAATGTGCCATTAAAAACAACTGCCAGTTGCTTAGCCTTTTCCCTGCGTTCGATGGTGGTGCGTCACTGTGTGCATAGCTCCGCCCATCCTAACGCTCAACCATTAAAATTGCCCCTGGAGCTTTGCTTGCCATTTTGGGTGTTGACCCTTTGTTTTCATCATAAAGTCTCTTCACAGTGAACAATCATTGTTTAATAATCTTCCATATAAAGGATTCCTCAGCGATGTACAGCCAAAACAAGGTTGGTTACACCCTAACTGTAACTAGGGGTGTCCAAACTACCAGATTTGGTAGGCTAAAAATGTGTGAGGGCCGACTATTTGGCCTGGCATTCTTTGAACAGTATTTAATAATTCACTCTTCTGCGAAAGGTCTGCAGTGCTCGGCGATCAGTAGTGTAACCTTGTAGCTCGCCTTTCTAGCATTTCGATTTGACTCCTAGGTTCTTGTAAAAATGCGCTGCTGTGCCATTAAAACAGCTTCCAGTGGCTTCACCTTTTCACAGCATTCTTTTTCAGAAAGCATTTTTAGTCAGCATGTTTCGTCTGGCCCTGCCTCTTGATATTATAGTCTTTGAAAACACCCACAGTCTCTTGGCAAATTTGGCAAATGCAGTTGTTTGAGATATCAGGGAAAAAATACTCCAAGCACACAGTCAGCTTTCCTTTTTTTATTTACAGTCGTCAGATAAGAAATGGGGTGGGCTGAAGTTCTCTCAGAAAGCCAAGGGCAAGGTGTCCAAAGGGCTACTGCCATCATCTAGGGAAATTATGATTTTTCTTTTTTGGTACAAATTTATTTTATACTTCGGTCAATATTACTGCTAAGCCACATATTATTGATATTGTGACAGAGGCCGCAGGCCAGTAAAAAGGTGATCATGGGTCGTAACTGTCCCCCAGACCAGACTTTGGACATAGCTGACGTAAGTCCTTTAAGGGCATGACAATCCTTGCATAGAAGTTCTAAAATGTTTTACAGTTTTCACTATAACTGTATAATTTGTACTTACCATTAAATCTTTTCTACCTAATGTTTAATCCGTGCAGTATTTACAATTCAAATGTTTTTACCTGGAATTCAGACCATTTGGAACATAATTTCTAATATACGTACATTTTTATGCCTTGCCCATCAACAATTTCACCTCATGGTCCCCACCTCAAGGGTCTACTGTAGTCATCAATTTTCAAATAGTTTTATTCATTGCCTTTCTGTGATGTCCCTGGGCGCCATTGCAACTGATTGACTGATTGAGCACACCTCGGGCTCAGTAGAAATCTAGAGTGTGTTGGTGTATTTGAGGACAACTTTGACTTTTTTTGTGGACTTGTCTGATAATCATTCCTGTCCACACGGCTCTTAAGAAAGCCCTCTACGCCTCGCAGCTTTTGTAAGACTTTATCTTTGTACCGTTTTTTTTATGGACTGTGCTTGCTGTTATTAGTTTCCTGTTTCTTTCCTCATTGGAGCGCCTTGTGTTGATCCCTATTACCCATTAACCCTTCATTGTGACGCATGTGACTGCGCTTGGATCCTGTCCCGCAAATCATAACACTCGCACCCTGTTTAGAAAAAATGAAACATTTTCCGAAGGTTATAAGGCTTGGTATTCCCCAACTAAGGTCAGCCTACCCTGACTCGAATCTTAACGTCTGCAAGTCATTTGCGGAAAAAAAACTCGTTTTTCTCTCCTGATCCCGTCAAACTGAAAATACTTGGCCCGGCACATCTGCGACAGGTCGACAGAGCATCAAGCATGAGATCACTCCATCTGGCTTTCACATCATTGCATCTTATTTGAGATGTTCGAACAGGTTGGTGCCAGACAAACGTGCGCCCAATCTTTTTTTTGTTTACATGTACCTGTAAAATTAGCATGTCGGAAATGTAAAGTGCCCGCAATCATATCTCGGCTGTTTACCGTCGTATGTTGCTTGAGCGTGCCAAATACTCGTACTTTGGGATTTGTATCATCTATGTAGATTACCTAAAGGAACCCAAATGGTATGGCCTTACATGCTAATAGCTTAATGCATGTTAATTTTTCAACGTGGACTAGAAAATAAAAATCTATATATCTGTAGAAAAATAGGATTATGGTTACTTAGTCATAATTCTCGGTGCCGTCCTCATGACATTCTGTGTGTATTCACAACCAGTTTTGTGTGTGTTGCTAATACAAACATTAAAGAGTTACATATACTCCACTTCATTCAAGTAATTCAGTTTTTTGTGAAGCCCTTTGAGACTATTTGTGATTAAGGGATATACAAATAAAAATGACTTGACTTGACTTGAAATGACTCTCCAGGCATGGTGTATTACAAAAATATTCTTTTTTACAGATAAAAGCATAATTTTTCCATAAAGTCTGCACTCACGTTTGCCCCATTCATTTAGCTGTTGCTGTATAAGCCACAGCCCTACCCTACACACTGCCTGCCACTCACTGGTGACACACAAGCAAATATGGGGGCGGCAGTAGCTCAGGAGGTAGAGCGATCGTTTTAGGATTAAGGGATCCCAGTTCGAATCCCGGCTTGTCCGTGTTACATGCCGAAGTGTCCTTGGGTAAGACACTGAACCCCCAATACCCCCAATAAGCAGGTTAGCGCCTTACATGGCTGCACAGATCACGGCCGCTATTGGGAAATGTGAAGCACAATGTAAAGCGCTTTGGGAAGTCATTGACTTGAAAAGCGCTATATAAATGCAGATCATTTCATTTCATTTCATGAGCACATAGAATCTTCATATCTTCTGATTTCAGTATTTTATTATAAGCAAGTATAGTATATACAGTAGGGAGGATAGCTCCATAAGGAGGAAATCAGCATCCTCATACTAACTGTATTCAGTTGTAGGTATTTTGCTCTGGAACGTGTTAGTCCTGACATGGGACACAACACTAGTTTTTGCAACGCTCAATTAATATCAGTAAAAGCGCTACATGGGTTTGATCAAACTTCGGATGGGAAGTGATACACGGACTGCTATGCAACGTAGCAAGGGGGAGCAATTTGTGTACATTCTTCCTATTTTTTGATCATACCAAGCTTCCTTTCCATGGTTATCACGTTTTTGCTTCCCCTTTAGCATCACTGCAAGCGAATAAATACAGTACAAAAAGTAAAGTATTGAATCGGACTAAGTCGCAAAGCGAGATTCTGAAGCTAATGAAGAGAATGGATTGTGAGAGGAAGCTCTGACAATTGACGGTTTTTAATTACGTGACTAAATTAGGGCAACCCAAGAAGTGGTGGCCATATTAGTTGTGTGTAAACCGGTATGTTTACCTCAATATGATGGTAAATGACAATGGAAATATGGCAATCAAAGGTCTCGTTTGGCCGTCATTAAATGTTACGGACTAACTAATGACAACAAATGTTCACTGAATTACAAACAAGACCCATTCGCACTAGAAAAAGTGTGTGGTGTAGGGGTTGGGTTGAAATAATGCAATCTCTGGGACTCGTTTCACGGGCAAGGCATTTTAGAGTGCTCAGGCCATCCCCGGGGGTCTCATTGCTTTATTTCAGAGCATATCTGTGCCCTCTACTCCCAACAGATAAGGGTGCACTCTTTACGGCTGGCTTTCATTGACAATTGGGGCTTTCTTTGAAGCTAATTTTATCCCAGAAACGGTGCAATATTTTGCCAAGAGTTTATGGCGCACGCTACTCTCTTGCAAGTGGAGTCCTTGCTCTTTTCATTAACTAGGTAACCGTATTAAAAAAAGACTGATTTAATTAATAAATCATCTTTATTTTCATCATATAACAATACAAAAAACTGGAGGCCTTCTCCTTTTCAGTGCAAGAAGCGATATAGCGAGTGGTCGGCTTGCTGCGCGCCAGCATTGGGTTGGGCCAGGTCTCCGTGATGATTTAAATACAACGGTCTGTTTCCCACGAGTTGTTTCCCCAGGTCATCCGTTTCATGGGTAATGGATCTGATGTAGGTGAGATACAGGCTCAACTCTGGTTGTAGTTGTGAGAGTTTTTACCCAGCTGCAGCATTAACTTTTGCTTCATTTACCGATGCCACCTCCTTCGCTTCTCAGACCAAATAACAATCCACGGACCACCTTGCTGTCTTAACAATTCATAGGTGATGTATTTATGTCGGTAGTCGATGTTCACAAGTCCCCGTCTGGTGTAGTGATGTAACGTCGATGTATGCATTGATAGAGACAAACCTGTGTTTTTTTTGTAAAAGAAAAGCACTAAATGGGAGAGCCAAGAGCCGTCCGTGCACATCAGCATATTGGATACTACTTAGATAGGTCCTTAAAAATAAACAGTAAAGTTGAGAAAAAACAACAATGCCTTACGCATTCCCTTTCACGTGAACATCCAACAAAATTAAGGTGGACCCTTGATAATATCAAACTGAGTCTGTCAAGGACCCGCTCTGGGTGGCGTGGAAGGACAGTGCGAAAACACAAGTGCAGCAATGGATGTCTTTATTCAGACAGGGTTCGGTACACAAGTCAGTCAGAAATCGGGCAACAGTATCAAGATCACCAGAGGCAGCAGTCGAGTTCCAAGAAGCAGGCTCTGGGTTGGTGATTTGTTAAGCTCCCTTTGGCAAAGGCGTCAGCCCAAATGTTCGGCGGTGCTCGTTGTCAGGTTAAGGGAGCAAGGGTTTCGGTACACTGGAAAATAACAAGTCTGTGACTAGAAGGCTTCGACCATGACAAAAGAGGCAACGAACTAGCACCGAGCTGAGAAAACAGAGGGTTGTGAGGAGAGAGAGAGAGGTCAGATTGGAGAGTAATCAGGACAAGTGACACCGTCTGTGGGTTGGAAATTAGAGCCAGGTGAATGGGAGGGAAAGAAACTCCAACCTGAATTGAGGAATCAGCCTCTGGGACCCAACCACTTCTAGATGTGCGCATGACGTCGCACGAAAACAGTTGATAGCATATTAACATATTTATGTTTAGGTGACCACAACCATTTGCAGACCAGCATTTTATATGATGTCGGCCAAAAGCAGACAGGTATTATAGACACGCAATAATTTGGACACACCAAATACATTTTTTTGCTGAAAAAACATCTTATTCACCCCCAAAAGTGGAAATATCATAAAATCTATACACTGTATCCCGGGGGTCCACAGTTTCTTGAAAGAAAACTAAAAACCTTCTGTATCTCTTGACAAAGGTTTTTTTCACCCTTTCCATTTAATCAACTGTGATTGGCTGGATCTATCTGACGTGAGGAAATATGATAGATAGATGTTTCACAGGATCTTTTTTGACCTTATTAGGTTATATTACTCATTCGATATGCCCTTTTTCGGTATAAGATGTTAGCTATCATTGTGATTGATCGACTACGCTTCAAAATGTAATTTTCTCAAGTATGACAGAGAACGTACAGTTCTCATAGCAACCTCAGCATCCTTAATCTTTCAAGTAGGCTGTGACAACAAGCACATGCTCGCTGTTTTAATCGGAGTGCTTCCCAAGAATGTACCGCTGTCTGCCTCAGACACAAATTCATGGGTCCCGCATCCCCTGAAAGCACCAAGGACATCATCATCCGTCATTTCATGAATTTTTTGAGACATTTCTAACATTGTTGTGTGACTCAACTTGTGGGTTGAATTATGAAGATTGAACATCTGCTTGGCTGAAGATGTTCATCACTTGACCTGGATAGATAAAAGTCCGTGAGGGATGGGTGGATTAAGAAGGAAGCACAGAGGCCCGTTTATGGTGGGGGGAGGGGGTGTTTTGCAAGGAACATCGCAAAAACATGACTATGTCCAATTTCTAAAGGATATATTCGGCAACTCTCTTTCATCTGGTCTATCGATAATTTAAGTAAGCCGATAACTACCGTCTTCTCTGCAGTATAAGGTGCACCAGTTATAAGGCGCAAACCCCCGAAATTGTCTTTTGTGATTTGCACTATTTTACCTTATGGTGCAAAAAACACTGATTTGTATGGTCAAAATTAAGTTTGTTCAGCATTGTGATAGATTAAGCAATCTCTCATTTTCTTCACCTGTTGTTCCAGAGCATAGGTTAATATGTACAGAGATCTCTCGGTTTCTGTGGTTAATGGGGACCAGAAGCACCAACGAAAATCAGCGAAGTAGTTTTGCACCTTGTTTTTTGGCAGCCTTCATTACAGCGGACTTACCGATTAACCGAGAGAGAGAGAGAGAGAGAGAGAGAGAGAGAGAGAGAGAGAGAGAGAGAGAGAGAGAGAGAGAGAGAGAGAGAGAGAGAGAGAGAGAGAGAGAGAGAGAGAAAATGAATCAAAACCCAGTACGTTGTCGTAAAACCTCATGTTATAGCACACACCTAAAATTACTGTATGCATTTTCAATCTTATCCACCATATTCTTTCATAAATAAGGCGCACCAGGTTATAAGGTGCACTGTCTAGTTTTAGGTTTTTATTTTCTGAAAAACGCTCCTTTTCGTTGATGTTGAAGATGTTCAAGCAAGGAAGGTCATGTAAGTTATCGTGCTGGGATGCTGTCTGCAGCTGGGGCTGTTTCGTGAAGACTTGAGTGGGTGTGTTGCCAGGAATCGTGTTGTTTCTCCAGGAAAGGTGATATCATTGGTTACCCGGGTGTGGTAGCAGTGAATCAAAGGCTCACATCATTTTAATGAACGCCATAGATCACATCTGTGGTCTGGCAAGTAGGTAAGCCTGGACATGGCTTCATGTGGCATCGCCAGGTTTTTGTTACAAACGACTGGGATGGGTAATATTACTTTTTAACATTCTCCACTAACACCCACTCTCCCATGACTCACCTTCATTATCATTTCGAGAGACTTTTGGAGTCCTACCAATTCCATTTGTCATTTTATTTTTCGGGGAGCAACGGAGTTCATCCTAAATTACTTGTGGAAAATGACACACTGTCTTGACCGGTTCTCAAACAATTTTATTTCAGGGAGGGCTTGTATAGAAAATAACTGATCCCTGGAACAAAATTACTGCAGTACACTCACGGCAGCAGACCTTTACACAGAGTCACAATACAACCTAGAATATAATCAGTTGTTCTCTGCTCAATTTGAAGGACAATGCTCTGGAGTGCCACGTTTTTTCCCCTTGTACGCTACATTGTTAGCGATGACAATAAAAAGTATTCAATTTTATTTTGGGACTATTGGTACATTTATTCTGTTTAGTAGACACTCAAAATAAGGAGAGAAAACATCAATTGTTTCTTGAACTTGCATGAGAGGAGGAAAATAAAATCCAAGCTGTTCAAAAATGTCCTCTCCCGAGCATTCCTGGGTGACAAAAAGCAGTTCCTCCCTCAAAGTTGTGAAACTCAGAGACTAGCAACATTTTTGGCCTATACCGACAAAGATGTAAACAGTTCATAATAGTCAAAATAACGCACAACATTGAGGTACAATAGTCAAAATAACGAATTGGGATCCAATGCAATCTCCACGACAGGTGTGCAGTATTAAAAACAGTAAACTTATGAGCCGGTCATCAGTTTGAACAAAGAGGAGCCTTTTAGTTGGAAAAAATGACTAATGGAGGAACATGGAGACTGGAAATGGTAAAAGTTAGATGGACAGTTTTACCTCAAGATTAACGTCAGTCCCAGTAAACTACAGATGACACTAATCAAGTAAATCCCAAGTTAATGACTTTCTTGTTTTTGCCAGTTTTTTTATTATATATAGTTTATAATCTGAACATCAACTTCTGTTCTAGATTATTCATTTATATTTGTATAAAACGCATCTAATTGAAGACCCTGAGCCGTTAGAAATCAAAGCAGAAAAGATGGCATCTTAGACTCCTGTGGGAGGAACCTAATTCAGGATTAAGCAATTTGGAATGGAGCTCCTTAAATAACCCATAATTAGCTCCTAAAACAAGTATGACAATATCAACCCCTTGATTGTATTGAAAAAGCTCACTAATGAGACTGTTATAGTTCACTTTGTCTTGACTATCACCCACAAGCTCTAAATTTTCCTTTAGAGTTTACCAATGCATTTTAATGACTCAAGTATCGATATATCTTCTTCCCTTCCGACGACAACAAAAAAATCCTTGTCCTCAACTTCAGGGCATCAAAGAATGTTTTATGCTGCAAAAATTATGACCCGAGAGCGGTCCAACTATCGTGACGAATTGCTTTTGTTAGAGATGCGATTGCTTATTCATGGTCATCAAAAAGCATTTGCATGAGATCCCTTTTGTCAGCTGCTGAGAGGATTATAAACTACTAATGGACACTGGTTTGAAGTGCTCCGCCTTCTGCAAACTAAATTAGTGGGAGCTGTTTAATTATCCATCAATATATCCATTATCCATACTGCTCATCCTCATTATTTTCAAATGACAGAGGTCCTTCAGAGACGGGCCTGGACTTATAGGATTGATTTCAGCGGTGTCCCCCACAAACCCAAACGATTGAGAGCAGGCATATTGTGGAAATATCGATTAAATGTCTTGCCAGCTCACAACTCACCCACATGGCCTAGGGCATTGTGCATCATCACATTAGGACTATGTGCAAAACCAACCATGGCTGCTAGATACATACAACAAGATGTAGTTTGACATATGCAAGGCGATAAACGTAGATGTGTTGCTTTATGGCCTTCCAGTTTCAGTGCTTATGAGTCACCTCTTCAATCATGGACAACCATTGGTGTTGTATTTTTGTGCTTGTGCATATTGCCCGTCAGCAAATGTTGGACTTTTTAAATTGAAAGGGGTTATAACTGTACGTCGAGGTGGCTGACACGGCAATAGTATATCATATTTTTAAAGGGAATGTATCTACTTCCTGAACAGGGTTGTTGTATTTTTTTGGTTGGGTTTTTAGGTTTAGTGTTTATTATAGTTCACATGTTTAAGTCTCATCTCATCTCATTAGCCGTACCGCTTATCCTCATTAGGGTCCCGGGGGGGCTGGAGCCCATCCCAGCCATCTCCGGGCAGTGGGCAGGGGACATCCTGAACTGGTTGCCAGCCAATCGCAGGGCACACAGGGACAGACAACTCATTCGCTCATTCACACCTATGGACAATTTGGACCGGCCAATTCACCTGAAATGCATGTTTTTGGAACGTGGGAGGAAATATTTTGGTCTAAATATTTTGTACTTGTTATTTTTCTACCAGCTCCCTAAACATGTCTGGATTTTCCAAGTGTCTCTTATTTGTCTCATTAGACAATGTGTATTTAGTTCCTGGTTTTCTTTCAGTTCTTGTCGGATATTTTCGTGATGCTCTCTTCTTTTAGTTTCATGTCTCCTCTGTGCATTAGGTAGGTTTCTTGTTTTCATAGTTGTTTTGAGGACTATTTGATGTTTTGTTATTTTGTATCCTGTTTTTTATCAATTATACTACAGACCTTGCCTACTAGTTCCTGTTACCCTGCATTTGGGTCAACCGCACGCAAAGCCAGACAGGTTTGATTAATGTTTTTTTATCAAAATCTGCATGATTAGATATTAAGGATTCATGGAAAGATACTAGAATTATTATCTAGTGTCTGGGTCCAAAACGAGAGCGTTGATAGTAAGCTTTTGTGACACTCATTAGCTGTTAAATTAGTTGGCATTAGATGCTAAAGTGATACTTGCTCTAAACTGTGAGTTCATTAAAAAACAAATCCTTAAACGTTGAGAGCCTGTCCAAACTGGCAAACAATCATCTAAATGCATCCTCTAACATATTTGCAATAGCATTGTAGCACGGACATGGCAGGTGTAACAAGCTAGTTTGTTTGACGGACGGGCAATGAAAGCTTCCTCCGTTCTTAGCTGACCCTTTCAGTGCATTTGGAATTATATCTGAGGACTGGAGCTAAATTACAAGTTTCATATTTTTCTCAACAAGACCTTATAGCGAGTCATCAACACAGCCCAGAAAATCATCTTTTTCGCTCTTCCCAATCCGGAAGCCATTGCCGCATTGTGGTACAGAAATTCCAATTCTAAAATTACTCAAATAAGTTTGATATTAACATATGTAACCTTCAATCAGCCAGCAAGGCCTTTGTCTCACTTATGCAGGAAAATGCCACCGTTAATGAACCGACATCAATTTGAGCTTTCAGAATATAGAACACTTAGTGGAGATTGTTTTTTCCAAGCACTCATTGTCTGCCATCCAACTTCTGGCGTGCTTCTAACAATGGAACAAGAGGAACGAGAGATGGGAATACCATGTGGGACTTCACATCTGTCCTGAAGACATAAACAGATCCGACCTTGTCAGGGCGGACAATGCCAAAACGGGAAAGTAATAGAAAGTGACTGTCAGGTGAACAGCTCTACTTTCAGCAACTGGATCCACTAAACTTCACAAATGACACTTTATACGGTTGTTTTACAACAACCTTGTAGATAAACTCTGTTACTCAGCCTACAAATGTCAAATTTTACAATGGTCTTCATGCTGACTGAACAATCACATGATGCCATTAAATACACCCTGAAAAAAGTGAGCATCTCCAGTCTTACTACTTCATCCTTCAAGCTAACTAACGATCAAATATGAGCACTTGCCATCCACTTTTAACACTCAACTGAGGTAATATCACACATCTGCATATCTATTATCAGCTGCGAGTTCCGAAAGGTTAAAGTTAATCGCCAAGCTGTGTGGAGATTGTTATTGCTCGTAAATCTGCTCGCTGTGTCTTATAAATTCCCAAGATGATCATATGAGTTTTTATCTATTTCTCGTCTTCTTTCCCTGATGGGAATCTATTGTTATTGCACACTTTATTTTTCTTGAGCGCCAGATAGAATCAGTCACCTCTGCTATTTCTTGAGGTGTTAAGTAGTGTAGATTGTGTTTCATTATATATTACGTGCCTTTTGTGATGTAGGATGTTTCTTATGAAATACAAAGTCAAATGTATCTATAGTGGTGTCAGGATTTGGCACTCTATTTCGCCTCCCAGCGGGTGCCCATTGTGAGGAGTGGCTGGAGAGCGACCACCTGTACCTATTCAGTGTCCAAACCTGAACCGACATGGGAGATTGTCAGGTCACTGTGATTGTCGTGTTCAGACCAGGTTTGTTCCTTGTTTGGATATTTTGTTTGTTGTTTTTAATGTCCTTGGGCAGCTCCTAACACAGGCATATTCTCACATCCCTCCCTTATTTTTATCAATAACCTCCCCAACGACTTTCTTTGAAAGTTTATTACTGTTTATTACAAGTCCATTCTAAAGGGTTTTTTGATCATTAGCCCTGATTGAGTCACAAAATGAGTCCATGGAATTACCCTGATGTGGGATTGGTATCTCCTAAGACTTCCTGAGACCATCTCAATGTTGTAGGAGCTTGGTGTCTCGGTGGGCTTGTGATGACCCCAGGTTGCGTTGTGTTCTTTAGCCAGCCACTCTGTCCTGGTCGGAGTTCATGTCTCTGCTGTAAACGGTGTCTTTTTACGAAACAGGATGCTTGCTTTTCCTTCATTTTGCTGTTTGTTTTTGTCACTCTTGATTCGCCTCATAGTCTCTAAGATGCCTGTCTGCCATTGGTTGACGCAGGTCTACTATTGGTTTGCATCACGCCATATGGGGATTTCATCTTACGATCCCTACCCTAGGACGGATTGATCGAGGGAGTCCACTTTACCATCAAGGACTGGCATTGACATAGACATCATATAAACTGAGACACAAATACACATCAGCTAAAAAGAGACACTTGACACAAAGGACAAGAAAGACACATGAATGAAATGTAATCAAGACCAAGCCAGCACAGACTCCGACACAATTTCACACCCCTCTCTGGAACTCTCAAATAACAATGCTAGCAAGTCACTTGTAAAGAGAATATTCTTTGGTTTCAGACTTTCAATTTAAAGGTATTATGTGTATTTTCCCCCCTAAAGTGGGGCAGTGTTTGTTGATTGACAGCCAGTGGATCGCGCAGCCTCTAGTTTCTCACTTGAATGTGTTGACAGTGAGTTACTGGTCTTGGATTTAAGTGTGTCTGCCAATTATCTTGCAAGGACAGAGTGTAACAACATCCAACAGTCTGGTTACCACGTTCATGTCTGCCTTCCAGATCAGGTCTATCATCTGTGGTTTATCAGCTTGATTTATGACCGTATAGTAACACTGTTTCTCAACTAGAGAGTAAAAAACCTAAGCCCGAGTGGAGTGATTTTGCCGGCCAAGGTTGTCTAGTTCAGGGAGAAGATCAAGAAGCCGAACATGCCGGGGCAGGTTTTTGGATGGCGCCGTGCCAGACGGCGCCATAAACGCGACGCTGCGGAGATTGATTATAGGGAAAGCTAACAGAGCATGCAACTCCAGTTTCTTCAGAAAGGAGCCTACGGTCTTATGTAATGCTGTGTTTTTTCTTCATTGTTGAACGATTTAATTGCCAGAAACAAGCAAAAGTGGTCTGGCTTTCTGTTACCTGTTACTTTGGTCGTCAAATTTGTTTCACCGTTATCGGAGTCGCAGTTGCATCCTGGTATTCGACTCTCACCCACAAACTGATTGTAATCTTTCAACAAACAAGAGCAAGTCCTGTTGGCTTGATTCAAACTTTGCAAATTCCCATGACTTCAATGTCTGTAAATCAAACAAACAGCTAGCATATCTCGATATTCTATCTCAGATTTCTTCTTTGAAAATGGACCTTTGAGGGTCCCAAACTTGAAACTGAGCAGTGTCTGTTTCGAAACAGTTAACAGTTTGAGTGTTATCTCTCTTTAGGGTCATCCATTTTAACAGCCATTTACAAACACTGTACTGTAGACCCCAAAATATCACTTTAATCTGTTCTGACTTTGGGATTGTGCATTGAAATTGCTGTATAGCGAAAGATGGAAATCAATGGTAATGCATTCTAAACACCCAGGACCCCAGATAAAAGCATTTATATAACAAAATAGCAGTGGTGGGCTCTGATCAACCCAATAATACCATTCGTTGAGGCGGGGATAACGATGGCAGTCGTGCGCGGCCCTCCGTCATCCAGTTGCTCAGCCAACAACGAGAACCCATGGTGCAGGGCCAGCGGGGATAACGGCGGGAGTCAGGCGCGGACCTTTGTCGACTCTTTCGGGGGACAGGTGGTTAAATCACCTCTTCCCACTCGAGTTCACCCAAATATTTTTTATTTCGAAGAGCCATACTCAGGCGTAGTTGTAATTCCACCCCCCACAACTGGAATATAGTACATTATATGTCCTACTTATATGTATTATACTTACATATAATCAGGAAACATGATGAATAAATATAAACGTAAAGGAAATATGAAATCTTTATTATTTTTGCTGTGACCAGACTTGAGCTGATGGAGTGGAATAGCGGGTGGATCCGGATAAGGGAAGAACGGCAAAGAAACTTCCACTTGCGAGGACTGTTTGTGTCTTTGGATTTCTATTTAAGTCAAGTCATGTTTCTTTGTATAGCCCTTAATCACAAAAAGTCTCAAAGGGCTGCACAGGCCACAGTTTATTGCAAACCACAGACTATCATGACACCATCACCTGATCTAAAACTTACATGAGGGCAAATTATACACACAGATATTGTAGACATAAAATATGGATTATTCATATGCTATAGAATATAAGTGTGTTTTATGCTTAGATTTAAACATTTCCACTGAGGTTGCAGATTGAATATCAGGGGGAAGAGCATTCCGCAGCACCAGGGCCCGAATGGAGAAGGCTCTCGGACCTGTGGTTTTCTCTGCTTCAGTCGCCTTATTTTCAATAATAATATTGGGGTCTGGTGCGCCTCTATCCACCACTGGGAGGCTAATAGGTTTGGAGTTGAGACAGTTGTGTCTAATCACCACACACCTATCCCTAATCATCCCGAACCTTCATAAAGACACATTTGAGAGCACCCATTGTCGGGTCATGTCCATTTTTCATCACCTTTTTTTCTGAGGTTTTTTTTTTGGTCTGTTTTCTTGGGTTGTACGGTTTGGTTTTCAATGGCCATTTGTTTGTTACTTTGTTGATTTTCTAATTATTAAATACAATACTTTTTTAGCACTTTGCCATGTTTCCTGCTTCCTGTTTTGGGTCCGCCGCAAATCACAAAAAAAAGTCGAAGCCATGCAACTTAACGGATAAAGATTCATGTGCTTTTGTGTGTGTATTTCTCTATAATCTTAGTTTTGATGGTCATGTTTTTGCTTCTCCCTTTAGCATCGCTGCAAGATTTGGGACCCATAGCAAATAAATTCTATATGCAAAATATTTTATTGTTACGCACATTCAGAAGATATTTCCAAATCAAACAAATGAGATTCAGAACTAAAATAAGAGAAGAGCATTGTGGGAGGTAGTTCAGCCAATAACATGTCAGTATGTTCACGATGCCTTGACGCAAACCAAAAGCAGACCAGTATTTCATAAGAAGTCAACCAATAGCATATAGGCATCGTAAAGTCCTAACTTATTTTGCACATAAACATAGCCGAGTTTGAATTTTGTTTTTGGGCACATTAAATAATGTGATGTTAAAAAGGGTCTGGGAAAAAGCTCTTATCCTATTCCAAACTCTAAAGTAAAAAATTAAAGGCGGGGGCGCTGTATCTAGGGGGTCACTGTATGTGTGATTAATTTTTCGAAGAACACACATTTTACTACATTTACTGCTGTACCCTTGTTGTATTTTTTTACAGTTACTTTATTGCTATCTGTAGGGTTATGCTCTAAAAAATATGCAATCTACTCTGAAATTCTGACTCATCTTTCCTTTGGTTGTCTTCCGCCTCTGTGGCCCTAGAGTTTGATCAATGGAGGTCCATAAGGAAAGACCGTGGCGGGGGCCCATGGGTGCTGATGGCAGGCTGCCCACAGGCTAGTCCCTAAACAGGCTGCCGAAGACATCATGAATGAAAGCTAAGGGACTTTGGACCACGAGCTATTGAGCGTTGATCTTGGAATATGTGTAACTTTAAAAGAAAAACCTACAGGACTTAGTGTTATCAAAGCATGTATCTTTGATTCATTGGCCTGAACCGGTAAAGAACTGACTACAAATGAGTATGAATCTTTAACAGGCTGTTTAAGGGAGCCATGTTGATTCAGAGCCAATGCAAAGGCAGTCTGAGTCTTTAGGATTTGGCTATCCTTCCCCATGGGAAAATGGGGACTGTTTGTAAGTGGATGATAGGACTGCCAACCAACATAAACACCCCTTATGCGAATGCCGACAAGGCTCTTCTCTTCCTTCATCATCACAAGCACAGTAACCAACTAAATCCGACTGTCTGGAGAGGATAAACAAGAAAGCAAGAAGGGTTTTTGAGAACAAGCTCATTTGCATTCCAGCTCAGTGTCGTTTAATTTGTTTGTCAGAGAGCTCCTTAACTGTCACTTTTCATTTAATACTCCCACATTCAGCCCCCGGAAGACAGCACTGTTAGATTGACTTCTTCACAGTTCTGGTGCTTGCTGCTTCTGGTCTCTACTTATATCCTTTAAGTTTCAATGTTCTGTCCATGCATTTACATGTTTTCTGCAAATACTTCAGCTTTTTAAGTCACATTCAGGTCACTAGGTCCTGACCTAGGATCAACTGTATACCTATAATTGGTGATTGATTGCCAACTCTGGACTTGTTGAAATATTCTGGGGCGACGTTTACATGAGGGTAATAGTGATCATAAGTTGGATTTCTGGAGCAATCCAAATACCTAGAGGCAAACGAATAACCCCGTATACATGCTGTTTGCGAGCATTTTGAATAGCCTTACACAATACATGGATTGATACAACTGTGGAATACGCTGTATAAACTGTAAATTGATACCCTTGAGGCATTTTCACAATCGGGGCAGAGAATAAAACGGACATTTCCCAGAATAATCAACTAAAACACGAAGCTCTTTTAGCGAGTATACGAGAGTTTGTGTGTATCATTGGTCTCAATTCTACAAGTCCCATAGTCCTTTGCAGCACATACACATTCCAGATGAGTGAAACCGTGCGAGCGCAATCTGATTCCCAAATTCATATAAATGCACAAGTAAAAGGACCAATCCCACCATTTCAATCAGAATATTTGTTGTTGGACTAAGACCCTCAATGAATTATTGTGCGCGTTTACATGGCTTTACATATTTAGAGTACTGGCAATCGGATTATTGCCAGTATGTAAAAGTACCCAGTGTCTGAAAATGACGGTACTTTAATCTTGGATTTTTCCAGTCAAGTTAAGTTTTGTCTTAGTTGAAAAAAAAAATTGGTCTTAAGCCTATTTTCCATAAAACTGTTTTGTCTAAATATATGTGATTTTTGTTGGAACGTTCTAGGTCTTCATGCCAGTGAAGGATTCTCTCATGGAGTTCAAGTCTAGTGCTTCAAACTCACAAATACAAACAAAATACGTTGTAGTAGGGTGGATTGAAACTAGAGGGAGAAATTGGACGGACTCCTAATGTTTATAAGGTTGTCAGAAAGCCAACAGTGAAGAAGGACATAAACTGCAAATTAGAAGGTAACAAATAGGGTGAAAAACAATACTTGCAATGTTTGCCAGGAGCAAGGAAGGCAATGTCTCGGGTTCATATTACTTTCCCCCCCTTGGCTCTGTCCCAGAATGCAAAGCACACCTGGTGTAGAGCTGATGAGATACAATGCACCTGGTTTTTGGTCTGGATTCATTTTGACTTAGGCTTTTTCCTTTGAAGTCTCACAGGCTCTGTTTTTTTCCTGGATTTCCAAAGCTTTTTCAGCTATATATCCTGACTGTGTGTTGGGAAACAAGGGGTGCAGTGAAAGTGGAAGAAACGCTGTGACCTGGACCCGTCTTTGTTCGTTTCACTTGACTAAACAACACGCTGGAGTGTGGACATGTTTGGCTGGCAAAGAGTCCATACACTGCTGATGGATAAGCCTTGAGCCCCCACCCCTCAACTGGGATCGCCCCCGTCTGGAACTACAAGTGCCAAAAAAGACACAGTCTGCTTAAAAACAATCTTCAGCTGCAGGACAAGAACAAGCTTGTTAGCGCAGCAGGGAATAGGCCTGCTCCGGGTAACTGGAACACTGCTCCAATTGATTCTTTCTACAGGGACTTATACTGTATATAGGCTGCATATATGGTGGTCATTTGTCCAGATGTGTCTTGTAAACGTCTAGCGTGCCATTTCTCATTTAGCCAGCTGTAATAGTTAATACAGTAGACCCTGGGTTTACGGCCTCCCCGACTTATGAAGCTTTTATGTTACGATGTGGGATGAGATTTTTCTTCAATCCTTTGTTACAGCATTTTCCCCACCATTCTACATTAACTAAAAGTTATTTCGCGAGCCACAAAAACGTACAAAATTCCAACTTCGCAGTGTTGGTGCATTTGAATGTGCGATTTTGGCTCTTACGTCTCTAAGATGCCTGTCTGTGTTTGGTTGTCCTCATATAAAGATGCTGCTCTGCTATTGGCTTTTGTCACGATATCATGAAAATGGTGATATGCTATTGGTCAAACTGGCTTCCAAAGTGCCTTTTTGACTCTTTGTTCGGTTAAGTTATGTAAACTGTGTGACTTATTGTGATATAATACTGTATTTCTGTACTGTATTTGTTAGGTATGGGTCCCAAAACTTGTATGAATGTTAAAGGAAGAAGCAAGAAAATAATACCCATGGAAACAAAGTCTGCGATTTTCAAGAAATACAAAACAGGCAAACATCAATTCTAAATTTAATTCACCATCTCCTCCTTTGTCCGCATCCACCCACTACTCCACCAGACCAGCTCAAATCATGTGACACCAATGGTATATCATTGCTTTCATTTATTATGTTATTCAATCATATACTCATATATTACTTATCTCATCTCATCTCATCAGCTGCACCACTTATCCTCAGTAGGGTCGCGGGTATGCTGGAGCCCATCCCAGCAATCATCGGGCACTGGGCAGGGGACACCCTGGACTGGTTGCCAGCCAATCGCAGGGCACTCAGGGACAGACAACTCACTCGCTCAGTCACACCTAGGGACAATTTGGACCGGCCAATTCACCTGAAATGCATGTTTTTGGAATGTGGGACGAAACCGGAGTGTCCGGAGGAAACCCACACAAGCACGGGGAGAACATGCAAACTCCGCACAGTAAGGCCGGGAGCTGGATTTGAACCCACTCAGGAGGTTATGAACCCACTCAGGAGGTTCCCACGACCTCAGAACTGTGCCGGACACGCGCTAACCACTGCGCCGCCATGCTGCCCTATATTACTTATAGATAGTTAAATATAAAATTGTAAAGATTTAAAATTAAATTAAAAAAATGAATAAACAAATACAAAAATGACTCAAATTAAAAATTAGCATTACAT
This sequence comes from Urocampus carinirostris, assembly GCF_059441175.1. Classification (NCBI taxonomy): domain Eukaryota; kingdom Metazoa; phylum Chordata; class Actinopteri; order Syngnathiformes; family Syngnathidae; genus Urocampus; species Urocampus carinirostris. Next base: position 11,824,687 of record NC_142366.1, on the reverse strand, counting down.
ATTTTGGCTAACAAAAACCCCTTCACAATACCACATTCCTCTCTTTGTGTTTACTACAAAATCTCGCAGGCTCAGTAAGGACTTATCAATTAGGCAATGCAATTCTGTATTTTGACTGTATCTATTAGGTATGAGACCTGCAGTGATGCTATGGAAAGAAGCAAGAACATGGTAACTATAGAAACAACACGCGATTATCAAGAAATAGAAAAATGACACAGCATCGTTAACCTCGTAACCTATCCAAAATCATAACAATTATCAAGAATAAGTGTTCGGGGGTTCGCAACGCATTATCTAGTTACCAGAGGTTTGTATCCCCCCCTCCATACGACGATTTCACCTAGCAATACCTACCTCAGAACAAATTAATTTCATATCCCGGGGTCTCCTGGGATCATATACCTCCACACCCTTTACGTTTTATTTATCGTCAATCATCTTCTCATGACTGTATGTTCCTTATCCACACTAGCTAGCACTCGTTTCAATAAGTGGCAGCAAACACATGATTGATTGTCTGAGGTCATAGTGCAAACTTTTGCACTGTATAGCCGCAAGAAACATCCTCCAGACCATTTCCAATTTTCAGCTCTGCTGAGCAGGACTGTAAGATTGCACAGATGTGTGACTTTGTGTATGTGTTCACTGTGAGATTTAAATCTGATTGAGGTACACTCACCTCTGTCCCGTCCTAATGCCATTTTAGTGCTCGGTTAGCCCGTGACCTTCAAGAAAAGAGTAATATCGCCACCGGGTTGTGGGCAGCAGAAGGGAATAATCTCATATGGTGGGAGACCCGGAGTGTTCAATGATGCATCGCCCCGGTACCTTGGAGTAGGAAAATGGAGCCGAGCCAAGTGAATGGTCCTGCAGTCAAATCACTCAATATTCTGAAATAGTATAATAGACGACGTGCCTCACTGGAATCCTCAATTCTTGAAAGGTTTTGTCACAGTTTGCTCTGTCGTCCCTCAAATGATGACCGACTGGTTAACCACCTATTACATGACGAAAGCCGCAGTGGCGACAGAAGGCTTCTGGTCCCATCCGCCAAAGCTTGTTTTAAGGGTATTTCCTGTCCACGTGCCGGTTCCAGCATGAATCCAGCATATATACTTATTTTAGCAAACTCCTTGACATTGTCTAAATCATGCCATTCATAAGAAACAGTCCAATGTGATTTATGACAACACTTCATTTGTGTAGTAGCAGGGTATTTATTTTCCTGGTCACGATTTGAGGTAGCTAAAATATTTGAATTTTTATTATTATGTGAAATTGAAGGCCTATTCTTCCTTGGCGTATTCATTTTAATATCCGGGTTACAGGACGAGTGGTCAAGGACGAGTGGACGAATGTGTATATTAAGCAGTTCCTTCGAAGTTTTATTATAGAATATTCCAGGACCAGCTGAGCTACAGAACCATGACTGTAGGAATTTGCAAGTGCAAATACTAACATGGCTTGCAATTACTGGCAGATTGATCTTAAACATTAGCTTGTGTCTCATATCTCTGGGATTGAAGTCAAAAGCTCCTCTGTGGCAAGGCCCCAGAGGTAGATGAGATTCCCCGGAGTTTTTTAAGGCCCAAGATGTTGTCGACGTGTCATGGTTGAAACGCCTCTGCAGCATCTCATAGACATTGGGGACAGTACCCCTGGACTGGCAGACTGGAGTGGTGGTCCCCCTTTTCAAGAGGGGGCCAGAGATTGTGTTCCAACCACTGGGGGATCACACTTCTCAGTGTCCCTGGTAAGGACTATTCGTCAGGAAGTCAAATCTGGGATTCGAGAGGAGAAGTGTGGTTTTGGTCTGGGCCGGGGAACAGTGTATCAGCTCTATTTATTGGATCTTAGCCAATACATTTCCCAACGCAATTTCATGCCATTTTATGGGGATGTATTTATATTAGAGATGAAAATGAAAGTGCGCAAATGGAACCTGGGATCCATTTGTACACGCGATCATCACACGCGAGTGTGCGAAATCATTGATTGACTTCTGGAAAGAGACGTCAAACATTTACTCTTTCACAATGTCAAAAGATTTGGCCAGAATAAAATACAGTTGCAAATGTTTTAGTGCTGTAAACTGGTCGTCCCCAAATGACCACTTTTGGAAACGCCTAAACCTACCCTTTTAAAATGCAGTGTTTAGTTTTAGTTTCAGGTAGGGCTTTAAGCTATTGTCTCACCTGTTTTCCAGCTAAGATGACCATACTACACTCATCTGCAGGAATTTGAACGCAAAAAAAGGCAAGAATAAAAGCCTTCTTTTTTTTGGTGTACCAACTCGGATCACTTATTATGGTGATTAAAACTTCAGAGTCTTACCTTTCAAAAGAGAACAAAACTGTCCATATTCTCCCAATGGTTCAAGAACAGCATTGAATTCACTTTGGGTACGTCTTGGATTGGGATTTAAAGGGAATTTTACAGGAATGTTAAAGGGTTCATCTCTTGCTACACTCACAATTTCAACACAGAAGTTACACGAAATGAAGACAATCCTGCCATAGGCCCGTTTTTAGTAACAAAGTAGCTGTTTTTTATAGTGGTTTCTAATTTCTGTCAGTATATATTTTGAATGACACTTTGGGATATTATTTTTGTTTTGTAGTCCAGGCTCCGAGGATGGCTGCATTGGTTTGTTATCAAAATAGAGACCGTCAGGATGCTCCTGCGTTTTACCCAAGACCAGACTTGTTTGACATTTGCATAGAAATCCAACTGAAACTGTATCAATTTGATTATATTTATTTTACCTTTTCAAAATGCTCTCGCTTTATTTTCCATAAATACATGCTGCGTTTTATTGCATTCGTTTTGTTGCTCAACAAAGGGCCACGTTATGCACATTCCATTCTGTTGTTATTTCGAATCCTCAAAATAAAAATGTCATAGAAAACTGGATTTCATTGTTAAATTTCCTTTTTTTGAAGCCGTTTATAAATATTGTGAGGAAGTTAAACTCGAGGCAGTACCCTAAACCAAAATAGTCAGGTGGTGCATCATTCTCCATAGGATGTGAAACTTAGTCATTAGGCTAATATGGCTAATATAGATACAACCAACATGTGTTGCATTTATCATAAGGCTTATACAGACGCTGCGCAACTTACGAACGAGTTAGGTTCCGGACGATCGTTTGTAAGTTTAATTAGTTTGTAAGTTGCTTCAGTGCTATATTTTGTATGTTTGAGGTTTATGTAAGTATGTTTAAGGCCTGTATAGGTAACCTGTATTCTCATCTCATCTCATTAGCTACACCGCTTATCCTCAGTAGGGTCGCGGGGGTGCTGGAGCCCATCCCAGCAATCATCGGGCAGTGGGCAGGGGACACCCTGAACTGGTTGCCAGCCAATCGCAGGGCACACAGGGACAGACAACTCGCTCACTCATTCACACCTAGGGACAATTTAGACCAGCCATTCCACCTGAAATGCATGTCTTTGGAATGTGGGAGGAAACAGGAGTGCCCGGAGGAAACCCACACAAGCACGGGGAGAACATACAAACTCCGCACAGGTAGGCTGGTAGCTGGATTTGAACCCACACAGGAGGTTCCCAAGACCTTAGAACTGTGCCGCACACGCGCTAACCACTGCCCCGCCGTGCTGCCACGGTGACCTGTATCGTTTTGTACTAAAAAATAAACATTTCATAAAATAGTATCTTCTAAAAAGATGAATTGAGTATGTTTAACTTACTTTTGGGAGATGCGCTTCAAGAGGTCCTCCTCTGTGGTAAAAAGTGGCAGAAAAAAAAAGCGTTCCGACCATTTTCTCAACCGCATCAAGCTTTCTTATTTCACTTTTATTTTAAAAGAAACGGCTCGCCTGTTCTTTACACTTTACACCAACCATATTGAATGGATGCACGAGATATATAATATTAAGAATGTCGAAGTTCTTAGCGCACTGGAGATAGTGTAGGCGTAGAATGTGAGGTGCGCATGAATGATGTCAGTATGGCAACGAATGTGTTTCTGAGTATTTTTTAATGAACAAGGAGCAATCCATCCATCCATTATCTGCAACGCTTATCCTCAATAGGGTCGCGGGGGTGCTCCAGCCCATCCAGGCTATCTTCGGGCAGTGGGCAGGGGACACTCTGAACTGGTTGCCAGCCAGTCGCAGGGCACACAGGGACAGACAATTCACTTGCTCATTCACACCTAGGGACAATTTGGACCGGCCAATTCACCTGACATGCATGCTTTTGGAATGTGGGAGGAAACCGGAGTGCCCGGAGGAAAACCACGCAAGCACGGAGAGAACATGCGAACTCCACACAGGAAGTTCGATCTCATGACCTCAGAACTATGCCGCACACGGGCTAACCACTGCGCCGCCGTGCTGCCCTCGTTGAGCAATCCATTATCCACAAAAAACGACACGCTACATTGGTGGCAGCGGTGGGATTATGAGCAGGTGAAGGAGAGATGTTTGCACACGTACTAGAAAGAGGAAGCAGATTTTTTTTACTGGGTGACCACTCACAACGCCACACACCGGTAGCGGCAGAAAGAGGCACTACATTATCGTCCTGTACGGGGAAAAAGGTGCACTCAATACAAAATCTAACTTACAGCAATGTCCGGAAATTTTCCGACATCCCGAAAAAAAAATTCGTATCTACGATTTTACGTAAGTTGAATAGTCGTAATTAGGGGAGCGCCTGTATAAGGCTTTTAATTATTTTGCGGCTCTTTTCTGTTTGTTTTTTGGTCCAATGTAGTTGTTTCAACATTTTAGGTTGCTGACCCCTGATCCAAATGAACCTCAGATGATTCCTGCTAGCACTATGTTTTAAAATTATTCAGACGGTGCGTCAAGGCGTCTAGGATTTTCATGCAATTGTTATAAACGTAAAACATATTCTATCGGTTGCAATTCAACGTTCCTGTTTTTTCTTTTTGACTGTCCTGACTCAAGCCACAGTTAGAATTGGAAATCACTGGACCACACTTTTACTGCATTGGTGCCCTCCAAATTTATACGCCAATGACCATTAAGATTATTGTCCATTAGTCTATAAAAAAGACTAATCGTTTATGTGAGCTACTTTGTCACATCATATGTATGCTTTTTTTTAAACTAATCAATCTTGTCTACTATTCCAAGGCTTCTTTTTGTCAACACAGCACTCTGTATAAATTTTGGACGTACTCTGCGAAATGTAATTAACATTTTCCAAGCTGATAAATGTTTTTCCATTTCATTGCGCTTTTTTTAAAGAGATTGGCATTATGCCAGAGGCAACACAGTGCAATATTTTCTAAAGGTTTTATTGTTATGTTGTGTTTAGTAGTAATTCGTATATAAAATCATATTTACAAACCTGATTTTGTTGGCAAGTGTTTCGATATTTGTCGACATAAGACTGTACTTGGCTCAAATGTAGGAGAAGCAGTGTGATTGTGGAGAAATGTAAAGGTACGATACCGTAACCCCTCCAGCCCTTTATTCCAGAGCGCATATTGTTGCGAGTGGGAAGAGGAAGCTCACTTTTTTGGCCTGGGGGCTCTTTATTTGTTGTTATTTCCACCTAAAATGGACTGCACTCATGTGGCCACAATCTATCATCTCCAATCGCATATTGCTGTGAACGGGGGCCAGCAGTGCTCAATATAGTCGGGCCTGGCAGCTTTTTTTGCTGTTAATTGCACCTAAAAGTAACTGCACTTGTGCGGCCGCAATCCTTTATCCCCAATCCCACATTGTTGAGAGCGAGGCTGGCAATATTTGTTGGGTCTGACTGCTCTTTTTGGCCATTATTTCCACCTAAAATGAACTGGACTCATGTGGTTGCGATCCATTATCCCCAACCCCATATCGCTGCCAGTGTGGGCTAGAAGAGCCTATTTCATCGAGTCTGGTGGATTTTTCCCCCCATTATTTGCGCCTGAAATGAACAGAACTTTCATGGCTGCAATCCTTTTTCCCCATGCCATATATCTGTGAGCCGTGATCACCGTTTCTTTGCGCTCTTTTGACTTTCCTCAGAGTCCAATTTAATTGATAAATTTATTTTCACTGTAACGAGCTGCTAAAGCTACGAGCTGTCGCCATGCTTTTTTGTCACTTTTTTTGGAAGTGTGCTGTTCTGGCCTGCCGAAAACAAAATACTTGGTTGTGGCTGCAATCTATTAACCCTGGTCTAAGTTTACTGGGAGCATGAGCCAGTAGAGTTTTTTTTTCTGGTCCTAGTGCCTAAAGCGTATTATTGTGGCCCTCCTAAAATGAACTGCACTTTTTTGTTCGCAATACAATATCCTTAAACAACTATTTATTAGAGTGTAGCCCAGCAGAGTAATTATTTTTTTGGTTTTGGCCTCTGAAACGTGTCATTGTCACCTGTCTAAAATTAACTGCACTGTTTTGGCCTTGATCCATTATCCCCAGATGACTTTTGCTGAAAAAAATGGGCTGAGAGAGCAAATTTTTGCCAGCACAGGCATGCTAAAAACTTTGCATAAAGCACAGGATTCTGGTCCCCATTAACAGTGATAGACGAGGGATTACAGTACTGTATTGGCCAAGATGATTATTATCACACAAGGTGGCTGGTTGTTTTATGAGACTAGAAAGCTTCCACAACATAAGGATATTTTAACATTTTTAAAATAGTGTTAAAAACAACCCAATTACTTCAATTATTACCGTTTTGAGCTCTTTTAAATCCCACACAGTCAAAATGACTACATTTTCTGTTTAAATGTCACCTTCTTTCCTTCTCTTCTCGTTTTTAACCCGGTTTTGCTTGTAACTGTTGCATAATACGTCATATTTACACTATGTTATCCACCGCAAGTGTGGAAGAAAAAACAGCAGCCCTTTATCTGCCGCTCCAATCTGGAACCCAGAGGAGGTCTGCGGTGGAGTGTTTTGACTGGGAAGAAACGTGACTAATCAGCCATGAAAACAGAAACGATGGTAAAGGGGACCACCGGGGATTTTAAGTCAAGCGGGATATTGGAATCTCTTTCTTAGGACGTCGTTGACCTTGAAATATAAAGTTTGAGCGGTATTCTTTACATTTTGTGCCTTTTATGACAAAAACGAGTTCTTATTGTGTCATTTATTTAGATTGTGTTGCACATTTACTGTATGGTCGCTAACTCACACTAGATTATGATGCGTTTTGATAGCAAATTTACGGTTACAAGAATGTTGTTGTTGTTGTTGTTGTCACTTATTCTTAATCTGCATTTCTAGTACTGCAAGGCTTTCTGATTATTGTCAAACAATTTCTCCAAACAAAAACTTGTAAAAAAAGATCAATACATTTGGAAGCTATATAGACCAGAAAACAAAGGAAAATAAAAAATAAAAAGATAAAATAAAATCACATATATATATTTAACAGGGTTGAGTAGGGTTACTTTAACTTGATTACTTTCAATTACTTTTGGATTACTCCAATACCAAATATGCTAATAAAAGACAAAAGAAACTAAATATGAATAAAATTACTAAATTTTGTGCAGGCTTGGGGAGTAACGGAATACATGGAACGGCAAAAATGATGTTGGCAAGCTGGATTTATTTTTATTTTGTTTCTGTCGCATTTTATGTTAGTTTTGCCGGAGATCAAAGAGATCAAAGCCAGGAGAGAAAGCTTACCACGTGTTGTGAGTCATAATTTTATTCATATTTAGTTTCTTTTGACTTTTATTAGTATATTTGGTATTGATGTGATCCAAAAGTAATTGAAAGTAATCAAGTTAAAGTAACCCTACCCAACCCTGTATATATATATATATATATATATATATATATATATATATATATATATATATATATATATATATATATAAAAAAAAAATATATATATATATATATATATATATATATATATATATATATATAAATATATATATATATATAGATATACAAGCAAAACCGGTTTAAAAACATAATCCTGTGCAGTCCTTTGAGACATTTTTGTGATTAAGGGCTATATAAATAAATGTGACTTGACTTGACTTGATATATGTATGTGTATGAAAGAGGTCTAAATGTAGTGGAAGCTAGAGCTCTTGTTGGTGATAGGAATTAGTGGAAAGGTGTTGTGGAAGGATAGTGGGATGTTTGGACGTGTCCTAAGGAATGGGCAGGGCACCTGTATGATACGACAGGGGTAAACCAGTGAAAGCTGTCGGGCACTGCTGTTGAACAGAAAAGTGTGTTGTGTCACATGGCAGCTTTCTTGTGTCTAGCCTCATCTGAGGGGACGAAAGCATGACCATCTTGGGTGCCGAGGTGCTTAACTTGTTCGGGTGTTTGGGCATTTGGTTTGTCCATGGTCAATTTCAGTTTTTTTGCTACTTATCTATATTATTTTTTTCCTTTTTTTTTTTCTTTGTTTTTGTGTATGTGTTTGTCTTGCTGTCAGTCACACCTCTCAAGGGATATGACCACATATATACCTACCTACATACCTACCTACAGTGTTCTCGTTTGCCCGCGACCCTGCATCCTAGACGCATCATTTTTGCTGGGGACGCATTGGGTCAACAACATGCGTCCCCAGGACGCAACGTTTTTGACTTCAAATTGTCATTTGAAAGATTTACCGCACTCCAAACTTTTCGTCAGGCAGATCCGCCATTGTTGTTTTGGACTCGCGCCGATCTCGGCAAACGAGATCTCGTTCCTTCGAGATGACGTCATTGTTGTGGCGGTTGTCGAGTGAAAGAGAAGTATGCCTCAGAAAAAACATTTGGTATTAGGTGCAAATAAACAAAACATTTCTTCAGTGTCGGTAATAAGTCGAAACATAACACAGAAAGTGGTAACAACGGCAATAAATCCGGCACGAAAAAACGGCGGAGAAATTCTTCAGAAGACCGCAAAGGCAAGGAAAACACGTGTTTTGAAGGGAACGATTCGACGAAAGAAAATAAACAAAAGAATACTCCTAGCAAGAAAAGGACTTTTCTGCCAAAATGGACTAAATTATATTCCTGGTGACGCTATGAGGAGGATGATAATGGATTGGACCTTGAGAAGGCATTACAACTATGGCGGGACAGCAAACCACGAAGAATATCTGAACTGCATTACCAATTAACTGTGATGATTAAAACTGAATGAAAATATAGATTAATATAATTATCTCAGCAATAATATTTTGTATAATGTACAATATTGTTGTGAACTGAAAAAACAAAGTGAAAACCGATTTGTATTACCAATAAACTGTGTTGATTAAAACTGAATGAATATATAGATTTATATTATATATTTGTCGCCGATTTACAATTTCAACCTGGATAACACTAAATTTTGGGGACCCATAGATTTCTGTTGTTACCCATAGATTTTTGAGCATGCGAGTCCCCGGGACCCATCACTTTTCAGAGGTAAAATGAACACTGTACCACCTACCTACAAACTAACATACAACTAGATCTCTCTGCCTTTCGTTAGTGGTTTGCCCGGTAGTATATACAGTAAATGTTTTCCAATGATCTTAGCAAAATAAATGACTAAATATCTGGAAAATGAGAGAAGAGGTATTCAGTTCTGGAAAAAAAATATTTTCTGACGGTTCTTGGAATTTCCCAAGGAGATATACTCTTGCATTTCCAATTTTATGATTGTAATTTTAAAATAAAATTTAAACCCACAGGATTTTCCGGACTATAAAGGGTACTTTTGAATTTATGGCGAATTTTAGATTCTTAGATGAGCCTTACAGTGCGTAAATTACTGTAGTTATATAAATCGTAATACAGAGATTCAATTAGTGATATGACTGCATTGGAATCTGCAAGACTTGCGTCACTGCTGACATTTGAGGTTTTGTGCAGGTGCTACCTCACTCCTCACCTGCTTTTTAACTTTCCCTTTATGGGCTTGCTTAATGATAGAGTAGGCTTCTATGTATGCGAGTTCACTATAAAATTAAGCATTAAAAGCCCACTTTTCTGACGTTTGTCCATCAGCAATGTCTTTGCACTTTCATAAAAGCACTTAAAGGCTCGGTCTGGTTTATTCAAGTAATGACGGAACATTTTCTGAATGGAATGTTAGGTAAATGCGAATAATATAAATTGGAGGGAGGGGTTCAATGCCTAATTCTAACCATCTCGGAAATTGATGCAGAGTTTTTTTTTTGCTAAACTTCCACATCAGTTGAAAAAAAAATTAATACATGAAACACAAAACTACAAGATTTTAAACCCAATGCCTACATATTGATGGTAGATGAGCAAATAATAATCAAAAGTGTACTTAGAAGTAGAACACCATTGTATACACTTTGCAGTTTTTGTTAAGAAGGGCAAATCATTCAAGCAAAGGTAACCAAAAAAACAAAAAAACCCTCCTAGAAAAATAGATTACAAAGCTCGTACACATAGTTTTACTTTACTTAAGGCTGTCCTATAGTTAGAATGTTGTTTGATATCATTACTAGACATAAATTAGGTCTTTGAGTCATAGTTTTGATTTCTCCCCTCATCTCCATCCATGTCTTTTTTTAAACATGGGTCAAACCATTCAAATAAATTGAACTGGGGGAAACTTTTAATTTTAAATGATTGACATAATTATTATCAGGAAATTACATATTTTAGTTATAGTATATTTCTGAACCCAAACCTACAAGTTCTAGGTTTTTGCTTTGATGTTGTGGTGGTTTTTCAAGTAGGGGGAGATAAATGTGACCTCGAAAAAAACACCCTCTTGAAAAATATGTTATGAAGCTCAGACATCTGTCTGATATCTGCTTGTGCAATTGGTATCGATCTCGTCGGCCTCTGGCTTCCAGACTGCTGCCTTACGTCTTCCGCCCAGCGATCGACGAATCACTGGCGTTTGGGTTAACGTGCATGACTGCCCCATTTCCCTTAAAATAAAGCTTGTATGAGAAACGTCACGCATCTGGGTCCTCCTCCTGTCCCGGTTCTTGGCACATGCCCACTGCCCAAATTTGGCGGGGATGGGCTCCAGACCCCTGCGACCCTAGTGAGGATAAGCGGCGCAGATAATGGATGGATGGATAGTTCCTAAATTATATGTGTGGTAGCATTTTTTTTAAACTTTACACCCTGTGATTCATGAGTTTGACTCGTGAAGCTCAGATAAATTGTTGTGCTAATATTATATTGATATAAAATATATGATGTAAAATGTTGTACATAAATTAGTTCTTTGAGTTGTATTATTATTAGAAAAAAAAGTGTCGTTCTTCCAGTCGAGTTTCTTTTTGTCGTTTTTTAAAAGGGCCAAACAATTCAACCAGGGGGAATACATTTAACAAGGGGAAAACAATACATCTTTTGAATCATATTTGTGGAACTCCTTCGCAATTTAGTTTATGGTTTGTCCTTTTTTTAAAGGGCCAAACCAATAAAGACATCAGGTGGAGAAAAACTAAAGGGGATCCCCCTAAAAAAGAACATTATAGAGCCACTCAAAGAGAAAATCAAAGCCACAGAGGATGAGCAACACTTACATCAGCCTCATTTGTATTTGCACCGCTGAGAAAAGCTCTTTTCTTTCTTAGATGCAATGCAGCAACATTGTGCTTTTATTTCTGGCGTGTCAGCTTCCCGCCAGCCATGGCCGGTCAAAAGCAAGACCTTCATTCTGCAGTTTATGACCTGATAAACGTCGTGAGAAGTTTTAGGGGCGACCAGATTACGGCAGGGGGGCCTTGTGGTGTGAATCAGACAGCAAAGGGCCGAGAAGACTCATAAGGAACAAAAAGATTTGCTTTCTCACTTAGGTTAAGAAAAAGTCCCCACAGCCAGGTGACATTTTATCCCCCTGAGGGTTGGTTTTGGGTAATGGTCTTACAAGCTTGACAAATGACACACACTGGACAGTGAGTGTAAATCAAAGAGAAAGGAAACACAAGTTATCTTTTATTGTGAAGGCTGAGTCACGGGAGACCACTTTAAGTGACTTGCTGGGGAAAATGTTGTCATTTAGTCCAAATCACTTCAGAATACTCCTTTTATTACTTCCACTTCGCCAGTTTTCCATCATAACACTCAGCAAACATTTTTTCCATCCCCAGGCCATTGCATTCTCTATAAAGTCCTTTATTTGTGAAATCTTAGGCAATAAATATTTAGGTGCACCTTTAACTTTTTATAGTTTATCACTAGAATCGCCTATTCTTGTTCTTTTGAGAAAACTATCCCCAGATATTAATAAACTTGGTGCCTGAATGTTCTCAGATGACAACTAAGCCTTGTTTCGGTGAATAAAAGACAATGTTTCATTATTAATAACGCTAAAAATAGCTATTCATACACATATTGTACCTAAAAGCGGGTCATTTAATTTAAAAACGAAAACAAAATATATTTATCTTTTTGTATATTTACAACCATAATGGCCCTAAGATTGGATTCGGTTGCTTGGAGTGGTTTGTGATCAGTAGCTGCAGTATCTAATTTTTGCCGCCAGAGGTCACTAGAGACCCTATAAAAGCAGACCACATAGAAGAGGATCTTTATCAACTGTTGTTTGTATTTATTGGTGGTGCTTTGACACAAGACTTAGCTAAAGACACCTGTCAAGATCTAAAGTACAACTTTGTAAATTTTCATGAAAACGGTTTGGCCGTTTCAGAGCCTATAGGTCACATACAAATACATACACTGACACACACAAATCAGGATTTATATTAAATTAATTAAATTAATGTATTCCTTTTTTTCTTTTTTTAAGGATCTCAGTTTTTCTGGATGGTTTGGTGTAAGGCATCATTGCAAAAAATAATTTAATTATACACATATTTTACAAAAGAATTGGGTCAATTTATCTAAAAACAAAAAACAAAGCCTTTTTATGTATCTATTTCTTTATTCATCTATTCTTTTTTATGAAGCTCAGTGTTTCTTCGTCGTTTGATTGTAGACATAAATGCAAAAACCCAGCATTAGCAGCTCGCGACTCTGTCCCCAATGCTTGGAATTTTTATTAGGTTTTTTGACAAGAGCATGAGCTGCTTGAGTGATGATAACAGCTTAAGCCACCAAAGCTTTCTATCCATAAGCTACATTAGTCATAAAGGTAAAGTTTAGGTTCAGGTTAATACACTTCAATAACATTTGTGGAAAACAACAACCAAATTTGGGTTAATAACTGTCTACGAATTAAGTTGATTAGTCAAGAAATAACCAACCACTTTCTCCTTTTGTTTTAAATATCTCCCAAAAAACTAATACTAGTATTCGTAGTTAAGGTCCCCAACACTGGCATTAGTAGCAAAATTAAATAGAATTTACTCCTAAACTGATGCTTGTGGCTAAAGGGGAGGTATCCACTAAAGCGATGCTATCTGCCAATGCGGCTAGCTGCTGCGTTAGTGAAAACATGCGCTGAACCCAAGCCAGGGACTGCAGGAAAAGAATAGATCTAAAGACCTTTCAATTGTTAAGATCATGATCCAGTGATTTGTCTTAGTTGTGTGGCAAACTCGAGAAGTTATTTTTAGCTTGGAAGAGCAAACCTCGGGCAAATGTTTCCATTTGGGATAAAACTCTTTCGTAACACATGCCTGTGTCTTTCGTGATGTTTAGCACGGCTAAAGCCGTGATTGCCTTGATTTTTTTTCCTGTCATGTGGGAAACAATGTGAAAATGATTCCACTTATGTTTTCTGTTTTTAGAGGGATTTAAAGTCGTCTTTTAGGAGCAACTGTCGCCCGAAGGATGGGGAAGAGTTGGCAACGGTGCTTGTGCTTTTGCCAAAAAGCTTTCAGCTAGCATATCATAGAACCTCGTTCATTGTAGTTAATAACTACCAGAACCCTCCCCCTTATATGCAAGAATCTGCGAAGTATCTTCTCCCGCTATTTTTAACCTGTACTCTGCCTGTCCATGACCACAGCAATAGTTGACAAGGGATAATGGATTGCGGCCACACTGTTCATTTTAGACAGAAAAAAACTGAAAAAGGAGCAGCCACGCATAACACAAATTTGCTCTCTCATTTCTCTGTTCTCAGCAAAAGTAGACTGGGGATAATAGATCAGAGCCAAAATAGTGCAGTTCATTTTAGAGCGGGCCACAATTGCATGCTTCAGCATCTCAAACTGAAAGAAATGTGCCTTGCTGGCCCTTGTTCTCGGTAATAGTTTACCGGGGATAATTGATGATGGCCGCAACCATGCATTTCATTTTGGAAAGGCCAGAAAGGCAAAGGTTTCTACTGCAAGTCCCCGCTTGCAGCAATATGGAATTAAGGATAATGGATTGCGGCCCCATGGCAGCTGTTTGTTTTTAGGCAGAAAGAACAAAGAAAAGAGTAGCCCGGAATGACTCAAATTTGATCTCTTGTTCCCCTCTTCTCAGCAATAGTGGACTGTGAAAAATGGGCCGTGGCCAAATCAGTGCAATTAATTTTAGGAAAGCCACAATGGCTTCAGCAGTCCGAATTTGAAAAAAGAGCTTTCTGGCCAAATATGCAATCTAGACTAATGTATCATGGCTGCACGAGTGCAGTTTACTTATTGGTGGACAAAAAAGCCCCAAGAATGCCCTCAGCAGGTCCACGTTCACAGCAATATGCGATTAGGGATAATGGATCGTGGAATAGTCACTGAGGGATTTCTTTGAACTGCAAAGAAAGTATCGGCATATAAGCTATTTACTCCCCGCTAACTGTGTTGCCTTGCTCTCAGGTATCTCTTATATGCACAACGGGCATTGGCCGGATGAGGATGTGGTAGTGGACGTGAAGACACATCGTTGGAGGAGATGGCTTCCAAACAGCCCACGCAATATGGACAGTAACAGGGCCAGTCAGGAACAGGAACATGAGGAGGAGGAAGGGAAGGCGGCAGCGGTACAGGATGAGGCCGAGGCCTTCCCAGGGTTGATGTCAGCCGAGGACATTGGCAACAGCTCGCAAATTGAGGTAGGCGGTGATATTCTCATGCTAGTCCTCTGAGGATGTTCTGAAATTCTGAAAACATGTGAGCTAGACCTTTCATTTCTAAACATTTACCTTTTATTTTATACTAAAGGGAAATAATCTGGTATTTTAGGAAGTGTAGCCACTTTCTGACTAATTGAAACAGTGTGAGTTTTTTAAAATCAAAATTTGCAAGATTAATTATTAGGCTTCGACGCAAAGACACTAGCATTAGTGTTTAGAGACCACGATCTTGTAGGGTGGTTCACGATTTAACCTCGCAAACATTCTCCACCACTAAAAAAACTTTTGACAAAGACTACGATATCATCACATTTATCCTAATGCTAATGCAGCTAAGAGTATTATTTATGAAAGATGATCTCAATCCAGGTCACAACTACCAACGATATAACAATATTTCAATTAATAGTGTTCACAATCTTGTCCACCATGATCTAATATCATCGTTTAAAAAAAACTTCAATGAGGACTCTGACACCAACTCTTTTATACCGATGCGAATGCAGCTAGTTGTAGCATTAGCGAAAATATGAGCTCAAACCAGGCCTGAACTGCCAACAAGCCAACGATTTATCAATTTTTAGAGATAACAATCTTGTTTAAATCTTTCAGAATTTATTATCCTCATACCCCCTACTTCTTTTGATGAAGACTACAACACCATTACTCGTTTATGCTCATTCAAATGCAGCTAACGGTTACAATAGCAAAAACATACACTCCATCCAGACAAGGACTGTCACTGATATAAAGATTTTTTAATTGTTAGCAATCAGGATCCTCAGTCCTTCATGATTTAACATTTTCAAATTTCGCACCACTAAAAACAAATCTTTGATAGGGAATATAACTGCATAACATTTATTCTGATGCTAATGTAGCTAACAGTTACATTAGCAAAAACCGGCCCTGAATTCAGGCCAGAACTGCGAATGACAATTACATTTTTAATGATCATGATCTTAAGTGCTTCACAATTTTACATCTTCATACCCTAAACCTTTTTAAAAAAAGAACTTTTGACAAGGACCAGGACATCATCTTGTGTTTTTTCCTGGAAAAAAACATGAGCGCAATCCAGGCCAGAACTAAAAAGGATCTTTCAATTTTAGAGATCACCACCTTGTTTAAGTCGTGTGGTTTATTCTGATAGATTTTGTTGTCAGAGAGAAACAGAAATTAATTGGGAAAAAAACATATTGTGTCGTGAAACTACACTCCAGTCCTACTGGCACTAGTGGTAGTAAAGCGCCAATGCAATCTGGTCCTAAATGGCTAAAGCTGACTGCCAAGCGCGGAGCTTATTTATCGAAAACGAATCCATAAAATCAGACGCGAACAGAACCCAGTGGTCAGCAACCGCATCTATGAATCATTCTTGATGATTAAACGTTTGCAAATTAAGTGCATGGATTAATTTTTTTATCCCAAATCAAGATTAGGGAACCTTGTTTGTTGGTTCACTGTATGTAGGGGATGTGCTTTCAAATTAGAACCAGACAGCAGAGCAGGAAATTACCCCAGTGGGGCGCACCAAGTTGGTGGAGCTATTGGAGATTAATGGTTGGGGTCTGTTTATGGGACTATGTAAATTAAAGGTACTAGGGCCTCGTACCTTGGCGCCACTGTCTGCGCCCGGCAAAAAAGTGTTCTAATGATGCCGATTTCCCTTAGGGGGTCTGTGGAGCTTGTTAAGTGTTTTTGTTTTTTTTAAACGGCTTTCAATCTTTCGGGTCCACAAGCTTTCCGACAGGAGAGAGGGTTCTTTGATCATCAGCTGTAAAAACCTAAACACACGCATGGAAGAACACACTGTAGGCACATACACTGTAATTCTTGTTTTATCTCTTCACATCTTTCCATTAAAGTAAACTAGTGGCAAAAAATATATATGTATTTTTGTAATTTTGTTAGTAGTCTACAAAATGATCTCTGGGAAGTAGCAAAATATTAAAATGGTGAAAAAAGCACTATGTTGAATGAAATGAAATGATCTGCATTTATATAGCGTTTTTCAAGTCAAGACTTCCCAAAGCACTTTACAGTGTGCTTCACATTTCCCAATAGCCATGTAAGGCACTAACCTGCTTTTTGGGGGTATTAGGGGTTCAGTGTCTTACCCAAGGACACTCGACATGTAACACGGAGGAGCCGGGATTCGAACTGCGATCTCTTGATCCCAAGACGAGCGCTCTACCTCCTGAGCTACTGAAGTCATTAAGTATATACTGTTATGATTTGTCTTGAGCTTTTTATATATGTTTGTTTAATTTTGAGTAGCGAAAAGGTAGGTTTTTAAAAAAAGGGTGAGATTAACAGACTATTCTGGGCACATATTGATAAAAAACTGTTGGCAGTTGACAAGTTTACCTTAGTTCTTATAATAACATAACAGTCCATACACCCAATCAAAACCTAACCTCAGAGGAAAACGAAACTCAAGGTACAGTGGTCGCGGAAATTTCCAGGGCACACCAACCCTTTGTGTAAACCGGTTAGCAAGTCTGATTTGAAAACGTCATGGCTTCAAAATAGAACACAACTGAAATGATGTAGAAGCTAATTAAATGAAGTTAAAAATAATCAAAATAATAAAGAAGTTATAAATGAAGAAATAATGATTACTATACAGTCAAGTCAAGTCAAGTCATTTTTATTTGTATAGCCCTAATCACCCAAAAGATTCACATATGTTTCTACCCTGGTTAGACAGATCAAAAGCTATTAACTCATTACATCTTGTACTTTGCACAATGAACATATGAAAAATTTAACAATAACATGCAGTAGCGCAGGGGTCAGGACTTGGGAACCTATGACTTGCGAGCCGTTTATGGCTCTTTTCATGAGTACACAGGGCTCTCAGATGAAATAGAACTTGAGCAATCATACAATGAACTGTCACACTCCAAGCAAAAATTAGTGCTATAATCATTGAATACTACAATTGCCATCTGTTTTTGAACAGAACCCGCCATTGTTTTGATTCCTGGATGTGTTTCGGTGACGTCACAACTCAAACTGTTAAGTCAAGTCAAGTCATGTTTATTTGTATAGCTCTTTATCGCAAGGAGTCTCAAAGGGCTGCACAGACCACTTTGAGAATTTATTTCTCGCGATACATAGCATGTGGAATAATACTGAACATATCTACATGATTGTGGTGAGGAACACTACACATTGTGTGCCGAATTTAAAAAATTGTCAGGGTGGCAAACAAGTTTGACACAAAGCCGAAATTTTTAATTGTGAGAGTCAAAGAGCCACACCTGCCATGACAGACAGACACACACAAACACACACAATTAAAAACATATTAGCTCGTCTTGGGATCAAGAGATCGCAGGTTCGGTTCCTGGCTTCTGACGAACTGTTCTTGGACAAGAAACTGAATCCCTAATGCCCCCAATAAGCAGGTCGGCGCCTTGCATGGCTGCATGGCCGCTATTAGTGTGTGAGTGTGTGTGTGAATGGGTAAGTGTGAAGCACATTTTAAAGCGCTTTGGGAGGTCTTCATTGACTTGAAAAGCGCTATATAAATGCAGACCATTTACCATTATTTCCAATACAGTATTGTTCTTGTGTTGATTTCAAGGAAAGTGTCCACCCTCAATACACACACACACACAAAAACTAAACATGAAACAAGGTAAAGAGCCACAGTATATAGGAAATATGATGAGGCAAAGAGCCGCATTCTTATTGGCCAAGAGCCGCATGCGGCTCTAGAGCCACGTGTTCGCCCCCCCTGGACTAATAGTGTAGAAAATGGATGGATAGATGGATGGATGAATGGATAGATGGATGGATGGGTAGTGAGATAGATAGATAGATAGATAGATAGATAGATAGATAGATAGATAGATAGATAGATAGATAGATAGATAGATAGATAGATAGATAGATAGATAGATAGATAGATAGATAGATAGATAGATAGATAGATAGATAGATAGATAGATAGATAGATAGATAGATAGATAGATAGATAGATAGATAGATACTTTATTCATCCCCGCAGGGAAATTCACAAGGTAGGAAGGTAGTGCTTGGGTGACTTACGTTGTTGACACATTTTTTGGTTCTAGTTTTTGACTATTCCTAAATAACTAATAGTATAGAAAATGGATGGATGGATGGATGGATGGATGGATGGATGGATAGGGAGGTAGGGAGGTAGGGAGGTAGGGAGGTAGGGAGATAGGTAGGTAGTGCTTGGGTGACTTATGTTGTTGACATCTTTTTTGGTTCTAGTTTTTGACTATTACTAAATGACTAATAGTATCGAAAATAGATGGATGGATGGATAGGTGGATAATTGAATGGATGGATGGATGAATGGATGGATGGATAGATGGGTAGGGAGGTAGGGAGGTAGGGAGGTAGGGAGGTAGGGAGGTAGGTAGATAGGTAGGTAGTGCTTGGGTGACTTATGTTGTTGACATATTTTCTGGTTCTAGTTTTTGACTATTCCTAAATTACTAATAGTCCTGAAAACAAGTTAAAGTTACTCAGGAACTAATTAAAAGCATAACACCCCTTATCGTAGCAGTAATGGGCTATCTAGCTATCTAGCAGATTGATTTCATACTAAATGAGCAAACGTTAGGTGCTTTCTTCGGGTCTGTTAAACTGTTAGCCGGCTGTCCGTCACTCTTTACAGTCTGCTCCAGGAACAGCCTAAATATATAAACAGGCAGACGAATCCAACGCATGCCGCATTCCTGTCTGGACGTTACATTCAACACTCTTCTCCTTTCCAAGTATCGCTTGATTCTTCAGAAGCTGGGAGATCCCAGACAGACGTATACCTCAAAGAAATCAAGCGCATTCCACGGCCTCATTTTCACACCCCGCTGCTCATATTCACACTACGTGCAGCCCGTCTTGAGGCTTAACCCCATGTCAGACGTTGACGGCATGCCAGGAAAATAAAACTGGAGTACGTGGGGTCCGACCAAGGATCTGTGATTGTGTGGCTGGTTCTAATGTGCGGTAATGGGGGGGGCTTCTTTACGGTGACAAGATTTCACGTCTGCGGGCACTCACACATACTCTTTCGAAGTGGGGAATTCCCAAAGCGTAGATTTCCAGTGCTACTATAACCATCGGTTTGGAATCAGGACTTTAAAATCTGCAAGGTGGTGCTGGCAGGAGATGAACTAGAGTGACTGTAATTGATAACCATGCAAACATTTTCACAATAAATATATCATAACTTATTTTTTTCATTTACCGTGCCTCTTGTTTGAAGCAGATTGGGTTAATCCATGTCAACGCACGCCAAACCCATTTAGATGTTCATGGAATTTGAAGTACTTTTTGATTGTGATTGCTCAAAAATAAATCAAAAAATCTAGGTCAATTGCAGTAACTGATGAGGAGCTATGTCCCGCGGAATTTTGATATATTCCGTGTCTGTTACTGCCTTCCATCTCAGAAAATACTGTAATCCCACGTATATCGAGGTTAATAGGGACCAGAACCACCCAGAAAGCACTCGAAGCAATAGTCAATTGGGGGATAATAGTTTCTGGCCCCTGGGGTGCTGTTTTTTTAGGCAAAAAGAATAGGAAAAACTGGCGCCACGCATGAGACGTTGCTATGTCAGAACCCGCACTCAGCAATAGTCAACAAGGGATAACGAATCACAGCCAAAACAGCGCAGTTCATTTTAGGTGTGCCACTATGGCACACTCCAGCAGCCCAAACTGATAGAAAAAAATGTGCCCTGCCGGCCTCTGCTCTGAACAATAGTTGACTGAGGATAATAGATTCTGGCCTCAGGGCTGCTGTTCAATGCATGACTCGGCCCCAGCTCTCAGGAATAGTTGACTGGGATAATGGATCGCGGCCAAAACTGCACAGTTCATTGTAGGTGAGCAGAAACGGGATGCTTCAACAGCCCAAACCCCCCAAAAACACTGTGGCCCCTGCTCACGACCATAGTTGGCCGGGGATAATGGATCACAGCTGCAACCGTGCATTTATCTTAAGGCAGGCCAGAAGGGCACGACTCCCTACAGAATGTTTTTTTTGTCGGTTCGCGTTCACAATAAAATAATATTGGGCATAATAGATCGCTGCCGTACGAGTGCAGGCAGAAATGTAATAATTGCAAAAAAAAGTCACCACTCCCAGAGAAAATGCTTCATGCTTTCAGTAAAATGTGATTAGGATAATGGATTGTGGCCGCATTGGTGCAGTAATTTTCTGAGGTGGTGAGAACAGCAAAAAAGAGCTGCCAGGTCTGACACAAAGGCAATATATAATTGAGGATAATTTTCATCCTGCGATGCACTGATGGAGCTGACATCATTGTCGGCCATCTTGCTGCTACAAATTTAATTAGTAATATTAATTGTATTAATTTTTTTTATTAATATTGATTACTGGCCACCCAATAATGTTAGCCACACTGTAAGATAAATAAATACATTTTTTTTTAAAAAATTTATATTTCACTAGATGATGGCAGTAGCCATTGGACCACCTTGCCATTGGCCTTCTGTGAGAATTTTAGCCCACCCCATTTCCAACATGGCGACTGGAAAAAAAAGGAGATAAAAAAGAAAGTTGACTGTGAGGGCCACTGCTTCCAGGACAAGTGCAAATTAGAGTATTCTTTTCACGGAAATCCGAAACAACATCTGCTTAATTTGCCAAGAGACTGTGGCTGGGTTAAAAATATAATAGATAGCCCGCATCGGCTGGCGCCAAATGAGTGGGTGCAGGTGATACCAATCCGTAATCATGACATCACATGGTTTTATTGCATTCAATTACCGCTAAAAAAAATATTTTGGGGTCCTCAGTAAATTGCTCCACAAAGGCAGATGTCCTCTGTCTTTTTGGGTTAGGGTTCTTGCAACATTTTTATGAGTTACATGCCCACCAAAAACCAAAACAAAGGCACTTTAAAAAGCAGGCTTCCATTTTGAGATCGTCTCATTGGCGCCATGTTTCTAAAAAGGCCGCACTTTTATTGTTTCCTGTACAAAATTAAGAAGACATGCTTGTGTCACGGGATTTCCTTTTGCTTCCCTGGCCCGGAAGGTCTAAAGATGTCTCACAGCTGCAACTTTGAGCTTAAAATATTTAATTTTTTTGGAAATCGTAGTTTATATTCTGACACATAGATGACATTGCTTTTAGCGTCAAATGTGCCCGAGCACTTTTAGGGGGAATCAGTCTCCAAATTCCCCACGAGTGCAGGCCAGGGCATTGTGAGTAACACATTTACTGTCTTTGTTATATGTGAAGCGAACAACGAAATTAAGATTTGTCCCCGGTGCCGAATAAAAATGGTGTGACAATGTGATGAAATATACTGCCTTTTCATAACTCATCTATACCACTAGTGGTCCAGTGAATTTTGTGCTCCCACGTTTGTGACCTAGGTTCTATTCTTATTGCATCTAACTAAAAGTTTAAACTGAGATCGAGTGAAATGAAATTGTATACAGGGCTGCATGTTATACACGAGTGTGTGTCACATACAAATAAACAGAATATTTTATTCAATAATTACAACGCACTCACGATATTTCAACTCATTCACCCACAAACCATAGCCTGCCCTCCTACCATAAAAGTGATTGTCAACCTTTTTTGTAACATTTAAATGTATCACTGCATACAGTCATTATTGCAGGATTTCTCAATTACCCACATTCGAAATAAGCAGCAGGGAATGCTACACACTACAGTTCCCTTTTGGTATCATCAGAGTCATTGTCCAGTCACTGGAGTTTCCTTTAATCCTCAAGGAACATTGACAAACAAATGCAATTTGGTCAGATACCACTGACAACAGAAAAAAAAAAACTTTTCATGTCAGTGTTGCAATCGGGCCAAATTCTACTGTGTATAGTTCATTATGGGATGTCGAAAATTCCCTGATGCTGTTGTCTTGTAATATAGGGCATATTTTACACAACGCAGCGCTCATTCGTCTTTTAGGAGTACATATGTGCTAGTCTTTATACACGCTATCTGATTCTGTGCTAATCGTCATCCTGAATGGTCAAAACACCGAGACTTGTTTTTGGATCATGTGAACGTCGCAACTGAAAACAGCTTCAAGTGTGTGGGGCACATTGCCATTGGCATCAATTATCCTATGCTAATAGCGCGAAGTGTGCTCTAGGCATTAGACAATTCCAGGCAACACCAAAAAAGACTCTATTACTTCATTTCATCCCTGATGGGTGGCCTAGCACTCCAAGAAACACTGCTAACAGTAAATAAGCCCTTAAGAGAAATACATTTTCCACATTTTAACGCGACGGACCGACAATTCAAAATCGAGTATTATTTTGAATGACGTCAATGCGTGCAGGCAAATTATGAAAGCCATAAAACATAAATCTCATAAAATGTTTTATATGGCTCGTCCTCCATCTGCTGCTTCATGCTTGGAATGAATTAGCGTTAAAAAGAAATACAATAAATTCAATGTGCATCATTCAAATTTGGTGTTGATATGAATGGAAGGTACTAAATATAATCTAATATCAACAATATTTAAATATTTCTTTTCTTTATAGGAGGACACAGATCACAACTACTACACATCCAAAATTTACAGCCCGTCGGATCCGACGAGCAAAGGATTGTGGGTAAACATCGAGCAGATGGACAAGGAGAAAGTTAAGATTCACGGGATTTTATCCAACACGCACCGACAAGCAGCAGTGAGTCAACGTTTCATTTCTGATGTGCTGATGTTTGGTTTTGATATTACACAAGTCCTCATATTTTTGGGTTCATAGATGTAAGATATAAGATATAAGATATAAGAAATACTGAGGATTTAGGCATTAGGAGACGTTCAATTGTGTTCCCACAATGTATTTAATGATTTAATTTTT
The DNA here is from genome assembly GCF_059441175.1 of Urocampus carinirostris. NCBI lineage: Eukaryota > Metazoa > Chordata > Actinopteri > Syngnathiformes > Syngnathidae > Urocampus > Urocampus carinirostris. Next base: position 11,800,902 of record NC_142366.1, on the reverse strand, counting down.
TTTCAACAAAAAAAGGCAACGACAAAATAAGAAACAAATCAACCATTTAATAGATAAATAAACAAAAAAATTGTGTGGGAAAACTTTGATTCACGAGCCGCATATGTCATGATTACTCATTGCACTCACTTGTGCCCGCTCGTTTGGCGCCAGCTGCTGCGTGTTAAATGATTGGTTCCCCCTCCTATTTAAGCTCAGTACTCCCACGCGCCCTTTATCAGTCCGTCAGCAAACCTTTGCTTACGCAAGGCAAGCACCTTGACCCTGGCTCCCATCTGTTCCTAATTACCCCTTTGTCTCCGACTACGACCCGTTTTGGACCACCGACCTCGTCCTGATCTGCCCTCCCGGCTAACGACCCACTCTTGACCACCGGCCATGTTCTGATCCCCCGCTCCGGCTATCGACGCGATTTTTCCGTTTGACCACGCTACGATCTCCTGCTCCGGGAGATCCACTTCCGCATTCCGAAGACGCTCTGATCCCAAGAGCGGCTTGCTTTCCTCGCCCAATGAGCACCGGATTGCTGCCTTTTGTTTTTCCTCTATATCACAATGAACTTGTGAGTAAACGTTACGCATCTGGGTCCTCTACCTGTTCTGGTTCTTATAGCATAGAGTTTAAATGAAGGGCAGCAAGGATCTAACAAAAATTACACATTGACATAAAGGGACACTAGGAACTAGAGCAACACCACAACTAAAACTTTATAGGAGTTATCTTGAGAAATAAAATATAAACATGCGGAAAAAGATGGTTAAGTGCACAAAAATTCTTTGTAAAAAAAAAATCCATTTTCTTATTGGGCGAAGAGAGCAATAAGAGACACTTGGGACAAGAGCAGCACCAAAACAGTATATATTTTACATGTAGTACCTTTTTACCATATGTTTTCACTATTTTTGTTGGCAGGATTAATAAAAATGATGGGCCATAGGTGGCCTGCGGGCCGTAGTTTTTCAACCCCCTGATGTACAAATTAGCACCATATTACTATAGGATGGAACAGATGTGATCGATACCAGATACTGGAGCCAGATACGGGACAGACGGGATTGATACCGGATACTGGAGCAAGATACTGGACAAGACGAGTCAGATGGGATGGATACTGGATACTGGAGCAAGATACCGGACAGGACGGGACAGACGGGGTCGATACCGGATACTGGAGTCAAAATACAGGTCTTGCAAGTGCAAAGGTTCATTGACAGACTGACAAGGAGTGAATGAGAGCACTGAGTTTAAATAGGAGGGAAGCCTATCAGGCAACGAGCAGCAGCTGGCGCCAAACGAGGGGGCCCAAGTGAGGGCAATGGGCAACCGTGACAATCAAAGTTTGCATCATAATAATAATTACATTTATAGAGTAATTAATTAACTGGCACTGAAATCAAAATGAAACCTGCATATCTCTTAAATGATAACCAATATTCACAGTTGTGTAAAAATGCTTTCCAAATGTTATAATATATGTTCTTGTGAAAATAAGAGATTATTTGCCATGTCACAAACGTCTAATATAACCATTTTAAGTACTACAGAAATGTCCTGATGCCAATCTTCTGAAATCATAATCAAGTAACGAACCAATTATAGCTAGAAATAATCACCAGTTTCCGTTTTAATTTCCATGTGGGCCCTGCAGTCAAACTATCATTCAAACAAACTGAAATGAGTCATCATTAATGCAATTTGGTGTTTGTGGTCGAACGCATATATCAAATTACCCTGGTTAAAAAAGAAAGATGGAAACTCGAATCTGGCGTAGGGCCGGGTTTCATCTCGAAAGCAATTATTGCTGCTTCATCACGTCCAAACATGAAGGCGTCTTTCTACGATCTCTAATATCATCTTGGTCCATGAATGCTTTTATCACACACCAAGTTAAATTTCATTTTTTTTAAAGTCGTGAAAAAGCCTTGCATTGTGCATTCTACACGTCGACCTGTGATGGATTGCGCCTCACGTCGGTACAATGGGCCCTGGCTTTGAGCTGATTCCTTTTTCTCTAGGGCAAAGTGGGGTCTTACTTTGGCCAAAAATAAATAAATAAAAAGAAACAAAATCGATAAATGCATCTAGCCCGGGCACCAAGATTAAGTTAAACAATTCTTGCAGGAGAATTGCATTTGGAATTAACGCAAGTTTCCAAGGCTGCCTTAACAGATCCAATTCCGATTTAATGACTTTTTCAGTCGTCTTTTCCATGTGACACATGTCCTTCACGAGGGTGTTTATATTCTCTCCGTGTGGAAATCTACAGTCAGACTAAAATAAAAGAAAGAGAATTTCACACGTTTATTTAAACAAGTCACATAGCTTTGAGTTGTTTTAGCTTTACGCAAACAAACAACGCAAGACCAGTGACCTGGCGTAGCCTAAATTCGACCTCTCATCTGATTTTTTTTCCCACAGAGAGTCAACCTGTCCTTCGATTTCCCTTTCTACGGACATTCTCTGCGTGAGATCACTGTGGCAACCGGCGGTAAGTCGACATAAGTCAGTAGTTAACTATTAAATATTGTTATTGGATACGCTGTCTACGTTATTAGAGCGCACGCAGACACATTTTACTGCTCTGTGGTCTGGCAGTCGGGATTCATAAACTGCTGGAGAATTTATGAAATGTACGGCGTTGCGTGTATATGCGTTATTATGTTGTTGTTTTTTTAACATCAAGTGCAAAATAATTTCTGACGGGTTGAGAAGTACATATTGAAGGTTTCTGACCTCAATAGATCCAAGTTGTACTGAAATATGACCGTTCACAGTTCTTGGCTCAATGGGGTTGTCTGAAAAACAAATTAATGTAAACACCTAACTCTGTAAACGTAACCATCTAACCCTAAAAGTCCTAACCTGAAACCTTAACCCCCTAACCCTAAACCCTCCCCATAACCCTAAACCCTTATCCCTAAGCCTTACCCTTGAGCGCTTACCCTCCAATGCTAAGCCCCTGAACCGAGCCCTCTAAACCCTAACCCTCTTACCCTAAACCCTTACCCTAAAGCCTAATCCTCTAACCCTAACCCCTAATCCTGAGCCGCAAGTTCCCAAAACCGGATCCAAGGTTTCACATGGGAACCATTATTTTACATTTATAAAAGTACTGAAACTGCCCGAATATGATCTTTCCTGCTAGTCTTTACCCAATTCACTTTTATCCATGACGAACACGTACTAGGGTGGTCCTTATTTTTCGACTTTTAAAATTTCATGCTCTGACCCCTTGAATATGTTCCAATATATACAAAACGTAATTAGGCAAAGTTTCATCAAAATCAAAGGATATTTAGAGGTCGCTCAAGGCCTCTGAAATTTTGGTATGAAAAATAAGTATTTTTCGCACATTATATCAGACCTAGTGTACAAAGTTACTTGTAACTTTTCTTGTGTTACAATTATAAGCAATGGACTGAAATTGGATGTTCTAAAACGCCGTACACATAGGGTTAAGATTTCCGTTTTTTCTCGAAAATTGCCAAATTTTTACCATTTTGGGAAATTTCAAAGTCGTTGAGCTACCTCTAAATATTATCCAAATTGTTCAAAATTGCACACAGTGTGTTTTTATCGATATAAGAACATATGCGGGGGGTCAGAGCCCAATATTTCAAAAAAAAAAAATTTCGACCCCCATTAAGGACCACCCTAACACGTACTGTATCGAATACCGAGTGTCAAATTGACCACCCAAAATTTTTGATTCATCAGTTTATCCATCAGGTGAGCTGCCAAGTTCTTACCAGCTAGTTAAGGGATTATCATAAATCAATCTTCAAACATAGACAAATAGTTCCCCCTCTCACAAGCCGTGTTTATGCAACGCCGTCCTGAGTGCTTTTTTTCCCAAACGTCCAAAGAAAACATCTCTAGGGAATTAGCGCGACCGCTCTACGAGAGCTTCACTTTATTGATGTTTACACAAGCTCTTGCCCGGCGTCTATCGCATTTGCTCAGGGTCGCCGGAAAGCCATCCAGCACACATTCAAGAGTTTTTGTTTATTCAAAATGTCTTCCATTACTAATTGGAAGAGAACCCACACAGTCCTTGAAGTGCTTTCCAGGGGACGTTGGTGCACATTTGTAACTAAAGGACCACATAAAGTGCGTCTGTAATAATAATAATTTTTAGGACAGAAAGACCTCGTCACCTTTTGAATGTTTGTACACTGATGAAAACAAATTTAGGAATACTTCCTTGGACTGATTGTCAGAACCTACCCAAGTCTAGTCGGACCTGGGTTCGACGATGCCTGACATCATGTATGCAAGACGTTCCTGGAGGATGAAAGAATTCATACCATTGACTAGATCCTATGTTTACCTGACTTAAACCCAAAAGGACACTTCTTGGACATTACAGTGGGTGGGTGTGTGAATCCCTTAACTTGAAATCAAGCCGTTTATTTTGGATCGCATTTTTACATCAACATGATAAGAATCTTTACCGACATGAACCCCCCCGCTCACAATGTCTTTTCCTGTGGTGCGTCTTGGGCAAGTGCAGCCTGGTGGCGCCCATACCTCTCCAGACAAACCATTGTTTCCACCCGGTCTTGAGCCGGGGACCATTTTTGTGTTAGGCAAATGTTCTAACCACTGCACTACGGAAACACTATTTAAGTCAATTTGGTGGTGCTAAGTCGTCCCTCAGACTGTCCAAGAGCTCAGTGGTTTCCTAGATCACATCGCCTTTTGGAAGTTTGAACACTTTTTGAAAATACCTCCTGAAACCCATCCTGACCAAGTCTAGTGCAGTGGGAGCCGGGTTTGACCATGCCAGACCACATATATGCAAGAAGTTCCTGGAGAATGAGAGAATTGATACAACGACTGGCCCTAACTTTACCTGGACTAAATAAATTCTGAGGAACACCGGCAAGGACTACTGAAATTTATTTGGAATTTCTACACTATGACTATGTGAAAAATGCTCAGATCTGCTGAATTAGTTTTTCACTTTCATTTCCGGGGTGTTTTTGATTTCCCCTTTCTATAGTAGGGTGGTCCTTATTTTTCGACTTTTAAAATTTCATGCTCTGACCCCTTGAATATGTTCCAATATATACAAAACGTAATTAGGCAAAGTTTCATCAAAATCAAAGGATATTTAGAGGTCGCTCAAGGCCTCTGAAATTTTGGTATGAAAAATAAGTATTTTTCGCACATTATATCAGACCTAGTGTACAAAGTTACTTGTAACTTTTCTTGTGTTACAATTATAAGCAATGGACTGAAATTGGATGTTCTAAAACGCCGTACACATAGGGTTAAGATTTCCGTTTTTTCTCGAAAATTGCCAAATTTTTACCATTTTGGGAAATTTCAAAGTCGTTGAGCTACCTCTAAATATTATCCAAATTGTTCAAAATTGCACACAGTGTGTTTTTATCGATATAAGAACATATGCGGGGGGTCAGAGCCCAATATTTCAACAAAAAAAAATTTCGACCCCCATTAAGGACCACCCTATTCTATAGGGTGATTATATTGCATCCTATCAAATGATTTGGCTTAAATGTTGATTTTAACACACCAATATGTTTTGAAATATAAGCCTTATATATGGCATTATCGTTTTTATGCATTTCAATAGTTAAATTGCCTTTAATATTTCACTCTAAAACAACCTATATTTAGCAAAACAGCTGACATAAATTAATATATCCAGACATCCATGACAGACAGTTTCTAAACTAAAAGCAAGGGAAGGAAGTAAGGATTCAAAGACTCAGAAGGGCCTGCAGGCGGCAGATAGCTGCTTCCACCTCCTATTCCTCACTCTCCTCTCTCCATCGCTCATCGTCTGTAGTAACGCTTTCTTATCGGCCCGCCACCACCCACTTTTCCAAGACGCCACCGTGACGGGGCCATTGGGGGGAAAAAACACCGAGTGGTGATCGTGATAAGAGATGCGACGGAGTATCTCCAGAATATTTTTAAAAAACATATCTGAGGATCTTTGATGTGATAATAGCTGGCTGGGCGGTTGTGGTTTTCACTGTCAGGACTCTAATATGGAAAAATACCGGTTGCTTCGCTTTAGTGTCTTCTCATTTGCAGCTCCTCGGTTCTCCTCTTGATATTACATAAGTACACACTTTTTGGAGAATGTTACACCACTATTAAGTGAAGACAGTTGAAAACTATCTTTCTGGTGGTTGCATTTTAGCGGTTTGACAACATTTTTGAGGTAAAATCTGAAACATTAACAAAAACAAGATACAAAGCACTTATAGTTCTACATTGAGTTAAAGGTTGTATATCACAATCAATAAGGTGTTTTTTCTTCTGAAGCTCATTTTTACTTTGATTATAGCTAGAAACTGGATAAGTGCAATACAAGATAGATGGATTGATATACTGAAGGTGTGAAAAAATATGAAACATAAAGCCCTTTCCCAGAGAAAGAGCCTTTGAATCCTTAATAAGCCTCAAAAGCAAAGGATTTAACATCTTTGCCACAAAGTTTATTTTTCAACAAAAAAAATTAAAGTCACATGTACAATTTGGTACACAAAATTTTGGAACAAAATAGTTTTTCCCTAATGTTTTACAAATTAGTATCGGTATTGTCTATGCCAAGGCTAGGCTAATCCCTAAAGAGCAGGATGACGCGTTACACCGAAAAACTACGGCGACCAGTTTCGGGTTTACTTGGTGCCCGGTCCATCAAATCAATTTAATCTGGTTCGGGATTTTAATTCTGCGGGCCGGGTAGGGTCGGGCTGGTTTTTTTTAGGCTAGATCTTAAATTTCCACGCAAGGAAGTGCTGCCTCTTCGACCCAGGTCGTTAAGGGATCCGTGAACCTTAAAAGATGGAAAATTATGAACACACAGAATGTAGAATACAAAATGATTTGCATCATTTGAAGTTGTTGGATTATATTCCACGGCAAAAGAAAGGAAATGTAGCACGCTAGTGGCACCTGGCTAAACTCTATTGACAATGAAAGAGAAGGCTTTGTTCTTCCCCGCATGTTCGTTTGATTCCTGATTAGGTTATCAAATTAAAGGCTGCAAAAGGTTGAGCAGTTTCTTCTAAGGTTTTATCAACAGAATATTCTGGGCCTAAATGCACTACAGACAATATTCACATTCAGAATTCACAAATGCAAAGACTAAGATGGCATACGATTATTATTACACAAAAGTAGAGGTCCATAAACGGTGTTAGGGATGGCGTCCTTAACTTGATATTTTGCTACTCTCTGCCGCCATCTCCTGGCCTAAAGTCATGATTGCAGCCTCAGTCAGCTCATTTCTCAAGTACTAATAAATTTATTTCATCTTCTTGGGTGTTTGGGTTGTCGTTGAGACTGTATTTTAAACAAGATTTTTCTTACAATTACATTCAGACTACTCTAAAAAAAGACTCAGAAACAAGCATGAAAACACTCTCCACCCCTTCTCCTAATGTGTTGCAAGTCCAGTAACAGCTGCGCTAAAAGTGAAATGAAAGTAGATAGGCACCGTGTAGAGAAAATTATAAAGGCTCTTTAACCTCAGTTGGGCATTTTTAACACGTACTTAATAGAGAAAATATTGTACTTTCAAGTTCTTCAAGCACTGTCATACTGACGATAGCTTCATCACCTTTGAGGAAACATTGCTCAAGCCGCTCAACCTTTGACTCAGGAAATCAATTGTATTTTGTTGACAGGGAAGAGAGCTGAAACTCGGAGTGTGCTTCTTTACACATCTCATTTATGATTGTGTCTCCTTGAATTGTTTATAAACTGTTTAAAAATGACTTAAATAATGAAGTTTTAATGAAGAAATTATGGATTCATGAAAAATGTAGGTGTGGCAGTTTTAAACTGCGTATATATGAGATTATTGCCATGAATCCTGACGATAAAATCCGCTAAAATTTGCAGCTTTTGCACTTCTTCCTTGATTTATGCTCTGCTGGTTGGATAGATTTAAAAAAAAACAAAAACGCTCGAATGATTTTGCCGTCAGCTTTCATTTGCATTCAAGGCCGGAATATCTCTTCCAGAAGCCCCTTTTGTCGTTGTTGATTTGTGTGATTTGCAGAAATGTGAAATACGTGACTTTTTTTGGTGGGGCGGGAACATAAAAAGAAGTCGAAGGAGTTCGATACAACTAAATAAAGTCACATGGTAGTCATCACCGTGCCATCTCATGTCCGCCGTGGTGACTGTGCTTAGTATGGGGATTTGTGTGCCTGGAGGTCTTAAGGGAAAGATTGATTTTGCTCACGGCATGTTCTTTCTTCGGAAAAAATGTGTGTTTTGAAGTTTCATCTTTGGATTCCTCCTTCCTGGCTTTTAATCAAGCAAATATGTTTAGATAAAGACCCTTTTTTAGGTGAGATGTTTTTTTGGGTTGTCTCTGAGAAGGTCAAAGCTGTGTGCTTCTGGAATTCACAACTCAAAGCGCTCTCACGAGAGATTTTTTGAGTGGGCTTTTATTATGGGTGACCCAAAGTACGGTAGAGGTAATATTGGCCCGGAAAATCCATTCGACACGGTTTAAGTCCGCAAGTATTAAATCCTGACCCCGCCCGAACGAATATCTCGATTTTGAAAGCATAACCAAAAAATGTACAGGCTACTTCTGGTTTACTTCCGTTTTGTTCATACGTATTTCCGATTTTGTATTGTTAACTTAATGTAGAAGGATGGCGGAAATTTAATTAACTAGCTTTGACAACTTACTCATTTGTATACTGGCATCCCCTCCGAAGATATATATTTTGTGTCAGTTTTATATTCATGGCTTCCAAATATTGAAAACTGTACTTCAGAATGGATGGAGAATTTTCAGATTCTGAAAGGTTTTTTTTGTAGCATTTGGGAGTGCCATTTTTAGGTTAAAACTGGTTCTTCAACAATGTTAATGCTTGAAAAAGCAACATTAGCTATTTTTCGTGCATAAGTTTAAGTATTTCAAACACAGTCAAAAAAAAGGGCTCTGATGTTTTTTGGGGTGCTGATCCATCAAAATAAATAACAAAACCAACAGTAAACGAATGGAAGATAATAATAAAAATGTATTTTCATATAGATCTGTAAAAAATCTGCACCAAAGAAGCCCGGGCCCAACCTGACCGGAACGTAAGCGTTGACATTTAGGTGAAAAAGTCTTATATCAAGGTTATCGTTGATGTCATTGATAACAACATATTGAACATTGTTCGCAACAAAATTAGATGTGGTACCCCCAGAATAAACATGCAATGAACTTTTTTTTTTTTTTTTTTTTTTTTTTTAACAGTTGTGTGCACTTGTTTAGGGTGGTAACGGCCCTGGAAAAGAAACCAGAACTGAATTAAGATAATTAAAATTAATTAAAATAAAGTTAATTGGATACTTCAGCATTGAATGGTCATTTTACAAATGAATTGAACAATGACAATCTTAAAAGTACAAAAAGTTTGGCATGATGTGGCGATCCGAGGGCGAACACACTCCTAAACTTACTATCTGTTTTAATCAGTGCACATTTCCGCATTCGAAGGCTGCTCCCTACGATGAATAATGAGTGCTTTCCCCATTGTGCTGGAGTCCATTATTAATCGTATTTACAGGCTGCTAAGTGCTGCAGAAATGATTAGTTGCGAGAAAATAAATCCAAAAGTTGCCATGTGTTTGTTTTGCAGTCAACATTCGCCCGTTGTTTCCTGCGAATTCACGATATACGAGTCACTCCTCGTATATTTGCTCGAGGCTTTTGGAGATTTGCTCCTTCTGTTTTCGATAGAGTATGTGAGCGCTAATTAAAGCCATCGCTGAAGCTGTTCTGAGCCACACTCTGTCTTTTCAGGCACAAACCAACAGATAAAACAAGGCGATGTTGTGTGTTCACATAAAAATAATGTCCCGTTTTATTGTCTGTGGTCCACACATTTCTGGAATATGTAAAGACGTTTCTATTTGAGTGTTTTTATCTGTTAGTTTGTGAGTTTCTGGGTAGCTTCGTTGTCTAATGGCTGGGTTACACAGTGTATATTGTACCCCTGGTGGTGTGAAATATAATTCATTTACTTAACTAAAATACTATTCACTTTAATCTTACTCCCCGTGTATTATCATGTAAACACGAATTTCTAAATACGCTAGTAGGTTTAAAACTTTGTTATTGTTATATAAAACTTGAGACGCCCTTTGAAGAAGTTGTTTAAGGTATGGCCGCTATCTTGCTACTGCGGAAGCTGGAATGACGATTATACAAAGTTAGCTTATCCTGGCTTTTAGCAACGATTTAATGGCAACTTAGTTAAGTCCTGCTTGTGATGATAGCGACGTTTTGCCATGCATTCATCTTCTTGATTTTACTTGCCATTTTCCCCACTCATGTTAGCTATTTGACCTGTTGCCTTTAGCTCGCCGCTAGCAGCTATTTTATTGCTAAATTGGCTGCTCTGTGTAAATAAAGATTGCTTCATTATCCAGTGTCATGAGACTTCCCCACAGCTAAAATTTGAGATCTATGAATTTTGGTGTTGCCACTTGACAAATTCTAATTTTCAAGTTTTTACTGGTCCTTTCAGTAGCTTTTCCCGTTAGCCGCTAATGTTAGCCACTTGAGGCAGCCTTCTCCAAGTTCTACCAGCTCTAGTCAGCCACTCTTTGAGCATCTCCAAGTATACAGTGAAATGAAATGAAATATCTAGTTTATTTTGTTCATAACAGCTTTCAGCTAAATTTCGAGAAAAAGTGAGAATATGATTCTTTGTTTAGCAAAATTGTAGCCTCTATATGGCACAACTTTTGGGGTAATTCAATTAAAACTACACTCCTTTACTAATTCTCCTATTTGATCTTCCTCAGGGTTCATCTACACAGGCGATGTGGTGCACCGGATGCTAACAGCCACGCAGTACATTGCTCCCCTCATGGCCAACTTTGACCCCAGCGTGTCCAGAAATTCCACCGTCATCTACTTCGATAACGGTAACAGTATTTGAAACAAATAGCTGATCTTAATCTATGATCCATGCTGATCTATGACAACGAGAGGCATGGCACAGAAAGATAACACTTTGATTTGGCTTTTCTGTAGCTAAAAAAATTGATAGTTGATTAGCAATCGGTTGATCAGTCAGCTATTTAGTTCATAAGTTAGTTGATAACATTTCATTTTCTCTGGGTAATTATTTTGACTATCTAACCATGTAATAGTTGGCTACTTAGTTTCTCTGCTAATTATTTATTTTGCACTACCATGCATCAGTTTCTTAGTTTGTTCAGTTTAGCTAGCGCATCCTTCGGTTAGTTGGTTTGTAAGATCGTTGATATAATTTGTTGAAAAGCCATCAGTTAGCTAAATTTTTTAGTCACTTGAGTTTAATTTTCTGTATTACATAGGTTGATACATTCACGAGCAATGAATGGATACACATGATGTCTCAAATTAATGTAACAATGTATTTTACATTATAATTTGTTTCATCATTGATAAATTAGTCTGTACATTAGATGGTTGATCAGTAAGTTGGAGTTTTAAGTCTGCTTGATCGGTAGTTGTTTCAGAAACTAGTTATTTATTTGGATGGTCAGTTATCTGTTTTTTTAGTTAGCTTACCTGTCCAATTGTTAGTTGGTTAATTGGTTTGTAAGTTCATTTAGTTACTTAGTTTGCACTGCCACGCACCAGTAACTTGATTTGGTACTTTTAGTTAGCTCAAGCATTGGTTTGTTTTGTTTGTGAGTGGTTGATAAGTTAAAGTTGTCAATTTGTTGATCAGACAACTGTTAACCGGTCAGTTAACTGCTTTGTTAATTCTTGAAGTTGGGGTGCGTCGTTTGAATTGTCCTTCAAAAGTTGAAACTGAAATATTTTCTCTATTAAGTATGCGTTAACAATGTGCAATTGAGCTCAAAGAGCTGTTATGCTTTATTTTCCACTGCACCTATCTGCTTTTATCTTACTTTTAGCAGGGCTGTTTGGGGCGGAACACATTAGGTTTGGGGAGTGGGGCTCGGGGGGATACTGGAGAGTGACATCATGCTCATCCCTGCAGGGTTTTTTTGTCATTGTAGCATGAAATGGTTGAAAACAAGAAAATACCTGAATCTTGGAAAGTCCAAACGCAACCCAAACCCAAGGAAAGAGGACAGAAAATGAGTTTATTCTAGCACGTCTCAGAAATGCACGTACTTGCACGCGCAACCTGAATGAGCTGACCGTTGCTGCAATGATGAAGTCCAATTTTCTCTTCTACATGACACTGTCACGGTCGCCATGACGACCAGTATGCCACGCCCCCGAACTCAAGCTGAAGCAGATCAGCTGATTGCTGTTCTGCTACTTAAGGCTGGATTTTGGGTTTGGCGGGTGCTGGTTCATTACTTAATACTCATTATTCACAATCCCGGTCTGTTATGCCTTGTCCTGTTTTAGTCTGTTATGCCTTGTCCTGTTGAGTTCGTGCCGGAGGAACTCTGTATTGTTCTGTTTTGCCCCGGAGTATTGGGCGACTTTTATTTTATTAAATAAAACCTATGGATCGTCAACGCATTTGAGTTCTCCCTTCATGCCTCCTGCCTCCGTTCTGGTCCGGTCACCTTCCACGCCACCACGTCAATCCGTGACAGAATGAACCAGCCAACAATTGAACTCAGCGAACGATCCCAGCGCGACTTTGGGAGAGCTGGAGAGCGCAGTTTGGCAGGCGCCTACTGAGTTGGCCTTCCCTGCCCGTTCGAACCACGGCCCCGCCCGTCGTGGCCCTTGCTGTGCCTCGAATGGGGTCCCAGGAAGAATTGACGCCTGCCTGCCCGACTCCCGTGCCGATTGCCTGCTATTCCGTCTCCCCTGCGTGCCAGCCCGACTCCGACTCTGCTGCCCGTCGGGCCGACTCCGACTCCGCTGC